>NC_051310.1:26590999-27840999 GCF_015220235.1 Choloepus didactylus
CCTTCCTCACAGCCTGATGGGCAACTGAGTTTTAACACAGCTGTAATGTGACTCTTATTTTTCAAGCCATTGCATCAGGACTCAATGGCTCCCTGGGCTTTTTTTTTTTTTTTTTTTTTTTTTTAAATCTGACTCTCAAGGAACCAGGAAGAGCCAAATTCAAGTGTAACAAATAACAGCAGAATGTTTTCCAAGTTTCTCTTCCTGACAACCCATCATTACATGCATTTACAACATATTTACTTAGTTTCTTCAGGGATATATTCAGAAGTAACCTACAAATGAACCATAAAAATGCCATCCTAAATAAGAGGACTTTGGTGAAAAGAATTTATAGACCGGGACACTTACATTCTTACAATAAACCTATATTATCAAATGTTTTGAATACTAAGCCAGAGAGTTTAGGCCTTTTTTTTCCTAAGAAAAGAACAAAAACCTCACTTGATAGTATTGTTTTACCTCTAAACATTTTGTATGTTTACATTTTCAACCAAACTCTAAGTACTTCATGTGTAAACCAGGCATGACTGGTAGGGAGTAACACAGAGGACTGAACTAAGTAGTCAGGGTTTGGCATAAGGGTTCTGAACCTTGCTCTGCTTTGTGATTTGAAACGAGCAATTGTGCAGTTTTTTGTTTTTTGTTCCCCCCGCCCCCCCTAGGATTTGGCTCCTGCATTCACAAATTGAGATGACTGGACACAATTTTTTAAACGTTGCACCTCTAAAATCTTTGATTCCATTTAAGCAACATTTGATATAAAGCTAGACAACTAATTTAAATTTGTTTAATATGGATTCTAGACTGGCTGTAATGCAATAAACCATAGCAAAGAGTTAATTCTGAAGAGTAAATGCCCATTCAATTTGGTGAAGTAGCCTGGGTTCTTGGCAGTCAGATAAATGAAAGCTGAACTTGTTTACAAGAAAAATCCTTCATCTTTGAAAATTTCCCATGGTTTGTCCTGATGGAAAAGTTCTTTCTGAAATTCACATCTTTCTTCCATGATGGAAACAATTTGGACCCAACCATATCAGATAACTTTGCAAAATAAGTAAAAGACTTATTTTGAAAATAAGGCTTACAAATATCTTAGAAATTAAAAGGCAACCGGCTCTGTGGCAATGAAAGGGAAAGCAATGGCATTTGGAGTATTGAATAAATTCTCCTATCTATGCCTACATAATCTGAGTGTTTTTGCTCTACTGAATTGAGGAAATTTGACATGAAATGTTGATCTACATTCAGGACTTGAAGAGAAAATGGATTGTAGGATTATCCCTGCCTAGTGACAGGGATGCCTGGAATGGTTGCTGTATTTTCAAGAATCATGTATTATGTTGATGGCTTCTAGGTATATATTAACATATTTTTTTGAGTTCTTACTTGTTTAGGCTCTCATTTAATTGTATAATGGTAAAGAATGCACTGTAATAAATGAGGCTAACGTATTTGTGGGAGTTTAATGCCACTAATACTTCACAGATATTGAAGTTCAAACAATAGTGATCTGAATATATCAAATGGCATCCAATCTACTAGAAATTTTGGTAATTATTTCAGGTGGCTGGTTATGATGGTTATGAGTACAACATATTGGGACAAATGTTAATGCCTGTTCTTATGTGTCATTGGGTAGTCCTCCTAAAAAAAGGTAGCTGTCAGTAAGTAACTGCCCTTCATAGCTGCCATTCATCCAGGGACCACACTCTATTCCAAGACCAGCCCAAAGTCTCCCCCCACCCCCCTGAACAACTTTATTTGTCAGTGAGATGCATGACAGGAGCAATGCCAGACTTTGGAAGAAACAGGGAGACCTCAGTTCTAATTCCAAAACCAGTACTCCCTAGTGGCATGGCCTTTAGCAAATACTTCACCATTTCTGAACATGAGTCTTCTCATAGACAAAATGAGGACAATCACTTTCTCACATGAAGCAATGAAGTTGGAGCATCTAACAGGAGTGTCAGAAGCATATACAGGAAGTAATGCTACATCTGATTCCTTCCCTGTCCCTTCCTCCTCTCCCTTCCATTGTAGTATCTTGATACTCAGCAGGCTCAGCCTTAAGCAAGGTCATGTGAGAAAAGATGACCTTAAACAGGATAAATTCAGTGAGAAATCTATGAGCGCATTCATTCTCTAACTTAATATCATGTATAAAATTGGGTCCAAAATGAAAAGTTCATTGAGATGGAATGGGACAGAGTTAACAACAATGGAACCTGAAAATGAATCCATACAGATTTAAGTGGAGGAGAGTAGCCAACCAAGAAAAAGACTGTCATCTTTAGAGACAACGGGACATTTGTCAACTATATCCCTCCTATAGTATTCTGGATTACCCTCTCATTTACTTGTTTATTGAAGGACTTTGCTTCTGCATCACATCAATTTATTGTAGGATAGCCCGTCTTAAATAAAGGGAAATAAAAACAAAAAGCAAAAAAAAAAAAAAAAAAGCCCTTCAAAGTATAACAAAACTCCACTTAATTCTACATCTCCTTCACCTTTTAAAGAATCACACATACTGCCTGCTTCCCTTCCTCATTGCTCACTTCAATTAAGTTTTTGCTCCAACCACTCAAATGAAGCAAGGCAGGATCATCAAGACTGGGATGACATTAGAAGAATTTGGGTAAATCATTACACTTTAATTTTGGAAACAAGACATATCAGTAATATGATCAGATTCCAATTAAATCATTCATTTGCTATTAGTAAGTGGGAAAGTATCCTGAATGATTTAAACTTATGTTTACTTTAAATACCCTCTGTAATAAGATTTCTTTAATATTATAGACTCTGCTTAGTAATAATAGAAAAACACTGGTGTAAAGTACACATGATGTAACATACACAAGAACTGGATATATGCATATATATTGTGATTCAAGCTAATAATCTCTAAATCACTAGATGTTCTTCAATGATTCCTCCTATTTGATCACATGTTTATAGACCTGTTTTTTATCAGGAAGAAAATTCTGTCACACTTATGTGTCTGCAATGTAAATTCTGCATCGAGTAACAGATTTGATCAATTTGATGAGATGAAATTAGCTGTTCAGAAACTTGCATCTTCTATGGGAATCAAGATTCTGGAGATAGATGGTCATTTAGTAGATATGTACCTCTGTGTCCAGGATCAAATGAAATGTAAAGGCATCTCATTTCCCCTCAGTTGATTCTTATGCCATTGCCTATTAGTAGCTCAAACCAGTTTAGTTTCTGAGAAATAGATGAAGGGGACATGGAGTGAGAAAAACAGCTCTGTCTATTGTATAATAATTACAGTTTTAAATTATGGAATGTTTAGGAAGAATGCAAGTGTTAGAAGATTTTTAAAATGCAGGGCATGTGGAATGACAATAGAATTTTGGGAAAACTGTCACATTGCTTCCTCTTGATATACAAGATCAGATGTGATTTTGTGCCTTATATTTAAAAGGATGCAAGATTCTGCCAATGTAGCTTTTTGGATCCATAAGCAATGCAGTAAGCATAGAATGAAACAGTCCAATTGTCATTTACTTTTAGCCAGAGATATTGGACTTGAGGGCCAGCACATAGCTTTGAGGACATGGTTCACAATCATACAACCAGTTATTTACATATTTCTGCCCAGGTACTTCCACCATTCCCCTATTAAGATATTCAGGAAGGGGGAGCAGTAAAACATGGATCTCAGGAAAAAACTATGGGTTCTGAGGTGAGACAAGATTTCCTGCTGGATCATCTCTGGCTTGGAGGGAGGGAGCCACAGGATTCAAGTCCTTTCCTTGAATTTGCCCAAGTGACTAACAAGCCTTTCTCAGTTGAGTTTTTAAAACAATAAGATTTAAAAATTGACTTTAAGATTCCCCCTGTGTAAATAAAGATAGTATAATATAGGAATAAAAAGTCATAAGCAATTTCCCTGCAGTATGGCCTTAGAAGGCCACTTTATGGATCTTCCCAAAATCTGGAGATTATATGGAGCTTCCAGCTTAGGCATCATTCGGGCTGTGAAAGGAGCAGCAATTGTCAGGAGGGAATGATAAAACGCGTAAAACAGAAGAGGAGAAGCCTTCTATCACCTGCTTTCCTGGAATTTCATCCTATTTTCCTCTCTACTTTTAACACCTATTTTAGCACTACACAAAATTATTTCCAGTGTTAAAATGCACAACTTTTAAAATCTTAATACAGATTTCTTTTCACCACCTGTAAGATTAGAACAAAATGCTAAATTTTACATACCATCTAAAAACGTTGATATTGTGATATAGAATAAGTCTGAAGAGGCAGTGGCTAAATTAGGTTTCTTCTCTCCTGTAATCATACACTGTATGTGGGCAAATATTTTTGCTGTTTAAAACCTTCATTACCATTTCTATAAATTTCTGTACTCACTTTTAATTGATCTTCCTTTTGAGTCCCTCTCTTTCCAATCTGTAAAGAACATTTGCTCTAAACTGTATCTCTTCTTACCTACCTACCCTTAGACTCCCAGACTCTTATCAACTTATGGAGATGTAGATAAACTAGCAGAGACTAATTGTCACCAAATTTGAAAGTTTTCCAAGTGAAGGTCTGAATGCAGCCTACTATTTTGTAAAATCTGCAATGGTGCTCCATGATCTGTAAATCATTTGAAATCATGTAACCTAACCTTCAGGATTGTGTGATTTGTCTTCAGTTTGCCTTTCCATACGCCCTGGGTCTCTCCACCCCACAACCACATACTCTACATTGCCCCTCTCCAGTGGCAATGTTTTGGCATCACCACAGATGCAAGATTCTATATTGTTTTTATTACAACTCAGTTGTAAAACCTTGGAGAGAAGGGACCATAATCTTTAGACAACATGGAAATAGTGATATTATGCAAATAATAATAAGGAAATTATGGAAGAAACCATTATCCACAAGACCAGTATACACATACTAGTATATAAAAGAAAGAGTGTTGAACTCCTAAATGTATTGGTAATTAAAGAAGGAGGAAAAGGAGAAGGAGGAGAAGGTCGGGGAGGAGAGGCAGGAAGACAAAGAGGAGAAGGAAGGAGAAGGAAAAAAGAAGAAGAAAATAAATACTTTAGGCCAGAAAAAAACAAAAACAAAAACAAAATGCACTTAGCTATAATAGACCAAGGATTTTCACTGATTACTCATGAAGATTTGGAAATACTATCAAAACACCAAAGGAAGTTAACATCAGAATATTAATTTGTCAAAATCATAAAAGTAGCTATAGAGAAATCTATATATGATTCACATTTCATAATGTAGCTTTAAGACATTCTGAAAAACAAAATTATTTCCATAGTGAAGTTACAAATGAAACCAAACAATCAAAAAAGACCAAGTATTCTTGTTGGTAGATCTTTGCCCAAGTGAACCATGCATTACAATAGTTCTGAAGATTTAGACTCCCAGAGAGAAAACATATTTTGTCCAGGGCTGGATTGTTCTTTTAAAAGGCAGTAAAGTAACATCCCTTCCTACTCCTACTGGGGCTATGATACTTTCTCCCTTCAACACAATATCTGGGGGGCAGTTTACAGATGAGAATAAAAAGACATGCATGAGCTGCTAAACTACTCTGGATGCTAAAACCCAATCAATATCAGAGCCCAAATGATGCAACCTGGAGGTGTTGACCATCAAGAATATAAAGGGATCATAAAGGAAGCATATCTGAACCTTCTAGAAAGCAGAATTCAATAACATATTCTTTCTCTCTTTCTTACCACTGCAGAAGATGGGTGTGAGGTTTTGATCATTTTCCCGGTTTGAAGATGAAGTTCAGTGACATAAAAATAGAATAGTTTTGTGAGAGCCCCTGTTAACATCAAAAAGCAAAGTAATCTGTCTAATCATTGAATTCCTTACATCCAGTAATCTATTGTTCTTGTTCTCCTATGAATATCTGCATTAATTTTTCTCATGGTAATCAAAAGAGCCAGGCATCTGCCTTCAGGGACACAGACTGCAAACATCTCATAGTGTGCCAGTGTCATTTCAGCTGGTGAGAGCATTTGCTAAAACTTGCCAGTGATTTGACAAACTGCTTTTTAAATTAAATCTAGCTAATATGCAGGATGAATTCCTAATCATACTTATGACTTTACTATTATTGTAATGAAAAAAAAAATCACTCAGTTCAAGCTAATGAAATCTGTCTTGTCCTTAAGGCAATTCCTACTCCTGTGTCCATAACCCGAAACCCGCATAGTGTTCCTTGCAGCGAACTCACTAATGGGAAGAAATCCACTTGGGTTGTGCATCTGATCTTAATTGGCCAGATCTCCAGGGAGTCCACATTTAGCACTGATCAATCAGGAGAAGGGTACATTTGGCCATTTATAAGCAAAGCAAAAGAAGCAGACAGTTTCATGTGTTTTTTGTCCTTTTTGAATAAACTATGCTTATAAATTAGCACGTAAAATTAAAGCAGAATCAAATAATCGTCCCCAAATAATTGATCACACAGGCTGAAAAAACTAACATGTCTGTATTGGCCAACATTTTGAGCTGTTTCACCACTTTACTTTTTTTTGAATGAAATCCAGAAAATGCAGGCATTGTATTTTTCTCATTTAAAGTAGATGATGTGGACTTATAATGACTGATGACCACTCTGTGGGGACAGACTAATTTGTAACCTGACACCCCCCCTTATGTATAGTTTACACAGGCTGTCACATGGGTGAGATTTTCAAGGCAGCCCAAAAGTCTTACCTGGATATAATAATAATAAGAGTAATATTAATAACTTCCTCACTTATTACCATATGACCAAAATGTCACTCTCCATACAATGGACCATTCATTCATTCGGCAAACATATATTGAGCACCTAGTGTTTGTCATTCCCTGCACTATAATCAAAGAACAAAAGTAAAAACAAAAAAAAAAAAAACAAAAAAATAAAGATAAAGGCCAGAGTTCTTGCTTTCAAAGAGTTGAATATCTGGTATGAGCAGTAGAAAAATAGGTACATGATTAAAACACAGTGACAAAAAGCTAGGATGAACAGGCTTACAGCATCCTTAGGGATTTGTTACTTCAAATTTATAATTGTATTCAATCCAAGAGTCTTTTCTAAAATCATAATTAGCTCTTGGGAGAGGCAATGCATTATTTGATGGGCATTTAGCACCTTAATGTTTCATGTAAGGAAACCATCTTATAATAGTAATTAGAAGATCAACATTTTAATCCTGATTTTATTGTTTACTAGAATGTGAAACATTGAGCAATCCACCTTTCTAGGAATATAGTCACATATATTAGAGTATATACATATGTACATATATATATGACTAGACAACTCCACAGACACCTTAGCCTTACAGAATTGTAGTAGACTATGAAAAAGAAGAAAGACCAAATAACAACAGAATGTCCTTCAGAATGAAACAAGTATCATTTTTCTTCTCAACTCTATTTCACATTGACATACTTGGGGATAATATTTAACTACTTTGAAATCAATTCTTAATTTACAGTATTGTGAGGATTTTTTAGAATATGTAAAGTATCCCAGTATAGTGCCTGTCACTCCATTTCTCTTCAACTCACTGCACACTCACACACACACATGCACTTGTGCACACACATGCACTTGCACACACATTGAGCATCTCCTTCTTACACCTCAGTGAGGTCACTCAGATAAAAGCCAAGATGGTGAACATATACACATATTCTCTTTTGGAATAGGCTGAGAAGGAGGGAGGCATCACTTCATGGAAATCTTTGGAGCATGGAAAGGGATTGAACTGGGAAGGTTCAACGACTTTGGAAAGCCAAGAAGCACATGAAATTAAGATGTGGTCCAGAGATAGGGACAGAGAAATGGAGGCTCCAAGGGTTGCCAAAGGCAAATCTGCCTTCTTGAAGTTTCTATCACTTGATCAACTCATGTACATTTATCAAGTTTCTTCTCTGTGTCCATCAGTCTTCTAGGCAGTGGAGGTGGAGGAGTCAAGAAAATTCCAAACTCATGAGAGTGTTGACATTTTTTCTCATGACTCACAATGGGCATTACATTTTTCTTGACAAGTTGATCACATGTACAATGAAAAATGCAGCGTTTTCTTTCTGCATTATGTAACAAAGTGAGTGTTCAGTAAAGCTATAGTATGAATCTTCTACATAGAAAACCTATATTTATGCGTGACATCATTCTAAGTATACGGTATCTATACAATTTACCTTTTAATTGAGGTAAATCATACACAGTATACTAATCTTAAACATAAAGCTTGATAATTTTTTACATATGTATCCCTTTTGTAATCATCACCAAGACAAAGATATAAAGATTTTCCAGCTCATGTTAGAATTTTAACTCCTGTTTGTCTTCTTATTTTTCAATTTTGTAGAAGGTAACTTGATTTTTGGCAATCTGCATCCTTCTACTACCAATAAAAATGGCAAATCTTTGACATATTCAAAGAATTTTTTTTTTTTTTTTTGCTTAATAACCTAAAATAGGGAACTGCAGAAAACCCTACATTTTATTCAAATTCAATTCTCCAGGACTTCTAACAGTGACATACTCAAGAATAGTAGAATATAATTTTAGAGTATAGCCCAAGAGCTGTAAATTACAGCTTGTGATGCTAGGCAAGTTATCCTTTTGGTGTCTCAATTTCCTTATCTGTAAAATAATAAAATATAATCTTTAGCCTATACATCTTACAGGAAAATTTTAACAAACAAGTAAGAAAATACATATGGTAATTCATTGTAAATCAAAAAGGACTATTAGAAAGCAGAGTGAGTATTGCCCTTTTTATCAGACAAGTCAATTTGAAACATTTCAAATTACTCTGAGATGTCCTCTAAAGAAATAGTTACTATCTGTTGATTGAGAAAAAAAAAAATTTGAAGTATTTTTTCTAATAATCAACTGTTTATATTTCATTTGCTTTTATTCAATTTCCTCCTGCTAACAAATCTCTTCCTTCTAAATTCATTCCCTTTGAATATTTATGCTTTTCTGTTTTTCTACTACAGCAATGATTATCTGTGATATATTAGAAGGACATTTTACTGTGGTAATAAGACCATGATTATTGAGCTTCATTCAGAAGTGTCTATCAGGAAGAGCTAGTAAGCATTCCACAGTCTATAGATAAATGCTCCATGAAATGAAAAATTGATCATAAAAATCACTTACTCTTTCAAACTCAAAATTTTAAGAAGAAAGCACCTGAAAAATGGAAAAAGAATTCTTTTATGGAATTGCCGTCTATGGGAGATGTTATACAAATCTCTGTTTGAATCTATCCATGCTTACCTCAAATGGATAATTTCAAGACTTTACGTTCAGGAAGGTGTTCCCATTTCCACATATTTTCTATATATTACATAGGCTGAAGTAGAGGAGTAAACATTCCAGATTATTTAAATGTACCTTTTGAAATATCCTTTGAATATTGAAAATGACACCTATGTATCGAAAATTTGAGAATCAATGTTCAAATCAAATTACACTGCTCTTCATTCAGATAGAATATTTTTCCTGTTTTTTTTTTTTTTTTTCCTGAGATGAAATGTGAATAGGAGTTAGAAAAGTGTGGGTTTTTTGAGGTCCAAGTGCTTTAGACAGCAAAGGTATTTTAATCTTCAAATAAGAACTTTAATCTTTAAAGTTTTGTAGTCAGCCTCAATACTTTACTGCAAACCCTCCCACATTCATGTTATTTCACTGGGAAATCCCGACGACTTGAGCCAATTCAGTCAACATGGCATTTGAGAAGACTACTGCAAACCACACAACAAAGGGAAAGATTTCATAAACATTATATGGTATGGAAGGAAAAATCTTCTACACAGAAGTGACAGGTGATCCTATTTGAAATTTCAACACTTTTACTTACCACTTCATAAAATCAGGCAAGCTAATAGGCTTCTCTGAAGGTTATTTTTTTTCCACATTATGTCAGTTAGTATGCATTCTCTGAAAGTAATGGAATATGCAACTAAAAATAGCTCAAACAAGAATACTTTGATTTATTTTTATTGTTTCACATGACAAGAACTCTGGAGAAAGGAGTCCTTCAAGTTGATTCGGTGCTCATGTTTATCATCATCATCAAGAGCCCTGACTCTCCCCATTTCTCTGCTTTCCACCCTCACTGAGCTGTTAGTATCAGTCTTCATGGTCATGCAATGGTTGTAGCAGCCCTGAATCACATTCTCACAGAAAATCCTGGAAGGATGGGCTCTGCTTATGCAGGAGGAGAATCATTCCCAGAATTCCAAAGGAGAAAGACAGGAATCACATGACCGTCCCTAAACCCAAGACAGACTGGGCAATTGTCTACTATTTTCAGTCTTTATGGTACAAAGTAAGCTCTGCCAGCAAGGACAAAGGCAGAAAGGGATACTGTAGGGAAGACAGCTAACTGTATCTGTGTCTACCACAGAAGTCTAGCTAACATGGTATAACAGAAGCTCAATCAGATCACACACTAAATCTTTTAGTCTAGTATCTGGAATAGAGTAAATATACGGAAACATATGCCTGTTATCTATCTGGGATTATAGCATTGAAATTAAAACTCGCAACCAAAGGTCAATTTGTGCCTACTCAGAGTGGTTTTATAAAATCTAACAAGATCTAAATGGATTTGGTGGATAATACAAGATCCAGTTTCCACAAATATCCCACAGATACATTGTCTTTTACCTGAGCTGTTACCTGCCTGAATTCTGCAGCCATTTGAATTTGTGATCAATTACATGAATTTACCAATTATTGGAAAATTATTTAATAGTTTTCATGAAATAATAGAAGTACAATAAGTCTTTTTGAACCTCAATTTTCTCATCTATAAAATGGCAGTAGTAATACGACCTTCATAAAGTTCATACAAAGAATGTCTTAGGATGGTTTTCCTAAATTCAGAGCCTGAGAACACATTCTTGAACTAGGGCTTTATAGAAAGGATCTCTCAGAAGAAAGGGATTGAGGCAAGGGAATGTAAGCTGAACAAGAATATGGTCTCTGCTGGAGAGAAACTGCAGCCTCAGTCTGATTCCACAGGAAGATCCGGGGCATAAAGTTGGTTTCATTCTGAGGCAAGGCAGCCAGGTTCTGTACCCCTGGTCAGTCAGGCAATCACAGCCTACCCTACTGTGGGTAGACATGGGGAACTGGAGGTAGTGGTGAGCACTGTATAACCTCCTGGGTAAGGTGGCTTCCATTCGATGGAGGGCAAGTCCCTATGATCTCTCACCAGTTGACACTCACAGCATCTTGGCCAGTAAAGAGGATCTGGTTGGGACATCAACAGTGTCCACCATAAGGAGTAAACATGGTGATATTTATGAAGTGTAAGCACCACATTTGGAAGACAGGAGGGGCTCAATAAATATTTCTATAAAACAGTAAATGAATTAGTTTGATGCAGGAGAAAGTGGGGAGGGTGAATTGCTATGCTTAAAGTTTGTTCTTTTCTGAATGCAATGGGCAGGAGGAAGAGAAATGGTCAAATTTTAAACAGCTAAAGTGATACGATTCTATTTGGGTTTTAGAAAAGAAAACACCGGTGAAAATATGGAGGATTATTGAAGGGGAATTTATCAGAGGCAGGGAGCTTAACAGGATACTCTACAGTAATCTAGGAGAGTGATAATTATAATGCATGTCTAAACTGAAATGATGACAAAATAGAAGAAAAAAAGGAAAACATCAAACTAATAAAGGCTCTGTCCCAAAATAGTGTATTTAATATATATAATAGGATTAGAAGTGGTAAGAGGTCTAATAATTACAATAATAAGACTTTCTGCTTCCAGCAGTCACACTGGAAAAGGGAACAACTTTTTAACCTTTATAATTTGATTGACTATAATAACGTTTTTGTTCATTTCCTATCAACCAGTCCTATAAACAAAGACACAGAATCAGTGTTGTAGATTGATTTAAAAAAAAAAAGATTGGACGTATTCCCCAAACTGAAAGGACCTTTATGCCTGCCAATTCTTACACATAACTGAATGTGTTCAATCCAAGTCTAGTTTTACCTTTTTTGCTGTTCAGTGAATTCATTGATACAATGATGCACCACATAGTCCTATGGAATCTGTAACAGGAACATCCTATCCAATTATCTTGGCACTGGTAATTAGAATGAAAATTTGCTGATTTTTGTTGATTTCCATTAAATCTGTAATTGTAGCTTTTGGAACCATTGTTAGGGCCTTCATTTCTGATTTTTCGTGTCTGTTTTTGCTCCTACCACAGTGGAATGTTCTGCTTTTATATTTACCCCACTTGGTCAGTTACACTTCAAGACATCTGGTCTTGCTCATTTTATCGGATCCTAGTGTTTCTTTAACCACAGATATGAAATGCACACTTTGAGTGCCCCTAAACATCTCAGATTTTAGATGTGAGTGTGAACCCTTTGGAATTTTAGACACTTCTTTTTTCCTGCCATCATTTCCTGGATGAAGTATTTGATGTTGGCTTTCTCCTCTGTCTAAAGAACAGGTGAAGTGCTTGGTCTTTATTTACCTGTGCATTCAGCAACCTCATGTTAAAAAAGAAAAAAAAATATTTTCTAGCTTATACACCTTTTAATTCTACAGGTAGAATGAAAAGTAAATAGCAGGAGCTCTGTACTGAAAAAGAAATGCTTCATCTGACTTGAAACTTTTTTAATCATATTTTTATATTGTCAAATATAACATATATATATAGAAGTGATAATTTTCCAAGTACAATTTAACAAGCAGTTATAAAGCAAATTTCAAAAAAAAATATTATAGGTTACAGTTCCACATTTTCCATTATTTCCTTACTATGAAATGTTACGTATATACAAAAAGATAATATCTTTCAAAGTATTATTTAACAAGTAGATATATAGGAAATTTCCAAAGTTGTTATGAGTTATAGTACCATAGTTTCATTTATTTCCTTATTGTGAAATATAGCATATATACAAAAAGGTATAGCTTTCAGATTACAGTTTAGCAAGTAGCTATAGAACAAATTTCAAAGGATGCTATAGGTTACAGTTCCACCATTTCAATTCTTCCCTTCCAGCTATTCTAATACCCTAGCAACCAAGAAAAAGAAAATTATATAGAGATTCAGTATTGATAATCTTTTGTCAAATTCCATCTTGTCTGTTGCTACCCCTTCCTCTAGTTTAATCACTTTCCTGATCTTCAGGGAAGTCTAGGCAGTGACCACCTTAACTTGTTCATGTTGAAAAGGGGTCTCAACTTTATGAGAAAAGGAGACACATCTGGTTGATGTTCTTGAAGAGGCTGTTGCCTCTGGGTTTTGGGACTTAGCTGGCAGAGGAGTGAAACTTTTTTATAAGTCACTTAAGCATTGGAGTGTGTGCTGGTTTGAATGTCTTATGTCCCCCAGAAAAAGCCATATTCTTTGATGCAATCTTGTGGGGCAGACATATTAGTGGGGATTAAGTTGGAATGTTTGGATTAGGTTGTTTGCATGGAAATGTGCCCCACCCAAATGTAGGTGATAACTCTGATGAGATAATTTCCATGGAGGTGTGGCCCCACCCATTCTGGGTGGGCCTTGATCAGTGGAGCCATATAAATGAGCTGATGGGCAGAGGGGACTCAGTGCAGCTGTGAGTGACATTTTGAAGAGGAGGTACAGCCAAGAGGGACACTTTGAAGAAAGCACAGGAGCTGAGAGAGAGTTTGAAGACAGTTGCTGAAAGCAGACTCTTGCTCTGGAGAAGCTAAGAGAGGACAAATATCCCAAGTGCAACTAAGAGTGATGTTTTTAAGGAACTGCAGCCTAAAGAGGAACATCCTGGGAGAAAGCCATTTTGAAACCAAAACTTTGGAGCAGATGCCAGCCATGTGCCTTCCCAGCTAACAGAGGTTTTCTGGACACCATTGGCCATCCTCCAGTGAAGGTACCTGATTGCTGATGCATTACCTTGGACACTTTATGGCCTTAAGACTGTAACTGTGTAACCAAATAAACCCCCTTTTATAAAAGCCAATCCATTTCTGGTGTTTTGCATTTTGGCAGCATTAGCACACTAGAACAGAGTGTTTTGTGGAAATTTTAGTTGTTTTCTATTTTAATAAAATATAAAATTAGATCAAGTTAAATGTTCAACTATCTTGTTAATATTTTATTGGTTCAAATGCTGGTATTTTTTTTCACTTAATGCCATCACAAACACACACACACACACACACACACACACAAATGTTTTGCTCGTCAAGGGAGCAGTATTTTCTGATACAGCATTTGTCAAGCATAATTGATTCTCCACAGTTAGTTCCCAAAGCTTGACCTTTTTTGTACTGCTCTTGAAATTTAAGCCATAATATTGTTCAACTTGCAAAATTTTACTGAACATTTCTATGTCCCAGAATCTATGCTAGGTTCTAGGTGCAAAGATGGATGAAAAAAGCCTCCACTCTCAGTGATCTTTACATTTACTATTTGTGACAAACACACAAAACCAGAACAGACAATTGGAAAGTTTTCTGGTGCTATTAGAATTCAAAAGAAAAAGAACCTAATTGCTCACCTGGTTTGAGGAAATGCCTAGGAGAAGCAACAGGGTTTTCAAGTAAGATTTAGAAGGTAGAGATAGAGTAATGAAGCAAATAAAGAAAAAAAAAAAAAAACCATGAACACATGAGCAAAGGCATGATATAAAAAGTCAAAATCTCATAAAGAAAAAACAAAACAGATTAAAAAAAATAAAAACACCTTAGGCAGTTGGATTATTTGGTTTATTTTTAATATTATTTGGTAAAATGCTGAAATCTTGTGTCTAAGGATAGGAAAATATGGGATTCTTTAGAAACATATCTATTTGGTATTATTATATGAAAACTCCAAACAGAGTTTTGTATTTATTACCTGGATCTTTTCCAACCTACAGTTATAGCTTTAACCATAAAATTCTGAAACTACATGGGTACAATGTAATAATAGTTTTTATTATTAATGTTTTCCAAGGTTTATATTATCCCCCCAGAAGAATAATATTAAGACACATAAAATTTTTAAAAACCAAAAATCCAACCATGGATTGGATAGTAATCATTGGAAAGATAGCATTTCTTATATTCCATGATTACAAACATTATAATATAAACATTTTAGTGACTAATAAAATACATGCAACTCTATCATTAAGATAACAAAGTAAAAACAATTGTCCCAAAATTTTTCAGTCTTTAAGAATAAGAGCATTGCTTTAAGCCAAACATTCAGCAAATAAGATAATATTTTATGAATAAAGGTATATTTACCTGCTAGCAATAATGCAATGTTACTAATCAATTATTAACTTTCTGAAAAATAAATTTCTAGCTTCAAATGTCTTCTTCCTCTGAAGTATATGATGGCTGTATTTTTTTTCTATTTTTATATATAAAGAAAATCACTTATGAAAAGATTATACCAGAACCATGATTATATGTGTATATGATGACGAAGTTCATGTTTAAATTTGGCCTGGTTATGGTACCCAATTATTTGGTTAAATAAGCACTGGCCTGACTGTTACTTTGAAGATATTTCCTGGATTTAAATCATCAGTAAGTTGACTGCATCTGTAGCTAATTAAATCTACAATCAACTGAGGAGATTGCCTTTAACAATGAAAGAAGTCTCATCCAATCATTTGAAGGCCTTAAAAGGGGATGTGATGGCTTCAGCAGTCAGAAGGGAGAACTTCTATCTCTACTTCAGTTAGCCAGCTTCTTCGGGGGAATTCATCAAAATCCTCCATCAGAGATCCCAGCTTATGGCCTGCCCTACAGAATTTGGACTTGTCCATTTCCACAGTTATATAAGCCAATTCCTATTTAAAAAAAAAAAAAACTCATAAAATTTCATAATATATATCTCCTGTTCATTCAGTTCCTGTAGAGAACCCTGACAATTACAACACATGAATCAATATGTTCCTATTATAGATTAAAAGAGGCTGTAAATAAGCACCACCAAAAACAAAACAATTAGACTTAATTTTGCTGTGACTTTAAAAATGAGTCTTCTTCCCTACAGATTAAAAAAAACATGATTCTTGAGAGACCAGCAGACACTGCACGTGCCTTGCCATGTGACAAATTAAGGACCAAGTTTCACCAGCAGTCTGTCCCAGAACGCTCCAGTTTTCAGGAAGAAAGCATTGCCTTGATGAATGCTTTGATTTGGACTTTCTATTAGCCTCAAAACCAGGATATCATCAACATTGCAAAATAAGATATCCCCTGGAAAATTCTCCCCTCAGAATCAGCTAATCAAAGGACAAATTGCACTTTCTTGGAAGTCAGGAGGATGACAGAGACTGGAAAAGGGCTCCACAAATGTTGAATCAAAGAAAAAGACAAGTCATCTCCAAGATCAGGGAAGACATATTCTTCCTGGACATGTCAGTCCAGACCCCTCCCCCACACTCAGTCTTGCACAATTTGAGAGTCACGTGGAGGCAACACATCCCAGATCCCTCCTGCCACAAAGACTATAGAGCCACTCACAGCAGCAATTAGAACCCACAAATACCCCAGTACAGGGACCCAAGTCCTCAGAGACATAGGGTGGAACACAAGCAGCCAAGGAAAATAGAAATGAGAAAAGGATTGGTTGGACAGATCATAAAAGATCAACAATACTGAAAAGGAGGTTGCAATAAAAGTTAAGAGAGACATATAAAACCCAAAGGACAAAATGGCTGAAGTAAATAATTTTCTTACAGTTAATAACACTGAATATTAAATAATTAAACTCCTCAATCAAAAGATGCAGATTTGAGGGCTCTTGGGGTAGATGGTGGGGTAGGGAGATACAGGACTCTCAGTTCTTCCATCAAAACAACTATTAAACAGACAGAAACTGTCTGAAATAACTATTTTGAAACTCTGGAGGCCAAAAGAACACTATAGCATCCAGGGTAAAGCAGGAGGAAGAAGCAGATAAACTATACTAACAGACAGTAAATTGCTCTCTCCAATTAGTGGCTACCAGTGACCAGCACTCATTCTCACAGCAGGCTACCTTATGTTTCAGTCCCTGGCTAGCTCACTGGTGAAAGAAAGAGACATAAAAACCCTCTTCCTCAATAAAAGGGGTGGTCATGGCTGATCACAGAGCACAGATTTTGAATAGCAAATTTCAGTTGCTGCTCTGAGGGGAACCATTGTTTCAACCCCACACTGGACAGGGGTATAGGCAGTGGAGATTTAAAGATGAAGTGCTTCCTCAGAGCTGTGGGGGCCAGTTAGCTGAAAGTCTTCATTTTCTGGGAAGGCCAGGAAAGATCAGCTTTGGGAAACCATTGGAGAAGCTTTGGCACACTTCCTGATCCCTTCCTCAGGAGCCAGTCTGCACCCCTTTTGTGGGTTCTTGGCCCTGTTTTGGCTGGGAAAGATTGACTTGGAAATGTCCTCTCCAGGGTGACTCTCCTTCTAGAATTTGCCCTCCAGGCAAAAACAGCTTGAGACAATGAAAAGAGTGTAAAAACTTTAGAGTCAGAGAGTCTGGGACAAAAGCCTGCCAGCTTCAAACATCCAGGAGACAGAGGTCTGTCTTTTGGGAAACAGAGGGGAAAACCAAACTCCTATAATCAGGGGAACTCCAAAACAACTAACAAGCAAAAGCCTAGACAAGACAGAGGCCCAGAAATACAGGTAAAACCCTGTACACTGCATTTGCCTTGGGTGGAACTTCCTGATAGGAGGGCTTAAGCTCAATAAAATGTGTCTTATCACCAGCTGATTGGAAAATCAAGGAACAGACATCTAAAGGAATAAATACCAGAGTTAACATTTTAAAACATTAAAATTTACAGTGTGCAACAAGTGAAGATGAATAAAGAAATGGGAAATGATGGCTCATCTAAAGGAAGAGCATAAAAATAATGAATACACCATTGAAGAAAACAAAGATATAGACATACTGAACAAAGCCTTTTAAAAAATCTTTAAAACAATCTTAAAAATGCTCAAAGAGATGAAGGAAACTACTGGGAAAGAACTAAAGTATATCATAAAAACAATAAATGAACAGAATAGACCATATGTTAGGTCAGAAACAAGCCTCAATAAATTAAAAAATATTAAAATCATAAAATGTTTATTCTCTGATTGCAATGGAATGAAGCCAGAAATCAATGACAGAAGGATAAACAGAAATTCACGTATGCAAAAATTAAACTCTATTTTTGTTTTTTATTGTTTTTTTAATACAGTCATCCACAGTGTACAGTTATTCACAGTATCATCATGTAGTTGTATATTCATCACCAGAATCAATTTTGAACCTTTTCTTTACTCCAAAAAATAAAAAAAGTAAAAGTTAAAAAGAACACCCAAAACATTTCATCCCCCCATGCCACCCTATTTTTCATTTAATTTTTGTCCCCATTTTTCTACTCATCTGTCCATACACTGGATAGAGGGAGTGTGAGTCACAAGGTTTTCATAATCATGAAGTCATACCATGTAAGCTACATAGTTATATAGTCATCTTCAAGAATCAAGACTACTGGGTTGCAGTTTGACAGCTTCAGGTATTTCCCTATAGACATACCAACACCCTAAATACTAAGAAGGGAAATATATATAGCACCTAAGAATCCCCTCCAGAGTGACCTCTCAACTCCATTTGAAATCTCTCAACCACTGAAACTTTATTTTGTTTCATTTCGCTTCCCACTTTTGGTTAAGATGATTTTCTCAATCCCATGATGCCAGGTCCAGGTTCATCCCTGCCAGTCATGTCCCATGTTGCCAGGGAGATTTGCACTGCTGGGAGTTAAGCCCCACCTAGTGAGGGAGGCAGTGAGTTCACCTCCTAAGCGGGCTTAGAGAGGGAGAGAGACAGCCACATTTGTGCAACAAAGAGGTTCTCTGGGGGAGACTTTTAGGCACAAGTATATGTATGCTTAGCCTCTCCTTTGCAGCAACAAACTTCACAAGAGCAAGCCCCAAGATTGAAGTCTCATCCTATTAAACTGTTAGTCCTCAATGTTGAGAGAATATCAGTAAGAACCCAGGTGGAGGTGGAAAAGACCAACATTTCTGCATTTTTCCCCAGTTCCTCGGGGGGGGGGGCTGAAAATATATTTTTATTCTCTGCCCAAATTACTTTGGTATGTATCGGGATTTTACACTAACCTGTACAAACCAACAAGATCTCACTCCCTGTTCAAGGTTCCATGTAGTTATGCTGGTTGAATAAACTGATCATATGAGTTAAATTATACAATGTGCTACAGAAAATATAGATTTTCCACCAAATATACATCTCTTTCTTTGGTCTCACACTGAAGTCTAACTTTCAAAACACAGCCAATAGCATCCTTTACCCTTTGGCCTGATTTGCCTTAGTCCTAACCAGATCCACTTCATTCATTTCTCTAACTGAAGTCTGAAATCTTTTTCAGCTTTTTTAACAGCTGCTGTGTGAGGTAATACTGACAGTCATAGCTGCTGAACTCTAGCTCTGAGTTTCAGGTATCAAACAGACAACCAAAGTTCCAGAATCAACAAGGTTATACATGAAGAACTCAGCATTTCAGAATTTGGAGACAGCCATTACAACTCAGGAATAGATGTGACTGCTGAAAGAACTTAGAATCCAGGTACTGTTACAATAAGCATTCCCTTGATAAGCAGTGCTCTGATCCTCAATTCTCAGAGTTTACACATTATAGTTAGTCCCTATTAGTGAGGAATTATAATATTTGTCTTTTCAAAACAACACACTCTTAAATAACCAATTGGTTGTAAAGAAAATCAGAAGTGAAATTAGAAATATCTTGAGGTGAGTAAAAATTGGCATACAATATACCAAAAGTTATGGGATACAGTGAAGGCAGTGCTGACAGAGAAATTTATAGCTATAACACTAACATTAAAATAGAAGAAACAAAGAAGACCTAAATAAATGGAAGGACATACTAGGTTCATGGATTGGAAGACTAAAAATGGTTAAGATCTCAATTTCACCCAAATTGATTTATAGATTCAATACAATACCAATTAAAATACCAACAACTTACTTTGCAGAAATAGGAAAAACAATTACCAAATTTATTTGGAATGGCAGCGTGTTACAAAAAGCTAAAAATATCTTGAGAAAGAGGAATGAAGTGGGAGGTCTCACAATACATGACTTTAAAGCATATTACAAAGCTATGGAGGTTAAAACAGCATGGAACTGGCATAAAGACAGATATACTGACCAATGGAATTGGTGTTCAGAACTAGACCCTCTCATCTACATACAATTGATCTTTGAAAGATAAAGATAGATATACTGACCAATGGAATTGAGTGTTCAGAAACAAATCCTCTCATCTACATACAACTGATCTTTGATAAGGTGGTCAAGTTGACTCAACTGGGACAGACCAGCCTCTTCAACAAATGATGCTGGGAGAACTGGATATCTATATCCAAAAGAATAAAGAGGACCCTTGTCTCATATGTTATACAATTCACTCAAAATGGATCAAAGACCTAAAATTAGAACTAAGACCATAAAACTTTTAGAAGAAAATACAGGCAAATATCTTAAAGATCTTGTTATAGAAGGTGATTTCCTAGGCCTTACACACAAAGTGTGAGCAATGAAAGAAGAAACAGATAAATGGGATCTCCTCAAAATTGAAGGCCTTTGTGCATCAAAGGAGTTCCTTAGAAAAGCAAAAAAGGCAGCCTACACAATGGGAGACAATATTTGGAAACCACACATCAGATAATTGTTTAATATCCAGAATATATAAAGAGATCCTATGACACAACAACAAAATGACAAAAGACCCAATTAAAAATGGGCAAAGACATGGACAGGCACTTTTCCAAAAAGGAAATACAAATGGCTCAAAAACGTATGAAAAGATGCTCAACTTCACTGGCTATTAGGGAAATGCAAATCAAAACTACAAGGAGATATCATCCCACACTTACTAGAATGGCCATTATCACAAAACAAAGAAACAAACAAACAAACAAACAACAACAACAACAAAAAAAACAGAGAAATACAAGTGCTGTGGTGGATGTTGAGAAAGAGGGACACTTATTCATTGTTGGTGGAAATGTAGAATGGTGCAACCACTCTGGAAGGCAGTATGACTTTCCTCAGGAGGCTAAATGTAGAATTGCCATATGATCCAAAAATTTCATTACTAGGTATATATTCAAAGGAAACAAAGGCAGGGACATAAAAACACATTTGTTCACTGATGTTTATAGTGGCATTATTCACAATTGCCAAGAGATGGAAATAGCACGTGTCCATCAACAGATGAGTGGATAAACAAACTGTAGTTTATACATATGATGGAATATTATGCAGCTGCAAGACAGAATAAATTCATGAAACATTCAACAATGTGGATGAATCTTGCAGATATTACATTGAGTGAAATTAGCCAGAAACAAGAGAACAAACACTTTATGGTCTCACTCATATGAGCTAACATTAATGAGTGGACTTGGAGAGGTAAAGTTGAGAACACAGTTTATCAGGAGATAGAAAGAGGGTAGAGACTGGGCATTTGATGCTGAAGGAGTAAAGAAAGTTCAACAGGATTGATTGTAAAAATCCAGAAATGGATAGCACAGAACTACCTGACAGTAGCACAATATTTTAAGTGTACTAACAAAGCTGAGTGTGAGGATGGTTGAAAGAGGAAGGCTAGGATCATGTATGACACCAAAAGTAAAGACAGAAGATAAGGACTGGGACTGTACAACTTAGAGAAACCTAGAATGGACAATGATGGTGATTAACAAGGATAACAATGTTTTTACATGAAGAACAAATGAATGTCAACGTTGCAAAGTGTTGAAAATGGGATGGTAGGTGGAAAAATGCAGTCACTGTAAATTAGTCTATAGTTAACAGTAGCATTGTAATATACTACCTTGAAATGTAACAAAGGCAATATACAAAACTAAACATTAATAAGGGGGATATAAGGGAGGGGTATGGGATTCTTAGTGCTACTGTTGTTTCATCTTTATATTTTATTTTATTTTATTTTATTTTATTTTATATTTCTATTTTTTATTGTCATTTTTTTCCATCTTCTTTCTTTGAGGAAGAAATGGAAATGTCCTCATACAGATTGGGCAGTGAACACATATCTGAGATTATACCAGGAACCATTTTTTGTTTACTTAGGATAGATTGTATGGTGTGTGGATAAAAGTGTTTAAAAATAAACAAAAAGATAAAAATGCTAGAAAAAATGTGGAGAGAGGAATATACCTATTCACTGTTGGTGGGGAAGTAGAATGGTGTAGCCCATCTTGAGGGCAGTGTTTTCCCACAGGAGGCTAAGTATAGGGTTGCCATATAATACTACAACACAGATTTTATGTATATACTTAAAAGAACTGAATATAGGGACACAAATGGACATTTGCACATTGGTGTTTATGGTGAATGTGTTCACAATTTTCAATGGAGAGACAAGGCCTAAGGGTACATCGATTATTGAACAGAAGGGTGAACTGTGATGTATACATTCAATGTGATATTGAGAGGTTGCAAGAAGAAGTGAAGTTCTGAGGCATGCAAGTAGGTGAATGAAACTTAATAGTATGTTGAGTGAAATAAGCAAGAAACGAAAAGACAAATATTGTAACACTTCACTAATATGGACTAACTATAATGTGCAAACTCTGAGAATTTAATTCAAGACCATAGGTTATTTGGGAAAGGCTTATTGTAAAGGTTCCTAGAATGTAATTCTTACAGCAGTCCCATATATTCCTGAATCGTTATGTTTGTTTCTAAATTGTGAGATGCTGAGCTCTTTGTGTATAACCTGGTCAGTCTGTGTAATTTCAGGTATCTCTGTGACAACTGAGACTCAGATCTAGAGTTCTGCAGTGACGAAAATCAGCATTACCCCAAATAGCAACTGTTAAGAAAACTGAAAAAGAGGTCAGACTTCAATTAGATATATGAGTGATGTTGATCTGGTTAGAACTAAGGCAAATCAGACTAAAGGGTAAAGGATGATATTGACTGTGTGTTAAAACTTCAACTTCTGTGTGAGACAAAAGGAAGAGATGTTTATTTGGTGCAAACTTTTTATTTTCTGTAGCACATTATCCAATTTAACTTGTATGGTCAGTTTATTTGAACATCATAATTTCATAGACTCTTGAATAGAAAGTGAGATCTTGTTGGTTTGTACAGATTAGTGTTATGCCCCAATACATCCCAGAGTAATTTCGGCAGAGAATAAAGAAGTATTTGCAAAGCTCTCTTGAGGGACTAGGGAAAAATGTGGAAATATTAAATTTCCCCACCTGGGGAATTCCTGACATTCTCACAAGTATTGGGGACTACCAATTTAATAGGTCAAGCACTTGATCTTGGGATTTGCCCTTATGAAACATATTCCTGCAAAGGAGAGGCTAAGCCTATTTTAATTGTGCCTATAATCACCCCCAGAGAAATTGTTTTGTTGCTCTCTGTAAGTCAACACTGCAGGTAAACTCACTGCCCTCTCACCTAAGTGGGACATGACTCCCAGGGGTATAAATCTCCCTGGCAATGTGGAACATGACTCATGGGGATGAGCTTGGCCCTGGCATTGTGGGATTAAGAAAGCCTTCTTGGACCAAAAGGGGAAAGAGAAATAAAATAAAATATTGTCTCAGTGGCTGAGAGATTTCAAGCAGAGTCAAGAGGTCATTCTGGAGGTTATTCTTATGCATTGTATTGATCTCCCTTTTACTAGAATAGCTAGAAGAAAATACCTGAAACTGTTGAATTGTAATCCAGTATCCTTGATTTTTGATGATGTTTGCATAACTGTATAGCTTTTATAATGTGACTGTGTAATTGTGAAAACCTTGTGACTGACACTCCCTTTGTCCAGCATATGGTCAGATGAGTAAGAAAACAAAGACAAAAAATAAATAATGGGGGGGGGTGGTGGATAAGACTATGGATGTTTTGGGTGTTCTTTTTTATTTTAATTTTTATTCTTATTTTAATTTTTTTGAAGTAATGAAAAAATTCCAATAGGATTGTGGTGATGAATGCACAACTATATGATGTGAACTATTGATTGTACACTTTGGATGATTATCTTGTATGTGAATTTATCTCAATAAAATTGCATTAAAATATTGGTTCATGAATTGTAACATATGTATGATGCTAATGCAAGATGGTAATAATAGGAGAAACTGTGTATGACAGGATATATTGGAACTTTCTGTACTTTCTGCCCAATTTCTGTAAACCTAAAACTACCTAAAAATAAAGTTTAATATTTAAAAAAAGAGAAAGATTTCAAATCAGGGACTTAACATCAAAATTGGAAGAACTAGAAAAGGAAGAGAAAACTAAACCCAAAACAAGCAGAAGAAGGATCTAGCAAATAGAAGAGTGGAGAAAAATGAAATAGAAAACAACAACAACAGCAAAAACAACAAAGCAGTAAAGAGAATCTACAAAATCAAATGTTGGTTCTTTTGAAAAGATCTTTTGAAAAGATCAATAAAGTTGACAAAACTGTACACTGACAAAGAAAAAAGGCATAATACAAATAACAAAAACAATAAAATCAATAAACCTTATACAAGTAATGAAAATCAGAAATGAAAAGGGGGATATTACTCCCCTCCCTGCTGAAATAAAAAGTACTATACCAGGATACTATGAACAACTATTTGACAATAAACTAGATAACCTAGATGAATTGGACAAATTCATAGAAACACTGACTCAAGAAGAAATAGAAGATAGCAACATACCAATTACTAGTAAAGAAATTGAATCAGGCATCAAAAAATCCTCCCAACAAAGGAAAACCCAGACCTGCTACAGGGGAAGTCTACCAAACATTCCAAGAAGACTTAACTCCAATTCTGCTCAAACTCTTCTAAAAAATTGAAGAGGAGGGAACACCTCTAACTCATCTGTGAGGCCAACATCCCTCTCATATCAAAGCTGAATAAAGATACCATAAACTATGAAAATTACAGACCAATGTATCTTATGAATATAGAAGCAAAAGTCCACAAAAAACTAGCCTACTGAATCCAACAGCATATTAAATGAATTATAAACCACGATTAAGTGGGATTTATCTATGGTAAGCAAGGTGGGTTCAGCATAAGAAAATCAATTAATAAAATAGACCACATTAACAGAATGAAGGGGAAAAAAACATGATCATCTCAACTGATGCAGAAAATGCATTTGACAAAATACAGCCCCCTTTCTTGATGAAAACACTGAGAACACCAGGAATAGAAGGAAAGTTCAACACAATAAAGGGTAAATATGAAAACAAAGTTCACCTTTAACATCCTATTTAATGGTAAAAGATTGAAAACTTTCACTCTAAATCAGGAACAAGACAAGGATGCCCATTGTCACCACTGCTATTCAACTTTGCACTGGAAGGTCTTGCCAGAGCCATTAGGCAAGAAAAAGAAATAAAAGGCATATGAACCAGAAAGGAATAAATAAAACTTTCCCTATTTTCAGATGCTATGATCCTATATAAAATCCTGAAAAATCCACAAAAAGAGCACTTAGAGCTTATAAATTAATTCAGCAAAATGGCTGGGGTACAAGATCAACTCTCGAAAATCACAGCAGTGTTTCTATACAGAAGCAATGAATCAGGGGTTGGTTTGGTGGTAGAGAACTTGGAGTTAATGTTTAATCTATACAGAATTTCTATTTATGTTGAATGTAGTTTTTGAAATTGATTATGGTGATGGTAACATAATGTTGTGCATGTAACTGACAGCACTGAATTAGATATGTGAATGTGATTAAAAGGGGAAATTTTAGGTCATATATATGTTACTAGAATAAAAATTAAGTGAACCTTATTGTAAACAATGAACCTTATTGTAAATGATGGACTATAGTTATTAATACAATTGTAAAAATATTCTTTTATTAACTGTAACAAATGTATGGCACTTAAGCAAGGTGTTAATAATAAGTTGGTATATAGGGGAAAATGCACCCTAATAGAAACTATAGGCTATAGTTAATACAATTTTAATATTCTTTTATTAGTTGTAACTAAGGTACCATACTAATACAAAGGTTAAACAATAGGAGCTACATATGACACCATAATTTTTACACAATTTTTCTGTTATTTTACAACACTTCTACTTAATTTTTTTTAATGACTCTCTGTTTACTGTTATATTCTCTGCATTTAGGACACATGAAACATGTTTATTGATAATCTAATTTGTATGAAGCATTATTTCAGGTATTCAGGATACTATGAATATAAAATATTCAAATTCTTCCCACAAATTAGGATACAAATATCCACAAATCACCCCCACCCCAAAGGGGAGAAAGATGAATACATAAACAAATAAAAAAATAGAAAAAAATAAGTTAGTACTAAAATAATGTAGGAAAGAAACACTGAGGAACACATTAAATCAGATAGGTCTGAGAAGTCAGAGGAGACCAATTGGAAGAGGTGTCATTTGTGTTTGTCAGAAATTAATTAAGAAAAAGAAACAAACATGTAAGGAGCAGGAGAGGAAGGTACAGTTTCAAGAAGTGTTGCCAAGAGATGTAAAAGTAAGTGAAGAAAGTTTGGACTCTAGGGTTTTATACAATTAGAAGGCAGTCCTGTGTGGGAGAAGAAAGAGTTAGAGAAATAGGCATGTGTTTGAAATGGTAAGAAGAGTGGAGTATATTCTAACAGCCATGAGAAGCCATGAGAAGGATTTAAGTAGGGCAGAATTCACTTTTAGCAAAAGGATACTGAGTACCTACTACGTGCTAGAAAAGGTGAATTAAGGCAATTAAAACTTTTAGATGTTATGTTCATGTTTTATGTTATTTTGGTGCTTTATTTTATATTTTATATTTTATATTAATGTTTAAGTGAATTTCATGTGATTATAACATACATGTCTTGACCAGTTCCTTTTCTTCATACTAACATTTGGTTGGCATTCTCATCTCAGTAGTAAACTAATCTGAAAGAGATATGAAAACATTCTTATTGGAATTCAATCATTAAGGTAGTATTCACTTATCTGTCATAAGCATTCATGTTACTGTCCTTACTTATGTAACAAAACATCATGCTTTGAAAGATGACTTTTGCTATGCATGGTAGTATTAATTTCTGTAGAAAGATCAAAATCAAAGAATCTCACAAAATCTGGAGATGTCAAAAGCTGCCCCAGGCACAAGTCAGAAGCATGGAAGAAACTAGAAGTGATATTTATTATGCTTGAACTAAAGAAACATTACAAGTGACCCATCTCTCTTTTCAATTCTCCTTTCACATTATTTTTTTTTCCTAACAGTATTGGAAATAAAAAATAAATTTCATGAAATTTCATGCTGTAGAAGGATGACAGACCCTCATCCAAACAGTAAAGTGGTACGCTGGATTCAAAGTACTCTGCTAATAGCAACCATATTAAGTATGTATGCTATATTGATTAATGCTACATTTGTTTTCTCTTCTACTGATGAAGTAATCCTCATTTCTTACCCAAGACAGTTCATGCCTTGCAACTCCAGTATACTAAAATCATCTCTTAGATTCTGCAGGTCTTATTCCAAAATGGATGTTTAGATGACTTCAATGATAGCCCTTTCCAGAATACCTATGAAATTGTCATGGCCATAGGAATTGTGGATTTGTCTTTATTTCATCTACAGGAAATAAAGCTGCCACAGTAGCCCTCCATTTCCTATAGCTGTGGCCACTTTTCTACCAACCACAGTTCAAACCCCACCTCAGGTTCTGAGATTAATCCTCTCCTAATATAAGGAAATTTAAATTCAAATAAATAAAAGCAGTTGGATGGAATAATTCTTAGCTAGGGACCAAGATAGTTTAACGTGACTTTTCTTATTCATATGAATAGACTTTGACGTTCTACTCATTCTAACAACATGGTTTTTGTTATAATAAAGCAAAGGCAAGCCAGTTTACCTTCTTGAAAATTTGCCGGAATCTCAGTTGCTCTAACACAGTTCTTTGGCTAATAAGATTACCAAATTCCCCCTCTCATGATTTTTTTAGTAAATATCACAAATTGAATTAAGCATCTGAAAATCTAAGTGTAAGAACCTCCACAAACATTGCTTCCTAGAATATTTTCACTCTGGAAAAGCCAGCATTCTTTCTAGAAGTTCTTAGTTCATTCTCAGATGGATGCTAAGATCAAAAATCATTTTCTACACAGAGGGAGAATATTATATTTGGCAAGTGCTAACGCATACACACAGGATGCGGAAGGAAAACATTAGCAAAACTGAACAGCACCTGGTGGGGAGGTGCCTCTCGCACTCTCTCAGAGTGGCTGCAGCTGCTGCTTGAGTAACTTCAAAAAACACAGGAAACAGGAGAGAATGACCTAATGTTCAGCCTTGTCTCTGTGGTGAAGGGCATCTTGTGTGATTTGTTCCAAACCACCTGAACAAATAGGATTCTGTTAGGCTCATCTATTTGCATGAAAGTATAGGAAAGAAAATTTAGTAACAAAAGAGTCAAAAAGAGGAAATTTCTGAGGGAAGAAGATAATGTGGGAGAATGAAGAGTTAGAGAAGTTGACTCAATGGAAATTATTGAACTCCAAGATTAAGGGACACACTGCAAGTGCATGTTTCATAAAGGATACTTCCTTATTTCCACACTTTTCTCTTTTTCCCCTCCTCATTGCCTGATGACTTGAGGATGGTTAAGATTCTGTCTTACAGAAAGCATACAGGAACTGTATCCTTGATTAATATCTGGTATCTGTAATAATGGAGTCGCATTAAAAGCCTGAATCGGGGCATGGATTCTTTTTTTCAACCTTTTCTCTCATTGTCCCCTATCCCCCCTTCTACTTTGTACATCCTACTACCTTCTAGTACTTTCCACCTCAAGTATCTCCAATTCACTAGACATGTAAAGGAACTCACAAAATCAGACAGTGGAATTCATGGAAGATCATGGAAATTTTCAGACATGACTGGAAGAAAAAAAAAAGGATTCCTTAAAAACTTGGAAGTTACATTACAGGCCAGCCTCCACTATAAATTTCACTTTCCTGAACATTTGCATTAAGCAAGCATATTAAATCATATTCATTGTTACATTTCCTTTCTGTTCTCTACTGTGAACCTCTTACTCAGCTCCCTATTTCCAATACCTAGAATAGGAACTGGGCCATAGTGAATACTTAATAAATATTGAATAGAATTAAATGGAAATACTTATTACTTGAAATATATTTTGCTTTAATTTTTCATTTCATCTTCAAAAGTAAGACACATCTTCAAGAGCAGCTTATAATGAGCAAAGTGAATTTCAGATTTGATCTAATTTCTCACTCCCTTCTTCATAAGATGCAGTAAAAGAAAATAATTCTTTTTAAATCCCCCTTTATTTTTTACCTAAACATAGTAGGGAAGAGTTCAGCATGCATACGGCTTGACAGACCTAATGCCTTCGATTTAGAGAATGGAAAATATAAAACGTAGAAAAAATTAAAGTAAAACTCACACCTTATCTATGTTCAAAAACTATACAGAGAGACAATTTTTGCCCATTTTTTGATAGAGGAGGACATTCAGTCTCCAGGGAAGACATCTCAGAGATAAGCATGTGATGCAAGCACAAAGGATGACGTTTTATGCCACCTCAGGAGATGTGCTCATATCCAGACTGGGTCCTGCTCATAGTAGCTTGTGGGATAAAGGATGAGGCTGGAGGCTGGGGAAGAGGGAGGTTATTCCAGGCAGAGGAAAAACATCCACAAAGGCCTGAAGCATGGGATAGTCAGGAATACGCCAACAGCATGGTGAGGCTGGAACTTAAAATAACAAGGCACAAGCATAGGCGGGGAGCAGAGTAGCAAGCCAGGGTCTTACCATGTACTCGTTTGATGGTTTGCTTTGAAAAGGCAGCTAAGGTGCATGACTCTTTGGAGGCTTGCCTTCAGAATCAGGGCACACTTATTTTTAGGCCTAGTGGAGAGCTGACCACACTGCCTGATTCTAGGCACTGGAGGAGACTTCCTTGCCTAAGCCATCTTCCCTTATTCATGCTGCTTTTGCACTTTCATTTCAAGCATGAGATACTCATCAGAGAGCCCTCTTTAAAATGAACAATAACAAAAGTACTTTTCAGAGGATAAAATATTAAATTCACCACCCTGTAAATCACATCTCCTTCCAACAGATAAAGAAATGGAACAGAGGAATAATTTTAGCGACTGATATACTAGCTGTAAAAGACAATCCTGGGTAGGCAGCCTTAGAACTGGTGAACAGGAAAGTCCAGGGCAGGATGCAGGCAGACAGGCAGGCGTGAGAGACCTGGGTGCATGGGCACAAGTAAATGAGGGAGACACAAAGAGGAAAGCAAACATTTAATTATTCAACATCTATTAAGGCTAACTCTCTAATCTTGTAAAAAGTGCTGTGAATTATGCAAAATTGAACAGGACACAGCCACTGCTGGAAGAATCTCTGCATTCTCGGAGAAATATATATAGACTGAGAGTCTAAATTACTCAGTGTCTGGTTTGGATTTGTGGTTTTATTTCTGCCTCTGCCTTTTCTTCTGTGCCGTGGATCAGGCATCAACTCTTTTAGGGCAAGACATATACTGCTTTCTGTAAAGGCACTATGGAGCAAGGCTCTGCCGCTTCTCAGCGTCATCAAATTTCTTAACCATTCTTTGCCTCAGTTTCCTCATTTGTAAAGCGAGAATTATAACACTTCCTTCCTCATAGATTTGTTGGATGGTTTAATGGTTTTAACACATGTAAAGTTCTTAAGAGTTTCTGACATGCAATAAGTTTGTTAATGCTGTAGAAATGTTAGCTGTTATTATTTCACCTAGGAACTATAAAAATTAAAAGAACAAATGAATGAAGAGAGTAGCATTCTTATTTGACTCTCATAGAAGCTATTTAACAGAGAAAGACACATTCACTTTCCTTTTTTACTTTATTCAGTCATTTTCAGACATCATAAATGCCCCAAATCTAATAATTCAAATAATAATTTTTAAAAAGATGATGTTTGGTCACTCAGGCATTAGCTTATGCTGCAGTTACCAACATACCGGGGATTATGGCCCCACCACAAATTTCTGCTGGCTTTCTTAGTTTAGCTGATAGAATAACCATAGTTCAACTCCATTAGTTTGACAATGGTGCCTTATTATTAATTTTTACTTCGTTATCATATCAAATTTTGTTTCAAGATAGTCATTATCTCTTAACTTCCCAACAGTTGAACCTCCTATCCTGGGGCTCAATGAGTCTAGTATTGCCAATTCACTTCTCCTGTTCTGTGTTGTGGGGGAGAATTCTCAAAGAGTTGGCAGATTTGACCCCCTTCCATCCCTCAGCACTCATCATCCCCCAAGTCCATCTAACACTGGCAACAGGCATGAGGAAGACTCTGGAAGAAAGCTTTCTTCTCTATTCCTTCCCCATCCTCCCCTCTCTCCGGGCAGGTTCAGCTGAATGCAGGATAGTGGGACAGAGGTGCTGAAATAATCTTGCTTGTCTAAGGATTTGATTAGATGACAGAAACTCTAAGTAATTTTAAATCTGTTCCTCATTTGCTGATCATTCTTGGGAGTTCTGCTGAAAAGGGCACTGCGTGTAGCCAGCTGATGATCGAGCATCACCAAACTAAGTCAAAAACAAGCCGTGAGGTGGTAAATAAAGACTTTTCTGATGTGGGGCCCACTTGCCAAGCTAAGCCTCTGATGGCAGTATTTTCTGACACTGTAATTTTAGTCCCTGGGTAGGCTCCTGGAAGCTCGACAAGATTGACAAAATATGTACACAAATGGAAAGTGAGAGAAAACATATAAGAATTTAGGAAGGTAAGAAAACAGGCCAAAACAAGTTTAGAGGGATTAGAAAAATACTTTTAGAGATAAAGCAGGGACCATCTTCTGTGGAGTGGAATTTTTATGGAAACAAAAAATTCGTCAAAAATCTTGTTCACATGCAGAAAAAAATGTCATTAGAATTATTCTAGAAATTTTCTGTGGTTTATCTGCTGCTGTCTGTGGATACTCAGACTGATCATGGTTACTAACAGGTCAAACCACATTTATACCTTCTTGTATTCCCTATTTCTGTCCCTGTGAAGATAGGAACTCATACTGAGGCCCTGGCTACCCATAAAATCTATCTGACTGAATTTCCAGGTCATTTCATTCTGAATTTTAAAAGTGAGCTGGCTAATTATTTTTTGTTGAAATGGTCAAAATAAATAGAAACCCATCTCTCCATACACATAGATGGACCCATGCTTTGGCATTAGTTTTCAATTTTCTTTGGCTTCTTTTGAAGCATATCTCATAGTCACAATTATTAGCAGACAAATGATGTGGTAAACACAAGCAAGTTGATAATTTTACTCAATTGACAGATGAGTAAATGGGGTCATTTTCTCTGTGATGGGTCACTTTCTCTGTGAATGACAAATAGGTCCTTCCTCATCATTTAGCAGGAAGACTGCCAATGGAGCAATCATGAAACCTGCCTTATTGTCCCAGTTCTGTCATTAATTACGTGTGAATTGGGGCAAGTCACTTCATCTTTTACTTTCCTTATCTATAAAATGAGGAGTTCTATCAGCTGATCTCGAATGTCTCTTTTAATGGCAGAACTCCACGGTTCTAAGCTCAGAGAAGAATTTCAAGTCATTTGCTTAAATGTGAGCTGAGAAGACTAAACAAATTTTGCAGGACAGGGCTAATTTAGCTGTATTTTTTCTACATTTTAAAGTTTGCACAGTCAATTCCTCAAAGTCTTTATATGTTACAACAACTTCCAATCATTTGTTTGAACTATCCCTTTGTCCCTTTCACTTTTTCTGAACTCCCATTGCACTTACAGTCAACATCAAAATTCTAGTTTGTGTTACTTTATTATTATTATAAAAATAATGCACAGATTGCAAAATCAATTGGTACTTAAGTAAATAGAATGAAAATATATTTTCTATCTAAATCCAGATAATCATTTCTTGAGTATTTTTGCAGAAATTTCCTATTTTACACACACACACTTACATATAATGAGATACTATTCTATATATTTTTTTGAATTTGCAATATATCTTAAAGATCTTTACATATCAGTGCATACAGATTTATCACATTATTTTTAAATGGTGATCTATGTTTGAATATTTTATAATTCTTAATCAGTTTTCTTTTGATGTATATTTGGTTGTTTTTTGTTTTTCTTTCAGAAGTTTTAATGAATATGGCCACAATCCCCTCGACAAATACAAATTTACACACCCATCACATACTTGTCAAGTCTGAAGATTTTTCCAATCTGATAGTGCAAGAGTCTTCTCATTGCTTTTTAATTCGAGTTTCTTTAATACTGAAAGAGATTGACCATCTTTTCATATCTCTATAAGCCACTGGTATATCTTTGGATTTTTGTTATCAACTTTTCTCACTTTTCAATTGGATTTCGTTTTTCTTTAATGACTTGTATAAGTTCTTTATTAAGAAAATAGACCTTATTGTTTTCACTTGCTCTGTTTTGACAAAGGATGAGACTGTAAATTCCCCTATTATTACTTTTCTAGTCACATCTCTCTACAGTTCCTGAGATTTTGCATCATAAAATTGGTTGCTGTGTCATTAGATGCAGATGTATTCATAAGTGTAAGAACTTTCTTGTGAATTATAGATTTTAACATTAAAAATACTATGTTTGTCATGTTTAATGTTCTCCTATGTTTCCTTATGCTTGTATACTTTTATCCATCCCTTTATTTCTCATGTATTGTTTTAGGCATTTCTTTCTTTGCTTTATATGTTTTTCTTTTAAAAAATATAGCTAGGCCTTACAATTTTGAGTCAAATTGCAAATGTAATTTTTAAATAGTTGAGTTAAGTCTGTTAGCATTTATTGATATGACTACTGTATATGTCTCCACCCTGTCATAATATTTTTCAAGTATGTATATTATATCATATTAATTATGCTTTTCTCCAGTAAATGTGATTTATTTCCCTATTATTGCTATAAAATAATAATAATTGTTATATTATTATGGTTATTTATTACATTTAAAAGATTTGTATTTTTGTTGTAGAGATTATATTCTTACTTATTCCATTTCCTAATCCTTTTATCCCAATGTTCCTTTATTTAAACTCTTACTATATGTTTTGCCAGTTTTCAATAGGATCCTTTAATTTCCATGTATGAAGTAACACAATTAGTGAGTTTATTCTACTTTCCTCTTTCTCTCTCTGTTCCTTACCCTGAGAATTTTTAGGTCCCTTATTTCTATTTTGTCACAATGTATTAAATTTGTACAATAGTCTTCACTCTCATGCCTACCTTCATTATAAACTTCAATTGCTTAGTATCAATTCTTGTGCTGTATTTTTCTCAGTTATCTGTTGATTGGATGAAGTAGATTTCTAAAGAAGGGCTCATGGTTTCAAAATTTCCTACATTATTGCATGATTGGAAATGTTTTTCTATAGGCTTGTTTCCTGAAGGATAGCTTGACTAGATATACATCTGTGGATTACATTTACTTTATTGTGCTTTTTTGTTTTAATCCTTCTTCATTTTTCCTCTCTTTGCTATTTTTGAAAAGGCCAATGCCACTCTAATTCTTCACACTTTTAAATTATTTTCTCTCTCTTTTGTGCATGTGTGTGTGTGTGTGTGTGTGTGTGTGTGTGTGTGTGTGTGTGAACCAGAGGCCTTAAGGATTTATTTATCTTTAAGGTCCACAGATCCAATATAATGCTTCTCAAAAAGTGTTGCTTTGGATGAATTTTCCCTGGTGCCTGACGGAATTTTCAATATGTAGATTCACATCTTTCATAATTTCTGGAAAGTTTCTTGGTTTATAGTTTTAATATTAGTTCCATTCTAATGTTTTGTTTTTCTTCTTCTGTGAGTTGAAGTGTTTAGGTGTTCCTTATCTTTAAGTTATCCTGAGGGAGCAATTTAGGTATTTTCATTATGTTTTTCTTGTTTTCTCAGCTACAAAGAAAAAGTATCTTGGAATAAGGAACCCAATGGAAAAGTTCTTGCTTCCCACTAAAGGATCTTTTAAACTTAGAAACTTTAGAGAAGTATTTTTAACTTGAAGTAAGTCCTCCAATAGAACACATTAGCATCCACTAAACTAAATCTTTAGTTTCCACACATGAAATTAATTGGGACATAGTTATTGAGGAGTGTGCTGATGAGGAATGATGTAAATAACCTTCTGTCACTAAGTGTTTTTCCATCCAACGACCAGAAAAGACTCACCTTCCATGCTAGGCTTCATTGTAGTTTTATACATGAATTTTCCTGAGCACATCAATGACAGTAGAGAAGAAAGTCTTGGCTCCAATGAGGGATCTGACACCTGGCTCACATGAAGACTATCAGGCAAGGGCAAAAGATATACAAAACTATTTTATTTTATTTCATTTCATTTCATTTCATTTTTATTAGAGAATTTGTGGGTTTACAGAACAACCATGCACAAAATACAGGATTCCAATATATTACCCCAGCCAAAACACCTTGCATTGGTGTGGAACACGTGTTACAATGGATGATAGCACATTTCTACAGTTGTACTATTAATTAAAGTCCATGGGTTAACTTAAGGTTCACTGTTGTGTAGTACAGTTCCATGGTTTTTTTTTTAATTTTTATTCTGTTACTATATATATACAATCTAACACTTCCCCTTCTACTCATATTCAGATATCTATGTCAGGGCTGTTAATTGCATTCACTGTGTTGTGCTACCATCACCACCACCCATTACTTAAACATTTCCATCATTCCAAACAGGAAACTTGTAGTTCCTTAAATTCCCATGCCTTATCCCCGCCCCATCCCCTGGTAACTTATATTCTGAATCCTGACTATGAGTTGCATATTCTAATTTTTTTCAAAATTAGTGAGATCATACAATATTTGTCTTTTTGTGTCTGGCTTACTTCACTCAACATGATGTCTTCAAGATTCATCGATGTTGTCACATGGTATCAGGACTTCATTCTTTTTAACAGCTGAATAATATTCCATTGTATGTATATATCACATTTTATGTATCCATTGAGCAGTTGATGGACACTTGGATTGCTTCCATCTTGTGGCAATTGTGAATAATGTCCCTATGAACATCAGTGTGCAAATATCTGTTTGAGTGTCTGCTTTCAATTCTTTTGGGTATATACCTAGTAGTGGGATTGCCAGGTCACATGGTAGTTCTATACTTATCTTTCTGAGGAACCACCAAACGGTCTTCTACAGAGGCTGCAACATTTACAATGCCACCAGCAAGGAATGAGTATTCCTATTTCTCCACATCCTCTCAAACACTTGTTTTTTTCTGTTGTTTTAATAGCAGCCATTTTGATGTGTACGAAAGGTTATCTCATTGTAGTTTTAATTGGCATTTCCTCAATGTCTAATGATGATGATCATTTTTTCATGTGCTTTCTGGCCATTTTTATATCTTCTTTGGAGGGATGTCTATTCAAGCCTTTTGCCCATTTTTAAGTTGGGTCGTTTGTCTATTTGTCATTAAGTTGAAGGGTTTCTTTTTGCATTCTGGATATTAAACCTTTATCAAATATGTGGTTTCTGAATATTTTCTCCTATCATCATTTTGCTCTCATGATAAAGTCCTTTGAGGAACCAAGGTTTTTAATTTTAATGAGGTCCCATTTATTTGTTTTTCCTTTTTTACTTGTGTTTTGGCTTTAAAGTCTGAGAAACCATTGCCTAACACATGGTACTTAAGATGCCTTCCTGTGTTTTCTTCTAGGACTTTGATAGTTGTGGATCTTATATTTAGGTCTTTGATCCTTTTTGAGTTGATTTTTGTATGAGATGTGAGAAAGGGGTCCTCTTCCTTTTTTTTTTTTTTTTTTTTTTTTTGTAAATGTAGATTCAGTTTCCCTAGCACTGTTTGTTGAAGAGACTATTCTTTCCCAATGGAATGGTCTTTGCCACCTTTCACCATCTTTGCAAAAATCTGTTAGCCGTAAATGTGAAGGTTGGTTTCTGAGCTCTCAGTTCAATTCCATTGGTCTATATGTCGGTCCTTGTCCAGTGCCATGCTGTTTTGATTACTGTGACTTTGTAAGAGGTGTTAAGATTGCGAAGTGGAAGTCCTCCAACTTTGTTCTTCTTTTTCAAGTTGGCTTTAGCTATTTAGGGCCCCTTACCCTTCCATAAATATTTGATCATTGGCTTTTCCATTTCTGCAAAGAAGAAACATTTAATTTTTCATAGAACTTGTTCAAACACATTCATGCTAACTTATATAACAACTTGGCTCAGTTGTCTGACTACTCTTAAACTACTCTTAAAAATTTACCAAAAGGGTCTCTTTTTAATGCTGGACATCTTAATTTTTTTTTGATTCACTAGTCTGCCATTCTTCCTGCCTGTCTTACCATTTCTGGTTCCATGGACACATCCAAGGTATTATCCTACCTTAACAATTAAAAAAAAAAAAAAACAGTTTCACGTATTCACACTATAGCACAAGCTTCACTTTTCTCTCTCTCTGCAGTCCTCATCAGAGGCACCCCTAATCCACTATTGCTTTTTGCAGCAGTGGGGAACTATTGCAGAGAGGAAGGAAACAAAGTGACAAGAGGCCTTTCTGATATCAGCAAACAACAGTGCTCATCATCATTTTCTTCCCAGAAAATTTAGATGAACAAAATATTCTCTTCAGCAGAGGACATAAGGGACAACATTGGTCCAGCCCTGATTTATGTTATCTTACCCAACAACCACTATCATTTTATTCCCATAGAGTACTGAAGAGGGTCATTCAATTTCACAATCCTGGTAAACAATTATCACTGATTTAAATCCTTCATTGTACTCTTGTTAACTTCTCTATTCTTTGTGGTAAAAAGACTGCTAAGACAGCATGTAAAATGAATCCAAAACAAATAATATTTATCATTAAAAAGGGAAAATTACCCCTGGGAAGAGGAGTACATTTTAAAGATAAAGGGTGAACATTCTGGACCCTGAACGAACATTCTCTTTATGGTCATATCAGTGTCAGGTTGCTATGGAGGCCAAGTTTTCCTGGAAACCTTTCTCTTGGAACTGTCCCCTGCTAAGGAAAAATGCACAGGCACAGGTGTGAAATACTTTTATACTTTATTGAGACTCCCTGAAGAAGTTTGTTTTCATTTGGACACAGTTCATGCTCTGCTACCACTGAAACTCAGTTTACCCATGCTTCCAATAAATCTTAGTACTTGTTTTTACTTGAGTGAATTTACATGAATCCATTCATATGTGGATTCTACATGCCCAGAAAACTTTTAAAACCTTTCATGTATATGATTAAAGCAGGCATGCTCTCTGTTTTGTTATCCAACTTCCCTGACTTCAGTTGGCATTCTAGCCATAGAATTTGGCCTATTCACCAAGATTGGATGGAGGAAAGAAAAGAAGAAGAAAGAATGAGAAGACAGCACTCTGTAAAAGAGAAAGACTAAGACTATACAACATCACAAAACTTTCAAGTTTGCCATATGTGTCACGATGGTATGTTATGTGCAGTGAGTAAACAAAATCATGATTTTGTGTCAAATTATGGTTCATCTTTTCTATGACTCTGTCTCTAAAAGAAAGATTTTAGACAGGTAAACTTGCACTGCTTTGAATTCATCTCAGAACTTATATCTCAAATTTCATACATTAAATGCAACTTTTTTAGTTGACAGATGTTTTAAGACAGTATGGATTCTTGATATAATAATTTCACAAATCTGCTACTTGTTAATGAAGTAGTGTACAGACGCTACTTCTTGTTTCTAAAATTAATACTCTTGAAATTCAAGGGACTATTTACTCTAGTATTTAGGTGATTTTCACCAGTGTTCGTTCTCTCTAGAATGTGGCTCAATTTTCTTTCGTCCTTACACTCCCTTATATGTTTTTACATAAATGTATATACATCATACATACAACAAGAGGAAATCGTTTGGAATTTGAGAACAGCCAGATTGAAATAAAATATGACCACTGAAATTGAAGATGGTATTTCTATCCCTACAAAAAAATTCCCTAATGTATTATATTTGTAACTGCTTTGTATTTCTTTTCAGAATAAAGAATAAACTAAATGTGTTTCAAAAGCCTCTTCAGATATCTATGTGATATTCTCCTAAGGAAATAACTATCTACCTATATTATCTGCCAGCAGTCTTTGGGGACTAGTATATTTTCAGGTTTTTTTAAATGTAGGAAATAAGATGTTCTTGTTGAAGTTATCAGCATAATTCTATTTCCTTTTAAACTTTCATTCTCTTGCAATTATTAACAATGTGCTGAACTTCCATTCTCTTGAATTTATTAACATTGTGCTATTTTATGTTGAACAGGTGTATTAGTTAGGGTTCTCCTTGGAAACAGAATCAATGAGAGATGTCTCTTATTATCAAATTGTAAAAGTGACTCACGCAACTGCGGGAGCGCACGAGTCCAAATTCTGCAGAGCCGTCAACAAGCTGTCAACTCCAAGGAAGACGTCCGACGAACTCCTCGGGAAACAAACCGACAACTTTGACGAACTCCTCAGGAAACGAACTGGCAACTTTGACGAGCTCCCCAGGAAAAGCTTCATTGAGCAGCTGAAGAAGAAGTGAAGGTTCTCTAACCGTCCGGCTTATAAGCCTCCAACTGATCACCCGGACCAAATCCAGCCAATTGCATTCTGTCACTGTGGAAGCATACCCCTTGATGAGTCATCAGTCAGCTGCAGTCAATTGACTGATGATCCGACAAACCAACCAGCCTCAAATAGCCTCACAGGAATCGTCAGGCCAGTGCCCGCTTGACCAGACAGCTAGGCCACCTAGCCAAGTTGACACATGAACCCAACCATCACAACAGGGGAGTGAGGATAGTATAATCCCCCAAATCATTAGATATACAGCTGTGCTTCCCCATTTTTGCTATAGTAATCTATCAGAGGAGAAAGCATGTCTTTTAGAAAGGAAGTTGTAGTTCTTTCCAAGCTTCTAAATTCAGAGGAAACTATGGTAACTTTCAGAATCACTTACAGTCTTAGTATCCAAGTTACTCATTCACATAAACAGAGATTCATTTTGATTGTAATTAGAAGATTGTATTTTTCAGGGTCAGAAGACAGTTTTTGACACTAGCAAATATTTCAGGGAAAATGCCAACTGATTTTCATCTTGGAAAAAAAATCTAATTGCAACAATCTAGATAGATGGTATAGGATGACTGCAATCAACTGACATGCATTCTTATCTAAACATCAGTGATGTCTCAATTGACAGCCTTGACTTGACAATTGATCATAAAAAGATTCTCATTCTTGGCAGAGGGAAAGGCAAAACATCTGGTTTAATAGATTTTGATGCACAGGCAGGAATGTCAATCACCTTCAGATTGGATTGTTTGGATTTGATGCTGAATGGACATTTGAAGATCTGATTATTAAAATGGCAAAGCAATCCTTTATAATGACCAAAGGGATAAACATCATTTGGGAAATAGGCAAAACCCAAAATTTAAAATGTGTAGTTCAGAAACTCAATCCACTTCCTTCAAAGTGAGAAGTCAGTGTACTGTTTTTTTTTTTTTTATTTTTCTTCCCCTGCCTCCAAAAAAAAAAAAAAAAAAAAAAGATTCCCCCCCAAGGGATAAATTGCTTTTCAAAAACAATGGTGATTGTTGCCTCATGCCCAAAGCTGGAGTCTGAATCAATTTTTTTTATTGGCATGCTTGTTATAAAAACCCTGGAAAGCAAATAATCACTTTGATGTAATGTTGTAAACTAGCATTAAAAATATCCAAGCAAAAGAATTAGAAGTGTGCAGTAATAGTAATAATTTAAATATTAGTTAGGGATGAGGCAGAGGTATAGCAGTTTGAAAATTCAAAGGATGTACCTTCAGTTTGCTATTAAGCTGCTTTTAATGTCTGTATATACATAAATTTATCAGAAAGAGCATTAAGATAAGTAAAACCTGTCTTATTGGAAAGGTGTACTTAGAAGTCCAGCATCTTAAGTAGTAGAAATGCCACTAAGACTGTTTTTTTCAGGTAAATGAGCAAACTCATATCTTTAATTTAGATTAATCGTCTGCTTTTGGCCTAAATTAGTATTATTCTAGATTAGATTAGATTTTTGTAAATAGTCTCAATTTTTCAAATATTCAAATATATTTTCATATAAATGTATATATATATGTATGCATGTATATGTACAAATTTCAGAAATTTCTATCCCCATATATATACTATTTATTTATCCATAAATAAATACATACATACATAAGCATGTATAGTTTCCCATGGGAAATATAATTCAAATATGTTAGGTTTCTCTTAATTTTGAAAGGTATAAGATGGTCTAACGACAATCATCATGTTGATCCTTCAACAGTTTTCTCCCTTATCTCCTGCCAACCTTTACATTATTCAGTGATTCATTAAATAATCCCCTGAACCAACAACTTTTGTCTAGTGTCAAGTGTGGCAGGTCTTGGACTACAGGATAAATGAAAGCTAGGTGAGGGCAAGAATTAGTGTCTTTTGATTCCCCTCTGCATCCTTAACATCTAGAACAGTGAAGATAGTAGATGCTCAATAAATAGTAATTGAATGAAGGCATTGACAAAAGAATGAGTAAGTAAAACAGTGTTTCTATCTCCAAGAAGGCAATATCTTACTTGCATTTGATTTACATTTCAAAAGAAACAAAGGTTTCTAAACAGATTCTGTGGATATAAATAAAAAAGACATAAGAACATTTATAATGCCTGATTAGTTGCAAAGCTAAATGTCAAAGCACCTTTACCACTAAAATTACAAAATAAGCTGAATATAATTTCAAAATTTTATCACATACCTTGTTAATTCTTATTCTGATGTATAAGAAATGGTTCTTATACCATTAATTAAAGATCACATTTTTAAAGAGACACATGGGATATGTTTTAGAAAAGAATGGCAAACATTTTATTAAGGGATCATACAGTAAATATTTCCAGGCCATATAGTCTCTGTTGCAACTAAACTCTGTCATTGTATTGCAAAAGCAGCCCTAGAAAATATGTCAATGAATGGGCATTGCTCATTTGGCCCACGGTCTGTGGTTTGATGACACCTGTTTTAGAAAGTAAAAAATAAAAAAAAATAAAAAAATTCAACAAAGTATTTCTGCTGTGAGAAATTTCGTAATAAAAAATACTTCTGCCAGACTACTGGAGTTAATATATCCCTCTGTTTGGTTTGCTAATGCTGCTATTATGCAAAATACCAGAACTGGATTGGCTTTTATAAAGTTGTTATTTGGTTATGAAGTTACAGTTCTACAGTCATAAAAGTGTCCAAACCAAGGCATTAACATGACTATACCTTCACTGGAGAAAGGCCTTTGGAGTCCAGAAAACCTCTGTTAGTTGGAAGACAACTGGCTGGTGTCTGCTTGCTCCCAGGTTGCGTTTCAAAATGGTGGTCTCCAAAATGTCAGTGTCAGCTTTCACTGGCCTTCTTCAAAATGTTTCTCTAAGCTGCAACACAGAGCCCCTTCTATCTGAACTCTTACAGGCTCCAGTGATTTCAAGACCCAGGCTGAATGCTGCTAGTAGACTGTTCTTTTTTCCAAAGGGAAGTGTTCCAACTCAGACTGCTGTGCCAGTGGGGAAGGGACAGTAACTCTGCAATTCTGGGAGCTTTACTTACAGTTCTATGCTGTGATCGCAGCGATTCCACCCATTCCAGATTGGCAAACAATGTGTGTCCAGTCACGGATGTCCCCAGCAGTTGTTCCAGACTATTTACTGGTTGTTCCTTGCTACTTACTCATTACTCTAGAGGACTAACTAAATTCCACACCTCCCTATGCCACCGTCTTTCTGCTGTCCATAGCGAATCTTAAAATTCATTATACTCCTTTCTTGCATTTAGCTGCTAGAGTACCAAGAACTATTATTTTTTTCACTTCTAGTAACTGTACACTAATGTATGGCATGTATTTTATGAACTAATTTTACCTTTTACTTCATCTTATAGTACTGTCATCATTCATCTCACTTTTTCTAAGTTCTCTTATCTATTTAAATTAATGGAGTATATCCATTTCTGTAACAAACCTCAAAATTCTTTCTGAGTGAAAAAAAAATCAGTTCTTCCTAACTAAATATATTCCTTGATGTCCGGCGCCCTCTCGCTCGGTCCCACGCGTCCTGTCCTCGGCCGGCAAGGAGAACAGAGGGAAAGAGGGAGAGACACAAACTGACACTTGAGGCACACAGTGGCAGTGAATGCAAGCCTTTTACTGGAGCCAGGAAGAAAACTTTCTCTGTTACATATTCCACACGAGGCTTTACACCCCGTGGGAGAACAACCTCTATGCGGCCGTCAGGCACGGCTCCCTGTGGGCTGTCTCTCCGAGGCTAGCGCGGGCACTTTCTTATATACGATAGTTACAACCAATGTGCAGGCACTACGTAAGCGTGTACAATAGGCTAGCAGGCAACCGCCGCCCTAAGCGTCATATGCGGAAACGGGATGCAGGCGCCATCTTGGCTCACTCGATGGGCGGGGGTAACTCGAGAGCAGGTCTCGGCGTGTCCAACAGGCCCTAACTCTAGAGCAGGTCGCGGCTCGTTCACTAGGCCCCAACCCGGGAAGCGGCTCTCCACATCTCCCCCTTTTTTATATATTTCACCCAGTGTCTCCATTGATGAGTGTACTCCCGTGGGCTTGAGTGACCCACTACATGTTTTGGTGCTTTGGGGAGTCTGGACTAGGCCCCTGCCATTTCACGGCAGAACCTCTGGCACCGACCAGAATGCTTACCTCATATAGAGACCGGAGAGCCCGTGAGCTGGAAACGACGTGACTCTCCCTACCGGACTTTGCCTTGTAACTGGGTAGTGATAGTTGGGACAGGAGAGTGGCATCCAGCGTCAAAGGCGTCACTAGGCATCTCTGTGCAATGGCCAGAGCCCCGTGCGGCCGTCACCGGGCTCCCGCCTACGAGACTCGCCTGAGACAAAATTTGAGACTGCTGGAACTATCAGCTAAATCCGGGATATGGCTATGGACTCTGCCGCGAACCCTGCCCCAGAGTGCCCCACCCCGAAGGGGATCGATCAGTCGAGAGCCTGCTGTTCAATATGAGGGAGGAGTAAAGGGAATCAACGATAGTTCAGCGAGTCGGGGGCTCAGCAGTGACAAGGCGTTTTGTCGATTGTCGATGGCTTAGCTGCTGCGGGCTAGGTGAAGGAGTCACAGGCGGAGGGAGGTTCAAAGTCCAACAGTTCAGAGAAGCCGGAGCGCGGCGTCGGTGCGATGCTTTTGCGACCGAGAAAAGCCTCGTAGCCGTCGAGCCGACCGATGGCGACGGGGTCGCGGAGGATTGGCTGGTCCTCCGGAGCAGTGGTCATCAGAGGTGGCGAGTTGCTGGTAAAAGATAGCACCGGTCTGCTTCCTCACAAGTTGGACGATTCTGCGAATGATGCATGGTCCTAAAGCAAGAGCTAGAATAATTATTATTAGGGGGCCAAGAAAGGGAAGGATATATGGGAGGACGGGAGCGAAGAAACTGGACCAATAACTGGCAGCCTCACGATCTCTTTTACGTTTTTTCCAGTCCTTCCCGGACCTTCTTTAGACTGTTCTCTGCAAGACCTGTGGTATTGGCATACACACAACACTCTTCCCCTAGGGCGGCACAGAGGCCTCCCTCTTTGAGGAGCAGAAGATCGAGGCCTCGGCGGTTTTGGAGCACCACCTCAGAGAGGGAATTAATAGAATTTTTAAGATGGGAAATAGCGTCTTGTAGGTGACGGATGTCTTCGTCGACAGCAGCCCGGAGATGAGTTAGGGCGAGACTGTGACTGGCTAATGCAGCAATCCCGGTACCAGCGCCTGCAAGACCTAGGAGGGTGGCAACCGTGAGGGCGGTGATGGGTTCTCGCTTTTGCAGCTTGGCAGGAACTGCAGTTGTTTCCAGGCGGAGGAAGAAGTCTTCCTCACTATGGTATAAGACCCTAGGGAGAAGGACAACTAGGAGGCAAGTTTCTTTATATTCATTGATGACATTCGTGCTGAGACAGGGGGTAAGTCCTGTAGAGGAGCAGAGCCATTGGGAGGAGTTGTGGGGAATAAGAAACTTGGCAGAGCTACTGGGAGGCGAATAGCTGGCACAGGCTGTGAGATTGGGAGAGTTACTTGAACGAGGGCGGATGCACTTTCCTGTATAGGAGACTGAATGGAAAGTTAGGGGGACAGTAGAGGTATTCCAATTGCACTCCGAGGGGTTGTCTCCTGCACTTTCTGAAAAGGAGAAGTTGGAGGCGATGGGCTCATACAGTGAGGAAGTGGTGGAGAGGCAGAGCCAACAGGAGGAAGTAAAATTGGGGTAGGAGACATTTAGTAAGGTGAAGGCTGCCTGGATAAGGCTGAGGAGGGGAGAGGAATAATGAGAGGGGGGCAGAGAAGGTTTGGGTGGTGGTTTTGGCGTCGCGTTGCTTGCGGCTGAGGCGTGGCTGGCTCGAGCTGAGGTACGGGTGGTTGGAGCTGAGGTGCGGGTGGTTGGCTGTGAATTTCGGTTAATGACCTTATTGGGACCAATGGCAGAGGGGTTCTTTAGTACAGCCTCCTTTTTTACAAGAATAAGGGAACCTGGGTCGACTCCTTTCCAATAAATCCTAAAGCCCCAGGTTCGACCGAGTAACCAGGAGGGATCATTAGGAAGTTGCACACTGAGATTTAAATGTGAGCAGGTACCTGTAGGTGCAATGTGGTGATGGCCTCCATAGATACCCCAGGTAATGGGTTCTTCAGGTGGTTTGCAGTTCAAGGGGGCCCATTTTAGAGTTAGGTAATGATCAGTGACGGAAGGCTTCCAATGAGTGGATAATGTTTCACATCCCCAGTATGCACAGTAATATTGGTTGGGAGAATTACAGTAAGATCTTCCAGAGTGTGAGGATGGGCACATGTAATATTGGGCTTGATTCCAACCAGTGGGGCGTACGGAAGGAGTGGGAAACAGATCAGTTGCGTTGACAAGAAAGGAGGGTCGTCCTGCCGTAACTTGGGTTTGTACAACTGTGGAATCCTCCCACCGCGCCAAGGTCCATTTCCAAGGTTGGTGGGGATTAGGATCAAAGATAGCGATACTTGGCTCACTAAGCATACTTTGCAGGAGAAAATGTAAGGTGGCAACTTTAAATGGCAGTAGGTACAACAAGGCCATACTAGAGGCTATAGGTTCTTCCCTGTTAAGGGAGACAAGCTAGCCAAGTGAAAAGCCCTACAATGCTCAAATATGTTATAGCAAGCAGGGATCTTTCTAACAGATTCCAATCTTTTGGGGCAACTGTTGCTAATCCGGCTGCAAACAGCGAAGCCAGAAGACCAATCAAGAAAAGCCAAAAGTAATTTAAGTGGTACTCCATACGATTAGTGATAGAATAAACCTGTAAGCAGGACTGCTTTCCACTTCCGGTTGTGTGCGGACTGGATGTCTCCGGATGGGTTATAGCACGAGTTATTGATGCGCTGGAAGAGAAAAGAAAAACATTTTTCTCAGGGAGAGACTTCTACCCTGGAAAGGTTATTATTAAGGGGAGCTTAATTTTGGATACTTGTGAAATTACAAGATGGCCAGCGTAAAATCTGGGGCATGGCTAAGGCCTTTAATTATAGCTTTAAAACCTAAGTAATGGTGGAGCAACACAGGGTTGTTTTCAAACAGAAAGCTCACCATGTGCTTTATATCAAAATCATATTTGAACCAGAGCCCTGATTCGAATTGTTATGTCTCCTAAAGATTTTAAATGCTTCTAAATCAAATTAATATTATTTCAGAGCAAATTTTTCCTTTTCCACCTTATAGAGTTTCTTTTAATCCACAATCTTAAATTTTTATGCCGCTGCAAAATAAAATTATCAGCAAACAAAGATCTGTAAATTAAAAGAGTTCACCATTTTAGTACAGAGTGCATGCAGCTATATGATAAGATTCCTTTAAACTCTAAAGACAATCCATCAGGGAAAAACTTTCCAGTGCATGTTATGGAAATGATTTGCACTGTGATAGTAAAATGAGGTTTTTGTTTTGTTTTATGTTATGTTTTAAAGACAATTCTAAATCATCTCTCTGGAAAGCAAGACCTCAAACTCTTTATCAGGACATTTCCTTCTCTTATGCAAATAGACAGTCCGAAGGCAGTGAGTCATCTCAATCGATTGTTCACAGTCAGCCACAGACCGATCTCCCTGCTCCACTCCCTCCCCCCTTCTCACTACCGCACCCGACCAGTCTTACATGGAGTCAAAAGTATGAGCAGACAAATACTGTTTTATTTACTAGTATAGGAAATTTTCTTAATAGTACAATTCAACAGCAAACTGAAAGACGTGGCTCCTTTGTCCAGATCAAATTTTTGTTTATATAATTTATATACTCAGCACCTCTTCTATATGGTTGTCATCATGAACTATGTTTCCCTGAGAATAAAATTATGTAGTCTTTCCTCAAAGCAGCACCACAACATGAATGCATCCATTCCAGTCAACAGCATCGAAATGCCCACCGTAAGAAAGGAGAGTTTCCCAAGCAACACACGGAACACAACTGCAAGAACGTGGCTGCCCCCAGCAGTGTGCTCTCAATGTCAAGGAAACATTGCCCAGGCGGGAGCTCCCATCTGCATCCAGTCCACCCTTTCTCGCCGGCTCTCTCTTCCTCTAAGTGCCTGGACCGCTGCACACACTCTCGCCTCCCGGGTGGCTCGCGGCCAACCCCCAGTTCAAGGATCGCGCGAACGGTCTCCCATATAGGGACTAAAGGTGGATTCAGACAAACGTTAGTCCGACGCGCCCAATCTATATCGTGACCAAACTTCAGCCAAGAAGGCAGACCGAGGCTGCCGGAGGAGGGAAACCAGGGGGCAAAAATTTCAACATCATTAAGAAACTTCTGTAGGGAGCTTTTCCTAACTGAAATACCCCTCTGCTTCAGGAGGGCTTTTAAAGGAGCTAACAAGGGTAAACTTTCAGACTGCCCCATGCTTGCAGTCGGCACTGTACTTTTAGCTAACAAAGATAAACTTTCAGACTGCCCCATGCTTGCAGTCGGCACTGTACTTTCAACCACTCGGAGAGCTCTTCCGAGTCCCCGGGACCGCCTGAGAATCCACGGGCCCTGACTCTCACGTAAAAGGAGCACTCACCTTCTCGCGCTGGCCGGGCGCAGGAAGTCCGCTGTCCACCACCAGCTCAGCTGGTCAGAGCTTGGTCGAGTATTCGATTCCCCGTACGGGCCACCACTTGTCCGGCGCCCTCTCGCTCGGTCCCACGCGTCCTGTCCTCGGCCGGCAAGGAGAACAGAGGGAAAGAGGGAGAGACACAGACAAACTGACACTTGAGGCACACAGTGGCAGTGAATGCAAGCCTTTTACTGGAGCCAGGAAGAAAACTTTCTCTGTTACATATTCCACACGAGGCTTTACACCCCGTGGGAGAACAACCTCTATGCGGCCGTCAGGCACGGCTCCCTGTGGGCTGTCTCTCCGAGGCTAGCGCGGGCACTTTCTTATATACGATAGTTACAACCAATGTGCAGGCACTACGTAAGCGTGTACAATAGGCTAGCAGGCAACCGCCGCCCTAAGCGTCATATGCGGAAACGGGATGCAGGCGCCATCTTGGCTCACTCGATGGGCGGGGGTAACTCGAGAGCAGGTCTCGGCGTGTCCAACAGGCCCTAACTCTAGAGCAGGTCGCGGCTCGTTCACTAGGCCCCAACCCGGGAAGCGGCTCTCCACACCTTGAGACATGATATTTCCTTTGAAATGGGAATAATAAAATCCCCTGTGAAGACAACTGAGACAGGTGAAAGAATTTTGTAAACTATTAAGCACTGTTATAATAGAAAGGGATCTTTGCTTTATAATTCTTGGATACACTATCATAATTTTATTTATAATCTTAGGATGCATCGCTGAGCTAGTCTTTATTCAGAATAACACAAACAAAAGTTTATTAGCTTTCACCATATGCTAAGTACTCTTCCTAGTGCTCTATATACATTGGCTTATTAAATTTCCACAAATCTTTATTAGGTAGACACTACTATTAGCTCCATCTAACAGATAAGGAAATTGAGGCACAGAGAAATTATGATAACTTGTTCAATTTCAAATAAAAAATATTTGCTAAAGCCAAGATTTAAAAACCAATGTTTTTAGCTTCTTTGTATTATTTTGGTACATGCATTTATTACTTTTATTATAGATAGTACCCTTTCCTTTTCAGTAGAACTCCTGTTTTATTACAACAAAATTATTGGATTATAGTTTTTACAGTATTTTTTTAATTTCAGAAGCATATATTAATGCTGATATTCAAATATACCATTCCAATGTTGCTATTTTAACTATCCATCAATTAGGTTAAAATACAATATTTTCCCCTTTCTCCAAAGGTAACCTACTTAATTTTAAGGGTTAGAATAAAATGGACCCCCAATGGCATGTTTGTAGCAGCAATATTTATAAGAACCAAAACTAGAAACAATACAAATGTTCATAAACAATATAATTTAAAAAATTAAAATGTGATAAATTCACACAATAGAATGCAACAAAACAATAAAAATGAATGATACACAACTACACTAAAAATATAAGTGCATCTCACAAACATAATATTGTGAGAAAGAAGCTAGATAACACAGTATAAATAGTATAATTCAGTCAGGTAAAGCTGACAGAGGTCAGGATAGAAGCTACCCTTGGTTTGTTGACCTGAAAAGGAAATAAGGGGAATTTTGGGGTGCTGACAGCATTCTGTTTCTTAACATGTGTACAGGATTCAAGAGGTTATTCACTTTTTCAATATTCTTCAGGCTATGTATAAACATGCACTTTTCTGCATGCATCTTTTAGATCACTAAAAAATAAAGAAAAAGAAGGAAAATGACATTTGTTTAGACAAAATTTTATGCAGGTATTTGCTCTTATGTAGAACTAACTTAAACTGGCATTCAAATTTGTTGTGTTGGGAGATTAAAGTGTTAGGGCGTATGATGAGGGATTGCTAATAAAGTGATTTAGCAAGCTATTTCTCACCACCCTGCACCCTCCACCCCTAGTAAAAACCATGCATGCAAGTCAGTTCTAAAACCAGAGCTGAGACTGGCATCTGGTGAAGGGGGTCAGGGGAAGAAAGAGAAGACATGGTGACTGTGGGTCTTCAGTCAGCAGATATGACAGAAAGCACATTTCCTCTTTGCCCTTCAAAAGAAAAAATTAAACTCAAGAGACCTGCTCACTCTACATGGCACAATCGTACAAACAATCTGTCATGGCCACCAGAAGAGGGAACTCCTTGTACCCTTCCCAGTAAGGCATTAAAAGTATCACATACTCCTTCTCCTCCCTTTCATTCTTGAGGGAAAGGCTTGGAAATGCTGTAAGGTGGTGCTTGCCATCCTTTTTGGCAAGACCAAATTTAACTGGCTCAGTTGTTGTTCAATATAAGAATATGAAATGTTTCATTATCTGTCGAGCCCTGATGGCATACCAGAGAATTCAGGGCAGGCTTATTGTGATAATCAATATAAATCAGGTCCATCATTTCAGGTTCCAAGGCAACTAACAATGGAGGCAAGCTACCAAATCTTTGGGAATATTTGAGAAAAAAAAAAAAAAAAAAACTAATCCACATTTCTTTAATATTTGGAGATCATAAATTTCATTAAAAAACCACAATCAGCCCAATAAATAATGGGTCAAAAATGTTATTATGAAAAAAAACATTGGTTGTACCAGTATTTAAAGAAATTAAAACTAAAGGAACAATACAGTATCAGTTTTGTTTTATATTTTTTTTAAATCAGATTGGCAAATACTATAGGTTTGCTATACTGTCCCTTTGAAATTTATTCTGAGGAAGTTATATTCCCAGCTTTTCTTTTTTTAATACTTTGCAATCCTGTAGCTTCTATACTTAGTCATAAGTATTACAGGCATTTCTGTAATCACTTTAAGTTAGTCAATAATATCGATTGAAATTCCTAACGTGACTCAATGTTAAACTCTTCTCCACCCCACGCCCCCCTCCAACTGGGACCTGCATCAGGCTGATGCAAGCACTGGGGTTGGAGGGTGTGGTCCCGCCGCTCCACCACTCTCCCCGTTTACCTTCCCATCCCCAAGTCCCACCCCTTAGCTACTGATTCATTCCCATATCCAGAGGGGAAGCTGGAAGGGGATAGATAGGATGTTATGGGATGTAACGCACTGTGGGTCGGCTAAAATTGACCCTTCTTCAGGCCCTGAGCATCATGAAACACTCCTCCAGTGTTTATCTGCTGGATCTTCTTGAATCTTAGGAAAGCCCCATTCTGAGGCTCTAAATGACCCCAAACTGACTCTCTCACCTATGTGCCCCTTATCACCAAAGAAATCTCTTCTTCAATATCCTAACAATATTCTTTCTATACTCTTTAAGCAGGTGATAAGGTTCAAGATAGTGAAATATTCTCAACTCCCGTTATAACTTCCATATACACATGGTGGGATGTGGAGCCATCTCATATTAACTTTAACACCCTGTGGTGTTTTTTTTTTTTTTTTTTTTTTTTTTTTTTTTTTTTTTTTTATTAGCAACTCGTCAGAAATGGAGGCAGAGATAATCCAATACTAGTATCCAGTTGTGGAAGCATTTCTGCATATATGCTCTCTACTAAAAAACTTTGTGGTTATACTCTTCATACCAGTTACATGAGTCACGTTGGACAGAGTATGGTCTGCCAAGGATAGCTTTTACTTTTTTTTTTATGTAATTTGGGGCTTTTTGATATTTTTCCAAGTATCTGTTACTCTAATCACCATCATCATCAATGGGCATTTTTAAGTAAAAATTAATCAATTAATTAAAGTAAAATAGCACAGTATTTTCAAAAACTCTTGCATTTTGAACATCAGAATGATGTTACATTAAGAGCTCTTGCACAATGCACTTGTTTGATAAAGGACTAGAGCTGGATAATATGTTTTTCCTGAATTCCTCCAGCTTGGCAACATTTCTTTCACTCTTTATGAGAACCACTGGGCTGATAGAAACCAATAGCATTTCCCTCTTCCCCTTTTGTATGGCCGTGTCCTTCTTCCTCTGTTGAATCACTTGCCTTCATCTTACATTCTCATTTCACCAATTCTAGAAATTGCTTGTTTCATTTTGTTCGCTCGTGGGTAATGCAGATGTATCTACAATCACTTTACAGCAGTTAAACATATAGATTGAAAGTCTTAACTTGTCTCAGTGTTTTTATTTACAGCACATTATACACACATGTATGCCAAAGGCCCTGGGATCTCAGGCTCTCAGATACACATGAGCTAATTGACAGCAAGATGATAACAGTAACAGTGGATTTATGTATGTCAAATGCTTTGTATATTCACTCATGTAATCTTCACAACAAACATATGAGGAAACAAATTATGATATTTTGTTTTTATTTTAGAGAGGAAGCTGAGGCACACAGTGATGGAGTATCTTACCCAAGATTTTAGAGCTAGAAAAGATTCCCCAGCAAGAACACAGACAGTTTTACTCCAGAGTACATACTTTCCACAGTGGTGCTATATTTCCACTCAATCAACTGACATTTTATGAATCTCTTTGCCCTGATAGGTTGGGAGACATGTAGTGAGCATTTAAATCAATGTCATGTAGAATAGCATATCTCTGTGATCAATATTTTCCTTAAACTGTACACTTAAATATGTCAGGAAAAAAAAAAAGGCAAATGAGTTATAATAAGCAGCATTTTCTGACTCAATTTATACCTTTTATAGGGTGATCTGTTTCAAAGCATGCCTAGCAACACTTGAAGATTTAATTCTTTTTTAGTTTTTGAATCCCACATAGCAAGTCTATTTAATTTCCTTCTCAAGTTTAAAGTTATACCAGTTAAACAACTGAAACAATGTTTCATGAGAGTATTATTTCAACTAAGAATATCTGCAATGCTCTGAAACATCTTTTTTGTCCGGGAGTTCATTTTAAGCTCACAAGAGAGATCCAACATTTTTCTTCCCATATGTAAGACATATTTCTTCAGTATTTAAAAAGTATCACATGCACCTATAACTTCAGTACTAAACTAATTTGAAAAATATCCTCAAAAATTTTACATTAGAGAAGGTTTTTCAACTCACTGATCTTTAAGAAATATCTTTTAAAACACCTTTTCTTCTAATTATGTTTCAATTTATCCCCAAATAAGCAAAATTGCTCTGTGATGGTTTTATTGCATTTATATCTTACTGATTCATTATTTACTTCATTACTAAACTCAACTTTGTTCAAACAAATGTCATTGAGTGTATTGATAACTCTGTCTAAATCTGTTTTTATTTCCCCTGACTCTTTCAGTTATCATGTTTTTCCACCTGACTGACTCACGGTATAGTTAAAGTCTGGTTTTGGTGTTCACAGCTTCTTCTCTGTTGCCTGTATGGGACAATTCATTTATTATGTCTTGGTGTTAGTATCCTCATTCATGACTTGTGAAAAAATTTCCACCTTGCAGGGTTGTTTTAATGATCAGAAACGCTCTATTTAAAGTGCCCTTCACAGCACCAGTATATGGTAGAAATCAATTAGCAGAAATTGTTACCATTGGTGCCACTGCCACCACTACTATCATCATCATTGCTATTGGTTCAAACTAATTTATTTCTTATACCATAAATACACAAGACCCGGATTCCATGAAAAATAATGATGCAAAAGAGAGCTATTCCCATGTTAAATTTTTAAATATGGATTCCATATAATTTCAACAGTTTGAGAGCAGTGAGATCTGCCTCATAGTAACCTTATTGCAAAAGTGAGGTAATGCCTCAGAGAAATTGGGCGAAACGAGATTGAGCTGGAAATATCAAGAATCCAATTTGGAAACGTGTAGTTAGCTAACTCTTTGAATTTAGTCGTTTTCAGGTTGATATAAGTTATCAGCTGCATGGGAGATCATGTTTAGTTTTTATTAAGATGTTTTATGTGATGTAAGATCAACCCTTAGGATTGCAACTAAAGGTGAGATTTGATTATCTTTTTAATTGCAGCAGGAACGTAAAAGTATTGTGCAGCTTAATTTTACGTGGATGCAATTGACTTTAATATTAGAGTTATAAAATGCAACCAACCTATTTAGTTTGATTTAGCATTTTAAAGCCGCTCTGAGATACTTAAGTTTGTCATGCTCACATACATTCAGTTAATGATGATCTAAGGGCTCAGATTCTACCTTTCACACTGACACCTTCTCTTTAAGCATATTTTTATATTAATTATGACTCCTAAGAAAATGCTGTTCATATTTCAAAATATCTTAAATGGAGGTATCCAGGTTTGGTTATTGGATGAATATTAATGGCTCTTTACAAATTTATAATATAAATGTCAAATTTGTTGTGTGATTAGTAATACATATATAAATTCACTATCACAATGGTACTCAATACTTTGCAAAGACACTTAAAGGATCATGGATTAAAAAACAACAGCAACAAAAAAAAACTACTTCCCTTATCCCTCCAGAACCCATTGATCATCTCTTCCCCCTGTTTTTATCTACTGGCCAGAATCTCAGATGACACTATGGAGTGATTACTTTCACCCTTTTTTTCTGTCTTCAATTTTATGACCATTCAACTCATATTTCTTCTGCTACAAATTATTATATATTTACTGGTTTAAAAGGAAACCTTGTGTAGTAATTAAATCAAAAGGTCATGTGCTTATAAAATATTAAATTATATGCCAAACCCTTACATCAAGATATAGTTATAACCACCAGCAGGCAATTGAAAAAGGCATTTCCAGAGATTCATGATACCGTTTTGAAAGTACTGGGAAAATATTGTATGTGGAAGGAAAGTTACATTTATAGTTACGTAAACATTATTACTTTTTAAGTAAAATATTCAAGACAATGGTTTTGAAGTACTTAAATTATTTTAATTAAATATATATTTAAAACAACTAGTTTGAAAAATTTAATTTTGTAATATTATGTAAATATGGTACCTATTCTAAAACAACAGAAAATAGAATTATAAGATAATTATTATTCTCTTTCTCAGAAAAAAATGATTAAAGTCTATCTTCAACATTTCTTTCGCAAAAATTAGATGTTTTAGAATCTCCATTTAAATGAAATCGTGTGTTTATGAGCTCTGTGACGGTGCTGTTATTGTTTTTATTATTAGCTATTCTAACAATATTTTCAATTATTTCTCAAATCAATATAATTTTATTTTCTTAATCCTGGGTTCCTAATGTCTGTGTGATAGTAATCACATTCTCTTACCAGAAGACTTTATCGTAAAGAATAATGGCACTATCTCCTATAAATACAAATTGACACATTGATTTTCATAGTCAGAAAAGTCAAATGAAAAGAAATGGGAAAAAATAAAGCTTTCTTTTCCCCCTCAGTGTTAATGGTGTTGTAAAGTAATAAAACCTTGAACACATTTTTTTTGTTTTTCATTTATTTTTCCTTCCTAACTTAGAAACTTTAGGCGAAAGCTTGAGCCAGAAGCCAACTTAATGAAATGATTATAGATATTTCTTGGCCTTTCTTAAACAAAAACAATCTAATAATTAACAAATTTTTATATATCACTGAAGATTTTCAACATAAATATCTTTTTCCCCTTTGTGGTGTCTTATCCCAAATCATCTTTTCTCTTGTGGCCTTTTCTTTTTTTATTATTATTATTAATCTTGTCTTCTTTTTGATTCTGAGAATATTTTTAGTTTAATTGCATGTGCTATTGTTAAGCCTTTACTTCCATTTGTAATGAACTACTTTTTTTAATAACACAAGGAAGGCTCAAAGTAGAAAGGGACAAATTGGCTCATTATTGCTGGCTGAAAAGAACTATGAATGCATGGTTTTCTCAGATAAGGGCAGAGGATCTTCCATGTACATGAAACTTTCATCTTCTTCACTCAACTTCCAAGAGAATGGATAACTAAAACTATCCACAATCTCCAAACAAATAGCAGAAATGAATTGGAGAAACTACTCATTATTTTTTCTGCTCCTGTGCTTATTTCAAGGAAAACATTGCCTCCATTCTATGAGAAAGAATTTGGTCTTGTATGTAGAAAACAAAACTTGACAACAGAAGACTGACAATTATTGTTGACTTTTTGATTCTCATTTTCTATGAGAAGTTGTAGATTTACAGAAAGACCAGGCGCAAAATACAAAGTTCCCAAATATCCACCCGCATTTTTTACATTTTGCATTAGTTTGATAACTTTGGTACAATTGATGAGAGAATATTTTTATAATGTACTATTAGTTATTGCCCATAGTTTACATTAGGGTTCACTGTGTTGTACAGACATATTGTTTTGTTTTGTTTTGTTTTGTTTTGTTTTATCCAAGGGTGGCACTCAATATTCTTTTTTTTATTCCTTTTATTGAGATATATTCAGATACCATGCAGTCATACAAAACAAAGCATACATTCAATTGTTTACAGTACCATTATATAGTTGTGCATTCATCACCAAAATTAATTTTTGGCATTTTCACTACCACACACACAAAAATAATAAGAATTAAAATTAAAGTGAAAAAGAGCAATTAAAGTAAAAAGAACACTGGGTGCCTTTGTTTGGTTGTTTCCTTCCCCATTTTTCTACTCATCCATCCATAAACTAGACAAAGGGAAGTATGGTCCACATGGTTTTCCCAAGCATATTGCCATCCCTCATAAGCTACATTTTTATACAACCGTCTTCAAGATTCATGGGTTCTGGGTTGTAGTTTGATAATTTCAGGTATTGACTGCTAGCTATTCCAATTCTTTAGAACTAAAAGTGTTCTCTATATTGTGCATAAGAGTGCCCACCTGAGTGACCTCTTGGCTCCTTTTGGAATCTCTCTGCCACTGAAGCTTATTTCATTTCCTTTCACATCCTCCTTTTGGTCAAGAAGATGTTCTCCATCCCACGATGTCCGGTCTAGATTCCTCCCTGGGAGTCATGTTCCACGTTGCCAGGGAGATTCACTCCCCTGGGTATCAGATCCCACAAGGGGGGAGGGCAGTGATTTCACCTGCCAAGTTAGTTTAGCTAGAGAGAGGGCCACATCTGAGCAACAAAGAGGCATTTGGGAGGAGGCTCTTAGGCACAATTATAGGGAGGCCTAGCCTCTCCTTTGCAGTACAGTCTTCCCAAGGGCAAGTCCTGTGGTAGAGGGCTCAGCCCATCAAACCACCAGTCCCCTATGTCTGTGAGCACATCAGCAACCACTGAGGTGGGAAGCCCAATACCCCTGCATTCTCTACCAGCTCCTCAAGCAGACTCTGCCTATTTTTTTCTTTTTTTTTTTTGTTTTTAATTAACTCTTTTTTTTTTAAATCAACTATAAAAAAATTTAAAAATATGCACAATAAAAAAAAAAAAAACATTTCAAACAAGCCATAACAAGGGAGTAAGAAAAAGACAACTAACCTAAGATAACTACTTTACTTCCAACATGTTCCTATTCTACCCCAAGAAAATAACCTAATATATCAACATTTCTGTGAGCTTGTACCTACCATACCCATCAGAGATTGTTTTTTTTAAAGCTTTTTGTTCTAGCAACATGTATACCACCTAAAATTTCCCCCTTTAACCACATTCAGATATATAATTCAGTAGTGTTAATTACATTCACAATGTTCTGTTATTGTTACCGCAATACATTATCAAATCATTTCCATCACCCCAAATAGAAACTGTACCAATTAATAATTAACTCTCCAAATCTCTAGCTCCATCCTGGCACCTGGTGACCTGTATTCCAGTTTTTGACTCTATGAGTTTGTTTATTTTAATTATTTCATACCAGTGTGTTCATACAATATTTGTGATTTTGTGTCTGGCTTATTTTACTCAATATGATGTCTTCAAGAATCATTCATGTTGCTGCATGGATCAAAACGTCATTCTTTTTCACAGCTGAATACTATTACATTGCATGTATATGCCACATTTTATTTTCTCATAAATATCTAGGAATAAATTTAGGCAAGGATGTAAAGGAATATACAATAAAACCATAGGAAGAGAGTGGGGCAAGATGGCAGTATAAGGAGGTGTGAAATTTGTTAGTACTCTAGAGAAGCCAGTAAATAGCCAGGAACTGTCTGGAACTACTATTTAGGGGGACATCTGTGATTGGACACACATTGTACTCCAGTCTAGAATGGTTGGAAGGGCTGAGACCACAGGATAAAACTGCATGTAATGCCCCAAAACAACAGAGGCAGGCACCCCTCCACATTGGCATGGCAGGCTGAGTTGGAACACTTCCCTGTGGGAAAAGAAGCAGTCTCTACTAGGGGCAGGGGAACATAGCTCAACCAAACTCCAACTGTGTTTTAATTAGCAAATTTGGACTGATGAATATAAGATATGAACACAGACAAACCCAGAGTAAGCAGTAAAGGAACTCTGAGGTCTCTCCTGGCAGAGAGTAGGTGGGACTGATGGAAAATAAAATTAAATAAGTAAGTAAGTAAGTAAGTAAGTAAGTAAATAAATAAATAAATAAATAAATAAATACAGAGGCTTTGAGAGTCAGCCAAGCTCAGAAAACTGAAAAGGGGCTGTGCTCCAGGAAAAGGAGAATGTGAGCTGGGTGCCAATTCTGACTCTTGACTGGAAAAACTTGGGGGCTGGGAACCGGATCTGAAAAGGGGAATTCTTATATTCCCCCTTTTAAAATATTCTAAGTTGCTCACTAGAGAAACCTCAGGCATTTTCAATTGTCAGCACTGACCAGACAAGGGTGGAGCTAAGATAGCTCTGAAATACAAAGTAAGGAGTCAAGAGAAGGAGATAATTCCCTAAAGGGTATATCATCCTCAAGAAAAGACTGGGTGGGGCCCAGCTCAAGTGGCAGGCTTTCTTCAGATAATTCAAATTGTAGAATCTGTAAAAAATCCTAAACAGCTTAAACCTGCTTTCTACTTCTGTCTCTGTCCCAACCACACCACTGGCAGGTACAGGGTCTGCTGAGAATTAAAGGCACCAAATCTCTTTATCTGATGGAGAGCTGTGGGCTTACAACTGCCAACTGCTGGGCCAGAGAGGCATGGGACAAAGTCTAGAGGCCTCACAGGAAAGTCTGAAAACCTGCTGGGTCTCATCCTCAAGAAAAATGATACTGTTTACACACTCCTCCTGAGACCTGGGCCTTTCTGGTCTGGGAAAATCTGATTGGGGATGACAATACCTGAGTAGACCCTCCCCAAAAAAAGTTCTGTATAGGCAGGGCAAGAAACAGATAAACAAGAGCTGAAAATTTCTGATCTGTTAAACAGAAACTATGTACAGTAGAGGTCTAAAATAAGTTGAACTGAATGCCAAAGAATAGATAAAGGACAGAGCCAACCAACAAGAAAACCCTAGGTAAAATAATGAAAATGCCCTTTAAAATAAACTAATTGAGCAAACCAGATGCCTAGACACCAACAAAAATTATGAATCACACTAGGAAAAGTAAAGGTATGACACAGTCAAAGGAAAAAATCAACACTTCAAATAAGATACAGGAGTTGAAAAAATAATTAACGATGTTCAAACAAACATGCTAAATCAATTAAAAGCTCAAATCAACAAATTGAGGGTAGATATGGCAAAAGAGATGAAAGATATAAAGAAGACAGTGGGTAAACATAAGGAAGAATTCAAAAATTTGCAAAAAAAAATGGCAGAACTTATGGGAATGAAAAATGCAATGGAAGAGATTAAAAAAGGAGACTTACAACAGCAGATTTGAAGAGACAGAAAAAAACATTAGTGAATGAGAGGACAGTATTTCTGAAGCCATACACACAAAAGAACACATAGGGAAAAGATGAGCAGGCACTCAGGGAATTGAATGACAACATGAAGTACAGGAATATATGTCTCATGGGTGTACAAGAAGTAGAAGAGAAGGGAAAAAGTACAGAAAGAATATTGAAGGAAATAATCTCTAATATTTCCCATCTCTTATGAAAGACATAAAATTACAAATCAAAGAAGGGCAGCGTACCCCACACAGAATAGATTGGAATAGACCTACTCTAAGACATTTACTAATCAGATTGTCAAATGTCAAAACAAAGAGAGAATTCTGAAAGGAGCAAGAGAAAAGCAATCCATCACATACAAGTTGTTCTAGTTTGCTAATGCTGCCAGAATGCAAAACACCATTTGGTTACAAAGTTACACTCTTAAAATCATAAAGTGTCCAATGTAAGGCATCAACAACAGTGTACCTTCACTGAAGGATGGCCAATGGCATCTGAAAACCTCTGTTAAGTGGGAAGACATGTGGTTGACATCTGCTTGCCCCCAGGTTGCATTTCAAAATGACATTCTCCAAAATGTCAGTGTCAGCTTCCAATGGCTTCAAAATGTGTCTCTCAGCTGCAGCACTGTCTGGGCCTGTGTGGCTCTTTTTAAAGTACTCCAGTAAATCAGTCAAGACTAACCCTGAATGGGTAGGGCCACACTGCCATGGTAATAATCTAATCAAAGGTTCTACCCACATTTGGGTGGGTAATATCCCCATGGAAACATCCAATCAAGAGGCCAAACCCTAATCAAAAGATTAATCAATCTACCCCACAAAACTGCATCAAAGAACATGGATTTTTTCTGGGGGACATAATATATACAAACTGGCACACAATGGAAGCTCGATAAGACTATCTGTGATTTCTTAGCAGAAGCTATGGAGGCAAGGAGTCTGATATATTTAAGATGCTGAAAGAGAAAAACTGCCAAACAAGAGTTCTATATCTGGCAAAACTGCCTTCAAAAATGAGGGAGAATTTAAAATATTTTCAGACAAACAGACACTGAGCAAGCTTGTGAACAAGATACCTGCTGTACAGGAAATATTAAGGGAGCACTGCAAGCAAATAGGAAAATATAGGAGAGAGATTTTTGGAGAAGAGTGTAGTAATGAAGACTATCAGTGAGGGTAAAGAGAGAGAGAGAGAAAGAAAGAGAGAGAGATATGACATATAAAATCCCAAAGACAAAATGGTAGATGAATGTACTGCCTTTACAGTAATAACATTAAATGTTCATGGATTAGACTCCCCAATCAAAAGACATACACTGGCAGAATGTATTTAAAAAACAGAAAAACAGGACCCATCTATATGCTGCCTACTAGATACTTACTTTAGACCCAAGGACAAAATGAGGTTGACAGTTGGAGGCTGGAAAAAAATATTTTGCACAAACAACAACCAGAAAAAAGTGGAGATGGCTATTCTAATATCAGACAAATTAGACTTCAGATATAAAATAATTAAAAGGTACGAAGAAGAAGAGTATATATTAATAAAAGGGACAATTCATCAAGAAGACATAACATCATAAATACTTATGCAGCAAGCCAGAGTGTCACAAAATATATGAGACACAAATGGACAATGCTGAAGAAAGAAGTAGACACTTCTGTAATAATAGTTGAATACTTCAATACACTGCTTTTATCAATGGATAGAACATTAGACAGAGGATCAATAAGGAAAGAGAGATTTTGAATAATACAATAAATGAACTAGAGTTAGCAGACATTTATAGAACATTACACCCCACAACATCAGGACATACTTTTTCTCAATTGCTCATGGATCATTCTTCAGGATAGACCACATGTTGGGTCACAACAAAGAAAGTCTCAATAAATTTTAAACATTTGAAATTATAAAAGTCACAGTCTCAGATCATAATGGAATGAAGTTGGAAGTCAATAACAGGTAGAAGGCTGGAAAATTCACAAATATATGGAGGCTAAACAACACATTCATAAACAACCAGTGGGTCAAGGAAGAAATTATGAGAGAAAACAGTAAATATCTAGAGGCAAATGAGAATGAAAATACAACATATCAAAACTCATTATGGTATGCAGCAAAGGTGGTGCTGAGAGGGAAATTTATTGCCCTAAATGCCTATATTAAAAATGAAGAAAGAGCAAAAATCAAGGAATTAACTGTTCATCTGGATGAACTAAAGAAAGAGTAGAAAACTAACCCCAAAGCAAACAGAAGGAAAGAAATAACAAAGATTAGAGGAGAAAAAAAAATTGAAGAGAGAGAAAGCTACCTAATTCATTCTAAGAAGCCAAAAATTACCCAATATCAAAAAAAAGACAAAGATAATATAAGAAACAATAAGTACAGACCAATCTCTAATGAATATAGAGGCAAAAATCCAGAACAAAATGCTTGCAAATAAAATCCAGCAGGACATTAAAGGAATAATACACCATGCCAATTGGGATTTATTCCAGGTATGCAAGTTTGGTTCAACACAAGAAAATCAATTAATGTAATATACCACATCAACAAATTAAAGGGTAAAAACCACATGATCACCACAATTGATGCAGAAAAGGCATTTGACAAAATTCATCATCCTTGCTTCATGAAAACACTTTAAAGAATAGGAATAGAAGGAAATTGCCTCAACATGATAAAGGGAATGTATGAAAAATCCACAGCTAACATCAGACTCAACAGGGAAATACTGAAAGCTTTCCCTCTAAGATCAGGAACAAGACAAGGATGTTCACTGTCACCATTGTTATTCAACATTGGGCTGGAAGTTCTAGCCAGAGCAATTAGGCAAGATAAAGAAATAAAAGGCATCCAAATTGGAAAGTAAGAAATAAAGCTTTCATTGTTTGCATATGACATGATTCTCTTGTAGAAAATTCTGAAAAATCTACAGCAAAGTTACCAAAGCTAATAAATTAATACAGCAAAGTGGAGGTGTACAAGATAAACATGCAAAAATCAGTAGCATTTCTATGAATTAGTAATGAGCAATCTGAGGAGGAAATCTAGAAAAAAAAATCCATTTACAATAGCAACCAAAAGAGTCAAATATTAAGGAATCAATTTAACCAAGACCACAAAAGACCTATACACAGAAAGCAACAAATAAGTGCTAAAAGAAATCAAAGAAGATCTAAATAAATGGAAGGACATACTGTGTTCATGGATTGGAAGATTAAATATTATTAAGATTCGGTTCTACCCAAACTGATTTATAGATACAATGCAATACCAATTAAAATCCCAAGAACATACTCTGCAGGAATAGAAAAACCAATAACTAAATTTATTTGGAAGGGCAGTGTGCCCTGAATAGCTAAAAAATATAAGAAATAGGAATGAAGTGGGAAGTCTCATGCTACCTGACTTAAAGCATATTACAAAACTACAGTCATCAAAACATCATGGTACTGGCCAATGAAATAGAATTGAGTGTTCAGAAATAGACCCTGTCATCTATGGACAATTGATCTTTGATAAGAAAGTCAAATCAACTCAACCAGGACAGAGCAGCTTCTTCAATAAATGGCATTAGGAAAACTAGATATCCATATCCAAAAGAATGAAAAAGGACCCCAGTCTCACACCTTATACAAAAATTAACTCAAAATGGATCAAAGACCTAAACATTAGAACTAAATGCATTTAACTTTTAGAAGAAAATGTAGGGAAACATCTTAAAAATCTTGTGATAGGAGGTGGTTTCCTAGACCTTACACCCAAAGCACAAGCAATGAAAGAATAAAAAGATAATAGGATCTCCTCAAAATTGAACACTTTTGTACATCAAAGGATTTTGTTAGAAAAGTAAAAATGCAGCCTATGCAATGAGAGACAATATTTGGAAACCATGTATTAGATAAGGGTTTAATATCCGGAATACATAAAGAGATCCTACAACTCAACAACAAAAAAGACAAGCAACACAATTAAGAAAGGGCAAAAGACACAGACACTTTTCCAAATAGGAAATACAAATGGCTCAAAAACATATGAAAAGATGCTCAACTTCACTGGCCATTTGGGAAATGCAAATCAAAACCACAATGAGATATCATCTCATACTATTAGAATGACCATTACAAAAAAAACTAACAGAGAACTAAAAGTGCTGGAGAGGATGTAGAGAAAGAGGCACACTTACTATTGGTGGGAATGTATAATGGTGCAACCCCTCTGGAAGGCTGTGTTAGTTCCTCAGGAAGCAATCACATTATTAGGCATATATTCAGAGGAACTGAAGGCAGAGACAGAAAAGAACATTTGCATACCACTGTTTATGGCAGCACTATTTGTGATTGCCAAGAGATGGAAACAGCCCAAATATCCTTCAATGGATGAGTGGACAAACAAACTGTGGTATACACACATGATGGAATATTACACAGCTGTGCGACAGAAAAAAGACATGGAATGTATAATAACATGGATGAAACTTGAGGACATTAAGTTGAGCAAAATTAGGCAGAAACCAAAGGATGAATACTGTACAGTCTCACTAATATGAACTAACATTAATCAGTGAAATTTGAGAGTCAAAAGTGAGAACACAGTTTATCAGGAGAGTGGAAGCTGAAGGAGTAAAGAATGTTCAAGAGGATAGAATGTAAAGATACAGAAATCGATAGCTCAATACTACCTGGTAGTAACACAATATTGTAAGTACACTGAACAAAGCTGAGTGTGAGTATAGTTGAAAGAGGATGGCTAGGGTTATGTATAACACCAGAAGGAAAGATTGAAGATAAGGACTGGAACTATGTAACTTAGTGAAACCTAGAGTGGACAATGATGGTTATTAAATATACAAATATAAGAATGTTTTTACATGAAGGAGTACAAATAAATGTCAACATTGAAAGGTGTTAAAAATGGGAAGGTATATGGAAAAATACAATCAATGCAAATGAGAGACTATAGTTAATAGCAACATTGTAATATACCTCCATGAAATGTAACATAGGCAATATACAAAAGCTAAATGTCCTTAGGAGGGAGATTTGAGGGATTGGTTGGGATTCTAGATGTTATTGTTGTTTCTCCTCTTTGTTTTATTTTATTTTTTATTCTTCATTTCCTCCCCCCTCTTCTTCTTTCTTTATGGAAGAGATGGAAATGTCCTGTGGTGATGAATGCATAACTAAATGATTATATGAGGAATCACTGATCATTTACTTAGAATGGATTGTATGGTGTGTGAATAAAACTGTTTAAAAAAATAAACAGAAAAATGCAAGTTCTGGAGAGAATGTGGACAGAGGGATGTATCCATTCACTGTTGGCAGGGAAGTAGAATGGTGCCCCTTCTCTGGAGGGGAGTGTGGTGGTTCCATAAGACAGTGGGTATAGGGTTGCCATATGATCATACAACCCTGCTATTTGGTATATGTTTGAAGGAACTGAAAACAGGGACTCAAATGGACATTTGCACACTGGCATTTATAACAACAGTGTTCAGCATTTGCAATGAATGGGGGTGGCCTAAGGGCACATAGAATGAGGAATGGAAGGGTGGACTGCAGTATAGACATACAATTGAATATTGAGCAGCTGCAAGAAAGAATGAAGTTGTGAGGCAAACAAATAGGTGAATGAACCATGAGAACAGTATGTTGAGAGAAATTAGCCTGAATGAAACTCTCATCTGTTCCTGAGTTGTTATGTTCATTTCTAAATTCTGAGATGTTGCGCTCTTTGTGTATAACTTTGTTATTCCCTGGAACTTTGGGTTCCTGCTTGAAACCTGAGAATCAGAGCTAGAATTGTGCTGTTATGAAAGTAAGCATTACAGCATACAGCAACTGTTAAAAAAGCTCAAAGGAGATCAGACTCCAATTAGAGACAGGAATGAAGCTGATCTGGCTTGCACAAAGACAAATCGACTAAAGGGTAAAGGATGATATTGACTGTGTTTTAAAAACTGAACTTCTGTATGAGACCAAAGGAAGAGATGTTTATTTTAGCACATTTATGTTTTCTGTAGCACAGCATATAATTCAACTTGTGTGGTCGGTTTATTTAAACACCATTATTACATAGAATCTTGAATAGGGAATGAGATCTTCTTGTTTTGTACAGGTTAGTATGATGCCTTGATGTATTCTAGAATAATTTGGGCAGAGAATAAAAAAAAAGTATTTCCCCTCCTTGAGGGTCTGGTAAAAAAATGTGGAAACATTAAACTTCCCCACCTGGGGAGTTCCTGATATTCTCCAAACCATTGGGGACTACCAATATAGAAGGCTGAGACCTGGATCTTGGGGCTTGCACTTATGAAACTTGTTCCTGCAAAGGATAAGCTAAGCCTACTTATAATTATGTCTAAGAGTTATCCTCAGTGAACCACTTTTTTTGCTCAGATGTGGCCTCTCTCTGTAAGCCAACTCTGCAGGTAAACTCACTGTCCTGCCCTTTATGTGGGACATGACTCCCGGGGGTGTAAATCTCCTTGGCAATATGGGACATGACTACCAGGGGTGAGTCTGGCCCTGGCATCAAGGGATTGAGAAAGCCTTCCTGGACCAAAATGAGGAAGAGGAATGAAACAAAATAAAGTTTCAGTGAGAGATTTCAAATGGAGTTGAGAGGTCCTTCTGGATGTTATTCTTGTGCATTATCTGATATCCCTTTTTATTCTTTAGCATATTAGAATAGCTAAAAGGAAATACCTGAAACTGTTCAACTGTAATCCAATTGCCTTGATTCTTGAAGATGATTGTGTAACTATATAACTTTTACAACGTGACTATGTAATTGTGAAAACCTTGGGACTGACACTCCCTTTATCAAGTATATAGACAGATGAGTAATAAAATAAAGACCATAAATAAATAAATAATAGGGTGGATAAGGGGTATGGGATGTTTGGGTGTTTTTTTTTATTTCTATTTTTAATCTTATTTTAAATTTTTTGTAGTAATGAAAATGTTCAAAAATTGATTATGGTGATAAATGCACAACTATATGATGATACCATGAACCATTGATTGTACACTTTGAATGATTATCTGGTATGTGTATATATCACCATAAAATTGCATTTTAAAAAAAAGAAAATTTCAAACTTTGTTAAAATAAATCAAATAAGACCAAAATAATGGAATGACATTCCATGCTCATGAGATCAAAGACTAAATATAGTCAAGATATCAATTCTACCCAAAGCAATTTATAGATTCATTGCAATGACAAACAGTCAAAAAGCAAATGAAAGATGTTTAACATCATTAGCCATTAGCGAAATGAAAATCAAAACCACAATGAGATACCATTTCACACCCACCAGAATGGCTACTATTGTTTTAAAAATAGAAAAATGGCAAGTGTTGGAGAAGATGTTGAAAAATAGGAACATGTTCCAGTTTGCTAATGCTGACACTTTGCAAAACACCAGAAATGGATTGGTTTTTATAAAGAGGGTTTATTTAGTTACAAAGTTATAGTCCAAAGGCCATTAAATGTTCAAGGTAAGGCATCAACAACAGGGTACCTTCACTGAAGGAGGGCCACTGGCTTCCAGAAAATCTCTGTTAGCTCAGAAGGCACGTGGCTGGTGTCTGCTTGCTCCCAGGTTGTGTTTCAAAATGGCATTCTCCAAAATGTAGCTTTTGGGGGTGTTTTGTCCTCTCCTAGCTGCAGCTCTCTCCAAAATGTCACTCTTAGCTGCTCTGAGGTCCTTCTGTCTGTGAACTCCTTTATACGACTCCAGTGATGCAATTAACACCTACCTTGAATGGGCAGGGTAACACCTCCATGGAAATTATACAATCAAAAGTCTTGCCCATAGTTGATTGAGTCACATCTCCATGGAAACACTCAATCAATAGATTCCAACCTAATCATCACTAATATTTCTGCTCTTACAAGATTGCATCAAATATAAGGGCGTTTTGGGGGACATAATACTTCCAAACCGGCACAGAACACTCACTCATTGTCAGTGGGAATGTAAAATGGCACCGCCATTATGGAAGACAGTTTGGTGGTTCCTCAGTAAGTTAAGTACAGAATTGCAATATGATCCAACAATCCTACTTCTAGGTATATAGCCAAAAGAATTGAAAGCCCTTGGAACTGGAACAGATATTTGCACACCAATGTTCATAGCAGCATTATTCACAATTTTCTTGGCCTTTAACATGCATTGTCAAAATTCAGTGCTTGAGCAGGACTAATTATCTCAAAATTTCAGAAGTTGACACAGTGACATTAAGTATTTAGTCTCTGGTGGGTCATTTAGCTTTGTTCTGGAACTACAGAGTGAACTTATAACCCTTGCCAAGAAATATTAAATATGACATCTTTCAGAAGCTCAAATAACTTTGAGATATAATTCAGTCTTTGGATTTTCACATGAGGTCTGGACAGGTTAAGATACTTTCTTCTACCATGATGTTAATTAAGGGCAGAGTGAGTTTTATAACCCTGATTGTTTTTTACTCCACAAAAACTCATTGGTTTTTCCCATAGATTCAGAAAGCATTAAGTGGGAAAAAAAGAGAAACATGGAAAGAAATCATCACAAATTTTTGTTAATATATAAGTACAGAAAGTGTGTTGTCCAAATCACAAGATTATAGCAATAGTTATCCATTCTTTTATCCATTCATTCATTGGGCAATTTTTGTAAGGCTCCTATAACAATCTACGTACAGCACTAGGTGTTAGGGACAGAGAGATAAATCAGATCCTTGACTTTGCAGAGCTCATTATTGCTGATGTTTCTATTATAGATAGAATAGCTGTTTGCTACAGGTTTACTTAGGAGAAGAGGTGAACTCTTTGAAGAGTTTTTTTATTGCTGGGATGCAAGTTGTGAATTCTCACTAGCTACCTGGGAGAGAACCAACCCATATTTTTTTTGTAAACCTGTTAGGTCTGGTGTGGAAGACAAATATTTGGGAATCTTGGTTACTATACTCTTCAGACTCCTCAGAAAATTCAACATTATAGTAACAGTTTTATAGGGTTTAAAGGGTTTAAGCAATTTGCACAAGGCCATACATAAGTAAGCGTATTAATACTCCAAGTACAATCCAGATAATTTGACTACTGGCTCAGTGCTATTCCTATGACTCTATTCTTATATTGGGCCACTGCTAATAGCTCAGAATGTACCTTCTTTCGTAACAAAATTAAATAGATTTTAAGTCAGAGCAATATAATTCAACAATATTATACATTCATTTAGGGCTTACTTTACCAAGTTTTTGTGTTAAGCATTTATAATGATTATCTCATTTAATTATTAAAATGATCTTGAAAATACATATAATTTCGTCCACTTTACATAACAGAATTAAGTTCCATAAAAATTATGTAACTTACTAGTTGATTGGTTTGACTAAGGGATAAAGTCAATGTCAAAACTTGGTTTAGTTGGAAGCCAAAGCCTGGGCTCCAAAAAACTATATGCAATTATTTTAGTTCCTCCAAGTATAAACTTCTAGTGATGTCTGTAAATGTCATACCAGTGAAAAACACTACAAAACACCACTCTACACATCATCTTTCACACAAAAGACATTTTTTTTAAATAAAAAGTGAGTTATTAAATAAGGCAAACAGAGAACAGAGCATAAGATGAAAAATGAAGCCACAACTTTGGAAGTCAAGAGAGCTGTGTCTGAAAAGACAGAAGACAGGCAAGGAAGAAGATAGAAAAGCAATGCCAAATGGTTTGGGAGGTTTTAGTTCTTGCTCTAGTTAGAGAGTTCAGCTGCAAATGATGTTCATTCCAAACTAGAATATTCTGGGGAGACATTTAATTTATTTCCATGTATCTCACTTATTCCTGTATCTTACTACTCAATTATAAAGAAATAATTTTAAAGTACCTTGAAAATGAAGGGTGAGTCAATGGAATAAGGAAACAGTCATATGGGTCCCACACTGCTGTGCAGTGAACTGGAAAGCCCAGTTTCAGTTTTGCTGACATATTGTGTGGATTTGTTGCATTTGACAAGGAATTTTATTTTGATTGTCATATGCTACCATAAAAAGAGAGCTTTCAGAGCATTGTAGTTTCCTCATTATTGTCCTTCAAGTGTCTAGTCTAGTGTCACCCAGAAAACATGGCCTTTGATGCATCATTGTTAAAATTTATAACTTAAACATTCTGTATTCTGCCTGAAAGGTAGGCCTAGGTTTGGCTTGCCTCTATTTTGGCAGTTCTGTTCTCTTTGCCAGTAATCATCCATTTGCATCCATCTGCACTGTTTCATGTTTGGTACAACCATACAGAATCTGATATAGGGAGGAAAGAAGACTTTCTAACATTTGCGATCTCCTTAAAGCCAAAGAGAGGTAAAATGAGAGTCAAATTTAAAGAGTGCATCTCTATGAGCATATTTACACGTATTAGTGAACATGTGCCTTGATTTCCCTTCTTCTCTAGGCTATTTGGCAATGTGAAAACATGACCAGACTATCCCAGGGCAGGCAATTTCTGTCCTTTGATAGAATAAGCAATGAAGGAACTTTTGCTTAGCCTGGAACACTGCATTAGTTTTTTATTTGCTGCACCAGTAGATACCACTGTCTTACCATGATATACCCCTAATGTCTTCTCTATGCCTCCCACACACAATTCAAAGATAAGGACCAGACAAGAGTAGAACAGATCAGTACAGATTCAGTTTGACTAATTAAAACAGGAAATTAAAATACAATAACAAAAAAAAACAACAAACAAACTCAGCAATTTTCATCCATCCATTCAAGCACTATACTAAACATTTTTAAAACATATCTTACACATTCTTTACAACACCCTCACATGGGCAATACTTATATTCTCAACTTATAAATGAAGAAAGTGAGATTTGGGAAGAAAAATTTGTCCAACATCAAATTGCTGGCAGTGTCAAGGCCAGATTGAAACTCATGTTTGACAATTCTCAATGCTTCTTCCACCACTCACTATGTTGCCACAGGGAATGATGACTGTACTAGTGGGAGTTTCAATGTCACCATCTTAATAATGAAGAAAAGTCATTAGTCCCAAACCATAGTCACAACGAGAATTCACAGTCCCATTAATGACTGAAAACATGGTGATTTTAAAGATTTGCAAAAAGACCTCAGCAAAAAGTAACCTTGAAGTGTAAAAGAAACCAATGAATCACAGAAGTGAAATGAATGAATCCTTTTAAAATACATTCTTTTTTCAGGCATGTCTTTGTTTTAGGAGGAGCAGGCAAAGTAGATCACCAAGCTTGAGAAATACAGTCTAATTGGTGAGGTAGAATGAGGAGCAGTCAAGGAAACAACAACCTCATCATAAGAGGGGAAAAAAAAAGCCATGCTTGAAGATGATGTGTAGCTGTCTTCTGGCAGCAATGCAGTGTCAGAAATGTTAGACATTCAATTGCATATGCCCTACCTGTAGCATTATGGGGGCCTGAGTCTTATGGTGGATGTCTCAACTGGGTATAGATACTTGGAATTTTATTGCATTGTAATTAATGTTTGGCAATGTGAGATTAGAATCCTAGGGAAGGAAAAATATATTAGACTGATAACAAAACAGAGTAGAACACCTCAGCTACTCTGGAAGAGAAAGAGATGTTCATAAATAAGCCAGACTCAAAGAGATATTACTGGATTTACGAGAAGTAGAAGCAAAGAAGGAATGGTGAAGATCACCCAGTGCACAACAGGTTCAAGAAGATAATTACTTGAGAATTACTTGAGAATTAAGAGGCTGTACTGATCCCAGTGAGAATAGTTTCAGTGCAAAGATACAGCCAAAGTACGGATTTCATGATGCAGACAGTAGGGAAGTAAGAAAAGGAAGACAGTGCAGGAGACTATTTGGAGAAGTTTAGGTAAAAATGAACATGATATATGAGAGTAGCTAGAGATGATACAGTTTCTAAGGAGACTCACCAGGGGCAGAGAGAAACAATGAGAGAATAGAGAGAGAGAGAAGAGAGAAAGTGGATAATAAATGGAGCAAGCTTCCACTGCTAAATCATGGATCCCAAAAGCATATCTAGGAATGGGAAGTGACTGCTTAATAGGTGCAGATATCAGTTTGAAGTGATGAAAATTTTACATAATGGATGTTGGTAATGGTAACACAATATTTTGAATAGAATTGATAACAGAATTCTTGGAAATGGTTAAAATGGGAAATTTTGCATTGTTTATGTTACTACAACAAAGTTTTTCTTGTAAAAGCATATCTGAACCCTTGATATGAGAAACTGAAATAACCATTGTGTCAGCAAGAACCTGAATTATTCTCATGATATTAATTGATCTTGCTTATTTACCTTTTGAAATATTGCATGCAGTGATTAAATTAGGAAAAAAATTAGTTCCTGATATTTGACATGCCTTATTGAATTAATAATCCTTATGTCTCTGAGAAGATAAAGGAAGTCTTTACAAGTGTAACAGTCATTAGGGCATTGGGTTGCCTGGAAGGGTGAAAGGAACATAGATATGGATATGTAACTACTCTCTTATACTAAAATCATCCTTTAAAAAAAGCCTGCAATGGTCCTAAATATTTCAGAGTAATCTTAGATGAGGCCAAGAATGAAGGAACTGAATGCTTTGCAAAATCATCTTTCTTTATTAGGGAACATAGAGTCAGCAGCCGTATGTGAAGGCAGAACTGAAGAATACCAGATTAGTATTTCAGGAAATAAACTGCACTGGGAGGCATAGAGGAACTGGAATATGAATCTGTGTATAGGTGGATAGTGTCCAGATTTAATGTGCTCCATTTTACAAGTTAAACCATTGCCTTCCCAAGGGTCAGCTCCCTAGACGTATATAGAGACGTACAGTCATTAATGACTGTCAAGATCTAAGATGACTTGTTAGGCTCAACTTAGACCATTAGTTGTCATAATATTTGAAGCCAGAAGCAAGTTGCTTAGCACAGAACCTGAACTTCATTTTGATTTCCTACATTATATCTTGAAAAAGCAAAATTGTATGGCAAGGAAATAAGTAAAAAACCTGTGATGATAGATGTGAGGAACTTTAGATTCTTTAGAGTTCTTCTTGGCTGCATATGTATGTCACCTCTTCATTTATTTATTCTTTGTGACAACTGTTTAAGATCTATAGCTTCTACTCCATTTTTGGAGATGAGGAAACCAAAGTATCCATGAAATCCATTTTAGCAGATTATTTTCCTGACCCTCTGGTTGTCCCTCTTTATTCTTCTATGGCTTCACCTTCTTTTCCTATCCCTTAAATATTGGGGTTCTTATGGAAACCTGTTTTGATCCTCTTCTCACCTCTTATCCCTAGTAGACTTCATAGTTCTATGGGTTAAAATTTCATAAATATGCTAATGACTCTCAAATCAGTATCAACTGAGCTTTAGATGCTTCTACTTGGACAGCTTGAAGATATAACACCTACAAAACTTAATTAGCCGTATTTATGCCCAAACCACTTCCTCCTCCTGTGTTCCAATCATTACTGCCATCTGCCTTGTTTATCCATTTTGATTTTTCTTTTCCCCTCAGACTCCTCTGTCAATCACTAAGACTTGTTGATTCTAATCTAAATATTTCATAAATCCAGCTCCACTGCCTTGGCCTAGTCCACTATTATCCTTTTCTTGGACTACTGACTCAGCTTTTCCTTCTGTTTCTCTTCCCTACTTTTGATGCAATTCTTATACTAAAATCAGTAGAATTTAAAAAACATATATGCCTTATCAGGCAATTCCTTTGTTTTGCAATTTTCAGTGGTTTCTTATTAGCCTCACAATCAATTCAAAACTGATCAATGTAGCACACAAGGACCTTCATGATCCAACTCTTGCTCCCCACTCCCAGCTTCATTTATTTACACTTGCAGCTGCTCTCTCACACTTCCACAGATGCTCAATTCCACTCCCAGCTGAGAACTTGCAGTTCCGTAAACATGCCATGGTCTTTGTCACCTCTAAGTGTGAATACCCATTAAAACCTTTGTCAGGGTCATCCTTTTTCTGTTCCTGTCTTGGGTTAATAAATACTACTTACCTTTCAGATTCAGTTCTTCCATTTCTTCTCCCCTGAAGCCTTCCATGTGGGTGGTTCCTTTACAAAGTTCTTCCATTTGTGTAACTCTATCAAAGGCATCACTTGTAACCTAGCAACACTGGAATTTCCTCTTTATTTCTCTCTGCACTCCGTTTAGTTTAGGTGGCTTATCTAAGGCAGTGAAACTAAGAAGTCACAGATTTAGGCAGAATCTAAATTCAAATTCACTTCTCTCTCTCAATTGGAACACACTGCCTGAATTTAACCCCATGGTTCTCAGCAGTCCAGCATGCTAATTTACTCATAACTTTTATTAAAATTTTATGGGTGGTGAAATTTTCATGACTGCCCATTCTTATTCCACCAAACATTTGTTAAATCTTCTCATTACTGTAATCAACAAAATGAGTTGAATAATTACTTCATGATGTGGTGTTGAGTTCCCCCTATTTGAACTAACACACACACACTTAAAATCTTTTGGTTTAAAGAAATATTAGAACACTGGTTCTCAACTTGGCTTCATATTTCAATCAGTTAGGGAGTTTTAAAAAGCACTGATGCCTTGGTTCCAATCCCCAGAGATTCTAATGTACATGGTATAGGGCACTGCTTGGTGTGGTGGTTTGGAGCTATATGTACTAGACAGAAGCATTTTCTGGAACCTAATCCATTCCTGTGGGTGTGAAACCATAGTAAGTAAAAGCTGTTGATGAGGTTACTTTGGTTAATGTGTGGCCCACCTCAGTCAGAATGGGTCTTAATCCTATTACTAGAGTGGAATGAAATTCAGACAGACAGAGAGAGAAGGACACTGGGAGAAGCCAGAACTGAAATTCAATGGACCCAGCAGAGAAGGGAGAGTCCAGGAGAGGCTGCCACGTGCATTACCATGTGACAGAGGAACCAAGGATCACTGGCAGCCATCCAGAGAATGTCAGTCTTTAGGAATAAAGCATCCCTTTGATGATGACTTCATTTTGATTTCTTTTAACCTCAAAATCATGAGTTAATAAATCCCCCTTGCTTAAGGCAACCTATTGCATGGTATTTGCTTGAGTAGCCAAGGAAACTAAATCACATGGGCACTGGGATTTTTTTTTTTTAAACCAGTAATATCATTCTAACATGCAGGACTGTTTGAGAACCATTGCCTTAGAAAAGATCTAGCTCACTGCCTCTTTTTAAAGATGAGGCAAGTGAGGAGTAGAGAGCTTAAGTGGCTTGTCTGAAGTTAAATGACGCATGTCATATGAGTCATAGTTGATGGATTCCTGAATGGGAGATTGCCTGCCCATAGAGATAAAAGTTTTTGTTGAATTTCCCAGGAGAAGCTGGCCAGCTGAAGAAGAGATGGGGTTCTCCCTTCTGATTGCTGAAATCATCACTTCTCCTTTTAAGGCCTTCAAATGATTGGATGAGATTTCTCTCATTGTTAAAGGCAATCTACTCAGTTGATTGTAGATATAATCAGCTATAGATACAATCCAATGTCTGATGATTTAAATCCATAAAAGATCCTCAGTAATAATCAGGCTAGGCTTGCTTGACCAAACAACTGGACTCCATTACCTAACCAAGTTGAAATATGAACTTAACCATCACAATCCACCCCTTGTCAACTTGGTACCAGTACACATCTACTTAAACCATACATAATCTCTAAATAAAAACAATAACACTCATTTTGTATTTCATGATTTTCAACTGTCCTGCATACAACCAGAAATGCACTAGTTCTCCCCATAACAGGGTTCAAGTCCTTGGGTAACAGTCATACTTAAATGTGATATCCTATAACATAAGTACTGCAACATGAAGTTATTACAACTTGTATCATATGATAAGGGGATGAAATTGGGGCAAAAACAATATATTTGTTTTATGTATATATACAAACATACTCATAACAAAACAAGGGAGAAATATTATAACCACTACAGTTCTCATTTCTGTAAGTTGTCACATGTTTATCTCTCATATTTATAACTACCTTCTTCCATTACTCATTTCGTATTCCCTTACTTTCAACAAGGAATTCAGTGGGCCAGGATTCTTTGTCAGGTGGAATGACCCAAACTTTCATTTGGGAAGTTTCTGAGACATTTGTATTCCTGCCTGGATTGGGTTGTTGCAGTTTACCATTGATTTTAACCATAGGGCATGGTGGTACTAAGAGATCTAGGGGATCTCTTGTATTCCAAACTCTTCTTTTACTCCATTGTGTTGTATCCCCAGGATAATCAGGGTCAATCACCCCAGCCAATGTAGTAATCCCCTTTTTGCCTGTTGGTTAAGAGTCATGAAGAGCTCAAAGTGGCCTGGTGGCAGTCTTAACATCCAGTTCAATGGAATTGCTGTGTTTCCTAGTGGAAACACTCCTCCTTTTGGAACAAAGACCTGTAATCCAGCAGAGCTTAAGGTGGCAGGGACAGGAAGCAAAACTTTTTCTAGAAGATCATAGGGTTAAAAATGAGTGGTGCTACTCTCATTTATGTCCCTTGCTTCCTGAACTCATGAATCCTGGCTATGGGAGAAACAGCACCATAAAGTAGTGGACACTGATTTAGAGCATATACAGCCTCCTGGAGAATTTTGCCCTAGCCCTGAAGGCATTTCCACATAGTTGGTGCCATAATTGAGTCTTCAAAAGGCCATTCCAGGAAGTGGGGCAAGATGGTAGCATAGACAAGTATAGAACTAAGTTAGTCCTCTAGAGAAACAAGTAAATAGCCAGGAACAACTAGTAAATAGTCTGGAAAAACTTTTTGGGGGGCATCCATGATAGAACACACATCATATACCAGTCTGGAATGCTGGAATGGGTGGAATTGCCATCATCTCAGCATAAGAACTTTAAGTAAAGCCCCTGCTGAGGCTGGTTCCACTCCCCCACTGGCATGGCAGGCTGAGTTGTAACACTTCCCTGTGGGAAAAAAAGAAGCAGTCTCTACTAGGAGCAAGGGAAGGTAGCTCAACCAAGCTCCAATTATGGTCTTAATTAACATATTTGGATTACTGAATACAAGCTATGAGCACAGATAAACCTGGAGCAACAGGAAAGGAAACTTGAGGTCTCTCCTGGCAGAGAGAAAGTGGGGCTGATGGAAAAATAAGTAAATGTGAATAGAGGTTGTTGTCATTGGCTGAACTCAGAATACTGGAAAAGGGCTGTGTCCAAGAAAAGGGACACATAGAACCAGGTACCAACTCTGGCTCTTGATTGGTGAAACTGCAGGGCTGGGGACAGGCTCTGAAAAAGGGGTTTTCTCTCTTTCTTTCTTTCTTTTCTTTCATTCTAAGTAGCTCATTAGAGAAAGTCCCAGGCATTTTCAATTGTCAGAGTTGACCCAGGCACAGGTGGAGTTAAGATAGTCAGAGAGACAAAGGAAGAAGTCAAGTGAAGGAGATAATTCCCTAAACAGGGTCTCTCCCATAAGAAAAGGGGGCGGGGTGTGGCCCAGCTGAAATGGCTGCCCTTCCTCAGAGAATTCAGACCCTAGATCCTGGGAGGAAATAAAAAAGAAACAGCTTGATTTGCCTTCTGACTCACTCTTGGTCTAAATCATGCCCCTGGCCAGGTTAGGGTCTGCTGAGAATTAAAGGCGTCACACCTATTTATGCTAGTGAGGAGCTGCAGCTGACAAGCTGGGCAGGATAGGAAAAGTGCAGTCTAGAGGCTTCACAGAAAAGTCTGATAATCTTCTGGGTCTCATCCTCAGGGAAACTTAATACTGATTATACCCTCCCCCTAAGACCTGAGTCTGTCTGGTCTGGGAAAATCTGATTGAGATAATCAAGGGAAACAGATGCCTATAAAATGAAAAATTAGGAGACACACAAGAGAAAAAAAAATATATGGCCCAGTCAAAGGAACAAACTTACATATAAATGAGACACAGAAGTTTAAACAACTAATTAAAGACCTTCAAACAACTATGCTAAATTGATTCAAAAATCAAATCAATGAGTTGAGGGAAGATATGGCAAACAGAATGGAAGATACAAAGAAGACTTTGGGTGAACACAAGGAAGACCTCAAAAGTTTGAAAAAACAATTGGCAGAACTTACGGGAATGAAAGGCACAAAAGAAGAGATGAAAAATAGAATGGAGACTTATAACAGCAGATATGAAGAGGCAAAAGAAAGGAATCATGAACTAGGGGACAGATCATCTGAAATCCTACACACTAAAGAACAGATAGGGAAAATAATGGAAAAAGATGAGCAACATCTCAGGGAATTGAATGACAATGAATATATGTGTCATTGGTGTCCTAGAAGGAGAAGAGAAGGGAAAAGGAGCAGAAATAGTAAAGGAGGAAATAATCACTGAAAATTTCCTATCTCTTATGAAAGACAAAATTACAGATCCAAGAAGCACAGTGTACCCAAACAGAATAGATCCAAGTAGACTGGCTCCAAGATACTTAGTAATCAGATTATTAAATGTCAAAGACAAACAGAGAATTCTGAAAGCAGCAAGTGAAAAGCAATCCATCACATACAAGGGAAGCTCAATAAGACTATGTGTGGATGTCTCAATAGAAACCATGGAGGTGAGAAGGCAGTGGTATGATATATTTAAGATACTGAAAGAGAAAAACTGCCAACCAAGAATTCTATATCTGGCAAAACTTTCCTTCAGAAATGAGGGAGAGTTTAAAATATTTTCAGACAAACAGACACTGAGAGAGTTTGTGATCAAGATTCCTGCTCTACAAGAAATACTAAAAGAAACACAATAGGTAGATAGGAAAAGACAGGAGAGACAGGTTTGGAGAAAAGTGTAGAAATGAAGAGTATCAGTAAGGGTAAAAAAAGAGAAAGAGGAAAATAAAATAAAATAAAATATGACATATTTAATCCAAAAGAAAAATGGTACATAGTAGACATTATGTTGAGTGAAATTAGCCAGAAACAAAAGGACAAATACTGCATGTTCTCACTTAAAATGAACTAACATTAATAAGTGAACTTTGAAGGTTAATAAGTTGAGGACACAGATTATCAGGAGATAGAAAGAGGGTGGAGATCTGACATTTGACATTGAAGAAATACAGACTGTTCAGCAGGATTGATTCTATAGATCCAGAAATGGATAGCACAATACTGTGTGGTGGTAGCACTCTGAAAAGATTAGTATGAGTATGGTTGAAAGAGAAATGCTAGCGGCATATATGACAGCAGAAGGAAAGATAGAAGCTAAAGATGAATTGTATAATTTAGCAAAACCTAGAGTGGTCAATGATGGTGATTAAATGTACAAATATAAGAATGATTTTACATGAGGGAGAACAAATTAATGTCAACATTACAAGGTGTTGAAAATTGGATGGTATTGGGGAAAAATACAATCAATGCAAACCAGAGTCTATAATTAACAGTAACATTGCAATATGCTTCCATTAATTATAATGAAATCAATATAACAAAGCTAAATGTCTATCAGAGTTGGATATAGGGGAGTGGTAGGGGATTCTTGATGTTGTTGTTGTTGTCTGGCCTTATATTTTATTTTATTTTATTTTTTCTTCTATCTTTTATTATTTTATTCTTCATTTTTTTCTCTCTTCCTCTTTGCAGAAGAAATGGAAATATCATCATATAGATTATTGTGTGAATGCATAACTATACTATTATACCTGGCATCATTGCTTGTTTACTTAGGAAGGATTGTATGTTGTGGGAGTAAAACTATATAAAAAAACAGGCAGAGGGATACAAGTGCTGGATAAAATGTGGAGAGATGGATGTACCCATTTACTGTTGGTGGGGAAGTAGAATGGTGTAGCCCATCTGGAAGGAAGTGTTGTGGTTCCACAGGAAGCTAAGCATAGCATTGCTGAATGATCCTGAAACCATGTCATTGGGATATGTGTGGAAGAACTGAGAGCAGAGACATGAATGAACACTTTCACCCTGGTGTTCATAGTGGCAGTATTCATGATTTTCAGTGGATGGTGGTGGTCTAAGGGTACATTGATAAATGGAATGGTGGACTGTAGTGTATACATACATTGGAATGTTGAGCAGCTGCAAGAAGGAATGAAGTTTTGAGTTATGCAACTAGTTGAATGGAACTCGAGGACAGTATGTTGAGGGAAATAAACCAGAAATGAAAAGACAAACATAACTCCTCACTAATAAGGACTAACTATAATGTGTAAACTCAGAATTGAATGAGAGTATAGATTACCAGGGAAAGGCTTTTTGTAAAGGCCCCTCATTTGTAAGCACTTAGCAGTCACATCTATTCCTTAGTTGTAATGGTTATCTCTAAATTCTGAGATGCTGAGCTCTTTGTATATAACCTGATCAGTCCCTGGAACTTTGGATAGCTGTGTGATACCTGAGACTCAGAGCTAGAGTATAGGAGCTATGAATGTCAGTATTACCTCTTACAGCAACTGTTTAAAAAGAGTTCAGACTTCAATTAGAGATATGAATAAAGCTGATCTGGTTATGACTAAGGAATATCAGACTAAAGGGTAAAGGATGATATTGATGGTGTTTTAAAACTTCAACTTTCATGTGAGACCAAAGCAAGATGTGTTTATTTGGTACAAAAATCTATACTTTCTGTGGCACATTATATAATTCAACTTGTATGGTCAGTTTATTCAAACACATTAATTACAGGGAATTTTTGATTAGGGAGTGAAATCTGATAGGCTTCTACAGGTTAGTGTGAAGCCCCAGTGCATCCCAAAGTAATTTGTGCAGAGAATAAAAATGTATTTGCTAAGCCCCCTTGAAGGGAAATGTGGAAATATTAAACTTCCCCACCTTGGTAATTACTGATATTCTCACAAGGATTGGGGACTACCAATTTAGTGGGCCAAGCCCTTAATCTTGTGGCTTGCCCTCATGAAGCTTGTTACTGCAAAGGAAAGACTAAGCCTACTAATAATTGTGCCTATGTGTCAACCTCAGAGAACCTTTGTTTCTCAGATGCAGCCTGTCTCTCTAACCCAACTCAGCAGGTGGACTTGCTTCCTTTCCCCCTATGTGGGACCTGACTCCCAGGGTTGCAAATCTCCCTAGTAATGTGGGACGTGACTCCCAGGGATGTGCCTGGACCCTGAATCATAGGATTGAGAAAGACTTCTGGACAAAAAAGGGGAAGATAAATTAAATAAAATAAAGTTTCAGTGGCTGAGAGATTTCAAATCAAGTTGAGAGGTCATTCTGGAGGCAATTCTTATGCATTATCTGATATCCCTTTTCATTCTTTAGCATAATACAATAGCTAGAAGAAAATACCTGAAACTGTTGAACAGAAATCCAGTATCCTTGATTCTTGAAGATGTTCTCATAACTATATAGCTTATTCAGTGTGACTGTGTGATTGTGAAAAGCTTGTTTTCACAATACTCCCTTTATCCAGTGTATCAACAGATGAGTAGAAAAATGGGGACAAGAATAAATGCATAATGGTCCAGAGGAAGGATGTGGGATGTTTTGTGTGTTCTTTTTTACTTTTATTTTTATTTTTATTTTTTGTTGTAATGAGAATGTTTAAAAATTGCCTGTGGTGATGAGTGCAACAACTACACGATGATACTGTAGACTGCTGATTGTACACTTTGGATGATTTTATGATACGTGACTATATCTCAATAGAATTGCATTACAAATGCCACTTCACTGTTTTATCAATTCAGCAGCTTCAGGATGATAGGGTACATAGTAATACCAGTGAATTCCATGTGAAGGTGCCCATTTATTGGGTTCTTTGTTCAGAAGCAATGCTGTATGGAATACCATGCTGGTGTTTCAGGCATTCTGTAAGTCAGTGAGTGGTAGTTTTGGCAGAAGCATTTGTGCAGGAAGGGAAAACTCATATCTAGAATATGTGTCTATTCCAATTAAAATAAATACTACTCCTTTCATGATGAAAGTGGTCCAATGTGATCAACCTGACAGCAGGTAACAGACTGACCACCTTGTGAAATACTGTCATATTGGAGACTGAGCCTTGGTCTCTGTGACTGGCAGATTGGACACTCACCAGAGGCTGTAGCCAGGTAGGCCCTGCTGAGTGAAGTACATGTTGCTAAGCCCATATACGTAACCTCTATAGCTACCACCATGGCCATGTTGTTCATGGGTCCATTGGGAACTTACAGGAGTGGCTAGGGGAAGGAGTCAACTGGTGTCCACAGAACAGGTTATCCTATCCAATTGATTATTAAAATACTCATTTGCTGAAGTCACCCTCTGGTGAGCATTTTTTGGGGATGAAAATATCCTCACATTTTTAGTCCACTCATAAAGATCTATCTATATATCTCTCCCCCAGACCTCTTTATCACCAGTTTTCTATCATATTCTTTCCAAGTCCCTGATCATCTAGCCAACCATTGGCAGCAGCCCATGAGTCAATAAACAAATGCACCTCTGGCCATTTCTACTTCCAAGCAAAATGAACAACCAGGTGCACTGCTTGAAGTTATATCCATTGGGAGGATTTCCCTTCACCACTGTTCTTCAGGGATGTCCCAGAAAGGGGCCATAATGCTGCAGCTCTCCATTTTCAGGTGGTGCCATTATATCATGCAGAACTGTCTATAAAACAAGCCAAGTTTTTCTTCTTTAGTAACTTCCTCATGTCACTTACTTATGCCTTGAAGACCTACTTGAGCCCTATCTCATATATGCTAATTTCATTTTATGATGGAGTGCTACTGTGCATGATCAGCTTTGTGTCTTTGTGGATTAGACAACAACTAGTTCATGTTAAACTCAGGTCCTTGGTAACTTGGTGGCTGATGATTAAGCATTCAGTCTCTACTAAGGTATAATAGCAGACCAAAAGCTGTTTCTCAAAAGGAGAGTAGTAGTTATCTGCAGAGGATGGCAAGGCTTTGCTCCAAAATCCTATAGATCTTCATTATAAGTCTCCTTTAGAGGAATGTCAAAGACTCTAGAGAGCATCTTTATTCACCACTGAAATTTTCAGCACCAATGGATCTGATGACATACCCAATGGCCAAAGTCATAGAGAATATTTCACAGCAGCCTGGACATGTTGCAGAGCCTACATTTTTGATAGTGTTGCAGGGTCCTTCCCCAAAGGGACCCATAATTCCCTTCATTCAAGGGGCTCTGGATCTGTAAACTTCCTCAATTCTGGGAATTGATTAAGGGGCTATGACTCCATGTTTTGTAATTCAAGTTAGACTTTGTTCACTTGACCTAAAACTCTTCTGCTTATACAGATCAAGTAAGAATTCAATAGACTGTCCACCTATTTTACTTCTAGGTACCCCACAGCATTTTGCCAGCACCATAGTTCTGTGAGAGTCAAACAATTTTGATTAATGCTCTGAGGCTGCTGTCCGTTATGGTAGCCATGCCCACCTTGCCTTTGTCAAATAAGTGCTGCCACTTTGTTCCTGCCAACTTGAGCATCCCCATTGTGTTTAAGTTTCTAAATTCAATGACAGCATTTCCCACAACAGAGAATAGCAAACACAGAGCTCTTCAGGGATGATATGGTTAGTCTAACAAATTTATTCATCAGAGTCCTGATGAAAGGTATGTCTTCTGGACATTCTTGGGGAAGGTCATCAGGTATTAACATGATAAATCTGCTCTAACATTCCAACCTCTCTAAGCTTTTTGATCCCCTCAACTGCATTAAACAAGGGCATTTCTGGCATTTCAGCCTCAGGCAATGTAGGCCATGTTTTGGTCCATGCTTCAGCCAATCAACTGAGCAAACCATCAGAGCCCTTTGTTACCTCTTCAGCTTCAAAATTAAATCTAGAATATCTGCTTAGTGGGCCTATATCAATCAATTCAGCCTGGTCCAACTTCATGTTCTTTCCACCATCATCCTATCTCCTTAATATCCACTCCCACATGTATTCCCTGATTTCTGTCTACACAAATTGAAAATATCATGCAATTCTTTTGGATTGTAGCTTACTTTCTCATGGGTCAACTTCATACCTTACCTTTTGGGGCTAATTGGGACTTCAGTATAGTTATATGTCTGGATGAAAAGAGCAGTGGTGGGAGTGGGTCATGAGAAGAATTAAAAGAATCTTGCAAACAAATTACCTCCGGGCATTCCCATGTACTTTCATCTAGTGAAACACTCTTAATCTCTTCAGACAGAAATGTGATGGCTATTTCCTCAGGAGAGGTAGTTACAGGTTTATTAGGATCAATAGGGTTAATCTCTTCAGGTGGAGGTTGGATGGATGATTCCCCAGGGAAGACTGGAGTTTGGGTGACTGATTCCTCTGGGCAGATCATTAAAAGTTTATCAAAGACTCAAAAGAATCTAGGGTTTCAGTGTACCCACCATTATTATTATCAAACTGTATGACCCTCTTCCGGTTTGCTAATTTTGCCATTATGCAAAATACCAGAAATGGATTGGCTTTTATAAAGAGGATTTATTTGGTTACAGGTTTATAGTCTTAAGGTCATAAATTGTCCAAGGAAGGCATTAACAACAGGCTACCTTCACTGAAGCATGGCCATTGGCATCTGGAAAACCTCTGTTAGCTTAGAAGGCATGTGGCTGGCATCCACTCACTCCCAGGCTGCCTTTCAAAATGGTATTCTCCAAAGTTTGCTCTTGGGGCATTTTGTCCTCTCTTAGCTGCAGCTGCTCTGCATCTGGGCCTGTGTGGCTCTTTTTAAAATACTCCAATGATCCAATAAAGACCCATCCTGAACAGGTGGGGCAACAACTCCGTGGAAATAATCCAATGAAAGGTCTCACCCACAGCTGATTGAGTTACATCTCCATGGAAACACTGAACCAATAGGGTCCAACCTAATCAACACTAATACATCGCCTCCACAAGATTGCATCAAAGAACATGGCAGTTTGGGAGACATAATACATCCAAACTGGAAAATTCCATCCCCTGTACCCCAAAAAGACATGATCTTTCCATATACAAAATACATTCATCCATCACAATATCACAAAAGCTTAAATCATTTCAGCAACAATAGGTAAGTACAAGATCCTATCAAAATCAGTTACAGGCATGGTCTGTCCTAAAGCAAAATTCCCCTCTGGCTTTGGACCTGTGAAACTTAGAACAACTTATCTGCTTCCAATATACAAAGGAGGAACAGTCATAGGATAAACATTCCCATTGCTACAAGGACAAACAGTAAGGAAAACAGTTCCTAAAACCTGCAGGGCAAACTCCATTAGATTTCAAATTCTGAGATTCATTTATAGAATGACATTGTATCCTTGGGTCCTGAGAAAGTAGGAGTCCAGCCCTTTCCAAGGGCCTTCACAACAGCCCTTTTCTCTCCAAATCTTGGAGTGAGTGCTCTATCATATTCACATGTTGGGGAGACCACCTTCTCAGCCCCACCCTCCTCAAACATTGGGGTGCCACCTAGACTCTGCCTCTCTGGGGCAAAGGCTCTCCCCTCTATGAAGAGTGAGGTGATGGCCAGGCTCTCCCCAATCCCCAGGGAAAATGTTCCACCCTCCCTGGGGCCTGGGGTGGCAGCACTCTTCCTGAGCATTGAGGCAGAAGCCCTGCACTCTGCCTCTGGGGCAAACTCACCCTTTCCACATTCATGGGCCACTCTGCTCTCCCAGCCTAAGATTTCTTGACTCCAGACCTCAACCTCCATGGCTCTGTCTTTGGAGATTTTTTTCCTTTAATTTGTCCCTTTTCCATTCCCTCCAGTCCAAACCAGCAGTGGTTCCATCTATACAGTTGTCACAAAAATTCTGTGGGCTTGGCATGCAGTTTACAGGATTCAAAACCATCACACAATAGGAGTTTTCACAAGTCCTTTCTGGATAACTCCATCCCCAATCTTGGCTTGTACTGAAATGATGGTTGGGTTCCATGTTTGGTTAAATTCTCATGTTGGACTGTAGCCTCTGGGGTCTCACTTTCTGGGGGCCCACAATTTTCCAAACTATCAGTTTCTGGTTTCTTTTTACCCTAGAGTTCATTTCTCAGCTTATCTCTGTCCTGTTGCATTTTACTATAAGCTGCAAGTAGAAGCCAGGCTATATCCTCCACATGTAGTCTGCAAATCTCCTCAGAAAGTATCTGAGTTTGTTGCTTTCAAATTCTGCCTTCCATCCAGCCCAGGGACAGTTTTGCCAAATTCCCTACCACTTTAAAAGAAGAATCTCCTTTCTTCCAGTTGGCAATGACACTTTCAACATTTCTATGTAAGTCCTCATCAGAAGTATTTTTATCATCCATATTTCTACCAACAGCCTCTTCAAAGCAATTGAGGCTTTTTCCATCAAGCTCCTAACAATTCATCCAGAATCTTCCCTTATCCATTTAAAAAGCCATTCCAATGTGTTTGGTATTTGCAAACTCAGCAGCACCCCACTTCTCTGGTACCAAAATCTGTACCGGTGTGCTAATGATGCTGTTATGTCAAATACCAGAAATGGACTGGCTTTTATAAAGGGTTTTTTTTTGGTTACAGAGTTATTGTCTCAAGGCCATAAAGTGTCCAAGGAATGCATCAACAATAGGGTTCCTTCACTGAAGGATGGCCAGTGGCATCTGGAAAACCTCTGTTAGCTCAGAAGACATGTGGCTGGCATCCACTTGCTACCAGGTTGCTTTTCAAAATGGTATTCCCCAAAGTTTGCTCTTGGGGCATTTTGTCCTCTCTTAGCTGCAGCTGTTCTGCATCTGGGCCTGTGTGGCTCATTTTTAAATATTCCAGTGATCCAGTAAAGACCCACCCTGAACAGGTGACTATATGCTGTTGTTGGAAAATGGCAACAATAGACTTGCTCAATTCAGAGTTGCCAGCATCCTTCAATTAGTTAAATATATATATATATATATATATATATATATATATATATATATATATAATATATATGCAAAACACAATAAAGTGAGGACAATATGGAGGTGTTCCATGGGGCAGCACCTCCATGGAAATAATCCAATGAAAGGTCTCACCCACAGTTGATTGAGTCACATCTCCATGGAAACACTGAACCAATAGGGTCCAACCTAATCAACAATAATACATCTGCCTCCATAAGACTGAATCAAAGAACATGGCAGTTTGGGGAACATAATACACCCAAACTGGCTCAAGCCCCATTGCAATTTTTAGGATCCCATTCCTTTTAAATCAATGCACTCTTTTTAATAGAAGACATTTTGCAAGGTTGTGAACTCAACTTACATTGTAATTCAGCCCCTCACACAATGAGACTCTGGTCTGGTTTTCAGAATTCTCAAGTCTGTGGCTACACAAAATATGATTTTATTTCAAAGACACACAGAAACTTTCATGTCCTTCATGCACCACTCAAGGTGGGAATTTGAAGCCTTTAAGACAAACCAGTGAACTCATTATATTTTTAACTCCACTAAACTTTGTCAAGGTGTGAAAAACATTCTCACCCAGAGCCATGCAACTTATAAACATTTGAGTGGCCAAATTCAGTGGTGACATTTGTGTATCTCTATTGCCAACTCATGCAATGGGCTATCAGTGCCATCTTTATTTTTGGAAATAGAATAGTTAGTGCCTTTGCTCTAATCAGGTTAGAGAACCAATTTCAAAAACCCAAGAAGAAACTCAGAAGTCTCATCCTCAGATTCTTTTTCTCAGGAACCATACATGGTATATCAACTCACCAAAATCTGAATTAGCTAAGGTTCTCTAGAGAAACAGAACCAACAGGATATGTATATCTGATGTTACAAGATTTTTAATAGGAGCTGCTCATGCCAGGATTGGCAAGTCCAAATTCCATAAGTCAGGCCACAAGCTGGGCACTCTAATGAATATTTTCAATGAATTCCCCAGAAGCTGGCTAGCTGATGTAGAGATGGAAATTTTCTCTACAGACTGATGAAATCATCACTTCTCCTTTTAAGGCCTTCAACTGATTGGATGAGACTCTTCTCAGTGTTGAAGGCAATCTCCCCAGTTGATTGTAGATCTAATCAGCCATAGATGCAATTAAATTACTGATGATTTAAAACCATGAAATATTCTCACAGTAACAATAAAGCCAATGCTTGCTTGATCAAACAGCTGGACATCATAACCTGACCAAGTTGATTCATAAACTTAACCATCACAATAGTGCTTCAAGGACTATATCCCCAAGGTAAGTCTGCTACACTCAAGGAAAGTGAAAAGCCATCTCTTTCCATATTGTACTCACTTTATTGTGTTTTGCATATATACATTTAACTAAATGAAGGGTGCTGGCAACTCTGAATTGAGCAAGTCTATTGTTGCCATTTTCCAACAACAGCATATAGTTACTTTGAATCTTTATGTCACAGTTTGGTAATTCTCACAATACTTCAAAATTTCCATTATTGCTATATCTGTTATGGTGATCTATTCTTTTATGTTACTATGGTAATTGTTTTGGGACACCATGGACCATGACCATATATGATGGCAAACTTAATCAATAAGTGTCTTGAGTGTGTTATGACTGCTTCACCAGCCATTTCCCCATTTCTCTCCCTCTTTTGGGCCTCCCTATTCCAAGACACAACAGTATTGAAATTAGGCCAATTAATAACCCTAAAATAGCTTCTAAATGTTCAATTGAAAAGAAGAGTCACATGTCTCTCACTTAACTCAAAAGCTAGAAATGATTGCTCTCAGTGAGGAAGGCATGTTGAAAGCCAAAATAGACTGAAACTGAGGCCTCTTGTGCCAAGCAATTAGCTAAGTTGTGAAGGCAAAGATAAAGTTCTTTAGGGAAATTAAAAGTGCTACTCCACTGAATATATGAATGATAAGAAAGCAAAACATGTTTATTGCTGATATGGATAAGATTTTAGGGACCTGGATAGAATATCAAATGAGCCACAACATTCCCTTAAGCCAAAGCTTCCTCTAGAGCAATACCCTAATTCTCTGCAGTTCTATGAAGACTGAAAGAGATGAGAAAGCTGCAGGAAAAAATGTTTAAAGCTGGTAGAATAGGTTCCTGAGGTTTAAAGAAGCCTTTTCCACAACATAGAAGTGCAAGGTGAAGAAGCAAGTACTGATCTAGAAGCTGTAGCAAGTTATCCAGGAGATCAAACTAAGGTAATTGATGAAGATGGCTACACTATACAACAGATTTTCAATGTGGACCAAACAGTCTTCAATTGTAAGAAGATGCCATCTAGATCTTTCATAGAAAGAAGCCAATGCTTTGCTTCATAGCTTCAAAGGACAGGCTGACTCTCTTGTTAAGGGCTAATATAGCTGATAATTTTAAGTTGAAGTCAATATTCATTTACCATTCTAAAAATCCTAGGACCCTTAAGAATTATTTTAAAATTACTCTGTCTATGCTTTAGAAATGGAAAAAAACAAAGCCTGGGTGAAAGCGCATCTGTCTACAACATGGGTTGCTAAATATTTTAAGCCCACTGTTGAGACCTCCTGCTTAGAAAAAAGACCCTTAAAAATGCTAGTGGTCATTGATAGCGAACCTGATCACCCAAGGGCTCTGATGGAAGTATACAATGAGATCAATATTGTTTTCATGCCTGTTATCATTACATCCATTCTGCAGCCCATGGATCAAGGAGTCATTTCAGTTTCCAAGTCTTATTATCTAAGAAATGCATTTTGTAAGGTTATAGCTGCCATAGATAGTGATTCCTCTGATGGTTCTGGACAAAATAAAGTCTTCTAAAAAGTGTTCACCATTCTAGAAGTCATTAAGAACATCATGGGAAGAGGTCAAATCATCAACATTAATAAGAATTTGGAAGAAGTTGTTTCCAACAGTCATGGGTGACTTTGAGGGGTTCAGCTATTCAATGGAGGAACTAACTGCAGATGTAGTGGAAATAGCATGAGAACTAGAATTAGAAGTGGAGCCTGAAAACATGACTGCAATATTCTACTGTCATGATAAAATTTGTACAAATGAGGTGTTGTTTGTTTTGAATGAGCAAAGAAAGTGGTTTCTTGAGATAGCATTTACTCCTGCTGAAGATGCTGGGAACATTATTGAAATGACAACAAAGGATTGATAATATTACATAAACTTGGTTTATGAATCAGCAGCAGGGTTTGTGAGGATTGAGTCCAATATTGACAGATGTTCTACTGTGGGTAAAATGCTACCAATCAGCATCACATGATACAGAGAAATCTTTCATAAAGGAAGAGTCAATTGATGTAGCAAACTTCAATGCTTTTCTTATTTTCAGAAATTGCCCATAGCCACCCCAACCTTCAGCACCTACCACCATGATCAAAAAGCAGCCATCAAAATGGAGGTAATACCCTCCACCAGTTAAAAGATTACAACTTGCTGAAGGCTCAGATGATTGTTAGCATTTTTTAGCAATAAAGTGTTTTTAATTAAGTATATACACTGTTGTTTTAGACATCATGCTATTGCACACTTATTAGACTATAATATAGTATAAACATAATTTTTATATCCAGTGGAAAACCAAAAAATTTATGTGACTTGGTTTATTGTGATATCCACTTTATTGCATAGGTCTGAAACTAAACCTACAATATCTCTGAGGGATGTCTCTAACATTTTCCATTTGAAACAAGCTTATAAGTACTTTCAGTTCTACTTAATTAAGTACTTTCATTAAGTCCTTTTTAAAAGGTCTTTCATATTTATTTTCCCCTAAAATTCTGAGACATTTTATTTACTGAGCTTACTGTTTTTGAAGTGTAATATTCAGGGAGAAGCAAATTAAAATTTTAGACTGAAATATATGATTAAGATTGATATAGAGGCACTCTTACTCTAGACAAATCATATTTCATGAGATTAAGAGAGGAGGTGCTTTGGAATCAGCCAGTGTTGAGTTTATGTCTTAACACTTCCACATACAAGCTGTGTGTCTTTGGGCAAGTCACTTGACCTTTCTGAATCTGTTTCTGTAGAAATGATCTCTCTGCTGATAGAGATTAGCTTTTATGCATTTGTGAGAGATAAACTGGTGGCTCAAAAGAAGAAGTGATCCTTACTTTCTGGCTTGAGGGTACTTAGAAAAGGTTTTATAGAGTAAATATAAGGTGAATTTAATTTCAAGAGAAGAGTTTATATTCCACAATGTATATATTGCCACACTTTTGGAAGTGAAGAAACTGATATGCAGAGTAATTAAGTCCCATACATAAGTTTATCAAAATGCTGGGTTCAGAGCAGAGCTCTAATTAAAATCAGTCCTGTCTCCACAATGTGCTTGCTTTCTCAGGCTTTTCACTCAGAATGTGCAAAGATCCCCTCCCATCCAATTTTGCATTAACATTGAAATTATTAGCTAAACACTGCACTTTCCCAATTTTGGTTGAAAAATTTCCACAAAGCAAGCACATCCTACTGGTGCCAAGCTCCCAGGACAAAACTTCCAGAGGTGGGACTTCTAGGAATTGGAGCCACCCCTGGGAACAAAGCAGAGATAAGACTGCAATGCCAGTTAATGAAATACACACTCTACATAGCCCCTTCTAAGAGAAGACAACAAGCATAGGCTGCCATTAGGAATGTGCTTTTGAACTTTCGAAAGGCAAGTGGTCCTTTCTCCTCCCCAGAGTCTGTGATGGCCAGAACACTTTACTGGGTTCCAAGAATGCTCTCTTGTACCTTGGATGATTCTCCTTTATCTTCTTGCTATCACTTTTTAGTCTGCAAAGTGGATGGATGCCAGCTATTTTGTAGGGTCAACATGACGAATGAATACAATGAAGCATGCAAAACTCTTTTATAAATCATAAAGTTCTATATTGCTATTTATAATCCTGCTCTCACCCAAAGTACAGCTGCTGATCATTCCAAGGAAGATTGAAGGCAATGAACATTTCTCCAGGGAAGTATTTCTGCTCCAGTAAAACCCAGTGATACTATATTCTGACTCATTCTCACCCTATCCTAGTACAGTAAGTAATTAAAGCTAACTCCTTGGTCACATGAGGGTGATGGATTATTACCTAATTAGGAAGGCATTCCTTTTCTTTCTTTCTAATCTGTATGAGAAAACATTATCTGGTTGATTTAATGGGCAAGTTCTTTGCTTCAGGGCTAATTGGAAGCTTGTAAGAAAGAACAGATGGAAAGCAGCGAGGGACCCAACCAAAAAGTATTTTGGATATCTTTGAGAAGATTTGGGAAGGAGAAGAGATTTCTAATGGGATCTTGGACTCCAATTTTCTGTCCTCAATTAGTAAATGCATTTCATTCTTTATCAATTACAGCTTATGGAAAGCATGCTATTACTTCCATCAGGTCTGCTTTTCCTCTCATGGAATAGGATCCCAGAGGGGAGAGTAAAATATAATAAAAATGGCCTCTCAGAAACATAGGGCATATGTGCTCTGAGAAATATCGCTGGAAGCAAACCTTCCCATTCATGGGAAAAAAATATACAGCATTTCCTTCATCTTTAGAAAATTTGGGGCCAACTTGTAAATCAGCTGATGGCAGAAAGCCTCAAGGGAAGGCCAAATATCTTCATTAATTCATTGGCTGTCTTTCTTTTTTCTTTTCTTTTTTTTTTTTTCAGCTGTGCTGATCTCTCTGCAAAGCTACTCTTATACCTTGCTTTCATTCTTGAAATAGAAATGAAATTTACAAATCAACAATCAACACATAACTCTATATAGAAAAAAGATTAAAGCACCAGTAAATACCTTCTTGAGAGATGGTCTTTCTTGTCTTAATATTCAGGCCTTAAGTCAAATACCATGTAAGTAACTAAACATGGACTGTTTGACTTCTTTTCCTTCAAGGGCCAAGCAAGGAACTGGGTGTTTCCACAAAAACAAATGTATAAATCTTCATGTTTTTCCCTGCTTTTATCAGTGAAAAATACTGATAAATGACCTGTGCCTAAATTGAGCTAATAACATCTAAGAATACAAAGGGAGCTTACAGTTTTGTTTCTTTTTCAATAGATGAGGAAACTGACATCAAAGTGAGTGATCTGTCTTAACTCAAATGTCTAATTAAGGATAGTCATTTGGATTACATTGATGTCCTTTTTGCTTTTAATTATTTGCATATCAAAATGCAAAATTATGCTGCTGAACTTTTTTCTAACACCTTAAACCTGACTCACAAGTTTATTTGGACAAAGGAAGAAGAAAGTGGTTCCCGTCATTGACACAATTCTATATTTCTCAATTAAGACGCAGCTTCCAAATATACACTAAAGGGAGCAATTGGAATATGAAGGAACGAATGAACCTCAAGGTGTAATGATACAGAGATTTTTTGAAGACTTCTGTTTTTCTATCTCTACCCTAAATATACTCTGGACTGAATATATTTGTAATCAGACCATAAAAGCACCCTGCTAAGAATACTTTCAAAACCAAGTTGACTGAGATATTCTTTGTATTTTCAGCCCACCTGGGTTCTAAACACTGGTTTGGATGTATAAGTTTATTGCATTGATAAATATCTCCTCAACCACTGACCTTCAATCTGCAAATGTCTCATTTCAAATGGTAAATGGTTTTATTACATGAAATGAATAGGGTGGGAGGAAGAAGACCCAGAATTTTCTTTGAGTCAGGAAATGTCTCAAAATGATACATTTCTTCACGGTGGGCTCCTTATGACAAGTAAATCATTTTAAAAAGGGGGCTGGCTATTAAACAAACAGGAAACTACAAATGTTGGAGAGGACATGGAAAATTAGGAACACTTATTCACTACTGGTGGGAATGTAAAATGGTACAGCCACTGTGGAAGACTGCTTGGTGGTTCCTCAGAAAACTATATATTGATCTGGCCTGTGACCTAGCAATTCCACTACTCAGTATATACCCAGAAGATCTGAAAACAAGGACACAAATAGACATTTGCACACTGATGTTTAATGGTATTATTCACAATTGCTAAAAGATGGAAACAATCCAAGAGTCCATCAACAGATGAGTGGACAAGCAAAATGTGATATTACATACGATGGAATATTATACAGCAGTAAGAAAGAATGAGGTCTTGAAGCATGTGACAATATGGATGAGCTTTGAGGACTAATGCTGAGTGAAATAAGTAAGACACAAAAGGACAGATATTGTATGATTTCACTAATATGAACTAAATAGAACACATAAACTCAGAGTCTTAAAATGTAGAATATAGGATACCTAGAGATAGATAGAAGCTAGAGAAGGGGGAGCCATTACCTAATATGTACAGAACTGTTAACAGGTTGAATGTAAATGTTTGGGAATGGATAGAGGTGATGGTAACTCATTACTGGGATTGTAAGTAATAGTGTTGAATTGTAGGTGAATTTGATTGAAAGTAGTTGTTTAAAGAAATGTATGTAAATAAGTCCTTGCATGAACAAATGTAAAAAAAAAATACAAAGGGAGATGTGGGGAAAAGCATAGCTATTGCAAACTATAGACTATAGTAACAGTAATATTTTAACATTCTTTCATTAACAGTAGCAATTTTTTTACACCAATACTATGGGTTAACATTAGGGGGAATAAGGGATATGGGAGGATTTGGATTATATTTTTTATTCTTATTTCTGTTCTGGAGTAATGAAAATGTTCTAAAATTGATCTTGGGTTGTATGCACAGCTATGTGATGATACTGTGAGCCAGTGATTGTATACTTTAGATGGCTTGTGTAGTGTGTGAATATATCTCATTAAAATAGAAAAACGTATATATGAGACAAAAATAAAATATAAAAAGGGACTGGAACATTGCCAGTGTTGGGTAAAAGTGGGTTAAGTAAAAGGCAAAACAATAACGCAATTTATTGCTGATCTGCTAAAATTACTTTTTTTCTGTCTGTTCTGACCAGATTTCACTTGGGACAGTGTTTAGTCTTTCTTTTCTCCAGCATTAGTAACAGTAAACTTGGATTAATACAAAGATCTGATGGAGCACCTTACATTGCTGTGGTTAATTACTGCCTTTTAAGTCCCAGTGTGAGATCCTGCTCTGTGTTCAGAAAGTATATAGAAGTAGCTAGAATTTTTTTTTTTTTTTTTTAAGTGCAAGTCATCTGAGTTCCTTCAACCCTGCGATGTATTATTACTTCTCCTTCACTGTTCCTTTACCACCTAGTCCTACTCAGTTAGCTTTCCTTGCCTTTTAAGCTCTCGGTTTCATCATGCAGTCCTGTTTTCTGGTCTATCTTCTCCCAGAACATGAATTGAACAGCCCAGGTTCTTTCCCTTTTGCTGTTGACCATTTCCATCTAAGGAATAACACCCCCCATCCCTCTTCACTGTCTCCATCTAAACCAGCTGGCCTGGAGGTTGTACTAAATCAGGCTGTGCATGTACTGGCATACATCAATCGTGGGTGATTCCTATACCCCTTATAAAAAGTTGTACTGCACTGCTATCTAGCTTCAACTTAATGACTTTCAAACTATTTGTCTAAGCCTGGCCTAAATTTATCAAAGATATATAAGGAAGACAGAGGAAAGAAGAATGAGAAACATCTTTTTTGAAAAAAAAATCTGTATTCGATCATGTGCCATCGCAAATCTTAAAATCTTTAATTTCTTCATACTATATTCTGCCACTTCTCCACTTCTCTTCATCTGGACACTTTCAAATTAGGTTCCATTTCTTCTCACCTTAGATCTTAATTCCTAGGTCCACATTTTACCTCCTTATAATCATTATCTATGGCCCAGTCTCTTCATATACAATATTTTTCAAATTTATTCCTCTATCCTCTACCACAGTAAATTTCATTAAATAAAACTTGGCCTCCAATCTCCTCTTGTTCTGCTATAATTTTAATAAATGACTTTGGACAAGTCACTTAAAATAGAATTTTTCATATATCACTTTCACATACAAGAGCTAATTCATGTGAAAGTTCTTTAAAAATGCAAAGTTCTAGTTTTATGAATGTTAATTCTGAATCTTCTTATTCACAGCCTTCTCTACAGCAATCCTCCTAGCTTTCCACCCTTTTTTGGTAGGTCAGGCTTAAATAGTCATATTTTTAACATATAACATAGTCCCTCTGGCTTCTGATTTGACTGAAGATGGCCAATCCAGTAGGCAGTGGCCTATTTGGTGACCTGGTGAATAAACCTTCATTAAGGGAACAGGGAACTGCTGGCCAAAGAAATTCTGCTACTTAGAGGGACTCGAAATGTGAAACAGTGAAAATCAGGCAGTTCGTGACAGGACATGAAGCACAATAATCATGAAATAGATTTAGGCCAGAGAGTCTATAGTGTGGTATGAGTGAGCTAAGGATTTACTAAACAAGAGTTATATTTAAGTACAAGCTAAAAAGTCATACATGGAAAGTAAGTGAAATAGAAGTGAGAATATTTGGAAGACAAAGAAAACAAATTAAGAGAGTAGCTCCATTAAACGAATGGAATTATGCTGGATAGTTTCCTTTTGCCCCTCCTGATGTACTTAAACTTCACTGCCTGGCTTTGTCTGCAGAGAAACCCCTGCTTGTTCCACTCTGGCCCCTTTGCCTTCTGGTTTCTAATTTGATTCCATAATGGCAGACGTGGTTAAGAAATTGAAGGGATATGAAGAGAGATATGTATTGCCGCAACTTCCTCTCTGCAGCAGTTGCTGCTAAGAGTCACAGCATCCCATGGGCAGCACTGTACCATAGCTATGGGTCTTGGGCTTCAGTAACCACTTCCTCCCCTAGCACCTTAAGGCCAAGGGGTAGCAGTGTCTTCCCTCCATTTCTAACTCCAGGATGTGTCACTAACCCATGGAAGTTTTCCTTAACCTCTCCTCTTTGACATAAATATTTCCTTCAATAAGTTCTTTTTTACCACCCCCTTTTAAATATACCATCTATTTCCTTCCTGAAGTCTGACTGAGCCATTAATGTCAGAATAGATTTGTAGACTCTGGCTGCTAAGGCACCTTGGATCTAGAATGACTCTTCAGTTCCAGTTTTTGGAAGTCTATTTTCTTTTCCTCATTTTACAACCATTCATCAATCCAGTATTGCCGAGCTTCTGCCCCCACCTTTCCAATGAGCATGGCGTTGTCAAGGTTTCCAATGACCTCCTTGTTACCAAATTAAATGGGAAGTCCTCTGTCCTTATCTTACTCAAACTTTCAACAGCATTAACACCTTCCATACCAACCATCACTCTTTCTTGGTTATCCTTCTGTCCCACAGATTGTTTTATGTCATCATTATTACCGAAGATATACACATTAAATTAAATTCTAATTTAAAAAATCATTCATCTATTCTACCCTTCCCTAACCCCAATTCTCATTTTTCTAGAGACCATGGCTTTTTATTCTTTAAAAGTGCCACATTTAAGAGTGAGGCACAAAAAAATTCTGTTAGGAGGGTGCAGATACTGAATCAATGAAGATGATCTTGTTGGACTCTTTCTTAGAATCCCCCAATTGTCACTATCTAAAGGCAATTTCTCTTGAAGTTATTGGTCGCCCCAGAAAAACTTTGCCATCTCCTTCCCAGGAAGTGTAAATCTGGCTGCCATATTCTTGGGGAGGAGTAAAGAAATCTCGGGGCTCTCACAGTTTTGTGTGTAGACTTTCACCTTAAACCTCCTCTAATGAGCATAGTTTCCTCTCCTTAATGATGTTCCTAAGCTGAGAGTGAGTCTCTTGGGTCCAACAACCTCTTCAAAGAGTAAATCCCTAATTTCTGTGATGGTGAAAGGTGGGATTAATTATTAGTCTCAGCTGGGTGAAGGAAGGGATTTAGGAGTCTAAATCCTACACAAAGGCTCAAACAATGCTTTTATCTGCAGCACCACCTCCACTGTCATTTCAGAAGACCTGGTACCTTTAATTGTTGAGATTTGTGTTAGTTGCATTATAAATCATCTTTCAACCTAGCTACCCCAACAACTTTCCAAATGGTCTCCTTGATCTACCTCAAGCAACCAACATTTCTCCCAAAAATGGCCAAAGTGATCTTTTCAAATTAAATCAGATGATGTCTCTGCTGGAAATCAGTGACTTCCCAGAACACTTAGAAGAAAATCCAAATTTTTGTCATGATATAGAAAATCCGGTATGATGTAACACATGCATATCTCAAAACCTCATCTTGCTCAACTTTCCCTTTTACTCAGTTAGTTCAACTACACCCTTCTTACCCCAAGTGCTTTCCAATTAGGGGGTCTTTGCATAAGGTATTCTCATTCTTTGTAATATTCTTTCAACATATACACATGTGCGCATTTCATATGGTTAGATACTACTCCTCAGCTTCAGTGTCACCTATTCTTCACTGACTCCTTGCCTTAATTTCTCCTTTAGGCTTTTGCTTATTTCCCCTAAGTGCTTACTTCAATTTGTAATTATTTTCTTTATTTCTCTTAGGCATACAGAAGAAGGGTATTTGCATGCCTAATTTAAATATGCAATGTAATTTTGCATGTCTGTGAGAGCCACGTTTATCTTCCAGACCAATATATATACCAGATTATTTTCAGGAAATTGCATTGGCTCATATTACTCACATGCTGTTACTTTCACATGATATGTTGCAGCACATTTACTGGGTTACTGGGAGGCATTTTTATAAATAAAAACTAAATTGCACTTGTCAAAATAAAAGAACAAAGTGTGATGAGAGTTGACTGTTTAGATCAGATATTCTCTCCACTTAAGCAGTCAGAACACTAACCTTGGGGAGTTAAAACTGGCACAATAAGATAACAATAAGATAACTGATAGACATGAAACAATGAGAAGCAGAGTGAATGAAGTACCTTTATCGAGCTCAAGTAATTGAGAATATTTTTCCCACATACAAAATGAGAAAGGAAATGAAATTGATCCAAAATGAAAGGAAACATTGATCAACTTGAATAAAATGTTCTCAGTAGTTTTCATGCAAAAGAAAATTTGCATGCTAGATTTTAGTAATTACCATACAGTGTGTTAAATGCTATAATATTGATATGCCTAGTGTTATAGGACTGTACAGTAGAGCCACCAAACTATAATTGTGGGGAGGAGAGGGAGGGAGCCAAGGAAGCAGGGTGACAGTAAGATAAGAGAGTATTTTGTAATATAAATCTGGAAAGAACCTTAGAAATTATTGTCTAAGCTCTTTTTTGGTTTTTTTTTTTTTTTTGCTTTTTCCAAAGACGCGTATAAAGTCTAGATAAATGAAATCAGTTGCTCAATTCCTCAAAGCTTGAGGACTTAATATCTCCAGATACCTTGCACTCCCTATTTTCCATTCTAATTCTCTTCCACTACTGTTCATCTCTAATAAGTAAATCTTACTACCATTCCATGTCCAATAAGCATCTTTCCCAACTTCTGTCAACAAGGTTGAGTGACATATCCCACTTATGCAAGCAGTCCCACTAACCACTGGATTTTGATTTTCTGTTTGCATATCCAATCAAATCATCTGTTCTGTGAGAGCAAAGATTATGTCTATTTAGTTGATCATTGTTTTCCTAACTCCTAACAGAGTGCCATGCCCATAATAAAAAAGCTCTGAACATTTGTCAAGTAATAAAAAAATAAATGAACAGGGACAACAGATACAGATGCCTCTAAAAGAAGATATATAAGTGGCCTATAGGCATATCAAGAAACATTGAACATCACTGGTTTTCAGAAAACACAGGTTAAAACCACAGTGAGATATCCCCACACATGCAACAGAAGGTGAAAATTAAAAAGAAAACACCAAATGTTTCCAATGATGACGTGTTTCCAGGACTCTTCTTGGTGGGAGTATAAAATGGTAAAATTATTTTTGAAAAATATTTGGCACGTTCTTATAAAACTAAATATCTGCCAACATTACGACCTACAATTTCACTTCTAGGTATTTACCTTCTTCCCCCACTAAATATATGTTCACAAAAACACTTGTACAAGAATGTTCATAGCAACTTTATTAATAATAGCCGAAGTCTAGAAGAAGACTAGGTGTTCATCTCCAAGACAATGATAAACAAACTGCAACATTTTCGTTTAGTAAACTACTATTCAGCAATGAAAAAGAATGAACTATTGATCCACATAACAACATTGATAAATCTCAAAAATATTATGGTGAGTAAAAAAACCTTGAAAGAGTACCTATTGTGTTATCATTTATAAAAATTTCTAGAATAGGCCAAATTATTCTGTGTTCAAATAAACCAAAATAGTGGTTTCCTCAGAAGATATGGGGCCAAGAATTTCTGGGAAGTTGTATAAGGAACTTTCTGGGATTGTTTTAATGTTTTTATATCTCAAAAGGGAATTGGGTTACATAGACTTATGCATTTCTCAAAACTGAATGGTCTAATTACTATTGGTGAATTTCACTGAATACAAGTTTTGCACCAGGAAAAAGGAACTGTAAATTGTGAGTATTGATGAAGTGTTTAGAGAGTAGAATTCTGCTGTATGAAACTTAATTTGAAATGCACCAGAAAAAAGATTGATTAATGACCATATAGAAAGGCAGGTAGATTGATGGATACATGATAATACAAACATAGAAAAATGTAAATTATTGAATTTGGTGAGAATGTATATGTTTTCACAGTCAATTCTTCAAACTTGTTTTTAGGTTGAAACATTTTCATAATAAAATGTTAGGGAAGAATCCATACAATGCAAAGGAGCAATAAACAATGAGCAAATCAATACATGAAAACTTAAAAAAATTGAAATTGCAAAATAAAACCAAATATAAGATTCATAAAATCTAATACACAGTTGTAAGAGTCTGATTTTTGGACTTGGGCTTCCTAGCTGAAAAGCCCCAGGCTGGACTAGAACTGAAGACAAAACACTAGTCAGCCTGGAGCTGCAGTGGTAGTTCTTTGGAGAAAATGCACACCTTGCTTGAGTTAAAATCTTCTTTGTTGGAGCTTAGGCTATCCATCCATCACCTCCCAGCCAATACTCAAAACCAGGAGACAATAATAGATGGCTTTGCTGTAGCTGAGTTCTAAGTGAAAACAAATCCAGCCAGCAAGAAAAATACATCTCCACCCTGTTAGGCTTCTCCCCAGCCCCTGCTTAGAAGAATTTGGCCATGGGACAGGAACAGCAGCCAGCAGTCGGAGAGCGCCTGGCTGAAAGGAAGGATCCCTCTGCTTTGAATTGGAAGCTTGCTCCTGCTACCTGTAGTCTTGGAGTAAAAGGAAGAAAAGTGACTGCTTTGTAAGAAGGAAGAAGTTGTGTAAAATTCTGATCACCAAGGATGCTTCTTGCCCCCTGAAATCTTGCTCGCTTTAGCATATGTTGGTCTTGAGGAGACTGAATTTATAGGACTGATAAGGGGCCATTTAATAGGTCTAAAATCATAGCTATTGAAGTTGTGAACAACAACCCATTAGGTCACAAGTTCTAGTCTCTCTTCTTCAAGGAAAAGGAGAGAAACAACCTCATCTGGAAGCTGCATTCAACTGCTCCTAGTGATCAGAGAAGCTGCATGATCTTTAGCCTAATTCTTGAGTTGCACAATAGAGACATGGCTCATGAATTTTTGCAAAAGAAGCATTTACCAAAAGAAGAAAAAAATCTTTCCTCTGAGAGTGATAACCAACTTTCACTTTGCTTTGCTTTTACTTGTATTCTAAGTATATCCTAATCAAGCAATCAGCAATGTAGTGTTGATAAAGGTTTGGAGTCAGAGTACAAAACCCTGAATTTTACATCCTGGATCCCATATTTACCAGTTTTGCTACCTTACACAGGTAAATTCTACTGACATCAATTTATTTTCATTTGAAAGCTGAGCTTTCAATGTCTGTATCATTTCAGGTGCTAACTGTGCAAGTAATCAAGCAATCAACTCAAATTGGCTTAAACAGCAAAAGGGATCATTAGCTCTTAGTATACTGAGAAGTCCACGGGCAAGCTTGACCAATATCTCAAATTATAGGAAAAGGAGATTATTTTTCTCTATTTAATGCCTCTTCTTCCTTGGTTTTGGATTCCTTTTTAGTACACTTTTTATATATTGGTCCAAATGATTGCTGATAGCTCCTGGAACTTTCTATTTCTTTAATCATCTCTCAGGTGCTTCTTTAAAGCATCTCTTCGGGTAGTTTAGGAGAAGAGGAAAGAAGCTTCTTTCCCACAGCTCTCAATAAACCGCTATACAGGTGGCATTGTCCCCAAATAAGTCACACATAAATCCCTGAACAAAGCAGTGTGGCCAGAGGAGTAGAACTTGCTAGCTTCCTTGGGAGCTGGTGGTGGGATCAGCTTCCTTCAAATAACAAAAGCTGAATATGAGAGGAAGAAAATCAGTATAAAAATCAAAGTTGTATTACTAAGAGGAAGAGGAATGGGATGCTAGTGGTTCCAAATAGGTAATATCGAAGACAAACGCCAAATGGCAGTAAAGCTCAAGAAATAATGGATTTGAACACATTACAAAAACTAGAGCCATAGGCATTTTATGTGTCTCCCAAACCAAAACAATACCAGGACTAAACACCAGGGATAAAAGAATCTGTACACAGAGCACTGCCCCAATAGTACAGAAATTGTGTTTAAAATGTCAACAACAGTGAAGGAAGAAAGGAACAATTTAAATTAATGGGTTTGTTAAACAAGTCTTACTGCAGTACAAAAGCAGTGTTTTTAGATCCCTATTCTTCTTTTCCTAATTAATGATGAAAATATTTGAGGCAATTAGAGCACTTGAGAGTGGATTAATTATCTTTGATCTACTTCAAGAGTGTTTTGCAGTTATTTAATGTTTAAAAAGTGTTCTGGCGTTTAGGTTGTAGCTGGTTTTCTGCAATTATGTATAAATTATGATGCATGCATATAATGGAATATTATTCAGACACTAAGAAGCATATTTTCAATGAATGATAAACTCACCATAGCATAATGAATTAAAAAGAAAATGGCAAGCACCATGGATAACACTGTTTAAATTCTACACAATTTTATAAGAATTGCAAGGCTCATTTCTTTAGGTGGGAACAAATTAATTGATTTTATGAGAATACTAATAATTTTATGGTTAACTATGGGGCCTATAGTTCATTTTTTTCTTATATATTCTGTATTTTATAAATTTTCTAGAATGAGCTTGTTTTAATGCCACAATAAGAAAACCAAATGTCCTACTTAAAAGTATTAAGTATAAAATTATCTCATGAAAAGAATGTGCCAAAACACTATTTTCAAAGCACATTCCTTAATCTCCCAGAGAGCTAACAAAGTTCCACATCTATGAATGGCTGACAGGTGGGATGGGGGCAATACTCTAACCAAGAAATGCAAATAATTATAGGGATGTCCCTTTCCCATATCCCCAAACTTTAGGTGGCTCTCAGGCAAGTTGAAACATCTTAGCTGGCTTTCAGTCTGAAACAAATGTAATTTCCAAATTTTATCTCCCTTCTATCATCCAAAACTATATATTCTTTCTACAAACTACCCTTGAGAATTTTTTAATGCAAAACTAAAAGGAAAGAAAAATAGTGCATAAACAAAAATATTAAATTAGTAGCTTTGTTAAATAACTCTGGCTATATTACAGAGGGATTATACATTGTCCTGAATTCAACATTTAAATATTATTTCATATTAAACAGCAAACATATTTCAAGTGAGTGCTGTGCCTTTTGAAGTCAGGAATCACCCTGCATTTATATCTGTGTAAGCAATGCTTTGTACACACATTTGTATTTTGTAGGGAGTCAATAAATGCTTGCTGAATTGACAAATAAGTGCTTGAAGAATGAAGAATGAATCTCAGTGTAACTGAGAGATGTTTAGAGAAGGTATTTGTTCATTTATCTATTTTTGCTATTTAATATGCATCAGAAAATATTTCTCTAATTTATAAAAAAAAATTTTCACATAATTGCATTAAAATTGACCACATAAATTTCTTACATATGAATACATTTTATGGACATATGCTTTGTATACACTGAGACATCTGGGATTTACTCTTACTCCGTTCAAAGATGCCTCCACATTCGAGATAGATAGATTAGATAGATAGATAGATAGATAGATAGATAGATAGATAGATAATTAAAAGATTGTGAAGAAACACAAGACATTAAGGCATATGTACTAATGATGTGGGGCACCCAAAATAGAGTGAAGGGCAATCTGTATCTATCCTTTTCTTATGTTATTTAGAATCACTACCACTGATCTAGTAAATAATTTTATTAGTATGTAACCAAACTTAACAGATGAACTGGATGTTCAATGGATACTCTTTTGCATAGTAGCAACTCAATAAATATTTGTTAAATTAAAACAAATTTTATGTGCCATGCAAACTGCAATGAGGGAAGGGCTCAACTGAATCATCCCCCTCCACCCCACCCCACCATCACCAAATAATCTTTCTAAGGCTTTACCTTTTTCCTGATTGCATTAGTTTTCTGAACTGCAATAAGCAAGTAACCAGGTTACTTAAACCAACAAAAATGTATTGTCTCACAGTTCTGGAGGTGAGGAGCCTGGAAGCAAGGTGTCAGCAGAGGCTTGCGCCCCATGGTTTGCCAACAATCCCTGGTGCTCCTTGCCTTCTAGCTGCAGCACTTCCATCATTCCTCCATTGTCACATGGCCTTCTTTTCGTTGGTGTCCATTTCCTCCCCTCTTCTAATACGGACACCAGCCATATTGGAGTAGGGCACACCCTAATACATTTTGATGCCATCTTAACTAGCCACATCTTCAAAGATCTTATTTCCAAATAGGGTCATGGTCACAGGATCAGGGGTTAGGGTTTGAACATATCTTTTGGGAGAACACATTTCGACCCAAAACTCTGATTACTAGGCTCAAATAACCTCAACTTCCATGTATCGCTCTCCACTGGTATTTCAGGCTTCCTCCAGGAACCGAGGACCACTGGAGATGGGGCAGAGGAGCTAGTACTGGGGTGTTTCACTTTCACTTCCCACTTCACAACACAGCCTTGTCATATCATCGTTAACACTACTCAGACATACTACTTTCTTTGGAAAATGTGTTGGTACACATGCTGTACAGAACAGAGAGAGAACACGCCTTGAACACTAGTGTAACTTGAGAATGGCCAAATGCATCCCACTCCACTGAGGCCCGTCCTTCTATGTCTTATAAAGCCACACCTTTCAGTCCCTGGAACATTCTCCTTGACTTTTATTGTTTAATGTATAATTAAAATAAATTCTGTGTAGCTGAGGAAATTCTGGATGCTTTTATGATAGAGAAAATTTTCCTGCTGAAGAATAGTTCACATATTTTTGCAGAAACAGATAATGCAATTTTAAAAATTGACAGAGATGAACATTTGGTGACTTAACTGTGATGACTACTTTGATAACAGCATCCTGAAAGTCCTCTGGAAGAAGGAAGCTAATTAAACTTGGCTACTTTTGGAAAACAAATTCTTATAACTAGACATATTTTAAAATTCATAACTATTTCTAAGTAACAAAAATAGTTATACACTAAGAACTATTCTAAATGTTTTACATATATAATTTAATCTTCACACTAACCCTATGAGGTAGGATGGAATTCTTATCCCAATTTCACAGCCCAGGAAATGAAGCACAGAAAGGTAAAGCAACTTATTCAAGGTCACAGTGCAAATAAATGGTAACCTGATTCCAGTGTCTGTTCTCCTGGTCAGTCTTTCATGACACTTCTCTAAAGGAAATGGGAAGAAAGTATAAGGCCTTTGAAAATGTTAAAATTTGGTTTGGGGTGGACTATGAGAAAAATGATGTTAGACTTGCAAAGTATTAAAAACAAATGACCATGCTTCTCTTTTAGAAGCAAAGGTTTTTAAAGTAGGTATACACCCCAGGTGTTTTTTTTTTTTATTAATATTATTCTTTTTCCTTTTTCTTTTTCTTTCTTTTTTTTTAAAAAAATCTTAAGTTTTCCTGCTATTTCTTCCTAATAATACAATGCATTTACCATCTAGGGACAACTGGCTAAATTTGAATTCAGCAGACTGATATTTAAACTCTTACACCAACCAGTTGTCAAGTTAGTGGTTTGGGAGGCTAATATTCTTGCCCAAGAAATAAAAGCCCTTTCTGTGTTTTGAATTTGAGACTTTCCATTGGATGCCTACTATATGTAGACACTCACTGTGCAGAACAGAATGTTGGACACCAGCAGACAACTTGTGGAAAGTGAAAAAAAGGCCCCTTAGTCAATATCCTCCTATTGAAGGATGAATACCTCCTTTCATTGCTAAGTTTGCCTAACTATTATTGACCTGCAGCCATTCCAGACTTTTGCTTTATTTGAAAAGTGTGTTGGTGCCCAGATGCTAACAGTAGGAGAAGCACATACTGGAATGGAACCCTGGTTCTGTTTTAGCAAGTCCAACAGTAATCACAACCTTGTAGTGGCTTAAGGGGTTCCTCCCACCCTTATTAACTGTCTCCTTCAGATTATCACCCTTTAATATGTCATTATTTTGCACATAAAGATCAATAAGCTTTAAAAGAGTGACTGGGGAATTTTCTCTTAGTGGACACTGCTTTATGCCAGGCATGGCAGCTTATATATACAGAATGTGCCTGCAGTGCATTTTGTTTGCAGATGTTGTCACTTCATTCCTTTTCCACTTCTCCAAAAGTGCTTGGATTATTTCAGCTGGAGCCATGTGCATAGCTGTCATCCCTGGTGCCCCTACCATGACCCTCTCAGATGTTCCATTTGCTTTGCTAGCATTTGTCATAATAACTACATAACTGTCTGCCATAGCCACAGGACAGCCTGTGGATATGTGCCCTGATACAATCTCTAAGATTTAGTATCACATATTATTATGGAGCAAGTCACAAAGGCAGCTGATCTGGAGGATTTACAAAAGGGGTTCATAAAGTTACCACTTCAGCTTGCCACCATGCATTAAGTTTTGGCACTTGGATCGTCTACTCACAGCCACAGGTCATGCTGTACTCAACATAGAATGCTGTTTGGAGAGGATGGTGGCCCAAATGCAAAACTGGGTGCATGATCTGGAAACAAATAATGATTTGGATTCACATATACTGGGTAAGCTATGAAAATGTCATTATTTACTTAGCATAGGCTGTTTTTACGAAAAACACTTTGCTCAGGATGAGACTCACTGAGGTGAGATATGAAGATGAATAACAAATGGCCCATGTCTCTGACCATTAGGAAAGATAGACAAAAGCATGGAAAGCAAGAGGAAAATTTAATAAAATAGAAAGTCCAAGGATGGTTCAGGCAATTTTAAGCAGCCACTCCAATATTCCAAGTTGGATTACTGGTGCTACTCAGTACAGAAAGTACTTTAAAAATCCTAACCTCTTTGGGTTAAGTTTCTTCGTCTGTAAAGTAAAGGGAGTGGGCTCAGCATTGTCTAAGTTCGCTCTTGCTTTTTAAGTTTTTATGCCCTTGGGAATCATTATACCTTCTAAAGACTGCATTTATCCATTTTAAAAATGGGGATTTTAATAACCACCTAGCATGGACAAGCACAGAAGAAGTGATCTATAAATGGTGGTTATTTTTGCAATATTTGCTGTTGTTATTTGCATCTAAATAGTTTGGGTGATAAGATTTGCAGAGCTGAGCATAATATTTATTTCTTTTTAATAACCAAGACTTTAGTTTTTAAGAACTTATTACTAAAATGCTGGTGAGATAGGCGAGTGTGATCTCGATTGACAGGAATAGGGACATCTCAAACTTGTAAGTCAGTAACTCCATAATCATTTAACATTAAGAAATGGTACGTAAGTTTCTATTAGGGCTAGGCAAAAACAGCAAACGACAAAAACATAAAAAAAGGTTTTGAGGAGCTAAGTAACTCAATAAATACTGAAGAAAAGAGGAGGAAAATCTTTGCAAACAGAAACCAAAAACAAACTTTGGTATATGTGTTCATCCAAGGTCCCACTGTAAGGCTTATAGTGGTCAGTCACGGCCACCTCAGGGGAAGAAGTCCATGGCTTGAAGATCCAGGAGAACCAAGAAAGATGCCTGTTCTAGATTGAATTGTGCCCCCCCCCAAAAAAAAAAATGTTCCATTCTAAACCCCTGTTCCACAAATGTGCTCCTATTTGAAAATAGGATCTTTGAAGATGTTACAAGTTAAGGTGAGGCCAAACCAGACTAGGGTGAGCTGTAATTCAATATGATCAGTGTTTTTATAAAAAGGGCAGAGTTGGACAGAGACAGAGAGAAGACAGCCATGTCACGGCTGCAGTAGAGATGGAGTTATGTCACAAGTCACTCAGAACCCTATAGACTTCATAGGAAACATGGGCTGGCCAACACCTTGATTTCAAACTTCTAGGCTTCAGAACTGTGAAACAAGAAGTTTGTTGTTGTTTTAAGCCATCCAGTTTGTGATCTTTCTTTTCTGAAGCCCAGGGAAATGAAGAAAATGACCCCAAGGGCTGTACCACCCCATCAGTTCTAGTAATTGTTTGTCAATTCTGGTGATTGTTTACTATGTGGAAAAATGAATTCTATTTCTGACAGACTTCTGCTTTCTTGTTTGTTATTTTCTCCCCTAAAGAAGCCACAATGAGGATCATTATAGGAGGTTTCCTAATTTTTTAATATTGGTAAATTATAAAACTGTAGTAAATAAATAAGCACCATTGTTCATACCTAATCAAATGCATCTTTGAGGTAAATTTGCCCAGAGAGTTATCGGATAAACACCTCAGAGCCCAGCTTTTAGGAATGTTAAATGGAATAATACTCAAGAGGGAAGGAAAAGGAAGGAGGCAGGAAGAAGTTCAACTTTCTTGAATCTAAACCACTGACAAATACCAGGAGAGTTTCAAAATTCTTCTAGTCATGTAAATGATTCTACACTAGTAGCATATCACTGTACTTCACATTTACTGCCTGCAGCAATTGTTCAAAGGATATTTAACATGCTACAGTCTTCCTCAGAGTATGCTGTGAGGAAAGCTGATGGAGAATCCACAATAGAGATTCCTGGGCACAGAGGATATCACAGCTCGAGTTACCCTCAAAATTGTCTAACCAATTTACTTTTTAACTGTTGAGACTGAGTTTCATAGAAATCAGAAGACCTACCTGGAGGCACACAGCTAGTTAAGAGCAAAGGTGGTTCGATGATTTACATTTCTGGATTTTCTTTGGAGAGGGCCCGTAGATTCTTGTCCCAGATTTATTTGTAAACTATCAGCTCCTCCAAATCAGAGATCACAAAGTCAATCCTTTTTCTGTTATTAAAATCCTAAAGTCACTTGGGCCCATCTTCAAGAGCCTCACCACATGGGTGGAGGCTAGGAGAACTGGAGAATGGATTCAGGAGCAGCAATGATTTAGAACTTTAGCTGTAGCCTTTGATCACTGGCACACTTTGCCCTGCTGTGAATTCCGCAGATGGAGTTTTCCTGGGGAGCTGTATAACTTCCTTGCTTATGTCATTGAAATAAATCTCTTCTAAACCCAGTTATTTTGCAACCCTGACCAGTTCTTTATTAACTACAGGTTGCAAGGAAGTTTTGGAAGCATTTTCCCCGGCAGTTGGGTGCACTGCCCTCTGCTGGTCATATTATCCCAGCGCCTCCTAACCTTTCCTGATTTTAGTCTTTAGTCCCAGGGCGAAGAGACAAATTCTGTGATCCTTCCAGTCCTTTTTGGTTCCCAGACATGCAAGTAAAGGACAGTAAAAAGAGATATACTACATTAAAGAAATTAATTCAGCAGACGGATCTCACCATTTTCTGTATGAATGCTTCTGTAGCCCTGGTAAAGCCAAGGATGAATGGAATGAGTGTGTGTGTGTGTATGTATGTGTGTGTGTGTGTGTGTGTTGAGGGTGTCTGGCCTCTGTGTTGATATGTTATAGGAGGAGAAATTAAAACAAAGAAAAGACCCATTAAATTACGTCAGCTAGTCTTCTGCAATCAAGGAGAAAAAAGTCTTCCTCTGAAACGTTCATTGGTTTGATTTAAATATGGAAGGGTCTCAGCCCCAGAGTTTGCTTCAAAAGTAGTTAATATTATCTATAATGGCAAAAAATATTAAACAGAGACCCTGCATATTTTAACTTGTATGATCTGTCTACTGTCTTTCTTTTGATATAGTGGCTCATGGATAATTAAATGTACCCTCTTCTGTTTTCCATTAATGCTAACTTGGAGGCAGGTTGGCATCTTATCTACATGTATAGCATATGGAGTAAGACACTAGAAAGTTTTATGAACATGAATTTGGCAGCAAGGAAAGGATATCTCTGTCAACATAACCAAAGTTCAGCAGTTTCTAGGTTATTAATGTGCCTCAGAAATCTGTAGGAGCTGCATATGTATTTTCAGTGAACTATTTTTCTACCAGTGGTATGTATTCCCGTAATTCTGATTCAACCAGAGTGAAAGAAAAGTAAATATTCTCATACCTGGATTCATGCCATGTGGCAAACTCAGACATGAAAGAAATGCATTTGAAGCCAAAATTAATGCCTAAAGAAAGACTGATTTTCTTAGACAATATTATTTATACATGCTGGTTAGATGGATATCAGCATTCTATTATTTTCTCACAAAATTTTATCTAAGTCCTCATATTTCTATATTATAAATTGGTTCAATTAATAAGGAGGTATCCCCTCATGAACATTTAAAATACTAACTTATTATTAACCAAATGAAGATTCAGAGGTATCTCAAAACTAATATTTCTGAGTTTATACCACAGGCAATTCCTTTACCATTTCTGGTAGGTCTATATCTATCTATCTATCTATCTATCTATCTATCTATCTATCTATCTATCTATCCAATCTATCTACCTATATAACAGATCATTGATGTATCAATATTGAATCCGTTGGGACTCAACATGCTTGAGAAATTGAAATGATCAAAGCATTATGTCTCGTCCCACCTAACTTAAATAGATATAGATAAATTAATGACAAACACAGTAATGGTTTCCAAATATTCTATTTGATTATTTTTCCCTTGTAGCTAATCAGGGCTGAGAACTAAACCAACATAATTTCATCTCCCAGTGTTAAACAGTGATGGAACTGTAAAAACTTCCCTTTTCTATGTTGAACAATGTCAAACCCAAGCAAACATAATTTAGCTGCTTGGTCCAGGAGATACTTGCTTTTGGAAGCTAAAACCATGGCCCAATTGAATTCATACTTATCAAGACTAACAGCTTGTTTATTAACACTGATTTCAAGATCTTTGCTTCACCGTGTCCACCAATCCAAAGCTACTATGCCATAAACTCTCTCCAGGCTAACCAATTCTCCACTACTCAAGATCTACCTTAAAAGTCATACAACCAAGGCCTTATTCCCTTATAAGTGTCTTTCCCTAATTTACTGTTAAGGTTCTGTCAATATACTGTTCTCCCTTTTTCGCAGTAGGCCTAATGAACTTCTCTTCACTCAATCAACAGGCTTTTCCAGTTATCTTTCGGGAACATACAGTATACAGGGGATACATGACTATTTGTGTTCAACTGAAATGTGCCTGGAAATGGGGTCTACTGCTTCTGGAATGAGCTGTAAAATGCCCATGCACAATTTAGCAATTTCTATATTCTCTTACAACAGCAGTAGGGAAGGCATAAGCTTCATATTGTATAGTTACCAACTGAGGAGGTCTCCATCTGCCTGGATGATTGGGAGAGTGGAATCCCTACTTATAAATATAATATGAGTGAGAAGTAATGATTTTGTGTGTTAGTTCACTGAGCAGTTTTTTTTAAATCATAATATAAACTATCTTACTTGTAATAATACTTTATTAGGACTTCATATCTTATTGTTGTTTGTGGTATTTTATTACATTTTGGAAAAAAAACACAAACTTTATAAAGATCTTGAATATAAAAGCAACCAGTAATATGTTTTCACTTCAACCTCCACAAAAAATAAATAAGTAAATGTGAAGGAAATCTTACTAATCCCATTTTACATAAGAGTGACCTATGAATCCAAGAAAGGAAAGGCTTTGTTTACATAGTAGTTATGAGTGGAATTTCTGTAGAAGACATAACTAGGAGTTTGAGAGTTAGAGCTCATATATTTAAGTCTATGATACATCTTGTGTTAATTTTTGTATATGATATGAGGTAAGGATCCAACTTCATTCTTTTGCATGAGGATATCCAATTCTTTCAGCATCATTTGTTGAAAATACCATTTCCCCCCTAATTAATAGTCTTGGAACCTTTGTCAAGAACAAAGTGACCATAAATAGGAAGGTTTGTTTCTAGATTGTCAATTCTAAGATATTGATCACTATGTTTACCTTTATGCCAGTATAACACTGTCTTGATGACTGTAGATTTGTAGTAAGCTTTGAATTTAGAAAGTTTGAGACCCTCAACTTTGTATTTCTTTTTCAAGCAGCCAAATATATATTTCTTTATTTTTTAACATTTTTTGCTGTGAAATATAACAAAAATACAGAAAAGGGATGACTTTCAAAGTACAATTTAATAAGTATTATAGAAGAAATTTCAAAGAATGTTATGGGTTTCAGTTCCAAAATTTCAGTTATTTTCTTATTGTAAAATATAACATAAATACAGAAAAATGATACCTTTCAAAGTACAATTTAATAAGTAGTTATAGAGCAAATTCCAGGGAACGTTATGGGTTATAGTTCCACCATTTCAGGTATTTCCTTGTAGCTATTCTAATACCCTAGAGACTAAAATATATATATATTCATATAAAGATTCAGTATTTGTAATCCTTTGTTAAACCCTATCTTGTCTGTTGCTACTCCTCCCTCTTGATTGACCACTGTCTCGATCTTCAGGGATATCTAGGCAGTGACCACTCTAACTTGTTCATATTGAAAAGAGGTGTCAACATTATGGGGAAGGAGGATGCATCTGGTGGATATTCTTGAAGAAGCTGTTGCCTTTGGGTTTTGGGGACTTATCTGGCATAAGAACACTCTGGAGGATTTAAGTTTCTCAAAAATAAACTTAGTGAGTGAAACTTTTATGGAGTTTAAGATAGGGAACTGGATATTCTTTAGGATTTGGGGGTCTACTTTTGATCTGGGCTTGGCATACTGTGGCCATTTGGAATATTTAGCTGCAGCTTGCACAAGTGAAACCTTCAGGATAGCCTCTCAAATTTATTTGAAATCTCTTAGCCACTGAAACCTTATTTTGTTACTTTTCTTTTCCCCCTTTTGGTCAAGAAGGCATCCTCAATCCCTTGATGCCTGGACCAGGCTCATTCCTGGGAGCCATGTCCCACATTTCCAGGGAAACTCACTCTCTTGGAGTCATGTTCCACATAGTGGGGAAGGTAATTAATTTATTTGCAGAGTTGGAGTTAGAGAGAGAAAGGTCACATCTGAGCAACAAAAGAGGTTCTCTGGAGGTGACTCTTAGGCATAGGTAAGCTTAGCCTCCCTTTACAGCCATAAATGTCCCAAGAGCAAGCCTCAAATTTGAGGGCTTGAGTTATTAAGTAGGGGGTTCCTAATTTCACATAGCATATATTCTGTCCAAGATAAACAATGCCTTATATTATCTTCACTTATTTGTAAAATCATCATCACTTGGAAGTTTAAACCATTATCATATATCATAACCCTGAACATCCCAAAGCTTTCATCACTCCCTAATTATTTAGTAACACCCTTAGTGGTATGAGTAAGGTATTCCTATTAAATATAGTCCATAGTATGCAATAGGTAGTTTTTCCCATATACCACTCTGTTGTTAACTCTTTGTGTCAGTGTCATACCTTAACAGTAGACCTTGCAAGCAATTATTTATATTTGAAGTGCTAATCTGTGGAATACATGCTTTTAAACAACCCCTTTCAATCATGTTTGCCTTCAGTTTGGCACTGATACTTATAATCCCATTAACGAACTATCATCACCTCTGTCCATTCCCATGCCTACCTTTAGGTACAACCTCGTTAACAGATCTGTATATAGCAGGTAATCATTCCCCCTTCTCTAGCTTCTGTCTATCTCTAGGTCCCCTATATTCTATATTTTAAAACACTGATTTTGCATAATTTAGGGAGTTCTTATTAGTGATAATTTGCAATATCTCTGCTTTTCTGTCTGGCTTATTTCACTTAGCATTACATCTTCAAGTTTCATCATGTTGTTACAAGTTTCAGGACCTCATTCTTTCTTACTGCTGCATAGTATTCCATCACATGTATATACCACATTATGTTTATCCACTTGGCTGTTGAAAGACACTTAGATTGTTTCCATCTTTTGGCAATTGTGAATAATGCCACTATGATCATCAGTGTGCAAATGTCTATTTGTGTCATTGTTTTCAGACCCTCTGGATATATACCAGTAGTGGAATTGCTAGATCATAGGGTAACTAGATATTTACTTTGCTGAGGAACCACCAAATTGTCTTCCAGAGTGGCTGCACTATTATACATTACCACCAGCAGTGGATAAGAGTTCCAATTTCTCCACATCCTCTCCAGCATTTGTAGTTGCATGTTTGCATAACAAACCACTCTTATTGATGTGAGATGATGTCTCATTGTGGTTTTGATTTGAATTTCCCTAATAGTGAAGATGAACACTTTTTCATGTGTTTTTTAGCCATTTATTTTCTTCTTTGGAAAAATGTCTTTTCATATCTTTTTTTTTCCCCATTTTATAATTGGGCTGTTTGTACTATTGTCATTGAATTGTAGAATTTCTTTAAATATACAGGATATCAGTTTTCTTATCTGATATATGATTTCCAAATATTTTCACCCATTGAGTTGATGCCTCTTCAACTTTTTGACAAATTCCTTTGAGGTACAGGAGCTTTTGATTATCAGGAGTTCCCATTTATCTATTTTTTCTTTCATTTCTTGTCCTTTGGGTGTAAGGTCTAAGAAGTTATGTCCTATTACTAGGTCTTGAAGATATTTCCCTATATTATTTTCCAGGGGTTTTATGGTACTGTCTCTTATATTGAGATCTTCAACCCACTTTGAGTTAATTTTTGTGTAGGGTGTGAGGTAGGGTCCTCTTTCATTCTTTTGGATATGGATATCCAGTTCTCCCAGCACTATTTGTTGAAGACACTATTCTGTCCTAGATCAGTAGATTTGGGGGCCTTGTCAAAAATAATTGACCATAGATCTGGGGGTTTATTTATGAACTCTTGATTCAATTCCATTGATCAATATGTCTATCTTTGTGCCAGTACCATGCTGTTTTGACCACTGTGGCTTTATAAGAGGCTTTAAAGTCAGGAAGTGTAAGTCTTCCAATAATGTTCTTCTTTTTTAGAATGTTTTTGGCAATTTGAGGCCCCTTTCCCTTCCAAATAATTTTCAAAACTAGCTTTTCCAAGTCTGAAAAGTAGGTTGTTGGCGGTTTGATTGGAATTGCTTGAATATGTAGATCAGTTTCGGTAGAATTTACATCTTAATAATGTTTAGCTTTCCTATCCATGAACACAGAATATCTTTACATTTAGGTCTTTTTTGATCTCTTTCAGTAAATTTTGTAATTTTCTGTGTAGAAGTCTTTTACATCCTTAGTTAAGTTTATTGCTTAATACCTGATTCTTTTACTTGCTATTGTTAATGGAATTTTTTTCTTGATTGTCTCTTCAGTTAGGTTCTTACTAGTGTATAGGAACATAACTGACTTTGCACATTAATCTTGTATCTGGCCACTTTGCTGAATTTGTTTGTCAGCTCAATTAGCTTTGCTGTCAATTTCTCAGGATTTTTCAAGTATGGAATCATATCATCTGCAAGTAATGACAGTTTAACTTCTTCCTTTCCAATTTGTATGATGTTTATTTCTTTTTCTTACCTAATTGCTCTGGCTAGAACTTCTACCACAATGTTGAATAATAGTTGTGACATTGGGCATCCTTGTCCCATTCCTAATCTTACGAAGGCTTTCTGTATCTCACCATTCAGCATTACATTGGCTGTGGGTTTTTCATATATATCCTTTATCATATTGAGGAAGTTTCATTTAATTCTTCCATAACAAAAAAGGATGTTGTATTTTGTAGAATGATTTTTCAGCATCTATTGAGATGATAATTTTATTTTTCTCTTTTTATTTGTTAATGTGTTGTATGCATTGATTGATTTTCTTATGTTGAGCCACCCTTGCATGCCTGAAATTGGTCGTTGTGTATAATTCCTTTAATGTGAATTTGGATTCAATTCACAAGTATTTTGTTGAGAATGTTCACATCTATATTCATTAAGGAGATTGGACTGTAGTTTTCCTTTCTTGTACTATCTTTATCTTCTTTTGGTGTTAGAGTGATATTAACTTCACAAAATGAGTTAGGTAGTGTTCCTTTTTCCTCAATTTTTTGAAAGAGTTTGAGCAGGAATGGTGTCAATTCTTTTTGGAATGCCTGGTAAAATTCCCCTGTGAAGCAATCTGGTCCTAGGCTTCCCTCTGTAGGAAGATTTTTGATGAATTATTGGTCTCTTTAATAGTGATTGTTTTGTTGAGGTATTCTATGTCTTCTTGAGTTATTCTAAGTTGCTCATATGTTTCCAGGAAACTGTCCATTTCCACTAAATTGTCTAATTTCTTGGTGTAGAGTTGTTCATAGTATCCTCTTATGATTTTTTTCAAGTATCACAATGTTTATTGATAGATACAAGTACATAAAATCAGGGCATAAACATGACTTGATAAATTAAGTAGACTTAATTTTAATATTATAATAAGGGGGGACAATTCAAATTCTCCCCATTTGTTTCACATCCATGAAAACCAGTTCAAGGTTATTAATGATATCTCAAAACTGATCAGTTTTGTGCAAGTATACAATGTTTCTTTTAAAAAGACTTGTGCACTTGCCCAGGTTCAAGGATATTAAAAGCTAGCACATAAAGCCCTTTGCTAGAGGTAGAAATACAGGTAATTATACAGGTATTACAGCAACAACCATCAATTACAATTAAGAATTTTTCTGTAACAACCAAACAGATAATCAAATATCACAACAACTCAAGTATTACTGAGAAAAGTGCATTTCCACAGTATTCAGTGTTGCTATTCAGTTTTCTAACTTAAAACAGTCTGTGATAACTGGTGGCAAAGAAGGTCCTTGCAATAGACTGCCTCTACTTGAGAACGTATGATGTAATTATTGCATGCTGCTAAATATTTTCTAAACATTAAAAATACTCCTAAAATAGTTGATGGAGACTATGATTAAGACATTACACTCCAAAAGTCCTTAAGCAGAAAGAAATCCTATTGACATGCTTCTGCTTTAAATATTGTGAATATATTACAGCCGAAGGAATTTTCGCAGTGGATAGGTCAAATGCAGTTATACTATAGCAACAGTATGTTTTGCATAATTTAAGGCTTTGGCTGATTCTTTATTCCAATTCTTCTTCTTCAGCAGTTTCTAGCCAGGTTAGTCACTGTTTCACCTGCAACAAAATCTTGCCTTTCCTTGCAAACTCTTGGGTTATATCTTCTTTCCAAGCCAAGAAAGCTTCTTCTTCAATAATCCCCATGTCATAGAAGTGGACAAAAAAAGTGGAGTATCCTACCTTTTGGGAAGTTGCTATCGTAGCAGTGCACCTGAAGAGCATAGAGAGCACTGACTTATAGATCAACATGATCATGAAGGAATTTCTGCATTACTGGCTTGAAAGAAGGGAGCAATTACTTTTCCTGCTTTAACTGTTCTTCGGAAGGAGCAGAGGAAGAATCTGTTTCATCACTGGATGGGTTTACATCACTAGAAATGTACTGTGAGAAGCTTGTCATCAAGATATTCACAAATCCTTTATTTACATGAAGTTTGGGAGAGATGTTATCTTTAATCCATTTATGTATGCTTTGAGGAGATACTTGATTTGCTTCAACAGTTCCTTCTCTAGTTTTAGGAGTGGGAATAAGAAACTCAGCTTCTTTCCTTCCAAAATTTCCAACATGTGGTCCTTATTCTGATCAATTTCTGGAAGTATTTTCTATATATTGACCTTGCTTTGTTGAAAAAGTTCTATTAACCATTCCCAATCTTGTAACTTAGCTAATTGATGCAGGCAAAGTAAGAAGAGAGGAAAATGGATACTGCTTTCCAGTGTTGAGCTAGTTCTGAGATGCTCATCAACTCTGAAATGATGGCACAAGCTGCAAATTGTGCTAAATATGATCTCACCAAGAGGGCGTCATCCTCCAGCTTGGGGAACTGGTCCAATGCACTCAGGAAAGCCTGCTTGTAGTTGTTGCTAATGGCTATACCTTCATGTTTGAGTAAACTGATCAAACAACTTGCTTTTTCTTTATCTTCATCACTTCTATCTAGGGACAGGATTATCAATTTGCTCAACATCTCAGGAAAAAAGTGTTTAGGAGCCTTCATTTCTCTTTCTCCATTGACCACCTCATTTGCATTTCCACTATTCAGATATTCAGTTACAACAGTTTCAGTTAATTTAAGCAGTCCTTTCTTTGATGGTGGTGGATTTTTGCTGGTCTTGGCAGGCTTTTTCTGGATAAGTGGTGGAATTAGTTTTGACCAAGCTGAGGTCCCAGAGGTGGTGTTTAAGTGCATGGTGGTTGTGCACTAGAAGGAATCATAGTTATCTGGAGCTGAATATTTGGCACTTGATTTTTATTCATTAGTAAAGACTGAGAATGCCTCAGGCTAATCTTATCTGCATTAAGCTGTAGTTTCTAATAAAACCAAGGTGGTATATCCTTTGACTGTCCTTGCAGCTGGGATAAGAGTCCTTGACTCTGGTTATGGTAGAGCTGGCTTAGCCCCTGGCTTTTAACAAACTTGTCTCCCATCTCCCCAAACTGTGATTGTGTGGGGGCATAATGTGTCCTCCATGGCCACTGAAGTGTTGATTTAAACAAAGATGCCCCACGGTGGATGAAAAGCCATCCTGGATAACTCCTGGACAAGTACCAATTCCTCTTCCTGGCATTTGTCCAAACATATCAGCAAGTCCTCCAAGTGGGTCTCTATCCATTTTCATTCTGGATGGCATGAATGGTTCCTCCAGAAAGAAGTCACTTCTCATCCCTTGAGCCATAGGAGCAGGAATAAACACTCCTAAATCTTTTACTGTTTCTTGATGGATTTGATTGATTGTCTTTGGTCCAGTATCAAAAAAAGCCTTGTGAGGAACCCAGTTGTGTTCTCACAACTCTATAGTATCCTGTGGCAGGAATCCAGTCCTCACTGGCAATTCCTTACTTTACATCAATGAACACATTCAAAGTACTGATCCGTTAAGGACTTAGCTCATTCATGGTCTAATTGAGGTTCCACTGTCCTCATTATCTGAAAGAGGCATTCCAAATCTTCTCCCATATCTGAGTTGGACTCTCTTCTTTTCCAAAAGTGTTTTGATAAACTTATGAAGGATAGATTCATGAATAAAATCAAGCTTGCCAGTTTCTCCAAAGAATTTGATGTACCCCAGCATCTTAATCCTAGCAATGGCTCTCTCTTCCTTCTCCTCTGGAAGGAGGCAATTTTCATGCTTATCACAGACAGCTACATTTCTGGTTCAGTTTTCAAATTCATCTTGTATTTTGAAAATTAGGAGGCATCTAAATGCTGTGCTCTGCTTCTGTCCTAGTTGATACTCTGCTGCTGGGCCATCAAATCTTCTGCCAATTGCAGACATAACTGAGCATACAGTGAGCTATACTTTGGCTGTTCTAGGACTTTGTCCACAATCAGCAGTATGACCCCTTTAAGGATGAGTTTAGACTCTACATCCACAATGAGGAGCTCAAGACATAGTTTGTCAAACTTTTCAGGAGTAAGCTTATTTAGTGTGCCTCTTACTTTCCTGAAGATTGTATCATGTTCTTTTTTGTTTGCAGAGTTGTTTGCTGTGGAGTTGCCATCTCTTCTAGGGCTTCCTGTGGGAATCCATTTCTGAGTGTTTTGCTCTGGGGTTTTCCCCAGGAACTCGCTGCTGCCAGTAGCCTTGGGACAGTGCTAAAATGCACCCGTACTTCCTCCTCCACAACGAAGCACTGAAATGACATGCACCCCCTTCTGCAATAGCACTCTCCACTTTGGCAGCTTGACAAGGAAGACTCTTCAAAACAATAATATTAAAGGATGGGATGGGAGAGTGGAGGGTAAGGGAGAAATGAAAAACCTTCACCAGAAACTCAGTTGCTGCCACAGCAGCTGCCTCCTCAGGATCTGGTCGTCAGGGATAGGGAAGGGTGGTGGAAGGGAAACAGAAAACAAAAAGGGGGGAGTGAAGTGGGAGGAAGGAATCAGGAGGAACTTGAAGCTCTCAGCTCAGAGGGGTCACTGCTGCAACCACCACCTGGTACCCACCTCTGCCTCCATAGAGTAATAACTGGCTGCTAGAAATTTTCATTAAAAAAACTATTTTTTAAAATTTCTTCAAGATCCATAGTAAAGACTCCCCTCTCATTTCTGATTTTGTTTATTTGAGTCTTCTCTCTTTTTGACCTTGTCAGTCTAGCTAAGGGCTTTTTGATCTTGTTGATTTTTTCAAAGAACAAACTTTTGGTTTTATTTATGTTCTCTATTGTTTTTGTTGTTGTTTTTGTTCTGCAGATCATTTATTTCTGCTATAATATTTTTTTGTTTCTTTTCTTCTACTTGATTTAGGGTTAGTTTGCTGTTCATTCTTTAACTTCTTCAGTTGTTCGGTTAGGTCTTTGGTCTTAGTTTTTCTTTCTTTTCAATGTATGCATTGAGAGCTATGAATTTCCCTCTCAGCATCACCTTTCCTGCATCCTATAGGTTTTGATATGCTGTGTTCTTGTTTTCATTCTCTAGATGTTTACTGACTTCTCTTGCTATTTCTTCTTTGACCCACTGATTGTTTAGGAGTGTGTTGTTTAACCTTCATATATCTGTGAAAGTTTTGTTTCATTGGTGGTTATTGATTTCCAGCTGCATTCCATTGTGCTCAGAGAATGTGCTTTGAATAATTTCGATCCTTTTGTATTTATTGAGACTTGTTTTTTGCCCTAGCATATGATTTATCCTGGAGAACAGTCTATGCACACTAAAGAATGTATATCCTGCTAAGTTGTGAAGCAATGATCTATATATGTCTGTTAAATATAATTCATTAATCATGTTGTTTATGTTCTCAGTTCCCTAATTGGTCCTCTGTTGAGTTGTTCTATCTATAGAACAAAGTGGTATGTTTAAAGTGTCTCCCACTATTATTGTAGAAATGTCTATTGCTCCCTACAGTTTTGCCAATGTTTGTATGATATACTTTGGAGCTCCTTGATTGGATGCATAAACATTTATGATTAATATTTCTTCTTGGAGAATTGTCCCTTTTATTTTTTTATTATTTTTTGCCTTTATAAAAGGAAGTTTTATTGTTAATTATTTACCTTAATAGTGTCAGAAAGAGGAACAGATTAGCTTAGTCCAACATGATTGGTAGTTGCCAAAATCTAATGAAGCAAGTGTTCTGATTGCTAAGGATTTAATTTGGATGCTTTTAATACTTAGCCATCTAACATTTCAAACATAATCCAAAAAAATGCACTATCTCCCTCCCTTTTCACTTTAATACCCCACCTACCTCACTTCAGTATGGAGATATTAAGTATGATTTCCAGAGGGACAAGTTCCCTGGAGAGTATAACCATGAGGATAATGCACAGAAAGAAGAGCTCAAAATAAACTCTGTATGATAATTTACTAGTCTAAGGAAACAAAACTTTCAAATATATTAAGAAATAGATCTGTTACAAATGCATTAATAGTGAAGAGGTTCTGTAATAACTGAAAATGCCTAGCTATTTACAAGATACACAAGAAGGAACAGTGAACCTAACTCAGCACACTAATACATAGAGTTCTTCTTTTTCTCTTATGACATCTTCACATTTAAAGTCTATTTCGTCTGATATTAGTATAGCTGCCTGTTATGTTTTGCTAATGCTACTGTTTTTCAGAATACCAGAAATAGATAGGCTTTTATAAAGGGGGTTTTATTTGGTTACAAAGTTATAGTCCTAAGGCCATAAAAGTGTCCAAATTAAGACATCAACAGATGGTACCTTCACTGAAGGATGGCCAATGGCCTCTATTCACTGGGAAGGCATGTGGCTGACATCTGTTGATCCCAGGTTCTGTTCCAGCTCCTCTCTCAGTTCCTGTATATTCTGGTTCTTTCTCCCAAGACATTTCTCTCTAAGTGCCTGGGGGTCCTGTCTTAGCATAACCTGGGGCAAACTTTGGGCTTCATCTCATAGCTAAACATCCTTCTTTCTGCATCTCCAAATATCTCTAAACATCAGTCTCAGCAAGTATCTGGGCCTGTGTGACTCTTTTTAAAGGACTCCAGTAAACTAATCAACCAACTCTGAATAAGCAGGGCCAAATATCCATGGAAACATTCAATCAAGAGGTTTCACCCTAATCAAAAAGAATAATCCATCTATCTTCCACCACCAGATTGCATTAAAGAATGTGTTTTTTTCTGGGGGACATAATATATCCAAACTGGCACACTAACCCTGCTTTCTTTTGGCTACAGTTTGCATGGAATACTTTTTCCATCCTTTCACTTTCAATTTCTTTGTGTCACTTGGTCTAAAATGAGTCTCTTGTAAACAGCGTATAAATGGATCATACTTTTTAATCCATTCTACCAGTCTGTATCTTTTAACTGGGGAGCTTAACCAATTCATCTCAAATTTATTACTATAAAGGCAGTTCTTGAACCAGCCATCTAATCCTTTGGTTTTTATTTGTCAGATATGTTCCCACCCCCCTCTCTTTTTATACTTTAAGATACCCTTACTAATACTCTTCAGTTCTGTGCCTTGTCCAGACTTGTCTCTTTTTTTCTTTTCCTGGTAAAATTCCTTTTAGTATTTCTTGCAAAATGGGCCTCTTGTTAAGAAATTCTCTCAGCATTTGTTGTTGGTGAAAATTTTAAACTCTCCCTCGCTTTTGAAAGGGAGCTTTTCTGGATAAAGAATTCTTAGCTGACAATATTTCTCTTTCAGAATCTTAAATATGTCATACCATTGCTTTTTCACCTCCATGGTGCCCATTAAGTTGTCAGTACACAGTCTTATGTGGTTTCCTGTGTATGTGATGAATTGCTTTTCTCTCACTGCTTTCACTATTTTTTCCTTCTCTTCAGCATTTGATAATCTGATTAATATATGTCTTGGAGTGGGTCTGTTTGGATTTATTCTATTTGGAGTTTGTTGGGCTTCTTAGATTGGTGTATATATGACTTTTATAAGGATTGGGAAGTTTTCCCCAACTATTTCCTCAAATACTCTTCCTAGCCTTTTTCTTTTCTCTTCTCTCTCTGGGACACCAACGATTCTCATATATGTGCACTTCATGTTGTCTATCATTTCCCTGCAATCCATTTCAGATTTTTTAAATATTTTTTTCACTACTTGTTCTTTTGTGCATTCACATTCAATTGCATTATCCTCTAGTTTATGTATTCTTTCTTCTACCTCTTCAAATCTGCTGCTGTGTGTCTCTTGAATATTTTTAATTTGATCTAGAGTGACTTTTACTTCCATAAGATCTGCTATTTTTCTCTTTACTCACTCAAATTCTTCTTTAAGCATTTCTAGAGTCTTCTAGATGTCCTTTATATCTTAAACTAAACATCAAAGTTGTTTTGGGAAATGCAAGACTATTTGGGCATTTATATAAAATTTGGCAGATACACAGCTTGCTGGAATGCAATTTCCCTGTCTTCTCAGCAGATGGCACTTTTGAGCCACCTCTTCCCCTCAAGCTAGCTTTTACCTCACTCCAACTGCATACTGTCAGGGTCCAAACCATGTGGAAATCCAATCAGTGCAGCAGTTCTCCATGTGCACTGTGGACTGCCAGCTCTGAAGGTGGAGGTTGGGCCCTGTGCAGTTCAGCCGAGAGTACACTTAGGTTCACAACGCATCTGCTGATTCATAGGCCTCTGAATGAACCACACTGGGTGACCCACACTGTGAGCCTCACCCTCACCAGCCTTTTGCCAGCTCAAAAGTGCCTCACTTTTAGTCTGCTCTGATGTCACTGCCTGCTATCACTTGTGAGCTTCTGGAGTGGGTGAGGGGCTCCTGGTGCTTCCATGTGGCACCCTCACTTATCCCTGACCCTCACTCATGCACACTGTGGGCTTCTGCGGGGGAAGCATAAATGCACCATGTTTTCTGTTTGTGGCCAACACAAGTCCACTGCTTCCTGAATTCCCTCATGGGAGCTTCTGGCCTTGGCACTGAGAATCATTATCTCCCCAGCTAATTGCTGAGATGGGTTTGTGGCAGTGCAGATCTCCTCCCTCCCCTGCTCAGCCAGCTGGCTTAAAGCTGCCAGACCCAGTGTCAGTACCAGTTGAATAAACTCACCCCATGCTTTCAGATGTATTTTCTCCACTCTTTCAACCAAGATCCCCCCTCCCCCTATATATTGTAGAGGTCTTTGTTTGGCCACTCATACCCTGGAACTGCTATCCCAGTCATTTTCTACCATTTCCCTAGTTATTCCATGGGGGAGAATTTTTTTTCTGCCCCTCCTATTCCACCAATTTCATTATATTTCTGTTTTCTTTAAATTCAATTTTATTGAGATTGTTCACATACCATACAAACATCCAAAGTGTACAATCAACTGTTCATGGTACCATTATATAGTTGTGCATTCATCACCACAATTAACTTTTTTTGTTTCCATTTTTAGAACATTTTCATTGCTCCAGAAAAGAAATAAAAATAAAAAAGAAATCTCAAATCCTGCCATATACCTAATTGCTCCCTCCATTATTGACTCATAGTATTGGTATAGTAATTTGTTACTGTTGATGAAAGAATGTTAAAATACTGCTAACTCTAGGACATAGTTTGCAATAGGTATATTTTTCCCTATATACAGCTTTAACATTAACTTCTAGTTACAGTGCCATGCATTTGTTCTAGTTGGTGAAAGAGATTTCTAGCATTTGTACAGTTAATCATAGACATTGTCCACCACAAGATTCACTGTTTTATACATTCCCAGCTTTTAACCTCCAACTTTTCTTCTAGTGACATAGCTGGCTCTAAGCTTTCCCTTTCCATCACATTCACACACCATTCAGTACTGTTAGTTGTTCTCACAGTAACATGCTACCATCACCTCTGTTCATTTCCAAACACTTAAGTTCAACCTAATTGAACATTCTGCTCATAATAAGCAATTCCTCCCCATTCTTTAGCTTTGTTCTATATCCTGGTAACTTATATCTCATGTCTATGAGTTTACATATTATAATTAGCTCATACCAGTGAGATCATACAATATTTGGCCTTTTGTGTCTGACTTATTTCACTCAATATAGTGCTCTTAAGTCTTCTTCATCAATCAATATTTTTAGATGGTTTTGTTCACACACCACACATTCTGTTCTAAGTAAACAATCAATGGTTCCCTGTATAATTACATATGTATGCATTCACCATCACCATTATCTATATAAGCATATTTCAATTTTTCCACAAAGAAAAAGGAAGAGTCAAAGAAGGTAGATAGACAAAAGAAAAAGAAAAAGAAAGAAAAAAGGATGACAGCTAAAAAGCAACAAAAGGAAAGATAGAATTAAAATAAAGTACAATAAAACAGTCAGACATCGTCAATGCCAAGAGTCCCATACACTTCCTTATATCTCCCTCTTATGGTCATTTAGCTTTGGTTTATTGCCCTTATTATGTTAAAGAAAGCATAATACAATGTTTCTGTTAACTACAGTCTCTAGTTTGTATTGATTATATTTTCCCCAATACTCCCCCATTTTCAACATCTTTCAAGTTGACATTCAGTTGTTCTCCCTCATGTAAAAACATATTTGTACATTTTATCACAATTGTTGAACACTCTAGGTTTCACTTAGTTATACAGTCCCAGTCTTTATTTTTCCTCTTTCCTTCTGGTATCCCAGATGCCCCTAACTTCCATTTTCAACCATACGCAGAGTCATCTTTGTTCCGCGTACCTACATTGCTTTGCTACCATCACCCAAAATTGTGTCCAAACCTCTCACTCCAGTTTTATCCTGTCTGCGGTGCTACCTTTAGTATTTATGTAGAGTTGGTATCTTGTTCACAAACTCTCTCATTGTCTGTCAGAGAATATTTTAAACTCTCCCTCATATTTGAAGGACAGTTGTACCATATATGGGATTCTTGGTTGGTGGATTTTCTCTTTCAGTATCTTAAATATATCATTATCCACTTCCTGCTTGCCTCCATGGTTTCTACTGAGAAATCTGCACATAGTCTTATCAAGCTTCCCTTGTATGTGATGGATTGCTTTTCTCTTGCTGCTTTCAAGATTTTCTCATTGTCTTTGATGTTTGATAATCTGATTATTAAGTGTCTTGTTGTAGGTTTGGGGTACACTGCATTGCTTTGGATCTGTAATTTTATGTCTTTCATAAGAGATGGGAAATTTTCATTGACTATTTCCTCTATTATTGCTTCTGCCCCTTTTGTCTTCTCTTCTCCTTCTGGGACACCCATGATATATAGATTTATGTGCTTCATGTTGCTTTTCAATTCCCAGAGATGTTGCTCATATTTTTCCATCCTTTTCCCTATCTGTTCTTTTGTGTGTAGGATTTCAGGTGTCTTGTTCTTCAGTTGCTGAATGTTTTCTTCTGCTTCTTGAAATCTGCTGTCATATGTCTCCATTGTGTTTTTCATCTCTTGTATTGTACCTTTCATTTTCAAAGATTTTGCCAGCTGTTTTTTTCAAACTTTCAGTTTGTACCTCATATTCACCCAGTGTTTTCTTTATATCCTTCATCTCTTTTTCCATATCTTCCCTAAACTTGTTGACTTGGTTTTTGAATTGATTTAGCATATTTATTTGAAAATCTTTAATTAATTGTTTCACTAAAGTGAAAAAGTATCTCAATTTCAGTGAAAAATATCTCAATTGTATCTCAGTTGAGGTGTAAGTTTATTCCTTAGACTGGACCATATCTTCATTTTTCCTAGTGTGATTTGTAGTTTTCTGTTGTCTAGGCATCTGGTTTCATTAGTTACCCTAATCAGATTTTCTCAGACCAGTATGGGTTCAGGTCTCAGAATAGGGCTATATTCAGTGTCAGGTTTTCCTGAGGGTGAGTCTTAGAAGACCGACAGAATTTCCTGTGAGGTCTCTAGCTGCTGTGCTTTTCCTAATCTGCCAGCAGGTGGTGTCTGTCAACCTGTTGCTCCTGACTGGTGTAAAGAGATGTGGTCCCTTTAATTCTCAGCTTAGGTTGTTTCTGTTTTCACTTTTTCCTCCCAAGCTCTGGGGTCTGATTTCTGAAGGGAGGGCAAGTACTAGAGCTGTGCCTCACCTCCTTCCTCTTAGGGAAGATACACTCCCTAGGGAGTTATTTTCTGCACTTGAATTGTTCCTTTGTTTCTCTGACTCTGTTAACTCAACCCTTGTCATGGTCAGAGTGTTGCAAACTGAAAATGGCTGGGGCTTTCTCCACTGAGCCACTCACGTTGAGCGAGAGAAAAAGGGAAAGAAATACCCTTTTCAGAGCCAGTCCATGGCCCCCCCAGTTTTGCCCATCAGCCAGAGATAGCACTTGGTCTTCTGGGCTCCATTTCCTGGGACCCAGACATTTTCTGGCTCTCTAAGTTCAACCATCTCTAAAAGCCTCTGTATTTTTTTTTCTGTCAGTCCACCCTCTTCTCCCCTGGGAGTGACCTTTGCTGCTTATTAGGGGTTTGTCTATGTTTGTAGGTTGTGTTCAGCAGTCCACATTTGTTAATTAAAACCCCAGTTGGAGCTAGGTTGAGCTATATTCTCTTACTCTGGGAATGATGCTTTCTCCAACAGTGAGGTTTTGCAGCTCAGCTTGCCATGGGGGAAGGGGGCTCCCAGCATGTTTCCTGAGTTTTTACTTACAGCTTTTATGCTACAATTTCATCCATTCCACCCATTCCAGGTTGATGTACAATGTGTGGACTGTCATGATTGTCCCCAAGCAGCTGTTCCAGATTATTTACTAGTTGTTCCTGGTTGCTTATTAGTTGCTCCAGGGGACTAACTAAATTCAACACCTCTCTATGCCACCATTTTTCACCTCCTCTTCAGTATATTTCTTAATTGGACAACTTCACTAAAAATATTCCTCTGCTCTAAAATGTTATGGTTGTTCTGTTCTGTGCATTGGTAGCTGACTTAGTCATTTCTATTTGCTTTTTTTGATTCAAAGAAATTATCTGGATTTAATGTCATGATTCCCAAATTTACTAGCAATTTGAAACAGACATGAAGAATTTTAAATGAACTTGCTCTTTTTAACTTGTGTTAATTTTGTTTCCTGAGCCTTTTGCAAGACAGGAACATATTGTACCTGATTCATCTGGGCAAAAAGCCAGTTTTGCAGCTAGTAGCTTTGGTCAGACCTAGGTCAGTTGTCACACATTGCAAGTCTGGGCTCACCTATTTGAGATAAAAAAAATGACAAAATTAGTCTAGGATGAACATAAGTGAATACCAATGTAGCAGAAAGGAAAATCAGCTTATTGATGTAAGTTAACTCAATATGTATATATTGGCTTTTTATTTCCAGACAAGCCTTAAGCTTGATTGTTGGGACTGTATGATGAGAAAAAATAGAAGTTTTGGTGTAATACCCTGCTGTGTTTCCAACAAAGTGGAATCTAGAGATTCCAGTAAAATCTAGATGAAGCTTCTAATTTTGAAGGGAGACTATTGATGATCTACTCCAAAGTGCTTGTTTCGAAGATAAGCAAGAAGTTTATAAGATAAAAAAAGATAACTGACCAAAATTTCCCAGATAGCAAGCATCTGAGTTTGTACTAAAACCATGATCCACTGGTGTCCAAGTCAGAAAAGAAGTTATAACAAGTAAGAATTTTGCTTTAGAAGAGTTGAGGCTAGGATAGGGAGGAATGTCAGGAAAAACCTGGCACGACTTTTGCCATTCCTAAATTTACTGTGTATGGCATAGCATCAACAGTAGTGCCTGATAAAAGCTTATAACTTCTGAAGGAATATATATTGTCTATTTAACACCAGAGATTAAGTCTATACCCCAATCAGAATCAACCTTTGTACAGGAATTTGAACACAGACTAAGAATTGCCTAAGTTTGAGCTATCTGTGCATTTGGGCCCTAAATGGTCCACTCTGCCGTCTGTGAGAACACAACTAACTCTGAAACTAGGCAGCAGAGTATGTTACTGAGAGCATGTAGCTCCCTATTCCATCTTTTCCATATATAGGCAGTTAGGTTCCAAATTTGATATTTTGTATATACTGGTTCAATGTCTACAGATAGTGAAAGAAGCAAAAATTCTGTAAACCAATCTGGGTTTAAACAGATCTAAGATACATCCTTAATGCTTCAAAACTAGAAGGGCTTTCTAGAAACCCTGTAATTGGTTTCATTGGGTATTTTTGTCTACCCAGAATCCAGGACCCTTTCCTTATACTAGAATCTGAAATCACATTTGATTATGACCACTACTTTTAATCCATAAATTTGAGAGAAGATGCATTTCCATGGAAACATTCAAACAAGAGGTCACACCCCAATCAACACTAATACATCTGCCCCCACAAGATTGCATTAAAGAATATGGCATTTTGGGGGACATAATACATCCAAACCAGCACACCTTCTTAAAGCAGGTTATCTCTGTGCTCATATTCCATGACATTGCTGCTATGAAAATCAAGAAGGAAAACTCCAGTGGGGGAGAGGGGATGCTGATCACATACTCTTTTTTTTAAATCTGTTTTCTCCTAGAGACAATGAAGCCATTCCTCAGTTGATAATAACAATGAAAATAGAACAGCAGACATTTAGACAGCCCTTTCCAGACTACACATTCCATACTCAAGCAACACGGGAGGTTGTTTTAGTTTGCTAAATGCAGATACACCAGATTGGACAGACTTTTAACAATGGAGATTTAGTAGCTTACAAGTTTATGGTTCTGAAGCCATGAACATGCCCAAATCAAGGCATCATTGGATGTTATCTGGATCCTGTGTCAGGTAGCAAGGCACATGCATCTGCTAGTCTTCCCCTTTTCTTCAGGGTTTCATTGCTTCCAGCTTCTGGCTTCAGTGGTTTCTTCTCTGTGGCTTTTATTTCTCTCTGAGGCTTTCTCATCAACTTCTGTGTGTGTCTTTTTCTCTCAGCTTCTCTGTCTCTGTTTCTCTTCAGCTTATAAAGGACTCCAGTTAGAGGGTTAAGATCCACCTGGGGCAGGCCTCAAGTGAAATAACCTAATCAGGAGGTCCCACCCACCATAGGTCTACATCCACAGAGATGGATAAGCTTTAAGAACATGATATTTTATGGGGTCCATAAAACCTCCAAACCATCACAGAGATATTTTCATTATCTTAATTTTAGAGATGAAGAAATGAGACACCATGCTTTGTTTGTGACTACAAGGAATAAAGAATGAGGTTCCTTAGGAATTCCTGTTACAAAATGAACTCAAACATGCTGCAAATTTCTTAGTGACATGAAATAGTCATGTTAATTAAGTGGCTTAACTAATAAAAATATTTTGCTTTGTACAACTCCAAAACCAAAAATACAAAATAAGTACATTACATAAAATTTAGGAAATAAAGAAAACCTTAAAAAAAATGAACATCACCATGACCTATAGTTAACAACTGTTCATATTTTGGATTGCTCTGTGTGTGAGTGTGTTGGTGTTGGTCCTTTTGCGTATATTCTTTTATACAAATCAGATATTAAAGTATTTATTGTGATGTGTGGCATATTCATCCTTTTATTTTGAGTGTTCAGCAAGTATCATGGCATACAGGCGGTTCTCAATATATGTGTTGACTCCTGGACCTTAGGGAAAAGTATCAGGAGTATTTTAAATTGTGACTTTGTCCATCTCTACAACATGGAGATTCGACTTCCCAGGTATTGAATATCAGTTTGCATATACTGCATAGATATTTTGTCTATTTTATGGATGAAAATATTGTTCAGAAAAATTAAATGATTTTTCCCAAATTATAAATTAATAAATTGCAGAACCAAGATTTGTGTCCAGGTCTTTATATTCTAAGTTCTGTGTCTTTGTATTTTAAGTTCAATGCTTGCTCTTCTAGTGACATCACAATTGTTTCAAAGTCCTTTGATTTCCTGGTTAGTATCGCCTTAAAAAGTAAAACATGACTTACATTCATGAATTTAGGGACACTGCAGTAAAAATGAATATATATTATATATTATATATATATATGTATGTGTGTGTACTTTTATTTTTTTAGAAAGTATTATATACACTGGATATTTCTCACATGAAGTCTAAAAACCTTCTTATAGGATATACACACTATAATTGTCTGGTTTCCATGAAAAGTTATGAGGGTTTCTGCCTATATAATCCATGTCTGTGAGTGGCTACGTCCTATGCAGAGGGATTGAAGATTGACTTTTGCATGGCAAATTGTATTGTGAAAAAATGTTGTAATAGCAAATGTTTTATATAAAGTAGGTAATCACTTTGTCCATATTTGGGAATGGAAAGACTAATTGCGTCTTTAGAAGTAATACTGAAATATTGTTATTTACTGGGATGCAAAATAAGAACCTCTAACATGGTATTCCCCTAAATTGGATGTCTCCTTGCCGGTATTATCTCTGTTTTCAATTTATATTTTTTGATACTATTCTATCATTTCCTTTTTGTAATGCTTTCCATAAATGGCACAATTGCTGATGTGAAAGAGAGGGATAAGGTGTAAATCTCTCTGTTTTCCCAACCACTACTCATTAACCTAAATATCCCTCTATTCTGACTGCCCATCACCATTTTTTCACCCTTTTGATTTTTATTCTTGGATTGTGCTGCTGACTTGTGTATCAGCATCTCTGTTTCTTAAACACAATTTTAAAGTAAGTGTATTTATCTTCACTATTCTAGTCTAGAACAGTGAGAGAATATTAAAAAGGATTAACAGGGAAGAATTGCCACTATTTACTTTGGGGAAATAAGAAGAAATCAAAATGCAGACTTTCTCAAAGGAAACAATTCAACTTCAAACTATTGTAGACAGAAAATGAAGCACCAACTATGCCATTAACCAGATGTCAGAAGGAATGTTTACCAACCACTTTCAACTCGAGAGGAAATTTTGGGATTAACACAAAAATGACAAAAAAGGAAAAGAAACAAAAAAGTCATCCATAAAGATAAAATTTTAAGTTTTAAATAAATAGAAAGTAAATATGATGAAAAGGAGTAATCAATAAAATTTGGAAAGGCATATAAATTTGACTAGGATTACAGGTATTTTGTATACGATATGACATGCCGCAGAGCCACACTCTGAGGCCAAAAATTCTCAACACTGAATTTTTTTTTCTTTTCCTATTTACATTAAAAAAAAAACAAAAACAAAAAAACAAAAAAAAGTCCCATGCCTTGCCTTATTCTCACGTGACAAACTACAGTAAGCAATATGAGCTTTCCCTCTGTGAGTCTCTCAAAATCACTATTGAGGATGTCAAGCATGAATTCTAGCCAGAGCTTCTATCCAGCCCTGAAGGTAGGTGAGCATTGCCTTGCAGGGTGGGGGAAGGTCTCTCCTGCCCTTGGTAGGTGAAGGATTCCAGGCTGGAGAGGCAGGGAACTTCCCCAACTCTGTGTGTATGAATATTTTTACAGCCTTCAGTTTTGGGCTTTGGGGGATCTAAGTGTCTAAGGCTTTACTATTTAGAGCTCATTTATACCCCTTACACCCTCTAGCTCCCCAGGTGAGGTAGCATCCAGACCATGTGACATCTGTAAGAAATGCTGAGCAAAGCAAACACCAATAGATATCCAGTAGAATGTTAACTCTAACTTCTCGTTCTATGTAGTCCTGGCAACCCACATTTTGTATGGCGATGAATTATGACCTGTATTTATGATGCTCCTTGAACACAAATGGGCTTACTTTCAGGTAAGAGTAACATCACTACAATTGTAACTCTCTTGTTATCCTTAGGGCTTGGGTCGGGGGACCCTACAGCAATTTGTTTTGGGTAGACATACGATATTCCCTGGCTGATAAAGTAAAAACTAAAACTAAGATTCCAATTAACTATGAATGAGCCAGATCACAGAGGTAAATATAGTGGCTGATGACCCAGGAACTACTGATTATTTAGCTTAATGGAGTCATAGGGAAAGTGATTTAAAACCTTATAATCATTTGGAATTAAAAGTCCTCCAGTTGACTTACTTTTTTTAGTTTCCAATACGTGGCTATAGAACTCAAGGCCTGGAATAACAGACTTCTCCCTCTAGTGGGAAAAAAAAAAAAAAAAAAAAAAACAGAGTATAGGGTCCCTCCACTGAGGGCAGAACTCTATTAGCACCCCTCTCCCCTCCTACCTCATGCAGGCTATATAGTGGGATGGCCTACAAATTCCAATCCTTAAAAATAATAGTAACAGCTATTCACTGCTTTCTATTTGCCAGATAGAGTTAACTGCTTCATATATGTTAGCTCATTCAATGTGAATAACGTCCATCCATAAACTTGGAATGCTTCTGAGGCTGAAGGACTTGAGAATTGTTTTCAATGGATTGAAATAAATGTAGTATGGTGGACTTATTTTAACAACAGGAAAAGAATAGAAAATTTAACACTGGGTTAGGGAATTATGATGGTGCCATAATTAAGAAGCCTGATGTTATTTTCAAAATACCCATAAAGACTGGGGCCTACAAACTATGGAGCCCATATACACTAGCCTTCTCTGTTTAGATAAGGAAAAACGAATACTTAGTAGCGCTCGGGTTTTGGATCAGTGAATAATGGTTGAGTTTAATTTAGTGGGGTGCTAATGAATTAGAAGCAATCGCAGCTCGTAGAGCATATTAATCTGGTTGAAACCCAAATGAAATACATTTGTCTGGCATTATATAAGAAGTTAATGCAAAACAGAGAGTCCACAATTTAGAATAAAATTCATTAAATGAATTCCAAAGCAGGCATATTGCACAAATTAATAACAATTTAAAAACATGCTCTGAATCTGCTAGAGGTAAAAACACCCATGCCAGCCACCCTTTGGCTGTCCTTGTTATTGTACCATTATCATTATTTTTCTAACCCTATACTGTTGAAAAGCCAGAAGGACAAAGACTTCTTTCTTTCATTTTGGCTTGGATAATTCCCAAATGCAAAGATTTACAATAACAGTAACTAACTTAGTGAGTCTTTTCTATACATCAGGCTCCATTTAAAATGCTTGACATAAATGAACTCATTTAGTATTGAAAGCACAATTATTTTTATTTTAGGTGATGGAAATACCAAAGGACTTTGAATAGTGTTGAATCAGCCAGTAAGAGTGCCCCTTAGCCATTTTCCTTGTGGCAATGCTCCCTTTGTTTGTGAGAAAATGGACTGTATTCACCATCACTAGGAGAGCATGATACTGTAAATCTATCTCATGAGATAGTATTTTCCTTTTCAACAAGAGGAAGAAAGAAAAGGATGATATGGCATCAAGTATATATAACTGCTGCTTTAGAATATTCATTAGAAATATTTTGTCCTAACCAGTAGGGGAAAGTTATAATCATATGTACTCACTGTCAATCATCTTGGGAATGAACGAAAAGGGCAGGTTTTGTCACAGGAAGAAAAGCAGTGACAAGTTTATGTCCAAAGGTTAAATGGTCAATGAGCCTCTCTCTGTCCACCTAAAATGGGTCAGGGCCTCTAGCTCTAATCAGGTCTCAGAAACAGTTCAGTGAAAGGGACTGCACTTGAAGAATTATAAAAAACCATTATCAGTAATAATTGTTAATTAATGTTATTTTGGTTGTATAATAAAATGTTTTTTGTTGAACATTCTTTGAATGATGCCTCTTGAATTTCTGAATCTTTCACTCCCTGACTTATAAAAAGCACCTATCCAATATGTCATCTGGCAGTTGGGAGTCTCCAAATCTTCATGAAACTTCTCCTAGAACATAGCCTTAGGCAGTTAGTTTAAATGATAATTCCCAAGTTGAAACAAAGTAGCTCTTTCCATTAAAGAGCAAACTAATTTCAAACAAACCACACTGTTTCTATGATCAAAAAACTTAATACTATCTCTCCAACACATCGGGATATATGGACTCCCCCAGACTATTTATATTTTAAAAATAAAGGAAGTGTTTATCATATGCTCACGATCATGGTGGCAAGTCTTGCTGTATATTCTATCAATGGAAAAGTCCTCAGTTGTCACAGGATAATGCCCTCATTACATCCTACAAGTACTCACACAAAGAAGTAGTCTCTTACACCTTTTCTTAGATAGAATATAGTGGTGAAATACTCATTAATAAAAGCAAACCTCACAATCCTCTAGTGTCAAGTAACAACATTTGCAGACATAACTCCTCTTGTTTTATCTCAACTGACTTCTGGTGCCTATAGAAAAATGAAGAAATGGGGAAAATGTCTAGCTGGAATAAAGCTTTTGCTATATAAAAGTGTAAGATAATGTCCAAAGGCAAAATATTGGCAGAGTCTTACTTAAAATCCAACTCCTCTGAAGATGAATGTGATAAATGTCCTAGGTTGCAATTGGGTGTTTCAACTTTAAAGCCCTGAGGACATTTTCAAAGTCTAAGTTTACTAGAGGATGCTAGTATTTAAGGGAGAAAGAAAACTGATTACTCAAGAATACAGACACACACACACACATGCACACACAGCCTACTGTCCCCACACTCAGCCTGTAATGAAAAGGATAAAAGGCAATTTTGTGAGAAGAAATAAGAAAATGGAGGGACCTATAACTTGTTCATCCAAATTGTGTAGATTCGTTATGCCAAAAGGAAAACTGAGGACTCGGTCTAGGGGTTTCTGACTCAATAATTTGTTTGTTTTTCTAACTGCAGGTATTTAATATTAAATATTCAAAATTGTCACTGCTATGGCTTGTATTCCTCCAGAAGTAAACTTTAGGCAAGGTTTAAGTGCAAGTGTTTTATTTGGGAGGTGATCCTATGAAACCCAGTTAGGGGAGTATGACAGAGAAGGGAGAAAATAATGAGTGCATTACCAAGCAAGCATCCACTCTGGGCAACTGGAGCTCAGTCCCCTTGGAGTGCTCCTGGAGACAGTTCAGAACAAGCTTCAGAGTTGTCCCAACTGAGGGCTGAGGAAGCTGGGATATTTGTCCGCTCACTCCTCTCCATCATTAGTGGTGGGTTTCATGAGAGCAGAGTAGGAAAAATAATATTGTTGATGAAGACATTTAAAGTAGAGCTTTACTTCCATCTTTCTGCTCCAGCAGTTCTTCTGAATATATTCCTCTTTTAATGTCCCAGTCTATGGATTCTAAGAACTGTGTCAATTCTGGGTTGGTTTTGATTGTTTTATTTATTTTGAAATTATGAGCCATGCTTTCCTGCTCCTTTGAATTCCTGTTTCTCTTTACTAGATGTTGGGTATTTTGAATTTTACTTTGTTAGGTGCTGGATGCTTTTGTATTCCTGTAAGTACACTTGAACTTTGTTCTGTGGCACAATTATGTTACTTGGAAACAGTTTGATTTGGGCAAGTGTTGCTTTTAAGATTTGTTAGAAGATACCAGTTCTATGCTCTATCTGCTCTACCCAATGTCCCATGAATCATGAGGTTTTCCGGTCTGGCTGGCAGGAATTGTTACTTACACAGGGTAATGCAAGCCAAACCCTGTTCCCTCTTATCCTTTTGGGTGGGTCTTTCCTCAGCCTCTCAGCCTGGTATCTTCCCTCACATGCAATGCTGATCAGTTGAATCAGCTAATCACTCCAAGTGGGACTTCAGGTGGGATGTTCTGCAGATTCCCAGGTTTCTCTCTGTTTAATTTGTGAAGAATGGTTGAACACTCATGTATTAACTGTAAAAGTTTCTTTTTTTTCCCTCAGTGATGGATAATTGCTACAACTATTGTCAATATGCTGCAGAATTTGTAGAATAGAAGCAGTTATCTTATCCCTTAAAACTTCAAAACAATATGTATCTGTTTCTTCCACATACAGCACATCTCATCCACCACCGACATCTCCATCTCTCATTCTTTAATAAAAAAGACATCAATTTTCCTCTTTAAACCATTTTGCTCGGGTTTTCATGGAAAACCGTACTGTCACTGGAAAGCTGTCAGCTACTTTATATCTGGTAATAATGATTTTAAAACTACTCCTGGACACCTACTCTATTTCAAGAAATTTATAAGGTGGGTTAGTAAAAGGAGAAGGTGTATTAATGCTTCTACTTTGTTTATTCAGTTACAAATACAAGAATACCTCTTGTGACAAGTAATAACCCAGAGGTGTAAAATATACCTCTCTACTCATCCCCGCACCTCCCCAGGTTTAAATACACCAGGAACTCAATTTAAGTGTCTGTTTGGCACTGTTATCCTTGCACTGCTATGTTTTACCTATAACAAGAGAAATCCCAGGATACTGTGATTGTCCCCTTCCTTGTACAACTAGATACTTTCTATCTCTAGTGTGTGTATTTGAATCCACTGAAAAAACTGTAGAAATGCACAAGCAATATTCTTGATCTTCTTTTCTATTCTTTGGTGAGAGATTCTGCCTTGATTGAAAGAAGAATTATTTTACTTCAGAAGAGCCATTAAACTTCCTTATACAGATATTTATAAAAAAATATTTGAATCTTGGTTTTGGAAGCCATGCGTAAAAACTGAAAAACATGCAAAAGGCCTTTAATTTCTGCCACAATTGTGGGACCTGAAGGAGTTCACTGGCAATCATATGTGGACTCAGTAGGAATAAGGAGTTGTTTAAAGGCTAGAGGAATTGGTGAATAAGAAGAAATGGAAAGAAATGAAAGTGAAAAACAAAGTCTTCAAAACCTACATATTCTCAGACCTGTGAAAATTCTGTAGCTGCTTAGAACATATTATTTTCTTCTTTTTAAGTCTCTGTCTTATGACGACTTATCTCATTGTTTTCTTTCTTCCTTTTTTTTTTTTTTTTTTTTTTTACAATTAAAAAGCCACTGTGTTCACAGGCAGACTGAGTAGATCCAAATACTGTGCTTGCTATAATTTAGGTATTTCTTGATAATACTTCCATTTTTAAGAATGCTTTTATTAATTTAACAACCATAAGAAAATAATCCATGCTGGCATGTCTCAAAATATGCCCATGATTCATTTCTTAAGATGATTGCTGGAAGAAAAAAAGGTTTATTGTCAAAAAAATTTGGAGCATCTGAATATTAAATAGATTTCTTGGAGACATAAAATGCACATTATCATCTTGAAGGTGTAGTGGTTTGAAGCTACATGAACCCCAGAAAAAAACATGTTCTTAAATTTAATCCATTTCTGTGAATGTAAACCCATTGTAAACCTTTTGATGAAGTTACTGCAGTTAAGATGTGACCCACCTCATTCAGGATGGGTCTTAATCCTATTGCTGGCATCCTTTATAAGAGAATGAAATTCAGACAAAGAGAGAGAAAGCTATGGAAGCAAGAAGCAGAAAGTAACAAAGCCAGGAAGAAAAAGAAGAGACCAGCATACAGTGTCATGTACCTTCCCATGTGGCAGAGGAGCCAAGGATCATTAGCAGTCAGTCTTCAGGAAGAAAGCATCATCTTATGATACTTTGATTTGGGCATTTTCCTGGACTCTAGCCATGAACGAATAAATTTCCATTGTTTAAGCCCAATCCATTGCACAGTATTTGCTGGAGCAGCCTAGGAAACTATAACAAAAGGCACTGAAGAGTACTAGAGTAAGTCACACTATATGACTCTGTTTAACAGCAGTTCTCAAATGTATTTCATCAAAATTTTATTTTTCTTACCCATTATAACTATTGTGGTTGAACATTCAGGGAATGTTGCCACAGCTCCTTTAAACCTTTTATTTTTGTTGTTTTCTTATTTTTGTTGTTAATTATAAACAAGCTGAGAGCAACAGAGAGGCATAGAATGAGAGGCAATGGCTGGGAGTCAAGGACAAACTTGGTCACCTTGCTTATTGCACCCAAGGCTGCTGCTGCTAGACTCACTCACAATCCCTGTCCAGGACCCCTCTGGCCAGAAAGTTGAGGACGTAAGCCCTGAAACAACATTGTCTTTATTCAGTGACATTAATACCTATGGCTTGAAAAGAAGTCCCTGGCCCTGAATTTTCCTGTATATGGCCCATCCAAATTCTGAGTTAAAAAGTCAGATATCTCTTGTGTATTCAAATAGTTTTTCCAAGGAAATTGGGGGAAATAGTTTTTACTTATTTTTGCACATAACACTATTTGTTTCTGATCTAAATTTAAGAAAAAATGTGGGTTTATATAGTTTCTAAAATGAGAAAGCATAATATCATGAACACGTTCATGCCTGGGATATTTATTTATCAGCACATATCTACTGTGAGTCTACCCTGTGTCTGGCATTGTAATAGGTGCAGAACATACAGTTCTGAACAAAACACAGTTTACAAACTCATGAGTGTCTATTCCAGTGGGGTGGGGTACAGAGAGTGAACAAATAAACAAACAGTACATCAGATACAGATAAGTGCTATCAGTAAAGCAGAATAAATATGATAGAGAATGACCATGATGTTGGTACAATTATACACAGCAGTATTTTTCAACCTGCAAATTAGGGGGTCATGAAATCAATTTAGTGCATTAAGGCTAGCCCTTTTTAATAAAATAGAACAGAGTAGAACATAGAAGGAAAATGGCAAGTGACCCTTTTATATAGAAAAATGATAGTAAACATTGCTTTATACTTTTTTTTATGGAAAGGACAAGTATTGTAGGGTCTCACAAATATAATCTAATTATAATGAGCAAAGTGAGGATTGAATCTGAGAGCATAGGTTATCAGGGGATAGAAAGTGGACATGGACTGAGCAATGATGATCAAGGAGCACAGACCGTTCAATAAGACTCATTGTAAAGGTTCCTTGATTGTAAACTCTTAGAGCAGTCACATGTATTCCTGACTATGTGTGCAAGGGTTATCTAACTCATCTATAAGCATGTTTGGAGTCATCTTTTAAAATATAATTCTTGCCATCTGTGATGGTCAAGTTCATATGTCAACTTGTCTACGTTATAGTGTCCAGTTATATGACCAAGTAAGCACTGGCCTGATTGTTACTTTGAGAGTATTTCATAAAGGGATTTTCATTTCTAATCAGTTGTTTGCATCTATGGCTGATTGCATCTACAACCAACAAAGGAGAGATTGTCTTCAACAATGTGGGGAGTCTCCTCATTCAATCAGTTGGAGGTCTTAAAAGTCAGAATTGAGGATTTCAGAATTCAGTAAAAATAATTTATGCCTCTACTTTAGATAGCCAGCTTCGCATGGGGAATTCAACTTCACCTTCATTGGAGTTTTCAGTTTATGACCTCCCCTGCAGAGCTCAGATATTGCAAAATTCCAGATTTCAGGAACACCTTTATTGGAGTTCCAAGCTTGTGGCTTGCCCTACAGAATTTGGATTTGCCAAAATAATTAGCACCTGTCAGAGAACCCTGACAACCATGAAGCTTCAGTAAAAGAAACTCGTATTGGGGGGAGGAGGGCAGGGGACTATTCTATTGAGCTATTTTGAGTGAAAAATACAGACTTTGGGGAAGAGAAATTCAGGAAAAAGAGAACAAGTATAAAAACTCTGAGGAAGAGGTATATTTAAAGAGCACCAAGGATCCCAGCATGGCTGCAGAGCAAGGAGGGAGAGGAAGAGTGATGGGCTTTGTGTCCAGAATGCTAATCAGGGACTAGACCATGCAGACAGGGTAACTTCTTTAGATTCTATTCCAAGTAAAAAGGAAGGTCATTTGAGGATTTTGAGAGTGATGATGCCATAGTCTCATTCATTTTTTTCAGGTATTCTTCTGGCTAGCTTTTAATGAATAAGCTGTAGGAAGGCAAAGACACTTTGAGGATAGGGCCAACAGGATTTGCTGATAGATTGGATGCTGTGTGGAAAGGACAGACAGGAGTGAAGGACAATACCAAGTGTTTGGCTAGAACCTAAGAGATTGGGGTTTCTATTTACTGAGAAATTCTGTGGGAGAGGCAACCTTTTAGTCTTTATGGGAGATAGATGATAAATTGAGAGCAGATTTGGCACAAGCAGTGGTACATGTATTTAGCATTCAGAGAAGTGATTTAAATTTGAGAGTCAACAGAATATAGATGGCATGTGAAGCCTTGAGAGTGGATAAAATACATAAGTTGAATTAAGACATAGGAGGGAAGCAAAAGGAGAAGAATAGAAAGGATGGGAAGGGAAACGTAGTAATGGGATGAGAAGAGAAGGACTGAGAGCCTTGGGGCATTCTAATTTTTAAAGTCTTGGAAAATAACATAGAAAAATCAGCTAATATTATACAGAAGAGCATAAGAGTAAGTGAAACTCCAGAAACCAAAAAAAAAAAAAAAAAAAATGGTATTTCAAGAAGACAATAGGATTGACTTTTTTAATGTGGAATTTTTAGGCAACTTTGATAAGCGCTATTACAGCGGATTGGTGAGAATTGAAGCATGACTGGAGTGAATTCAAGAGAAAATTAGAAGTATGATATTGTAAGTAAAATAAACAAAGCTGAGTGTGAGTATGGTTGAAAAAGAAAGGCTGGGGGCATGTATGACACCAGAAGGAAAGACACAATAAAAACTGGGGGCTGTGTAGTTTAGCAAAACCTTGAGTAGAAAATGAAGGTGATTAAATATACAAGTATAAGAAGGTTGTTACATGAGGGAGAACAAATTAATGTCACCATTGCAAGGTGTTAAAAATGGAAGGTATATGGAAAAATACAATTAATCCAAACTAGAGTCTACAGTTAACAGTAACATTTGTAATATTCTTTCATTAATTGTAACAAAGGCAATATAACAAAACTAAATGTTGATAAGGAGGATGTAAGGGAGGGGTACAGGATTTTTGTTGTTGTTGCTGTTTCTCTCTCTCTTTTTTTTCCTTTTTCTTCTTCATTGCAGAAGTGGAAATGTTTACATATAGATTGTGGTGGTGAATACATAAGTATGTGGTCACACCAGGAGCCATTGATTGTACACTGAGGATGGATTGTATGGTGTATGGATAAAACTGTTTAAAAATAAACAGAAATTTACAAGTGTTGTAGAAGGTGCAGAGAGAGGGATGTACCTATTCTCTGTTGGTAGGGAAGTACAATGGTGCAGCCCCTCTGGAAGGCAATGTGATGGTTCCACAGGAAACTAAGTATAGGGTTGCCGTATGATTCTGCAACCTCATTATTAGGTATATACTTGAAACAATTGAAAGCAGGAACACAAATAGACATTTGCACACTGGTGTTTATGGTGACATTATTCACAATTGCCAATGGATGGAGGCTACCTAAGGGTACAACAACTGAAGAATGGAAGGGTAAACTTGGTGTGTACATACTATGGAAAACTGCACAGCTACAGAAAGGACTGAAGTCAGGAGACATGCAACTAGGTGAATGAACCTTGAGGATATTATGATGGGTGAAATAAGCCAGAATTGAAAGGACAAGTGCTGTATGGTCTCACAAATATAACCTAATTATAAGGAGCAAACTGAGAATTGAATTCAAGAGTATAGGTTATTAGGAGATAGAAAGTGGGCATGGACTGGGCAATTAATGATTAAGGAGCACAGACTGTTCAATAAGACTCATTGTAAAGGCTCCTTGATTGTAAGCTCTTACAGCATCACATGTATTCCTGAGTTTTAACTGTTATCTCTAAATTCTGAGATGCTGTGCTCTTTGTGTATAACCTGGTAGTTTCCAGAACTTTATGTATCTGTGTGGCACCTGAGTCACAGAGTTAGAGTTCTGCAGCCCTGAAAGTCAGCATTGCTCCATACAGCAACTGTTAAAGAAGTTGAAAAAAAAAAAAAAAAATCAGACTTCAATTAAGATATGAATTAAGCTGATCTGGTTAGGATTAAGGTAAATCAGAATACCAGGTAAAGGATGACAGTGTCTGTATTCTGAAAGTCCAACTTCTGTATGAGACCAAAGGAAGAGATGTTAATTTTGTCCCAAATTTAAATTTTCTGCAGCACACTATTTAACTTAACCTCTTTGGTAAGTGTATTTAAACAACCTAATTACATGGAACCTAGAATAGGTAATGGAATCTTATTATTCTTTATGGGTTAATACCCTGATATATTCCAGAGTATTTTGGGCAGAAAATTTTTAAAAAATTGTATATTTTCAAAATTCCCTTGAGGGACTGGAGAGAAAAATGTGGAACTGTTAAAATTCCCCATCAGGGAATTCCCAATATTCTCTCAAGCATTAGGCACTTCCAATTTAATAAGCTGAGGCCTCAATCTTGAGGATTGCCCTTATGAAAATTATTTCTTTAATGATGAAGGTAAGCCTACGTATAATTGTGCCTAAGAGTCACCCCCAGAGAACCTCTTTTTTTGCTCAGAGGTAGCCTCTCTCTCTAATCCAACTTTGCAAATAAATTCACTACCCTCCCCCCTATGTGGGACATGACTCTCAGGGGTGTAAATCTCCCTGGAAACATGGGACATGGCTCCCAGGGATGAACTTGGCCTCGGTATTGTGGGATTGAGAATGCATTCTTGAATAAATGGGGGAAAAGAAATGAAACAAATCAGATTTCAGTATTTAAGAGATTTCAAATAGAGTCAAGGGTCATTCTGGAGGTTACTCTTATACAAGCTTCAGCCAGATGTTGCACATTGCCACAGTATGCCAAGCCCCAACCAACAGTATTCCTAAGAACTCTAAAGAATACCCTGGGCGCTAACTAGGACTTTATAAATGTTTTACTTACTAAGTTTATTTTTTCAGAAACTTAAGACCTCCAGATTGTTCCTATTCCAGATAGGCCCAGAAACCCAGAGGTACCAGTCTCTCCAAGAACTTTAGCCAGTTGCATTCCTCTACTACATAAGGTCTACATCCTTTCCAGCATGAAGAAGCAAAAATGGTCATTGCCTAAGTAACCCTGAAGATTGAGAAAATGATCAAGTGAGAGGAGGTATAACTGAGAAATTAGGATTTAACAAATGATTATGACTCCTGACTCGTTATCTCAAGATTTCTTTTTAACTACTAGTGTATTAGAACTGCAGGGAACACCTGAAATTGTTGAACTATAATCCAATAACCTTGATCTTTGATAATGATTGTATAACTATATAGATTTTGTCATGTGACCATGTGATTGTAAAAACTGTGACTGGCACTCCCTTTATCCAGTGTTTGGGTATATGAGCAATATAATAAAGACATGCATGAAAAACAAAATGGGTCAGGAATATGTGGAAAAAGTATCCCTAAGTAAACTGTGGACAACAGTTATAGTATTAACTTTAATAATCTTTCATCAATTGTAACAAACATAACTACTATAAAAAATAGCAGATGTTTCATTTTGCTAAAGCTGTCAGAATGCAGTAAACAGGAAATGGATTGGCTTTTATAAAGGGGGTTTATTAGGTTACAAATTTACAGTTCTAAGGCCATAAAAGTGTCCAAACTAAGGCATCAACATGAGGTTATCTTCACCGAAGAAAGGCCAATGGCATCCAGAAGGCCTCTGTCAGCTGGGAAGGCATGTGGCTGGCATCTTCCATTCCTTTGCTTCAGAGTTACATTGCTTTAAGCTTCTCATTCCAGGGGCCTTCTCTTTAAGTGTCTCTGGGTTCTCACTTAGCTTCTCCTGGGCAAACTCTGGGCTTCATCTCTTAGCTTAGCATCTTCATATGTCTTTGTGATTACATCTCCAAGCATCTGGGTCTGTGTTGGCTCTGAGTTCTCTCTCCCTCCATGAGCTCTCTTAAGGACTCCAGTAAACTAATTAACACCCACCTTGAATAGGCAAGGTCAGTCTCCATGGACATAATCTAATCAAAAGTTCCCATCCACAATTTGGTGGGTCACATCTCCATGGAAAGAAACTAATCAAAAGATCCAACCAACAGTGAGTCTGCACCCACAAGAATGGATTGAAAGAGCATGGCTTTTCTGGACTATATAACAGTTTCAAACTGGAACAGTAGAATAAAAAAAAAAAGTGTCATCAATTGTAACACATTTTCCATACCAATGCAAATGGTGGTGGGGTGGTGTGTGGGAATCCTGTATTTTATGTCTTGTAAACCCACAACTTCTCTAATAATTTTTTTAAAAAAAAGAGTTAAAAGGAAAGAAAACTGAAGACAAGTAATAAAGAAATAAAAGACGTGTCAATCTCAATATAATAAAAGAGAAAATTAAAGGAGCAGAAGTCAATATTAAGTAGTTAATTTTTTCTAAAGCCTTGCTAATAAAGGCAGCAGATAAATAGAAGGGACAGTGGCTGATGGGGGGATGAAAGAATGAGATCTTGTGAACAGAGAGGAGAAATTAACCTCGGATAGTTGGGAACTTCACTCCATAGCACCAAAAGGAGAATCAGAAGGTATAGATATGAACACACGCAATTTAATAGAGGTGATAGTGGAAACTTGTGCAAGTTCTCATTTGAGTTCTTTCATCTTCTCAGTGCTTAAAAACCTTCAATCTCTCTGACTCCTCTTTAAATAACACCTATGTTATTTAATGCCTACAAGTCTCTGCATTAACTGGCTCTGTCCTCCTTCTCTGGTGTCATCTCTCAACCCTGCCTGTGCTTCAAGACACACTGGCACCAGAACATGAGGTGCTTCTCCTTGTTTTCAGGGCCTTTGCACATGATATCCCTTGTGTCCAGAAAGCCACTTAGCCTCATTCTTGCCTAAGTAACCTACTCATCCTTTTCAGCTTCACTCAGATGTTATTTCCTCATGAAATTTGTTTCTTACCACCACTGCCTTCCACTCCCAAGAACATCCATCTGTTGTAGTTCCCATTTGCTATATCTTTTTTCCCTTAGTACTTAGTTTATGAGTCTATAATTTTCTCAAGAAATATTCATCTCTTCCTCTGGGCTGTGAGTTCTATGGAAATACTGTCCAAGGCTGTTCTGAGGTCTCTAATTTGGCACACTATAGAGCATCCTTCATTTTTACCTGAGTTCTAAACTAATTGAGACATATTCACAGGAATAGGGTTCATGAGGATCAAAATAATACATTTTCCAACTAGAAAGGTTGAGATGGATGGCATGGCTATATCTACAGGCAAATAAGCTCCTGAAAACTTACCCCTAGAAACTAGGCAGACTCATGTAGTCATAGTGTGTCTTCCCCAGAGAAGTGAAGAAGCATAAAAGCTCCTTGGAGCAACTCATTCCCAGTCATAATGGAAGAGGAAAGAGCTGGACTTTACATGCCCATTTAAAAATTTCAGGCTCAGTAATCTGATAAAATCCTGCTCCTCTCTTGGAATGAATGAATGGTGAGCAAGAGAGAGGAAGGAACAGCCTTTATATGGAAGGAAACATCATGAGTATGGAATAATTATTCCATGCCAACAATGACTAATGCATCACTAGAGTTTACCTAAATCAATTCTTTGCTCATTGTATGCAAGTACAATGATAAGGATGAGTGAATTTGCCCTCCCCCCTATGTGGGACATGACTCCCAGGGTGCAAATCTCCCTGGCAAAGTGGGATATGACTCCTGAGGACGAGCCTGGCCCTTGCATTGTGGGAGTGAGAAAGTCTTCTTGGACCAAAAGGGCAAAGAGAAATGAAACAAAATACAGTTTCAGTGGCTGAGCAATTTCAAATGGAGTTGAGAGGTTATTCTGGAGGTTATTTTTATGGGTTATATAGACATCACTTTTTAGTTTTTAGTGTATTAGAATAGCTAGAAGGAAATACACAAAACTGTTGAAGTGTAATCCAGTAGCCTTGATTCTTGAAGATGATTATATAACTATATAGCTTTTACAGTATGACTGTGTAATTTGTGAAAAACCTTGTTACTGACACTCCCTATATCCAGTTTATATACAGATTAGTAAGAAAATAAAGACAAAAAAATAAATAATAGCAGGGGTGTAAGGGGTATGAGATGCTTTGAGTGTTCTTTTATTTTTATTCTTATTTTTATTTTTTTTAGAGCAATGAAGATATTCAAAAAAAGATTGTGGTAAAGTGCTTTCATCACATCAGAATCATGAACTATTGATTGTACACGTTGGATGATTACCTTGTATGTGAATGTATCTCAATAAAATTGCATTAAAAAAGAATGAATGAATTAATGAAAATCAATCAATGACTTCCTGGTATTTAATTTTTGCTTGTTACAAAATCTTCATAACATCCCCAACCCTGTAATCTACTTCTTTAGTCACCCCAATTACTATGGTCCATGAAGCAAGTCCAACCTACCACCTATTCTTATAGCTAAAGCTTTATGGTAACTTAGTCACACTCATTAATTTGGTCATTATCTATGGCTGCTTTGGAAATACTTTGACATAGTTAGATGATCACAACAGAAGACTGTTGGCCTGCAATTCCTAAACTGTTTACTATCTAGCTCTTTACAGAAATAGCTTGCAGATCCTTACTAAAGAAAGTAAAGAAAGAGACACACTGCAGGGGCAGAGCAAAAACAGCTACATCCTCTGAATGTCAAAACTGAGAGGACAGTCAAGGAAGTTTGGCAGTGTAAGGAAAAGACAGTCTTTGCTGGACAGTTACTTTTCTGCACTGTCTTTTATTTGATGGATAAATATCTAGAGACAGTTGTAAAGAGAGAGCACATTTCAGCAGGAGGCAGTGGTTTAGCTCTGGCTTGGAGAGTTATTGACCTCTCCCACCTGAAAGCGAGCTTAAATCAGTTTAGCCCCTAGACTTCCACTTGCTTTGTTCACTCCTGGGAAAAGATTTCAATCAGGCAGTTTCTTTTACCTGAGGCTGGAGAAACAGGTATTCACACTAATGGCATCCTGTCAATACATTCCAAGAAGCTACCTCTATATGCAATTTGTAGTCTTCCTTTTTAGGCATCACTAACCATGGAGCTGAAAGGTACAAACAAATAGAGAAAATGATTGTTTTATAGTTTTGTGTATGATATATTTCTATCCATCAGTGGTCAGCAGAATTTCTGGCAATTTCTCTAAAGCTACCTTTTTTCAAATAAAGTGGTAAATCTGCAAAACAAAAAATATATTCTAGTACATATATTCATCTAATTATTATATCCTATAACAGGTAGGTAGGATACCTATAGTTTCTGTTGTAACATAATAATATTATATTTTTTATAAACATTATCTCAGAATAATTATTTACGGCACAGAACATAAAGGGTGACAATGGGTTTACAAAGTATATCAGTGCTGTGGAAGGATGTGAGGTGGAGTTGCAAACTCTATAAAAAAATTATAATAGCTCACATTTATTGGGCATTCACTATATACTATACAATGTTCTAAGTATTATCTCACTTAATCCATTTAAAAATCCTTGGAGGTAGACATTGTGATTATTCATATTTAATGGAAGATGAAACTGAGGGATGAAATAGTTAACGTACCTAGCCAAAGGCCATACAATCACTAATAATGAAGATGGGATTCAAAGACCTTAGGCTAGAAGCTTCCCCAATTTTTTTGGTTCACGGTGCCCTAAGTATTCAACCACTTTTTTTAAGATGTCTAGGCCAGAAGAAATACCACAGGGTTCTGTTTATTAAGTAGTTAGATCCAAGAATATTAGTAACTATTTATTTCCAATGAACCTAGTTAATATTTGAACAAACCACAAATATAAATTGAAAGAAAGAAAAACATATTTTATGTCATTCTTAAATAACCACCATCCTTATGACAGGATGTGTATGCTTGCTGGGCATTGAAAAGCTTCCCAGGGTTTGGAATCTTGTTGGATACCACCACCCTAAGTTCCTGGTCCACATTGACTTTTATCTGGTAATTGATTTTTATCATAGCAACCTCACAGAGATGTACTATCACCAAAAGAAATGCAATGTGATCTAATTTTGAAACTTGGAACTGTGGAGCTAATAGCTCTTGCGAGATCCAGAAGATGTTGCTGTGTTTCCCTGGGATATTTAAAATATACCTATGGAGCCTCAGTGCACAATTTGGGAGATGCAACATTTGCTATTTTATAGCCTTTCATATTGAGTGGTAACTGTCCACAAATGCATTAGTATGCGATATCAGAAACTCCAAAGATTAGCCATCTGGTACTGACTTTTAGGTTAGTGAAGAAGTTAAGAGCGGTTATAAGATATACACACACAATCACAACAAAAACAGGGAAAAAAAATGGTACAGTGCAAGGTAAAGAGAAGAAGCTTGGGAGTAAGACAATCCTAAATTTGCATTGAGGTTTTTAAATTACACTGTGCTGTTGGAAGTACAGATATGTGCCAACTGCTGTCACATCTTAGAGGCACAAAAATATTTATGCTAACAGAAAAAAGTTAAATGATGAGTCAAATAATATTATAGGTAGTAACTGCTATCTTGCTATTTCTACCTCAGTAATGCTTCCCAAATTCATTCTGCTTTTTGCCTTCCTACCACGGTTACTTAATCCAAACTCTTGTTACTTTTTACTTATTTGGGAATGGAATTCTGGGGTCTTAGAAACCCAAAATACAGTTTTGTGCCATGCAAGTCCCAAAGCAGTCTATGGACTGATGCCATGTTTTAAAAAGTTTGTTCTTGGTCTGTAAGAGGATATGTGCAGTAATTGATGTAACAATTTAGAAACATTTACAGGAATTTAGAAAAATAATTTTATTTCTGTTTAATTTAATAATTTTTAAAATGGAGTTTGCATATTATATTCTGGCTTTTTATATTTCATTTCTCTAGTAATTTATTTTTATTATAATTTACAAATATATTTGTCCACAGCAGATTAAAAATAAAAGGATTAAACAAAAACTGGTGCTTCACCACATATAGTTTGAGAAGCACCAGTTTAGAAGGGGACCTTGGATAAGAATGTGTGCTTGGCCCTGTGGACTTTTTGCCCATGAGTAGGGGTGTAAATGGAAGAGGGATAGACAGAGATCCTCCAAAGGAATGGGACTAGGACACAGGCCACAGGCCTGTACTGATTATGATTACTCCCTGGTAGACAACAGAATCTTTTAGGATAGGGAAATAACTCATGTTGTCTTTCCAATACATAGTACCATAATTGGCACATTAAACAAATGATTTTTGGATGATGATGATGATGACAATGACTCTCATTTTTTAAATTGTGTTCTGTGCCAGGAGCTACACAAGACACTTTATATAAATTAACTCTAATCTTCATAAGAATCACCAGGATATGCATTATCCTCTCTACTGAGGATCCAATCTCCGTTTCAAAATTTAGAAGGGAGAGTGTTCTTTTCAGTTTAGGTTTGGGAAAGTGAAGAAGAGGCCTTATTGGAAAAAATGAGATTTGAACTGAGACTTAAAGGATGGGAAGAGTTGTGAGAAGTAAAAGAAAGAAATATCATGGCCTACAAGGGGAGACTTGTGCAAACCAAAGACTGCAAGACACAAGGCACATTAAGGACAGATGGATAATAGTATATGAATAGTCTCCATGTAATACACGAGGGACTGGGGGAGCTTGTGGCTTAAGTACAGAGGGTACACACCATGTAAAAGCTTTCATGTTTATTTAAAAAAATGCAACAGCAACAAGAAATTCAAAACACTATGCCATAAAACCAAAACCCTTATCAACTTGACCTGGAGCTGAGCCCCTGATTTGTCATATCACTTTGGAATGGACTCTCTTTATAGTCAATCTATCTCTTTTATATCACCCTGTTTTAATTCCCTATGCAAAATGTATCATTACATGATATTCTTATTTATGGTAATTTCTTGATTGTTTTTTTAAATTGTCTTTCTCTGCTTATTAGACTTGAAGATCTATGAAACCAAGATCCTTGGTCTAATTTATTAATGAATCCCTGGCACCTAAAACTGTGTCTAGCACATGTTTGATACATCAACAATTTCCCATAACAAACTACCAATACTTAACAACAAATACATATGGCTTAAAACCATAATTAAATATTTATCATGATTTTGGGGGCGGGGTGTGCAGTTCTGCTGGTTTCAACTGGACTCACTCTTGTGGCTGCATTCATGTGGAGAGAGGACTGAGCTGGAAAGCTCGAGATTGACACACCCATGTCTGGGAATTGCTAGAGGCTTTCAGCTGAGATACTGCATTTCTCCTCCAGTTGGCTTCTCATCCTCCATTAGATTAGACTGGCTTCCTCATGTTGTGGTCTCAGGGCCACATTCCAAATGGTTGAGGGCAGAAGCTGTGAAGCCCTGAAGGTCAGGCTGTAGAAGTTGTACAATATCACTTCCACTGCATGCATTGATGAAAGGAGGTCACGTAACTAGCCTGGATTCAAGGACTAGAGAAAGTAACTCCACTTATTAATGGAAGGAGCTGCAAAATAGTTTGCCAATGTTTTTCAATCAACCACAGTTAGGGTTCAATAAGCTTGTATGAAATGAATGAACAGATGGTATCTTTAAAAGTATAGCCAGGAAATAATATACCATAGTTTTAATTTATAAGCAATAGGGAGTCTTGTGGATTCTGGAATATGACATGATGTGATCAAAGTGGAGTTTTAGGAAGATTAATATTCCTGTGGTTACAGGATAAACTAAAGTGGGGAGTCACTGATCCAGGAAGTCATTTGAAGCCTGCATGGTAAACCAAAAGTAATCAAAGTACTGGAAGATTCATCATAAATTCTACTCCTATTTCCCATTTACTTATTAGGGATTTTACAAAAGTTTGTGATGGTGGCACAGTGCTAAATAATTGTTTGCTTATGGACAGATTCATGGGACAGGGTAGTGTGTGGCAGGAGAATAGATAAAATGTACCTGGATGGGAAATAGTATCACACTGATAACTGAACGGGTCCAGTGAGTTGTCACATATTTACAAGTTCACGTTAATTTATTGCCAATTCAAGTTAGTTTGAATAATTCAAGGTAGAATGTGAGATCTGTTCTTTTGGGAAAACAAACATTTCGTTGGTTTTTTTTTTTTTTAATTACTCTTAAAGACATTACATTTATAGGTGGCACTTCGAGCCTCCTGGCTAACTTAGAACTGATCGATAGAAAAGAAATAGTAGTGTTAACCCATATACCATTTCAATTTTTCCTAGAGACATCCCAGATCAGCATCTTCTCATGTTGCTAAAAATTGAAGAACTCGTACATCTTAAGGTGTTTCATTCTGGATGGTTATGCTTGTCAGTTCTTCCCCTGTTCAATGATAGATCTGAAAAACATCCCATCTTTAGGAATGGTTTCCTCTAGGAAAAAAAACTATTATTTTCTTTCTTAGAAAGGCAATAGACAGAGAATTCAAGCTGAACAGGAATCAAGTCATAAATTTGTCTGGAGAATGCTGACTTTTATTTTTCACCATAAGAAATAATTGATGGAAATGCACCTGATTACCATGTAAAAAGGCTATCTTTCAGAGTTTGAAAAGGCATGTCATTTAACAAATTGTCTCAGTGTTCAATTAACAAAAAAAAAAAAGCTGTAATACATTGAGCAGCAGCCTTGCAATTAAAATCCTTTATTTAATTATAAAATGTTTGATGACTAAAAATAATGAATAAAAATTGGAATTTTCAGTAAACTTTGGCTAAATCAACTTTTTCTAACTGAAATCCTTAAATTTATACGTTTCAGAATGTGAAGTTGGCCCACCTTTTATATGTTACTCATATGAGTTTCTATTCTAGCTCTGACTTTTTAAAGCATTTTTGTTGTAAGTAGATTTTTGCCTTCTGAAAAAGTAAGAATTCAGGATTCAGATCACCTTCTCCTCAGACTACCGACTGAGGTTGGATGAAAGATTTTTTTTTCTGAGAACTCCAGGCCACTATCTCCAAGTTTGATATGTCAACAATCTACACCAAAATCATCAGTGGCCTCACTTCAGGCATAATTAGAATTTCTAGAAGTGCTGTTCATTGATCTTTATTTTTATCAATCATTTCAGTGATTCTTTTGCACAACAAAGTTCAAGACATTTGCTCTTGATTTGTTTGGCTTCCCAAGTAATTTGACTTGCCTGGAGTAGGCATGAAGTAGTCTCTCTATTAAAAATAAAGTAAGAGTTCATATATATATATATATATATATATATATATATATGTGTGTGTGTGTGTGTGTGTGTGTGTGTGTACGCACACACATACATGCATACTGAATTCCTTTTTAATGCCAGGAAATTCCCACTGTGTCAGGAAGCTCAAGGTATACAGAGATAAGAAAATTACAATATAGGTGAGGGCGGGGCAAGATTGCGGAGTGGTGAGGAGCAGAATTTCGTTTCTCCCCTAGAGCAGCTGGCAATTACCCAAGAACTATATGAAACAGTGTTTTCGGGGTCTCCAGTAACCAGTCACACATTGGATGCAAGTTTGGAATTGAAGGAAAAGCTGAGATCACAGCGAACATTGCTGACCAAGGAATCTACCTGGAGAGGCCCCAAAGAGGAGAGGGGAGAAGGGAATAGTGCCCTTGAGAGACAACTGGAGTTCTGAGGATTGGGAGAGTGGAGGGAGGTCCAGCTCAACTGGCAGTCCTCCTTCTGGGAACTCAGACCCCAGGGGCTGGAACTCAGATTCCAGCTTCAGTCAGCCACGCCCCTGACAGGATCAGAGTCACCAGGAGAACTAAAGTCCACATACCTCCTTACACTGGTGGGGGAGCTGCGGGCTGGCAAGCGCCACCTGCTGGACAGGAGAGGAAAAGCACCAATTCTAAAGGCCTCATAGGAGGGTCTCATTCTCAGGAAAACTCCATACCCTCCCAATGAGACCTGGACCTGACTAGACTGGGAAAATATGACTTGGGTTGACCATATCTGAGGAGACCCACTCACAAAAAGGTTACATAGAGGCAAGCAAGAAACAGAAAAAACAAGAGGGGAAAAATTCTGATCAACTAAATAGAACCTAAGTTAGAGGTCTAGAATAAGTTGAACTGAATAACAGAAGCCAGAGAACAAAGCCAACCAACAACAAAACCACTAGGTAAAAGATAGAAAACAAGCTCCAAAATAAACTAATCAAGAAAATCTGATGCCTAGACAACTTAAGATAACAAGCCATACCAGGAAACACGAAAACATGGACCAGCCAAAGGAACAAACTAATAGCTCAGCTGAGACACAGGAGTGGAGGCAACTAATGCTAAATAAATTCGATGAAATGAAGGAAGATATAGCAAAAGAGCTGAAGGATATAAAGAAGACACTGGATGACCATAAAGAAGAATTCATAAACTTAAAAAAACAAATGGCAGAACTCATGGGAATGAAGGCCACAATGGAGGAGATGAAAAACACAATGGAGGGACACAACAGTAGATTTGAACAGGCAGAAGAAAGGATCAGTGAACTGGAAGACAGGTCATTCGAATTCATACACACAAAAGAACAGATGGTGAAAAAAATGGAAAAATATGAGCAGGGTCTTAGGGAGCTGAGTGACAACATGAAATGCACAAATATACATGTTATGGGTATCCCAGAAGGAGAAGAGAGGGGAAAAGGGGCAGAAAGAGTAATAGAAGACATATTCACTGAAAATTTCCCAACTCTTATAAAAGACAGAAAATTAGAGATTCAAGAACTACAATGTACCCCAAATAGAATAGATCCCAATAGACCTACTCCAAGACACTTACTGGTCAGATTGTCCAATGTCAAAGACAAAGAGAGGATTCTGAAAGCAGCAAGAGAAAAGCAATCCATCACATACAAGGGAAGGTCAATAAGACTATGTACAGATTTCTCTGCAGAAACCATGGAGGCAAGAAGACAGTGGCATGATATATTTAAGATAGTGAAAGAGAAAAACTGCCAACCAAGAATTCTATATCCAGCAAAACTTTCCTTCAAAAACAAGGGAGAGATTAAAATATTTTCAGACAAACAGACACTGAGAGAGTTTGTGAATAAGAGACAGGCACTACAAGAAATACTAAAGGGAGTGTTACAGGCTGATAGGAAAAGACAGGAGAGAGAGAGTTGGAGAAGAGTGCAGAAATGAAGATTATCAGGAAAGGTAAAAGGAGAGGAAAAAATAAGATATGACGTATAAATTGCAAAAAACAAAATGGTAGTTGAAAGTACTGCCCTTACAGTAATAACACTAAACATAAATGGATTAAACTCCCCAATAAAAAGACACAGACTGGCAGAATGGATTAAAAAATAGGACCCATCTATATGCTGTCTACAAGAAACTCACTTTAGACACAAGGACAAACATAGACTGAAAGTGAAAGGTTGGAAAAAGATATTCCATGCAAACAACAACCAGAAAAAAGCAGGAGTAGCTATATTAATATCAGACAAGTTAGATTTCAAAAGCGAAACAATTAAAAGAGACAAAGAAGGACACTATATATTAATAAAAGGGTCAATTCATCAAGAAAACTTAACAGTCATAAATATTTATGCACCAAACCAGAATGCCCCAAAATTCATGAGGCAAACACTGTGATCACTGAAAGGAGAAATAGATACCTCTACAATAATAGTTGGAGACTTCAATACATCACTCTCATCAATGGATAGAACATCTAGACAGAGGATCACTAAAGAAACAGAGATGCTGAATTGTATGATAAATGAACTAGACTTGACAGACATTTATAGAACACTACATCCAACAACAGCAAGATACACTTTTTTCTCAAGTGCTCATGGAACATTCTCTAGGATAGACCACATGTTGGGTCACAAAGCAAGTCTCAACAAATTTAAAAATATTGATATTATACAAAACACTTTCTCAGACCAAAATGGAATGAAGTTGGAAATAAATAAAAGGCAGAAGATCATAAAATTCACAAACATATGGAGGCTACACAACACCCTCTTAGAAAACCAGTGGGTAAAGGAAGAAATTACAAGAGAAATTAGTAAATACCTCGAGACAAATGACAATGAAAACACAACTTATCAAAACGTATGAGATGCAGCAAAGGTGGTGCTGAGAGGGAAATTTATTGCCCTAAATGCCTATATTAAAAGAGAAGAGAGAGCAAAAATTGAAGAGTCAACTGCTCACCTGAAGGAATTAGAGAAAGAGCAGCAAACTAACCCCAAAACAAGCAGAAGGGAAGAAATAAAGATTAGAGCAGAAGTAAATGCAATTGAGAACAGGAAAACAATAGAGAGAATCAACAAAACCAGAAATTGGTTCTTTGAGAAAATCAATAAAATTGATGGACCACTGGCTAGGCTAACAAAAAAAAAAAAAAAAAAAAAAAAAAAAAAAGAGAGCAGATGCAAATAAATGCAATCAGAAATGGGAAAGGAAATATAACCACCGACCCTGCAGAAATTAAGGAGATAATGAGAAGATACTATGAGCAACTATATGCTAATAAACTAGACAACTTAGATGAAATGGACAACTTCCTAGAAAAGCATAAACAACCAACATTAACTCAATAAGAAATAGTTGACCTCAACAAACCAATCACAAGTAAAGAGATTGAGTCAGTCATCAAAAAGCTCCCAAAAAGGAAAAGCCCAGGACCAGATGGTTTTACATGTGAATTCTACCAAGCATTCAAGAATGAATTAGTACCAATCCTGCTCAAACTCTTCAAAAAAATTGAAGAAGAGGGAAAGCTACCTAACTCTTTCTATGAAGCCAACATCACCCTAATACCAAAACCAGACAAAGATACTACAAAAAAAGAAAATTATAGACTAATTCCTTTAATGAATATAGACACAAAAATACTCAATGAAATACTCACAAATCGAATCCAGCAGCCCATTAAAAGAATTATGCACCAAGACCAGGTGGGATTTATTCCAGGTATGCAAGGCTGGTTCAACACAAGAAAATCAATTAATGTAATACACCACATCAACAAATCAAAGCAGAAGAACCACATGATCATCTCGATTGATGCAGAAAAGGTATTTGACAAAATTCAACATCCTTTCCTGATGAAAACACATCGAAGGATAGGAATAGAAGGGAACTTTTTCAATATGATAAAGGCAATATATGAAAAACCCACAGCTAACTTCACACTCAATGGGGAGAGACTGAAAGCTTTTCCTCTAAGATCAGGAACAAGACAGGGATGCCCACTATCACCATTGCTATTCAACATTGTGCTGGAAGTTCTAGCTAGAGCAATAAGGCAAGAAAAAGAAACAAAAGGCATCCAAATTGGAGAGGAAGAAGTAAAACTTTCACTATTTGCAGATGACATGATTCTATATGTAGGAAATCCAGAAAAATCTACAGCAAAGCTACTAGAACTAGTCAATGAATACAACAAAGTAGCAGGCTACAAGATCAACACGCAAAAATCTGTAGTGTTCCTATACACAAGTAATGTGCAACAAGAGGAGGAAATCAAGAAAAAAATCCCATTTACAATAGCAACCAAAAGAATCAAGTATTTAGGAATAAACTTAACCAAGGACACAAAAGACCTTTACATAGAAAACTATAAGAAACTGCTAAAAGAAATTGAACAGCACCTGAAAAAATGGAAGAACATACCACGTTCATGGATTGGAAGACTAAATATAGTTAAGATGGCAATTTTACCTAAACTGATTTACAGATTCGATGCAATACCAATTCAAATCCCAAAAACTTACTTTACAGAAATAGAAAAACCAATAACCAAATTTATTTGGAAGGGTAAGGTGCCCCGAATAGCCAAAAATATCTTGAGAAAGAGGAATGAAGTGGGAGGTCTCACACTACCTGACTTTGAAGCATATTACAAAGCTACAGTGCTCAAAACAGCATGGTACTGGCATAAGTACAGATAAACTGATCAATGGAATCGAATTGAGTGTTCAGAAGTAGACCCTCACATCTACAGACAACTGATCTTTGATAAGGCAGTGAAGCCAAAGCAACTGGGAAAGAGCAGCCTGTTCAATAAATGGTGTTTGGAGAACTGGATATCCATTTCGAAAAGAATGAAAGAGGATGTCCATCTCACACCTTATACTAAAATTAACTCAAAGTGGATCAAAGACCTAAACATTAGCACCAAGACCATAAAACTCTTAGAAGAAAATGTAGGGCAATATCTTAAAGATCTTGTGAAAGGAGGTGGTTTCTTAGACCTCACACCCAAGGCACAAGCAACCAAAGAACAAACAGACAAATGGGATCTCCTCAAAATTAAACACACTTGTACATCAAAGGACTTTGTCAGAAAAGTAAAAAGGCAACCTACACAATGGGAGATGATATTTCGAAACCACATATCAGAGAAGGGTTTAATATCCTGAATATATAAAGGAATCCTGCATCTCAATAACAGAAAGACAAACAATCCAATTAAAAAATGGGCAAAAGACATGAACAGACATTTTTCTGAAGAGGAAATACAAATGGCTCAAAAGCATATGAAAAAATGCTCAACTTCACTGGCTATTAAGGAAATGCAAATCAAAACCACAATGAGATATCATCTCACACCTACCAGAATGGCCATTATCCAAAAAACAGAAAATGACAAGTGCTGGAGAGGATGTGGAGAAAGAGGCACATTTATTCATTGTTGGTGGGAATGTAGAATGGTGCAACCACTCTGGAAGACAATATGGAGGTTCCTCAGGAAGCTCAATATAGCTTTGCCATATGACCCAGCTATTCCAATGCTAGGTATATACTCAGAGGAACTGAAACTTAAGACACAAACAGACATTTGTAAACCGATGTTTATTGCAGCATTATTCACAATTGCCAAGAGATGGAAACAGCCCAAATGTCCATAAAAGGACAAGTGGATAAACAAACTGTGGTATATACACATGATGCAATATTATGCAGCTGTAAGGCAGAACAAAGACATGGATCATGTAATAATGTGGACGAACCTTGAGGACATTATGTTGAGTGAAGTTAGCCAGAAACAAAAGGACAGATTCTGTATGGTCTCACTAATATGAACAGACATTAATGAACAAACTTTGGGAGTTAAAAGCTGACAACACAGGCAACCAGGAGATAGAAAGAGGGCAGAGATCAGCCATTTGATGCTGAAGGACTACAGAATGTTTAGGATTGATTGCATAGATCCAGAAATAGATAGCATAATATTGTGTGATGGTAGCACGGTATTGTAAGTACACTGAACAAAGATGTCCGTGAATAAGCTGAAAGAGGTGGGATAGGAGAATGTATGACACCAGAGGTAAAGATAGATGATAAAGACTGGGACTGTGTAACATGGCAAAAACTGGAGTGGCCAATGACTGTTGCTAAATATACAAATATAAAAATGGTTTTGCATGTGGGAAAGCAAATGAATGTCAACCATGTAGAAATTTGAAAAGGGGATGGTATTCAGGAAAAAACATAATCAAAGCAAACTGGAGTCTGTGGTCAACAGTAACATTGTAATATACCTCCATTAAATGTAACAAAGGCAATATGCCAATGCTAAATGTATATGAGAGGGGGATATAGGGGAGGAATATGGGATTCTTGGTAGCGGTGTTATTTGCTGTCCTTACTAGCATATTGTATTGTACAACATGTTATTTTTCTTTTTATCATTTTTTTCTTATTGCTAAAAAAAAAAAACAATTTTTCTTGTAGTAATCAGTATGTTCAAGTGCTGATTATGGTGATAAATGTACAACTTTATGATGATACCATGAACAACTGATTGTACACTGCGGATAAATGTATGGTATGTGAATATAACTCTATAAAATTGTAGGAAAATATATATATAGGAGTAAAAGTGTTGGAGAAAACATGGTGAGAGGGATGATGCCTCACCAATATGGACTAACTACAATGTGTAAACTCAGAATTGAACCTTAGAACATAGCCTAACGTGGACACAATAATTGTAATAGTCCCTAGATTGTAAGCTCTTACAGCAGTTAACTCTATCCCTGAATTATAATGCCTATCTCTAAACTTTGAGATGCTGATCCCCTAGCCTATAACCTGATTGGTCTCTGGAACAATGCATATCTCTGAGACACCTGGAACACAGAGCTAGAGCTCGGCAGATAAGAATGTCAGTATTAGTGCATACAGCCACTGTCAAAAAAAAAAAAAAAAAAAAACTGAAAAAGAGCCCAGACTTTAATTAGTGATATGAATGAAGCAGGTCTGGTTAAGACCAGGGCAAGCCAGGCCAAAGGGTAAAGGTTGAAACTGATTGTGTTTTAAAACTTCAACTTCCATATGCGACCAAGGGAATAGATATCTATGTGGTACAGGATCTAAATTTTCTAAACGGTACAACTCTACAGTCGATTTGTTCAAACACCACAATTGCATGGAACTTTGAATAGGAAGTGAGATACGGTAGGTTAGTATAGGCTGGAGTGAAATAGTGGCACATCCCAGAGTAATTTGGGCAGATATTAAAAAATATATTTACAGCCTCCCCCACCCCAGCCCCGAGGATCTGGGGGAAGGTGCGGATGTGTTGGACATCCTCACCTGGACTGGTGTTGATGTTGTCACAAACATTGGGACTGGCGGTTTGATGTGCTGAGCCCTCGAGCATGGGACTTGCCCTTATGAAGCTCATTACCACAAAGGAGAGTCTAAACTTGCATGTAGTTGTGCCTAAGAGTCTCCCTCTGAGTACCTCTTTGTTGCTCAGATGTGGCCCTCTCTCTCTCTAACTGAGCCATCTCGACAGGTGAACTCGCTGCCCTCCCCACTACGTGGGACCCGACTCCCAGGGGTGTAAATCTCCCTGGCAATGCAAAATATGACTCCCGGGGATGGATGTGGACCTGGCATCATGGGACTGAGAGTATCTTCTTTACCAAAAGGGAGATGCAAAATGAGATGAAATAGTTTCAGTGGCTGAGAGATTTCAAATGGAGTCGAGAGGTCACTATGGTGGACATTCTTATGCACTATATAGATAACACCTCTTAGGTTTTAATGTATTGGAATAGCTAAAAGTAAATACCTGAAACTACCAAACTCCAACCCAGTGGTCTGGACTCCTGAAGATGATTATATAATAATGTAGATTACAAGGGGTGACAGTGTGATTGTGAAGACCTTGTGGATCACACCCCCTTTATCTAGTGTATGGATGAATAGAAAAATGGGGATAAAAACTAAAGGACAAATGGGGTGGGATGGGGGGATGATTTGGGTGTTCTTTTTTCACTTTTATTTTTTTATTCTTGTTCTGGTTCTTTCCGATGTAAGGAAAATGTTCAGAGATAGATTGTGGTGATGAACGCATAACTATGTTATCATACTGTGGACAGTGGATTGTATATCATGGATGATTGTATGGTGTGTGAATGTATTTCAATAAAACTGAATTTAATAAAAAAAATACAATATAATCTGAAACATTTCTCATTACAAAATATCTTGAGAACTCTAGGAAAGACTGTGGGTAAGGGTGTTAGAGAAAGTTTTCTGGAGGATTTGACACCACAGCTTATTCTTAAGGAAAGGATCAAGGGGATGGGGAGTTTTGGTAGAGGTAAGGAGATCATAATAGTTTCAAGTCCTGCAATTTGTTCTTATTTACTGATGCTTGAAACTATAAGTGGAAAACTGGAGAGAGAAAAATTTGAAGAAAGTTACCAGAATGTATGGAAATTCTTGTTTGATTTTCTAAAAATTCTTCATATCTCATTGGGTCAACAGTCTCAGATTATGTGGGGACCTGATATAGCCAACTAGAATGTATAATGAATTTTTCCCCAAGAATATAGTTACTATTGTTGTCAGAAGTAGTTTGCTAAAGTGGAAATACCATTCCGTAGGAACAGAGAGTGATCTTGTTTCTAGGTGAGTCTCTTGGTTTATAGAAGCAGCACTGCCACATATAAAAAGTCCTCCTCATGGAATTCCCATTTCAGTTAATATTCATTCTTGACTCCTTTTTTCATCATTTACTTCATATGCATTCTATTAATGAATCTTTTGGTTCTACCTTCAAAATATATCCAGAATTTGACATTTTACCACTTGAATTACAACTACCTTGGTTGACCCAAGCTCCCATATTCCCTTTCCCACTCTGTGGAATAGTTGTACTGATCTTTCTGCTTTCCTCTTTGCCTGCCAATAATTTACTATTCTCTACACAGAAACTAGTAAAAGGCTAAGGTAAGTTTTCTGTTCCATAATATGTTAAGTGCTTTATGCATGCTCATTTAATTCCCTCACTTCAATGCAAGTTTCAGTGATGGCAGGACCATATTCCATATGGCTCACAATGCAATTGCCAGCAAATACCAGAGTGACTAGCACAAAATGGGTTCTTAATAAACTTGCCTTCGATGGAGTATTTAAAAATAAATTCACTTTTGCGACTGATACATGAGAATTGTCTTAGACACTTAAAATTTTATTAAATTAAGTGTATTCGGGAAGGATTGTCCTCAAATCTTTTCATTTATACAAGGAAGACTGTTTTATCCTTTTCTTTTTACTATGAAATTTTCAACATTTATCAGCTGTAAAGAGTTTTATAAAACACTGGCAGGTTTTTCTTCCTCAAAGGTTTAGAATGTTTCTAAAATATTGACCACGAAGTGCATTGAATAAGGTAATTTGTTTTCATTTTGAACCTCAGCAGAATCATCATGAAATATTAATGATTACAATACATTTAATTTCCTTCCTTCCACTTACAAGGGGATATGGGGTACAAAGGACACTTTTTTGAGTTCAGTTATTTTCTTGATGGATCCTCTGGTGCTTTGGAACTGCATGTACCCAAGAAAAAACATGTTCTTAAAGCTAATCCATTCCTGTGGGTGTAAACCTATTGTATGTATGAGGTTCCTTTGGTTAAGGTGTGGCCCAGGTGGGTCTTAATCCTCTTACTAGAGTCCTCTATAAGAGAATGTAATTCAAAGAGAGAGAGAAAGCCTCAGAAGCAAGAAGCTGAAATCAACAAAACCTGGAGGAGAAGGGGGAGACCAGCAGATGCTGCTATGTGCCTCACCACGTGGCAGAGGAGCAGAGGAACACCAGAATTTGGGAAGAAAGTATTGCCTTTATGATGCCTTGATTTGGACATTTCTCTCATTTGGACATTTTTCTCTGTAAGCTTGCAAGCTAATAAATTTCCCTTGTTAAAGCCAACACATTTCATGGTATCTGCTGTGAGCAGCCTAGCAAACTAAATTTAAAAGCAGGCCCTAATTCTAAAGCAGCCCAAAGCCTCTTTTGGAACAGCTTGACAGGTATAAAGAGTTAGACATACTAATTTCTCCCTTTCAGGTAAAGAGAGGGCCTCATATCTGAGGAGAGGAAATAAAATTATCAGGAAGGAAGAGCCACTAGTGTGTCTCTGCAACTGCTTTTGACCTTGAAGATACATAAATTGAGGTGGAACTTCTGATGTTGCACACTTGAAATACAACATTTTCTATTGTGACCTATATTTCTAAGATAGACTTTTGTTCCTGACCTGACAACCTTATTTTATTTTGTTTTGTTCTATTTATTTGTTTTTATTGACCACTTCCTTCAATTTTGAAACATAGCTAGAAATTAAAAAATAAAAACATTTAATGCAATAATCTGCATCATCAAAATATTCCAAATGTAAGTAAGAAGATTAATAGAATTCAAACCTATTCTTCCTAAAAGCTCCAACCTTCCCATGACATTTTGACTCCATGTGTCCTAGTTTGCTAATGCTGCCAGAATGGAAAACACCAGAGATGGATTGGTTTTTATAAAAGGGGGTTTATTTGGTTACACAGTTACAGTCTTAAGGCCATAAAGTGTCCAAGGTAACACATCAGTAATAGGATACCTTCACTGGGGGATGACCAATGATGTCCGGAAAACCTCTGTTAGCTGGGAAGGCACGTGGCTGGCATCTGCTCCAAAGTTCTGGTTTCAAAATGGCTTTCTCCCAGGATGTTCCTCTCTAGGCTGCAGTTCCTCAAAAATGTCACTCTCAGTTGCACTTGGGATGTTTGTCCTCTCTTGGCTTCTCCAGAGCAAGAGTCTGCTTTCAATGGCCATGTTCAAACTGTCTCTCATCTGCAGCTCCTGTGCTTTCTTCAAAGTGTCCCTCTTGGCTGTAGCTCCTCTTCAAAACATCACTCACAGCTGCACTGAGTTCCTTCTGTCTGTCAGCTCATTTATATGGCTCCAATGACTCAACTTAGACCCACCCTGAATGGGCGGAGCAACACCTCCATGGAAATTATCCAATCAGAGTCATCACCTACAGCTGGGTGGGGCACATTCCAAAGAAACACTCAAAACTGATAACATCTGCCCACACAAGATTACATCAAAGATAATGGCGTTTGGGGGACACACTATATATTCAAACTGGCACACCATACCTAGGGTCAAGCATACTGTTTTCATAAGGTAAAGCATATTATTTTCCATTTTATTTTTCCTGTGTATTGCCCCATTCTTCTAGGTGAAGTCAAGTTGAAATTGTGAAGGTGGACATTGTCTCTTTCAGAGTATGGCTCTTAGGTAAATGGCAAATAAAATATTTTTGATTCAGAAGAAACAAAGAATGTCACTCTTCTTTGCCATTTTATTTTATCTTTTCTTGGTCATTAACTGTTTAATAGTCATTGTGCAGCTTAATTGTAATGAGTTTAACTTTTTTTGAGTGCTAGATACAGCCATATTTTGATTTCTTGGTTTATTTACTCTTATACTCTCTTATCTTTTTCATATTGTGAATTTAGAAAATCCCAGTACATTAGGGTTACCACTAAAAATAAATCATAATATAAACACAGAAAAAAACTTCAGTTTGCAGGTTCACAAGATCTTCAGGTGTTAGCTGTGATTTTTAATGACTCATTCTTTGGAACTCATTTTATCATGTGTAAAAATACTTTACCTAATGGAATTCCAACACAGAGATTTGGATCCCATTATCACTAAAAGTATTGTATGCCAACTCAATAAATGAATTATCTCAATGCAAAATGACAGTTAGATTAAAGAAATAAAATAAAATTAGATAAAAGTGAATGTTATAGTGCATTCAATAGTTTCTTTACAATTGATAAACTACAGAGGTTTAAAAGGCCATAGTGAAAATCATGTTTGTTTATTTCTGTAATGGAATATAAGTAAGTGTGTGAGGTGGTTGTTTGTGCTGGCCATGCTTGCTGACTTTGTTTGATTATTGGAGAGGAGAGGGTAGGTTGCTTGTCACAGCTTCCACACTAAGGTACTTTATGGGATACACTGATGACTATTGGTTATCCTTAATATGACTTTCCATAGTAATAGAATTTAAGATACCTAGAATAATAAAGAAATTTATCAGCCTTTATTGCAGCTAGACATAGATATGTGACCAGTTGTTGTCAATAGGTCGTATATGTTGGTCTCTTATGTTAGCTTCTCAGATTGTGTTTAAGGGTCCAGGACAAGGTCCTTGGCTTTATCTTTTTCATCTCCATCTCCATTTAGCTCTCTAGGATCTAGATGCCACAATCCTGTATCATGAGGATAAGAGCTATACCTAATGGTTTGTGAGATAGTCAAATGGAAGAAAACTGTGTCCCTGAGGACTTCATGGTCAGTTCTGCTATGCAGTTCTGAATTTCTTACCTTCATTGATGTGTTTAGGCCATGGCTGTTTTAGGTTTCTCTTACAGACAGTTGAACTGAACTTAGCTAACACACCTATTTAGAAGTTTGCTAAAAGAGCCAAGTTAATTCACACTTCCCATTTCCTAGATTATAGTTGCATGCAACATTAATAGAAAATAGAATACTGAGAAAAATAATAGCCAAAAGAAGTAAATGCAGTAAATACTCCCTATTCTTACCCATACTTAATTTCCTTATGCATAGCAATTACATTTTTTGATAAGATTTAATTGACAGAATAAATACCTTTTTAAAATTATTTAAGATCAAGCAAGCACTTTGTCCCTATACTCCTAATACAAAAAATTATGGTAAGTGTATCATCCCTACTTATGGTAGATTGAAACTGTTATGTACCCCAGAAAATCATGTTCTTTAATTGAATCCATTACTGTAGGCACAGACCTATTGTAGGTGGGACCTTTAAATTAGGTTACTTCAACTGAGATGTGACCCACCTTGATCCTCTTACTGGAGTCCTTTATAAGAGGATAAAACACATACAGAAGCTATGACATGAAATATAGAGAAACACCCAGAGAAGTTCAGAAAAAAAGTCACAAACAGAGAAGCCAGAGCTGAAGCAACAAAACTCAGGAGAGAAGGACCAGCAGACATCACCATGAACCTGACACAGGAGCCCAAGTTCACCAGCAACTGGTCTTCAGAGAAGGTATCATCATCCTGTGGATGCCTTAGTTGGGACATTTTCATGGGCTTAGAACTGTAGATTTGTAAGCTAATAAATCCCCATTGTTAAAAGCCAGTCTATTTCTGGTATATTGTGTTTCATCAGCTTTAGAAGAACAAAACACCATTTTACAGATGAACTGATGTGACTACTGGAACAGTACTTACTGACTGCATGAAATATAAAGTCATTAATGTGATGAATTTATGTAGGAGCTGTAGGTGGTGGATGGTGGAGTGACTCAATTTTTTTTTTTAGTATGCTTTTTATTTCATAATTTATGTTAATCTTCAAATGGCTGTCTTAATCTCTGACTCCTTCTGAAAAGATCAGTAAGATATCCCTTAGATATTTTGAAAAAGAAAATGGGAGGAAGGCTGATACATACCCTATTCTTAGTCTTGGTAACATTAGTAACCAAGTTTCTAAGTCAAACATAATTTTCCAAATATGAAAGAACTCATATAAATCCAAAACTCTTTCTTGATTATTAGAACTCCTCGAAGAGTGTCTAAAGCCTGGTTATCCCCAAGGTATTTCCTGATTTCTTTGGTCAGAGAATTTCATTAAACAAATGCATCTCTTCTCACATTTATATCATTTATAAGGGAATTTGTCAGTAAAACGAAGGTAGGCCAATGTCTTCAGGAATTAAAAGTCCAGTATGTACATTCAGTGTATTATCCCTGGCCTCCTCTCTCCTGCCACACAACCCCAATGGCACATTTTATCAAGCTGAAACTTGAGAGAGGGTCACTGAGAGTCTAAGTTTTCCTAAGTTTCCAGTGTAGCTTACCATGCGTATGAATGGGATTTAGATGAAATGTGAAATAAATCCTACCTCCACTTCCCCACTGTCATCCACTGAAATATGTTTCCTTTGACTGAATGCACATATTTATGACTCAACTATTTGAGCAATGATATGAGATGTCCTACATGATGTGGCCATCCAGAGGTGTACATGTCCCTTTTTTTCTGGGCCACTGCTTTGGCCATTACTTTGTTTCATCAAATCCCTGTGTGTCTATTTGTGTTCACTGGGTATGCACAATAAATCAGAAGATCTATTTATTTGGAAAATAGTCAGAATACCATATTTGCCAATGTGAGATCATTGGAATAACTTTTGCCGATGTCTTCCACATGTTGGCTGACTATTTGAATTCTAGTTTAACCAATGTGTGCAGGTTCTCAATTCCGACATATGCTGAGCAAGGCTCTTATTTAGGAGATTGGGAAATTGCCAAGTGACTGATGCTTGCCTTGTGTTAAGATGTTGCTTTATATGAAAGAAAATGTATCCTTAAGCAAACTGAGATCTACCACTGTTAAGCTAGTTATATGTGAAAACAACTTGGAACATGATAACTTTACTGGATTTCTTGAATTAGAAATAACCAAATGTGTATAGAAAAAAAAAAAAATCCCATGATGTCAATAATTATATCATCTTACCTTAGAGAGAAAGTTTAAAGAGAATCACAAGGCAATAATAGAAATAATTCATAGGCAGTCTCTTATTTCAGGCTTTATTCTAACTTGTTTCTATTTCTTGATGAACACAGACATTTTTGCTGATGAAGGATCAGAGGTGATAAATCTAAGTTTTCATGCATTCCTTCAATTGGATTTATCTAGGTTTTGTATGAAATTGAATGGGTCATGGTATTGAAATCCTCTATTGCTGTCCACTGTCATGTTATATATTAACCTGCTTCACGTCATTGCCATAGCTACAAGTTGATGTATTTCAGAGTGGAATGGCAACATTATCTACATATTTGTTAATAATGTTGAGCTGGAAACTTTGGCGTCTTCTTGGTAAAAGATACTATAGAAATGCACACAGATCATGGCTGGCTCTATTTTACTTTCTCTTCAGGTTCTCCCTAAACTTCACTTATATTTTAAAAATTACATTCAATTTCTCTCTGACTTATAACATTTATTCATAACACAGCTTATGGAACTTCTTGACCTTTGATCTTATTACTGACAAATGCATCCTTGTCATGTATTCTTGACCTTTATCTGTTAAGGTTGTTCCAGGTTCAAGTTGAATAAATTTTTTTTTAGAAAGCTGAGGTCATCATTTTGAAGTGATGTGACTATAATAATTAAGGACTGTTATCACTGTAGCTACACAATATGCAATGGAAGTCCCACCAAATAGAAACACAATGTTTGGGCTCACTGGGAAATATAAAGAACAAAGAAGTCAATTTAGTTAGGTCTGCTGTGGTTTAGGACTGTGAGTTTTCAAATCTATCTTCTGTCACTTTAAATTAAAATGCAGAGATTTGGGGCATATGATGAAGCAATGTGAAATCTGTACTTTGTGGTAAATGCAGAGGCTACCGTGGCAGGGACTTTTAAAGACTGAAAATATTTAAACCTGGGAATCATTAAGAAAAACACATGTGATGCAACCAGTTATTTGTGGACTCAGAAGATCCACAAATTTCCCCCAAGTCACTAATGTTAGAATAGATAGTATATCCGTGTCCAGAAAAAAGGAATGAGTCAATATTTAAGTTCCTTAATATGCATCTAACAGTAAGACACATTCTCAGATTCCTTGTGGTTGCAGTGATATAAGTGGAAAAGTGTATGTGCTGATAGTATATAAAGTTTTGGTAGCATAAGCAATGAATAAATCTGCACTTTTCTGAGTAATCTTGTGGATAGGCATTGATCAGTCTGGCACATACTTCTTGTTGATCCATTCATCCAACATAACCCCATTGATGTTATATGGCCAGATGTTCATTACAGTACAAAGATAGCATTAATGGTTGACAGGCATCCTGTTTTTGCAAGAGAAGAGTACTATTGAGTTCTGTCTAACTCAGATCCAACAATAACAAATACACCAGTATATTAGTTTTAAATTTAATTTTATTGAGATTGTTCGTGTATCATACAATTATCCAAAGATCTAAAGTACACAATCAATTGCCCACGGTAACATAATACAGCTGTGCATCCATGACCACAATTATTTTTTTTTCAATTTTTAGAGTATTTTTCTTACTCCAGAAAAGAAAAAAAAAAAAAAGACAAAAGGAGAAAACTCAAATCCTCCCATACCCCCAACAACCTCCCCTCCACTATTGACTCATAGTATTGGTATACTACACTTGTAATGGTTGATGAAAGAATGTTAAAATACTACTAACTGTAGCACATAGTTTGCAATAGGTATAATTTTTCCCTATATAGCCCTCTATTATTAACATCTAGTTAAACTGTCATACTTTTGTTCTAGTTCATGAAAGAGATTTCTTATATTTGTACAGTTAATCACAGAGATTGTCCACCACAAGATTCACTGTTTTATACATTCCAATCTTTTGACCTCCAACTTTACTTCTGGTGACATACATGACTCTAAGCTTTCCCTTTCCCCCCATATACACACACCATTCAGCAGTGTTAGTTATTCTCACAATGATGTGCTACCATCAACTCTGTCCATTTCCGAACACTGAAGTTCAACCTAGTTGAACCATTCTGCTCATAATAAGCAAGTACTCCCCATTCTTTAACCTCATTCTATATCCTGGTAACTTATATTTCATGTCTATGTGTTTACATAATATAATTAGTTTATATCAGTGAGATCATGTAGTATTTGTCCTTATGTGTCTAACTTATTTCACTCAGTGTAGTGCCCTCAAGGTTTCTTTATCAATCTGTTTTTTTTTTTTAAAGATGGTTTGTTCACCCAGCATATTTTATGGCCTAAGTAAACAATCAGTGGTTCCTTGTATAGTCGTATATTTATGTATTCACCACCATCACCACTATCTATATGAGGACATCTCCATTTCTTCCAGAAAGAAGGAGGAAGAGTCAAAGAAGATAGAAAAAAGAAAAAGAAAAAGAAAAAGAAAAGAAAAGAAAACATAACAGCGAAAAAGCAACAAAAGGAAAGACAGAGTTCACCTAAAGTAGAATAAAAGAGTCAGACATCACCAGTGCCAGTAGTCCCATACCCATCCCTTATGTCCCCTCTTAAAGACATTTAGATTTGGTTTAATGCCTTTGTTACATTAAAGGGAGCACAATACAATGTTTCTGTTAACTATAGTCTCTAGTTTGCTTTGATTGTATTTTTCCCCCAATATACCCTATTTTTAACAACTTGCAAGGTTGACATTCCTTTGTTCTCCCTCATGTAAAAACATATTTGTACATTTTATCACAACTGTTGAGCACTCTAGGTTTCACTAAGTTTTACAGTCCCAGTCTTTACCTTTCCTCTTTCCTTCTTGTGTCCCACATGCTCCTAACCTTCCTCTTTCAACCATACTCACAGTCATCTTTGTTCATTGTACATATATTGCTGTGCTACCATCACTAAAATTGTGTTCCAAGCCTCTCACCCCTGTCTTTTCCCATCTGTCTGTAGTGCTCCCTATAGTATTTCCTGTAGCGCAGATATCTTACTCACAAATGCTCTCACTGTCTGTTTGTCAGAGAATATTTTAAACACTAACTCATATTTGAAGGACAGTTTTGCCAAATATAGGGTTCTTGGTTGGCAGTTTTTCTCTTTCAGTATCTTAAATATATCACACCACTTCCTTCTTGCCTCCATAGTTTCTACTGAGAAATCTGCACATAGTCTTATCGAGCTTCTTTTGTATGTGATGGATTGCTTTTCTCTTGCTGCTTTCAGGATTCTGTCATTATCTTTGATGTTTGATAATCTGATTATTAAGTGTCTTGGCATAGTTCTACTCAGATCTATTCTGTTTGGGGCATGCTGTGCTTCACGGATCTGTAATTTTACGTCTTTCATTGATTATTTCCTCTATTATTGCTTCTTCCCCTTTTCCCATCTCTTCTCCTTCTGGGACACTGAGCACAAGTGCATTCATGTGTTTCATGTTGTCATTCAATTCCCTGAGATGTTGCTCATATTTTTCCATTCTTTTCTCTATCTGTTCTTTTATGTGTAGGATTTCATATTTCTTGTTCTGCAGTTCCTGAGTGTTTTCTTCTGCCTCTTGTGATCTTCTGCTGTATGTCTCCATTGTGTTTTTCATCTCTTGTGCTGTACCTTTCATTTCTGTAGTTTCTGACAGTTGTTTTTACAAACTTTTGATTTCCACCTCATGTATGCCCAGGGTTTGTTTTTGCTCTTTTTTATAGCCTTAATCTTTTTTGTTTTATCTTCCCTGAACTCATTGATTTAGTTTTTACTTGGTTTAGCATATTTCTTTGAAAATTGTTAATAGATTGTTTCATTAAAATGAAACAATATCTCAAGTGTATCTTGATTGAAGTGTAAGTTTTTTTCCTTTGACTGGGCCATATATTCATTTTTCCTAGTATAGATTGTAGTTTTCTGTTGTCTAGGCATCTGGTTTCCTTGGTTAACCCAGTCAGATTTTCCCAGACCAGAACGGGTTAATGTCTCAGAATGGAGTTATATTCAGGGTGTACCTTAGAAGACTGACAGACTTTCCTGTGAAGTCTCCAGTCATTGTTATTTTCCTAATCTTACCAGCAGATGGCGCTTGTCATCCTGTCACTCCCAACTGTTGTATGGAGATGTGGCCCCTTCAGTTTATATTTTGGCTGTTTCCTCCAAGGCTCAAGGGTCTGGTTGTGAAAGTAAATCTGGGCCCTACTTCCTTACTCTTTGGGAAGATACACCCCCTAGAGAGTTATCATCTGTATTTGAATAGTCTCTCTGACTCTGCTATCTCTACATCTATCTGGTTCAGAGTGCTGTGAACTGAAAACAGCTACAGCTCTCTCCTCTTAGCCCCTCAGGTTGAGAGACAGAAAAAGGGACAGAAATCCCCCTTTCAGAGCCAGTACATGGCCCCCCAGTTTCACTCATTGGCCAGAGGTAACATCTGGTCTTCTGGCCTCCCCCTCCCAGGACATATGAGATTATTTGTTCTTTAAGGTCAGTCATCACTAAAAGCCTCTGTCTGCTTGTTGGGGGTTTATAGCTTGTATTCAGCAGTCCACATTTGTTAATTAAAACCCCAGTTGGGGCTCAGTTGAACTATATTTGCTTGCTGGGAGTGTGCCACTCTCTACCACAGCAAGGTTTTGCAGCTAAGCCTGCTATGGGGGGAGGGGGTTCCCAGCACATTTCTGCAGTTTTTACTTACAGATTTTATGCTGTGATCTCAGGCATTCCTCTCAATCCAGGTTGGTGTATGATGTGTGGACAGTCACAATTGTCCCCCAGCAGTTTTTCCGAATTATTTACTAGTTGTTACTGGCTGTTCATTAATTGTTCCAGGGGACTAACTAAATTCCACTCCTTTCTATGCCACCATCTTGCCCCCTCCTACATCAGTATATTTTTGAAATTCTAATACAAATCAAATACTAATGATATTACTATTTTGATTACCATATTGATATAATGCTGTTCATATAATTGATAATTTCCTTTGGATAAGTTCTTAGAACTTCTAGATTAAAAAAAAAAAACTGTATACATTTAAGGATTTTGGTACATTTGGCAGATTGTTCTCCACAAAAGCATTATTTTGCCCTCCTAAAAAGGGGATATGAGAATGTATTTTCAGATACTGGGATCAGGAGGTGGAGAGACTTGTACTTTTATAATAAGAATTTTAGCCTCATGTGAGGAAGCAGATGGAGAAAAACCTTTTGCTTGTCTTTCTGATAGCAAATTTCTAATTTATCTCTTGCTTATGTGTTTCAACTTGGATAATGTAGTTCCTTTGCATGGGTATAGGAATAGAGGAGAGGTATGTGTGCCCTACCCAACTGAAGAGACAAACAGTGATTACTCTAAGCCAAACACAGAATTTCATTTCCTTTACCAGTGACTAGTTTAGGCAAGGCCATACAGTAAAATATGACCAAACAAGAAAGAAGCCTATTGGAGGAGTTTTATGAAACAATTTCCTCCATATTTTAAGGACATTTATGAAGAAAAATGCACTAATATTTTCTGGCTTCAAAATTCATGTCCACCCAGAACCTCAGAATATGCACCTTAAACAGAAATTGGATCTTTGCAGATGAAATTAAGTTAAATATCAAGATAACCCCATCCTGGATTAAGGTGGAACATAAATCCAATGAGAGTATTCATTTAAGAGACAGAAAAAGGCACAGAGACACACAGGAGAAGAAGGGCATGTGAAGATACAGGCAGGGATGAGGTTATCCTGCCATAGCCAAGGAATATCAGGAGCCCCCAGAAGCTAGAACAGGGAAGGATGTACCCTATCCTAGAGACTTTGGAGAGAGTGTGGCCCTACTGGCACCTTGATTTTGGACTTCTGGCTTCCAGAACTGTGAGAGAATAAATTTTTATTGTTTTAAACCATCCTATTTATGGTAATTTGTTATGGTAGCTCTAGGAAACTAATGCAGACACACACTGGGGTGAACCAGGGTCAATGAAATTTTATTTAATTTTCACTTTGATGTCCTTCTCCATGCTCACCTCATCTTCTACAGGAGAAAATGCATAGTCTGGATCATGCAGCCTTCATTGAAATGTAAAGTATTCTTGTGGTTTGAGGAAACAGTGTGTCATGTGCTGTTTTCTATTACTCGCCTGATATGATAGATGTTTTAATTATAAATTGAAGAGTTGGGGGAGATTACAGAATTTCAGCACTGACACTCAAGTTACTGCAAATCTCCAATAAACAAAATTATGATTGGTATAGCCAGTTTTAGTATTAGCAGTTAAATCAATATACCATGGTCTTTTCCAGTTTTCTAATATCATCATAATTACTATTAGTAGTTATCTATAAGGGGGATGGAAAAAACCTGATCCCATCTTAACTCTATTTCATTATCTGGGCTTTTTCCATAAGGAATATGATTTGGTTTAAAATTTTACAAGACTCTGTAAAAGTTGAGGCTTGTTCATTTTCCCACATAATTAGCTACTAAATAGAATGCTATTTCTGTCTGATATTAGGAAATATAATTTAAAAGCTAAGCAATTTTTGCTTATGGAACCCTAAGCAGAACTAAATAATCTAGGTTATAAATTTACTTTTCAGAGTTTACTTGAGTTTGTCTGGAATTCTGTCTGAATTTTTGGCAGCAAAGAAATCCAATGGACGAAAATTTACCAGGCTACATGAATGACCAGCAAGAGTGTTTATTGAATCTGTAAGAGAGAGGATTAGAGCCTTTGCTTAGATTTCCTCTCTATTTCAAGTAGCTGCTGGGAAAGTTACATAAAATTCTTGATGATTGTGCTCAACAGCAGGGAAAGAAAAGACAGCCAGTTTTAGCAAGTAGTGGTGCCAATGGGAGCTGGAGCTCAGAGAGAAATTGGTTTCTCTTATGCAGATTGATAAATGACTGTGGGTACCAATAACCTTCCCTGAAATGCAATTATTATTTGGCATTGATTTATGGGTTTTGTTTCTCACAAATATTTCTCAGGCTGGAGTTAGATAAACAGACACACATATATACAAGCGTACACACACACACTCATTTACATGTCTTCCCGGCATATATTTGTTTATCATCTTTTCCTCTGATTCTTTTTAGAAAGAGAGAGAGAGAGAGAGAAAGAGAGAGAGAGAGAGAGAGAGAGAGAGAGAGAGAGAGAGAGAGAGAAAGAAAGAAAGAAAGAAAGAAAGAAAGAAAGAAAGAAAGAAAGAAGGAAGGAATGAAGGAAGGAAAGGAAGGAAGGAAAGAGAAAAAATTAAAAAAACAAAGGGAGCTGGGATTTCAATTCTGTACCGCAGAACTGCCATTAAAACCTCTGGAATTTCTGTTCTATGGCATCCTTTGCACACTTCACTTCTAGCACTAAGACTCTGCATTCTATTTTTTATTTCCTCATTTATCTCTCTTATAAAAAATAAGAATTTCTGAGAGCTAGGCTGTATCCTCAGTAACTGTTGCACAGTAGGCATTCATTTTATTATAAAATTTCTTAAAAATGACATATTTTGAGGGTATATGAATGGTTCCACCTAAGATGACAAAGAGAAGTGAAGATGATTTCATTACTGAATGGTTTATTCCAACATGATATAGAGCAACAAGGATGATATCAGTATATTTATTTTGGAGTATTCATGAAAAAGAGTTTTGACTCAGTTATCCAGGTTCTAAGAAAACTGGGGGTGCACAAAAAAAATTGCATCATCATTCCAATTGACTCTGCACACAAAGGAACACTAAGACTTCTCTATTTGGTTGAATATGCCACCCAAAACTTATGTCCTTCCAGAACTTCAGAATGTGACTTTATTTGAAGAAAGGTTCTCACAAATATAATTGCTTAAGTTATGGTGAGATCATATTGGTTTAAGATGGTCCCTAAATCCAATATAATGGGTGGCCTTATAAGAAGTAGAGAAGAAAAACAGATACAGATATGCAGGGACGAAAGCCATGTGATGACAGAAACAAGAGACTGGAATGATGCAGTTACAAGCCAAGGAAGGCCAAGAATTGCTGGCAACCACCAGAAGCAAGGAGAGAATAATGGAACAGATTCTCCCTCAGAGCCCCTAGAAGAAACCAAGCAGACACAGGATTTCAGACTTCTAGCTCCTACAACTGTGGAGAATAAGTTTACATTGTTTTAAGCCACCCAATTTGTGGTGCTTTGTGACAGTTTGTGGTACTTTGTTTACTTTTGGAATCTTATATAACTACTTCATTTAGTTTGATTTGTAGAAGAGGCTGGTGCATATGGGGGAAACAAATTTTAAAAGACTCTAAAGGTTGGACATAACACCTGGTGATAATGGGTGAGGTTATTGGTACAATTCAAGTCTTGGGCACTGAGGCAAATATTTGAGCTTAATGCTTTCTGGAAACTTCACTGGAAAATCATTACATCACTATTATGAAAGACAATTAATCCTATTCAACATGAATTAATTACTAGCATACTAAAAGATATTATTAAAAAGTGGGAACCCTTCAAGCTATTCTAGCTAAGCACCCAATCAGAAGATAATTTTATGATAAACACTACTGTTTTTGGAGATATATTTTCATTTATAATTATAGAATAGTGACTGATGAACATGATTGATCAAGGTAAGGAATCTATGTGAGGATATCTGAGTTGATACCAAAATCTGTCATTAACAGATTGTAATCTTGTACAAAATATTTAACCAATCAGTTTTTCTGTTTTCTGAGAAATACAGTTGTGATTCAATTAAAATTTTAATACAATATGGGTTCTCTGGGTAAGAAAGTTAAACACTTGTCTCTGTTGCAGGACTGTCCACGGTCTTTATATGCTAAAGTGCAGTATGGCTATCTAAGGGAAGAAAAAGAACATAGTATATAGTTACAAAATTGCATGATTTCATATACTGTCAGGACTGGTCACTTCTCAAGCCTAAATACATGAACTGTATGAATTTTCTGTGTAAAGGACTAATAGGCTTTCAAAAAGCATTTGGACCTTAAATCCTTGTATGAATGGGGATCACATTTCACCATCACTTTCAAAACTATTAATGATAAAATTTTATTCCCATTAATTTAATAACTACAGAAAGGCAAAATGCTTTTTCATTAGACATGTTCAACCAATTGTTAAACAATGTTACTGTTATAAAGATCATATAGGATTGGGATTAATTCTTAAAGTTACTAAGAATTAAACCATTAGAATACTGTTTTTATGTAACACAATTGGTTGAGTTTGTCTTCCCCTTGAAGGATCTGCAAGACACTCAAATAGATCTCATAAATTTCATTTATAATTTGCAGTCAAATGCACTTGCTTTCAAATCACATCATGAACTATAGAAAATGCAAAAGACCACAGTAAGGAAGTCATGGCATGGGAAACCTCTAAGAAGACCCAAAAATTGACAAGTGAGTTTATGATTTTAAAAGGTACAGATTTTGCTTAGGCTAAAACTCAAAACATTCTTCTTCATGCACACATTTAGCAATAAATGGCTTAATAATGGAATTTAAATTCTAGTTACACATTTAAAACATTCAAAAAGTGCCTCCTCAAAATTTTATTAATAAAAATATGAATAACAAGTTTCCTTTTATTCCCTGACTTTGGTGCAGAGGAATATTTTGTAGCAAATAAGTTTCAGAGATGTTTTATTGGCTTTGATTTCATAAAAGATAGAGTGAATGATAGACTAAAAATGGAGACTAATAGCAAATATTTAGTGCCCAGAGAAAGCAGTGGCCATGGTATGACCTTGTATATAAGAAACTCCTATCTAAGGAGGCCATTAGTTATTCTTGATTTATGATAAGTCCTACTTACAATAAGTACAGAATAGATTAAAATAAGTTGCTATGGAAAAGTTTTAGATTAGACACTGAAAGGATTGTAGGGCAGGAAGATATAGAATCATTACTAATAATCAGTATTTATTGAATGTTCATAAAATCCTTGACATTATATTCAAGCTTTTAGGGAAAAACACCTCTGATCAACTTTACATTTAGAAGAGATATTTAGTTCAGGTCTTTGAATCAATTACAATCCTCTCTGGACCTTGAGGAAGGACCTAGATAAATTATGCTGCTTCCCAGTTCTGACTCTGCAATCCTTTATTCTATGATTGGTTCTGTTAGCCTCTGTGTTTTCATTCCAAGTGGAAAAATCCTTCCTAATAAAAAGCTCTCTTGCTTGCACAAAAAAAAGAGTTATTTCAAAAAACTTCCTTATAGGCAGGCAAGAATCAGAAAAGTATAAGCTGAAATGTCCAGATTAATTAAACAGAAGCTTTGCTAAAAGTCTAGAATAAGTTGAACCAAATGTCAAAGAACAGTTAGAGAACAAAGCAAAACAGCAAGGAAACCCTAGGCAAAAGAGAGAAAATGATATCCAGAATAAACTAATCAAGAAAATCAGATATGAGACAACAGCAAAAAATCATGAGTCATACAAGGAAGCATTAAGTTATGGCCCAGTCAAAGGTAAAAACTAAAACTTCAGGTGAGATATAGGAGTTGAAACAACTAATTAAAGATGTTCAAACAAATCTTCTAAAGCAAATCAACAAGTTGAAGGAAAATGTGGCATATGAGAGGAAGGATCTAAAGAAGACACTGGGTGTTGCAGTTTGCTAAAACTGTCACAATGCAAAATACCAGAAATAGATTGGCTTTTATAATGGGAGTTTATCAGTTCACAAATTTACAGTTCTAAGGCCATGAAAATGTCCAAGTTAAGGCTTCAAGAGGTAGATACCTTCTCTGAGTAAAAGTCCAGTAGCGTCCAGAACACCCCTGTCAGCTGGGAAGGCAGGTGGCTGGCATCTGCTGGTCCTTTGCTCATGGGTTTCATTGCTTTCAGATTCCATTACAGTGTTTCTCCTTAAGTGTCTGTGGGTTTTCTCTTAGTTTCTCCAGAGCAAATTCTGGGCTTCATTTGTTAGCTTAGCATCTCCAAATGTCTTGGTCTGTGCCAGCTCTGAGCCCTTCAAAATGTCTCTGGCTTTTATCCTCTAATAGAAGATGCCAGTAAACTAGTTAAGACCCACCTTGAATAGGCAGGGTCACATCTTCATGGAAATAATCTAATCAAAATTTCCAGCCTGCAATTCGGTGGAGCACATCTCCATGGAAACAACCAAATCAAAAGATCTCACCCACATTAAGTCCACACCCACAATATTGAATTAAAAGAATATGGCTTCTCTGGGGTACATAATAGATTCAAACCAGCACACTGGATGACAATAAAGAAGAACTCAGAAGCTTGAAAAGAAAGTGACACAAATTATGAGAATGAAAGACAAAATAGAAGAGATGAAAACACAATGGAGACAAACAACAGCAGATTTGAAAAGGCAGAAGAGAGGATTGATGAACAAGAGGACAAGGCATCTGAAATCCTGACACAAAAGAATAAATAGGGAAAAGAATGGAAAAATATGAGAAGGGTCTCAGGGAATTGAATGAAAACATGAAGTGCATGAACATACACATTATGTGTCCCCCAGCAGGAGAAGAGCAGGGAAAGGGCAGAAAAAACAAATTTCCAAACTTTTATGAATGATATCAAATTACAGATCCAAGAAGTGCAGCATAACACAAATAGAATAGATCTGAATAGAACTACTCTAAGACACTAAACAGATTGTCAAATAACAAAGACACAAAATTCTGAAGCAGCAAGAGAAAAGCAATGTATCACATACAAATCATGCTCAATAAGACTAAGTGTGGATCTCTCAGAAGAAAGCATGGAAGGCAGAAGGGAGTGGTATGATATATTCAAGGCACTGAAAGAGAAAAACTGCCAAACAAGAATTCTATATGGAGCAAAACTGTCCTTCAAAAATGAGGGAGAGTCTAAAATATGTTCAGAAAAACAGACACTGAGAGAGTTGGTGAACAAGAGACCTGACATACAAGAAATACTAAGGGAGTGCTACATGCTGATAGGAAAAGACAGCAGAGAGAGGTCTAGAGAAGAGCATAGAAATGAAGAGTATCAGTAAGTGTTCTGGTTTGCTAATGCTGCTGCTATGAAAAATGCCAGAAATGGATTGGCTTTTATAGAGGGGTTTATTTAGTTACAAATTTAGAGTCCTAAGGTCATAAATGTGTCCAAACTAAGGCATCAACAAAAGGATACCTTTACTAAAGAATGGCTGATGGCATCCAGAACACCTCTGTCAGCCGGGAAGGCACAAGGCTGGCATCTGCTGTTCCTTTGCTCCCATGTCACTTTTAAAAATGACATTCTCCAAAATGTCTCTTGATCTCTCTTAGCTCCTCTGCAGCAAACTCTGGGCTTCATCTCTTAGCTTAATATCTCCAAACATCTTTCTTTCTGCATCTCCAATCATCTCTGAGTGTCAGCAAGCATCTGGGTATATGGTGGCTCTTAGCTTCTCTCTTAAATACTCCAGTGAACTAATCAAGACCCACCCTGAATGGGCAGGACCACACCTCCATGAAAATAATCTAATGAAAAGTATCACCCACAGTTGGATGAGTCACATCTCCATGGAAACACTCAATCAAAAGTTTCAATGCATAACAAAAGACTAATAAATCTGCCCCAACAAGATTGCATTAAAGAACATGGCTTTTTTTGGAGGACATAATATATCCAAACAGGCACATTAATGGTAACAAGGAGGGTAAAAGGAAAGGAACAAATATAAGATATGACACAAAAAATCCAAAAGGAAAATGGTAGAAGAAAGTACTACCTTTACAGTAATAACATTAATTTTAATTGGTAATGGATTAAACTCCCCAATCAAAAGTTATAGACTCACAGAATAGAATAGGGGCATATTGGAAACAATAAAGTTATTTTAGGATATTTGTTTTTCCTGTTCTTTGTTTTATTTTATCTAGAATTTAAAAATTTTTTTTTTTAGTTTTTTGATAAATAGTTAATCAAATAAAGAAAAAGAATGGATTAAAAATAAAAACCAGAATCTACATATTTGCTCTCTACAAGAGACTCACTGTAAACCCAAGGACAAAAATAGGTTGAAAGTGAGAGTTTGGTAAAAGATATTTCACTCAAACAACAACCAGAAAGCAGCAATGGTAGCTATACTAATATCAGATAAATTAAACTTCAAATAGAAAACAATTAAAAGAAACACAGAAGGACACTATGTATTAATGAAAGGGAGAATACATCAAGAAGAAATAGCAATCATAAGTATTTATACATCGAGTCAGAGTGCCCCAAAATACATGAGGCAAACACTGAAAACACTGAAGGGAGAAGTAGACACCTCTATGATAATAGTTGAAGAGTTTAATACACCACTCTCATCAATGCCTAGAATATCTAGACAGAGGATCAGTAAGGAAACAGAGAGCTTGAATAATATGAATGAACTAGACTTAACTGACTTTTAGAGAACATTGCACCCCACAACAGCATGATATACATTTTTCTCAAGTGCTCATGGATCATTGTCCAGGATAGACCACAAGCTGGGTCACAAAGCAATTCTCAATAAATTTAAAAAAGATTGAAATTATACAAAATACATTTTCAGATCATAACAGAATGAAGCTGGAATCAGTAACAGGCAGAGGGCTGGAAAATACACAAATATATGGAGGCTAAACAACATGCTCTTAAACAACCAATGGATTAAGGAAGAAATTACAAGAGAAATCAGTAAATATCTTGAGAAAAATGAAAATGAGATCACTATATATCAAAACTCATGGGGGGGTGACATCATCGGCATGGTGACATAAACAGCTGCTGAAAACTTCTCCCCAGATATTCAGTGAAAAATGGGGATAGCCCTGACTTGTACAAAACTCTGGAGGAGGCTATAGTCTGGAGAAGGATCCACCAAAGCTGAATTGAAGAAAAAGAAAAATATCAGGTAGGAAAACTGTTCTGGACCAACTGGTTCTCTCACCTCCTCCTTCACTCAGTCTTACACAACATAGGAGCTCAGAATCAAAGTCAATATTTCTCTCACCTCCCACTGGGGTCACAGACTATAAAATCTCTCACAGCAGTAAGGCATATCCCACCATTTGGAGACCCAGGGTATAGAGGAGGATATTTCAAGGCCCAGATCAGCAAGGGATAAACAGTCTGAGAAAAACATGGGCAGAGACTGTTTCCAGCCCTGGGCCTGTAAGCCCTTCTGCCACCCTTGAAGAAAACATTAACCCAGAGCCTGAGCCTTGCCTGGGAGATGGCTGAAAATTGTAGCAGCTGGGGACTCCTCTGCTGCAGGTGGAGTGGAGGACATAGCCCCACATTGAGTCAGATTTTGCCTGGCAAAGTGAAGGCCCAAGAACCTCACAGCTTCAGCCCTGCCCAGTGAGATGAGGGCTCAGCCCCACCTGGTCACACATGGCAGGGGCTTCAAGAGGTAATTCAGCCTTGCCCAGCCAGACTCAGCCAGGGCTCTAAGAGGTAATTCAACCCCATCCAGCCAGACTCAGCCAGAGTCACAGGAGAAAATTCAGCCCTGTGCAGTCAGACAAAGACTCTTGGCTCCATGAGTTAATTCAGACCCCCCTGATAAGACACAGCAGGGACACCAAGAGGTATTCAGCCCCACACAGACGGACTCAGCCAGGATTCCAAAAGTTAATTCAGCCCTGCCCAGTCAGGCACAACCTCGGATCCAGAAGGTAAACACCTTCTGAGGACAGTTAAATCACCAAATATCACCATCTGCTGGGAAGACCAGAAAGTGCAAGGGAATTGCAGGACTTCTCAGAACATCTCCAGTCCTTATCTCAGATCCACTGGAGCTCAGCTACACCCCTTGCATGGCTCCAATGATTTGTTTAAATTCTATCCCTCACTTGGTGCCCCCTTTTCTTTACACTTTTCAGTTCTGGGGATTTCTTTTCTCACAGCATTTCAATTTTCCCCCTTCTTCTTCTTTTTGTGGTGGGGCTTTTCTGTCTTCAGTTTTTTCCTTGTTAGAGTACCCTTCCCCAGGGATCCAGATGGGGTCAATCTAGAAAAGTGGGTCAATCCAGAAAAGTTCATTTTGCACTTAGGTGGTCCACCCATACAAACTCTATTGAGTGTGTATGCCTTTTGCCAACAGTTCTACTGCACTCTCTCTTTTTTTTCCCTTCATAGAGAGACTTTTTTGTATCAAAACTCCTTCACTGCTTGTGTTCCACTCTGCGGCTCTGTGGACTTGAGTTCCTGTGCCTGGATACACAAGGGGTTCTTACTGTCTGCTATGAGTGGCTCTAGAGACTGCATTCATAACAGGAAACAATCAAGATGTACTGCCTCTGAGCCACTCCCAAATGAGGGGGAGGGATCCAAACCAGTGTGTCTGGGAAGAATATCTCCTACATGATCCTGGAGATCACTTTTCTTTTTCTTTAATTCAGCACTTACACAGTCCTTCTCCCGTCTTCTGTCATCCTCCAGGCTTCCAGGCAAGTGGAATTTGTCCTTTTATTATCTGTTTCAGAGGGGAGAATTTCCAGGGGTTGTTTTACATTACATGTTCTGTTCCCTGTTTTGTAAGACTGTCCTATGTAATGAAGAATTTAATTGCCAACTAACATTTTTGGGGATGTGATAAAATATTTTTTTTGGAAATTAAACATTAAAATTAAGTATATTTATTACTTCTATATAGTACTTATTTCAGTTAATTTCTACCATTGCACCATTTTCCACAGCTTTATGCAACTTTCAAATGCTTTCTAAATTTACAACTACTGAACCAGTCTTTGGTCTGAATGATAGATAAAAACACATCACACCAAAACTTCAGTTTCCAGTGCTCTTAAAATACACTGTGGAGGCCTAAGAAAACACTGTATGCTAAATAAATATATGTTGATGTTTCATGTGTAATTGCTTCCATGAGGACACTAAACATATTCCATAGTTTGTAAGGCAATCATAACTCAAGAGAGATGTTTTGTGCCTGAGTAATGTAAATCATTGTGTTGAGTCATGAGAAAAACCCCAGGACCCTTCTTCTTAGCATTATTTCAACATCCACTGTCTTTATTTGTCTGAGAGGCCATAAGTGGACTTACCCCTGTATGTCATGGTTATTTCAGAATCCCTGTGCTCCCATCCATGCATAATTAATATGGATAATGGCTCTCACTGATGGGTCTTTTTAATATTAGAACTACCAGTGACACTGGGGGTCAATGATAGTCCCAGGGAAACATCCCCACCCACAGCATTAGTTCACTTTGGGTTTTCAGCTTATTAGTATCCTATACAAAACCAATGTAATGGATCTTTTAGATCCTGTACCTCAATACATAATTGGTCCTATTTGACATGTAATATCCTTTTTCACATGCACCTGGTTTCAGTGCCTATGGGTGTGCATAAAAAAAATAATTTTTTATCATATAGCCAAATGGTCCTGACTGAACTTTTATCCATAATTCCTAATACACACACACACACACACACACACACACACACACACACACACACGAAAGGCAACCACTATTATTTAGAAGCTTAAATCTGGAAAATTCTTTACAGAAAAAATGTATATTCATGTTGACAAAAAACAATAAAATATAATCAATATTTTTCAGTTCATGATATTTGTAGACATTGACAATGGTGAATATTTGCAGTATAAGAACAAATGGCAATTCAAACTGGATTCTATCCCCTCAACTTTTCAACAAACTTGTGAAATATAAAGTGCTATTAAATTGCTAATTAAGGGACTTTTCTTCTGTTATGTCATCTAAAATTTATAGGTCATATAACTTTTTTCATCTCAGTTCTATTGTCTGTATAATATGAAGAGAAACTAGATAATATACTGTTCATTTAATCTTTGACTTTGATTCTGAGGTCTCATATTGTTAATTTGTTGTTTATATCTTACCTCATTCCTAAAAGATTTGAAGTACCTTACAAAAGTAAACATAAGAGGATATCTGGGACAAGATGGTGGCATAGAGAGGTGTGGAATTTAGTTAGTCCCCTGGACCAACTAATAACCACCAGGAACAGCTAGTAAATAATCTGGAACAACTGCTGTGGGACAACCATGATGGTCCACATATTGTACACCAACCTGGAATGTGTGGAATGCATAAATGTGCCAGGAGCCCCCTCTTCCCATGGCAGGCTGAGCTACAAGACCTCACTGTGGGTGAAAGCAGCATTCCCAGAGCAAGAAAATATAGCTCAGCCTAGCTCCAACTGGGGTTTTAATTAACAAATGTCAACTGCTGAATACAAGCTACAAGCATAGACAAACCCCTAACAAGCATCAAAGTACCATGAGGTCATACCAGTAGAAAGGAGTGGGGTTAATGGAAAAAAATTAAATTAAAAAAATGCAGAGGCTTTTAGAGATGGCTGACCTTAAAGAGCCAGAAAACTGTGTCCCATGAAAGGGAGCCCAGAAAACCAGGTGATATCTCTGGCCAACAGGCAAAACTGGGGAACTGTCGCTGGCTCTGGAAAGAGGCTTTCTTTCTCTTTTTCTCTCTCTCAACCTGAGTGGCTCAGTGGAAAAAGCCCCAGCCATTTTCAGTTTGCAGAGCTCTGACCCAGATGTGGGTGGAGTTAACAGAGTCAAAGAGACAAAGGAGTAATTCATGTGCAGAAGATAACTCCCTAGGGGATTGTGTCTTCCCTAAGAGGAAGGAGGTGGGGCCCCAGCTCTAGCACCTACCCTCCCTTCAGAACTCAGACCCCAAGACCTGGGGGAAAACAGTCAAAACAAAACAACTTAAGTTGAGAATTAAAGGGACCACACTTCTTTACACCAGTGGGGAGTGACAGGCTGACAGACACTACCTGCTGGGCAGGTAAGGAAAAGCACAGAAGCTGAAGGCCTCACAGGAAAATCTGTCAGTCTTCCAAGACACACCCTCAGGGAAACCTAACACTGAGTATAGCCCCATTCTGAGACCTGAACTCTTACTGGTCTGGGAAAATCTGATTGGGGTAACCAAGGAAACCAGATGCCTAGACAACAGAAAACTACAAATCACACTAGGAAAAATGAAGATATGGCCCAGTCAAAGGAACAAACTTACACCTCCACTGAGATACAGATAAGATATTGTTTCACTTTAATGAAACAAACAATTAAAGATTTTCAAATAAATATGCTAAATCAATCCAAAAACCAAATCAATGAGTTTAGGGAAGATATGGCAAAAGAGATGAAGGCTATAAAGAAAACACTGGATGAATATAATGTAGAAATCAAAAGTTTGACAAAACAACTGGCAGAATCTTTGGAAAAGAAAGGCATAACACAAGAGATGAAAAGCACAATGGAGACATAAAACAGGAGATTTCACAAGGCAGAAGAAAACATTCAGGAACTGGAGAACAAGACACCTGAAATCCTACACACAAAAGAACAGATAGGGAAAAGAATGGAAAAATATGAGCAGTGTCTCTGGGAATTGAATGACAACATGAAGCACATGAATGTACATGTCATGGGTCTCCCAGAAGGAGAAGAGAAGAGAAAGGGGCAGAAACAATAATAGAGGAAATAATCAATGAAAATTTCCCATCTCTTATGAGAGACATAAAATTACAGTTCCAAGAAGTGCAGCATACCCCAAACAGAATAGATTTGAATAGACCTACACCAAGACACTTAATAAGCAGATTATCCAACGTAAAAGACAAAGAGAGAATCCTGAAAGCAGCAAGAAAAAAGTGATACATCACATACAAGGGAAGCTTGATAAGACTATGTGCAGATTTCTCAGTAGAAACTATGGAGGCAAGAAGTAAGTGGTGTGATATATTTAAAATACTGAAAGAGAAAAACTGCCAACCAAGAATCCTATATCTGGTAAAACTGTCCTTTAAATATAAGGGAGAGTTTAAAATATTCTCAGGCAAACAGATAATGAGAGAGATTGTGAACAAGACACTTGATCTACAGGAAATACTAAAGGGAGCACTGCAGACAGATAGGAAAAGACAGGAGTGAGAAGTTTGGAACACAGTTTTGGGTGATGTTAGCATACCAATGTAAGTACACTGAACAAAGATGACTGTGAGTATGGTTGAATGAGAAGTTAGGGGCATGTGGGACACCAGAGAGAAAGAGGGAAAATAAAGAGTGGAACTGTATAATTCAGTGAAACCTAGGGTGCTCAACAATTATGATAAAATGTACAACTGTGTTTTTACATGAGGGAGAACAAAGGAATGTCAACCTTGCAAGATGTTAAAAATGGGGTGGTATTGGGGAAAAATTATAATCAATGCAAACTAGAGACCACAGTTGGCAGAAACATTGTATTATGCTTCCTTTGATGTGGAAGGGGCAATGTACCAAAGCTGGATGCCTGTGAGAGGGGGGTATAAGGGAGGTGTGGGACTCGGCATTGGTGATGTTATCTGACTCTTTTATTATACTTTAGGTTAATTCTATCTTTCCTCTGGTTGCTTTTTAGCTGTCATTTTTTTTTCTTTCTTTTTCATTTTCTTTTGTCTCTCCACCTTGTTTGATTCTTCCTCCTTCTTTGTGGAAAACATGGAAATGTCCTTATATAGATAATGGTGATGGTGGTGAATGCATAAATATGTGATTATGTGGGGAGCCATCGATTGTGTACTTAGGATGGACTATTAAAAAAGATGGGTTGATGAAGAAACATTAAGGGCATTGTATTGAGTGAAATAAGTCAGACACGAAAGAGCAAATATTGTATGGTCTCACTGATATGAACTAATTATAATATGTAAACTCATAGATATGAATTGTAGGTTACCAGGGTAAAGAATGAGGCTAAGGAATGGGGAGCAGTTGTTTAGTATGAGCAGAAAGTTTACTAGGTTGAGCTTAAGTATTTGGAAGTGGATGGAGGTGACAGTATCATGTTATTGTGAGAATAATTAACAGTGCTGAATGGTGTGTGTCTGTGGTGGAAAGGGGAAGATTAGTGTCAGGTATGTCACCAGAAAGAAAGTTGGAGGTTAAAATATGGGAATGTATAAAACAGTGAATCTTGTGGTGAACAATCTCTGTGATTAATTGTAAAAATATTAGAAATCTCTTTCATGAACTAGAATAATTTATGATACTATAACTAGAAGTTATATGGTATATAGGGAAAAATTATACCTATTGGAAACTATGTACTACAGTTAGTAGTATTTTAACATTCTTTCATCAACAGTAATAAATGTACTATACTGACAGTATGAGTCAATAATGGAGGGGAGTGATTAGGGGTATGGGAGAATTTGAGTTTTCTTTTTCACTTTTATTTCTCCTCTGGAGTAATGAAAATGTTCTAAACATTTAAAAAAAATTAATTGTGATGAATGCACAACTATATAATGGTAGCATGAACAATTGATTGTACATTTTGGATGATTATATGGTATGTGAACACTCTCAATAAAATTGAATTTTTTAAAAAAGTAAACATAAAAAAAAGCATTATAAAATGAGGGTTTAAATTATGGTTATAAGCAAAAATACGGGTAAAGAAAAACAGGCAAAATGAAAAATGAGGTTAATATCAAGTGTCCTAGTTTGCTAATGCTGCAGAATGCAAAACACCAGAGATGGATTGGCTTTTATAAAACGGGGATTTATTTCGCTACACAGTTACAGTCTTAAGGCCACAAAGCGTCCAAGGCAACACATCAGCAATCGGGTACCCTCACCGGAGGATGGCCAATGGCCTCCGGAAAACCTCTGTTAGCTAGGAAGGCAGCTGGCATCTGCTCCAAAGCTCCGGCCTCAAAACGGCTTTCTCCCAGGACGTTCCTCTCCAGCAAGCTTGCTTCTCTTCAAAACATCACTCCCAGCTGCACTCCGTTCAGTCTCTTTGAGTCAGCACGTTTATATGGCTCCACTGATCAAGGCCCACCCTCAATGGGTGGGGCCACGCCTCCATGGGAGTATCCCACCAGAGTCACCACCCACAGCTGGGTGGGACACATCTCCATGCAAACAACTTAATTCAAACTTTCCAACTTAATCCCCAGTATTATGTCTGCCCCACAAGATTGCATCAAAGAATATGGCTTTTTCTGGGGGACATAATACATTCAAACCGGCACATTCCACCCCCTGGACCCCAGAAAAACATATTCTTTCCAAATACAAAATACATTCATTCCATCACAATATCCCAAAAACTTAAATCATTTCAGTAACAAAAGTTATGTACAAAATCCCATCAAAATCAGATATAGGCATGGTCAGTCCTAAGGCATACTTTTCCTTTAGCTTTGGATCTGTGGACTTAGAACAAGTTATATGCTTCCAATATACAAAGGACGGACATTCATAGGATAAACATTTCCATTGCCATAAGGAGAAACAGTAAGGAAAACAGGGTTAACAGGACCAAAACAGTTCCTAAAACCTGCAGGACAAACTCCATTAGATTTCAAAGTCTGAGAGTCATTTACATAACAACATTGCATCCTTGGGGCTAGAGAGAGCCGGAGCCTAACCCTTCCCAAGGGCCTTTTTGGCAGCCCTTTCCTCTCCAAATGCTTGGGTGAGCGCTCCAACATATCCACACATTGGGGAGACCACCTTCTCGGCCCCACCCTCCTCAAACTTCGGGGCAGCTCCCGGATTCCCTTCCATCTCCGGGGCACAAGCTCAACCCTTTCAGAACAGTGTGGTGGCAGCCAGGCTCTCCCCAATTCCCTGGGAATGTGCTCCACCCTCTTTGGGGCTTGGGGTGGCGAAACTCTTCCAGAGCATCGAGGCGGAAAACCCGCCCTCGACCTCCAGGGCAAACTCACCCTTTCCGTGCGTGTGGGCTGCTCCACTCTCCCAGCCCAAGGCCTCTTGACTCCAGATCTCAACCTCCATGGCTCTGTCTTTGAAGAAATTTTTCCTTTAATTTTTTCCTTGTCTGTCTCCTCCAGTCCAGACTGGCAATGGCTCTGTCTATAAAGATCTCGCAAAAATTCTGTTGGCTTTGCATGAAGCATGCAGGGGTCAAAGCCATCAGACAACAGGACTTTCCACAAATCCTTTCTGGATAATTCCATCTCCAATCTTGGCTTGTACCGAAATGGTGGCTGGGTTCCATGTTTGGTAACATCCTCATGTTGGGCTGCAGCTTCTGGGATTCCACCCCCTGGAAGCCCGTAATTTTCCAAGCCATCAACTTCTGGTTTCTTTGAACCAAAGAGTTCAATTCTAAGTTTATCTCTCTCTGCTTGCATTTTACTATAAGCTGCAAGGAGAAGCCAAGATACATCCTCCACACGTAGTCTGGAGATCTCCTCAGCTAAATATTCCAGGTTGTTGCTTCCAGATTCTTCCTTCCATCTGACACCAGGACTCAATTTTGCCAAATTCTCTGCCACTTTAAAACAAAGATCGCCTTTCTTCCAGGTTACAACAACACATTCACCATTTCTGTTCAAGGCCTCGTCAGAAGTATCTTTAGAGTCCGTATTTCCATAAACAGTCTCTTTAAAGCAGTTTAGGCCTTTTCTATCAAGCTCCTCACAATTCTTCCAGAAACTCCCCATTATCCACTTAAAAAGCCATTCCAACATGTTTGGTATTTGAAAACTCAGCAGCAAAAGCACCCCACTTCTCTGGTACCAAAATCTGTCTTAGTTTGCTAATGCTGCAGAATGCAAAACACCAGAGATGGATTGGCTTTTATAAAACGGGGATTTATTTCGCTACACAGTTACAGTCTTAAGGCCACAAAGCGTCCAAGGCAACACATCAGCAATCGGGTACCCTCACCGGAGGATGGCCAATGGCCTCCGGAAAACCTCTGTTAGCTAGGAAGGCAGCTGGCATCTGCTCCAAAGCTCCGGCCTCAAAACGGCTTTCTCCCAGGACGTTCCTCTCCAGCAAGCTTGCTTCTCTTCAAAACATCACTCCCAGCTGCACTCCGTTCAGTCTCTTTGAGTCAGCACGTTTATATGGCTCCACTGATCAAGGCCCACCCTCAATGGGTGGGGCCACGCCTCCATGGGAGTATCCCACCAGAGTCACCACCCACAGCTGGGTGGGACACATCTCCATGCAAACAACTTAATTCAAACTTTCCAACTTAATCCCCACTATTATGTCTGCCCCACAAGATTGCATCAAAGAATATGGCTTTTTCTGGGGGACATAATACATTCAAACCGGCACATCAAGTATCTACATTTTCTTCATGTATCTGCGAACCTCTCTGAGTAATTTGTAAATCTACCACAGTTACCACAGTGACAATAGATTTCTGTGAGGATACCTATAATTCTAATTATAGAGTGACTTAAAATCTTTAACCTAAATTATACAAATTATTTTCAAAAACATTTTTAATGTTGCTGTTGGCTTTTTGACAATATGGCTGCTTATATGTTTAATTTATTCTTATGGTGGATTGCATTAAGAACTGCAATTCTTCTCTCCTCCTTCTAACCCCAACCTTTGCCATCAGACTTTGCAGTATCTCCTACTAAAGTGGTAGAATCTTTTTTCTTGCCACTTGAGTCTAAGCTTGACGTTGTCATATGTTCTGTCAATAGAATGCTAGCAAGCATTAGGTTAACAGAAAAAGTACTTTCACAGAAAGTACTTGTGAAGTGGGACTCATTCTTGTGCTTCCTCCATGGCCAATGGATGGGCAAGCCTGTGCTATCCTGCTGGGCCCAGGTGGAGGAGCAGAGACCCATGAAGCAGAGCTACCCAATTGTAAACAGCCTAGATAAGGCAATCCCCTGTGGGAAATCAGTTTTTATTGTTACTTATCATTGAGATTTGGCCTGGTTTTATTATGCATCATTAGCTTTCAATAAATCTACTACAGTCTTATTAATTTCCATGGTATACAATATTCTGCCTCAGACACACAAATAGTGTTCAGTCAATCTTGTCTTCTACCTTAAAATAACAGCTAAATTTAGGAACTATATGTCTTAGTTTGCTAGAGCTTTTCTAAAAATACCACTCAATGGTTTGGCTTAAACAACAAGCATGTATTGTCTCATAGTTTTGAAGGCTAGAAGTCCAAAACCAAGGAATTAGCAAGGCCGTGTTTTCTCCCTGAAGACCATAGGGTTCTGGGGTTGGCTTGCTGCAATCCTTAGTTTTATGTGGTTTGCATCCTTGCCTTCTGTAACATGGAGATGTTCTTGATAATCTCCTGTGACTTTCTAAGTCTTCTGGCTTCTCTTTTTAAGAGGCCCAATAATACGGATTAAGGCCCATCCTAATTCAGATTGGCCACAGTGAAATCGGATCTTGCGAGATATTATTTACAAATGAGTCCACACCTTCATTGATAATACACCTTCAAATAATCCTATTTACGATGATTTCACACTCACCGGAATGTGGATTAAGAATATATATATGTGTGTGTGTATTGGTGGGGGGAGGGGACTACATGATTCAATGTCAAGAATGGAATCAGACTGCTTCCCGGGACTCATGTTCCACAATTCAAGATCTATGGGTCCAAGTCAACAATAAAAATTTTGTGAATAAAGTGAAATTGTAATAGCAGTTAAGCAAACATGCATTTCTATTACTTGCTTCTTTTCTTTTCCATTATTATTGTTAGAATTTCCTATCTTCTATTAATGATATTTTTGTTCACCTAATACAATATGTCCTTTTTCTTTACATTTAAGAGGCATTATTTTTCTCCTTGTGGTATTGATTCATTTTACATCATGTTCTTTTTCAATTGTTTAACCATTTTCCTTAGACTTTTACTTAACGTAATTTTTGGCCATGAAGCATGTCCATTAGCAGATTATGCTTGTATTAATGAAGATGTCTTTTTAACACCTTATGCTTATATTAATGAAAATGGGTCTCTTTTTGAAAAATATTTAGTTTGTTTACCACTTTATCTTGGTTTTACAGCATTCATATCTGGGAGATATACAGCACATTGATCACAAAGACAATGCTATCATTTTCTGTTCTACTGGCTGCAAGATAACTAATGTCTAGTAATAGATACATTCAAAATTCCAATAATTATTTCATTAATGCTTTTACTTATGCTCCAATATACATCCTGCATTTACAAAATGAGTGGAAAGGAATCCCCAGCTCACAATCTCTTGCTGGTATTTATTTCCCAGGAAGATTAATCAAATACTATGAAAGCTATGAATTGGAATTAGCTTCAGCTCTGTTTTCCTAGCTGCTTTCCGCCTCCATATTCAAAACAATAAAATCTTAATATAAAATAAATGGCTGCATTTATTTCCCACTATGTTTCTTTCAATTTTATATCTCTTGTGCTAGGCCAGTATGCAATCCAAGGAAGTAAAAGAACAGGACTAACTGTCACCTTTTTTATGATCTATAAAAATTCATAGCAAACTCATTCACAAGAGTTTTCTCTTTTGTTATTGTAATCAGGACCAAATTACTGCAGCTATACTTCTTGTGTCACTTGGGAGAGAAAACAGAAATACTCTCTTTTAGCTAGATTTACATGACTTCCCTTAGACAGAGAATAATTTCTTTTTAAATGAAGTGATTGTTAGTATAAGGGTTTATGACAGCAGTCAGGCTCACAGCTAGCTTCTTTGTTTGTTTTCACCTGATGTAATAGAGATGAGAAATGCATGGGAATGTCTCATTTCTGCTCTCTCCTTAATATACTTTGAGATTTTGGCCACAAAATGACAGGTTGACCAGAAAACAAGAGAAACAATTGTTAATCAACATTTGTTTAATGCTTATATGGAAAATAATGATGTAGTGGAAATGACACTAGCTCTAGAAATCCATTGCAGCTGTCAACCTAGGACTCAATCAAAATAGGTAAGACAATGAAAATTTTGAGCTTCAGTTTCCTCATTTCTAAAATGGAGAAACTCAAGATGATCTCTAAGGTTTCTTCCAGATCTAACATTCTAGATTTCTTGCATCACAAAGAGATGAGTCCTCAGCATAACCCTTTAATTGACTAGAGAATAATTTGCTTTCTTACAAGACATTAATACAATTCCATTTTAACGAAGGATTTTACTTTTCATTACCTTTCTCATATTTTGCTCATAATTTGTAATGAGACAGGCTGTGTGAGGTGGGTAATTTGTGGAGGATTTAAGAGCACAGATTCTGTAGCCAAATTGTCTGGCTTTTACCACTTATGCTGTGGACTTTAGACAAGTTACTTGGCCTTTCTGTTCTCTCACTTTGTTATAAATCAGTGGGCATAGCATAGGGTCTAGCTTGCAGTGTTTCTTAGAGTATTGCTTGGTTTAATGCAGTGAAAACAAATTAAAGCAATAATGAGATACCTTTACATAACCTATTCAAATGGCTAAAAAAATGAAAAGAAAAGAAACTGATAATACCATATGCTGGTAAGAATGCAACAGGAACTCTCATTTATTGTTGATGGGAATGCAAAATTGTTCAGTTACTTTGGAAGATGGTTTGGCAATTTCTTAAAAAACTAAATGTAGTACTACCTTATGATCCATCAATTAGGCTCCTAGGCATAATTGATTTGAATGCTTATGCCCACACATACTTTCTGGACTGTTTATGTGAATGTTTATAGCAGCCTTATTCATAATTTTAAAACAGATCAACAAACAAAACTTGGAAGCACACAGGATGTCTTCAGCAGGAGATTATATAAGTTGTGATGTATCCATTAAATGGAATATTATTCTGCAATAAAAAGAAAATAGCTGTCAGGCCGTTAAAAGATACGGAGGAATCTAAAATGTATATTGCTATGTGAAAGACATGTCTGAAAAGGCTACACATTGTATGATTCCAATCGTGACATTCTGAAAAAGGAAACTGGAAAAAGCAAAAATATAGAGACAAAAATTGATCAGTGGTTGCAAGAGTTTAGGAGGAAGGACAACAGATCATAAGTGAAGTACAGGGGATTTGGGGGGTACTAAAAGATTACCTGTATGATAGTGTGATGATGGAAACATGTCATTGTATATTTGTCAAAGCCTACAGAATTTTGCATTACAGAGAGTGAACCTTATGCAAATTTGAAAGTAAAATCATTTAGGAGATTTGAGCATCCCAGAAAAGAATGCAGAATGTGAAATGAGAATTTAACTGTATTGAGAATTTATGAAACAACCTCATAGAAAAGGGTAAGTAGGGGAAAGTGCTGACCTAAGTAACTTTGTGTAGAGTCTGTAAGACTAAAGAAAAAGTGAATTGCACATAAGCACTGTATTCTAGTTGATAAAGTTGTTTTCAAGAGTGGTACAGATTAATAATTTTGCAATCACCATGTATGTATACTTAAATTGAAAAATAAAATAAGTGGATGGTGGGTGGTAAGTACAAGGTTTCTTACTGTTGAAAATAAAATTTACAGAGAAGCAAGGGCAGGAGGCTAGAATGCTCCATGTGCTAATGAATTACAGCTACCATTAGTGAATTACCATTGGTGATGGAATAGAATTGAGAGCTCAGAAATCAACCCTCACATTTTTGGCCAACTGGTTTTTGACAAGTTGGTAAAGACCACTCATTTGGGAAAGAGCAGTCTATTCAACAAATGGTGCTGAGAAAAAAAAGTCAAAAGAATCAAGACCTTAGTATAAGAGAACTATCAAACTCCTAGAAGTAAACATACGGAAGAATCTTCAGGACCTTGTGTTAGGCAACGGTTTCCTAGACTTAACACCTGAAGTACAAGCAACAAAACAAAAAATATATAAATGGGACTTAATCAAATTAAAAAAAAAACTTTTGTTCCTCATAGGACTTTTATCATGAAAGTAAAAAGGCAACCTTCAACTTAACAACAAAATGACAAACAACCTAATTTAAAAATGGGCAAAAGACTTGAACAGACATCTCTTCAAAGAAGATATACAAATGGCCAGAGAACACATGAAAAGATGTTCAACATCATTAGCAATCAGGGAAATATTAATCAAAACCACAATGAGATATCATTTCACACTCATTAAAATGGCTGCTATTTAAAAAAAAAATGTAAAATTACAAGTATTGGAGAAGAGGTGGAGAAATAGGAACACTCATTCCTTGCTGGTGGCAATGTAAAATGGGGCAGCCACTGAGGAAGACAGTTTGGCAGTTCCTCAGAAAACTAAGTATAGAACTGCCACATGACCTGACCATCCCACCACTAGGTATATACCCAAAAGAATTTAAAGCAGGGACTCAAACAGATATTTGCACACAGATGTTCATACCAGCATTATTCACAATTCCCAGAAGACGGAAACAACACAAATGTCCATCAACTGATCAACGGATAAATAAAATGTGGTTATACATACAATGGGATATTATCTAACCATAAAAAGGAATGAAGTTCTGATACATGCAACAGCATGGATGAACCATGAAGATACCATGTTGAATGAAATAAGCTAGACACAAAAGGACAGATATTGTATGTTCTCACTGATTTGAAACAATTAAAATAAGCAAACTCACAGAGTCAGAACTAGAATAGAGTTTACCAGGATAGGAAACAAGAAGTTAAGTCTTAAACTGTACAGCATTCCTGCTTGGTAATGGATGGTGGTGATGGTAGCACAACATTTTGAATACAATTAACAGAACTGACATGTATATCTCAATTTGATTAAAAGGGGGAAATGTTAGATTGTATATGTAGTAACAGAATAAAAAAAATTAAAAATCCTTGGAACTACACTACACAAATTGTGAAACTTATATTAAACCATGATTTTTAATTAATAGAACAATTATAAAAGTGTGCTATCATCAATTGTAACAAATATTCCATGCCAAAGCAGGGAGGTGTTGGTGGTGGGGTGGTATATGGGAATACTTTATCTTATGCATGATTGTTCTATAAACCCACAACTTCTATAAGAAAGGGGGAAAAAGATTATGCTTGAGGTGACTGAGTTATTCCAGGCACTTTAAACAGCTGGTTTAAAGTTAACCAGGCAAATACTTACCAATGTCAGGTGAACAGATTCTTCCTTGTACATTTCATTCAAGTATGTCTTTTTTTACTCTCACCAATAAAATAAAGCACAGAGTAGTAAAAAAACAAAACAAAACAGGTGCAACTTGGAACAGAAGTTTTGGGATTGAATTCTATTTCAACAATTATTAGCTAAAAGGACTTCTGGTAAATCACTTCATCTTTCTAAGTCCCTACTTAATTCCTGCTAAGTGTTTTAAAGGTAAAGGTGTCCATCACTGAGTTGATGCTTAAAAACAATGACTATTTTTATCTTCTAATGACCTCTCCTAACTAAAACTTTGGCATGAAATCATGCTCTTCTTCCAATCTGCTTTGCGTTTCATTTCTAGCATTCTTATTCCTAACAGGGAAGGGATTTCCTTTCTCAAACATTGGTTAGTGGCAGTTTTATTTTGCCAGGGCTGCTGTGACAAAGTACCACAGACTCCTTGGGTTAAACACCAGCATTCTTGCTTCACAGCCTTTGAGGCTAGAAGTCCAAAATGAAGATGTTGCTTTTTCTGAAGTCTGTCACATTCTGGTAGTGGCTCAATCTCGGCCTCTATTACGTGGCCATCTCTCTCCTTGTTTGCCTCTTCCTGACTGTGTCCAAATTTTGTCAGCTTATAAGACCCAAGTCATATTGGATTAAGGCCCAACCTGATGCAATTTTGCTTCATCTTATCTAATAACTTCTTCAATATCCCTATGACTGGAGGTTAGGACTTGAATATGTCTTCTTGGGGGTCATGAGTCAATCCGTAATAGGCAGCAAGCATGAAGCAGAGACTTGCTAAAAACCTATCCATAGATGGCTTTAGCTTTAGTACAATCTTTACTCCTGGGCTTTATTTCTGATCAGGTGTTCCATTAGTTTAAATATGGTGCTATTCACTGCATACTTTTCTAAAACCTTTCGCACATGAATAGTCACCCCTCTGGGGAGCCTGATCTTACAGGGTTGAAACTGAGATAATAAAAGTTTCATTATTATCAGTGATGATGACATTTAATAATTGTGTTCTCACTGAGAACAATTTCCAAGAGAAATCATCTTGCTTCATTACGATATGTGAATGATGAGACTAATAAAACTCACATGAGAAATTTTAAAACTCCAGGATGAAACTTTCCCCTACAAATATTTATTGTATTTACATAAGTCACTGAAGCCTTTCATTTGGGACAGAAAAAGAGAGCATATTTTGGATTTTTGTTGGCCTTAAAGGTCACAAAATATAGTCAGTCTCCAGAGGGAGTGAGGGGGTGGATCAGTATAGCCAATGGGTCAGAAAAAATGGGATTCACTTTATTGGGAGTGAGGTTGAAGGAGGATAAATTTGGATGTAAACCAATTGAATTTTGAAAACAATGTGTGGTCTTTAGTCTTTGGATTTCTTCCCAGGTTGTATGTGGTTGATATTCTTCTCTCTTCATTAGAATGAAGTTTAGTCCTACAGTGTTAGGAGTTGGCTGCTCCATTCTATCATGGAGATGGAAATGGTACCAACCAAGGAGAATGCCACTGGATTGGATTCAAAGAAGTTAAACTTATTTCTAAGTAACAATATTTAATGCTCTGTTTTCCTTTATTAAGGAAGATCCAACTCTATTTTCCTAGCTCCTTCTAGGATTCTTGCAACCATGAGAACTCCAGGATGCAATAAAGACAATTCCAAGTGAAAGTTACTGTGAAGTGTCTGTGTCTTTGCATGTATGTGATTTTAAACACCACATGTAAGGAGCAGTATTTCAAGCTTTTAGTTGAACCCTTTTCCATGTGCAGTATTTCACCCTCGGTTTCTGAACTACTTTATGTCATGGGATGGAGAAGCAGGAGATCATGATGCCAAAGTTTTAGTTAGGATTAAATGTGTGATAAAATGTTATCCTAGTCCATTATTGCAGGACAGTTAGAAAAGAGAGAAGAACATTTTTAGATATTGCCACATGAATCTTGTTTCTTTCTTTCTCTTCAAACTAAGACATCTGATGAAATGTGGTTGACAGAATGACAAGGGGGCAATAAATGATTTCTGATCTGGGAAAATCAAGCTCTGCCCTACAGTGTCATGCTTGAAGAGTGAAGTGCTCCTTCTTAAGTGGGAAAAAATCTGAAAACCAAAGTCAAGTCACATCTCTGGATAGATGATGACCTTTCTTCCAGGAAAGTCTTTTTGTGGTTGTGAATTTTATTTTCTTTAAATGACACCTTGTAACTACCTAGTGAGAGAGAAACCATTTTCTTTTTCACTTTTTCTGCATGCACAATTGATTGCAACTAGTCTGATAGATTTGCTGATGGAGCATTTCCTTAAAAATGCCTTGGTAGTCTGAGTTTCCATCAAAAGTCTTCCCTTGTTGCATAATCAAATCATTATTTAGATCAGCATGCTTAGTTTTTTAAAATTTTTCTTTGAGGAGAAGACTTAAAAGAAATAGTATTACATTTAGAAATGAATACTCAATAATTCCAAAAACAGAGTAATCACATGGCTAATTTCCTCTATTCACAATGCAACAAAATTAGAAATTAGTAGCAGAACTAGAAACAAAAATGAAAAATCCAAAATGTTACCACCTGGAAATTAAAAGCTGAAAATATTCTCGAGCATCCATGAATTCAAATAAAAAATGTAACAAAGATGACCCAAGACAGACTAAATGACAAAAATGAAGATCTTATAAATAAAAACATATGGGATAAAGAAGAAATAAGACCAAAAGGAAAATTCAGCATCTTAAATGCATATAAGTTTGAAAGAATGTAAATAAATTAACTATCAGAATTCAAGAAATCTAAGGAAGTACTCAAGATCTGGTAACTTCTTTTTCTCTAGCACCAATTTTGGGACCCCCTGAAGAGTTGCCAGTTCCTATTCCCACTTCAGTAGTGCCCTATGATCTATTCTCTATCTACCAACAAAGAGAAGATTGGTTTATGGATGACAGTTGCAGGGTAAATATACAGCATTCTGTTAGGAAGGCTGCCACTCTGATTGAATAAGGTAAAGACAAATCAGCACAGTGGGCTGAAATGCATGCATTTTGCTCCTATATTTGAGATTTTACTGACTCATGGGCAGTGGTTAACGGCGTGGTCATATGTTGAAGCAGAAGGGCATTGGAATACTGGCCTATTAAATAGATGATTTTATGGAGTGGGGCAAAACCTTATGGAAATCACTGTGAGAATTTGTGTGGTTCATTAAAATAGGACATACTGATGCTCATCAAAAGAACCTTCTCTCAGGCCAGGAAGATGATTGAAACCTGTGAGAAGATATCATGTTGTGCTCACTTAAGGTGGCCACCTGGGTACATAAAATGAGTGGACATTGGGGGGGCTGCAACAATTCAGAGATGGTTTTAATATAGACATAGTCTTCTTACACCCTATGAGGCTAAAAAGGCCAACAAGAATTGTTCCATCTATCAACAAAAGAGACAGACACTGCAGGGAGCTAGGGAAAAGATTTCCCAGGGGCAAGGTCCTGTACATAACTGCTAAGTTGGAGTTATACTGGTAGCCCCAAGAGGAAACAAATGAATCCTTACAGGAGTAAATGCTTACTCTGAATTGGGCTTTGTCTGCTTGTTGGTAGATGGAAGCGTTCTGAGTATCATTAAAAAAAAAAAAGAACAGAAAATATTGCATAATTTGTACTGTTGAGTCACTTTTCTTCAGACCAAGGACGTCATCAGAGTAGCAAGTTAATAGGAAAATAGAATGAGCAATTAAAACATTAATTCCCTAAAATGAGGGGAGGTAAATGCATGAAGGACTGGCTTACATACCTTCACTAGTGGGTGATCACATTCCGCTTGAGCAAGGCTAAAAGACGGTCCCCACTAAATATATTCTGCTTTTTTATGGGATCTTGAGAAGAGGCTGTGAATGGAATACTCATGACTATACAATTTTTCTCATGGTGGTGAAGTTGGTGAAGCAATTACACTTTTCTTTTTTCTCCATATCACTTCAACTTTCTTTTTCCCACCTGGTACAGTGTGTCCAGGACCAGGGCTTTAACTGTGGGTGCTGAAAGCAGGAGCAATCCCTAAACAAGAAGCTGTAACTGTAACTCTAAACCTTTATGTCAGAATTCCCAAGGGTCTCTTGGGATAGGTTGTATATTCTCTTCATCTGGTAATATTGGAGTTGACAGGGAATGCAGCTGTATTGCTTATTGGTTGAGATAGCCAACCTTCTGTATTTATACCCACCCTTTATTAATGAGAGTGAGCTCAGGGGGAGGAACTTGCTAGACTAGCATTGCTGCTGGCAATCTATCTCAGAACGGTGGCTGAACCTCATGTTCCTACAAAAACAGGACAAAGTCAACTAAAATGATAAATAGAGAAAAGAAGGAATAGTAGTTGAAGGTAAAGGAATGTAAAAATAGGTTATGTAATGAGGGAAATCTGTAATTATATTGGTACTTTGGGACAGGTGCCGAGCAAGAGATTATACCATATCTTATCCTAGCTCAATTAAACTAGAGTCCTAAAAGAGAGAAGTCAAGACCATACTTGCTTTGGGGACCTGACAAGGATGAATGGAAGCCTGAAAACTTGAGTGGCATAATTCTAGGAGACATTCTGGGTCATAATATATTACAATAGGCTTAACTAATAGTTAATAACACTGTAAGACTATAGTAATGTACCAGTATCTTTTGACTCTTATTTTTCAGGTTACATCTATTACCATAGTGTGATATGGTATAACACTGACATTTTAGGTAAGATTATAATTCTGATATTCATAATAAATGTATTGGGAAATTAAGTTGAAGCTTCTTCAGGGTATAATACTGGTCTGACAGGAAACTGACTGGCCTGAGGAAGAAATTAATTTAGCTACCCATCAGCTGATGTCTATGCTAAGTAGGTCTGCAGAAGTTTATTATAAGGTAGAAATGGCAGTACATCAAGAGGAAAAAGGGTAGTTAAATTAGTACAAAAATATGAGAATATTTAAAAGACTTTAGAAAGATTCATTACTTACTATTGCTTTGCTTGGCATATAAATCCTATACTAAATGTGGATGCTCAGATATGATGGTTTTGCTGTATAAGAGCATTGGCTAAAGGTTAAGGGGTGGCCAGTATTGGAAAAAATTGTCTTCACCCAAAGAGAGGTCTGGCCTTGGCTCTCAGATTCTGAGAAATAATCTATGTCACACTGGTTAGGAGTATCTTGGTTTAGGATGGGGGCTAAGAGCAACCATGTATTGAAATTGGGAAGTCATAAAAGAAAGATCAAACATGATTTAGGGGTGGAGGCTTTGGGTTCAGCAGTATCAGTCCATTTGGAGACTGAGTCCAACAATCAATCAATCATGCTTATCTTATGAAATGCCAATCAAAACTCTGGACACCAAGGATTGGGTGAACTTCCCTGACTGGCAATAGTCAGTTGATACCAAAAGGGTAATGCATCCTGACTCCACTGGAAAGTATAACGGAAGCTTTGCATTCAGAAGCCTCCCAAATTCTGTTCTATGCATTTCTTCCTTTGAGTTTGGTCTGTATTCTTTCCCTATATAAATTATATCTGTGACTATAATAGCTGTTAGTGAGTTCTGTAAATTCTTCAAGGAATTATAAAACCTGAGGGTAGTCTTGGAAACCTCCCAAATTTGCAGTTGGTGTCAGAAGTGAAAGCATTTGTGCTGGTTTGAAGTATTATGTCCCCCAAAACGCCATTATCTTTGATGGAATCTTGTGTGGGCAGATGTGTTGGTGTTGATTAGATTGTAATTCTTTGAGTGTTTCCATGGCGATGCGACTGCCCAACCGTAGGTGATAACACTGATTGGATAATTTCCATGAGGCATGGCCCCACCCATTCAGCATGGGCCTTGATTAGTTTACTAGAGTACTGTATAAGCTTGGACAGAAGGAGCAAGCTTGCCACAGCCAAGAGGGACACTTTGAAGAATGCACAGGAGCTGAGAGAGGAGCTGGAGCTGAGATAGACATTTTGAAGATGGCCATTGGAATCTGATGCAGACATTTTGGAGAATGCCATTTTGAAATGCAACCCAGGAGCAAGCAGATGTCAGCCACATGCCTTCCCAGCTAATAGAAATTTTTGGACACCATTGGCCATCCTCCAGTGAAGCTACCCAATTGTTGATGCCTTACCTTGGACACTTTATGGCCTTAAGACTGTAAGTTTGTAATCAAATATCCCCCCTTTATAGAAACCAACCCATTTCTGGTGTTTTGCAAAAAGGCAGCTTTAGCAAACCAGAACAGTGTTTTTGGAAGACTGTATGTTCCCTCTAAATTTGATATTTGGCTCTGAACTTTGCAGTTTGACTAACTTTAGGCAGGGGGCAATACTAAGATTTCTATTAGAATCAGAAAGCCAAAGACAATTTCTATATTATCATTTTTTAACATTATTCAGAAGGTACCTGCTACCTAACACATTTAGAAAGAAAAAGTAATGGTAGGGTAAAAATGTAAAGAAAGATGAAGAATTATAATTTTTTGTTGATGATGTGATTGGAAAAAAAATTCTGCTATTCTATTAAAATAATAATTTGGATAAAATCCTAGATAAACATTATGTACAGAAATACATGACTTTCATATACTTTTATGATAAACAGATGAATGATATAATAGAATAATATACCATATTCCCATTAACAACTTAAAAGAACGGAAATTCTTACCCAGGCAGCCACAGCAGCTTGGAGCTTCTTCCCAGCAATTGGGGAAGGGTGGGGGTGGCAGGTTTTGATTCCCATTATGGCCATGATGCAGTTCCAGTTATTTAAAGTTTGTACCCACCTAGCAACACTATTCTCATTCCTAAAAGAGCTGAATATGCAGATGTGAAAGACTACAGAAATTAAGTGAAGACCAAATAACTTCCCCGACTACAGTTGACTATTTGTCAGTTCCTAAGCAGACAGATGTAGAAGAGTGGGTTTAGAATGAAGATGTATACACAAGTGTAAAGATTGAAGGAGGGGGTGAAAAAATGGCAACACAACAAAATGCCTTGGAAAATCTGGAACGTGACTATATTAAGGACATGATATCAACTAAAAGGAAGACCCAGAAAATGATTATTAAGAAGAGAGAATTATTAAATCTTTGCATCTCAGATGGTAGCACAGTTTTCTCTAGTAGAGTAGTAGTTGTGCAAGGTATATCTTTTATTCATCAGTCTCCTGAATTAGGTGACTTACATACCTGGCAAGAAAATACCAATGCATGGGAAGAAGAAGATGCATCCTGGAAAGCAGAAGTTCTGAGGCAGTAGAAATAGCATACAGAGAATGAGAGCAGCAGAACAACAAAAGAAGAAAAGGTAAAAGGAAGCACAGTGGCTAATGAGGAAGGAACAAAACAAAATTGATGCGAAACTTTCATGTCAAATGTTCTTCAGATGTCATAGTGCCAGCAGGAGAAATCTGAGCTCTACAAACCAACCAACATTTGTATGGATTTAAGAGTATTTTAAATATACGAACACGGTGCTTGATTTTCATGTGTTCATGAGGTCATTCAGGACTTCTCCCAAAGTACTTTGAACTCTTAACAGTTGTAACTTAAAAAAAAAAAAAGGACTTATGAGACAATATTTTATTCAACATGCTCTAAATATGAAATGGTTGAATCCGGTAGAGAAATACTTAATATGGAATATATACCATTACCTTTTCAAGATAGCATTTCTAGCTAAATAAATGGGTGTAAATAATTTTATGGTGGAGAAGAACTCTGCTATTATGCTTTCCTTCAGTGGCATAATGATAAAATAAATAATTTTAAATATCCTTAGCTTCCATGATTACTTAATCTAAATCAGACAAACTGTAGGGCTTTAAATTCCTTATTTTTGTTGTCAGAAGCTGGTGTTTGCATACATCTCCTTTAATTTGAAAAGGTACTTTCTATGTTTGGTACAACTTAAAAAAATTGATGATTTTTGCTTTTGTTCAAAAAAGTGGTGTTAAATACAATCATTTTATTATTTAAAAAAAAAGTGAAAAAAATTAAGGATTCTGCAAAATCCTGAAAAAGAGAACAAAATTACACTGAAGAATGAAAGAAAACTTGAACAAATGAAAGGTATATGATAACTTTTACTGAAAACAAAAACTCAAGCATAAAGATGCAAATTATCCTTAATAAATGCACAAAATTAATAAGATTCTCCAAAAAATTACCAAAGGAGTTTTTGAACTCATCCAGATGATTCTTAAGGTAATCTTGGAAAATAAACCTGTTAGAATAGTCAAGAAAATTCTTATAAAGAAGTATATGGGAACAGGATGGATAAACCCAATATTAATATAAGTCATAGCATTTTAAAAATAAGATAATCTGTTATCAATGGAGGAGAAGATAAAATCCAGAAATACACTTAAATGAGTATAAAAATTTGGAGAAAAATCAATTTCATAATAGGAGAGTGATGAATTTTTCACAAAATTGTATGATTAAATGTTTAGACATCAGGGAAAAAATAAATTTCTATTCTTAATTCTCATCTTGCAGCAAAATAAATACTGGTAGGTAAAATATTTAAACATTTAAATCAAATAAAACAAAGCATGAAACTTGAGAAGAAACTGTAGGATATTTAATATAATTTCCGAGAGGGGAAATTTTTGTATACTTCATAGTAAAGATCAACAAGAGATTAATGAAGCTACATAAAAATAAAAATGCAATTCTTCATGGCAAAACATATAGTAAAAAGTAAGAAAAAAAATAGATGACAAAGAAATACACATGTGCTTTTATAGCAGATAAAGGACTAAATTCCTTTGTAAAGAATTTCACAAATTGATGACACAAAATTCAATAGAATGGTAGTCAAAGCATATGAAGAATAGTTCACAGGAATGGAAAAAATGGAGCAATATTATATTATTATAATTATATAAATATTTTATAAGATATTATAAACATAACATTTATAAATACTTATAAATATTATAAAACCAGTTAGTAAATGGTTAAATACATGATACAATATAGCAATACATTAATGTTAGAATCTACATAGAGCGTATGTGGGTTCTCATTGTAAAAATTATTTCAACTTCTATTTCAACTTTTCTCTTATGAAAAATTTCATAAAAAACATTGGGGGAGATTTGTGGTATCAATAGTTCAACTATGAATTGACCAAATGAATAAAACAAGTGAAACAAAGTAAAAACATCTTTCAATAAGTATTAGAGAGGGTATGAGTAAGTAGGCACTGATACATTTTTTTAAATGCAATTTTATTGAGATATAGTCACATAACATACAATCCTTCAGAGTGTACAATCAGTTGTTCATAGTTGTGCATTGATCACCACAATCAATCTTTGAACATTTTCATTACTCCAAAAAATAAAATAAAAATTAGAATAAAAAAGTACATCCAAAACATTCCATTCTCCTCCTCCCCCCATTATCACACATTTTTATAGAGAACAACTTGACAATACCTATCAACATTTTGAAAAATCACACAATCTTTAACATTTTTCTATTTTACAATGATAGATGACATGGATAATGATATTCATGGAGTCACTGGATGAAATAACAAAAGCTGCTAAGAAATTTAAGTTATGTAGAGTGGATGGAGTTTTAAAGAAACTGTGCTAAAACCATACACAGTGGAATACCATGTAGTCATTAAGTAGCATGATCCATAAGCACTTATATGGACTGAATCCCAAATTGCAAAACACTATTTGGAGTGTCGATATATATTTTAAAATAAGAATAAAAGGTAAAGATATGCATATAAAATTATATAAAGGAACACATATGCCCATAAATATATATATGAAAATATTTTTACAGTCTTTGGAGGCATTTTTTAAAAATGGTGAAACTGGTACCTTTTAAGAGAATATGGATGGGAGGACTAATATGCACAACTGTGTTAGATCAGGTCAGTGTGTTCATATTAAAGAGACAGTACAAAAAGAAAATTCAGAAACTGAGCTCTCAAGAGTTCATTCCTATAATTTAAGTGATTTATTAACTTTATAAACTTTATTTCCCTCCAAATTATGGTATTAGCCCATATGATTGTTGACCAAGACATTAAATAAAAACAAATTTATTTCAATCTAAGTGTCATTATATATATATATATATATATTTTTTTTTTTTTTTGCTTTGCTTTTGCAAGGTCATAAAAAGTTTCTCCTATGTTTTCTTCTAAGAGTTTCAGCTCTTACATTTACGTCTATGATCCATTGTGAGTTCATTTTTTTGTGAGTCATATGCGGATGAGGAAGGTATCTAACTTTATTATTTTTTATGTGGTTACCCGGTTGTCTCAGCACCATACATTGAAAAGACTATTTTTACCCCACTCAGTGATATTGGGATGCTTATCTAAAGTCAATTCAACTTTAAAATAAGGATTCATTTCTCAACTCTAAATTCTATTCCTTCCATTGATCTACATTTCTATGCTTATGCCAGTAACATATGGTCTTGATTAAAGCAACTCTTTGGGAAGTTTTGAAATTAGGAAGCATAAGTCTTCCAACTTTGTTCTACTTTTTCAATTTTTTGCCTATTCCATGTCTAGTACATTTCCCTATAAGTTTTATAATCAGCTTGTTAATTTATACCAAAAAAGGCAGCTTGGATATTGATAGAATTGTGTTGAATCTGTAGATCACTTTGGGTAGTATTGCCATTCTAACAATATTTGCATTCTGATCCATGAAGATGGCATCCTGTTTCATTTATTTTGATTTTCTTTAATTTTTTCAGCAATGTATGTAGTTTTCAGTATATGAATCTGTTTTACTTTGCTAAAGCTGATGAAATGAGATATACCAGAATTGGGTTGGCTTTTACAATGGGGATTTATCACCTTACACATTTACAGTTCTGAGACCATGAAAAAATGTCCAAATTCAGGCATCAACAGGATAATATTTTCTCCCCAAAGACCAGCTGCCAGCAATCCTTAACTCCTCTGTCACATGGGAAGGCACAGGTGACATCTGCTGGTTTCTCTCTCTCTGAGCTTCTATGTTTGTTCTTATCTCCCAGCTTCTCTGGTTTCTCTCTTTCAGCTTCTCTGTGTGCTTCTCTGAACTTCATCTCTTAACTTTTCTGGGGCTTTTTTCTGTGTCTTCACTCTGTCTTTTTTCTTCTTATAAAGGATTCTAGTAATAGGATTAAAATCCACCTGGAGGACACCTCAACTGAATCAAAAGGTCCCACTCACAATAGGTCTACACCCACAATAGGTCTACACCCATAGGAATGGATTAGCCTTAAGAACATGCTTTTCTGGGGGTACATACAGCTTCAACCATCACATGAGTCTTGCACTCTTTTTGCTAAATTCATTAAACATTTTATTATTTTTGGTGCTATTATAAGTAGAATTATTTTCTTAATTTCATTTTTGCAATATTCATTGCTAGAGTATAAAAATACAACTGATTTTTGCATACTGATCTTGTATCCTGCAACCTTGCGGAACTCATTGTTAATCCTAATAGTTTTTAATGGATATCTTGGGATTTTCTATATACAAACTCATGTATCTGAAACTTCTTTTTCAGTCCAGATAGCTTTATTTTCTTGCATAATTGTCCTGACTAGAACCTACAGTAGAATGTTAAATAGAAGTGATAAGGAGGAAAAATCTTGTCTTGTTCCTGATCTTAAATGGAAAGCATTTGGTCTTTCACCATTAAATATGATGCTAGCTATGGGTTTTTCCATATATGGCTTTTATCAGCTTGAAGATGTTCATTTGTATTCTTAGATTTTTGCGAATTTTTATCAAAGAATAGTGTTTAACCATTTTTTTTTTTTTTTTTGTATCATACACACACTTTCTCATTCCTTGTTTTCCTACTTGGCTTAAAATTAAATTGTGTTTACCAATAGTAAATATTTAATGAACTTATTTTTGCTAATGTATTAACCCTTTCTAACACTAGAATTTAAGTATCCTCAGAGCAGAGACTTTGTCTATTTTATTCTCTCCTGTATCCCAAGCTTTTAGAATAATAGCTAGAATACACTAAATTGAATATCTACTATTTTTGAATGATTGAATGAGGGTCAGTAGCTATTATATTATCCTTATTTTATAGATAAGGCTGAGGAAAGTTAAACTTAGAGAGCTTAATTTACTGGAATGGCCAGGACCTGTGTTTAAAACTAATCAGTTTGATTCTAAACCTAAATACTTAAATTCAGTATCAAATGAGTGTATATCCAGATACAGACGTGCATTATTTATCTGATATTCTCTTACAGTACAGATAAACTCTTCTCAGGGTTAAAAGAAAATTTATGAAGTGAAAGAAGACAAAAGTGGTGTGATTGACTTTTTTTTTTTTTTCTCATTACCATGTACAGGTCTCTTCTGAAATAACAATAAATCTAAAACCTCTTATTACCAAACAACAAAAAGAAGTTTCTAATAGTGGATCTAGAGGGCATCTCAAGATTTAGTAAATACAAGAATGAAGAAACATGCAGAATATCAAGTGAGAGAATGCCAGCCCATTTCTGGCACAAGTTGCTATTTTGGTATCTGCCTGGATTTTAAATTTTGCTGACCTTCTAAGAACTCTCCTAAATCCCCCACGGGTTGAAAATTCCCCAACTGAAGAAAATGCTACATTTGACTTGCATGTCTTTTCTAGTAAGAAAAAAATGGACCATTTAGAGTCCTCCCTGCTACTTATAAACCTTTTTGTTGAGTATATAAGAGAAATACTTGTTAAAGACAGAAAGAGTTAGTAAGTATGGAGTGATCTGCTTGACTGACAGAACTTCTATAACTTTCAAATTTTCTTTGCATTAACAGGAAACCCATAAAAATGGTATCCTGGCTTATTCTTTCAAATCACTCCATTTATTTCCTTTGTAGATCATTGATTTGAGTTTACGAGGAATACTTCTCTCTAGTTTGGAACTTTCTCCTTTTTCTAAGTATAACACCTATCTGTTCCCTTTTGAAATAATTTTTTAGAAGGACTTATGAATCACTTTGTTCAAAGATATAGAGGTAGAAATAGATAAAGAGGCAGAAATTGATAAAGAATCATACATCGTGTTAAGGAATGAAAATTTTACTTCATTTATTAACTAAGCCAATGACCTTAAATTCATAGAAAATGCTTTGGAATATGGTTGCTGATTAATAGACAAATTGTTCCTTTTTCATCTGTTGGACTTGTTCTGAAGAATTGCAAATGTTATCATGGAGTCAGCAGGTGACACTAATTGAAAGTAATGAATTCACAGATGCAAAAGATTTAGACTCCTGGAAATTTGTAACAGGGTCTTGTGACAACTTCACCATGTTCAAGATATTTTGCTAAAGTTTTTGGCAGCTTTTCTTCATGGTGTGCCTGTTTCTTCTCTGCCTTGTTGGTTTTCCTAATGGGGGTCACACCAATCATTTATTCCATCAATATCCTCTAATTCTATTGCTAATTATCTCTGTCTCTTTATTCCCAGTGAAATCCTTTCACTGCGTGTTCCTCAGTGTGGTACATTTAAACACATAAGAAATGCCTTTTTTAATTGATACACATGGTAATACATACTTTTGTTACTTTTAGAATAAAAGATTATGAAATAGAGAAATTGAAAGATGGGACAGAATAGATATAGGGTGCATTAAATTTAGAATCTGCTTTCTGAACAAATTGATTTGCCTTTACTACCCCTAACCCAGCACGTCTCTCCATTAACATGATCTATAGAGAGAAGCAATGATACCAAATCAGGAGAAAAAGTTGACCATTTTGTTAATAAGTCGTAGACCTTTTCGTTCAAGGCCTAGTAAAAAGGAGGGGGAAATGTTCCTTAACTTGTTATAGAAAACTTTATCCTTTGGCCTCAGAGTATGATTCTACAGCCTATCTATCACTTCCCCCAGTGCTGACTTGAATGTATTATGTCCCCAAACTATGTTCTTTGATGCAATCTTGTGGTGGCAGATGTATTAGTGTTAACTAGATTGGAATTCTTTGATTGAGTGTTTCCATGGGGATGTAACTCAATCAACTGTGAGTGAAACATTTGACTGGATAATTTCCATGGAGGTACAACTCTGCCCATTCAGAGTGGGACTTGATTAGTTTACTAGAGCCCTATATAAGAGCTCAGACAGAAGGAGTCTGCTGCAGCTGAGACACACATTTTGAAGATGGCCATTGGAAGCTGACACTGACATTTTGGAGAATGCCATTTTGAAATGTAACCTGGGAGTAAGCAGACACCAGCCATGGGCCTTCCCAGCTAACAGGGTTTCCAGATGTCAATGGTCTTTCTCCAGTGAAGGTACCCTATTGTTGGTGCCTTACCTTGGACACTTTATGGTCTTAAGACTGTAACTCTGTAATCAAGTAAACCCCCTTTATAAAAGCCAATCCATTTCTGATATTTTGCTTAACAGCAGCATTAGCAAACTGGAACACTCCCACTCCCACATCTGCCTCTACTCCTAATTTCCATAGACTTTTTGTTAAAAAGTACAGGTTCTAGAGCCAGGGAAACTGGTTATCAACCCTAGCTACACAATATACTTTGGTAGTTAGCTCTCCAATGGTATCCTCTATCACACCTTGCCTCCCCAAATTCATATTCTTATAAAGTCCCTGCACATACTGTATCTGGTATGGAACTATGACTTGCTTTTTTCAATAGAATGCAGCAGAATTGAAACTATGACAGTTTTAGGACTAAGACTTAAAAAGGCTTTATAACTTCTATTTTTTGTGCTTTAGGGAGCTCTGATTTGCCATGTGAGAATTTGGTTACCCTGCACCTGGAGATACCAACCACATGGAGTGGTCACTTGGAGATGAAGGGGCCCTGAGAGTAAATGCAGAAGGAGGCCCAGCCTTCTAGTCGTTTCCAAAAAGGCACCAGACATGTGACTGAGCCACCTGGAGTGCTCCAACCCATTCAAACCAAAAGAAATGCCCAGCAGAGCCCTGACACACCATGGCATCTTGAAAGAAAATAAAATGGTTGTTTTTAGTGTACTAAGTTTCAGTGTGTCAGTGTGGTTTGTTTTATAGCAATGGATTTCTAAAACACATACTGTGAAATCTTGAGAAACCGACTTGAAATTTCAAGCCTGTTTTCTCATCAGTGAAACTGGAATTCTAATAATGAAAATTCATTGGGTTGCTATATTAAGTGAGCTAGACACTTAAAGCTCTGAGATACATCTCTAGCATATAATGGGCCTCCATAAAATAATTGTTACTATTACTTCACTGGAATTGCATAATTCTCTAAATTCTTCAGACCATTTTATAGCTCTCACCTTTACCCATCTTGATCACTGAGGTTGGACTGCCCTGGCCTTCTTTCTTTTACTCCATATGGGGTTAGTGGACAGGAGGTATATATAAAAGCCTGAGTTTACATTCTGGCTTCACCATTTACTTACTGTTTACTGTTGAGGATGTCTTTTTTATTTTGTATTTTAATGCAATTTTATTGAGATATATTCATACCAGATAATCATCCAAAGTTTATAATCAATGGTTCATGGTATCATATAGTTGTGCATTCATCACCACTATCAATTTTTGAATATTTTCATTATTCAATAAACATAAAAAAGAATAAAAATAAAAATAAAAGAGAACAACCAAAATATCCCATATCCCTTATCATGCTCTATTATTTATTAATTTTCTGTATTTATTTTCTTACTCATCTGTCAATACGCTTGATAACGTGAGTGTCAGTCATAGGGTTTCACAATTACATAGTCACACCATAAATGCTCTGTAGTTATAAAATCATTTTTAAGAATCAAGGCTACTAGATTACAGTTCAACAGTTTCAGGTATTTCCTTCTAGCTATTTTAATTCACTAAAAACAGGGATATCTATACAATGCATACAAACAACCTCCAGAATGACTTCTTGACTACTTGAAATCTCTCAGCCACTGAAACTCTATATTGTTTCATCTCTTGTCCCCCTTTTGGACCAAGAAGGCTTTCTCAATCCCACAATGCCAGGGCAAGGTTCAACTCTGCGAGTCATATCCCACACTGCCAGAGAGATTTATGCCTCTGGGAGTCATGCCTACATAGAGGGGATGGCAAGGAGTTTGCTTTCAGAGTTGACTTAGAGAGAGAGGCCACATCTAGACAACAAAAAGTTCCTCTGGGGGCGTCTCTTAGGCATAATTATAAATAGATTTACCTTCTCCTTTGTGGCAATAGCTTTCATAAGGCAATCCCAAGATCAAGAGCTCAGCCTCTTAAATTGGTAGTCCCCAATGCTTGCGAGAATATCAGGAATTCTCCAGGTGGGGAAGTTTAATATCTCCACATTTTCCCCAGCCCCTCAAAGGGAATTTGAAAATACTTTTTTACTCTTTGCCCAAATTACTCTGGGATGTATTACTAACCTGAACATACCAAAAAGATCTCACTCCCCATTCAAGATTCCATATAATTGTGGTCTTCGAATAAACTGACCATACAAGTTAAATTGGATAGTGTTCTGCAGAAAATAAAAATTTTGCACTCAATAAACATCTCTTCTTTTGGTCTCACACAGAAGTTGAAGTTTTCAAATGCCTTCAATGTTGTCCTCTACCCTTTACTCTAATTTGCTTTAGTCCTTACCAGATCAGCTTCATTCATATCTCTAATTGAAGTCTTATCTCTTTTTCAGCTATTTAACAGTTGCTATATGGGGTAATGCTGACTTTCAAAGCTGCGAAACTCTAGCTTTTAGTCTCAGGTGTCAAACAGATACTGGAAGTTCCAGAGAATGACCAGGTTATATACAAAGAGGTCAGCATCTCAGGATTTAGAAATAACCATAACAACTCAGGGATAAATGTGACCGATGTAAGAGCTTACAATCTAGGAAACTTTACAATAATCTTTCCCCGGCAGCCTGTGCATTCAAATTCAATTTTCAGAGTTTGCACATTATATTTAGTCCATATTCCTGAGGCATTATAATATTTGTCTTTTCTTTTCTGGCTTATTTCACTCAACATACTGTCCCTAAAGTTCATTCTTCTAGTTGCATGCCTCACAACTTCATTCCTTCTTATGGTGCTCAATATTCCATTGTATGTATACACCAAGTTTTCCCTCTGCTCACCAATCAATATACCCTTAAGCCTCCTCCATCTGTTGCAAATCATGCATACTGCCACCATAAACACCATTGTGCAAATATCTACTCATGCCCCTGCTTTCAGTTCTTCCAAGTATATACCTAGTAAGGGGGTTACAGGATCATATGGCAACCCTATCTATACTCAGCTTCCTGTGGAACCACACTGCCCTCCAGATCAGCTGCACCATTCTACTTCCCAACCAACAGTGAATATGTACATCCCTCTCTCCAGCACTAGTATCTTTCTGCTTATTTTTTAAACAGTTTTATTCAAACACCATACAATCCATCCTAAGTAAAAAATCAGTGGTTCCTGGTATAATCACATAGTTGTGCATTCACCACCACAGTCTATTTGAGGACATTTCCATTTCTTCTGAAGAGGAAAAAGAAGAGGAAAAAAGTGAAGAATAAAAAATAAAAGTAAAACAAAATAAAAGGAGAAGAAACAATGAAACCAAGAATCACATGCCTCTCCTTTATATCCCCCTATTTTTGACATTTAGCTTTTTATATTGCATTTGTTACATTTCATGGAAGTATATTACAATGTTAGAGTTAACTATAGATTCCAATTTGCATTGAGTGTATTTTTCCATATATCATTCTATTTTCAACACCCTGAAATGTTGACATACATTTGTTATATTTCATGTAAAAGTGTTCTTATATTTGTACATTTAATCACCATCATTGTCCACTCTAGGATTCGCTAAGTTATGCAGTCCCAATCCTTATCCTCTATCTTTCCTTCTGGTGTCATACATTCCCCTAGGCTTCCTCTTTCAGCCATACTCAAACTCAGCTTTATTCAGTGTACTTACAATATTGTGATAATACCAGGTAGTATTGTGCTATCCACTTCTGGATCTTTCTAATCAATCCTGTTGAACATTCTTTGCTCCTTCAGCACCAAATACCCAATCTCTACTCTCTTTCTATCTCCCGACAACCTGTGTTCTCAACTAGTAACTCTCAAAATTTGCTCATTAATGTTATGTTAGTTCATATTAGTGATTTTCTTTCTCTTTCTCTTTTTTCACCCTTACTGATAGTCTTCATTTCTACACTCTTCTCCAAACCTGTCTCTCTAGTATTTTCCTATCTGCCTGTAGTTCTCCCTTTAGTATAACTCTCTTGTTCACAAATTCTCAATGTCAGATTATTTTGAAAATGTTTTAAACTCTTCCTCATTTTTTGAAGGACAGTTTTGCCACATATAAAATTCTTGGTTGGTAGTTTTTCTCTTTCATTATCTTAAATCTATCATGCCACTGCCTTCTTACTTCCAAGGTTTCCACTGAGAATTCTGCACATAATTTTATCAATCTTCCATTGTATTGATGGATTTCTTTTCTCTTACTGCTTTTATAATTCTCTCTTTGTCTTTGACATGTGACACTCTGATTAGTAAGTGTCTTTGAGTAGGTCTATTTGGATCTATTGTATTTGGTGTGCGCTGTGCTTCTTGGATCTGTAATTTGATGTCTTTCATAAGGGATAGAAAATTTTCATTGATTATTTCCTCTATTATTCTTTCTGCCCACTTTCCCTACTCTTCTCCTTCTGGGATAGACATGACACTCTGTTCATATGTTTCATATTGTCATTCAATTCCCCAAGATCCTGCTCATATTTTTTCTGTTGTTTAGCCTGTTTTTTTGTGCATAGGCTTTTAGATATTGTGTTCTCTAGTTCACTAATCCTTTCCTCTGCCTCTTCAAATCTGTTGTTGTAAGTCTCCCTCGTGTTTCTCATCTCTTCTATTGTGCCTTTCATTCCTGTAAGTTCTGTCACTTGGTTTTTCAAAGTTTCAAGTTGTTCCTTATGTTCACCCAATGACTTCTTTATATCCTTTATCTCTGTTGCCATATTTTTTCTCAATTTATTAAATTGATTTTTGAATTGATTTATCATGTTTGTTTGAACATCTTTAATTAGTTGTTTCAAATCCTGTATCTCATTTGAGTTGTATGTTTGTTCCTTTGACTGGGCTATATCTTTATTTTTCCTTGTGTGACTAGTAATTTTTGGTTGGTGTCTTGGCATCTGCTTTACTTAATTAGTTTATTCTAGAGGTTGTTTTCACTCTTTTATGTAGGGTTTTCTTGTTAGTTGGCTTTGTTCCCTATCTTTGGCATTCAGTTCAACTTATTCTAGACCTTTAGCATAATTTCTATTTAACTGATGATAATTTTTCAGCTCTTACCCTGCCTATGTGGAAGTTTTTTTTTTTTTTTTCTTCTTTTTTTTTTTTTTTTTAGGTCTACCCAGATATAATTGACCACAATCAGATTTTCCCAGACCAGACAGGCCTAGGACTCAGGAGGAGGGTGTAATCAGTATCAAGTTTCCCTGAGGATGAGATCCAGCAGATTTTCACACTTCTCTGTGTGGTTTCTAGACTTTGTGCTTTTCCTAACCTTCCTAGCAGGTGGCGCTTATCAGCCCAAAGTTCACCACTGATGTAAAGAGGTGTGGTGCCTTTAATTCTTACCAGACCCTGTCCCTGCCAGCATAGGTAGAAGGCAAGCTTAGGCTGTTTCTGTCCCACCCACCCCCACCCTTGGAGTCTGAATTCTCTGAAGGAGGGCTAACACTTGAGCTGGGCTGTGCCCACACTTTTCTTGGGGAAGATACAACCTTTAGGGAATTATATTCTTCACTTGATTCCTTATTTTATCTCTCAGACTTTCTTAACTCCACATTTGCCTGGGTCAATGCTGACAATTGAAAATGCCTGAGGCATTCTCTAATGAGCTACTTAAAAAAGATTTTAAAAAAGAAAGAAAAAAGAAAAACAATCCCCTTTTCAGAACTAGTCTCCTGCCTCCATGGTTTGCCAGTCAAGAACCATAGTTGGTACCCAGCTGTATGTACCCCTCTTTTTGGGGCACAGCCCTTTTTCAATATTCTTAGCTCATCTGACTCCAAAGGCCTCTGCTTTGAATTATTTTTTTTCCTTCAGCCCTGCCTCCTCTCTGTGGGGAGAGACCTCAGAGTTCCTTTCCTGCTCACTCTGGGTTTATCTGTGTTTGTAGACTGTTTTCAGTAGAACAAATTTGTTTATTAAAACAGCTATTGGAGCTTGATTGAGCTATCTTCCCTTGCTTCTAGTAGAGACTGCTTCTTTTTCCCACAGGGGAGTGTTCCAGCTCATACTGCCATGCCAGTGGGGGCACCAGCCTCTACAGTGGGGGCTTTAATTACAGTTCTATGCTCTGATCTTGGCTATTCTCCCTTTCCAGACTGGTGTACAATGTGTGTCCAGTCATGGATGCCCCCAAAACCATTGTTTCAGACATTTCCTGGCTATTTACTGTTGCTCTAGAGGACTAACTAAATTCCACACCCCACTACACTGCCAGCTTTCCCTCCCCATTGAGGATGTCTTTTTGATCACCATCTGCAGAATGGTCATATTGCCATCTGTCTCTGATTGCTGGTGGGAGCTTTGAGAATGTTAATATATGTGAGGTATTTACATATAATAGCAATTTAAGAATAGTAGAAACTATTAAATGGGTACAGTACAATTCTTAGGACAAATGGCATTTCCACTTTGAAGTCTTCCCTGATTACTATATACAGAATCCTTTGCTCATAACTGTGATCTCACCATAATCTGTGAAATGTATCATGCCATACAGAACATGAGGTTTTGATTTCTTGCTGTGTCTGTCCATATAAACTGTGAATTTCTCAATGACAGAGGCCATGTCTTATCCAATTTTGCATAATGTGACTGTATTATAGAATGGTTCCGGTAACTATGTCCACCTCCCTTTATTTTTGGCAGCCTGGGATGCAATACCTGGGGAATCAACCACTGCAGAAATCTTGATGGAATCAGAGCTTCACCTCTCACTTTAAAAATACCTGCTGCTCAATCTGCCTGACTCCTGGCAGCTAACGAATGAGCACAGGTTAGTAAGTTGGGCTCTTATGCCCAGGACCTGCACTGAATGACCCAAAGAGGAAGAGGGAATTCCTTTCAGTGCTGGCAGCAGTGGTAGCTGCAGCAGTTAGGGTTCAGATCAACAGAGGTGATGTTTACTGCCATGGATTCAGGGTCCAGCAGCAGTGGTAACAATGTCCCAACTCAACTCTTCCTGTGGGATGCTTGGTCTCTGGGGGTCACCACTGAACAGCCACTGATTCCTGACATTTTTGCAGCTTGATTCTTGAGTGTCCCCTTAGAGTGTGTGAGCTATCTGAGATTCTTTCACTACATTACTTTTCTTCCTAAGTTATTAAAACTGGATTCTGTTGTTTGTAGGTAAGAATCTTGACCAGTATAGTACCGTTGACAAGAGAATCCTTGGAAGACTGGGTATAATGAGAATTCCTAAAGGAGCCTGTTAGTGGCATTGTAGCTAATAATAAAAATTGAGAAAGGAAGAAAATGAAGAAGATGGTTATGACAGAGAAAAGAATTAAATATTATTGCTCCCTATATACCCCAAACTGCTTTTTGTGTTTATCTTTCGGTTTTTGAGGGCAAATAATTTGACTAGGGGCAAATGTGGCTATTTATGTGGTCTTCAAGATTTTTTTGAAGGTAAATGATGGAAGTCAAACCAATCATTTATTAATCAAAATAGGGGGATATAATAGCATGCATACTAGAAAGGCAATCATGGCAAAAGATGAATTCCAACGAGTAGGAACTTTTCTCATTTTCAAATATCTCAAAGGAGGCCAGGATCATGTCATTAGAAGAACTAGAAAAGGCAAATTAGAAAAATATTCAGAGGGACATTTGATTAACATTACATTTTTAGCTTTAGTAAAAAGATTGAATAGTCTACCCATTCTGGTATCTATTTCCCAAAAGTCAAGTATACCAATTATACAAGGGAAAGTTGGACAAAAATATGCTTAATCAATATGCACTCCATCAACTGCTTCTATTGTTTCTCAAGTGTTGATGTTCTGGAATATGCAACAGAGGAATGGAGATAACCAGCTGTTGTGTAGTTTTTGGTTTGAGGAAGTCATACCCACAATTGAGCAGAAGTGTGAGATATTTAATTGCAAGTTTAAGAGGAACAGGTGAATTAGTTTTGTTAAAAAGTCATAGGAATGAATCATTCTCATAAAAACTCTTGAATATTTCTCCAAATGTAGTGTTCAGATCCATTGAGAGTGAAGAATTGCATATAGAGAAGTATGCTAACAAATACTTCTTGGTTTCTTCTGAAAGAGTTGACTTTCCTGGGAGAATCACTGGGAGGGCACTAAGAGATGATAAAACTGAACTTCACACATCTCATCTTGTAATTCTAGGGTGGATAGTCTTCACTTAGCCTAGGTGATCAGACTTGAAACCCTTTCTACTCTGGTTTCCAAGAACCCACAAGGTTCTTATTAAATCAAAGGCAAAATATGATATTAAGGGCATGTATTTGCATTTACTATCCCCAATTGACCTTCATAGGAAGGATTTTTTTTCAGAATATTTTTATCACCCAATAATGGAGGTAATGAAAAAGGTGTTATTTTATTAATTTATAAATTTTCCTCAAGAGTCAGAAAAAATGTTTTTAAAATTGATTTAAATATACATTGTTCAGGGTTTGAAAGTGCTTGAAAAGTGATAGGAAATTTGGGGAGGCAGAATAAGATCTAAAATTTGTTGATTTACTTGCCACACAGAAAAGTTTCTGTGAAGAGTAGTTTAACAGCATGAATTACCTGTCCGTATGGGTCTGTCCCTATTTTAATAAATGCAGAATTTGGTCAAATTTGTTTCTCCTTGCCTTCAAAGAATTCACCTATATTGGTTTGATGAACTATTTAATATAGACACTGCAATGTATAAAAAAGATAAAACAACCTTGGGCTGATGTTTTTCTACTTTGGTTCCCAGAGCCAAGTACATTAATTTGAACACAGTAGACACTCAATAACTACTTGTTAGTTTGATTTATAGAAAATACTTCTTCAGACATGGAGTATACATACTGTTTCTGAGAACAACACAAGACAAAGGGAATGCACAAACATACACACACACATACACAAAAAGAAAATGAACAGGCTACCTAAAAATATCTTTATTTTTAAAAATGATACCATTTTTCCCAAATAAAATTAGAATCAGTATTGTTAATGAGCATTTTTCTACTTGATTCAATTTTAGCAGGTGAAAATGTTCTTATGGCAACAGAATGTCTCCAGTTTATTCTTAATTTGAGCCTTGTTTGCTCTATACTGATGTAAAAGACACAAATGATGGTGCATACTCAGAGCTCTCTATAGCTTCTTGATGTAAAAATGCTTATCATGCCCATGGTTTGAAAAGCGATGGGGCATTGCCACCATTTCATTTTTTGGAGGTCAACTTAAGTCCCTTTTAGCATGGTTTGAATTAAAAAGGGTAACTTATTTTGCCACTATTTTTTCCAGTTAAATGATCCAGACACCATCTCACTTCAAGGACTGATTATTTCTCAGCCACATAAATGAGAATCGTGTTACTTTAACTCAGCTAAGAAGCAATTGGGTGTTGTCACCAGTGATTCTCTAATGTGTCACCCCCCTGTCCACCCCTAGCTCTTTGGTACCAGGCTTAAATGAATGGAGACTTGGCTGTTTTGCTCACCCAAGGAGGAGGGTGAAGGAGGCTGATGCAGCAGGCACTGCATGAAACCCTACATTGAGAGGTGTCCCCTGGCTTGCTGAGAAAAAGAAGGAGGTAGGCAGCAAGAGCCATCATGGCTGTTTTGACAAAGGAGTTTGTAAGTCTAGCAGAAGTATTAAAAGTAAGGCAGCCCTGGGCCATAGTGACAGTGTGTGTGACAAGAGTGGGAAGAAGACCACATTCCTTCATCTCACAGACCAATGTACCATTTTACCAGTCTTACCATGGTTAAAGAAATACAATTTCTCTGACCTTAATGGTATGCAAAATTCTAATTCAGGTCTCTCTTTATAAATGTTGGTGGATTAGGGGAAGGAGGTTACCATCTGGATATTTGAGGGTCTGCAAGATTCTTGGTACTGAAGTAATTAGTTCAGTAATGGTCTGCATGTATCATATTCCCATCAATACATGGCTTTGCAGTTCTGTTTTTCCATGCTCTCTACTGCTGGCCTTGTGGAAACAAGGATATTTCTCCCTTTATTATAGCTTATCATTGGACTGTGGAAACACTGGCACAGTATCATGTAATTATGTTTTCTCATATGAAGATAATATTCTTGACCTCAATTGGCTGATTGAATATATGAAGTTGAGTTTGCATTGCTGTAGACATTAAATTATTCAAAATTAAATATATTGCAATATTGTTCTGTGCATTAAGCTATTAAAGACTCCCTGTTCCACCACTTTAGAAAAAGATGCAAAAAATAATGTCAACTAAGTTATAAATGTTTGTTTCATAAGTAGGGAAAGTGAGTATGAAATATTAAATTTCATATTCCAAAAATATCAGCAGCACGGAATAAACTTATAATGGAAAGATTCCTTAAATGTTGGGGAGGAGGGTGATTCTGTGTCATCTTTGGCAACTCCATTAATTTTCATAGTGCCTCAATCTCTTGATCTGGTAATGAGAAATGAATATTTATCTTATGGAAGTTTTACTAAGGATTAAGAGATAGCATACATAAAATATTTAATAGAGTTTTTGGCACACAATCATCATGTAATAAATAGAAGCTCTCATTGTTATTTCTTAATCTTTTCTCCCCCCCCAGAGGCATCTGTAGTTCTTCAAAAGAAATGAGTATGTTTTAAGAGCTTTTGTGTGACGCTCATCCACAGGGTACTGCAAATGCCTAAAGGAGCCAGTTCGATATAAAGAAACACTTTTTAACTAGATCTGTGGTTGCACATGATATAACTTCCTAATTTATCTTCTATAGATGCTAACCAGATGATTACATTTTCATACATAAGGTCTAGTAGGGGAGGGATAAAAATACACATATGTAATAATACCTAACAATACGGACTCCTGAAATCTTTCCCAGTCTACAATCTGTTTTCTTTTGCCTTGTAAGTTCCCATTACATAATGCTGTATCATTCTTTGGCTAGTTCCAAATCAAACAGATTCAGTTTACAAGTCAAATGGTTTCTCCACCTGCCAGAAGTATAAACACTGACCTTAGGTTAAAAAGAAATCAAGTTGTTATTATTCTGTTTTTTGAAAATCAGTGAGTTTAGTACAAGGAATTAGGTTCTTCTTCAGTCACTACCAAAGAATCTTGTTGTTGGAGCTCCTTTAACATGTTTTTGATGTTGTACAAAGAGGAAAGGAATCAGTTCATACCCCCGTGGCTATTCGACTCTGTTTGGATACCTGGGGAAAAACATAGCTCTGTTTTACTGCAATCAGAAAGCTTTCATAGAGAACATCTGACAGGCAGTCTGAAGCTATTTTGTCATAGTTACTCGGTCAAAAAGCAGTTCTTCATTGGCGGACAAAGATACGTCAATAATTTCATGTTTTGCAATAAAGAATTCATTGTACCTTTCATCATCGATTGGACAGGTAGGGTCTGCACACAGGCCATTTGGGCATAACTCCAGGGACTTAATGCAGCCACCCTATAGGCTGTAAAATCACGGGAAGAGAGAAGAGTTAAATGCCAGCCTGTCAACCTCCTTGAAGATAGTTGGAACCATCAATAAGCCAATAAAGCAAAGGCGGACTGATGCAAAGCAGTGGTGCCTGTGACAAGGAGCTAGCTGGAGGAGTGACAAGGCAATTGTCAATACTGCTGCTTATTACAGCCACAGCTGATGAGTGGTATCGTTGTCAATAAGTAGATACTGAGCCACCAGGAAGAATTCATGTATCTTCAATCAAGAATGGCACAGAGGGGAATGGATGTAGCTGTATTTCTCATCCTAGGAACATTATAAACTCATTCTCCACCCTCTACAGAAAACTGTGGTTCAGGGGAGAAGAGGATAGATTACATACATCTAGACCAATGACTTCCCAACTCAGTTTTTCAAGACAGGCTTGTGAGGGAGGATTTTCTCTGCAGCTTTATCTTCATCTCATTTCACTCTCTCTATCATATCACCAAAGCAAGATATTTTATTTTTTGAAGATTATTACTTTTCAAGATATTTTTATCCCAAGAATCCAATCTGGTTTAAAATGCAGTTAGCCTGATAGTTCTATTATTACTTACATGTACTTGTCAGAAACCATTTGCCCGGCTATCAGTGAGTATTGGGTGATGCCTCATAGTAAAGGTGTGCCAAATGATTTCACACATGATTGTATGTATTGTCTTTCTGTGCACTAAAGAATGGATGTAAGATCAGTAATGAATGGGGAGAAATTCGTATAGACTCTGGAAATTAACAGCTACTCTGGTCTGGGCATGTTATTTATCTGAAGATCCAAATAATTTCTAATCTGTATGTCTAAATAAGATGATTCCAAACATTTCAACTACTTATTTTCTCAACAATTCTGCATATTTATATATATATAGGCTCACCAATGAGCTTTCCTTCACCAGAAGCGTGAAAATATCAGGAGATTCAATACCTCCCAGGACATCCCAGATTATTAATCCCTATTATTATGGATTAATAAGAGAATAGAATTTGGATGAGAGTAGGGTTACTAAATATAATAAAAGACTCACAGTTAAATTCAAATTTCAGATTACAAATAATTTTCTAGTACATTATGTCCCATGCAATACTTGGGAAATATTTATAATGAAACATTATTCATTTTTTATCTGAAATTCAAATTGAACTAGATTTATTGCATTTTGTTTGCTATATCTGGCCCCTCTAGGGCCAGATCTCTGTTATTTCCATGACAAGTTGAGTCCCAAACTATTTGTCTGGTGTGGGTGTCCTGTAGTTCTCTTTCACGGAGCACTTTAGAATTCTCTAATTCCCAGCTCTTCTGACCCACTGCAGATAGGCATTTTGTGCAGCTCCAATTGCCTCCGTCAATCTTGCCTCTGTCCAAATTTAATTTAAGCCTTAGGCAATCTTGCAGCATTTGCTCAATTGTTCTCCTTCCCATATATAAGTCATCCTTTGGCACTTTGCTCAGTGAAATTCCAGGTAAAGCTATATATGAATATAACCCGGGATTAGGTCAGTTGTCCTCAGAGCCAGTTATTTCTTTGTTTTCTTCCCACTCTGAAACTACTGTGAGGTGAATACAACATTAAAATCTCCAGTATCATATGATACCAGCTTATCAATTAAAACAAAAAACCCATCTAAGAGTCTGTCCCATTACAATAATGGGATGAGATCATTCAAACTGTAGCTTTTAATGGGATCTTTCAGCACAGTAGCTAACACCCCTGTTGCATTCAGTCTGCCAAAATCTAATGTTATTTTCTACTTGTAGATCAATTCACTTCACTCTCCTTCCTTTTGCCTTATTACCTTACCTGCCATAGTCCAACCTAGCACCCAGAGCTTCTGCCATCCACAAGAGCTCTAAATCTAAATTGCATGGGAAAACAGAAGCTCATCCCATGAATAATAAGGCTGTGTTACCCCTCAAAGTTCAGAAGCTATGCCTTGTTTATTATCTGACCTTGTCTTTGAGGAAAGTTTGGGCAAATTGGGCCATGTGCCTGTCACTCAGGCCAGTTAAGAGGTGGGTAGAAGAGTGCTTTAGAACTGGTTAGTATTTAGCAAGAAAATAAGTTCACTGATTTTCATGAAGAGTTTTTGAAGTTAAGTTAGAAAAATATCTGTGGTCATGATTTAACTGTTTTGAAATGCTCATAGAGACAAGAGAACTGGAAAAAGCATACCCTGATATTGTGCATGAAGTAACCTAAACCCTGGATTTGGCTGAGAGTATGGTTGCCAAATATAATAAAAGACTCCAAGTTAAATTTGAATTTCATATTACAAATAATTTCTTAGTACATTATGTCCTATGCAATACTTGGGAAATAGTTATAATGAAATGTTATTCATTTTTAAAAAATGTCTGAACTGTGGATAAATAGGAGAGAAGAAAAGCCAGCAATGAGAATTGAACTGGCATTGGAATGACTATCCACAGATCGCAAGGCAGAAAGTGCAACTTAAACCTAACTTGGCTGATTGTTTTCTAAATAAAAAAGAAAATCAACATCATGAAGGATTGTAAAAGGACCTAGAGTCTTACAATATGAATTCAACCAATTCAAGATAAAATCCAAAATTGTTCAACATACAAAGCAAAAGGGAATAGAGACAAATTCTGAAGGAAAAAAAAATAATTAACAGATTCCAAGCCATCTCTGCAATGACAATGATATTGAAATTGTTAGACAAAGACTTTAACATAGCTGTAACAACCATGTTCAAAGAGACAAGAGTGAACAAACTTGAAATAAGTGAAAAGATAGAATTTCTTGGAAAAGAAATAGAAACTATTTTTTTAAATAACCAGATGAAAATATTAGAAATAAAAAAACAAAATATCTAAACTAAATAAAAATCAGAGATTGGTCTCAATAGCAGAATGCAGAAGACAGAGCAAAGGGTCATTGATCTTGAAGATAAACAGAAATTATTCATTTCCTAAAGGACAGATGAAAAGAAAAGAACAGAGTCTTATAGACCTGTGGGACAATATTGAAGGGTGTGCTATACATGTCAGTGGAGGCCCAGAGAGTGACAGCAGAAAAATAAATTGGTGCGGAAAAAAATTTGAGGATATACTAGCTGAAGACTTTGTAAATATGGTGAATGACATGAATGCAGAGAATGAAGGAGCTCAAAGAAACCAAATCCATTCATGCCATAATCAATCTGCTGACAACTAAAGATAAAGAAAAATCTTCAAACAGCCAGAGAAAAAAAGATATTTTATATACAGGAGAACAAATATTTAAATGACTGCAGATTTCTCACTAGAACAGTTGGAGGCCAGAACACAGTGGAAAAACATCTTTAAAGGTCTTAAACACACACGCACACACTCACATACATACAACTCAATCCATATTCTATGTTCAGTGAAAATACTTGTCAGGAGTGACAACAAAAGAAAGGCAATCTCAGATGAAGGAAAATTATGAGAATTTATCACCAGTAAATATGCTCTAAAAGAAATTCCAAATGGGGTTCAGCAGCTTGAAGAGAAATATATCAGACAGAAACTTGGAATAAAAGAATAAAGGAACAGTAACATATGTGGTGTATATCTAGGCAACTGTACTGGTTTGAATCTATTATGTGCCCCCAGAAAATCCTATGCTCTTTTAATCCAATTTTGTGAGGGCAGACCTATGGTGAGTGGGACCTCATGATTAGGATGTTTCCATGGAGATGTGACCCTGCCCATTCAGGGTGGGTCTTAATCCCCTTGCTGGAGCTCTCTATGAGAGGGTAAAAGGCAAAGACAATTTGGAGAGATCTCAGAGATGCTTAGAAAGAAAGCACCCTGGGAGAAGCAAGAAGGACCCACAAGAGAAGCTAAGACAGAAGCCCAGAGACATTTTGGAGAAAGTCAATGAAACCAGAAGCTAAAACTGGGAGAGACCCAGCAGACTCCAACCATGTGCCTTCTCATGTGGCAGAGGAACCCAAGATGCCATCAGCCTTTCTTCAGAGAAGGTTTCTTCTTGTTGATGCCTTAATTGGGACATTTTCAAGCTTTAGAACTATAAATTTGTGAACTAATAAACCCCCATTTAAAAGCAAATGCATTTTTTGTATATTGCATTCCAGCAGCTTTAGGAAACTGGAACAGATTTTAGTACCGAGAGTGGGGTGCTGTGATTTGCAAATACTGAAAGTGCTGAAACAGCTTTATAAATGGATAAGGGGAAGATTCTGGAAGTATTGTGATATGCTTGATAGAAAAGGCCTAGATTGCTTTGAAGAGACTGTTGGTAGAAATATGGACACTAAAAGTACTACCAATGAGGCCTTAGACTGAAATGAGGAATGTGTCATTGCAAACTGGAGGAAAGGTGATGTTTTAAGGTAGCAGAGGATTTGGCAAAATTGAGACCTGATGTTGAATGGAAGGTAAAATTTGAAAGTGACAAGCTTGAATATCTAGCTAAGGAAATTTCCAAAGTAAATGTGGAAAATGCATCCTGGCTTCTCCTTGCAGCTTATAGTAAAATGTGAGTGGAAAAGGGATAAGCTGAAAACAACTCTTGGGTACAAAGAAACCAGAAATTGATGTTCTGGAAAATTCTGGGCTTCCAGAAAGTCAGACCCCAGAAGATAGAGCCACATGTGAGGATTTAATGAAACATAGAACCAGCCAGCTATTTCAGCACAAGCCAGGCTTGGAGATGGAGTTATCCAGGAAGGAGTTATGGAAAGTCCTATTGTCTGAGGATTTTGACCCCTGTATGCTGCATGCCAAGCCAACACATTTTTTGCAAAATCTGTATGAATGGAGCCACTGACAGTCTGTACTAAAAGGGACAGAAAATGGACAATTTGAAGGAAAAATGACTTCAAAGGCAGAACCATGGAAGCTAAACTCTACAGTCAAGAAATCCCAGACCAAGAGAATAGATCCACCCATGCACTGGGAGAGGGTGAGTTTGCCCTGGAGGCAGTAGGTAAGCCTTCTGCCTTAATGCTCAAGAAGAGTGTTGGTACCCTAGACCTCAGGGAGGGTGGAACACATTCCCTGGGGACTGGGGAGAGCCTGGCAACCACCCCACTGTTCTAAGGGGGTTGAACATATGCCCTGGAGATGGCAGAGTCCAGGTGCCACCCAGAGGGTGGAGCCAGGAACAAGGTGGTCTACCCAATGCTTGGAAATGTTAAAACCCTCACCCTTGTGTTTGGAGAAAGCAGGGCCTTTGCATAAGCCCTTAGAAAGGGTGGACTACAACTTTCTCAAGATCCAAGGATAAAACATCATTCTACAAAGGACACTCAGACTTTGAAATCTAGTGCAGTTTTTGATGCAGGTTTTCCAGAGCTGTTTGGGTCCCATGACCCCTGTTTTCCTTTTAATTTCTCCCTATGGCAATGGGAATGTTTATCCTATGCCTGTCACTTCTTTGTATACTGGAAGAAGATAACTTGTTCTAAGTTTCACGGTTCACAGACAGAGGGGAATTTTGCCTTAGGACTAACCATGCCTGTAATTGATTTTGATAAGAATTTGTATTTATTTATTGTTACTGAAATGATTTAAGGCTTTTTTGATATTGTGATGGAATGAATGTGCTTGGCATATGGAAGGAACATGTCTTTTTGGTATCCAGAGGATGGAATTTGCTGATTTGGATCTCTTATGTAAACCAGAAAAAGCCTCTGTTCTTTTAATCCAGTCTTGTGGGGGCAGACCTATTGTGGGTGGAACATTTTTATTAGGTTGTTTCCATGGAGATATGATCCTGTCCATTCAAGGTGGATCTTAATCCCCTTGCTGGAGTCCTCTATGAGAGGATAAAAGGCAGAGACATTTTGAAGAGAGCTCAGAGATGCTTAGAAAAATACTTAGAAAGAAAAAAGGAAGAAGGACCCACAAGAGAAGCTAAGACAGAAGCCCAGAGACATTTTGGAGAAAGTCAATGAAACCAGAAGCTAAAACTGGGAGAGGCCCAGCAGACTTCAGCCATGTGCCTTCCCACGTGACAGAGAAGCCCCAGATGTCATTAGCTTTTTTTCAGAGAAGGTGTTGTCCTATTGATGCCTTAATTGAGACATTTTCAAGCCCTAGAATTGTAAATTTGTGAACTAATAAACCCTCATTGTAAAGCTAATCCATTTCTGGTTTATTGCATTCCAACAGTTTTAGCAAACCAAAACAGTAGCTATGACAGATTATTTTTCTCCTCTTAAGACCCCTAATATATATATGATTGTTGGAACAAAAAAGATGTCACATTACCCAGATGGCTTTTCAGTGTGTTTAGATGTAATTGCAACTATAACAGAAACATCGTATTTAAAGTGGTCAAATTTTAACTCTAAATAAACTGTGAAAGATGAGGTATATATATTGCAATGCCTAGAGCAATTTCTAAAAAGTAATGCAAATAGATCTATCAAAAAAGCTTACTAAAAGTATATTGAAATAATCTAAAAGAAAACAGGAAAAGAGCAACAAAGAACAGAAACAACAAAATCACTAAAGGCCAAATTATAAATTGGTAGATATATATCCAAAAATATCAATAATTACATGGAGTGTAAATGGGCTAAGTATAGTAATTAATAAGCTGGGAGTGTCATGTCAGATTTAAAAAAACAGAGGAAGCAACTATGTGCTGTCTACAATAAATCTATTTATATATAATTACATAAATAGTGTTTAACAAAAAGGATGGAAAACATATAGCACAGAAACATTAAGTTTTAAAAAGCTGAGATGGCTATATGAATATCAGACAAAACAGACTTTATAACCAAAAGCATTACCAGAGATGAAGAGGTAAATCAAATAATGATGAAAAGATCCATTCACCAAGAAAACATAACAATATGAACCACTGAACCTCAAAATTCATGAGACAAAAATTTATAGTTAAAATGAGAAAAATACAAATCCACAATTATTTACAGTGGTTTAAACACTCCTTTCTCAGTAATAGACATTCAAGAAGACACAATATAATAGAGGATATAGAAGACCTAAACAATGTTATCAACCAACTTGACCTAATTTATATTTATTAAACACCATCCAAAAACAGCTGAATACACATTCTTTTCAAGCACACATGGAATATTCACCAAAAAAGAACATAATCTGGGACATAAAATAAAACTTAACAAATTTAACAGAATTTAAAGCATACATAATAAGTTCTTTAGCCACAAGAGAATTAAACAGGGGAATAATAGCAGAAAGATAACAGAAAAATCTCCAAGTACTTGAAAAGAGTATTATAAATATTTTTTTTTCTAAATAATACATGAATATAAAGAGAAAGTTTCAGGAAACAGGATATATTTAGAGCTGAATAAAAATAAAGTAACATATCAACACTTGTGATGCAATTAAAACAGTGCTTAAATTCATAACACTAAAGCTAACATTAGAAAAGACAAAATGCCTCAAGCCAATACTTTGTGCTTCCATCATAAGAAACTTGAAAACAAGAACCAATTAAATCCAAAGCAACCAGAAAAAAAATGAAGTAATAAAGATCAGAACAACAACAAAAAAAAAAACAATAAAAATGAAATCAGAAAATATCTGAAACCAGTAGCAATTTTTTTTGAAAGATTGGTTAATTAATTAAACTCTAGCAAGATACAACTTACCAACATTAGAACTGAAAGAAAGAAATCACTAAATATCCTACAGCTATTACAAAGATAATAAAATACTGAGAATAATTCTATGTCCATAAATTATACAACTTAGATAAAATGGATCAATCCTTGGAAAGACACAATTCTCCAAAATTCACTCAAAAGGAAAGATAACTTGAATTTCCCCTTATTAAATAAATTGCATTTACAGTTCAAATAAAATTCCAGGCCCATATGGTTTCACTGGTGAATTTTATGAAACATTTAAAGAAGAGATAGTACCACGAAACCATAATATAATACCATTACATACCTAATAGAATGGCTAACAACATGCAAAAAACTAACTGAAAATTCCAAGTTCTGGCAAGGATGCAGGGTAACTAGAATTCTTACACATTGTTCATTAGTATATTAATTTTTTAACCCTTTTCCATTTTCTAATAAATTTAATATACACTTACTACATGATTCAGCCATCAACTTCTAGGCATCTACCCAAGACAAATGAAAACTTGTGTACATGACTGTTATTGCAAATTTACTCATAATAGCCAAATACTGGAAACAATCCCAATGTCCTTAATGTCCTTCAACTGTTGAATAATCAAGCAGTAGCAAACCCAGACAAAGGAATACTATGCAGCAACATAAAGGAATCGACTTTTGATAAATGAAGCAACATGGGTCAGTCTCAAGGGCAAGAAATCAAATTCAAAAGACCACAGACTCAAAAAGGCACATACTTATGGAATAAATGATTCCATTTATATGAAATTCTGAAAAAGGAAAAACTATAGGGCTGGAAAAAAGATCAGCAGTGGTGTTTTATTTTAAAGGGGCAGGGGTTGGGTGTAGGGAAGGGTTCAACTATGAAGCAGCAGCGTGAAGGAATTGTTCTTTATTTTGATTTTGGTGGTACTTACATGACTCCAGGCATTTGTAAAAATTCATAAGATCATATACCAGAAAGTATGGATAGTACTGAATGCAAATTTAAATATATATTAAAAATTCATAGGTGGCTTAAGTTTCTTCTTTCTGCTTCTCAATGTTTTAGATTTTATACAGTGATTATACATTATTTACCAATACTAATAAAATTATTTATAATAAAACATCATTGCTATTATGATAAAATAATTAATTGAGTTTTGGTAATACAATATTTGAAAGCTGCCAGTTTCTTACATTGAAACAGTGACTCAGTTTATCAACAAGTTTGGAATTGTTTTCACGAGTGGAGATATCATTCCTGTATTTGTTTCACGTATTTTCATTGCTTTGATCACACCTTAAGAGTTTGGGAGTATTATTGGAAGAGTAATATTTCAAGCAAGTAAACTAGATGCTGAATATTTTAACTCATATTAAAAATGTAGTCCTGTGTTCCATGAGCAATTAAGTTGTTAGTGAAAGGAGAGAGAGAGAGAGAAGGAGAGAGAGGGAGAGGGAGAAGGAGAGGGAGAGACAGAGAGAGAGAGAGAGAGAGAGAGAGAAGAGAGAATGAGTATGATGAACAATTACAACTGAGCAGGCACTGGGTTACTAAATTTTTCAACAGGAGAGATTTAACATTGTAAATCAGACACAAGCAGGCAACACAGGATGGTGGCACAAAAAATGAAAATCATGAGTCTGACTCAGCATTTCTTCCTTCTGTATTTAAAATTCTGTAATCAAACACTTTCCATATCGACTAAATACTGTCATTACTTTTTAACATTTCCCTTAAAAATTTGAATGTTTTGACATAGGTATATATTACATTGCTAGCACTGAAATTTGGGTAAGAGTTTAGGAAACACCATGTAAGTGATTCCTAAAAATTAACAACAAAAAATAATAAGAAAGTCTTAGTAAAGGGAACTGAATCAAATATCACAGTTCTAAAGGTAATCCCCAAGTCATTTTTCCTGTAAAACCAAAAACTCCATGAAAAACTAAATGCACTTGTGTCCCTGAAATACTTCTAATGAAATATTAATGACTTCTTACTGAAATGCTAAAAAATGAAATAGGATATATGGAAATGTGTTTCTATATTCTGATCTCCAAACTGTCAAAGAAGAGAGAAACCAAATGAGAGAACAAAAAAGCAGCAGCATTACTCTATTGTTTTTTGTTTTCTTCTTTACTTCAAAGCATAAGTCAGGAAGGATATTACATATTGTTCTTTCTCTCTTTTTCTGCCTCTGTCTCTCTCTCTCACACACACAAACAGCATTCAAAATCAGTCCTTGAGTATAATCATCATTGGTAGGATTTAGAATGTTTTTAGGTTAAAGTCATTAAGTACTATAATTCTGTAAAGTGAAAAACAAAGATGCCTACTAAATGCTATTTTATATCATAGGAACCATCAATTTTATATGCATACTTCTAGAATGCTTATCATCTGTACAGAATAAAAATGAAGTACTAGGTTGAGAAGAAAGTAGAGAATTTGTGTTTGGTAATTATAAAATATTGGAATCCAGACAACAGATCATTAAATCAAGAGGTTGAAGGAAAATCAGCACATAGTAGGAAAAAAAAACAAGCCTGAAGTAATACCTTTACATTGTTAAGAAACAGAAATTTAGTTAAGATGGCAAACAAAATATATTCTTCCAGAAAAGGAAGAATATTGAGGAAAATATAAACTAACAATGATTTCCAATAAATGTGAAAAAAGGAAGTAGTTTTGATGTTTGCATTGCTATAATATCCTCTCTCATGCCTCCATCTTTAAAACTGCAAGAAAACAATTAATGAATCAATTACTCATTTTGATAGAAAAGTAAACTAAAATTTGATTAAATTACACTAGTTGGCCAAGATTCTATTGAAATGGTGGTGCAACACTGTTTAAAACCAGTTTTGTTGACTGAGTCCCATATCTCAGATGGGAAAATATTTTTACAAATACAAGTAAACACATGCATGGACCATATCTCATGGCATCTTACAGAGAATAGATGCTCATTGCATGTCTGTGTCTTTAAACAAGTTAAAATAAGCATTTACTTAGACTTGCATGTTAATATTCAGCAACCAACATATGTAAATATATAAATGTTTAAATATATAAATGCATAAATGTTTAAATATACAAATGTATAAATATATAACACATACATGGGATGATGTAATTGTAAAGTATGATTTTGAAGGTGAATATAGATAGGTGGGTAACAAAAAATTATGTCTATCAATCATCTCTGGAGAGAAGGATTTTTAGAGATCACATTTTGTTGGATTCTTCATACACAGCAAGTGAGAAGAGCATTAATTCAAAATATATGAAATTGGTTGTCTCATAATATTTGGAAGAGTGTGAAATGTTTATTGTTCCAGAATCTTATCACTTAATGCATATTTGAAAAAAATAATGTGCCAACCCCATGATGATATTATATCTGTTTAATAAATTTTGCTGACTGCCAAGTTTATTCCACACAACATCCTGGAAACTAAGAAATTGGGATTCAAAGAAGAATAAGACACGGATCCATCTCACAAGGCTCTCAAATGCTGACGGGGTAGAGGGACAGATGCAAACACATAATAATTGTTAGTTTAGACTTTAAAAAAGAACCCAAGTTTGAAACCCTAGCTGTTGATTTACATATTCTGACATACAGTATATAAAATTTAGTCTAAAGCTAACATGGAAAAGAGAATTTAAGAAAATACAGTTTGGAGTGTGGAAATAGAACCCTACTGGGAGCCCAAAAGTGTGAAAATAGAACATTTTTTAAAGAAAAGGAAGAAAATCTTTCTCTAAATAATCTAAGTGTCTCAGCTAAAAGTTCAAATCAAATACAATTGGATTTGAGGACTAAAGATAGTTAGGCTTATAAGCTATTTCACTCATTCCTGATTGAATAGCAATTATCTTAATGGAAAAAAAAAACTAAAAATAAAATTCTATTACAAAGAAAGGAGAAATAAGAAGAAAAGTATAAGAGGGGAAAAAAGAACATCCTTTCTCCTCTGATGTCCCCCACCCCAAATAGTCAAATAGATCAAAACAATAGATGGTATCACTGGGACCAGCAAAGAAAATAAATTAAGCATAATTTCATACAAGCAATTTAGGTCAATGTGAAGACTGAAAGAGATTACATGGGTGCTTTGCACTTTACAATTCTAAGGTTGTCAACATACATTAGCTATACTTTCATTCTACCTATTTTTATTTATACCTGTTCAGATGGGTTTCCTTACTGCTTTTTGTCTTTCTGTTTTCTTCTGTTACCTTCACTTAAAACCTCTATATTATTATTTGCAAGAGGCAGGGGAGTGAATCTACCCTTACATTGAAAAACCCTTTCAATTTATTTTATTTCTTTACAACTGTTTATGTTTTAAAATTCAAAACACAGGACAAAGCTAAAAAATATAAAAGCTCTCATTCTTAATCCTTACAAACCACATCCCATTACAATGTTAGAGCAGTTAGAACAACAATAGCAAAAATCTTTATTTAGTAAGTAAAGTTTTCTGAAGCCTCAGCAAATGGGTTTCTTCTTTGATGGAATATGTTCCTTATGGTGAAACAGCAGAAAAAAATGAATTTAGACTTAATGTTTGTCACATGTCCATTTGACTTAAAGTTCTCTCAGAGAAGCACAATTGAACATTATTTTATAGCAATGCTCAAGATATATATTCCATTTTGTACATTTTTCAAGGCTGTGCACAATGCTTAATGGAATGATTTCATAATGCTCAGTAAAGTGGCTTAAAATCATTGCCGATTCTTAGCATTAGTGGCTTTAACATTCCAGATTTAAACGGTCTGGGTATACACACAAATGCCTATGTGTTTAGTAGTGTGTACTTTTGTGTATGCTCCTGGACTGAACTGCCAGCCTGGGAGGCCAATGTCAAGAAACTAGGTCATTCTCTACACGATGCTCCATCAACTTCTTGATGGTGCTCTGGTTCTCCACAGTTGGTCACAGCCGAGGTAACTCTGAGAAGTAATGCATTTTTTAAACTCTTTCTGGGTGCAGGGAACAGATAAGCCCAGGATATCCTAGGCAAACAAGGCTTTTAATCAGACTATGTAGAGAAATAAACAAGGGATACTTTCCAATGGCCAAGTACACTGGAAACTGGGTGCATCTTTCAGTGTTTTTCAGGACTGTAGTACCATTTCACAGATATAGCAATTTTAGTGACACATCACCTGATCTCAAGCCATATGGGCAAAACAAAATAGACTTACTTTGTAATTGATTTCTGTAGAATATGCTTCCTGAATGTCATCCTCTTTTTGAGTTTAACAAGGAGTTACACTATCATTTAAATTTTATTGAAAACTTAAGAATCAAGTACTACTGTTACATCATTGCTATTTTACAAATGAGATGACCAAGACTTAGATGGAGAGCTTAAGAAAATTCCCATAGTTACCCAGCTAGTAATTGATAAAGCTGGGATTCAAACCCAGACCTGTCAAACACCAAATCCTAGGCTCTGTTTTTCCTCCCAACTCAAAGTTGACATAGGGGCTAAACTTGTGGTTTAAGCGTATGAACAAGAGTCAAGTTACACAACAGATGACTCTCAATGAAAATGTCATTGAGGAGAAATAAGGGTTAAAAAAAAATCTCCATCTTCATGAATTTGGAGATTTTTAGATATTGGACAGCATAACCTGTCTTAATATTAAGGGTCCCCTAGAACCTCTTTCTTCTAAAGTTCCTTTAGAAGAACTTTTTATATCTGCTTTCCTAATATTCAAATTTCTTCACATTGACTCCAAAATTATTAATGCTTTAAATTTAACTATGTGGGGTCTTGTTATGAGAGTGCAATCATGGGATGTATTAAAATAATGAGTCCATAAACAGTTTGTTGTATATCAATCTGAAGTAGTGAGTTATTACCCATATTCTCTCCAACTTAATCATCTAGCCAACTGTGAACTGCATATTTCATGTGGATGTCTCAGAGATATATCAAATTCACTGTGTCCAGAAAAGAACTTATTCTCCATCCCAAAATATATTCTCTTCCTGTGCCCTTCCTTTTGATAAACAGCATGATTATCCATCTACCCAGCAGTCCAGGCCAGAAATCAGACATTGCCTTCGGCTCTTCCTTGTCCCTTATCCTTTGTAAACATTCATCAAGTCCAACTGGATGTGTGTGTTGACAGTGAGGTCTCCTTTTCCATGTGTTAAATTGCAAGTTCAAAACAAAAGCCAACAATTACACACGCCAAAAGTTATGCCTTTATTTAATGGACAAAAAGTTCATTTCATCCACATCACTCTCACTTTGGAGCAAAAATGTTTATTCATTGGAATAGCAGTTGAAGTTGCTCATGTGATTCACAATTGCTGTCTCTCTCTCTCTCTCTCTCTCTCTCTCTCTCTCTCTCTCTCTCTCTCTCTCTCCCTCCCTCCTTTCTCTTCTCTTTTGACTGACCATATATACTGACCATATATATTTGAATGTGTGTAAGTTAAATGTGTACATATATCTATTTATTTTTATCTCCATGGTCCACCTCAGTCCAGCCCACCAGACTGGATTCCCATAACTGCCTAAATAGATTCCTTACCTTCTGATTTTGTCACTTCAAATTTATTCTTTATATTATAGTCAGAGTGAACTTTCTAAAATATGTGTTCATTAACTCCCTGTGCTATCCTTCAAAGGCTATACCTTGCTCCCTGAATTATTTGTAAATATTTTTACATGGCTTCCAAGCCTGTAAATTATCTGACAACAGGAGAATTCTCCAGCCTTATCTCAATCCCAACATCTCACAATGCATCAAATATTCTCATACCCCACTTCTTACCCAAGCATACTCTATGCTTAAGCTTTCTGAATCTCTTTTATGTCCTTGAACAAAGATATATGCATTGTCGGGTTCTCATATATTCTGTTCCCTCTGCCTGCAATGACTCTCCTATACACCCATGCTGGACATCTCTATCTTCTTCACTGCTAAGTGCCTCTGTGTTTAGATTACACCATCATGTCCCTGGTGGCCATTTGGGCATGGCCAGTAGGAAGCAGGAACCAACAGATGGAGGGAGGAAAGTGATAACAGGTCCTTATTCTTCTGGTTCCCTCCATATCTGTTGACAACCATTGTGAGCCTCAACCAAAGGTCTCTAGTGTTGTAAGGGCTCTTCACAAAACACTCCATCTCCTGTCCTTTCACACCTAGCAGTATTCATGGAGCCCCACTGTTACCAGCCCAGGGATACTATACCTTTTCTTATGTTTTCCCTATCCCACCCCCATACTTTTTAAATATTCCTTTATTAAACTATCCTTAAATGATCCTATTTTGTGGATTCCATCCATTTCATTTTGGGCCCTGACCAAAACAACCATCCCAGCCTCCCATCACCACCACCAGTCCACTGGCTATTCCTATGCATCTTTGATTCTGGTAAATATCACTTCCTCCTGACAGTTTTGCTTAACCATCATGTCTAGGTGCTCCTCTGTTTTCTCCAATAATAATATGTACCTCGCTAGTCATATTACTTATAATTTACTATTATTTCCTATTAATTTTCTCCCCTTCAGTCAGACAGTGAGCCTTGTAAGAGTAAATACTGTCTTACATTGTTTAAACTTGCACACCTACATTAGCACTGGGCTTGGAACACACAGGGCAATGGGATATCTGGAGCCCTGATTACTCAGGTTCAAATCTCAGTTCTGCCATGTCTTTGTTGTGTGAATGTGGAGTAAACTGTGTAGCATATCTAAGCCTCATTTTCATCATCTGTAAAATAATGATTATCTACTCCATACTGTGAACGGCATGTTCCACAAGCTAATGCTTATAAAGTACTTAATACACCGCCTAAGATGTAGAAATATTTAATTAATATCAGGCATTATTATTATTATTAATACTATATATTGCTTCATAAATAATTGCTGAATAAGTAGATAAAAGGAAATCTTTGTGTCATATCATGATGATCTCAAAGTTAAAACCCTTGAAAAGACATGAAACAAACAATAATTTAAGTTTTGCTCTAATATTCACTCAATTAACCAAGATAGAGGTTGTTTGTTTGTTTTCACAGCATCTGTACTAATTGTTTTATTTTGCAAAGAGACCAACTCTGTGGTTAATTAAATAACATAATTATAGGAACACAAATTAATCCTTCTCCCTTCTTCATTTCACATGACTTCAGAAGGATGTGAAACAGGTTTCACATTAATTCTGTGAAGACGTGGTTCTTAAATAAATAAGATTTGACCTTGAGAACAATTAGTGTTCCATGAATTCAAATGCTGCATGCATTAGCAAGAGAAGTTTTCCACATGGAAAATCAAGGCCCAAAGACTGAGAAGTCCAATTAGTTGGCCATTGTCATCAGAAAACTTTAACCAAGTCCACTAGAGCCTGCAAGGACTGATAATGGGATAAACATCTTAAGGAAATAACCCAGGAGTGCAGTAACCTATTTATTAACAGTTCAGGGAGAAGAAACAGTGGATAGAGATTCTGCAGGAGGAATTTAGGGAGGCTCAATGCAATTGTTCTCTTCTGAATTTTCCATTGCACAGACCCTAAGGTAAAAAATCCCCTAGACACCTTCCATTTCTTAGGTTAATACAGGTGACTAGTTTATTTCAGTCCATTTGTACTGATTTTTCAAATCCGTTTTGAGAGAAAAGAATCAAATGACTTCCCTTGAAGAACTATTGGAGTAAAGGAAGACATTGATGCACAGTTTCCTGGGACGTAAAGACAGTCTTTGAAATAGAAAATAAAATTTAAAAAAAAAGATCATGCAAATCATAATCATATAGCATTACCACAAAAAGTAGGCTTACTTTTTGCCAAAGGCTGATCAGGATTTGAGCTTCGTCTTTAACAATAGCTACCACAAGAGACATAAAAAATATGAATTAGAATTATTTGCTCTATCCTCAATTTGCATAGCAGGAAACTATCTAGTCCTCCATAGAAATAGAACTTCAGCATCAATTACTGTAACTACCAGCTGTAGCCTAAATTCTACCCTAATTAATTAGTCTTAAAATGTTAAATATGACCCCAAATTTCTTTCTCCTATGAATACATTCTGGAATTGTTTCCTGTGGGAATAAAAGCCTGCAAATTTATCCATATCAAGCATAGACAGAGACATTTGGAATCTTTGCTATTCTGGAAGAAATCTGTCAAATGAAAATGACCTTGAACAGTATTGCAGCCATTTTTAATCCTGTAGGGTCAAAGTTACAGGCAAACTATGGAAAATTCAAAATCATCACTAAGTTTTCTTCCAATCGCTGAAAGGCAAGTAATAAGATCAGCCTTGATGACAAAACAAAAATCACAGCCTGTCCAGCATTTGTTTCTCTCTTGTTTAACCCACAGTATTAAATGTAAAATTGCTCCTAACTTTAGAAGGGCAACATAGCAGCCCTTCACTAGATCCTGGAAATTTAGCTGGGTTTTCCATCAAGGTGGGTCAGCTGGATCAGAAGAGACACTGACTGATATGTCAGTCAAATGAAATTACAAAGATTATTTCTAATTCTTTCTTCCATCCAGACATGTCTTTTGGTTTTAAGGTCTCTGGGCCATTCTATCTTTGGATGAGAATTACCAGATTCATCACATTTCCTCACACCCCCTCCCCCAAGAAAAGCTTGGGCTTTAAAATAAGCAAATAAGTATTGTTAATATTGTATGCAATTTATTGCATAAATTTTAATATTGCATTTTGCAAATTTGCATTCTGTTGAAATTGGACTTAAAGCTCAACAAATTTACAATAGCACTATGTTTATGTTGACTAAAAAGAAAGGAATACATTTAAGATAGCAGCGTAGGACTTGTGTATTAGTTTTAAGCTGATTTAAAGAAGCTTGTAGGGATAATTCAAATATATCACACACACACATAGTCACACACCCACACGTGTGCAAGCACACAGTGAAATGTGCTTATCACCTATTCCCCATCATTTCTGCTATCCTATAAAATGAAAAGCTAATTTCCCTTTCATTCTTCTCTGTCACAGACTTAATTGTCAGAATGAAGTATATCATAATTTGATGTGATTAATTGTTCTCTGAAGCACAGTTGCACTTGAAAAAGTAACTTGAATAACTTAATTGTCTCCCAATGTATTTTATTAGCTTAATGTTTGGGTGTCATACCTGGACAATTTAATGCTGTGAGGCATTTGTGTAGTTCTCTTAGAAGAGAAATAGATTTTATTACTGAATTTTAACTGACAATGTTTCAATGATTTTTAACAGTAGACATTTTGTTTCTTGATGCTCTATGAATTTGTGTTTGTTTTTTAATAGTCTACTTGAATCCATTTATTTTTTCATAAATTCTGACTTCCCTCTCATTTTCATTATGATTGATTCCATCTCATAATTTGTAAATTGAACATTGAGAAGTGAAGCTGTATTAATTTAGAATGGAAAACATAATTAACTCAATTACACATTTCACATCCATTTTCCCACTATTATAGTTCTAGAAAACAACTTCTTTGTTCAAGAGACATAGCCTCTGCTTTGTTAAAAGTGTCTAGGTGGAAATCAGTCTACTGCTTTTATAGCAAAATAGAAATACTCTAAATTACATACAGGCAGAATCTGGCTAGAAGTACACTCAGGCATGAGACAAATGTTCACCCAAGAGTAACACTATTGGCTTTTGGATAATAATAGCCCTCACAGACAACTGATAAATATGAATGTATTTTCTCTTGAAATCCATAAAATATCACTTTATGGCATCTAGAGACCATCTATACTACACTCTTTTAAGTCTCAGCTATTTAAGAATATTTGTAAAACAAATGAATTTTCTTGAGGAAAGAGTAAAGGTAAATTTAATTTGCAAGAATTCACAGCTAAATATTAGCAGAGCTGATACATGCATAGTTTTCTTATAGTAGATCACTTCTTTTAATCACGAACCAATATTGTCAGATTATTTTTTATATAATAATTTTTGTTATTTTCCCAAGGTAGGAAAATATAACTCTCATACTAACTCCCTTCACGATTCAACTCTATTTTCGTAAAATAGCTGTTCCTAGCCACTTATTGATTGATAAGTGTGAATGACTCTGACTTAAGGGATTAAAGCTCTGCATTCTGCCAGTGACTTGAAACAATTCTCATTTCCTCTGTTAACTTGTTTAAAATATGAACTAAGTATATTTTTCATATCTACCAAAGTATTTGAGAAACATCATAGGTCCTTGAGTATTAGGCTATTATTACTCTTTGGGAAAGTTCATCCATGCCTGCAAAAACAACTGAAAGAACTATTTTTCAAAATTTTCCTGTGCCCAAATAATCAAAGTATAATTTTAAAAAAAATTATCTGATTTTACATTTGGAAGTATGTGGAAAGCTAAATATCAGCAGCTTATGTGGAGTTATAAGTATTTTAATTGTGCATCAAATGATGATTTCCTTTGATTGCCTAGAGAGCCCTATAAAGTGTCTTTCTGCAATGTGCTTGCAGATTACAGGTGAAAGCTGCAGAATTAAGAATGATAACTCACTTGAGCTGAAGATTGATCTCAGTTATGGTACACCTTACCATTAATTGCAGCATAGACAGGAACTGTATTAAATTTGGGAGTTCTGATCCAGCTCCATCCTGTGCATTTGTACAGTTTTTACCATAATCTTTTGTAGACTTTCCTCTAAATTGTTAATTGAATTACATGAATAGGAATAAATCTTTCAGTAAAAGCACAGATCTCTACTCCTATGTGCTCCTTAAGTTTGGACTGCTGCTTTTTTAAGAGCAGTGGGTAGAATTAAAGAAGGCCAAGGTACCACTTTTTAAATGAATTATTACTTTTGTAATAAATATGCAGTTTATATAAGGTATTTTATATAATTATTCCAAAAATACAAGGCAAAGCACATGATAATTTTTCCTTCCTTGGTGGCAACTTTTTAACAGGTTGAAAGCACTCCACAGGTGTTCAGAATAGAGCACATATTTATCTACTCCAAAGAGATAACAAAAATTTACTATACTTTCTCTTTCTCTATGTATATTTGTGTGTGTGTGTCTGTGCATGTGCAAATTCACGTCTCAATTTCCTTTGGCTTATATGTTCAAACATGATAAGATTTCCATTCAAACATTAAAAAAATATTCAACAGAGACCTATATCCTCCATCTCCCTGCTTCTTTATTTGATAGTGTTACAAGTCAAAAATTTAGTGGTTGACCTGGGATTGTAACAAGTGTTATCTTGACTCCTAGCTTCCTGCTGAATATTAGTCAATTCTACCCATCTCTGTTATGTCTTTCCCAATAGAGACAGACATGGGTCAAACATTAATAAATTCATTAGCTTTTATCCAATTGTCTTAATTTTTTGCTTAAGTCATATTGCAGAATTCCCCATTTGCCCTTTTGTTTGTTTGCTTATTTTTTAGATACAGTATCAGAAACCAAATTCTGAATTTCATATATTCTCCCAGTGTCACTCTAAGAGTATTTTTCTTTTATATCTTCCATAGTACATAACTATTCATTGTGAAGTTCTAAATTTTTACAGCAACTTTCTCAAACCACGTAACTTTTCATTCAGATCAAATTGAATAACTGACCAACTACCACAGTCATGTTCAAAATTATTACTTTTGTTTAATTTTTTAGTTGTTTCCCTCATGTTTATACAATGTTAAATAAGGAAGAGAAGCACTGAAAATTAAAAGGAAGGGAGGATTTTAAAGAAAATCATTTAATATGCAAACCTTAAAATGCCCTATTTTTATGGAGGCATCATGTTGAACACAATCAGGATAAAACAGTGGTCAAGGAAGGGAAAAAAAAAAAAAACAGGCTGTGGATGGATGGCAGGGAATAACATGGCAGATTTAGAGGGAGAAAGGGAAGTGAGAAAAGATACTTTAATATTTGCAGCTTGAGAGAAGTGATCTGAGAGGTGTGTATTAATCCAATGTGGCTCCATAACTGGTCCTAGTGCAACCTGTTACACCAAAATGAAGAGTCTTAGGTAGAGCCATTGTTATAAAGTTCAAGAAACTGGGCAGAAAAACTTTAGAGGAAGAGTGTCCTTCACTGAATAGCTCTCATTTGAGGATTAATTTTGCCCTGCATTTCCAATTCTAGTATGTAAAACTAATCTGCATTACTAGAGACATATTCAGGGCGAGAGTGGCAGAATCAAAATTACTTGAGCTCAAAGTTGTCACATAAGGACCAATGAATGATATAATGACTTGAGGATATACCTGAATTAATTTATTGTTTAGAAAAATAAGAAAGATTGGAAGAAAAAGTCTTCCATTGAAAATTTACGTAAGACCTCAAACCTGGAAAGAGTGAACAGAGTTGGAAAATATTCCCATATGTTTTATGGAGAATCAAAATAGAAGATAGACATGACCTTAGAAATAGAGGATAAGCATGACCTTAGAAGGATCACGATTGCAAAAACAATGCATTGCTGTTATTTTTGTGCTTTTTCATTACTTCACTCCAGAAAGTGATTTGCATTCTTTACAGACTTTGCATATAGTAAGGCAGAAATTTCTCAAGTTGTGCCCACTATTGAAGCAATGAACAATGATGGTGGCAGAGAAGAATCCCATTATCCAAGATTTATTCAACTATTGACCTCTGTCAAGCTACAAAAGGGTCAATTGATATAAAAAGTGTGAGGGAGGGATATGAACTTTCGGAATCAGACCAAGTTAATCTATTTGTCAAGCCCTAATCACCAAAAGTAATTGACCTGTAGACGTGTAGTTTTGACTTGAACTACTGACACAGGATAAGGGTTGTAGATATCAATATCAACCTTATTTTCCTGAGAAATCTCTTTGTTTTGGAATTATTTTTTAAAAAAATATTATGATGACATAGTGTCTCTATCAACAATATACCATTGTTGTAGAGGTATTTTATATAAAATGATCCTGCTAATAAATTAATAATCATGCATCATAATACTGGAAATGTCAGCTTTCCGGTGGAAACAATTTCACAACTGGCCTAAGCTCGTTGTATTTCCTTCTCAGCATAATCATCATGAGATGACTTAACATGAAGAGTGGAAAGGAACTAGAATTATCCAAACATTTTAGATGGCTAGAGAGAAGAAAAAACAAACAGGCATGACTGATTTAATGGAAGAAAATAAGGTTCCAACACACTTGCTGATTTTTTCATCTCATGATTTTAATGAGAAATATTTAATGGTCTTTGAATATTCCAAGTGGATATTGTCACAGTGGGCACTCAGAATTCCTATTGAAGTCATATTTTAGACAACAAAAGAAGATAAACAAAAAAGTAGAAAAGATTAAAAAAAAAAACCAATGATTACTATACTTTTAACTTAAATACTCTTCAGAATCACAACATAAAAACAAATCAGGTGCCAAAGAGACAACTGAAAGCAAATGGCTGGCTATTGGGTGTACTGGTTTAGGAAATGATTAGCCATGGAAGGGGCACTTTGCTTAATTAAGATTTAATGAGTCCCCATATATCTCTCCTAATTTTATTAAAGTATAGAAGTATGTATATAAAGTATAGAAGTATATTGCTACTGAACTAACAGGTACATACCAAATAGTTTTTTATGGTGCTTACGGCTATGTCTTACTCTTATTGTATCAATATGCATTGCTGCCAACAACCTACTGAAAAACTTGTGCCTTGAAACAATTCACATTTGTTATTGCTCATACAATTTTGAGTAAGCTGGGAAATTCTGCTGATCTGAACCAGTCTTGGCTGATCTTGGGTGGGCTTTTTCATGTCTGTGAGTTGACTTGACAGGGGCTGACTGGTCTAGAGTGACCTCACTCATATATCTGAGAATAGGTTGTCTGTCAGTGGGAATGATGGAGTGAATAGGCAATATGTCTTTCATTGTACAGCAGGCTACACCAACTTTGTTTGGGGCTGTTTTCCCGGATAGAAAAAAGAGTAGAATTGTGCAAGATCTCTGGAGGCATAGATCTGGAATTGGCAAAACATCATTTCTGCTGCATGCTATTGGCAAAGGTGAAGGATTAGGGTTGGGTTTGCAGATAGGCAACATGAATTTGTGAATAGGTGCTGGGTGAATGTAAAGACCTATTGATATTAAGAAACAAGTTTATTTTCCCTTTCTCAGGGATGGGTTATGCAATCATAATTTTTTTTTTCTGTAGATATTTGGCAAGAGTACTAGGACTAGATGGGATTTAGGGAGATTGAAAGAGAAAACCATTTGAACTAGTGCTGCTGGAATCATAGCACCTGAGAAAAACTACACAGAAATTCTGACCAAATATAAAACGACCCTCTGGCATTGTTCAAAATATCCTCATGATTCCTCATCAGAAAATTTTAATCTTTTGCCAACCCTGCCCCAGCTACTTCTTTTGGATGCTGAACCTAGCCTTCTTGTTCACATACCTGCTCAATTGAAAATTTGTTGTTACACAATGAGGACATGATAATCACAAGTTGAATTGTCTCATGGTAATTAGTTACATAGAATATCACCAGAAATATCTTCATAAAATTTCCTTACTGAAATATAATTTAATCTATATAATTTCCATGAGAAGAGATATATTAATTGACAAATATGACCATGCATCTTTTCTATTAGTCTTAAGACATATTTAAGTATATGCGCATGTTTTATTAAAGGTATAATTTACATGAAATAAAATTTATCAATTTTAGAATACAGTTCTATTACTTGCACACATACAGTCATAATATCTACCACAATAATCAAGATGAAGAACAGTTCCATCATACAAACCTATTATTTTGTATCCCTTTGTAATTAACCTCTCTCACCATTTACATACACTGGCAACTGCTAATTTATTTTGTTTTTAATTTTTGTCTATTCTATAATGTCATATAAATGGAATCATGCAGTATTTATGACTGTACCTTCTTTCACTAAGTATGTTGCATTTAGAAATTAATCTGCTTATTGTGTATGTATATGGTTTATTCATTTTTATTAAATAATAGTATTGTATTGTGTGGATATACCACAGTTTGTATGTCCAGTCACATATTGAAGAACATCTGGATTGTGTCCAATTTAGGGAGATTATAAATAAAGCCATTATAAGTATTTGTGTGCAAGTTTTTGTGTGAACACATTTTCATTTCATCTGAGAAAATACTTAGAACCGGAATTTCTGATCATATGTTAAATATATGTTTAACTTTCTAAGAAAGTGTCAAACTGTTTGCTAGTGTCTGTACCATTTCACATTCTTACCTACAATACATAAGAGTTCCAGTTCTCTCATGTTTTCATCAAACATTGGTATTCTCAGGTGTTTTTCTCCCCTTTTTCTTATTTATAATAGGTTATAGGGAAATCTAACTTTAGTAATAATTGGTATTTCCCTAATGACTACTGAGGCTGGACATCTTATATGTTTATTTGACATCCATACATATATTTCAGAGAGATGTCTGTTAAAATAATTAGCTTATATTTCATGTTGTTTATTTTCTTATTGAATTTTGATAATTTTCTTTTTATTTTTTTCTGGTTAAAAACCCTTTATAAGACAGATACTTATCAAATATTTTCTTCCAGCCTGTGGCTTGTCTTTTCATTCTATAAATAGGAACTTTTGTTGTTGTTTTTTGTTTTTTAACAATTGTATGGAGTATAATTGTCCTACAAAAATAGCACATATTTAAAGTATAAACTTTGATATTTTGACATATGTACACACTTGTGAAACCATAACCACTATAAAAATAATGAATTAGCCATCAACACTTCAAAACTTTTCTCATGCTCCTTTGCTATGTATTCCTCCTAACTAACCATCCCTCCTCCACTCTACCCTTGTCCTGAAAAAACAACTGATCTGCTTTCACTGTAGATTAAAACGTCCCTACTGTGCGATCATATGAAAGAACATTTTATTATTGGTCAGCTCTGAATTAGCATTTTTACATTCTGAGAGCTTCTTACATCTCAGTTTTAGAAAATATGCCTATGTAAGAGTATGCGTTTGGTTGAGTCAACTGAAGACACCTTATCATTTCTGGCCTACACTCTACTAGAGTCATTTAGGCATAGTGTTTGTAGCAAGGGCTCTGCAATCAGAGAGAAGTGATTTTGAGTAGGACTTCCTTTAATTTGGGGATATGTAATTTTAGGCAAGATACTTAGCCTTTCCAAGTCTTCATTTTTGCATCTCTTAAATGGGGATAATACCTGTTTAAAGGGGGTGCTGTAAAAATTTAATCATCTACTTATGTAGTATGTCTCTGAATTATGCAAGACAAGATGAACTTTCTAAGTTGCAGGTCTCTAGAGCGTTTCTATATGAAGAAAACTATAGTTTTATAGTTTTCATTATTTAATCTATATTTTTCTTAGATTTTTACCTAAGTATATTTTTGGGCTAATGTAAACAGTGCTGTGTTTTTAATTTCATATCCCAATTTTTCATTGCTGGCATATAAGAAAACAATTGACTTTTTGACTTTTGTATATTAACCTTGTTTGCTGGTATCCTATAACCTTGCTATGATCACTTACGAGTTCCAGGAGTTTTCTGTCCATTCTTTGTGACTTTCTACAGAGACAATCATGTTATCTGGGAAGAAAAGATATTTTTATTTCTTCTTCCCCAATATGTATACCTTTTGTTTCCTTTTCTAGTCTTATTACGATAGCTAGGCTTTCCAGTACAAAGTTGAATAGGAGTGGTAAGGGTATAGTCTTGTCTAGTTCTCCTTCATAGAAGAAAGCATTGTTTCTCACCATTATGTATGATGTTTTCTGTAGGTTTTATGTACATGTTCTTTATCAAAATGAAAAAATTCTCTAATTCTAGTTTGCTGAGAGTTTTGTTTTTTTTTTTAAATCATGAATGGGTGCTGGATTGTTAAATGCTTTATCTGCATTTTTTAACTATGATCATGTGATTTTTCTTCTTTGGCCTGTTGACATTGTCAGTTGCATTAATTGATTTTCAAATGGTGCATTAGCCTTGCATACTTGGGATAAATTCCATTTGGTCATGATACATAATTGTATTTATTTATCATTGAATTTTATTTGCTAATATTTTGTTGAGAATTTTTGCATTATATGTTCATGTGAGATTTTGGTGTCTAATTTTCCTTCCTTGAAATGTCTTTTTCCAGTTTTTGTATCTTAATTAATTTTTAATGACTCCCGTTCCTGTTATACTATAAGAAACTTGAGTTCAGGCATTATATCTGTCATATTCTCATTCTACCTGTAAATAGCTAACACAGTGCCTGGTACATTGTAGGCAATTCATTCATTCATTCATGCAGTTCTTAAAACAAGTTATTAACTAAATACATATATAATTTATATTTATATTAAGTAATTATAATATAATATATTAAATAAATATTTATTACATAAATATAGGACACATATATGGTACTTTTATGGGGATTAGTGTGGGAGCTTAAAAAAAATTGAAGGACAGGGAATCAGAAACTATGAAGATTGCTTATATAAAGATTGTTCTATTCCCCACAGAGAGGAAGAAGACAATGTTGAAACATTATTACAGTTGGTTACCCAGTACTCACTAAGAACTTCCAGAAGGGAGATGCTCAAAAGGCAAAAGATGAGAGATGTTGGAAAATCTCTTGATGAACTTTTTAAGCCATGTTCTGGGGGATTTTAGGGATCTAGGAAATCAATAGAGACCAAAGAAAATTGGGGTGAGATGATCAGGCAAAAGTTGATGTGTTAGGGAGGAACAAATTCCATTCCCTTCATTACAAGTCAATCTGATCAGCGCCGCCTTGAGTGTATTTTCATATTACAATCTCACATATTCAAGCATTTCCCTATCATTGGCTCTTGAGATTATTCATAGTCATTAATGATTATAAAAAACTTTGCAACAAATAGCATTCACACAAAATCTTTGCATACAGCCTCTATGTCTTTCTCATGTGTTTCTAAAAATCAAAAGGCTGGGTCTGAGCCTTTTTAGATTTTTTGACTCTTGATTTAAAACAAAATGCATTCCTGAAAGGGGCCCCAGGACTTCCTTATAAGATGAACGTCACAAGAATTCACTTTCCCTCATACCTTTTTCAGCACTGGGCTTTATAATTTTTATGAAAAAATTTTAAAAATCTTACTTTGATTGGTATTTTAGTTTCTTAGGCTGCACAAAGCAAATACCTTGAAATGGGTCAGGTTAAACAACAGGAATATGTTTGCACATTGTTTTGAGTCCAGGAAAATATCTAAATCAAGGCATCATGAAGACAATGACCCTTGGCTCCTCTTTCACTTGGCAAGGCACACAGTGGCATCTCCTGATTTCTCCCTTCTCTTCTGCTTTCCTTGATTTCATCTTCTTGTTTCCTTGGCTTTCTTTTTATCTGAATTTCATTCTCTTACAAACGACTCCAGCAATAATAGTAAGCACATCCTGATTGAGGTGAACACACTTTGACAGAAGTAGCCTCATCAAAAGATCCTACTTTCAATGGGTTCACACCCACAGGAATAGATTAAACTTAAGAACATGTCTTTCTGGGACACATACAGCTCCAAACCACCACAATTGGTATAATATTGTGTTTTTCTGTTGTTCTAATTTGCATTTCTTATATTACTAGCAGGAGAGAACTTTTTAATATTTTTACTGGTCTCTTGAACTTCTTTGGTGAATTGCCTGTTGTATTTTTTGTTCATTTAAAAATATTTCTCTCTAATATTTATCAACATGTGAAGAACTCTTGTAACAAATACTAATGAGATAAATCTGTAGATATTATCCCATTTGTGACATACATGTAGCAAATAGGGAGTTTCCTGCAATGCATATTTCTTTTATCTCATATGATAATATTTCTGCAACCCTTCACTGACTGTGTATGAATATATAATTTTTTCCTACAATTTCTGTAAATTATTCATAGTAATATTTTATACATGCATAAGACATTCTGAAATTAAACCTGAATTGCATATTATATATAAATGATTATACACATATATGTGTGTGTGTGTGTGTGTGTGTGTGTGTATATACATATAATTTCATGGTTTCAAATATTAAAAGCAAAAGTCTTCCCCCAACCCAATAAACTCACTAGACTCATATTTCTTCTCTTAATAACACTCTGTGGCTTAACTGATATTTCTTCAATGTAATGTGGGTCTAATAATGCCCTACGGCTTAATTGATATTTCTTCAGTGTAATGTGGATCTTTGATTTGTCTATCAGAGTTACAGTATAATATTGACAAATTAATCCCTTTAAATGGACATGACACTTAAATGCAAAACCATTCACTTCTAGAGCTAAATGGGACTTAGGGTTGGCCTACTAAAACACTGACATGGTTGAGCAAAACCAAAGCCCCGGTAGAATGAACAGTCCATGGAAAAGAAAAATCCTGGTTTCTAATCTATTCCTTTTCCTATTTTGATAGTTGCTATTACTGTTTTCTGAAAATTCAACTTGTTAGAGTTTTAATTGTTTAGGTTTACTGAAAATAAACATTTTCAAACTACAAGCATTAGCTCTACTCCTGCTTTTGGAAGGCACTGTAAACTGAAGTCACAGTAGTACTGAGATTAATACAGCACAATCTTTGCCTTCAAAAACCTAACAGTTGGAGAGGTGTTTTACAATTTGAAATACACCTTGAATTAATATTTTTAAAGCATCTAATATTTTTAAAACTTCTGCGAAGATGGGGGCAAGTATTCTAGAAGGCTTACTCAGAGAATGTGTACAATTGTTGGTAATGTTAGGGATACTAATACTATTTAAGAGAAATCCAGTCTCCATTCTATATGGTCCAAATATGTTTTAGATTTAAGTAAAACTACTGCTTATAGCATAGATGTCTAAATGTACTTAAAGTTTAAACCAATTATCTAGTAAAGCCAGACAAATGTAGGCAAAAGGATAACCATACAAGCCCTCTCCGTTCCTCCATGCTTGATGCACACAGAGTAGGTGTTCAGCATGCTTCACTTGAGTGCCATCCAGATGTTGGGGGGTGTCTTACAAAGCAGTAAACAACTTTCTGGTGGTTTGTTCTTCATGGCAGCCTTTGAGGTGGGCAGGACTGGGATTGACTAACCCACTTGGTAGGTAGAAAACTGTCTTCTGAGAGATGAAGCAACTTGCTGGGAATGTATTAGAGAGGCTGCCATCAGAACCCTGTTAAAAGCTCTCCACATTAAGATGTTGTCTACTGTAATACTCCCTGATAAAGCCATTTATCTTCATTATTTTCTGTTGACTCAGCTTTTAGTTGTCTGCTTAGATATTCACTCTTGAGAATTTCATTCACTCTCTCAACTTCAAATAACATCTCTATTCTAGAACTCCCCAATCTTTACTGCTGCCCCAATCTGTTTTCCAAGTTCTAGTTCCATAGTTCTTAGCACCTTTAGTTTCATGTTTGTTGAACTCATATTAGCCAAATTTTGCTTAAATTGTCAGCTTTTCCTTATGAGGTACTATGCAGAGGCACTATGGAACCTGCTGTGAAACTTCAGCATTCACATATACAGACAAACTAAAATTCAGACAACTTGTTTTATTGTTACCAGTTTCAAAATAAATCAATCAAAACCACATCCACCATTATATCAGCACCTGCAATGAAAATGACTGGATTTAAACCCACAATTTAGCATCATACTCTGAAGGAAAAAAAAAAAAAGCAGAACTATTTCAGCTTTGAGAATGGTACTGGAGGGATCTCCTTATGTCTTAAAACAAGCTAGAATTTCACAGCTGGCTTAGCATTTGGGGGAAATTACCAGTTAAGATAATAGAAATAGCATATATCTCTCTTTTTTTTGTTTTATATTGAAATAAATTCAAAGTTACAAGAAAAGTTGCAAAAACAATACTAGCCCCATACACAGAATTCCATCATACCCTGACCCTCCTCCCCCGATATCTCAATCCACCAACTTTAACATGCTGTCACATCACTATTTCTTTCCCTCCCTATCTATCATCCATCATATATTTCTCTATCTTCTGAACATATGAGAGTTAGCTGCACACATCCTTTAAGATACACTATAATTCACGTATGTACTTCCCATGAGCAAGAACATTGTTTTATGTAATTCCATTAAGCACAGCTAAGAAGTATAAGAGATTCAACAATGATACAATGCTTACATTCTATATTTCCTTTTCCTTATGTCTCAACTGTCTCCCTTCGAGCCACCTGTCCTCCACCCTCCAATCCCATCCAAATTCATCCTTAGCACTCAATTGTCATCTAGTTAGACTGTCTTTTTTTTTTTTTTCCTTTTTTCAATTGTGGAAACATATATACAGCCTAAATCTTCCCATTCCACCCCCTCCCTAGCCTTCCATTAGTGGGATTAATCACATTTAGAATGATGTTTTGCTCTTTCCCACCATCCATTGCTAGAAATTTCCCTTCACCTCAAACAGCAACCCTACACTCATTTCTTAACTTCCCATTGCCCCTTCCCCCATTTCTCTTAACCCAAACTCTAATTTCATCTCTATGGTTATATTCTCTGATAATTTCTTTGTGTTTACTGTGGGGCTTAAAATTAACCTCTTAAATCCTATCAGTCTTGTTTTTCTTTGATACCACCTTCACTTCAATAGGGCACATAAACTATGTTCCTATACTCCTTCATTCCCCCACCTTCATATAGTTGTCTAAAATTACATATTTTACATTGAGTTCAAAACCACTGATTTGTCCTTAGAGTTTGTGTATTTTTTATCATGTAGGAAGTAAATAGTGGAGTTATAGTTCAAAAATTATTGACTTCTATTTGTATTCCATTGTGGTTGGAGAATGTGCTTTGAGTATATTCAATTTTTTTTTTTCTAATTTCTTGAGGCTTGTTTTATGTCCCAGCTTATGGTCCCTTCTGGAGAAAGACCTGTGATCACTAGAGAAAAATGAGTGTCCTGGTGATTTGGGATGTAAGGTACTATATATGTTTGTTAAAATCCTCTATATCTCTTTCTCCTTTCTTTCTCTCTCTGTTGGTAGGGCTTCCTTTAGAATCTGAAGTAGAGAAGGTCTTTTATTGGCAAAGTCTCTCAGCATTTGTTTGTCTGTGAAAAATTTAAGCTCTCCCTCAAATTTGAAGGAGAGTTTTGCTGGATAAAGTATTCTTGGTTGGAAATTTTTCTCTCTCAGAATTTTAAATATGTTATGCCACTGCCTTCTCGCCTCCATAGTGGCCACTGAGTAGTCACTACTTACTCTTATATTGTTTCCTTTGTATGTGATGAATTGCTTTTCTCTTGCTGCTTTCAGAACTTGCTCCTTCTCTTCAGTATTTGAGAGTCTGATCAGAATATGTCTTGGGGTGGGTTTATTTGGATTTATTCTATTTGGAGTTCGCTGGGCATTTATGCTTTGTGTATTTATATTGTGTAGAAGGTTGGAGAAGTTTTCCCCAATAATTTCTTTGAATACTCTTTCTAGACCTTTACCCTTCTCTTCCCCTTCTGGGACACCAATGAGTCTTAAGTTTGGACGTTTTATTTTATCTATCATATCCCTGAGATCCATTGCGATTTTTTCAATTTTTTTCTCCATTCTTTCTTTTGTTCTTTCATTTTCTGTTCTGTGGATTTCTAGGACACTGAGATGTTGTTCAGCTTCCTCTAGTCTTGTATTGTGAATATCCAGAGTCTTTTTAATTTGGCCAACAGTTTCTTTTATTTCCATAAGATCTTCTATTTTTTTATTTACTCTTGCAATGCCTTCTTTATGCTCTTCTAGGGTCGTTTTTATGGCGCTTATATCCTGGGCCATGGTCCTCTTGATGTCCTTTAAATCCTTTGCCATGTTTTCATTCTTTGACTGTAGTTCTTTAATTAAATTTGCAAGGTATAACATTTCTTCTGAAATCTTGATTTGTGTGTTTGTAGCTGGATTCTCCATATCATCTGGTTTTATCATATGCATTAAGATTTTCTGTTGTTTTTGGCCTCTTGGCATTTGTTTTGCTTGATAGGCTTCTTTCAAGTTGTATCAAAAAAAAAGGGATTTCAATCTAATTTTTCAGAGACACAGTTTGGTGACGTACACTTTCTCTAAGTAACCAGCAGATGGCATCTGTAAGCCACCTATATCCCTCCAGTCAGTTCTCACGTAGTGAGGAGAAATGATTCTTGTGTGTTCAGTTGGAGAGCTCAGCCTGGGTGTGCCGCTGGAGTCGCCTGCCCTGAATGTGGGGCACGTGCACGGGTGGCTAGGGAGGAAGGGCAGCTCTCTCTCAGTGTCCCATAAACTGCTGGACTTGGCATAGCACCTCTGGGTTCTCCGAGTGGATACCCCCTCCCAGCCGCGATCCTCCCTCAGCCGAGGGGGGTGCCGTGCTATGTCATCAGTGTGCACCATCCCTCTAGGGAGGCCCTGGGCCGCTTGGCTGTGCCGTGGGGCTCTCAGCGCATTTCAGAATGCAGAATGTGTGACGGTGTCTTTACTGCAACGCCTTGTGGGCTGAGAGCAGCTGAGGTTTTCTCCACAGAGAGAGAGCGAGAGACAGAATATTTCCCCCGATTCTCCCAAGGTCAGTTGTCACCAAAAGCCTCTGTCTGCTTGTTGAGGATTCGCTGTCTGTATTGAGCAGTTATTATTAAAACCTCACTTGGAGCTGGGCTGAGGAAGTGCACGGCGCGGCTTCTGTGAGGGAGGGGCTCCCGGCTCTAGATTCTCGGCTCTCAGCGCGGGTCCACAATTTTACTTACAGATTTTGTGCTGTAATCTTGGGCATTCCTCCCAATTCATGTTGTTGGAAGTTGAGTGTACTGTCATGTTTGTCTCCCCGCTACCACTCCAGGTTGTTTACTGGTTTTATGTTCATTTATGAATTGTTCTGGGGGAGACTAAGTCTTCCACTTCTTTCTATGATGCCATCTTCCCAGAATCTCCTCTTTTTGTCTATGGATAGGAAATAAAATTGATTGTTTAAAAGAGAAAATCCCTTGTGGTTTCTCATATTCCTAACTAGTATTACATTCTTGCTCAAAAATGGGTCCCTATTCCTAAAATCTGTCTATCATGGGTTTGGGCATTGTTGTGAATTCTCAGGCAGTGTAAGTTCTGTTCATCCTTGAATGTTGTACTCTACCTCAGCTCCAATCATCCTCTACCATTACATATGGTTGCCTAAGCCTTTTCTTAATATCAGGCTTATTTGGAGAACTAGAGGGTTTGTGGTACACTGTGATGTGGTCACGTTGACACTTATAAATGAAACACTTGCCACACTCCCCATTACAGAATCCCCTCTCCTTGTGGTGGATGTTCTGGTGATTCTTCAGAGTGCCCTTCAGGTGGAAGCACTTGTTACACTCAGGGCACTGGAAGGGCCTCTCTTCACTGTGCACTTTGAGGTGTTTGGTAAGTTTACCCTGAGAGATAAAGCCTCTGCCGCACTCCGCACAAGAGAATGGCCACTCATTGCTATGGGTGAGCTGGTGATACTGCAGATAGGCCTTCACATGGTAGCACTTTTTACATGCATTGGAAAGGCTTTTCCTACTGTACACTCTCAGGTGTTCATGGAGCTTCCAAAGGTGGGTAAAGGATCTACCATATTTACTGCAAGAATATGGCTTCTTTACAGTGTGTTTGCACCATCGGGCTTTCTGCTTGCTCTTCATGTGGAATCTCTTTTAACAGTTATATACCGGAAGTGCCCCTGTCCCCAGTGGATATCTTGCTGAGGGTCTAATGGGAATTGGCATTTAATTTCTTCTGAATGTACAGATTTTTGGCTTCCCCCAAACAGCTGCCCCTCAATAACTGGATCAAAATGCTTATCAGCAGAGGAACAAATTATGTTCCTGATTTCTTGGATCTTCCCAATTTCTGAAATGACTTCCCCCTTGTTCAGTCCAGGATATTATTTCCAGTTTGGGAATTCCATCATCTAGAAAAACAAGGGTCTTGTAACTGGTTCTCATTACATGCTGGTGAAGCTCCTTCTCCCATGGCTCTAGATTCTGCCATTCTTCCTTTGTGAAATAAATGGCAACATCCTCAAGAGAAACAGGTTCTGGAGTCCGATCCCCCCAGCCATTTGCATCCCTTCCTGAGAGGTTCTCGCAGAAAGCTTCCCAACCACACAGAAGTATCTTTAGAGTCCATATTTCTACCAGCAGTTTTTTTAAAGCAATTTCAGCCTTTTCTATCAAGCTCCTCACAATTCTTCCAGAATCTTCCCCTTATCCATTTAAAAAGCTGTTCCAACATATTTGGTATTTGCAAAGTCACCAGCACCCCACTTTTTTGGTACCAAAATCTGTTAAAGTTTGCTAGAGCTGCCGTTATGCAAAATACCAGAAATGGATTTGCTTTTATAAAGGGGATTTATTAGGTTACAAATTTACGGTTCTAAGCCCATAAAACTGTCCAAACTAAGGCATCAAGAGGATACCTTCACTGAAGAATGGCCAATGGCATCTGAAACACCTCTGTCAGCTGGGAAGGCATGTGGCTGGAGTCTGCTGGTACTTTGCTCCCGGGTTGTGTTTTAAAGTGGCTTTCTCCAAATTGTCTCTGGTCTTGTCTCTCTTAGCTTCTTCAGCTCCTGTGCATCTAAGTTTCAGGGTCCTCTCTTAGCTTCTCCAGAGCAAACTCTGGGCTAACACCTCCAAAAGTTTCCAAGCATCATCAAGTGTCAGTGTCAGTGTCAGCTCTTAGCTTCTCTCCAAAATGTCCCTTTCAGCTGATGATATAGGACTCCAGTGATTTAATTAAGACCCACCCTGAATGGGTGAGTTCCACTTCTCCATAGGAATAATTTGATCAAGCATTTCCACCCGAATCAACAGATTAACAAATCTGCCTCTACAAGACTGCCTTCAAAAATATGGCTTTTGGGGGGACGTAATATATCCAAACTGGCACAGCATAAATGCTGGTTGTATATTGTAATGCAAATGAATATAATTCAATAAACAACTCTTCAAGTTTGAATCCTCATCTAGGGAAATTAATTCCTGCATCCCAAAAGTTGATTCTGAGTTGTGCCGGTTTGAATGTATTATGTCCCCCACAAACACCACTATCTTTGATGCAATCTTATGTGGGCAGACATATTAGTGTTGATTAGATTGTAATTCTTTGAGTGTTTCCATGGAGATGTGACCCATCCACTGTAGGTGATAACTCTGATGAGATCATTCCCATGGAGGTGTGGCCCTGCCCATTCAGCGTGGGCCTTGATTAGTTTACTAGAGCACTATATAAGCTCAAACAGAAGGAGTGAGCTTGCTACAGCCAAGAGGGACACTGAAGAACACACAGGATCTGAGAGAGGAGCTCCAGCTTACAGAGACATTTTGGAGTTGGCCTTTGAAAGCAGTCTTTTTCACCAGCAAGGCTAAAAGAGGACAAACACCCCAAGAGCAAATGAGAGTGACATTTTTGAGGAACTGAACCTAGAGAGGAACATCTTGGGAGAAAGCCATTTTAAAACCAGAACTCTGGAGCAGACTCCAGCTACGTGCCTTCCCAGCTAACAGAGGTTTTCCGATGTCATTGGCCATTCTCCAGTGAAGGTACCTAATTGTTGATGCATTGCTTTGGACCTTAATGACCTTAAGACTGTAACTGTGTAACCAAATAAAGTCCCTTTATAAAAGCCAATCCATTTCTGGTGTTTTGCAAAAGGGCAGCATTAGCAAACTGAAACATGAGTCAACAATCATTAGTAAGGTGGCTTTATAAATTCAGGCTTCAAGGCTGGCCATAGCACCAAGGCTATAGATTTAATGAATTTGTTAATTAATTAGCTATGTAACCAACAGTAAATACCATGGGGGAAAAAGGAATAAAATTGTACCTATGCTAATAGTTCAAGGGCTAGATATGTGTTTTTACCATCAAAACTCTATCTTCAATAATGAAGATAGAGTTATCTGATGGCAAGTATGATTTTAAAAAATGGGGAAGAGCTTAAATTAAAGGAAATGAAAATGAACTTTGTATCCCTTGTTTTAAATACAAGTTCTTATTCAAAATATCTAAGGATGACCCATGGGCATAAAATAAGTTTTCAAAGCCTTTCCTCAGTCTTTATCTCTAGAATAATTGTGGTTTTGACCACCAACGCCTTCCAAGTTGACACCCACTCTAAATAATTTTCATGCATTTTCTCTACTCTAATGAAAATCCTTTCTACGAAACTAGTCCTACTTAATGATTTATGGAATGCCTGACCTTCTCCTTTGTCTCTCTTTGTCTCCATATTCCATTTCTTAACAATAATCTAAATTTCTAAAACAACAGAAGAATCTTGGACACTGTTTTCATGGAATTTGTTTAGAAAGAATGTTTCCAGCTCTGCACCTTTTTACCAGTTGCACAATGGCACATCATTTCCTCCATTGCTCCCCAGGTTCTTTTGTTTCATCTTTTTTATCCTATCTTAATGGTACATTGTATATGTGTGTTTGTTTTCTAACTACTGTTTTTAACAGTTGTATCTCCATCCACCAAGTAAATAATTCTGAGACTATTTTTCAATGTTCTGCATTGTTGTACAAAATACTCTTTATATAGTCTGCAAAAGATAAAAGCTGGTTAATACACAGCTGGATATATTAAAACATTCTCCTTAGTAAGCAACATAATGCAATGTAGGTGGATAGGTACCACAATTTCTTTTTACATAGTGGCTTCTGCAAGACATTTATTCATGTCTGGGATTCCATGATAAGTTGTGTGCCCAGTTTCTTATATCCCTTTAAGCCAGACCTTGAATACAATGTAAATGTCACTATGGTATTAATAATCACACTCAAAAATCCTTTGGAAGTCAGAATGCTATTAGATGTGAATAGCAACTTGTGCTTTGCAAGGAACTGAATATATATGGGTGCATTTTACTTATCTATTTTGACTTAACCTAGGTAGAAGGTGCCATCATATTGCTCAATTTACACCTCAAATAAAAAAATTTGTAATATCCCTTTCTCCCTTTGCCATATTCTGACTTTTACATTGGAAATTTGATAAGTGCATAATAATTCTGTAAATCTTCATAATTTTATAATATATGATATTTAACCTTTATAAGACTTAATAAAAATAAAAATAAAATAATAATAATGACAATAATACCCACGAACTACCTAACTTCATTTATATTCTAAGCACTTTACTAAGTGTCTTGCATATATTATCTCTAACCCACAAAATAATTCTTCTCATTTGATGAATTATGGATTGTAGCAATAATAGTAGTTCATATTTATTGAATATAATTTGTGCCAGGCTTTGGGCTACACACTTTACTTGCTATATTAGTCAGAGTTCCTCAGAGAAATGGAACTGACAGTATGTGTGTATGTGTGTATATTAAATTACTTACCATAGGAATTGACTCACCATGGGTATTAGCAAGTCCAAATTCCATAGGGCAGGCTGCAAGCTGGAAACTTCAAAACAGTGATTTTGAAATCTGTCATGTTTGAACTCTGTAGGTCAGGCCACCAGGTGGAAATTCCAATGAAGATGAAGTTGTATTCCCCTGGAGAAGCTGGCTGGCTGGAAAAAAGGCAGAAAGTCTTCTTTCTGACTGCTGAAATTCTCTGCTCTCTCTTTAAGGCCTCCCACTGATTGGATGAGGAGATCCCTTTTTTGCTGAGAGGACTCTCCTTTGTTGAATGTACATGCAGTCAGCTGTAGATGCAATTGACTGACTAATGATGTAAATGCATCTACAAAATACTCTCACAGTAAAAATCAAGACCAGTGCTTACTTGACCAAACTAGACATCATGACCTAGCCAAGTTGATACCTGAAATTAACCATCACACATGCATTCTCTCATTTAATCACTAGAAGAATCCTGTTTTAAACAGTGAAAATTGAGACCTGGTAAAATTAAGTCACAAAGAGACTATATCAGGCACCACCAAAGCACCACTATCAATTCCTCTTGACTTCACCTGCCTCCTGCCCTTTGGTCTTCTCCTAGCTCTTCATATATTGATGCCATTTTACTGCTGGACACCTAATCAGTGGAGCACACTAAATTCATGAAAATTTAAGGTGAGGTGATTCTCCTGCCTCAGCCTCTATCATATTGACTTACTCTGAAGGGTTCCCAAAATCTCATGAAAACACAACCAAACAGTGTTTCACGTAATACCTTCAAACCCAGGGCTTCCCAGTTGGCACTAAGATATGATACTCCCAGACCTGCTCTGCTCAAGCACGTACAACCCAGAAGTGCTGGGAAACTGCCTACGGAGCAAAACTTTGATCGATGGGAGACTGCAGCTGGTAGATACATTATTTTCTCATCCTTCCTTCACTTTGACTATCTTCAACAGCAGTTTTAAAAACATTATCATATTTTTAAAATAGTGAAATATAACATACATACATAGAAATGTTAATTTTCCAACTACAACTTAACAAGTAGTCAGAAAGCAAATTTCAAAGAGTGTTACAGGTTACAGTTCCACAGTTTCAGTTATTTTCTTATTGTGAAGTATAACATTTACACAAAAAGGTAATAACTTTCAAAGTACAATTTAACAAGTAGTTATATAGGAAATTTCCAAAAAATGTTATGATTTACAGTACCATAGTTTCAGTTATTTCCTTATTGTGAGGTATAACATATGAACAAAAAGGTGATGACTTTCAAATTACAGTTTAACAAGTAGCTACAGAGCAAATTTCAAAGAATTCCACTCTTTCAGTTCTTTCCTTCTAGCTATTCCAAAACCCCAGCAACTAAGAAAAAGAAAATTATAAAGAGATTTTTTGGTTTTTGTTTTGTTTTGTTTTTATAGCCTTTCAGAAGAATCTCTTGCAAAATAAAGCAACTATCTGGCCAGAATTCTTTTTCCTTACCTTATCCTCCTTGTCCCTCATTCCTGCTTCCTGGGATTGTGCCTGCTTAAAAATAATAATAATAAAATAAAAAGTAGAAACATAAGCTGTTGCCTTAGACTCTGTTATCTGGAGAAAATTGTCTAAGATTTCTGGAAAAGAAGAAATCTCTGTTAGAGCGGCTAATGGTTAAGAAAAATTTCTCATCTACAACTGATTCCCATACATGTGTATCACTAAATGTAATAGGCAATTTTGATGAATTATTGTAGAATTTTAAATATTTTCTCTATTTCTACTGCTATATACATTAAGGAAAGTAAGTAGAGCTAATAGAGTTCAGTAATCTTCAGTTTCTAAATTTTTTCACAGTTGGTTCCAAATTACTTTAAGGGGTGGAGGGGAAAAATACTCTAAAAAGATTTTTGCTTTGCTAGTGTGTGTCTAAGGAGTGAAGACAATGTAGAACTGGTATAACTAATGGTGCAGCTAGTGACACTAAAAAATTATAATATTAAGCAGAGTGGGCACCATCAGCTCTTTAAAGCAAAAAAGCAATCTCTGAGTGATGCACAATCCTCTTACACTTTCCTGCTGAGTGCTTCCTCTCTGAGCACTAAGAAGGAAACTGAATGTATCCTATGGCTTTCCTGTGATGTCCATAGCTTTCCCTCCAACTTTGTCTTTTCAACTCCAGCTCAGCCTAACCCTATTTTTGCATGGTTGCTAGGTGAAAGAAGTTCTCCCTATGTCTTGAGAGAGACAGGCAGAGAGACAGAGAGAAATGCTGTCCGTGGAAATAGCATCTGCCAAAGGAAAACAGAAAGATGGGACAATGAAAGGGCTGTGAGTATTTAGGAATAGAATCCACCAAACCAGTGAGACATTCTTCTTCCTCTCATTTTCCATCAGATACCTATCAGGTATACACTCTGCACAGCACAGAAAGGGTGAGATGCTTCCTTGACAAAATAAAGTGGTACTGAGATACCAATCTTGAGATGTTTTCAACCTTTTAGCTTGTCCTTTATGATTTATGTAAAACTCAGTTTAAGCCTCCCTTTCATTTTGATGAGAAATGCAGTATTTCTCATCATATCTGTGGAATTTTTAGGAAAATCTGTTTCTGCTAGGCACACCTGACTCTGAGTTCTTGGTTCTCTAGAATTCTTGATTTTTGCCCTGAATTTAGCTTTTGGAATATGTTGGCCTTATGTTTTCCTGTGGATTTCCACCCTGATACTTGTACTACTACAGATGTGCACTAATTCAAGGCTCTTGGTTTGACACATTTCTCTGAAAGATTATTGAGGACATTTGCATCACAGAGCCCTTCAGCAACAACTTAAATTTGTATCATGGAGATTTTTGTTTTAAAATTCTTTAGTTTATATATTCCTCTAATGAATTTTCACCAGATTTTCTTTTACTCAAATGCTGAGATATTCTGCTTCTCAAATTATCCTCATCTTCCTAGTTCAAGTACTTAGTTATCTCCTGTCCTTACCCCAGCCTCTTCAGACTATACCCAGAAGACCTTTCATTTTCATATGAAGAACCCAACTGAAAATAAGAGAATGAAGTGAGTGATGACTATGCAACATCCAAGAATTTGATAGAGGAGCCGGGGCCTTGCAATTTGTGATTGACAGCCCATTCTCAACCTTCAAGGTGAGTCAGCAAGGAGCCTGAGGCTTCTTTTAATTCTTTGAAGTTGTAAGCACCCCATCACTCTGTTCTTACCTGCCCCCCAGAGTTCTAGCAGCCAGCATTTTCTCTCCAGGAAGGATATGTGGAGGTTCTTCTGGGACAGTTTGACCAGCCTAAGGGAAAAGACTTGAGAGAGATCTGATGTCCCAAATGAAATTGCTTGGCCCAGATTACCCTACAGTATACCTCACAGCAAAAGGCCCCATCTATGTGAACACAGCTTCCATTCTGATTTTAGGGTCCTACTATAACAACTAAGTAGCCACCCGAGGACACGCAAAGCTGCCATAATACAAAAAGCAGAGACGAAAACAAGCAAATGGAAAAATAAAATAGAATAAACAGAAGAGTGGGAATTCTGTGGCCACAGAGTAGAATTCTCAATGCAGCAAAGCCATCAATTGATTGTTGATGGTGGCCTAAAGTCATGTTCACATTTCTTAGCATGCCTGTTCCCAGGACTCTGCAAATAACACAGCCATAGGCATGAAATCCAAGCAATAGCGGGCCCAAATCAAGAGACTAAGAAGGAACTGCTTGAGGTGCTGTGGAAGAGATAATCCAGGATGACAGCTGGTATCACCTGAGTACAACAACCATTTCAGTTCAGAGCAAGTTAGAAGAATCTGAGAAACATGAGACTGAGAGAGTATTTGAAGTGTCTGAATCTATTGAGAATAGTCTAAGAAAATTGAGAGATAGTTGGAAATAACTTAGTGGTAAAAAACAAAAACAAACCAGAAAATCTAAGCAATAGAAACACTGAATATTGAACTAACCAAAATTATGATATGTATATATAAACATATATATATATTTCGAGAACCAAATACAGGAATGTATGTGGTATGCTAGAAGTGTTAAAAAAGAAAAAAACTAAGTCCTCACTTGATGTAGTAGATAGTTCATTGATAATTCCTAAAGGTGAAAAAAAAAAAAAATTGGCAAGTGCCACCATAAATACCTTATTCAGATATATGATGTTAAATATGGTAGGATGAGGAAGTAGTGAAGGATTGTTATACCTTAAACTATATGCACATATAACTTTGATTTAAAATATAAAGCAAAATAAAAATAATTATAGTGCCATGCCAGCATTCTTCCAGCAAATATTTATTCCTCAGTAATGAGAATCCATGTTGAATTTGAGGAGGTAGGCCTCACATCCTAAAGAGAAAGTGGAGAAATATCTGTAATTTTCTAGTATTCCTGGCAGTGTCCTTTCTATTTATTAGGTTTTGTTGTCTGTATGACAGTGGCTTGAAAGAGCTATCAGGTTAATGACAATTATTACCAATTATGTCACAATTCAGAGTGAAATATAAGAAAAAGAATAATATGGGAGTAGCTTAAATTTTCAGCCCCAGAGTTCACCAGCCAATGCAAACTAAAGTCAAAAGCAAAAAATTGTGGCAAGAAATTACAAAATAGAAGTTAGTGTTTAGGGAAGGAAGAGATGAGACTGCAAATATTTTATCACTTTAACCAGGCTTAAAAGGCACAAACTGTAGATATGAAAATTGCAAGGAGTACATTATATTTGCTTCCCACTGGAAAAATTCACCAATCACCCTTGGATTAGGTCAGTTTCATCTCTTTGTTTGAGAAGAAACTGAAAGAGCCATTGAATACCTGTCTGGTCAACAGAAAGAATGAAGCATTTCTAAGCAGGATGGACAGCACAACTGGAGGCAAATCTTTAGGCCTCCAGTGTAGCTCTTTCCCTGGAAAAATTCTAGCATCCTCTTCCACTCTACATATAATAACAAGCATTGGGATCTAGAGGCTGCATCTGCGGATCCTAAGTGAGATGGGTTCCAAGGATTTCTTCTGGAAGTAGTCCCCATAATTTAACCGAGAGGTCCTCAAGCTTCCACACTCATAGTCACTCATTATGTATTCCTGTTCTCCTCCGGCACTTTCTGATGGTGGATTTTCTGATCTGTTCTCAGGAATGTCCACACTACCAACTATTGACCTTGTATCAAAAATATTGCTATTGCTTAAAAATTGTGTTTTTGTCCTCTTAGGTTAATTCTTATTTTCATTCTAATAACCGTATACTTCATTAGAAGACAGGTTTTTACAATGCTGTATTGGGGCATTAGGAAAATTAAAACCTAGTTTGAGAGTTGTTTAAGGACAACTTAATTTGTTGAAAAATACTTCTGACATTAGACTGAGCCATAAATCCTCTTTCCTAGCTCACTTGTTCTTACAATATTCACTCACTTAACAGTGAAATAATAAAGAAATGAGTGAAGATATGCAAGCAGCTAATGCCTTGAACAACAGAAATCCTTTGACTGTCTCAGATATTCCATCTGTTCTTAAAATATTTCATATTCAACCCCCAAAATAAAACTGGGTGTTAGGGGTTGGCAGGTATTTTTTTTTTTTTTTTAAAAAAAGGTCCATAAATATAAAAGGAACAGAAACTAAAGGAATGAAGCCATGAAATATATAAAATGGTTTATTCATGGACATCCCAGATTTTCCAGAGAATATCCATATATCTCAAAGAAAAAGCAAAGACTTAGAAATTAAGGATGAACTTCCTAAGAAATTCTGGTTGTAACAGTTCTTAAAATTTTGAAATGAAATATATTGTTTAATAAACTCCATGAACCTTCTTTGTTTTCTATAAGACTGTTAATTTGGGGATTAAAGTAGATATATGAAAAATATCCAGAGGAACATGGGGAACTTTGTAAGTGCTGAATTATTTTAATTTCATAAACTCCTATTAACAATCTGGAACATATCTTTTTGTAGCAATATATATGAAGTTCTGAAATATTGGTAATCTTTTCTCTCAATTGCAGTCTTCTTGATATTATATGAAGTAATTATGTTTATCTTAAATTATTAGAGAATTCCAAACCTGTAAAGAAGAAACGGATCATGTTGGTGATTTACTCACCACTGAGATTTATGAACATTGACCTGAAATGGCCAATTCAAAAGGGAACGTCTTCTTGGATACCAAATCCAGAAAGTTACAAAATCTTGCCTCAACTAATCAAATCTCCTGTCATCTCACCACTGTCGAGTGTGATGTTGGCATTGCCCAGAATCTAGAAAGTACCATTAAAAATTATGAAGTCCCAAATGGAAACTTGAAGTGAAGTAAGTTTTCATTTTTTCCTTTTTTGTTATTGATATATTGGAAGAGTTATGGAGATACGGATGCAGAGATAGTGAAAATAAAACCTATTCTGAAAGATGACCCAAGATATGATTGCCATTTAAGTGTACCAAGGCCTTACACTTTGAGAGTAGCATCAGCATATTAATGCATCAAAAAAGACATAGGAAAAAACACACACATTGAAATGTAATGTACTTCTTTGAAGAATTTGTTCAAGACTTGACAGAACTGTAACAGTTTGGTTAAATTATTAAAACAAACTCTCCAAAATTCTATACCTCAAGGAATTTGATTGACAAGATGTTCATTCTTTTAATCAGTGTGCTCCCACAAATTCCTCTCTCAGACCCAACTTTCATTTTCCCTATAAAATCTATGTGTTTAAATTATCATTGTCTTCTAATTCTTACTGAAGTTGGTAAATTTCTGGAGAACAAGAATAATATTCTGTGCTATAGAATCATAAGTTTCTAACTTACTTAAAGATAGGTAATGAAAAAAATCTGTTAATTGAATAAAATTATAAATTTCCGATTGGCAAGGGACTTATATTCCAGAAATTGAGAATGCTTAAAGATAAGAATAGGTCATATCAGATTAATGTCATTTCATTTTTCTGATAACTTCGTAGAACATATAAGTTTTAGTAAATTAGATTTTATAATTCTTTCAGTGTTCTAGTTGTAAAATATGTAATGCTGTTGGTCCACGTTTATCTGGGAAGTTGTTTTCTTCAGCAAAATGTAGATGATTTGGAAGAAAAGGCATAAAGCAGTGATGAAGAATGAAGCCCTTTTCTTGGATAACTAGCTCATCAAAGGTACACTGGTGTTCAGTGACACGCCTTGTATCCTCTCATAGCTGCATAATATTTTAAGAAATTCTATTCTTAATGTAGATGAGATAGAGAATTATTGCTATTTGGATGGATTTAAAACTGCCTAAATGGTTTTATTTAAAGAATGTGAACTGTGCTCTCTTGAAAAAATTTTAAACCAGAGATTTGGATAAGGGTACTGCTGAATTACCTTACAAAACTTTGGATGGTATAAAACTGGTGAGGAGTGGACATGATGAAGTACTTAATCAGAATCCAACAAGATCTTGACAGAGTAAAATAATGAATTGGATTTAAAAGATAAGATTAAACATAATATCTTTTATTTAGCTCCTTCCCAATCCACTCTTTACCCCCATTCACCAATGCAGCCTTCAACTCCGGACAATCAAATGTCACTATTTAAGATGGTAGCAGTAAGTCTTAACTACAATATGTAAAAGAGATTTAGAAGTTGTAATATGTTTCACGTAAGGAAACAATGCAATATATGTAGCTAAAAATGTTGATGCAAACTTTAGACTGCTTCAAAGAATGTCTAGTCTTCAGAATGAAGGCATGCTTTTCTTGAACAGTTCCAAACAGCATCTGCAATATTTGTCTTTGCCACAAACTAAAATATGTAGAGAAGACAATGAAGGGAATTGGGAAGGGAATCAAAACCCAATCTATGAGGAAAGATGAAGGAATTGGCATATAAACCGGAAGGCAAGTCACGGGAAAGACGTTTGTAGAGTTGTCGTTTGGAGAAAAGTTTAAACCTTTACTACTTGATACAGAAGGCACCAATAGAAGCACGACAAACCTTTAGTGAAACATAATTTTACTTTCACAGATAGTGTTACACTTCTGCAGAACCACTAATCAACCATAGTTTCAGCTTATAGAGACCATTCAAGCAATGGATTATAGTAAATTTAGGTGATCAATAGAATTTTATTCTATTTTGAAAATCTATTTTTCTATATATTCATGTCCTACTTCCAAAGCCTTGAAATAGTGAGATATTTTTGTGCATGTGATAATAAATTACCATTTAGGATAGTTTTAGGTTTATGTGCTTATGATTTGGAGCTTCTTTCTCTTGGGAGAAGGTTAGAATACAGAACATCTTGAATTAATATTTTAGATGAAAAGTGATAGTGAGCAAAATTAATCTCAAACTCATGTAAAGAGTTTAATTTAAATTATTCTTAGAACTATATAGTAGAAGAAGGAATATATGAGTTTACAATGCATCCATATTTTTGCATATATGTATGATGATTTATAAACCTTCCATAAACTGAGCTACAAAAATATATCAGGGGAAATATGCAAATCTACATATTATGATAGGTTTCATAAAGCTGTAAAAACCACAAGTGGCTCCAGAGATCAACATTTGACTGCATTTTGTTTGCTATACTATTTTAAAAAGTCAGCCACTAGCAAGATAGCCTTGGTAATATTCAAGAAAATATTACCATTTGTATGTAACAATAGACATCTTTCTCTGACTGTCCACAAATACTTGATCATATAAAAGGTTCTGCTTGCCATTGTATAAGAACTCAAACAGGTACAAGGTGCAGTTTAGAATATTTCTTCTTTCAATATCACACCAATTCATTTTTTGTCTCTGAAAAGAGCAACTCATTCTAACAAGAAATGGAATGGATAATAAACACAAGAAATGTTATTACTTCCCCTTAGCCTAGGATTAAAAGAGAACAATGAAATTTTCAGGTCCTTTAAAAGATACACAGAAAATAAAAAGTGTTAGAGAGATGGAGCAGTCTTGCCAGGGTAACTAGCTTATTGTGAAACTGAATTACATTTTACACTAAGAAGCATGAATGTTTTTCTGGTGTTAAGTAGAGAGAGCAGTATGTGACTCTCTCGCTTGTGATGGGGTGGTGCTGAGATTACAGAATGAGATTCCATGATGAGAATTTGAAAACACAGCCTGATGATTGATGGGAAGCTATCCATTTATCCCAGTAGAGAGATTCACATTGTCCTTTTAAACATTCTTAGTCTCCCTAAGCGATAAATGAACTTAATGCAGAATAAGTTACCTGTGTCAATAAGACAAAAGACCCCTAGTAGGCACGGGAAGGAGGTGGTGTTCTCCAGGTGCCACAACAGAGTTTTCTGTTTGTTTTCATATCATCAGCTCATATGAAGAGAGACCACTTCTTCTGGGATTCTTGCCACTCTGCGAACTCCAAATTCTAAGCCTGAATCCTAAAATGCAGACAAGGAAGGATAACAACCCATTAAATAGGCTCAGAAGACAGAGAGGAAGATCAGTCAGAAATGACAGAAAATACACTGGATTATCAAGAACTAAGAGGAGACAGAAATTAAAATTGAATTAAAAATAATAAGACTATTGAGTAGTTGTAAATTTTATATATGGTTGGTAAGAATGGAAATTGGTAGAGCCATTTTAGAAAACTGTTTGGTGATATCTTCTGAAGCTAAAAAATGTGCATTCTCTGTGGTCAGCAATTTCACTCCAGAAGTATAACAGTAGTGTGTATGTGTCTGCCATAAAACATGTACAAAATGTTCATAGCAGCTTCATTCATAATTGTAAAAAACTTACTTATCAACATTTGAGAGGTAGGCGATTTATGGTTTATGCATACAATGGGAGAGTATACAGTAATGTTAAATTACTATTATGTAGAACAGCATGGATAAAACTTGCAACTATAATGTTGCAATCCAGAAGCAAAAGAGCACCTAGTATATAACTCCATTTACAGAAATTCAAAAACAGGCAAAATTATTCTATGGTAGCTGAAGTCAGAATGGTAGTTTTGGAGGGAATATTGACCATGAGAGGACATAAAGGAGAATTATGGAATGATGTTCCAATGTATTAACCTGTGAATTGGTTACAATTTGGAGATATATAACTATGTCTATACGTCTATATGTATATATATTTGTAAAAGTTTTTTAGATTTTTCATTTAAGATTTTGCACTTTATATATGTTTTAGACCAATGGAAAGTTAATGTTAAGAAGGAAAAATAATAAAAGGATTATAGATATTATAAATTCAAATGTGGCACCTTCTCTTCCCCCAAACAACTCTTTATAGATATAAAAAACATAATTTGATGTTAAAGCAATTCAGTGGATGGAGAGAAGGAGTATATGGTAACCTTAAATATAAGAAAACAAAATCATGAAGAAAGAGATGGCATCTGAATATATCCAGGAAATCTAATATCTCTAATTGACATTCAGAAAGGAGAAAAAAGTAGCATAAGGAAGAGAGGGAATAGTAAACAAACATTGGGAAAATTCATACCCTGAACTGAAGACAGTCCTATGGCTGTAGATTAAAAGAGTTTATGGAGTTCCAGAGTCCTGGAAATTTTTGAATTCTAGGAATGAAAAGAGAATCTTCAAAACAGAAAGAGCAATTTGCCTAAATTGGAGAGATGAATTACAATGTTGAAATGTTGAAAACAAGAAGTCAGGATTTATATCTGCAACTTATTTAGATCAAAATGAATCTATCCCCAGGACTCTTTCTATCCAAGATATTTTTCTGTCAGGGCAAGAAGAAATAGTTGAGGTCATACACTGGGTGTTTAACTGGAGAACAGTCAGGTGATTGTAATGCCTCTCAGGTGCAACATATTGGGAATAACTGAGCATTCCTATTTATTGAGTACCTGCCATCCATTAGCCCAAGGCTAGGCATTTTCACATGCACTGCCTATCCCATTACAATAAGGCACACTGAAGCATAGAGTTAAATAGCTTCCCAAACATGCATGAATATCGACTTGAGAGAATGAAATCAAGTCCAGGCCTGTGTAAATTAACTTTTCCCTAAACTCTGATCCTGAGGGGATCTCAGCTCATGCACTCCCTCACTTAGCTGATGTTTTATGTCCCCAGGCATCTTAATATAGGCTTCATCCTCTGAAGAAATGCTGAAATGAAGCTCTCTCTAGAAACGTTATCTTTAAGCTATCAGACACTTTTATCTTAGGAAAAATTAGGAGAAGGGTAAGAAGAGTGTGGAAAAAGAGTACTCATTGGTCAATAAGTCTAATCAAATCCCACACTCTGATTTCAGTACAGTAAGATTTCCACAGATGGTAATTTATCAAATGCTCTATGCTCTATGCTTAGATAATTTCATAACATGTCCTGCTTATAACATAGTCTTTCAAAATGGAGATATAACTAGACTAATGTTGGCCAACACATCCAAATTGGCTGATGATCTGGAAATGGGAGAAACAGTGGGGGGATTTGATGTTTTCTTCCTAATGAATGGATAACCAAAGATGACAGAGCCTATATGAAAATATATTTGCGCACAGGTAGTTTTCCAAGTCTTGGAGAAAAACTTATGAGTTCAGATTTGAAGGTTCTTGAAAGTAGGACATTCTCAAAAGCATACTATGGAATTAGTAACCAATAAATAACTTCCATGTGAAAGAAAAGTTGCTTTTATAAAAGCATGTTTTAAAAAGTGTTGAGGTGAAGAGAGTTGCTGTGAGATGATATATGTCAGAAAACCACTATATTCTTATCATTGTCATCACGACTGCAATCACCACCACCATCATCACAACCAACACCATTTTTGTCATCATCATCATAATTGTCATCATCATTATGTCAGGAAACCTATGGAAAAAACCTCCCTAGGAAAGACACCAATATCTTAATCACCATCATCATAGTCATTATCATCATCATCATCCTCATCATCATCATCAACATCATCAGCAGCAGCAGCAGCATTGTCAGGAAAGCCACAGAAAAATCCTCCTTAGGCAAGAAAACTTGGGAAGTTATTTTAATAAGTAATGTTACAAGATATCCCCCAGCACACGCTATTCAATCTAAACTGTGTTCCATAATCTTGGGCTGCTTTTATATATATTTGCCACATTTGACGATAAAAATTTGATCCCCAAGTTTGGTATGTTTCAAGTTTTATTCATCAAGGAAACTTTTATTTTCCCCCAAAAAATAAATCTCCATGGAAACCCAATACATATAACCAGTCATATGAGAGACTCTTGAGTTGAGTGGGTACAGGTCACTCTGCCCCTCAGTTCTTCTCAGGCTGTCCAGTTCCCCCACTCCCTAGCATGCCTGAAGCTCCTCAAAGAACTGTGAAGTTCTCCAGACCACTATCTGAAGTGTGAGCATTTATAAATTTAAGCCAGTTTGCCAATTTGGATGTATTATGTCCCCCAAAACGCCATGTTCTCTGATGCAATCTTGTGGGGGCAGACGTATTATTGTTGATTAGATTGGAATTCTTTGATTGAGTGTTTCCATGGAGATGTGACTCAACCAACTGTGAGTGGAATGTTTGATTGGATAATTTCCGTGGAGGTGTTACCCTGTCCATTCAGGGTGGGTGTTAATTGGATCACTGGAGTCGTATAAAGGAGTTCACAGACAGAAGGACCTCAAAGCACCTGAGAGTGACATTTTGAAGAGCAGCTGCAGCTAAGAGAGGAAAAAACACCCCAAGAGCCACATTTTGGAGAACACCGTTTTGAAACACCACCAGGGAGCAAGTGGACACCAGTGACGTGCCTTCCAAGCTTAGGCAATGGCCATCCTTCAGTGGAGGTACCCAATTGTTGATGCCTTACCTTGGACACTTTATGGAGACTGTAACTTTGTAAACAAATAAACCCCCTTTATAAAGCCAATCCATTTCTGGTGTTTTGCGAAATGGCAGCATTAGCAAACCAGAACAGCCAGGTTTTAAAGAAACCTGATATCCTTCCTTTCATAGGTCAATTTTAATCATTAAATTCCAGGAACAAATCCAAAAGAGCATTAGTGAGAGAAAATGCTCAATAAGTATTGGGGTTTGCTTCTGGGGAATGTGACCTGTTTTTCTGTTGGATATGGCACGAGACATTATTTGAAAATACTTTTAATTTTATGGTTGCCTTCTCCAAAGGCAATTTTTTTCTAAGCACATTATTCTATTAGTTTAAAAACTCAATATGTGTTTCAAGGGAAATTTTACCTTTATGTCTGTGATTAATTCTTACTAAAGTCATCAAAATACAGTCAAGTGAGGGTCATTTAATATCCAAGTCCTCTCTTATGAAGCATTTCAATCCATTTCCCCTTAATCAAGAAATTTTTAAAAATCCAGCCATAAATAGAATTCAACTTCTAAAAAAGCCTTGAGTTTGCATTGAAATGTGAAGCATTATGAAATCTAGGAGATTTCAAGTATGCTCTTTTCTATCAGTAATTTTGATTGTTCTCTGAAAAAATATTCAGTGCTCTTAAGATTATAAAATTGGTTCATTTTTCTTAAGTGTAAGAGAATTAATGAGGTGATACCTGGCTAAGTAGTTTTGATTCAGAGGTGGATGCTAACATTGTGATTCATATTTGTCATTATTGCTGGCTATTGTATGATGAATCTGATTTTAATTTATTATAGTTGCATTGACTTAATTGCCATACTGAATCATTGGGACAGATATTTCCATATGATATCCATATCTCTGAAACTTTGCCTTTTTATTGCCTGAAGAATGGCAAATCCTTAGAGATTTTTTTTTTAAATGTGCCTGTGGGATTACTGGATAATTAATTTTAATAGTTTAAATTACTGATAGCTGCCTTTGTGCCAGCCACTGTATTAAGTGCTTACAAGACATATTTTATTTTACTTTTAAAACAACTCTGTAAACTGAATTTTATACTCAGTACACAGTTAGTGAATAAATTGGAATTTAAACCTGGGATATTTTGATTATTTCTCTTTTGAACTTCATGAGCTGCATGAGAGGGGGTCTCTAAGGAGACTATAAAGTCACAGCCCCTTCCACTCTGGCAAATGAGACACTATCTTTCCTTTAAACTTCTTTAATTTTCACATTAATTATTTTGCCTGAAGGATCTACTTCACTCTCTCTCTTTATAGAATTCATTTTATTGATAACAATATTTGCAAATTGGAAACTTTTACACAAATTAAAATAAGTACTATATTATTTGAATCTCTTAAGAATCCTTTTTGGAAGTCCAAAAAGGGTATTATTAGCCCTGATCTTCTTCCTGAAAAGAAACTGAAGCTTGCAGAAGGAAAATCACTTACCTACAGTCATAAACTAAACAAATTGCTAATGTGGAATTCAAGATTTCAGATGAATGGGAAATCCTCCTGCCACTGTATTCCACTGCTCGGAGAAATCACCTTTCCTCCTTGACTTTATCTGCTACTTTAAGGAATCTGTTTCTCTAATACACTATAGTACATTGTATATCATCTTCTGACTATGCATCTAAACTATCATTTGTCTTTCTGTGTGTATATAATATCATACACTGATTCACTACCATTCTATATTTAGTGACTAACTACAATGTACATTATTGTTATGATTAATATTGGCTACAAGAATAAATATATTTGGTTTTTTTTGTCTGATTGACCTGTTACTATGATTTATATAAAAAGTGTAATGAATCTCATAACAGACAATTAAACACATACATAAACTGAAGAACAGAGAGATTAAGTCATTTGAGCGAAGTTTCCAGGAGAGTTAGAAGACTGAATGTAGACATTTTTTTCTTATTTCTACAAACACTCAATATTTTATCCAAACATGCTTTACATGCTTTCTATCTTTGGGTAACAATTGTGGTGAAATGTTCCATTTTAGTTTTAAGCTGTGTTGAGATAGCAAAGGTGAATTATTTTATTTAATAGCTCTCTCTTACTTCTTAATTTTACAGAGGTCATCTGTCTGCCTCACAATGGAAAAGTCAATGCTCATTTTTCACCTTTTCCCGAGGGACATGTGCTTCCATTATCTTCATTTATTAATCTTTTACTATGCTCCAAAGCAAACAGACTCAAAGAAGATATACCATGTCTACTATCCAGTATTTACATGCTGGAAATCTCATATTGGGGAGCCTGGAGGTCATGCCTGTCTTTGTGCTGCTCTGGACCCATCCCAACAGTGCTCCCATCACCGCCACACACACCATACTCACTTTCAGCTTCACGCTTCTCTCACTTACGGAAAACTGATCATTACCGCATTGATTTTGGCCAGGGCTGCACTATAGTATGAGGCAGCCATCAGATAACCTTGATTTTCAGCTTTTGTAAACTAATTATATCTATTAATCATGCAAGTTCCTGAAATTGTCTCTTCTGGTAAAAATGTTCCAAAGAACAACTTTGGCCTTTTTTTTCATCCCATTTGCCACCTTCTGTTTATTTTTGTCTCTCTAAAGCCTCACTTTCTAGCTTTCCCTGTTAAAATTTTCAAAACCATTTATTCATAAAAGAATCAGAATTAATATACTTACATTCATGTTAGGTATCTTAAGAAAGTTTTTAACAACTAAATCAGAAAAATATCAAGCTATGAGAAACAAAGAAAAGTTACGTAAGTAAGAAATTCAGATTTGTAGTGAAACAGGTTCATGGAACTAGTGCATCTATATAATATTTTGCCTTTAATCCAAGACATTAAAATATGAATAAAATGATCTGATAGCTATCTCACCAAGGTGCCTATTGCCTATCATTTAAGTAGTACTGAAATAATAATTGTAACAGTATGCATTATTTATTGAGCATTAATCAAAGGTTTACATATATTTAATCCCTGTCCAGTCATCAGTGAGAAGCCTATGATTCAGAACCATACTCAGAGCCTCAAGATTAACCTCCACAACAAACTCAACCACAAAGATGGAAGTGTTCCTTAACTTTAAATGTTCTAAAGCTATGTGGGCCAATGTGGTAGCCACTAGCCACATGTGACTGCTGAGCATGTAAACTGTGGCTAATGTAATCAAGAAACAAGTTTTTAAAGAAATTTTCATTAATTTAAATTTAACTTTAAAAGATAAAACATTGCAAAATATGTTTTTGTGAAACACAGCTTCACTATTTTCTTAGGTCTATATTTCACTTTAGCCATTACATTGTGAAAGGTATCACTGTGCCATTATAGTGAGCCGGTATTTGCGTCATACCTAGTATTGCATATAAACAAATCACTGACCTAGTCAGTTTCAATGGATTGATTCATTTAAATGATTTTTTTCTAGACATTGATGTTACATTGTAATGTGTTTATTTGAATAATTTATGCAGACAGCCTGAGTTACAATTATATCTATGCAAATCATAATTGACATTTAAATGAGCATACTTAATTTTAGTGATAATAATATTATTTTTCTAGTTTAAAAATATGTATTGACAGATGTTTACATTTTAAACAAAGGCATACTACTGATGCAGGACTACAATGAAGGTGCAGAAGCTATTACTATGACTGTAACAGTAAAAATAAAAAAGTGTTTGAAGCAAGGTATTTCACAAATTTCACTTCCGACTGCAATTTGCTGTGGCAAAGCAAAATGAACAAAGTAAGCTCTATGTTGTATCAAAAAGCAAAAACATAAAACATAATGATAATAAAGCAGACAATGCTAAGAAATACGTTTTGCAAATACATTGTGAATTTGATGGTAAGTTTCCTCTCAACAGTCAAAAAAGAAAAAATAAAATTAATTTTCTGCATTTAGAATTGAAAGCCCAACAAACTTATTTTAATTAATTTTAATGGGATCTGAGACTATAACGTTGGCCAGCTAACATATGATTTTGATTTCTTGCACATGCAAAAAAATCATTTTTTATTATGAAGAGATGATAACTACAATTATTTTAGTTATGGAGATTTTGTCAGAAAATTATGAAGAAAAAACTAATAATAGCATTTTCACAAAAGTAAATGATCTTTAAATCAGCCACCAAACAAATTCCTATAGGACTCATTAAATCAAAATTTGAAAAATTGTAGGTATTTCTCCTTAGCTTTATGTGAGTCCTACGATATAAACAATAGTACCAAATTAATACTTTGAGACTAAAAAGACTTTCAAATTTATCAAGAAAATTTCTCAATTCACAGACTAGAAATGTATTTGTGTTGCCGATATTTTAAATCATTTATTTCTGTAAAGAATTTCAGGTAAGTATGAGAAATTAGTTTCTGTCACAATAGACAGTGTTCAAGTACTGATGTCTCTCTTATTGCTCCATCTCACTGTATGATACATATTGCAAATATGTGTGCTCAGTTTTCTGAAACAGACTCTACGAGAAGTGTCATTGTTTTTGTTATTAAAACTGTCAAACATATAAGCACAAGTGCTTTGAATGTTATAGAACTGTCAAAAGAAATAGAAGAAAATGAGTTTAATGATCTGTTTCACAATGCTTTCTTACTGAGTCATATAAGAGTTTTACAAAGATTTCCTGTACTGTTACTTTCAGCTTAAGTCTTCCTTGAAACAAAAGGTATACTTGCCAGTATTCAATAAAAATGGCAAAAAAACAGCAGGGTGAGTGATATTTTCTTGTCAATTTCACACTGCATGTAAATAAACTAAATTTGAAGCTCCAAGAAAAGGAAAAGACTTCAGGCTCTAGTTAAACAGATGTAAATATACATATATATATACACACACACACACACCTTTTATACTGCAGATTAATAATGATTGTATACATTTTTAACATGAATCAATATGCAGATTTTAATTTTAATAAACAGTGTTATGTAAATTGGCTACAAGATGTATAAGAAAAAATTATTGAATTTGATAATTGTATGCTTTTCAATTCATTGTTAACATTATTGAATTGACATGAGTTACCAAATTTACTTATTTTTGACAGATGAAGTTTTGAAACTGATAATGAATTTACTTCTAAATCAAATCAATTCTTCTAACAAAAGATGAAGCAGTTTGTCAATATTGACACAAATATTAATGGAAAATGCTTTTTTGGGGTATCATTCAGGTACTGCAATTCTGTTAGTAATACTTAGAAAAACTCAGGTAGGCAATTCTAATTTTTCAGCTCTGACTTTAAGGAATTTAAATATAAATGAAGTATTTCCAATAAAAAATTAGTGTCTGAATTGAGATGTGCTGTAATTGGAACATAGGAGATTTCAGAGACTTTGTATGAAAAAAATGTAAAACATCTCATTAATAACTTTATATTGTTACATGTTGAAATGACAGTATGTTACAGATTTTGCATTAAATATAATAAATATTATATCTTAATAAAATAACTAAATATAATAAAATAATTTCACCTTTTTATTTTACTTTTTTAATGTGGCTACTAGAAAAAAATAAAATTACATATGCAACTTAAATTATATTTCTATGGACAGCACTGCTCTGGTTGTTCATTCCTTTTTCTCCATTCATGAACTGGTGTGAGGTCCACTTATCCTGCTACCCTGATAAGATATAAGTTTCCCGAAAGTCAATAATATATGTCAATAATGTAGACTCAGTTCAATCAAGAGCTACAAAGTGATAGTGAAACTGTTCAAATATTTTCTCTGAGAACTCTTGATTACTATCAGCATGATTCCACAGTAATCAGTTAAATTATTCAAATGGTTTGTCAACCCTATACCCAGACCACTGGTTTGATTCACATTTTGTCTGAATAATCCAAGAATTCTATAGAAGAGTTTAAACATCAGTCAGAACCCTACAAATGAGGATTACATCATGAGTGCAAAATAGAACAAGGTTCCATTTTACTTGGTCAATGCCTCCCTGAAAATGTCAGAAGCAATAGTATTTTCTTTCATCTAAAGGGAGTCACACCTTTAAAATAATCACATAAAAGGGCTGCCAGTTTTTTCCAAGGTGAATGCATTACAGTCACAAAGTCATTGCTTTTTACATAGCCAAAGAAAAAGAAAAAAGGTAGAAAATAGGGAAAAGAAAAAGACAGAGATCTATCAGTTAATAAGCATAAATTAAAAATAAGGCTGTTTAAGACAACTTGAGAAAATAAAACTGCAAAGGCACAACCAAACTCTAGTCCTTAGAGAAGAATCTGGCATGTGGCAGTCACTCAATACCTATTTGTGTGTTGAATTAGTGTTCCGTGTTCTAGCCAAATATTTGAAAATAGCAATCTCCTAATAGTATCTTGAACGTTCTTAGCCCTATGGATTGCATTTAATAGATATTTCTAAAAAATTTACACAGAATTTAAACTATTTGGATATCCAATATTAAGCCAATGATAATCAATGAGAAACAAGGTTTACAGAGCAAGGATAAAAACCAAGATGTATGTTTACTGTTATTATATGACTATCTGGAATGGAGTAAACTGTGCCTTAAAAGAGTTTATGGTTTATCTGATCACTTGCTTGTACAGAAAGCCCATCTTAATAAAAGCAACAATAAATAATAATAAACAATAATCATTATGAAAATATATAATTTTTTATTGATTTTCATTATTTCCATACACTCTAAACATTAACAATTAACTTATTTAATATATTAATATTACAACCATACAAACATAGCTATTTCCCCCATTCATAGATGGAAAAAAATTAATAAAACAGGACAGTTAAACAGTGAAAAAACATATTAAAATTTTGTTGTTAACATAAAGAAAGTGCTTAAATATTTATTGCAATGGTTTTAATAATCTGTACCATTTCTGTAAGTATGCAATTGTGAAAATAAAAATGATAGGAAAATGTAAAATCAATATGTATTATAGCTAATTTTTTAATATTTTCTTTTATTCACTTGAAAGTGCCACCTACTCTTAACCTTTTTACATTTTCCAGCCACTTTTCCTGCCAGCTGCCTCCCCACTCATAACCCCTAATGGCCCCATTGCGTCTAGCCTGGATTATATGCAAACCAGCTGATCAGAAACAATTCCTTCAGTGAATCCCACCTCTTTCAAGATGAACAGCTTTAGAGTTCATACCAATCTTAAATCTCCATTTCCGACAGCCCTGACATACAAGACTCAAGTTTCCTGCCTATTTTTCCACTGCTATTTTTTATAGTCTCCTTTAACTTTTTCCAATAAAACAATTTACAAAATTTTCTCTAAAACTCTTTAGGTGCCATGTCTTTGAGCTTTTCTTCACATGAAATTTGCCTTATATTCACCCATTCATTTATTGATTTATTTGGACATAGTTAATGAGTGCTTGCTAAGTGCCAGACATTGTTCTAGGCCCTAGAGATTGCATTCAACAGAACAGAAAATATACCTTCATTCATGGAGTTTACATTCTACTGTGGTGGTGAAGTAAGACGTGGTGTTGAAGGAGACAGATAATAAATAAGTAAAATATAAATCATACCTGAATGTGAAATGTCCAATGGAGAAAAACATAACAGGGAAGGAGTAGGCAGAATTCCATGTTGGGATGTGTGGAGGTTCTGTTATAAATAGGATTGTCAGGGAAGGGTCCTCTGCCAAGTGACAGGGCAAAGATCTAGAATGTGACATTGAGCAATAACATTGGTGAGAGAGCAAGCCAACTGAATTCTTGAGGAAAAGGTTTCCAAGTCAAAAGTTGGGAATAGACTGGGAATTGAATGTATGAAGAACAGCAAGAAGGATTTGCTACAGAATTGGAGGCATGGTAAAGGAGAAAGGTAGCAGTCATGGATGATCCAAAAGATTTTTGGTCTGAGAAAACAGAGAATGGAATTTCCATTTGCTGAAATGGGACAAAATTACAAATGGAGCTGGCTTTAGGAGGAAGTTCAAAAGGTCAATATTGGATACATTTGAGTTGAGATGTCTAGAAGACATAAAGTAGATGAATTGAGAAGGCATTTGAATCTGGAGTCTATGAGACAAGTTTGGAGAAAAGCATGGGAGTCTCCAGTGTATACACAGCTTTTCTATCCCCAAGACTGGAATAAATCACCTAGCAAATGAATATTTATAGAGACAAAATGGCAATCAAGGACTGAGCCCAGAGCATTACATATTTAGAGTCGGAGGATGAGAAGTAGCCAAGGAGACTAAGAAGCCAGTTATATATCAGGGAAAGCAGGTGAGTGTGGTACCCAGAAGAAAACAGAGTGAGAAGCTGGCCCCAGAACTGCTGAGAGATGAGTGAAGGATAACTGAGAATTGTCTGTGGGAGACAGCATTGTGCAGGTCATTAGTGCCACTGATAACACTTGGTGTGAACCCTGGGTACAAAAGTCTGAATGGGGTTGGTTCAAGAGAGAATGGGAGGAGAGGAATTGAAAGCAGAAATATATATATACAATTTTAGTTTGCTTCCCATGTCACTTACAACAAAAATTTAAAAAGTGGTTAAAAGCACAGGTTCAAAGCTAAACTATCTTGGTTCAAATCCTTGTTCTGCACTCACTGACAGTTTGCTCTTGGACAAGTTACTTTTACCTTGATGGTGCCTAATTTCCTCAACTGTAAGAGGAAGAAACAATAATACCCCTTCCCTAGGGCTGTTGTAATGAATAAAGGAGTAAGTGCCTAAAAGATGAATGGAAAAGTGCCAGGGACAGAGTAAGAATTCAGTAGATGTTAGCTGAAAAATTGAATCCAACCTTGAAGGCCTGGGAATTATCCTCATTCCGTGAAACAATTCCCACCTTCATGCATCCACAGGAATTGTCCTAGACTGCCTTGAGCCTTTTATTGTCTTGCCTTGTTATGCAAATTTTCATGTTTTTCCAGTGTTTACTTTTCTAGATGTTAGGTTACTCTAAAGCAGATTTATGTCTTTTTTTTTTTTTTTTTAAGGGGGACCAGTAGGGGACATTTATATTTAGGATCTACAACTTCATACCTCTTTCCTTATTTGAGAGTCAGTTTCCTTTTTGTACAAAATATAGATAACACCATGTTAAATGGTTTTCAGGAGGAAGTAAATGTATACATAGATAAAGCACCTGGAAGAACACACATGGAATGTATGCAATAATCTTCCTTCCTTTCCACAAGCAAGCCTCTATGTGAGCTTTCATTAGTATATTGTTTATACCGAAAGCAGCTGCATGTCTTGCATATCTACTACTCTTCAATATATACTTCAAGAACCTGTCAAAATGCTGCTTTTCATGAGCATTCAATTCATATCTGACTGTCTTACATCTTAGAGGGTTTTTTCCCTCTCCTGCTAATTTCCCACATAAAGTGGGACAGTATTCAATCGGCCACCAGAACATATAAAAGAAAATTTGTGTAGAAATCCTGACCTCAAACCTAAGGAACTGACAAACTAATTAAAGTTTAACATTTATGGTAGGGGAGCAGAGAAGGCAATAAACTGCTTTTGTGGGTGATTAAATGGTAGAAGAAAGCTGAGACATTTGATTAGCACAGAAGTCATTTACATTGAGTAAATTCCAATGCCACACACATTTCTCTGATTACAGTAGAAAAAATTAAAGAGCAAAGGAGGCACAATTTTCTGGAAAAAGAGGGGGATTGTTTTCCTAGTTTGTGGAAAATGGAAACTAGTATGGGAAATTCACAGATACAATCAGGAGGCTAGGGTATGACTCAACAACATCACCCATAGTAGGAGGATAGAGTGTTATTTAAATAAAATGGGTTTGTGTTGTCCGAATTCATTCATCAGGATGATTTTTTTTTTTCTAGTTTACCATTAACACTAGGGGAAATACACAAGAAATACAAATGGGACTTCCTTTAATTCTACTGCGAATACTCCAAATTTCTGTCTTACAACATAAGTGACTATAGTATTTGTTCAATATAGTGTTTCTTGGTACCTGTGTATTCAGGGTCAGAATATTGGCAAAATGTCTGGTAATGCTGCATCCACTTAAGAATTAAGTATGATTCATGGATGGATGGATTCATTTATTCTATACATGTTTATTGACTGTTACTGTATCAGGTACTCTTTTATAGCTAAGGATACAGAGGAATAAAAGAGATAAAGACCATTGCCTTAGTTTGCCAGAACTGCTATGACAAATACCAGACAATGGGTTGACTTAAACTAGAATGTGTTGGGTTACAACTTTAGAGGCCAGAAGTCCCAGAGCAAGCTGTTGACAAGGCCATGCTTTCTCTTGGAGTCTGCAATATTCTGATGATGGCTTCTCCAATCCTTGGTGTTTCTTGATTTGCATCTCTGTCTCTGTCACAAGGGGATGTCCTTAGTCTCCTCCTATGATTTTCTATGACTTCTGGCTTCTATGTATTCTGGATTTTCTGTTTCCAAATGTTCTCTCTATATAAGGCCTCCAATGATACGGTTTAAGATTTGAGCATGTCTTTTGTGGGGGGTTGTCTCAATAACCATGCTCCTGTTGGAGGGAGATAGATAATAAATAGCAAATAGTTATATTATATAATTTCAAATTTCAGTCAGTGTGGCAAAACTCATAAGAAATACTAAAGTACAGTATGTTTTGTGAAATGAGTTGCTGTTTTAAATGGGGTAGAGTAGATATTTGGGGAGAGAACTGCATGAAATCATGGAATGAAAGATGCAAATACTGGGGAGAACATTCCCTCAGAGGAAGAGCAAACACAAAAGTCCTAAATTGGAAATTTGGAAATGAGCTTGGCTTGTTTGAAAACCATCAGAGGGGCCAGGATGGTTAAAGTAGACTAAATATGGGAGACACTGGAAGGTAAGGGCTAAGAGGTAGGCATGGTCAGTACAAGGAGAAGAGTTGGATGTCATTCTAACTGTGATTGGTAAGCATGATATATCCAAAGTCATATATTTTAAAAAAACATATTACAGCATAGATTTCCACCGTTTTAAAGCCATGTTAATATGCCAGGCGTCATGCCAGAAATTTAATTGTGTATTGTCACCTTTGATCCTCTGAACCATGCATTAGATGGTTATTAATTCTATTTTATAGTTTAAAGAACTGAGGCTCAAAGAGGTAGATCAACTTTCAAAAGTCATTTGATGGACCATCCATTGTAACCTGAATTTGTGCAACTCTAATCTCTGCTGTTTTGTTCTTTTGTCTATTGCCCACTGGCCTCCAAAGTTACAATGTGTTAAATGCATCAAGATAATTTTAAACCTATGAAATCAAGTTAAAATGAAAAAGTATTTTTTAAAGGGAGCATTCATGCTCTCCATATTCATTATTCATTTAAATTCAATTCTCTAAGATGAAGGCATAATTATTTTGAATCCATTTATAAGGGAAACTGAGGATCACAGACTTTATATAATCTAATCAAGGTCACACAACCAGTACGGTGGATTCAAAAGAGGATTGTAGATTTGTCTGTCTTCTAGGCTAATGCTGTCTTCACGAAGGGTAGAAAACCTTTGAAATACATAGAAATGAAGACACTCTACCTGTTAATTCCAGGTATTTGTGCTGTCTGAGACAAGTTGCTGCAACAGAAAATTTAAGTAACTTGCCACAGAAGGAAGTTGGCAAATCATTATTAAAATCTAAGCTTCACTAAGCAAAAAGAATTCTGTGGCTTCTGAGTTGCCCAGACTCTCAGAATTCTCTCAAAGGATGCTACGGCACTTTGTCATTTCTTAATGAAGTTATGATGGGTTAGAGGAAGACAAGTGAGGACACGTAGAAGCTTTTTTGAGAAACGTGTCATCATACGTATTTGTCTGAAGCAGTGCTTTGACCCTTGTAGAAATCAGAACTTGAACAAAGCTCTTACTAGATTGATAACCAGGAAAGAACAATCTTATTTTGTCCTGGGGAAAACAGAATAAATGAATTATTTTTATGAGATAATCCCTGGTTTTGTGTGAAAAGTTTCATTATATCTGAACAGCTTAAATTCTGAGTGATTTCTAATATTCCATATATTTTAGCAAGGAGTTCTCATTTTACATGTAAGTGTGGGTAGGATTTTATTGCCACTATCAGCAGCATCAAAGATTACTTTCCTGCTTTAGATTTTGTTCTTGTTTATCATGTGCTTCATTCTGTCTCTGATATTTATCACTTGCATTTCCAGCAAGAACAAAGAAACACCATTATCTGGCATCTTAACACTAAAAGCCCAATTTTTTTCTTTTTATTTCAAAGTCTGCTGAAACATTCTTCAGTTCTCATGTTTTCCTTCCAAAAATGGTTCAGCTAAAGTGAAACATGAGACTTCATTGCAGAAGTCATTAAAGCTGTGTCTGTAGCAAATCAGAGAATCACAAAGACATAAATCCTGTTATTCTGGAACCATGAAAGAAGCGAAAGTCACAGAGAATTCTGGATATTCTACCTACTGTTAAGAATTAGACTCAAAGGATTAAGGCTAGAAATCTATGAGATATATTTTAGGATATAAATGCAAGTGTTAATTTCAATGACCCCCCACCCCCAAAAACAAGCATTAAAAAAAAGAGAACACACAGAAAGGTAGTGAGGCATAAAGTTTATTATAATGAACATTTATTATGAAAGAGTCAAGTCAATCAATCTATAGAAACTCATAAATTATAAATCATAGCCAGGTACTTTAGTAAATGGAACCAAAAATAAAGCACATAATATTCCAGATTAAGAAATTTTGAAACAAATAGTGAATTTTTGGTGACCTACATCAGTGATTGGAATATTTCAAAATGTTCCTGCAAAGTAAAGAGGACAAAAATCTCTCTAGCTGTTGAATTAATGAAAAGGCACCTCCCTTTGTATTTCTAGTAGATTTCTTAATTGTGCAAGATTAGGTGTCTAGTTAAAAGATAAATGGAAACCATGTAAAAGGAGATAATATGTAAAAGAACAAAATGTGATAATATGGAAGGGCTGTTCAAATGTTAAAAGATGAAGGAGGATGTATAAACAAAATATGGTATGTATTATTCATTCATAAAAAGCAATGGAGTTCTGATACATGCAACAACATGGATGAAACTTGAAGATATCATGTTGAGTGAAATAAGCCAGACAAGAAAGGAAAAATATTGCATGATCTTTCTGATATGACACAATTAGAAGAAGCAAACTCATAGAGTTAGAATTTAGAATATAGGCTACAGGGGATGGGGTTGGGATAGAAAATAGAGAGTTAAGGCTTAGAGTGTCCAGAGTTCCTATTTGGAAATGTTTTGGTAATGGATGATGATGATGGTAGCACAGCATAGTGAACATAATTAACAGCACTGAGGGGAAATGTTCAGTTATATATATATATATGGTAATAGAAAAACAAAGTTAAAAATCCATGAAACTGAACTACACAGTGAACCCTAAGTTAAACCATGGACTATAGTTAATAGTGCAATTATAAAAATGCACTTTCATCAGTTATAACAAATGTACCACACTAATGAAAATTGTTAATAATTGGGGGCTTGGGGTGTGCTGGTTTGGATGTATTATGTCCCCCCAAACACCATGTTCTTTGATGCAATCTTGTGGGACCAGACATATTAGTGTTGATTAGACTGGAATTCTTTGATTGAGTGTTTCCATGGAGATGTGACTCAATCAGCTGCGGGCAAGACCTTTCACTGGATTATTTCTATGGAGGTGTTGCCCCAGCCATTCAGGGTGGGTCCTTATTGGCTCACTGGAGTACTTTAAAAAGAGCCACACAGGCCCAGATGTGGAGCAACTGAGTTTCGTTTTAGAGAGGAGCTGCAGCCTAGAGAGAAATGTACTGGGAGAGAGCCCCTTTGAAACCACAACTCTGGAGCAGACACCAGCCCTGTGCCTTCCCAGCTAACAGAGGTTTTCCGGATGTCATTGACTATCCTCCAGTGAAGGTACCTGATTGTTGATGACTTACCTTGGACACTTTATGGCCTTAAGACTGTAACTGTGTAACCAATAAACCCCCTTTATAAAAACCAATCCATCTCTGGTGTTTTTTATTCTGATAGCATTAGCAAACTGTAACAGGGGGGCTGGGGGTTTATATGGGAATCCTGTATTTTGTGTGTGAGTGTTCTGTAAACCCACCACTTCTCTAGTAATAAAAAATTTAAAAAGGAGAGAAGAAAACAAAATATACAAAATCAAAATTTTCAAAAGAATACCCTATCATCCAATAATTTCACTCCTAAATTTATACATATCCATGGGACATGGAAACATACATTCATCAAAAGAACAGAAACACCTCTGTGATTGGTTAAATTATGTACCCCAAGGAACATATGCTCTTAATCTTAATCTGCACACCTGTGGGTATGAACCCATTGTAAATAGAATCTTTTGAAGTAGTTATTTTAGTTAAGATGTGGTACACTGAACCAGGATGTGCTTTAGTCCTGATTATTGGAGTCTTCATAAAGAAAACTTGGAAATCACAGAAGGCAGAAAAGATAGGATATCACCATGGGTGACAGGAAAGCCAAGGAACCTCAAAGATTGCCGGCAGTCTGCACTAGAATGCTATAGTCTTCAGGAAGAAAGCAAGCCATGCCAATATACTGATTTTATACTTTTTTTAGCCTCAAAGAAATTAGCCAATAAATTCCTGTGCTTAATTCAAAATAAGTTTGTGGTATTTGGGATAGCAGCTCTGGAAACTGGAAACTGAGAGAACCCCAGATGTCCATCAACAAGATGTCTGATAAGCAAATTATGGCATATTTGTACATTGGGAACAAAATACTGATTCACAAAACAAGCTGGGTGTACCTCATAGATTTTGTGTGGTGCAAGGTAAGCCAGACGCAAAAGCAGACATATTGGATAATTCCATGTATGAAGTCAGAGAGACACAAAATTATTGATAATGACAAAAGTTGGAATAGTTTTGCTACCTCTCGAGTATGTCTGAATATTGACTGGGAAGGAGGACAAGCAAATATTTTGGGATGCTTGAAATATTATATTTTGATTTGGGTGGAAATTACATGGCTACAGACAAATGTGAAAAACCCACATTTGGTAGACTTGAGGGCACATTTTAAACTTTTTGTATGTATTTATACTTCAATTTTTAAAAGTAGGGACTATATCAAAAGGGACTATATTAAGAAAGATGCCATAGAAGTCCATAACTACTCAAAGCGGTATGCCTCCAAGGAAATGAAAAAGGAAACCATGAAAGAAGGAAGGAGCACCATTTTTTAGCCTCTTTGCTTCGCCTTGCAAAAAATTCTTGAAATTATTGGTCCTTGGAGAATGACAAAAGCTTTTAATTATACCGCATGTAACACATTTAAGTGGGTTTCACAATGCATCCTACTGCTCTGACCTGCCTGGGATGTGTTGGGTCCTTGTTCAGATCTGGAAAGGGCTTTCATTATATGGTCTCCAGTGGATGTGCTTATGCTCGGATTTGATGTGCAAGCAAACATTCTCTCATCCATTCCTTCACTATTCTTTATTTCCCTCTGCAAGTTAGGGGATAAAAATACATTGTTAGTTGACTCTAAAGGACTAAGAAGAGGTTTAAGCATGCAGAGCCTTATGGAAGCTGAAAGCTATGGGGTGCAATTCAAGAGTTTTAAACAAGAAAGCAAACTTATCAAATTTGCAGTTCAGAAATATTAAACTAGCAATGCTGTAGCAAATACCTTGGAAGGAGGAAGAAAAAAAATCAACACATGGAAGGAAGACCACTTAAGAGGAAATTACAGAAACCCAGTCAATATGTGACGAGGGCCTGAATTAACACAAAGAATAGGAGTTTAGAGGAGGAAATAAGTATGAATGCTATAAAAGAGAATGAAATATGTCAGGATCTGGTGGGTTATAGAATGGAATATGAAATACAAGGCTGGGTTAGCCACTCTTCTGGACTCTAGTTAATCTGCAACTGTTCTACATGCTTCACATAGATTAATTTTGTTAATAGCATTGGAACCCTATGAAGAAGATATTATCATCTCACATTATGAACAGGGGAACTGAGGTACAGAAAGTCTAAGTAACTTACCAAAAGTCTGGAAGTGGCACAATGAGATTGTCACCTAGACCTGATAGTCTCAGATCTCATGCTCAATATCTTGAAAAAAAATTAGTAACAGTTGTCCAGGCCAATGGGCACATTGAAGGAGGTCAGGAAAGGGACAGGAAGGCAGAAGTAATGGCCTGTCAGAGATAGGACATCTTTAGAAACTAAAGGATAGTTTGTTACATTTGGAAATACCCGTGAGGACTGATGGAAGATAAGGCTGACCGAGGAGGGATGGACTGGGTTATGGAAAGCCATGCATGTCTTTCTTAAACTATTGTGCTTTATCGTGAGATGGAACATAATTTAAATACAGAAATTATGAAAGTTTGAAATCCTTAATTTCAAATCTAAACTGTCGAACATGACATTGGGTCAGTTAGGTGGTTTGGCTGAATTCCCCTAACTTTGTTTGGTTTTGTGTTTTAAGTAAATATAGCTGGCAAGAATTAAACTATCAAAACTTTATTAATATTTTTCTACTCTGCTGTGTTCTATAACAGATCTGAGGTCTGTGGTTGCATATAAAATACATCAAGTTCAAGAAAAAAAGGCAAGTGAAAAAAGGCAAGAACTTGGTATCACTGCTTATGTTGTTAAGAGACAACACACACATTCCAGAATAGCAGGTACAAATTGTAATTCTCTGTTGCTGCAAAATTTATCTATACTTTAATTCCAGCTCCAAGAGATCAATGTGGCATTCTCTTTGGATATGATGTGGGAATGATTCACAGACACTAGTTTTTTCTTTGGACAAGAAACTGGAATTCATGACCAGCTAGAGAGGTAATAAAAGCAGATGCAGAAAATATGAAAAGAAGAGGCTTGAGGAACACAGGGTGGGAGGTGACAAAATTGTACAAAAAAAAAAACAAAAAAAAAATACTTTGATTTTGAATATCCTCCAAGAGGCGCAAAATAATTGGACTGTTGAAATCTTGCAAAGCCAGTCTGTTCCCACAGGGAGAATATGTTGAGCTTTTTCTCTCTCTATCTCCTCAAACAGAATATATCCTGGTTATGAATTTAAGCAGCCTTGTGGTGATTCCCCTCTAGCACAGCCCCAGGGGAGCAGGCATGAATAGTGACCCTAAGAGGAAGAAAGGAGATGGTATGTCTCCCTTTTCAAGATATTGGTGAGTAGCTTGCATCCCTCCATAAGCACATTCATCATGGGAACATTATGATAATACAAATTCAGAAGAGACAAGATCATGAAGTTACATTAGCACTTTGCATGTCATACAAAAGGTTTTTGTTTGGTTGGTTGGTTTTAGTTTTGTTTTTACAGACTGAACCCTCCCATAATTTCTTTCAGCTTTTAATAGGCCCTGCTTCTACACAGTATGTGAGCAGACGAACTGGGTCACTGTACAGCCAATCTGTCTGCCTCCTGATCGATACTGACTGCTGCAGCCAAGTTGATTATACAGCAATTCTTTAGACAGCCAAAATTAACAGACTACAAGGTACATTTTTTTCCAAATATATGCATAACTGCTGCTTAATGTGCTAAATTGATCAACAGACCATATCTACAACTTTGACTTGTAGACCACTTAAAACTATTGTTTTGTGTTTGCCTCCCTCCCTCTCTCCTTCTTCTCCTCTCTTCCCTCTACCTTCCTTCCTCTTTCCTTTGTTCAGTATCTTTAGTTTATACTTCTTTCCTCATCCCCTTCTTTCTTCATTCCCCATTTCCTTGTGCATCTATGCATGTACCCAATTACTGGATCTCAGCATTATACATTTTTTGATTCCCTACCATACACCTGTGAAAGACACTGGGAAAATAAGCCATAAAGCAAAACAGAAAAATTTGTTTAAAGTGCATGGGGGGGGGTGGGCATGGTGATAAGGGAAGATGTACATGTGCTGTGTCTTTCAGAATATCCAAGTCATTGCTGGAGTACTTCTGTTTGTTTAATTTTTCATTATTTTTCCCAGTAAATGTCTAGCCAATTTTATAATATTTCTTCTCTATAGATCAATCATGTTACACTTTTAATGAGTGTGAAACCCCGATACATCCCAAGGTAGTTTGGGCAGAGAATAAAAATGTATTTGCAAAGCCCGCATGAGGGAGTGTGGAAAAATGCAGAAATATTAAACTTCCCCACTTGGGGAATTGGTGATATTCTCACAAGCGTTGGGGACTACCAATTTAGAAGGCCAAACCCTCAATCTTGGGGCTTGCCCTTATAAAGCTTGTTATTGCAAAGGAGAGGCCAAGCCTACTTACAATTGTGCCTAAGAGTCTCCCACAAGAGAACCTCTTTTGTTGCTCAGATGTGGCCTCTCTCTAAGCCCACTCAGATAGTAAACTCACTGCTTTCCCTACTACATGGAACATGACTCCCAGGGGTAGAAATATCCCTGGCAATGTGGGGCATGACTATGGTGGATGAGCCTGGATCTGGAATCATGGATCTTCTTGACCAAATGGGGGAAGAGAGTTAGACCAATAAAAGGTTTCAGTGACTGAGAAATTTCAAATGAGTCAAGAGATCATTGTGGAGGTTATTCTTATGCTTTATACAGCTATTCCTTTTCAGTTATTAATGTCTTAGAATAGCTAGCAGTAAATGTCTGAAACTGTTAAACTCCTATCCAGTAGCCTTGATTTTTGAAGATGACTGTATAACTATGCAGCTTGTATGGTGTGACTGTGTGATTGTGAAAACCTTGTGACTCACACTCTCTTTATCCCTTGTATGGACAGATGAGTAGAAAAATGGGAACAAAAACTAAATGGATAATAGTGGGGATGGGGGGATGGGATTTTTGGGGTGTTCTTTACCTGTCTTTTTATTCTTATTTTCATTTATTTATTTATTTATTTTTTTTTTTTTGAAGTAATGAAAATGTTCAAAAATTGATTTTGGTGATGAATGCACAGTTATGTGATGGTACTGCAAACAATTAATTGTACACTGTGGATGATTGTCAGGGATGTGAATATATCTCAATAAAATTGAATTGGAAAAAAAAGGTCTCACCCAGAGTTGAGTGAGTCACATCTCCTTGGAAACAACCTAATCAAAAGATCCCACCCATAGCAATTCTGCCCCCACAAGATTGCATTCAAGAACATAGTCTTTCCTGTGGTACATAGCAGTTTCAAACCAGCACATCTGTATTTGTACATTTAATAACCATCATTGTCAACTCTAGGTTTCACTAGGTTTTACCATCCTAGTCCTTATCTTCTGCCTTTTCTTCTGGTGTCATACATGACCCTAGCCTTCCTCTTCCAATCCTACTCACACTCAGCTTTGTTCAGTGTACTTATGATATTGTGCTACCATCTACTATTTTGTCTCTTACAATATTTATGTCCTTTCTTATTTTATTTTCATTTTTTTCCTTTCTATCTCTTTTTACCCTTGCTGATAGTCTTCATTTCTTTTCTCTTCTCCAGACGTCTCTCTCCTATCTTTTCCTATCTTCCTCTAGTGCACCCTTTAATATTTCTTGTGTAGCAGGTCTCTTGTTCACAAACTCTCTCAGTGTGTGGTTTTGTTGTTGCTGTTGTTGTTGTTTTCTGAAAATATTTTAAAGTCTTCCTTATTTTGGGAGGACAGTTTTGCCAGATATAGAATTCCAGGCTGGCAGTTTTTCTCTTTCAGTATCTTAAATATATCATACCACTCTTTCCTCCACTATGGTTTCTGCTGAGAAATCTACACATAGTCTTATTGACTTTGTCTTGGTGTGTGATGGATCACTTTTCTCTTGCTGCTTTCAGAATTCTCTCTTCACCTTTGACATTTGACAATCTGATTAATAAGAGTATTGGAGTAGGTCTATTTGAGTCTATTCTGTTTGGGGTATGCTGATCTGTTTAGGGAACACTGTGCTTCCTGTGTCTGTAATTTTATGTCTTTCATAAGAGTTGGGAAATGTTCATTATTATGTCCTACATTATTCTTTATGCCCCTTTTCCCTTCTTTTCTTCTACAACACCTTTGTCATGTATATTCATGAACTTTATGTTTTCACTCAATTCCCTGAGACCCTGCTCCTATTTTTCCATTTTTCCCCTCTCTGTTCTTTTGTGTATTAAATTTCAGATGATCTGTCTTCTAATCCTTTCTTCTGCCTCTTCAGATCTGCTGTTGTAAGTCTCCACTGTGTTTTTCATCTCTTGTATTGTGCTTTTCATTCCCATAAGTTCTGCCCTTTGTTTTTTTCAAGCTTTTGAGTTCTTCCTTATGTTTGCCCAATGTCTTCTTTATAATCCTTCATTCGTCTTTGCCATATCTTCCCTGAACTCCTTGATGTGATTTTTTAATTGTTTTAGCTTGTTTGCTGAACATCTTTAATTACTTGTTTCAAATTCTGTATCTTGTTTGAAGTGTTAGTTTGTTCCTTTGACTGGGCCATACCTTCATTTTTCCTAGTGTGACCAATCAGGCCCAGGTCTCAGGAGGAGGGTGTAATCAGTATCAAGTTTCCCTGGGGATGGAAGCAGGTTGTCAGACTTTCCTGTGTGGCCTTTAGACTCTGTGCTTTTTTTATCCTGCCTAGTGGGTGGTGCTTGTCAGCTTGCAGTTCCCCACTGGCATAAAGAGGTGTGGTGATTTTAATTCTCAGCAGACCCTGCCCCCAGGGGTATGCTTAAGGCAAGCTTACACTGTTCCTCTTATCTTGTTGTTTTTGTTGTGTGTTGTTGTTTTTTTTTTTTTCTTCCAGTTCCTGGGTCTGAGTTCTCTAAGGAGGTTCACCACTTGAGCTGGGCCCCACTCCCTTTTCTTGGGGAAGATAGGCCCTTTAAGGAATTATCTCCTTTACTTGACTCCTTACTTTGTTTCTCAGACCTATCTTAACTCCACCCTTGCCTGGATCAGTGTTGACAATTGAAAATGCCTGAGGCTTTCTCTAATGAATGGGTTAAAAAAAGAGAAAAGAAAAGAAATCCCCTTTCCAGAGCCAGTTCCCAGTTTCACCAGTCAAGATCAGAGTTGGAAGCTGTACCTATGTGTCCCTTTTCTTGGGACACAACCCTTTTCCAGGGCTCAGGTGACTCCCAAAGCCTCTGTTTTTATTTAGTTATTTTTTTACTATCAGTCTCCCCTCCTCTCTTTCAGGAGAGACCTCAGGGTTCCTTTTCTCTTTGCTCCAGGTTTATCTGTGCTCATAGCTTGTACTCAGTTGTCCAAATTAGTCAATTACAACTGTGATTTGAGCCTTTTTGATCTACCTTCCCTTTTTCCCAGCAGAGACTGCTCTTTTTTTCCCATGGGGAGTGTTCCAGCTCAGACTGCCACGCTAGAGGGGGACGTGTGCTAGCTCCACAGTTTGGGGGGCTTTACTTACAGTTCTATGCTGTGATCTCAGCCATTCCACCCATTCCAGACTGGTGTACGATGTGTGTCCAGTCACACATGTCCTCCAAACAGTTGTTCCAGACTATTTACTAGTTGTTCCTGGTTATTTACTAGTTGCTCTAGAGGATTAACTAAATTCCACACTTCCCTCCACCATCCTGCCTCATTTCTTCTTCATATTTATTTTGATCCAACTTTCATCTTTCATTTTGACAATGTAGGGTAGTTGTATGGAAGAATTCTGTCTCAACTGTTTGAGTAGTGAACACTTGATGAATTCTACATCTTATCTCTCCAGCTGAAGTCCGGCATGTAGGCAGAAGAGGACATGGAAGAAATTTTGTTTACTGCAGCTAAACTTACAGTTCATTAGCACCTTAGTGACTAGTAATCTCACTTCATTAAATGTGTTTATTTGGTAATATCAGTTTTCCTTTTGAAATGTCTGTAAATAATAACCATGGTCTCTTTAAGGCTGGTGCTCCACACAAGTAAAGAATAAAGTTGTGCTGCAACAGGCAATGGGACCATTTGTGGTTAAATCTAAAATGAGTTGCCCAGAGTCATTTGGATATTTCTGATTAAGAGATTAAAGCTCTTATCTCATGCCGTGAAAATGCAATGTGAAATTTGCAGTCTAGTTTTAGGGAGCTCATTTCAGACGAAATTTTATGACTTGACCAACATATTTTTTTTTCTTGAATTCAGTAATAAATCAACAATAGCAATGGTGATAGTGACATATGAATAAACACATCAAAAGAAAAGTAAAGCAATGATTTGGAATCTCCTAGGTATTACGTGAAGTGTTGAAAACAGATATCCCTCACACCCGAGTATCTCATAATACATGAACTGGTCAAATCTTAATACAAAGCGAAAGTTTAAGGCTCATCGTAACATGATTTCTGTGTCCTCTAAGTTATTCTCTGTCTCATAGTGGGCATTCACTGTTTCATGATAATTATTACTTCTTTAGCTATACTCTCAGTTAAATAAAACATGAAATAAACCCTTTTAAAATGTTGTGCTTAACCAAGAAAATCAAAACAAATTCTGTGAATTTGTGACAGGGCCTAATAATAAACATCACATAGGAAGACTTTTTTATTCTTTTGGTGAATAATATTCCTAGTAGATCCTTACTGTATGTTCTAGTTTGCTAATGCTGCTGGAAAGCAAAACACCAGCGATGGATTGGCTTTTATAAAAGGGGTTTATTTGGTTACACAGTTACAGTGTTAAGGCCATAAAGTGTCCAAAGTAACACATCAGTAGTTGGGTACCTTTGCTGGAGGATTCCCAATGGTGTCCGGAAAACCTCTGTTAGCTGCGAAGGCACGTGGCTGGCATCTGCTCCAAAGTTCTGGTTTTAAAATGGCTTTCTCCCAGGACATTCCTCGCTAGGCTGCAGTTTCTCAAAAATGTAACTCTTAATTGCACTTGAGGTATTTGTCCTCTCTTAGCTTCTCAGGAGCAAGAGTCTGCTTTCAACAACCGTCTTCAAACTGTCTCTCATTTGCAGCTCCTGTGTTTTATTCAAGGTGTCGCTCTTGGCTGTAGCTCCTCTTCAAAATGTCAGTCACAGCTGCACTGAGTTGCCTTGTTTGTCAGCTCATTTATATGGCTCCAGTGATTTAATTCAGAACCACCCTGAATGAGTAGGCCAATACCTCCATGGAAATTATCCAATCAGAGTCATTACCCTCAGCTGGGTTGGGCACATCTCCATGGAAACACTCAAAGAATTACAATCTAGTTAACACTGATAGGTCTGCCCACACAAGATTACATCAAAGATAATGGAGTTTTGGGGGACATAATACATTCAAACTGTAGAATCTGATCTCTTCCAGAATAATTTAACTGATACTTTTCAAAGAAAACCTTTCAGAAGGCAATTTTCTCTTCTGTTTCTTGCTGCAGTGGTTTATGAGGCAAAATCCATCAAGACATTTTAATAGAAGTCACAAACAACTAAACTATTTATATTTTATAATATATTCTCCTGAAATAGCACATTTACTAGTTTTCTGATTTTACCTTCTCACTTATATTTATTCAAACTTTCTTGTTTAGAGATATCACCAATCTTTCTGGCTTTATATGCCCAATAAGTATTTATTGAAACACTTCCTTTAATTGAATGTCTTAATAAAATGCTTGAGGAGGCAGAACTCTTATCTTTAGTAAATACTGCTATGGTTATAGCAGATTTTTGTCTTCCCTTGTTGTCTCTCTTTTTTAACATCTTTAATAAAGTAAGGTAGGATAGTAATATAATGAAAAATCAAAATAATAAAGAAACTAAAAACATGTTTACCAAGAAATGTCAGGGTACAATAATGACATAATATAATTTTTTTAAGAATTAAATTGATACATTCAAAATAAAGGAACATATATTGATAGACTTGCATATTATGCTGCAAGTATGGTGGTTGGTTATTCATTTATTTAATAGATACTCAGTGAGGATCTACTATGTATGAGACTCTATTTATGTGCTGGGGATCATCATTTGTAGTGATGAAAAAGTATCTATTGGGAGGAAAATGTGGGGAATATATAGTGCCTAGTGTCAAACCATGCTCCTGTTAAGGGCCATCACAATTAAAAAAAACTTTATAGAATACAATACCATATGTTTGTGGGCAGCAGGAAGCTATAGATAGAATGAGAATTGGATGGGTTAAAATTCTAGAAGAGTCAGAAGCTCAAAAAATGATGTTATGTAAAAGGCAGCAGCATTTACTCTGAGAAAAAATGTTGATTATGGGTTTAGGAAGAAAGCTGAGAATTTAGGTTGCACCCATTGTGGGTTGATGTTGGGGTTCAGAATAAAATAGCAAAACTTTGGGCAAAGACTTAGGAGGTGGAGGCTCAAGAACATAACTAGTTGTTATATTGGTACATTGGCCAAGTTCTGGACATCAGAGGTTGGAAAACTAAAATCCTAAGAAGAAAGACGTTGAAATGAGGAGTGGGGCAATCAACAGTCTCCTGAGGGCAAAGATTAGAGTTCCATGACCATTAGAGGTAAGGACTTTAAATAAAACACCAAACCTTGTGTTGAAAACCTAGGGGATGAAGTGCTAACAAGAACAAGACTCACCAAGAGAACAACTAAGCCACTATTCAGCACAGTGTCTGGCTTGGTTATAGTGAGAAGCCTCCAATCTATAATTTTTAGAAAAAGGAAGGTAGACTCCTGTCTGGAGGAAGGTAAGCTTACTGTATATTTTTCATACACAATTTCAAATTGAATCAGAAATTGCTTCACATTCCATAAGACAAGCAGCATGCCTAAAATCAAAGAGAAATAACAGACAGCAGAAACAAGTCCAAATATTCAAGATGTTGGATTTAATTATAAAAGCCACAGCTATGATTACTACGCTTAAGAATAAAGAAAAAACCTTAAGATAAAGATGAAATTTGGAGATTTAAACAGATAATTGTTGTCTTTAAAATAATCAAATGGAAATTCTAGAAGGCATGTATGTTTCTCTGTTCTAAAATCAAGCAGTATAATTCACTATGTGGAGAGACTAAGAAGAACAAATTAAGATCATCTCAATAAATGCAGAAAAAGTATGTGGCATTATTTAGTATCTATTCATGATAAAAAAAATCACAGCAAATAGAAAATAAATCTGAAACAGGGCATCTACAACAAACCTGCAGCTAGCATCATATTTAATGGTAGCAAGGCAAAATGTCCTCTCTCACCACTCCTATACAACAGATACTGGAAACATTGTGCAGTGCGATAAACCATGAAAAAGAAATAAAACACAGATTGGGGAAAAATAAAATTTTCTTTATTCTCATGATGCCATGTCTACACAGAAAATTGTAAAGAATCTACACAAAAGTGTACTAGATCTAACAAATGACTTTTCATGATCACTGAATATGAATTTATCATTCAAAAGTTAATTGTAGAGAGACAGAGGAAGATGGCAGCATAGAGATGCATGGAAACTAGTTTGTCCCCTTGGAACAACTAATAAACAACAAGGAACAACTAATAAATAATCTTAAATAATTGTGGGGGGACAAATGTGACTGTCCACTCATCATACACCAACCTGAATTGGGAGGAATGTCTGAGATTGCAGCATAAAATCTGTAAGTAAAAACTGCAGATCAAAGCTAGGAACCCCCTCCCCCCATGGCCCAAACTGCAAAGTCTTGCAGTGCTAGAGAGCAGCACTCTCCCAGCAAGTGAATATAGCTCAGCTGAGCTCCAACTGGGATGATAAATAACAAGCATGAACCATTCAGTTCAAGCTATGAAACCCCAAAAGCAGACAGAGGTTTTGGTGATGACTGACACTGGAGAGCTGGAGAGTGGCCACGGACAGGTCCTGAAGGGGGCTTTCTGTCCCTTTTTTGGCTCAGTGGAGAAAGCCTCAGCCACTTTCAGTTCCCAGCATTCTGACCCAGGCAAGGGTGGAGATAGCACAGGCAGAGAGTCTATACAAATGCTAATGACTTCTCCCTAGGGGGGTTGTCTTCCCTAAGAGGAAAGAGATGGGACCAGCTTTACTGCCCACCTTCCATTCAGAACCAGACCCCAGAGCTTGAGGGAAAATAGCCATGGGCCACACGTCCTTACACCAGTCTGGAGCTACAGGCTGAAAGGTGCCACCTGCTGGGCAGAAAGGCACAGTGACTTGAGGCTACACAGTGTGTACCAATATTCTAAGACACCCTCAGGGAAACTGGATACTATTCTCTCTTTCCAAGACCTGAGCCCATTCTGGTTTGGGAAAACCTGATAGGGATAACCAAGGAAACCAGATGCCTAGACAACAGAAAACACAACCTACACTAAGAAAAGCAATGTTATAGCCCAGTCAGAGGAACAAACTTACACTTCAACTGAGACACAGGAATTTAAACAACTAATACTAAATCAATTCAAAAACTTCAGGGAAAATATGGCAAAAGAGATGAAGTGTATAATGAAAACACTGGGCGTATATAAGGTAGAAATCAAAAGTTCGAAAAACCAACTGGCAGAATATATGGAAATGAAAGTCACAACACAAGAGATGAAAGACACAATGGAGACATAAAACAGCAGATCTCAAGAGGCAGAAGAAAACACTCAGCAACTGGAGAACAAGGCACCTGAAAGCCTACAAACAAAAGACCAGACAGAGAAAAGAATGGAAAAATATGAGCAACATCTCCATAAGAACAAAATGAAATGCAGGTATGTACATGTCATTGGTGTCCCAGAAGGAGAAGAAAAGGGAAAAAGGGCAGAAGCAATCTTAGAGAAAATAATCAACAAAAATTTCCCATCTCTTATGAAAGACATAAAATTACAGATCCAAGAAGCACAGTGTATCCCAAACAGAATAGATCTGAATAGGCCTACACAAGACACTTAATAATCACATTCTCAAACATCAAAAATAAAAAGAGAATCCCAAAAATAGCAAGAGAAAAGTGATCCATCACATGCAAAGGAAGCTTGATAAGACTATGTGCGGATTTCTCCATAGAAGCCATGGAGGCAAGAAGGAAGTGGTGTGATATATTTAAGATACTGAAAGAGAAAAAACTGCCAATCAAGAATCCCATATCTGGCAAAACTGTCCTTCAAATATGAGGGACAGCTTAAAATATTCTCTGACAAACAGACAATGAGAGTTTGTGAACAAGATACCTGCTCTGTAGGAAACACTAAAAGAAGCACTGCAGACAGAAAGGAAAAGACAGGAGTGAGAGGTTTGGAAAACAAATTTGGGAGACAGTAGCACAGCAATGTAAGTACACTGAACAAAGATGACTATGAGCATGGTTGAAAGGCGAAGGTTAGGACGATGTGGGACACCAGAACAAAAGATGAAGGGTAAGGACTGTTACTGTATAATTCAGGGAAACCTAGGGTGCTCAATGATCATAATAAAAGGTACAAATATGTTTTTACATGAGATAGATCAAATGAATGTCGACCTTGAAAGGTGTTAAAAGTAGGGTGGGATTGGGGGGGAAATACAATCAATGCAAACTAGACTATAATTTGTGGAAAGATTGTATTATGCTTCCTTAAAGGCAATATACCAAAGCTATATTGTGTGGGGGCGGGGGGCACATACAGGAAGGGCTTGGGTCTCCTGGAATTGGTGATGTTGTCTGACTCTTTCTTTTACTTTAGTTTAATGCTGTCGTTCCTTTTGTTGCTTTCTAGCTGTCAGGTTTCTCTCTCTCTTTCTCTCTCTCTCTCTCACTCTCTCTTTTTCCTTTTTCTTTTGTCCCTCTACCTTCTTTGACTCTTCCTCCTTCTTTGTGGAAGAAATGGAGATGTCCTTATATAGACAGTGGTGATGGTGCTGAATACATAAATATGTGACTATCCAGGGAACCAACGATTGTTTACCTAGGATGGAATGTATGCTATGTGAATAAAACCGTCTTAAACTAATGGGTTGATGAAGAAACCTTGAGGGCACTATATCCAGTGAAATAAGACAGACACATAAGGACAAATATTGCAGGATCTCGCTGATATGAACTAATTACTATATGTAAACTCATAGACATGAAATATAAGTTACCAGGATATAGAATGAGGCTAAAGAATGGGGAGTGGTTGCTTATTATGAGCAGAATGTTCACCTAGGAAATTAGCACATTGTGAGAATAACTAACAGTGCTGAAAGATGTATGAAGGTGGTGAAAAGGGTTAGCTCGGAGTCATGTATGTTACCAGAAGGAAAGTTGGAGGTTAAAAGATGGGAATGTATAAAACAGTGAATTTTGTGGTGGACAATGTCCGTGATTAACTGCACAAATATTAGAAATCTCTCTCATGTACCAGAACAAATGTATGACACTACAACTAGAAGTTAATAATAGATGGGCATATATGAAACATATATACCTATTGCAAACTATATACTACAGTTAAGTAGTATTTTAACATTCTGTCATTAACAGAAACAATTGTACTATACCAAAACTATGAATCAATAATGGAGGGGGGGGGTTGATTAGAGGTATGGGAGTATTTGGGTTTCCTTTTTTTGTCTAAAATGTTCTAAAATTTGAAAAAAAATTAATTGTGGTGATGGATGCACAGCTGTATGATGGTACCATGGGCAATTGATTGTATACTTCGTATCTTTGGAGAATTGTACAGTTTGTGAACAATCTAAATAAAAAACATCAATTGTGAATCTATATATTAGCAATGAACACTTGAAATTGAAATTTAAAAATTTATCATTTTTCAATAGCTCAAAAAATCATGAAATACATGACATCTAACAAAATATCTAAGTAAATGGATAGCTATACCATGTTCCTGAATTGGAAAATTCAATGTTGTTAAGATATGGATTATTCCCAAACTAATCTATATATTCAACTCACTCTCAGTCAAATCCCCAGGGGTATTTTTGTATAAATTAAGTAGCTTATTCTAAATATTATATGCAATTGCAAACAAACTAAAGCAGCCAAAATAATCTTGAAAAAGAACAAAATTTGAGGATTCATTATACCTAATTTTAATACTTTAATATAAAGTAACAGTGATCCAGTTAGCACATTTTGCACTATTACAAAATTAACTCAAAATAGATTATGAACCCAAATATAAAACCAAAATATTATAAAAATTCTGAAAGGTAAACTAGGAGAAAATCTTCATTATATTGAATTAAGCATATATCTCTTAGATATAATGTCAAAATTATGATCCACAAAAGGAAGAAAATGATAAATTCAAATTTGTCAAAATTAAGAACTTCTGCTTCTTCAAAAACACAGTTAATAAACCTATAAACAGATCACCAATTGCAAGAAAACATTTGACAAATCTCATACCTAATAAAACAATGTATCCAGATTATTTAAAGAAATCCAAAAAACTCAATAATAAGTAAATAGACAAACCATTAACATAACTGGCCTAAAATTTGAACAAACACATCACCACACAGACATATGAATGACAAATAGGCCCATGAAAATTTTCTCAACATCATTAGTCATTAGTGAAATGCAAATTAAATCTTAATTACAATGCTACCATTCATCCCTTAGAATGGCTGAAAACCAACAACAGCATCAAATGGTGATCACACCAAGCATTGACAAAGATGCGAAATAAATGAATTTCACGTATGTTTCTGGAAGGATTGCAAAATGGATTCAATTACTTAGGAAAACTTTGAAAATATCTTAATAACATTAAATATACAACCCAGCAATTCCATTCCTGGGTATTTACTCAAGTTATATGAAAACCTATTTTCACACAAAAACATGTTTGTGAATGCTTATAGAGGTTTTACTCATTTTTGCCAAAAATGGGTAACAACTCAACATCCCTCAACTGAGGAATGGATAAGCAATTTGTGATATATCCACACGATGAATTACTACTCAGCAACAACACTGGCGTATGCAACAACATGGATGAATCCTAAATGCATCAAGCTAAATAAAAGAAGACAGACTTAAAAGAGTAAATACTACATGAGTTCCATTATATGAATCTGGGAAAGACAAAACTATTCAGAAAGTAAACTGATTAGTGTTTGTCAGAGGTGTGGGGAGAGATTGACTTTAAAGAGGCAAGGAGAAACTAATATTACAGAAAATTTCTATATCTTAATGTGCTGTGGTTTATGTGACTCTATACATATGCCAACTTTTGCAGATGTGTGCACTAAAAATGGATAGAATCTATTGTATCTAAATTATTATCTTAATTTACAAAATTAAGACAAGTTCAATGAGTGTATTTCACAATTTTAATAGAAAAAATCCTATGATAACCTTGAATGCATTGAAACATTTGATAGAATTCAACATCCATGCACGAGTAAAAAAAACTTTTTAACATTTTAACATCTTAAGATTTAAAAGGAACTTCCTTAATATAATAAAAAGCATCAACATAAAACCTGCAACAAATATCAGGCACAAGGTGAGCTGTTGTATGCTTTTTCTTGAAGTTAAGGCTAAAAACAGATAAGTTTCAATACCGCCACTTTTCTTCTTGTTTTACTGGAGGTCCAGCTAATGTAATAGGTAAAAGAAAAAATAAAGAGTTTATTTATTGGAAAAAGTAGAAACAAACCTGTCATAAGTTGCATTTAAAATCCAAAGACTTCCAAAGAAACTGTAACATTTAATAAGTGACCTAGCAAGTTCAATGTAAATACAAAAAAAAATATTTTTATATACTACTTACAAATAGAAATGAAAATTAAATATATATATATATATATATATGTTTTACATCACCACAAATCTCAAATACCTACCAAAAAATGTAATGAAAGATGTGCAAAACCTCTACACTGAAGAATTCAAATCATTATCAAATAATTGGAGAAATAGAGGATGTTCATGTAATGGAATAAACAATGTTGTTAAGAAGTCAAATCTCCCTGCATTGATTTAGAGATTTTATGTACTTCTTTTAAAAAATCACAGCATTTTTATGAAATTAGCTAATTGTAAAATATATGGAAAACAGTAAAGCCCAGATAGATATCCAAGACAATCTTGAAGAACAAACCTTGAATAATTATATGTTACTAATATTTATTTAAAATTATAATTAAATCAGCAGAAATAAAGCAAAATTAATAATATAGCAGCATAAGATGTCTAGTAACTCATCTAACTAGCAGAAATAGAGCAAAATTAACAATATAGCAGCATGGGCTGTCTAGTAACTGTTCTACACATATATGATAAACAGAGGTGCAGTGAAAAGTTAGTGACCTTTGTATTAAATGGGCTAGGAAAATTGCATTTCCACCCCTATTGCACACTTTACAGAAAAATCTATTTCAGGTGGAATTTGAATAGAAATGTGAAAGATGAAATCATAAAGTTTTTAGACAAAGAAAAAGAAAATATTTTCATAACCTCCAGGTGGTCAAAGGCTTCTTACAAAGAACATGAAGTCGTAACATAAAGGACAACAAATAATTGATCAATGGAAACTTATTAAAGTTAAGAAAATCTTTTAATCAACAGATTAATAAATAGGTTAGGAGAATATATTTGCATGACACATCACTGTAAAAGAAGTTGTTTAAAATATATTTTAAAAATCTGAAAATTCAATATGAAAAAAGGCAGATTGGTTCATAAATGGGGAACAATTTGATAAGTACTTCATAAAATAAGGTATACAAATGGTCAATGGGCACATGAAAATAAGAGTTCTCAACTTAAATAGTCATCATAAAAATGGAAATTCAAAGGGGAGTGATACTTCAAATTCCAGCCAGGATGGAATAATTGGGACAGACTTGCCCACTCTCTGTAATTAAATAGACAACTGGGGAAAAAATATGAAACAACTATTTTCAGCCATAGAAAAACACACAGTGAAAGAATGTGACCCCTGAAAGAAGAGAGCACTGAAGATGAACACTAAGATGTTCTCAGTTTTCTGTAAGAAGGCACTGTCCCAGGCAGCATGGGGAAGGCGATACACAAGTAAAGCTCAACGTAGGGGAACCTAAGAGAGGATGAGGCATTTGGGTTTTGTGAGCAGAGTACTAGAAAGGAAGAAACTATGCAGAGAATGAGCTCCAGAAATCCTTGTATCTTTGGGGTGAAACTGCACGACTGGCCAGAACGCTGAACAATTCCAGACCTACCACGTGCCTGAAAGGCATGCTGACTAACCACATTAGACATTAAACATCTGGGGCAATCTGTACTGACAATAGGTCACAGATTAGTAATAGGGCAACTCTAGTCTTAGGGCAGGGTTTCTCAAACTTATTACTATCATGGGTGACTGTCTGGTATATGATAGGATGTTTAGAATCAACTCTGGCTTCTATCAGTAGATGCCAAGTTGATATCCTCTAGTTGCCACAACTAGCAATATCCCTAGACATTATCAAATACACTTTGGAGGACAAAATTGCCCCTGGTTGAGAACTATTGCAATAGAGTAAAGGTTACTCTAGACCTGCCCTTAAAAGTAAAACTAAAAACCATGCTTTGAAAATATTAAATTTATCTATAAGAAACTAAACTGGAAAATATTAAGACTAAAAGAAGACAATGAAATACGTTAAGCAACAATGTAACATTCATGGGAGTTAGCATTCTGTCAAGCATTACTGAAAATGTGAAGAGGCGGGAAATTGTAACTGGCAACCAGGAGTTAAAGGAGTCACTATAAACAGAGCAAGAAATGACAAGTGTTGGAATTAGCAGACAAAGAGTTTCAAAGGACTCCCATAAATAAGCTCAAGGATGTAAAAAGTAACATGAATATAATAAGAGAAACTGAAAGTAGATTAAAAATTAAACCTTGATAACTGAAAAATAAAGTATCTGAAACGAAAAAATAATACTGGATAGGGTTAATAATGGATTAGAAAGTGCAGAAGAAAAAGTCAGTCTACCTGATGCCATGGGAGTAAAATTTATCCAAATAAAAGCAATCAGAAAAAAAAAGATGGAAAATAATTAAGAAAGCCTTAGTAACCAGAGACAATATAATATACATGGAATTGGAATTCAGAAAGAATGTATGGGCAGAAAATATATCTGAAAAAAATAAGTTCCGTATTTTACCAAATTGCTTGGAAAATATAAACCCATTATTTCCAAGAAACACAACAAACCCTAAATAACATAAACATAAAGAGAGCTACATCAATGCACACTGTTGTCAAATTGCTGAAAACTGGTACTAAAAAGAATATTTCAAATGCAGCCAGAAAAATAAATAGCATATTAAAAAGGAGAACATGAATACGATTGAGTGCAGACTTTTTGTATAATGCAAGAAGTCAGAAGAAAATGGAATGACATCTTTGAAGTAATGAGAAATACAAATTATAAAGCTAGAATTCTCTATCCTCCAAATGCATCTTGCAGAAATGTAGCTAACAGATCTGCACACACATAAACATATGCACAAATAAATATATTAAAGAAGATTTCAGATTGAAGGAAAATGATACCAGGGAGGAACCTGAATCTACACAATGAAATTAGGAGAGCCAAAAATTATTTTTTAAAATCAGCATAAGTGGAAAATAATTTTTCTCATTTAAAAAATTACTTTAAAAGAGAATTGACTGTTTTAGGCAAGGGCAATAATTATCAATGGTGGGTTCAAAGCCATATGTAGAATCAAAATATATGATGGCAGTAATACAAAGGATGGGAGGGGGAATGGAATTCTATTGCTTTATGTTCTTTTCATATATATGAAATGACAGTATATTATTTGAAGAAAGACTTTGGTAAGTTAAAGACACATATTGTAAACTTTAGAATGCTAACAATGAAAGCAAAGACATTAAGCCAAAAAGCCAATAAAGGAGATAAAATGGAATACTAAGTAATTCAGCTAATCTAAAAGAAGGTAATGAAATAGAAAAAAAATCAATGAATAAATGAAACCAATGAAAAACAAATAGAAAGGGAGCAAATTTAAATTCAACCACATCAATAAGTAATTTAAATGTAAATAGTCCAAACAGTCCAAATACAAATCAGAGATTATCAGATTTGATAAAATATACTGTATGGTATCTCCAGAAAATAATTTTTAATATAAAAATACAGGTAAGCTACAAGTAAAAGATTGGAAAAATATGTACCTTCAAATAATAATCATGTATTACAACACAGAGTAAACCCTAACATAAATTATAGATTATAATTAATAATAAAACTAAAAATGTATAGCTGGAGTCCCTGTATTAATATCATAGAAAATACATTTCAGCACAAGGAATTTTACCAGGGATAAATAAGACTATATCATACTGACAAAAATTTCAGTTGATAAAAATACATAACAATTCTAAGGGTACGCACTTAATAAAAGGGCTTCTAAATTCATGAATCAAAATCTGGCAGAACTGCAAGGAGAACTAGACAATCTACAGTTACAACTGGACCACAACTGATAAAGCAGATATCAAAAAATAACTGTATAAAACCCTTACAAAATGATCAACAAATTTGAATTAATTGACATTAAAAAAGAAACAATCCCAAATACAGCAGAAATACATTTTTTCAATATATTTCACAATACACATGAAATATTCACCAATGACGTCCATAGGCTGATCCAAAAAATGTCTCAATAGGTTTCAAAAAAAACGTTAAAGATAAATACTCAAACTCACAATGTAATCAAATTAGAAATCAGTAATATAAATATATTTGGAAAATCCCCAATATATAGAAATTATACATTTCTAAATATCACAAGTCAAAGATGACATGACAAATCATATGAGAAAATATTTTGAATTGAATAAAAAAGAAGCCATAATATCAATATTTATGGGATTCAGCTAAAGCAGTACCTAGAGATAAATGTACAGCTTCAAATGATAATATTAAAAAAAGACAGTCTCAAATCAAATATCATTTTTCATCTTAAAACAACTAGGAGAAGAAAACTTGGAACTAATGAGATAAAAAATGAACCAAATAAGGGAATAAATTGATGGAAAAGAGATGGTATTTTTGAAAGGATGATCAATTGTTGAACCTCTACCTAGTTTGATGAGAGACAGAGATGTATGTATATCTTGAAAATTCAAGTTCTATGCTTAATAATTTTGCATTTTTCTGTATATATGTTTTTCTTCAATAAAACATTTACATTACATTAAAAATATGGAAGAAGAAGATTGATAATAAACAATGTATATTTAATGGTAAGTGTAAGCAGCAAATAAAATGGAGATTTCGAGTAACATCTGTTGAAGGACTATTAAGATTGTAAATGTATTTGTCAATTATTCTTTATGTCATTTACTAGTAAATCCATTTGTCATATGTCTTCTCAAAACAATAAAAACATACCCATATTTGATTTTCATTTATTGCTACTAACTTCCTATGTTCCTTTCCATATTCCTTGTATTCCTCTAGTTGTAATATCTGTTCAGTTCCAGCATAAATATTTAGCCTATTTCTGGATGAGATGCATTTCACAAACTAATGGCTCATTGATTTGGGAAGACAAATCTCCACGGGTCTGTCATATTTATGCATGCCTTGCAAATAGAGACACTGACCATCCTTTTTGTCTAGATTACCTTTATAGGATGCTTGCATAGTGAACAGCTTTGGAAGATAGAAATAGTTTCCTCCCAGAGCAAAGTGCAAACATGCACTTTGTAAAATGCCCATTTTACTACCCATCATAAAAAAAATTGGGTTCCCTAAGCTTAGGGTTCCTCTCCTATAACACAATCCTCTGTGTATGCAGGCATCCATCTGGGTCATCCCTGTGGCCCCTGTGGGAACTGATACAAACATGCTGCTCATGCTGCTTGTGGGGCCATGAGTGATGAAGTTGTTTTTCTCTGGCCAGGGAGTCTTAAGTCTTCTACTGCACCCATGCAACTGTGGCAGTTTAACTTGTAGGTTAGCAAATGGAGTAAAAATCTCAGACCATTCATAGTTTTTGATGATTGGACAGAATTTAGGGCAGAGTAGTTGCAAATGGATCACATGGGGGTAAAAACTTCAGCTTATTATTTGCAATACTGACACTCTAATTCAGCCTTTCTCAACAGGGGTTCTATGAGAGAATTAACTATTACTGCCCTAAGGTCTCCATTTCATGTGATGAATTAACTGTTCTATGCATTTAAAATGGCAGTACTTAAGCACTGTTCTTGGGAGAACTGAAGAAACAGGTATTCAAATCATTTTCTGTGTTTTGTGGTCCAGACAAGAAACTCTGGTTTGCTCCCAAGAGCCTGGGAAATGTATAAAGGAAAAGTGTTATTGATGCTATTATGACATACTTACAAAGTCATACTTGTAAGAATGAACACTTATGGAATGCAAACTCTGCCCCAGGCACTCTTGTAGATGCCTTACATGTGTTAATATAGTTCAACCTTATAACAACCTAATATCACCACAACTGAGGCGCAGAGAGGTTAAACAGAGCTAGTAAATAGCATAGCCAGGATTTAAACCTAGAAATCTGGCTCCAAAGATGGTGCTCTTAACCAACATGACTGTTGGTACCTGCTCATATCAAAGTCCCAAAAGATCAATTTGTCTGACTTAATTGTCTGACATCTGACTTCCAAGAAATTCCTATTTAACTTTAACTGAACAGTTCTACTTCTGTTGATTATATTTTTAAAACAAGATAAAACTGCCATCTCTTCTCAGGTATCCAGGGAATAGAATAACATTTTAACATACTTCAAGCATCTGCTCATGTTTGCGTGATTGGACACTTCTGTATTCTATTAAATATGACTTAGAGTAAGTCAGCATTTTGTTGGAGTTCTGACTTACTTTTTCTTTTACCAAGATGTTTATCTTCCCAGTGTCATTATGTGGGAAACGGATTTTACTGTAATGGTAGTTTATTACATTTATTTAAATTTTAAGTAGGTTTAAATAACTGGGAATGTAATTCTCCCTCTAGTTAAGTATAATTAGTGAATGATGTTACTTTATGCTGAGCTCAGTATGATGGCATGGACAACTCCCTTGATTTGAGTAAGAATAAGCCACTAAGTATGTTTTTACAAAGAAATCTAATGTTTAAAACAACTTTGATTCTAATGTATTATTTGGATGGGTTTGGATGAAAAAAAGTTGATCTATCCTTTCAGGAGAAAATTCCCAAAAGGAGCATTTCCTAAGATTCTAAAAATGTTAAATAAACTCCATGGAGATGGACTCAGGACAACTCTGCTTCTGCAATACCAGAAACAGAAGTAAAAATACTAGAAATATTGTTCTATGAAAAATTTCAGGCCAGGATCACAAACCAGATAATATTTTGCTACTGTAAATAACATATATATATATATATATATATATATATATATATATATATATATATATATATATGATGGATCTATATATATCCATCATATATAAACACACACACACATATATATACACACATTTTGAGGATTATTGATTACTTAAATATCTAACCTTCTAATTCACCCTCAATATTCATTTTAACAATTTCAAATGTGTGTCAACCAAATAGCTTGAAGATTTTACAGTTGTCTCTTTAATTCAGTTTCATTTTAAGTATTGTTATTTGTTCAAATTTAATGCATAATTCTTGCAATTAGAACTTGAGTAAGGTTACTTTTTATTCTCCACAGTTCTTTGCAGCATTGTTATGTCTAGACATACCACATATCTTTGGTGATCAACTTTTGAGTTTTGTTTCTGAATGCTCTTGAGATGTTTACATGGTTTACAATGTCTTATCTATCCATCATGATAATGTCAACTAAAATTTATGGTTTGATGCTACTTATAGTGACTATGTCGTGAAAAGATTAACCAAAAGAAACTATTGGTGACAAAGCAGTTAAGGCTATTTTCTGTCCAGAAACTAGTCAGCCGCATTTGTAATTGTACTGGTGTTCTTTCTGCAATTGGTACAAACAGAAAATCCTTGCTTAAAGCTATAAATTTTCAGAGAAATGTGACTTCTTGATCTCTATTTTCCAATAGGATACTTTGTTTTAAAGAATATATGGAAAACATGAAAGATAGTTTATAATTAATGGCTGATCAAATATAAGTACCGAAACTATCGGGAAAAATTGAATTAAATATTGATGTTTGATATTTTAAAACTGTGATGCATTTAGGATATTAGGTTTTAAATCATTTATAACAAAAGATCTCAAATTGCTTGGCAAATTTTAAAGTTTGTTTGAAGCCTTTTCTTAATATACTAATATTTCTGTAACACTACATTCTGCCTAAAAAAGGTATAATCTGTACTTGTCCAAACCAGGACTCAATTCCATCTAGGGAGATAAGTGCAAAAGCCACCTACTGTGCATGTATATGAATAGGACTATCTCCTCTACCCCTATGACCCTGTTTTTTTGTGTGTGTGTTTCTTTAGCTTTAAACAATCACAAAGAGTTATTGAAGCCATTTTTGAAGACTAAATTTTCATTTGCCCATAAATCTCACAATTCTATTTACAAAAGAAATTCCATTATTTTAAATATCAATATTTGCATTTTAAAAGGATTATTTATTGGTTTGACAATGGAGGGGGGTTAACAGCAGGAAAATGGATTGGAAAGCTGACAGGAAAAGTGAAATAATACAGAGTAGCCAGCCTCTGGGATGCTTGAATATAAGACATAATTTATGGTTTCTAAAGTTCCTCATTAAATGAAAAACATAACAGCAAGAACAAAATGGCCTGGATTGATTTTTTTTTTTTTTAATTAGTGCTCACTCACAAAAGACAGAAAGTTTTTCAAATAAAAGATATTAAGAAACTCTTTTTCTCATTTGAGCTGTTTTGCTACCTGATCAATTTAATCCACACCCAGGCATTTGGAAAGCTCTGGCTGAGCAGAAAAGCATGAGGTTATGAACTAGGTGAAATCAGGTAGAATTTGTAACTAGAACAAGAACAGATGTCAAAACAAAGGATACCAGAGAACTGTAAGACTGAATTCATGTGTAGCAAATCACACAAAAGCAGGTGTCTTTTATTCCAGTATTTGTGTACTGGTTTTTCATGAGAAACTCCCAAGGAAGTTAAATTAAACACAGGGGGTGACTATTGTGTAAGTTTCCTGTCTGATAAAACAAATACCCTGCAATGGGTTGGCTTAGACAATGGAATTTATTGGCTCATGGTTTTGAGGTGAGGAGAAGTCCAAAGTTGAGTTGCCAACAAGATGATGCTTTCTCCCAAAAGAGTATGGCATTCTGGGGCTGGCTGGCAGCTATCCTTGGTCCTTGGCTTTTCTGTCACATGGCAACGCACATGGTAGCCTCTGCTGGCTTCTCCTTTCTCTTCGGGTTCTGCTGATTGCCAGCTTCTGGCCGCATATTTCAGTCTGTGAATAAAGGACCCAGTACTAGGATTAAGACACATCCTGAGTCAGTTGGGCCACACATTAACTGAAGTAACCTCTTCAAAACATCCTGTTTACAATGGGTTCACACTCATAGGAATGGATTAAGATTAAAAACCTGTTTTGGGGGCTACATGAGTTCAAGCCACCACAAATAAGATGGCCAAATGAGTAACTTATTTATTGAAAGGCTTAATTGGCATCTAGGTATGCCACACAGTAATCAACCAATATGCATTAATCTTATTCTATGCAAGACTTTGTACCAGGCACTGGGAAATTCAAAGATAAATGAGATTTGGTCTCTCTTCTTGATAAACCTGCACTTTGCTTTAGGCCATGAGTCATACTAAGTGACAAATGAGAAGCACCATATCTCCTAAAGGATTTTAGAATAAAAGATTTATCACTCTAACCTCAAAATCAGACTTCACCTATACCATAAAAAAATGTGCAATAAATAGTAATATTAGTAATAACAATTCATAATCTATACAATGTTTTATCAGTTTGAAGCACTTTACTTAGACATTACCTCACATATACTTCACAACTGAGGAAGAGTGAGTGTGCAAGTCTGTCACAGGCAGTATTATTAGAAATGGAAGGCAATCATTACAAGGGAAAGTTAGGGTCAGATAGAAAAGGACCTCAGATCCCAGAAGCTGTAAGTTTTGGATTGTACATTTTAGGCTTTCAAGTTTTTTAATACATGTTTATATATGTGTATAGATATCATTTTTTAAAAATGAAGTTGAGTTTTGCCTTAGGTAGATTGTCTTGTGTAGGTTTCTACTTAAAGTTCAAGAAAATCCAGACTGCCAAGATTATGTCATACAACTGCCTGCTCTGGGAAGGTTCTTCTCGTAACTGGCAATTTTAAACTATAAGCCAGAATTCACACATATGATCTAATAGTTCTTACAAAGTTCTCTTCATAGAGTAATTGTGTATGTAAGATGTGTTTCTTTTTCAAAAAGGAATTTTTTAAAAAATCCTCTTCTGTGAATTCTCAGGTGGAATATTTCTAGAGGATTGAGGTTACTCTAACAATTGAAAATGGTAAACAGTCTTCATTCAAACATTTCCTTTCAGAATTGATTTTACTCTAAAACTAGATAGTGAAATATCTGCCAACGGAGTTAGCAGAGTTGGTGAGAAATTAAGGAAATGACCTATACTTAATATAAAATAAAGACAACCAAATGGCACCAGTTAAGAGTCACAGATGATTACATGAACTTTTCAACCCTCATAACTATGTATAACCTATGGTAACAAAGTCTAGTGACATAAAGGAAAGCCTTTGCCTCTTGTGAGATTTTATGAGTCTTTCCCTTTCTTACTATATAATTTTCCTATTTTTCCCTATGGGATATAATTTTATATTGAGTAGATGATAAATAATACTTTGTAGCTTACATGATATAAAACCTTTTGTGGTTCATAAGATGTCAACTCTTATCTCCATTCATTTTGTAAATGCTAATTACATCTTCCACATAATATCCATGTGATGTCAATATAATTTATCATACACAAATACATGAAAATTAGTTAGAGGAGATTTGAATTGCAAAAACTCATGGCAGGAAAAAAAAAGGTTGCTTTCAAGTAGTTGAAAATCTCTGGATGAGTTCCAAGTAATGTCATCATGAGGTTGGTTTTTGGTGAATATATGCATTCCCTTTTGGGAAAAGGGAATCAAAATGTATTAGTATGTACCATGTTCCAATTTTAGTAAACATTTTAGTTTTAGCATGCTTTGAAAAAATTTTACCTCATTTAATAATCAAAACTTTTTGAAATATATTTTTGTATCCCTCTTTTAAAATTTAAATTAAAGATGTATTGAGTAGCCCAAGTTCATACAGCCAACCTGTGATACCAAATCAGTGCTGTTTTTGCATTCAAGTTGTTCTCTATTTTATGTGTCTCTTAACTCCTGACCCACATCAAAGGTATACATAAAGTGTCAGAGTTTAAAGAATATAAGAGGATTAGTAGATTTTAGGATTATTAGATTTTTAGAATACTAAGGTTATTAGAGAAAGCTACTGATCAACTAGGAGTCCTATGATCCCAAGTGGAATGGGCTCATGTTTTTCCCTCCTTTCCTTTCCTTTTGAACTCAAGTTAAACAAAGGAAATTCTTCAAGAGTTCCCTTTGGAGATTTCAATGTGTCCCTGTAGTTTGGCTTGTGTATGAATTGCCTAGAACATTTAGTGTAGAAAGATAAACTCGTTATATGTTGATGAAGCAAACAAAGGGATTACACTCCAGTTTTTTAGGGCAAAGATTTTATTAGTGTATCCCATGGACTGAGGGTTGACAGATTGAACAGATAAAAATACAGATACCCAAGAGATTTGTTTTATCCCAAATACTGCAAGGGATATACTGATATTTAAAATATGCATGGAGTACCTGAAAGTCACATTTAACTGCTTGTCCTGTACCATATTTTTTCTGTCAGTCCTACTTGCACTCAATAAGAGCTGTTTTGTGAGAAAGACCCAGAGGGAGGTGTTCTGAGAGCCTGTCCAAGGGAGTGGGGGATAGATTTCTGTAGTAAAAGTAAGCCATTGTTGGTTTACTTCCAGGCGTTGAGCTACAGTAAACAACTCATCAGAATTTACCTGCCTTAATTATCAGCAAAGAATCTATAAGCCAGGACATCCAGTAATATAAGGAAAAATTGCTGACCATCTGGAGAGCCCAAGAATTGTACAGAGTAACTTTAAACACTCTTATCAGATAGTATCAAAGTCCAATCTTGATGTGCAGGAGAGAGGAATAAGAGCTTTGCTATTCTTTACTCCAAGTCTCAAGAATTTGAAACTTCAATTAGCAAGATGGGGCTGGGGGAGCAGGGGCACTGGGTGGAGGGAGAAGAGTCCAAACATGCTTTGTTTACAGACTGCAGATTTTCCACTTAAGTCAGATCTGAGCTTGAGAGTCCTTGTAACCAAAATCAAAGTTGACATTTGCATTTGATGGAATTGAAAATTTTTAAATATTGAACTGAAAGTACTTTAAAGTGACCTAAGAAATATTTGTACTAGCTGGTGTTGCTAAGATGTTATAGGTTGAAATTATCTCAAAATGAAACTTTACAAAATAAACAAACAAACCAGGACATTTATGAGACAGTTGGTATTTTTATCCCTGGGGCAGAGGAGGAACTCTAGCTCATTGACCTGGTTTAAAGGACCAACAAGAGACAAAATTAAGTTGCCCATATGATTAAGCTCTGGAATTCAGTTTTTTTATTCAACACTTTGTTCAACAAGATTGCTCAGATGGATAAATAAATACATAGATACATATTAAGATACATAAATAGAAGACAAAATATTTTACAAGATAGATACATGCATACATACATACATACATGAAAATGTAGTGTTTTAAAGTATAGATAGAAAAATAGATAAATAGATAAACGTTTTATCCACATAAAATTGATAACTGATAGAAAGCTAGGTAGATGATAGATAGACAGATAGAAGGTAGGTAGAAGATAGACAGTAAGATAGAGGATTTACACACTCAGGACTCCCAATATCTTCTCTTATCTCATGGCTTGTACCTCATGATCAAACCATAGAGTTTCTTTCACAAGGAGTAGATGATATTCCTTCTTTCATTAACTTGAATCCTGAGGATTGTTGGTCCCTACAAATGAGGTAAGTAGGATGGAGGGGAAGTGCCTCTCAAAGAGGAAAATAACTGGGTCCCCCTTTCTGCCTCAGGGTATTATGGAAAAGACAGTGTGAAGGGAAAAGATAAGGTAGGAGTTAAGGTGGCAGGGAGCTCATTTTCCAAGCATCAAGCAGGCAGAAAACTGCAGAAATATTGGAAACCTCATGCCTGAGAACACTGGGACCACTTACCTGCTTCAATTTTTTTGACCACAAATGCAGCTGTAAGCATTCCCTACAGCCCAGTTTTAGTGGAGAGAATTCATCCAAAAACCATAATTTCTTTTGCAATTAATGGTATCTTGGTCTTGTACAAATAGCAGATTTTTATTTATTTGTTTTTGCTTTATTTTTTTTTTTTTTTGTTTTATTCTTTACCTGTTGGTGGATTTTCTGGATGAGTCTATCTTTCTCAGTGAAATGATTAGGCCTGTTATGGTAACCTCTGATGTGGAGCTGTGCATCTGATCCAGTCCCTGGAGGGATGACAGCTGAGGTGCACCTTGTGTCATCAGGCCTTTTGGAAAGATTTTCTGGTACCTACTGCTGGAGTCTCTGTTCCCAGATTTTGCCTCTGACCATTAGGTCCATCTCCTATTTGGTGGATTTGTACTTCACCTCAACTGAGCACTCTGATAATCCTCTTAGCTGATGCCATTAGGAAGAAAGAACACCAGGCACAACCAAAATGCTTGAGGAATTATCTTGAGGAAAGTCTTCCACTGAAGCTCTGAAAGCCATGGAGGCCATATGTGCTCCCTCAGATGCTGGCACAATTTTTTTTTAGAACTTACATTAAACCAGGGAGAATTGGGAAAGACAAATCCAAAACTCACTGAGATTGGTTCCAATACACTGGCAAAGTGAAACATAAGGTAGAAATAAAACTCACTTATAGAAAAGTAAACTTATATTTCTTTATTACCTGAGTGTGTGTGCTGAGATTCGCACACACTACAATGGGTATTATGGATAATGTGGATAGGAGTTGGACTGAGTGGGTAGAGAAAAGGATATTTCAGTGAAAATAGTGAATGTGTAGGCCAATAATTTAGGTTTTCTGTGTTCTATCTCCTTTATCTCTCTACTCTCCTTTCCTTGATATTCTTCTAAGAGCACATAAGAAAGTACCATATTACTCTTATTTTTTCTGTCTCTCTTTTGTTTAACTTTCTCATCTCCAAGCTTCTTCATTCTCTAACAGAACACCATAGCAAATATTGGTTGGTGTATAAATTCATCTTCAACAACTATTGTTCCAAAATTTGTTTGATAGGCATGTGTGATCAGTAGATGAACTTTCTATAAGTAGATATGCCTTAATATATATTTTAGAATTAATTGGCTTTGTAATGTAAGCCATGTACTGTGGTTTACGCTTTAGCAGTGGCTGTATTTGTACAGCAGCATTCTTCTAAGTTGCATACAAAAGGTCAGTCATTTATTGTAATTCTAGAAGGAAAAAAATGTAATATGCTAGTTTGCTTAACAAACTCATGAGAAAATTGAGCACAAATTAAGAAATATGCTTTTTCTTACATTTTTAGATATATGAAGTTTAATTTGAAACCCAACTTATATGAAAAAATTAAAGATAAATATAAGAAAGAAAGAAAGAAAGAAAGAAAGAAAGAAAGAAAGAAAGAAAGAAAAAGAAAGAAAGAAAGAAAAAAAAAAGATATCCTCAGAACCACAAAATCAATAGCAATACTGGAGTGGTTTATGAATAAAGATTCTCTGTGCACTAGTCATAGATTAATTTATTGATCTCAAGAAATGACTGGCAAAAGTATTCTTTTTTTTCAAGTAGGTAAACTGAGGCAGCACATATCTAGTTGACTGAAAACCATAATTATTTATTCTTCGAACACTTCTTCAGATGATACTCCTTAGACAAAACTGCCTCAGACAATGCTCCCTTCTAGGACAGAATCAATAATCCCATTTCTGTATTTGTCTATCAATATTGTCAATAGTGCTAGAAAAACATTCATCACGCCATGTTACAGTCTTTCAATGTTTACATGCTTTAATGTAGTAATGACATACAGTGTTTTTAATGGTATACAGATTATATATGTCTGGTGAGGTATGATTTGATTCTAAAAAAATGAATAGCCATTATCCGGGTGGTAATGAGGGAAGACTAATTTAGGTGGGTAGCGAGGACAGAATTTACAGAGACATGGAGCATTTAAAGGAAAGAGCTAGTCAGGGAAACAAGATATTTGTTGTTGGCCCATTGTGGCTGACTTGACAGATAGGTAGATGTAAGATATCTTATGACCACTGTGTGAAGGGCTTTGGTGCAGGGCAATTGCTTATTGACTTAATCTCAAATACAGTGCAGAGCCCAGTGAGGATTTTAGAAGGGACACAGCCAAATTTGTTTTAATAATAATATTAAGATGATTATTGCATAGAGGAAAACACTAGGGATTAGAAACTAGTGATAGTTATCCTTTACTCAGATCATTTTCTGTTTGATCACTGCTTTATTTCTAAATGTACGGTAATTAGGTAGTAAATATGCTTGATCACAATACAAACAACTTAGAAACTACTTGGATTAGACATTTCTGCTACTTGATGTCCCCTGTAGACTTCTCAGTTTGTGAGTCTTGGTGAAGATGAAGAGGAGTGGGGAAGATAATGGCTATCTTAGCTCTACTACTTAATTGGCTGTGAGTCCTTCACCGTTTCCTCATTTTAAGTGGAGATAAAAATATCACCTACCTCATGGGACTTCATGTAAATTACTTAGCACAGAAACTGGCATATAATAAGTGCTTACAAATATTAACTATTTTTATTTACATGAACAAATCTGTTAGGAAGTTTGTAAAAATAATCCATGACAGAGAAACTGAGTGCATGGACTAAAATGGTGAGGAAAGACAAGCAGATTAATTGTGGAGATAGTTCTAAAATTATAATCAATAGAATTAGTTATATAAGAATTAAGAAAAAATAAAAACACATAAAATTTTAGCTCATATAATGCTCCAGTGACTATAATGTTGGACCAACAAGCTGTTAAGAGGATCTTGTACACTGTCAAATTATAATACATAAGTAGCTGTTCTCCTTTCTTTATATAAATGATTATCTATGAGTGAGATAATGAGCAGCCTCTCTGCCTATGAGGACATGGATGTGTTTGGGCTGAAATTTCCTAGGTTCTTGTGTTTGTCTGTGGAAACATTCAGGCATGATCTACTGCTTGTTTTGTATATTCATAAAATGTCATTGAGACCAGAAGATGACACAAGGGTCTATACTTTACAGGTAGGAAGCAATTAACATTTTCTGCTACTTAATCCCTCAGTTAAGTTTGTTTTTCTTAGTTAAAATCATCAAGATAAGGGCAAAACCCCTAGTACAGACCACTCTCAACTGGTCTCCTGCTGTCAATGGTGCTGAATGTTGTGGATTAAGGATGGGTGATACAGATGGGCTCCTCTGTGGGTCGCCCACAGAGGATATCAGTTTTCTCAACTGCCTTTTATTGACCTTGGCATCATTAATTTCTGTTTTTCTCTTTTGTCTCAGAAACATTGAGAATTTTAAAATTTCATGGCAGTTTACCCATAACATTAGCATTAAATTCCCACCCCCATTCCATGAATGGGAAGGAAATGAATAGCTTTGAAACTCATCCCATTCTACAGTTTAGAAAAGTAAATTAGATAATGTAATTTGGATGTTCCTCTACAAATCCTAATCCCCCAGAAATAAGCAAAGAAAAGAGCTGCACAGGAAGATATTCTGTAATTATATTTTGATTCCCCAGTGTCACCAATGTTCATTGTATACTTAAAAGTATTTCAAGATAAAGAGGATTCTTTATGCAGTATCTGGTTTAGTCAGTATAAGACTCAAGTGTTACACAATTGGGAAAAATAAAATATGAATTTTATAAAGTGACTGAATAAATCTTAGGAGGATGTATAATCAGATAACTGCAATGCTATTTATACTTGTGTAAGGAAGACGAGGTATCCTTTGATTTAGATCAATCTAGATAATAAATGACTATCATAACCCTGAGAAATGAGAATTTTTCCTTTAATTGCAAGTTTTTGCTTTTCAGAATCTTAGTATAATTAATTCATAATTTTGATTCATTTTGTGGTTTGATAGTTATAGTTATTTCAGGATTGCCATCTATATAATTTATGTTGGTATGTTCATTTTCCTTTTTGTTGACCACTGCAGATATTATAAATCAATCATTATATTAATTCCCACTGTGATAGACTTTGGCCTCAGAATCCTTCTCACCTGAGAGTGACTAGCTAATTAGGCAGCGATGGCTCATCAGGTGAAACCTAGCTGCCATTCTATCTCGTATTTTGTCAAGTCAAGGGAAAGATAATAAGCATTAGCATTTTTCTCTCTGTATGAAAAAAGCTCTGCAAAAACCTGATAGTGCTCTTGGGTTCCAATTCTTTCATGCCCAAGATATATTTCCCATAGCATTCATCATCCTTCATAACCTTATTATTGAAATTCACAGCATGACTTTTGTTTAAGTTAATATTGATCCTAGGATGTCCTTTCTTAGAGGTACTGCATGCTGATAGCATTTATACTCCCATGTGGTTGCACATTGTAGAAACATCAAGTGGTTATTTCATATATGGGAAATAAACAATGTAACCTGTACACCTAGATGATGAAGAAATCATTCAAGCTCCAAGGAGTTCTGTTACAACATAGTTACAAAATAAAGCTATCTAATCATCCACCTTTACTAAATAAAAAAGCATAACAAGAAAATAACAGAGGAAAGAATTAAGAGAAGAGAAACTCTATGGAGAGTCTGTGACAGGAAGAGTAGGTGATGCTGAAATAAGTGCTGGAGGAAGATATTTAAAAATGTTCATATATTCATAATTTCAGGAAATGTGTCTTTTATAACAGTAAAGCTGAAAAAAAAAATAGGCCCACAACCTCTTTCAAGTCTAATATTTGATTAATTCTGTTTCTCTTTTAGCTCCCCATTTTGAACCTTGTTATAGTCATCTGGAAATGAGACTACTTTTGATGCAGATACTAATGTCATCAGGAAAGACAATTGTATTTGTTTTCTATTGCTACACAACAAATTACTACAAACTTACCATCTTAAAACAACACAAATTTATTATCTCAGGGTTTCTGTGCATCAGGAGTCTGTGTATTGGTTAGCTGGGTCCTCTTCTTAGGGCTTCATTAGGCCAGGATTGAGCTGAGACTTGGGGTTCTCCCTCATGATCCCTGGTTGTTGAAGTTCATGTCTTTGCAGCTGTATGACCGAGGTCCCTGTTTCCTTGCTGACAATCAGTCAAAAAATGCTCTCAGCTCTAACATGCTGCCCGCCATTCCTTGCCACAAGGAACTATGAACCGTTTACAATATGGGTGTTTCATTTCCTCCAGGCCAAGAGGCCTGTGTTCCTCTGACTTCCTCCTCAGTGTCAGCCAGAGAATATTCTCCTCTTTACTTTAAAAGGGCCCACTTGATTAGGTCAGGCCACACTGGGGGAATCTTCCTTTTGTCATATAATGTGAAACAATTTCTGTACAACGAGTGTCAGCCAGAGAATATTCTCCTCTTTACTTTAAAAGGGCCCACTTGATTAGGTCAGGCCACACTGGGGGAATCTTCCTTTTGTCATATAATGTGAAACAATTTCTGTACAACGACCATGGTAATTAAAGAATGATTATGCAAATGAAAGTGGCATCAAGCGCAAGAGCTTATATTAAAACAATATGTTTGCATGTTATGTAAAAGTGCCAATAAATTAAGTAATATTTTTCTGTTTCTGGAGACATTGAGAGGTGCTAGTCAGACGATTAGGCTATTGTGTCCATTCTCTGTGAACTTAGATTGCTTACTCTTTCTTAGTCCCACTTTCATCATTTGTAAAGTAAGGTTTTAATAATGCCTATCTCTTAGAGTTGTTCCCAGGATCAAATGTTAGATTTTCATTAAAGGATTTTGTAAACCATAAGGAATAAAACAAGTGAGTCATTGTTATAATCATTATGTTTTATTATTTCCTGTTGAATCCCAAATCAGCTATAATATTTTGGCTTGTTTTAGTCAGTATTTATTTATAGAAAAACATAGCTTTAATTTTTAGTTTAAGGCATGTTATGATGCTTAGTTTTGTGTAACTTTTTTGTTTTCTTCTTTTATTTTTCTTTTTAATTTAGAATTTACAGAGTTGTTTCTCTGCCTGTGCTGCTGGATATAGCACACACATTTAAAGAAGCAGCATTTATACATCAAAGGATGTTCTTCTTAAATACATAAGCTAATTGAATTAAGGTTGCTTCAGACTGCCTAGCAAAGCCTGAGACTTTTTTGATAGCAGGTCAGTTTATTATAATTGAGTCTCCAAAAGGACCTCACCAAAACACATGGCAAATGGGTGAAATACGGCATTAGAATTTGTGGGCATATTAATTTTTATGACATTAGGAAAATAAATAAGTCAAAGAGATCAAGCATAGCAATAAAGATCTTTTATGAACTATAAAGAAAACAGCTTCTTTATTATCAAAAGCCATCTGAATATGAACATGAGAAGCAAAAACAAAACAAACCCAAAAAGCCTTGTTGCTGTCCTTGTGTTACAGATAGGACTCTCATGCATAGATGATCTCTCCAGAAAATTAGAAAAAAGAGGGAGGGGTAGGTCCAGAACAACACAAAATAAATGATATTCAGTAAAATGGAGTTTTATTGAACCATTATTGCCAAGGTTAGAATTTAACAACAGGGCAGTCCATCAGTCCAATTCAAGAAGATTCCTTAACTGGAGTAGCAAATATACATAACTGTTAGATCTTACTAAGTGGTGGTGCTTATAAGTAGATTTTATGAAATCTCACTGGTTTTTAAATTAACGTGTCTTAAATGCCAAAAGTAATATCTGAGTTTAGATGTAATGTGCAATCGACTTATCAAAACCCTCTTTTCTTTACTTAAGCTCCTTCTGAATTCCACTCTGAAAAACTCACTTTTGATTAAACTGAGTTGTGGGCTTTTAAAACCTGCAATTTTTGTGACTTTTAACAAAAAATAAATTGAAAAATAAAATTATTTATTGCCTTATATATAGCATCAGTTCAATGGCATTGGTACCTGATCCAGATAAGAAATAAGGAAAATGAGATGAATTATTGGCCTATTACATCAATTTATTATTTTAATTATGTAAACTTTTTCAACAAAGAACAATAAATTTTATATCTGGAGAAGATATAAAACTTGAAACATTTATAATCTTATTGTCCACTCAAATAATTTAAATTTCCCAAAGTAAAACAAAGGGCTGAATGATTCAAAAGGAGGCTTTTCCCATTAACGTGTTCTGTCATTCAGCTTTCAATATTAAGAAAGAAAGAGGGAGAGAGGGACTGAAAGAGAGAGAGAGAAAGGATGGAAGGAAATAAGGAAGGAAGGAAGGAAGGAAGAGAGAGAGGGAGGGAAGGAGGAAGGAAGGATATTATGTAATGACAGCCTTTAGATGTTTCTCTAAAAATTTCTTCAGTGACTATGTGGGGATAGAATGGGGATAGAGGTTGAATAAAAATACATGTTGACTTTACATGGTCTTAACTTTAAAAGTCAAGCACTTATATAGAAATTTATAAATAAAACAGATATGTTAGAAGATAATGTGCAGAAGTTGAGGAAAGAAGGGTGCAGGGAAAAGGGTCAGCAAAACCATCAAAGGCCTCAGAAATATGGTATAGTTTTTTTAACAGGAGTAATGTTCTTAATACTGTACCCTTAGGAAAATATTAGATTCTCTTACATATTTAGAAGTCAGGATCAATGCAATATTTTCATAATTGTGTTTATATTTATGAGCAGAACAATTGGCCACTAGAATCTCATTTATCCTAACTCTATAGTCTTTGTATACTAGTTGATGCGCTCAATAAATTAGAAAAAATTATGGATATTAATAATATTTGAATTTTCACACTACAAAGCCCACAAGTATTCACATTTTAAATAATTTTCCACAATAGGTCACTAGATGCTCCTTTATGAGGAATTTGTTTATTCCATTCAACAGATTCAACATGATCCAGTATTTATCAATCTGTGAATAGACAACAATGAATAACACAATCTGTTCATCTATTAATAAAGCAGTCACTGTATGTCAAGGAATGTGTGTGGTATATGAGACCATTAACATTTCCATATCTGACTTGCCATTCATCCTGCAAGCCACACTTCTGTGTTGCCTGTCCATGCCCATGATTTTCTCTAGAGAAAAATGGAATCAGTCTAATAAGCCAAGGTAAAAAAAAAAAAAAAAAAGTCTCCTGACTACAATGAAGGACACCTGTCTATAAGATCTAAACCAAACCCAGAACAACAGAAAGCCTTAAATTATATTTTCCATAATTTTCTTGTCCATGAAACTTTCACACAGGTCCAGGGACATGAACTTAGCAATTCTGAAAAGTGGTGGAAGCTTTTATTTAAGAGTATTTTTTAATTAAATGACTACCAGGATTTCTTCCAACACAGACATATTTAGATGTCAATGGACCTAACCTGAAAATTCTAAGAAGCTTTTAAGTAAGGAAATTGTAATTTCAGTGTACATTCTTTCTTTCAGCATTTTATTCTCAAACCTTGCTGTGACTGATTTGATGGGGTAAGAGATCAGAAATAGGGAAACAGGTAACCAAGCAATCCTTCCTATCATATGGAAGAATCTTTCCTGCGAAGTAACATAGGATGTGGTCATTAATTGATATTGAAGAAATAAATAACATTATTCAAGCAGTCTTTATGATTGAAATGGAAGATAAAAAATTCCTTGGATCATGTCCTGCTCTTGATGCCTATCTAAATGGGGACAAAAGAAAAAAATAAAGAAAAAATAAAAAGAAAAGCACCAGCGACAACCAAATGAAAAACGGGTCACAATCTCTTGCAATACATTTAAAAATAATGACCAGAGAAATAACAGTGTGTACAAATACAATAAAGAATGACTCCTAAATCATGAATGATTCCATAAGATCTTAGTTATGAGTTGACAAAACTCTTTTAATTCTTACTAATGCTTCTTCCTAAAAGGAGTAAATGAAAGTCACAGAGTACATAAAAAGTTGGAGAAATGATCCATAACCTTACCTATTCTCCCAGGAGAAAAATCATATATATCATCATCCAGATAGAGTGAAATAAGCAATCTTGCAATGAATTTTCCTTTTCATTCCCCTGCTTTCCTGATAAAGAACAGCAGCTAGGACACACACAAAATAGTAGGCTCTCATTCTGCAGCTTTGTTCATACCTTCCATTTTTGACAAGTTTTGATTGATTTGAGGTCAGTTTTGTTTATTTTTTCTCTGTAAACTATAGAATAGGGCTTGATCTACTGGAAGTAATGGAAGGAGGGTGGAAGGAAAGAAGGAAGGGAAGAAGGAATGAAGAGAGAAAGGAAGGAAAAAGACCAAAAAAATAGTCATATTTGAAACCCAACTCAAAAAATAGAAGGTAAATCCTCTGGATAATATCATGCTTTATAACTTAACATGATTATAAATTTGATAAAACTGGAGCTCCAAATTAAATTGATAAAATAACAAAATTATGTAAATAGGGAGATTCAAAACCAAAGGAAAGAAACTGAAGGCAAACCAGCATCATTATAGCACTAATAAATAAATTATTAATATTTATAAACTGAATTAGTGAGTCTAAAAATCTAAATACTAAGAATTAATTCTTGAACAACAGTGAAAGCAGATTAAATTTATAAATAGATTAAAGAGCACAATTGCAAACTATTAAGAATAGAAGATACACAGAAACCCGATATAAAAATAATCGGTGCTATGAAATAGAAACCCAACCAAACTGAAATATAAGATATATTCTGTATATAATATAATTTCTCTATAATGAAGAAAGGTTTTAATCATCATTTCAGAAGAGTACATCATGTGTTAGGAAAATTTTTTGCAAAATTCTTCAACATTAATACTCAGTTTATCTTAGTTAAGTTACCGAGGTTCAACAGTAAATATTGAGGTACCCTAGCCAAAACATAGAAAAAAGAATCAGAAATACTGTGGGGAAAACTTGCCCTCTGATTTCTCCACTGCAATATTTCAAATCAGAAAACATGAAAAAAGGTCTACCAAATCTATAAATATTAAAGAAAATTATTTTTTCCCTAAGAATGATGTATCCTGCAAAAAGAAATTTTAGAAAACAGTCAAGAGGAATACATCTTCAATGAAGAAAGAACAAAGGATTTTTAATTTCCAAGGAACCTTAAAAGAAACTGCTTGGTCAATAAATTCAGCCAACTAAAAGCAAAAATAATGTCTCACTGAATACATTCAGATATAGAACACATGGTAAACAACTGTATGATTTAAAAAAAATAAAATGCAAATGCTGTGACCCTGAAAAACGCAAAAAAAAAAGTAATATAACAACTAAAAATCAGAAGTAAGTGTATAGTGAACAGAAACATGAGGGAATGTGATTACCTTTATTTTGAAAAAACAAGTAGATATTGTCAAAATTGAAAACTATATTTATTTATTGTGAAATAAAAATGGTCATTAATAGCTTATTTTTATATACACTTTACTATTTCAAGCTCTGGGATATCTTTTTTTTTTTTTTTTAGTTTTTAATTTTTATTGAGATTGTTCACATACCACACAGTTATCCAAAGATCCAAAGTGGACAATCAGTTGCCCCCAGTACCCTCATACAGCTGTGCATCCATCACCACACTTAATTTTTGTTCAATTTTTAAAACCTTTTCATTACTCCAGACAAGAAATAGAGCGAAAGAAGAAAAAAAAAAAAAAAAAAAGAAAAGGAAAGGAAACTCAAATCCTCCCATATCCCTAACCAACCCCCCTCCATTGTTGACTCATAGTATTGGTATAGTACATTTGTTACTGTTTATGAATGAATGTTGAAATATGACTAGCTATAATATATAGTTTGCAATAGGTATATATTTTTTTTCCTATAAGCTCTCTATCATTAACCTCTAGTTATAGTGTCATACATTTGTTCTGGTTCATGAAAGAGATTTCTAATATTTGTACAGTTAAACATGGACATTGCCCACCACAGGATTCTGTTTTATACATTCCCGTCTTTTGACCTCCAACTTTCCTTCTGGTGACATACGTGACTCTGAGCTTACCCTTTCCACCACCTTCACACACCTTTCAACACTGTTAGTTATTCTCACATCTTGCTACCAACACCTCTGTTCATTTCCAAACATTTAAGTTCATCCTAGTTGAACATTCTGCTCATCCTAAGCAACCGCTCCCCATTCTTTAGCCTCATTCTATATCTTGGTACCTTATATTTCATGTCTATGAGTTTACATATTATAATTAGTTCCTATCAGTGAGACCCTGCAATATTTGTCCTTATGCGTCTGGCTTATTTCACTCAGTATATTGCCCTCAAATTTTTGTCGTCAACCCACTTTTTTTTACGATGGTTTTATTCACATGCCATACATTCCAGCCTAAGTAAACAATTGATGGTTCCCTGTATAGTCACATATTTATGTGTTCACCACCTTCACCACTATCTATATAAGGGCATCTACATTTCTTCCACAAGGCAGGAAGGAGAGTCAAAGAAGGTAGAGAGGCAAAAGAAAAAAGAAAGAGGAAGAAAAAAAATGACAGCTAGGAAGCAGCAAAAGGAAAGATAACCTTAAATCAAAGTAGAATAGTCAGACACCACCACCAATATCAAGTGTCTCACACCCCTCCCCTATCCCCCCCCCCTTATCTGCATTTACCTTGGTATATCACCTTTCTAACATTAAAGGGAGCATAATACAATGATTCTGTTACTTACAGTCTCTAGTTTATGTTGATTGCATCCCTCCCCCAATGCCTCCTCATTTTTAACATCTTGCAAGGTTGACATTCGCTTGTTCTCCATCGTGAAAGAACGTATTTGTACATTTTATCACAATTGTTGAACACTCTAGGTTTCACTGAGTTACACAGTCCCAGTCTTTATCTTTCCTCCTTTCTTCTGCTGTCTCACATGCTCCCAACCCTTCTCTCTCAGCCATATTCATAGTTATCTTTGTTCAGTGTACATACCTTGCTGTGCTAACATCTCCCAAAAAAAATTGTGTTCCAAACCTCTCACTCTTGTCTTCTATCACTCTGTAGTGCTCCCTTTAGTATTTCATGTGGGGCAGGTGACTTGTTCACAAAGTCTCTCATTGTCTGTCTGTTGGAAAATAGTTTGAGCTCTCCCTCATATTTGAAGGACAGTTTTGCTCGATATAGGATTCTTGGTTGGCGGTTTTTCTCTTTCAATATCTTAAATATATCACACCACTTCCTTCTTGCCTCCATGGTCTCTGCTGAGAGCCGCACATAGTCTTATCAAGCTTCCTATGTATGTGATGGATCGCTTTTCTCTTGCTGCTTTCAGGATTCTCTCTTTGTCTTTGACGTTTGATAATCTAATTATTAAGTTTCTTGGCATAGGCCTATTCAGATCTATTCTGTTTGGAGTACGCTGTGCTTTTTGGATCCTTAATTTTATGTCTTTCATAAGAGATGGGAAATTTTCATAGATAATTTCCTCAATTATTGCTTCTGCCCCTTTTCCTTTCTCTTCTCCTTCTGGGACATCAATGATACAAACATTCTTGTATTTCATTTCTTCATTAAGTTCCTGAAGACATTGCTCATATTTTTTCATTCTTTTCTTCATCTGCTTCTTTGTGTGTAGGCTTTTAGTTGTTTTGTTCTCCAGTTTCTAAGTGTTTTCTTCTGCTTCTTGAGATCTGCTGTTGTATGTCTCCACTGTGTCTTTCATCTCTTTTGTTGTGCCTTTCATTTCCATAGATTCTGCTGGTTGTTTTTTTGAGCTTTCAATTTCTGCCTTATGTATGCCCAGTGTTTTCTTTATAGCCTTTATCTCTTTCGCCATATCTTCTTTAAACTTTTTGAATTGATTTAGCATTAGTTGTTTAAATTCCTGTATCTCAGTTAAAGTGTAAGTTTGTTCCTTTGACTGGGCCATAACTTTGTTTTTCCTAGTGTAGGTTGTAGTTTGTTGTTGTCTAGGCATCTGACCTCCCAGGCGACCCCAATCAGGTTTTCCCAGAGGAGAACAGGCTCAGGTCATAGAAAGAGGAAATATTCAGTGTCTGGTTTCCTTGATGGTTTTTCTTAGAGGATCGACACACCCTGTGTTTTTTCTGCCCAGGAGGTACACCTGTCAGCCTGTCAGGGCTGCTATAAGGGGGTGTGGCCCATGGCTCTCCTCCCCCAGGCTTTGGGGTCTGGTTCTGGTAAGGCAGGTAGTAGAGCTGGGCCCCACCCTTTCCTCTTGGGAAGCTATGCCCCCTCCAGAGGGGTCCTTTGCATATAAATAGATTCTTTGTTTCTCCAATTCAGAGTGCTGAGATTTTAAAATGGCTTAGGCTTTCTCTACTGCAAAGAGCTGTGAGCTGAAAATGGCTGAGGTTTTCTCCTCTGAGCTGCCTAGGTTGAGAAAGAGAGAAAGGGATAGAAAGCTCCCAGATTCACCCATCGGCCAGAGATGACACCCGATACTCTGGGCTCCCCGACCTGAGACAGATATGTCCCCTGACTCTCCCAAGTCAGTCATCACCAAAAGCCTCTGTCTGCTTGTTGGGGATTCGCAGTCTGTATTGAGCAGTTAACATTAAAACCCAGTTGGAGCTGGGCTGAGGTACACTTGCATGTTCAGAGAGTTCTGCTCTCTAGCACCATGAGGCTTCCATGAGGGAGGGGCTCTTGGCTTGGGTCTGCAATTTTTACTTACAGATTTTATGCTGCAATCTAGGGCATTCCTCCCAATTCAGGTTGGTGTGTAATGAGTGGACAGTCATGTTTGTCTCCCTGCAGTTATTCCAGGTTATTTACTAATTTTTCAGTAATTTATGAATTGTTCCAGGGGGACTAACTGACTTCCACTCCTCTCTATGCCACCATCTTATCTCCTCTCTGGGATATCTTTTAAGGAAATTATTTTTTTAAATATAATAGAGAAACTCCAGGAAGAGTAAATATAAGCTAAGATTTATTTGGGGGAAAAAATGTACTTGAGAGGATTAGTAACATATATGTGATACCCCCCAATTCTTAGTATTTCAAAGTTTCAAAGTTTAGGATGGGCAATATTCTTGACTCCATGGTAGGTATTCTTCTCTTCTTTCTATCTAACAAACCCAGACCTGCTTGCTGATTCTTCTTTCATGTAAAATACCACAAAGAGGAAGATAATGAAGCTCAAGACACATTTGAATTTGTCTGTCATCAAAGCATTTAATGAATTTTAATACCTCCTTCCATTTCAATTTTTCTTACATAAAAATTCAAATAAAATTTAAGTAAATATTTTTTGCAAATAACATTTATAATACTGTCTCATTTTAAAGGCATTTCTATTAATTTTTGTTTGTCTATTTTTCTACCTGTTTCCCTTTGAAGTGTATCTATATATATAGAAAATGTGTAGAAAGATTTTAATGTAATCTAACAATAGAATTTCTAGAATTAAAAGTGGTATTTTACTTTCAGCTTCTTTTCTGTGTTCTTTGAATTCTCTATAACAGGCATGTATTATGCTTAATTAATAAATTGAATGATCACTTTTTGAAGAATCCTGAAAAATCATGTGTAGATGATAACAGTACGTAATTTTTAGTGGTAAAACTACAGATGGCTATTATTTTCTACTTCATAAGAAAGGCATTCTTAAAAAAAAAAAAAGAAATAAAAATACAAAGACCTTGTGACATAAAATTAGAAACTGTGTTCTAGAAATGCAGCCAATGTGCCTGGAAATAGCAGAGTCAGATCATGGGTTTTGATTTTTAATCAATGTATAGTGGAAAGCCATTGGAAGAAAGTGAGTGACATGTTCCAGTTCATCCTTTGAAAGACCCTTGTGGCTGTTGAGTAGATGATCAAGTCTGGGGTTGGGAGTTGCCAGGTATAAAAGTGAAGATAATGAAACCAGTTAGAATATTATTGTTCGGGTTTTAGATGCCTATAATTGGGAAAATGGTAAGACTTTTCTTTTTGAGTTAGAGCAAATTGGATGTGGCATTAAAAGGAAAAAATAAAGAACGAATAAAGAATGAATTCTATTTTTGGTATGAGCAACTGATGGTGACATTTATTTTTATGGAAAATAAAGGGGTAAGTAGATTACATAGGGAGAGGGTTTGGGAATCAATATTTCTGTTTGGGATATATTACGTTTGAGATAATTTAAATCTTAAAGATATCAAGGAGATTTTCAGTATTGTTAGCCTGTAACTTAAGGAAGACATAAAGGATAGAGATATATGTTAGAGTTTCCTCCACCTTGGGATAATCTTTGAAACCATGGTACTGGATAAAATTTCCTGTACAGAGAGTGGAAAATGAGAAGATTCAGAATAAAGACCAGGATCACTGCAACAGTTAGACGTCTAATGGAGGAGTAGGAGCCAGAAAAAAGACTTAGAAGGAGAGGATAACAAGTCAGGAAGGAAATAGGAGTATGTAGAGTTATAGAAGCCTAGAGAAACAATATGTTTCTCAAAGGAAGGGCATGTTCAAACTTGTCAATTTTGGCTGAGCATCAAATAAGATGAAGTAGAATTTGGTTCTAAAAGCTTGTAGAATTTGACAAGCTTTTATTTCTAGTGACATTGCTCTCATCCCATGGTGTAGTGGGGTAAAAACCCAACTGGAGAAGTTTGAGGAGATAAAGTGAAGACAGCCAGTAAAGACAATTCATTTGTGAGAGTTTTATCATAAATGGGAAGCAAAGAATTATTGTGAATGGTTGGAAGGAAAAGTAGAGTCAAGGAGACGTTATTACCATGGGAAACTTGACAGAATTTTTTATGCCTATGTGAATGACCCACTAGAGAGAGAGAAAATGATGATGCTATATATACAAGAGCTAATTTTAGGAAAAAAAGTCTTTGAAAATTCAAAGGAGAATGAAATAGAGAAGCACAAGTGGAGGAATACATTTAGATAGGAACAAGAACATATCCATTGTAGCAAGAGTTAAGTCAGAATATGTGGGTACAGATTTATGAAAGTTCTTGAAATTATGGCAGTTCTCACATAGATTTTCCTAATAGACTATAAAACAGTGTCATCAGATTAAAGTTATGACAGAGGATTGGGAAAGAATGAGGGATATTTGAAAAGAGATACGTTGTACAAGACTCTTCTTTGAGAATAATTAAGTAATTTACCATACATGTGTTAAGAAACTATCTGGTGATGTTGAGTGCCCAATTGAGATTGTGGTTATACATTTGAAATGAATCCAGTCATCACGGTTGTTTTTTTTTTGTTGTTGTTTGTTTGTTTGTTTTTTGTTTTTTGTTTTTTTTTTTCCAGCATTGTTTGGTGCTAGATACAGGTGCAACATAGATTTGTCAAGCAAGAATGTCTTGAAAGAGAAGAGAGAAAAGATTAAATAAAATTGCAAGCAAGTATATCTAGTATTAAAATCTGGAATCTCATCCGGGTAAGGATATGATGACATGTGGAGAAAAGTCATAATATGTAGCAAGTCTTAGGGTTTAAGAGATTGAAAATCTCAATGACATCAGTGTCTAAACTCAAGAGGTTGCTGCCTAATCACTAAGCAATAAGTGAGCTGGAGATACAAGAAAAAGTATTTGAAGAGTGGAGTGTTCAAAACAGATTTTGTAGATGTTGCAGGTTCTGGTGATGAGAGGATAGAATCCCTGTGAAATGGGTGATTGTGTAGAGTGTAAAAAATATTACTGATGATAAAAAAGAATCAAGGAATAGAGACGCATAGGTGGGAGAAACCACATTACAAGCGATAAAGTTATTTTTTGTATGAAAAACACAAAAATGATGTTTTTTAAAATCGGTGGTCACCACCATTTTCTATCCCTACACTACCAAGGGATATAGCACACTGTTATCTATAATACCATCCTGATTCTGAGGGAAGGTATACATTTGGAGTCATGCCCTCTAGGAAGGTTATTTTTACAACATTGAGGGAGGCATTTAGGTTATCTCATTTGGTTGAAAACATACTCCCTTAAGATTTTTTTTTTCATTTTTATTGAGATTGTTCAGATACCATACGATTATCCAAAGATCCAAAGTGTACAATCACTTGCCCCTGGGTACCCTCATACAGCTGTGCATCCATCACACTTAATTTTTGTTCAATTTTTAGAAACTTTTCATTACTCCTGACAAGAAATAAAGTGAAAGATAAAAAAAGAAAAGGAAACTCTAATCCTCCCCTATCCCTAACCAACCCCCCTCAATTGTTGACTCCTAGTATTGATATAGTACATTTGTTACTGTTTATGAAAAAATGTTGAAATACTACTAACTGTAGTATATAGTTTCTAATAGGTATATAGTTCTTCCCTATATGCCCCTCTATTATTAACTTCTAATTGTATTGTCATACATTTGTTCTGGTTCATGGAAGTGATTTCTAGTATTTGTACAGTTGATCATGGACATTGCCCACCATAGGGTTCAGTTTTATACATTCCCATCTTTTGACCTTCAATTTCCTTCTTGTAACTTATATGACTCTGAGCTTCCCCTTTCCACCTCATTCACACACCATTCAGCACTGTTAGTTATTCTCACATCTTGCTACCAACACCCCTGTTCATTTCCAAACATTTAAGTTCATCCTAGTTGAACATTCTGCTCATACTAAGCAACCACTCCCCATTCTTAAACCTCGTCCTATATCTTGGCACCTTATATTTCATGTCTATGAGTTTACATATTATAATTAATTCCTATCAGTGAGACCCTGCCATAATTGTCCTTATGTGTCTGGCTTATTTCACTCAGCATATTGCCCTCGAGGTTTTGTCATCAACCCATTTTTTTTTTTAATATGGTTTTGTTCACACACCATACATTCCATCCCAAGTAAATAATCAATGGTTCTCTGCATGGTCATACATTTATGTGTTCACCACCTTCACCATTATCTATATAAGGGCATCTACATTTCTTCCACAAGGCAGGAGGGAAAGTCAAAGAAGGTAGAGAGGCAAAAGAAAGAGGAAAAAAAAATGACAGCTAGGAAGTAGCAAAAGGAAAAATAACCTTAAATCAAAGTAGAATAAAGAATCAGACAATACCACCAATGTCAAGTGTCTAACATGCCTCCCCTATCCCCCCCTCTCATCTGCACTTACCTTGGTATATCACCTTTGTTACATTAAAGGAAGCATGATACAATGATTCTATTAGTTACAGTCTCTAGTTTATGCTGATTGCATCCCTCCCCCAATGCCTCCCCATTTTCAACACCTTGCAAGGTTGACATTCGCTTGTTCTTCCTTGTAAAAGAACATATTTGTACATTTTATCACAATTGTTGAATACTCTATATTTCACCAAGTTACATAGTTCCAGTCTTTATCTTTTCTCCTTTCTTGTGGTGTCTCACATGCTCCCCACCTTCCTCTCTCATCCATATTCATAGTTATCTTTGTTCAGTGTACTTACATTGTTGTGCTACCATCTCCCAAAATTGTGTTCCAAACCACGCACTTCTGTCTTCTATCACCCTGTAGTGCTCCCTTTAGTATTTCCTGTAGGGCAGGTGTCTTGTTCACAAAGTCTCTCATTCTGTTTGTCAGAAAATATTTTGAGCTCTCCCTCATATTTGAAGGACAGCTTTGCTGGATATAGGATTCTTGGTTGGCGGTTCTTCTCTTTCAATACCTTAAATATATCACACCACTTCCTTCTTGCCTCCATGGTTTCTGCTGAGAGATCCGCACATAGTCTTATTAAGCTTCCTTTGTATGTAATGGATCACTTTTCTCTTGCTGCTTTCAGGATTCTCTCTTTGTCTTTGACATTTGATAATCTGATTATTAAGTGTCTTGGCGTAGGCCTATTCAGATCTCTTCTGTTTGGAGTACGCTGCGCTTCTTGGATCTGTGATTTTATGTCTTTCATAAGAGATGGGAAATTTTCATTAATTATTTCCTCTATTATTGCTTCTGCCCCCTTCCCCTTCTCTTCTCCTTCTGGGACACCAATGATATGTACATTATTGTACTTTGTTTCATCCTTGAGTTCCCGGAGACATTGCTCATATTTTTTCATTCTTTTCTCCATCTGCTCCTTTGCGTGTAGGCTTTCAGGTGTTTTGTTCTCCAGTTCCTGAGTGTTTTCTTCTGCCTCTTGAGATCTGCTGTTGTATGTTTCCATTGTGTCTTTCATCTCTTGTGTTGTGCCTTTCATTTCCATATATTCTACTGGTTGTTTTTTTGAACTTTTGATTTCTGCTGTATACATGCCCAGTGCTTTCTTTACAGCCTCTATCTCTTTTGCAATATCTTCTCTAAACTTTTTGATTTGATTTAGCATTAGTTTAAATTCCTGTATCTCAGTTGAAGTGTACATTTGTTCCTTTGACTGGGCATAACTTTGTTTTTCTTAGTGTAGGTTGTAATTTTCTGTTGTCTAGGCATGATTTCCTTGTTTATCCAAATCAGGTTTTCCCAGACCAGAACAGGCTCAGTTCCCAGAGAGAAGAAATATTCAATATCTGGTTTCCCTGAGGGTGTGTCTTAGAAAATTGCTCCAGCCTTTGATGCCTCAGGTCACTGTGCTTTTCTGCCCAGCAGGTGATGCCTGTTAGCCTATAATTCTTGACTGGTGTGAGGAGGTATGGCTATGTCCCCCAGGCTCTGGGGTCTGGTTCTGAATGGAAAGGGCCCCACCCCTTTCCTCCTAGAGAAGAAAGAGCCCCCAGGTAGAGGTCATTAGCATTTCAATGGTCTCACTCTCTGCTTGTGCTGTCTCCACCCTTCCCCAAGTCACAGCCCTGGAAACTGAATATAACTGGGCTTTCACCACTGAGCCGAAAAAGAAACAGATAGTCCCCTTCAAACCCAGTCCAAGGTGATCCTCCGGCTCTCCAAGGTCAGTCGTCACCCAAAGCTTCTGTTTTTTGGGGATGTGTACCTGTAGTGAGCAGTTCACACTCGCTACTTAAAACCCCAGTTGGAGCTCAACTGAGCTATATTCACTTGCTGGGAGAGAGCTTCTCTCTGGCACCACGAGGCTTTGCAGCTCGGGCTATGGGGGAGGGGGTCTCATGACTTGGTTCCGCAGGTTTTACTTACAGAATTTATGCTGTGTTCTTGGGCATTCCTCCCAATTCAGGTTGGTGTATGATGAGTGGATGGTCTCGTTTTTCCCCCTGCAGTTATTCTGGATTATTTACTAGTTGTTTCTGTTTTTTTGTAGTTGTTCCAGGGGGACTACTTAGCTTCCACTCCTCTCTATGCCACCATCTTGCCCCGCCTCCTACTCCCTTAAGATTTTGATACTACCTATTAGCACCATCCCTAGGAAAGAATTATGACCTGTTAGTTTTATGTGAAGTCCTTAATGTTTACCTAAGATGCATGCAATGATATTCTCCCTTTTGACAATGCAAAATTATGATATCTGTGCACAAGCTTAGCACACTGCACTCTTTATTCACTGTCTTCCAAGTAGGCAGAAATCAAGGTATATATCACTCAAAGCACGAGCAATGCTGTTGGTGAAGTGGCAGAGTAACATGGAGGTTATTGAAATGCTGGTTTTCACCATGAAAGTGCTGTACAGATGAACTGTCTAAGAAGGGATCAATAATTATTTTTTAAGAGTTTGAGGCCAAGCTCATTTGTCTGGAGTCTAGAGTAGATTCAATGCAGGAAGGAGAAAAATGATTTGTTTTGAATAAATTAATAGCTGGATTTTGATGCCTCGTGTTCTATTATAGCAGTTTCAGTTATGATCCCCATTTTAGAGTTGAAGAACCTGATAATTAAAATGTTTGCTCAAGGTGTCAGCAAATGAGTACTAGACTTAGAATCTGGACTCATGTCTTTTGACTCCCAAACTCGTGGGGCTCACCTTTAAATGATAACAATCTTGTGTATCTATCACCATTTTAGGGTTTGGTTCAGAGACTTGTAACATTAATTAAGAGTACTTTACAGATGATAGAGTTGGAATTTCATTTTTCATAACAGCAGAATTTTCTGACACCTCAATAAAGTCTGTTGATGAGTTGGTAAGTAAGGGAATCATTGCAATATAGTAAATATCTCTTAAACTTTGAAATGCTAAATATATGTATATATATTTATACAAAATATGTGTATATATGTATATAAAATATAAAATATGTATATATGCATATATTTCTATAAAATATTTACATATATATGTATATATGCTTATATAAAAACACTCAGATTATTTTTCTTTATTCATATAATGCTCTTTTATAATTCTAATTCCCTCCATACAACTATCTTATCCTTCTTTCCCAAGATATTTTAGCCCTTAGCTTAAGAGAAGATATTTGCATATACCTCAGACATCATAACTTATATGCTCAGTAATATATGAAATATATATATATATAGCTTAATTAATCTAAAACATGATCTTATAACCTCAAAGGATACATATTTAATCACAAATTGTCTAGAAGTCACATCGTAAACAGCCACTGGCAGTGCTTATAGACAATATTAAACTAAACATTTAGACAGATTTCTCTGATATTCATCTTTACTTTGGTGAATTTCATGTTAACAAATATCACTAGTTTTAATATATTTTTAGACAAATGTTAACCAAAAGAAGAAAAGATCACTTAATTGGCAGCATCCCTAAATCTATAAAAAAAGAAATACTACAAAACAATTTTATGTCTAAAAACATCTCAAGGTTCAATTTGAATATATTCAGTTGAACATGTTATTCTCTTTGTTTCCTTCACTTTTTCATTTAAAAAATCCAGTAAAATTGCTATATGCATGGACACTGCCCCAGACTCTTTGTTAGATGCATGTTTTGCTTTTAACTGTGGCTTCCAAAGCTACCTTGAGATAGTCATTTTCAAGAAGATGTTGATCACAAATATGGTGATGCTGACTTTGTAATATTAATACCAAGTCTACATCCTCTTTGTGGTGGGAATGGCAGGAAACTGACCTATACTAAGCAACTGTTCTTTATGCCAGGTTCTTAGCATACATAATTCATTTAAAAATGAAAATTGTCCTGTAAAGGGAATGCACGAGCATACCCATTTTACAGATGGAAAATTGGAAACTCAGGGAGATAGAGTTTAAGCCAAGTTTCAGTACACTTTTCTGCCCCCTACCCCAGACATAGTGTTCAATCTCAAAATTCCTCACTTCCCTCTGGCAATGGGTAATGCATGCCTACTCACTCCAATAAATGCCCAGATCTTTGTAATTCCCTCTCTATAGCTTCTATTTCTGATGATGCACATTCATTATTGATTCTGAAAACTCTCAAAAGTTAGAGGCTTTATCTTCTACTTCCTATAAAATTCTTGACACCTTTAAAAGGATGGACCAGCATATGTTGTCAATAGTCAGAAAATCAAATAAGTATTAACATAAATGTTCTTCTTTTTTCACATATGGATCAAACCTTCTGCAGCCTCATTTTCACATTCCACCTGAATCCACATATCTTTGGAAATAATCAGAAGGCATAATGTGGAATGTCTGTCCATTTGTGTGGACAGACATAGGGCCTCACTCAGACAACTGTGCAAACATTGAACAGTAACAAAAAATAAACTCTTCACATTATATATGATCACTGGAATCAGTATATTTTGCAAAGTGATGAGTGAAAAGGAAGTTGAAAAATGTGCGTATTTATACAGTTAGCCAGAGGAAGAAAGACTTGGTATAGATGTAGAACATTTCTCTGTGTTTAAACTAATCACTTACTGGTTAAGGATGAAATGAGATTCTAGAAATTGTTTGAAAGAAGGAGTGTGGCGAGTACGATGAGCTAGCCATAATGTGCTTTGGGAGGGGTCTAAGATCAGAGAAAAGAGAGTTATGGTTTAACAACACCGGCTAAAAACAGTACGTAAAACAGACTAGGGATTTGAGGGAGATAATGGAGAGGTCCCTTAGTTTCTAGGGCATATAATATAAAATGTAGACTGCCTGAATTTAATAAGTAAAAAGAACAATACCAAAATTTAAAATGCTGACATATTTCTCTCACTCTGTCTCTGCAACAAGAACCAATTATTCATTCTTTGGATAAAACCATTTAGCATATCAGCAAGGTGCATGGAAAACTGATTCCATTCCTTTGTAGTCACAGTACAATACATTTTTTTCAAGTGAACACATTTATCCCCTAGCTGAGAGCTCAATTATCTTAAAATATATTTTATCAAAATATTTAGTATTCCTGCTTAATAAATTGGGAACTTGGGTCTTTTAAGACAGTCTCGTACAGAAAGATGAATAGCTATAGACACAGTATCTTCATTATGACTCCTAATATACTCTATCTAAAAGGAGAAATTTGTCAAGGACAGTAGAAAATTGAACATGGCTACACTGGATATCTTCCATCTGTTCCCCAAGATTTTCTCCCCACCCTTCTCTACCTGTTTTCTACCCAGAAGGTTCATCTACCTGCATTACATCTATATATTCCAAGAACTAAGCCCTGTTAGGAAGCCTTGGGTAAGGAAGAAAGTGAAAACAGGATATTTATTCCTCTGGCCCTTTCACTTTAAGATTGCCTCAGTGGGTGTTGATAGATGGTCATGAGAATTCTCAATGCAATCTGCTCTACGCAACATCCTCTCCTTCAGTTTCTAGTAAACAAAACTTTGGGGCCTAGAAGTATGATAAATCTGCTGCTAGTCTGATTTCCTGCACTATCTTGTTTTCCTATACCTTGGTCATGCATTTATAATTAATTCCTTTTCTAACTGTGGTGTTTTGAAGCTGTTATGTACCCCAGAAAAGGCCACATTCTTTTAATCCATTCTTGTGGGTACAGACCTATTGGTGAGACATTTTGGTTAGGTTATTTCAATTGAGATGTCACCCACCCTATTCAAGGTGGGTCTTAATCCTTTCACTGGAGTTCTTTTTGAGAGGATAAAAGACCAAAAAAGCCCAGAGAGATATATAGTAAAAGAAATATATAGTAAAAGAGATATATAGTAAAAGAGATATATAGTAAAAGAAAAAAAAAAACACAGAAGAGCTGAGAGAGGAAGCACTGAAGCCAGAAGCTGAAAGCAATGAAACCTGGGAGAGAAGGACCAGCAGGCACTGGCCCTGTGCCTTCCCAGGTAGCAGAGGTGTCCCAGATGCTGGCAGACTTTCTTCAGAGAAGGTATTCTCCTGTTGATGTCTTAGTTTGGATATTTTCATGGTTTTAGAACTGTAAATTTGTAAGCTAATAAATCCCATTGTAAAAGCCACCCCATTTCTGGTATATTGCATTCTGGCAGCTTTAGTAAACTGGAAACTGAAAAAGAAAAACGAGTAAACAAACGCCTTCCTTCTAATGAGTTTTTTCATACTTGAAAACCTGTACTGGAAAAAAATTTCGATGTTGATCTAAATCAAATGGAGTCTTTCTTCAGCTAAAGATGATTGTGTTTTTGCCCTATTGGCTAAAATGTTTTATATTGTAAATGAAGATTTCAATTTCATCTATTCTTTCACTTCTAGAGGAACAACACTTACTAGTATGCTGACACATCATTCTCTCTCCTCTCATGTCTGTCATATTTCCCCTCATCTTCAATGAGGAGCTTTCTAATTTTTCAGGTGTTTCAGGGTCAGAGGTTTTATGTAAGTCAGGAAGGGAGGGTGGTACATAACGTTCTCTCACCCCCAATAGTCTGTTTCCTGATTATACCTGTGACAGATCATATATATATATATATATATATATATATATATATATACACACACACACACACACACACACACACACACACACCAAATATATGTGTGTGTGTGTGTGTATATATATATATATATGTAATATATATATATATATACCAAATGATATATATACCAAATGATACTTATTCTAGCTATTGGGTATTCTTAAAATATTCTATAATACATTTGTCTGGAATAGATTGTTTTCAGTTTTTTTTTTAATTCAATTTGATTGAGATATATTTACATATCATACAATCATCCAAAGTGTACAATCAGTTGTTCACAGTACCATCATGTAGTTGTGCTTTCATCACCATAATCTATTTTTGAACATTTTCATTACTCCAAAAAATAAAAATAATTATAAAAATTAAAGTAGAAAAGAACACCCAAAACAGCCCACCCACCCCCATCCTCTCCTGTTATTCACTTACTTTTTGTCCCCATTTGCCTACTCATCTGTCCATACACTGGATAAAGGGAGTGTGAGGCACAAGGTTTTCACAAAGTTGATCACACCATGTAAGTGACATAGTTATACAATTCTCTTCAAGAATCAAGGCTACTAGGTTGTATTTTCATGGGAAAATGAAAGAAGTTCCCGTAAAGTCTTTAGCCAAGTAATATCTTGAATGAAATGAAGAATAGAAAAAGAAAAGGAAAGCATTACCTGTATTTAGCAAAATTAAAGGGATAGAGAAAAATGGCACTATATCAAGGAAAAAAAGAAGACAGAAGATTGAAGAACAAATATAATAATTAAAGCAATAAATATGAGTGGGTTAAATCTCACTATTAGAAGCCAGGCTATGCCAAAAATAAAGTCTAAACTTATGCTCTTTTCAAGAGATGACCTAAGACAAATGACACAGGAAACTAAAATGAGATAATAATCACATATATACCACGAAAACACATAAATTAGGTAAAACAATATTAATATCTAAAAGTATGCACAGGAAAATATATTAAATGAACTGATAATTTCCACTCATGACATTCAAATATAGACAAAAAAATGGCCAATATTTTGCAACAAATATGAAAAATTAAATTATTTATAAAATACTAAGAAGTATTATAAGATATGTCTATAAGAAGAAAACTCAAAAAGAAATTTGTTTTTGACTAAGCAATTAAAAATGAAAAATATAAATTACTAATAAAATAAATGAATATTTAACTTAATTGCTAAGAAAATACATTTCAATAAAGGATGGGTCTTTTTAATACTTATCAAATAGTCTCTTCCACACTGACCAGTTGTAGTAAAAATTGTATAACTTTTCTGGAAGAAGATTTTATAATATATATCCAAATAACAAATCATTTGGCCATGATATTCTTATAAAGATTTATGTTCAAGTTTTTTAAACATGTCCATGTCATTATTCAAAAAGCCATAAAGTTGTATATAATCCAAATGTCTAATAATAAGGGATTTTTGAAATAAATAATAGTCATAGCTAGTATTTATATAGTTTGTATATAAATTGCACTACATTCATAAAACTATCCAATTAAAACAACAACTCTATGAAGTATGTATTGTTTTTAATACATATTTTTCATATACAGAAATTGAGGGAGTAAGACTAAGGAATTTGTTCAAGTTCACATGTCAGGTAGTCAGGGGATGATTAAAACCTGGGAAATCTATTTCTAAATTCCAAGTTTGAAACCTCTATGCTACAAGATATTTTCCAATTCAGAACATCCATTATGATAGACTAATTTTCAGTCATGCAAAGTATGCTTTTAAAAGATTATTTCTATAATCTGAGAAAATATCTGTATTATTTGTATGTGAAATAAAATCTTACATTGCAAAATATATAAATGCATAAAATTAAGATGGGAATTATATATACAAATGGTGTTGCCAGCGAAGGAAGTATATATTTTTCTTATTGTCTTCTTTGTATTTTATGTATCTCCCAATATTTGTAAAATAAATTTGCAATAATAAAAATGATTGGAGTAAATGATCAGTCTTTGCAATACAAAGATTTAAAATACTATTTTTTTGCATTTTATCTTTCATATTCTGATAATATTAACATATTTAATAGTCCCAAATAAACATCACAAGAAGTTTCTGGAGCAATGCCTATAAAGTGTGTATTTATTTGTTACTACTGGTGACATTATACTTATAGAAAAATATTTTGTGCTAGAGTAGTGTCAACAAATTAAGGTCTAAATCCAAATAGCAAGCTAACTAGAGCTGAGATGAAAGTAGAATGAGGGGGTGGACAGGGAAGTAAAAAAAAAATAAACTTTCTTTCTAAAAGGAAAGAGAAACTAAAACAAACTTGCTGAACTGATATATAAGAAATTTTCTCCAGGCCTTTCAGAGATACCACAATTTTAATCTGCCCAAGGAAATAACATATTTCATTTTTTGTACTTCAATACACATTTTGAGATTTAATAGGCCCAGGATATTCTTTTAAAATGTTAAGCCATATATCTCTGCTCTTTTTCCCTTCCCTTCCCTTCCCTCTCTCCCTCTTTATCTAATTCAAAAACATAAGGATTAAAGAGGGGTAAAACTGATTTGCTAGACAGTCACAGGTCTCTAACTTTTTCCTACTATTTCCTGATATCCCAGGTCAAAGTGACTTTGTACAACAAACACAGGAACCTAATTATTAATTTAACTTTTCAAAACCATTGCAAAGAATATCAAATAATGAAGGAGTGGCAGCAGAAATAAGTCCTATACTATATCAGCAGAGAATTAAACCTCACTTTGAACTGGAGAGTTTGGTAAATATTTAAGATTTGGAATATGTCCAATAGACAATAGTAAATTTCAAAATGCACATTAAAAAAAGAATTTGGTAATTAGTACTTGGCGTTGTTAACCCATTCTCTCTGAAGATGAAACGCAATTATTCACATTTATGCTAAATTTTAATTCTCAGCATAGAGGTGGTTCATTGTCAGGGTTGTTCAAAAATGCAAAATGCCCCTGTTTCTTTGCTGCTTACAATCTGAGATACTTTCTTCTAGATGAGGTTACGCTGCATGGTCATGGCATCTAATGCCATTTATTAACTGGTCCCAATATACTGTACTAACCCCTTGTCTAACTTCCTCCCAAGTATCAATCTCTCTTACTGGAAAAAATTTCATTGTCTCATTAAAAAAAAAGCTAAACCCTTTGATGCCTCTATTTCTGTACAGGCAATTCTATCTACCCAGTACTGCTATTTTATCTACTCACCTGGCACTAAGATTTCCCAATATTTTTCTACTTACAATTTTGGCTCTGAATCTTGAACTTGAAATATATTTGTATCTGTGGATTCCTCAATGAAAGAGAATATACATTTTTCAGAGTCTCATTCTTAGTACTCAATGCAATGTCAGGATCAAACAATTGATTAATTTTGATGGAATTAAAGACTAAATGATGCATGTTTTTGTTGACAGAAAATGCTGAAATGAAGCAGGCGAAGCTGTAAAAAATCTGCTTCATTTCCAAATTCCTTACAGCTGAATAAATAGTTTTTTTTTTCTAAATTTCTAGAAAATACTTTTTTTTAAAGCCGCATGAAACCTGTATTTTCCTGCAAATACCTAAGGGTTATTATTGATAATCTGGCTTCAAGTCTCCAATTTAACCAAGATGATTCACAACCTGAAAGGATCCAGAGTGAACATGCAAATAATCTGGAGCCCCTTGCTCATCTACCCATTGTCTATCAGTTTGATGATGGATGAAGTCAATCAGGTGAAGATGATCTGTGGTTCTTTTTTTCTCCATTTTTTTCTTTTTGTTTTTTTGTTTTTTTTTCTACCAGCAAAACACACCTTCCCAATGCATTCCTACAGCATTATGTGTACAGTGATGACTGCCTACCTAACTCTTGTATAGGCGGTGACACCACCCTTTCCCAGGCAGGCAGTATTCAGAGTCACTGATGATGATAATGCTGACACCCATACTATGACCACACCACCTTCTCATTAGGGTCTTCAAGTACTTTGCTCTTCACTAGGATAAGGCAGAATATATCCTTGTATTTTGTGTACATCTACAGATTGATTGATTCTCGAGTGTTTACGTCTGAGTTAATCTTACTCTTTAGTTAATAAAACTGTTATCATTGGCTTGCTTTAGGCCCTTCTCCTTCCACTGATTCACTTATTCATTTACTTTATATCTATTTCTACACTTATCTTCCCCCATATGCAAATGTTCTAATATTTTTTGTTTGTTTGTTTGATGTGCTTAATTTTTACAAATGTGTTCCTGTAAAATGCACAGATTTATTTTTGTAGTGGTGTGTATTTTCTACTAAACCAATCTGTTTCTCTTTCTTTTTTCCACTCAGCACAATACTCTCTCCATACTGCATTGTGCACATTTAGTAACTTCTTTCCACTGCTACGTAGATTTCCACAGTGAACATGCACTATATTTTATTTGTCCGTTCCCTGAGAGATGGCTGTCTGGATTGTCTCCAACTCCAGGCTATGTAAACAGTACCATGATGAACATCCTCATATGGCGATGTTCTTGTGTAAACATTTCTCCATGACATATGCCCAGAAAAGGGGATTAGTGGACACAGGGTTTATATACACATACTGATTTTTGACTAAGCAATGCCAGATTGCTCTTCAGAATGGATGCATACCCATCAGTCATGAGGGAGGAATTCTCTATGTCCCCCTGCCCAGCAAAACTTTGCAGTACAAACCGTTGGGGATTGAATCATGTCCACCACAAAAAAACATGATCAAGTCTTAATCCGCATTCCTGTAGATGTATCCATGTGTAAATAGGGCCTTTGAAGATATTATTAGTTAAGGTGTGGACTCATTTGTGAACAGGATCTTTGAAGACCCTTGTAGATGATTTTGAATTGAATCAGGATGGACCTTATTCCATACGACTGGAGACCTTATAACTATCAGGAAATCTGGACAGAGACAACTGAACAGAAATTGAAGCCAGAAGGAGAAGTCATGTGACAAGCAGAGACACCTACTCACCTTAATGATTGTGGAAAGCTAGAACCAGAATGCTACATAGTCTGGGAGAAAGCGTGACCTGTAGAGACTTTGATTTTAGACTTCTAGCCTTCAAATCCATGAGGCAAAATTTCTGTTTTTAAGCCAAACCATAGCCTGGTATTTGTCATAGCAACCCTGGCAAGCTAAGACATACATTTTATAATCTTTGCAAACTTACTGAATTAGAATGATATCTTGCTGTTTTAATTTTGCTTTTTTCTTAGGGAGTATGAATATGTATTGACATGCTTCCTGGCTTTTGGGTTTTTATTGTCTGTAAAATGTCTTTTCATGTCCCTTGTTCATTTTTCTATTTGGATTCCTGTCATTTTATTTTTGATGACAGAGTGAAGTTTAGATTTACTCAATTACTGGTTTTATAAATTAGACACTATAGGTCTTTCTTACAATCTCTTATCTACTTATTAAAATTGGAGTTGTTTATTTAACTCATACAGTTTGTTCAAATACCATAAATACATGAAACTTTTAATAGGAAGTGAGACCTGGTGGGTTGGCATAGGTTAGTGTGAAATAGTGACTCATCCCAAAGTAATTTGACAGAGAATAAAAATACATATGCAGGGCCTCCTGAGAAACTGGGAGAAAATGCAGAGGTGTCGGCCTTCCTCACCTGGATTGTTGCTGATATTCTCAAAAACATCAAGGACTGGCAGTTTGGTATGCCAAGCCCTCTATCACAGAACTTGCCCTTATGAAGCTTGTCACTGCAAAGGAGAGGCTCAACCTACTTATAATTGTGCCTAAGAGTCTCCCCCTGAGTACCTCTTTGTTGCTCAGATGTGGCCCTCTCTCTCGAGCTAAGCCAACTCAGGGGGTGAACTCACTGCCCTCCTCTCTATGTGGAATCTGACTCCCAGGGGTGTAAATCTCCCTGGCAATGTGGGATATGACTCCCAGGGCTGAATTTGGACCCAACATCATGGGTTTGAAAACATCTTCTTGACCAAAAGGGGGATGTGAAATGAAACAAAATAAAGTTTCAATGACTGAGAGATTCCAAATGGAGTTGAGAGGTCACTCTGGTGGGCATTCTTATGCACTATATAGGTAACCCTTTTTTGGTTTTAATGCATTGGAATAGCTAGAAGTAAATATCTGAAGCTATCAAACTGCAACCCAGTAGCCTTGACTCTTGAAGATGATTGTATAGCAATGTAGCTTACAAGAGGTGACAACGTGATTGTGAAAGCCTTATGGATCACACTCTCTTTATCCAGTGTATGGAAGGGTAAGTAGAAAAATGGAGACAAAAAACTAGGTGAAAGATAGGGTGAGAGGGGGGATGATTTTGGTGTTCTTTTTTACTTTTATTTTTATTCTTATTTTCATTTTTCTGGTACAAGGAAAATGTTCAAGAAATGGATTGGGGTGATGAATGCACAACTATATGATGGTACTATGAACAATTGCTTGTACACTTGAGATGATTGTATGGTATGTGAATATATCTCAATAAAATTGAATTTAAAAAAATTGTCCTTGCTTTTATTCACTTAGGAAGAATGGTTAATTTTGGTGTTATCTTTATTCTTTTTTAATTTTCCTTTTTTTTTTCTTTAAAACTTGTGCTGTTGGAACTTTATTCCAAAATGTATTGCCTATAATGGTTTTCTATTAAATTTGTAGCTTTAACTTTGACATTTCTATCTTTAAGCTGTCTGAGGTCTAACATTGTGTATGTTCATAAATAAGGATTCAGTTTTATTTTTCTCCTTAGTATGGCTGTTTTCACAATGTCATTGGATAAACAGTTTGTCCTGTACCAATTGTTTGTGGTGACCTTTTTTTTTACATTTTTTATTGTGAAATATAACATACACAGAAAATTGATAATTTTCAAAGTCCAATTTAACAAATAGTTGGAGAGCAAATTTCAAAGAATGTTATTGCTTAAAGTTCCACAATTTCAGTTATTTCCTTATTGTAAAATATATGTGTGTGTGTGTGTGTGTGTGTGTGTGTGTGTGATAACTTTCAGAGTACAATTTAACAAGTAGCTTTAGAGGAGCAAATTTCAAAGAATGTTATGGGTTACAGTTCCATCAAAACAGTTATTTCCTTCTAGCTATTCTAATACCCTAGAAACTAAATATATATATATATATATATATATATAAAGATTCAGTTTTCATAACCTTTGTTAAATCCTATCTTGTCTTTTACTACCCCTCTCTCTCTCATTTGATCACTTTCTCAATCTTCAGAGATAACTGAGCAGTGACCACCCAAAATTGTTCACATTAAGAAGTTGTGTTGACATTGTTGGGAAGGGGGATGCATCAGGTTGATGTTCTTGGAGAGGCTGTTGTCTCTGGGTTTGGGGACTTATCTGGCAAAGGAACACTCTGGAGGATTTAAGTTTTTGAAAAAGTAAACTTAGTGAGTGAAACCTTTATAGTGTCTCAGATAGGGACCTAAGTATTCTTCAGTATTTTGGGGACTTCTGTTAATTAGGGCTTGGATACTGTGTCCATTTGGAATATCTAGCTGGAGCTTGCATAAGAGCATCCTACAGGATAGCATCTTGATAGCCTTAGAAATCTCTTAGCCACTGAAACCATATTTTATTACCTTTCTTTTCTCCTTTTTTGTCAAGAAGGCATTCTCAGTCCCTCAATTTCAGGGCCAGACTCATTCCTGGGATTCATGTCCCACATCACCAGGGAGACTCACTCCCCTGGGAGTCATGTCCCACATAGGGGGGAGTGTAATGGATTTATTTGTAGAATTGGTCTCAGATATAGAAAGCCACATCTGAGAAACAAAATAGGTTTCTGGAAGTGACTTTTAGGCACTTACTTTCTTACTCTTGGGGTAAGGCTTTCAGTCTCTTGCCAATGCAGGCTATGCTGCTTCTAGACTTTTCATAAATGCCCTTCATCATATTGAGGAAGTTTCCTTCAATTCCTACCTTTTGAAGTGTTTTTTTCAAAAAAGGATGCTGAATTTTGTTGAATGGTTTTTCAGCATCTATTGAGATGATCATCTGATTTTTCCCCTTCAATTTGTTAATGAGATGCATTACATTGATTCATTTTCTTATGTTGAACCACCATGCCTGGAATGAACCTCACTTAATTGTGGTGTATGACTCTTTTAATGTGCCTTTGGATTCAAGTTTCAAGTATTTTGTTGAGAATTTTTGCATCTATAGGGAGATTCACCTATAGTTTTCCTTTCTTGTAGTACCTTTATCTGTTTTGGTATTAAAGTGATAGCTTCATAAAATGAGTTAGGTATTGTGCCTTTTTCTTCAATATTTTGAAAGCATTTGAACAGGAATGGTGTCAGTTCTTTTTGAAATGTTTGCTAAAATTCCTCTTTGAAACAATCTCACACTGGGCTTTTATTTATAGAAAGATTTTTGATGACTGTTAGAATCTCTTTACTTGTGATTGATTTGTTAAGGTCTTCTGTTTCTTCTTGGGTCAGTCTAGCTTCTTCTTATGTTCCCAGGAAATTATCCATTTTCCACTAAGTTGTCTAGTTTCTTGCTGTAGAGTTGTTCATACTATCCTCTTATGATTTTTTAAAATTTGGGGGGATCCACAGTAATGCCCCCCCCCCTCATTGCTGATTTTGTTGTTTGGGTCTTCTCTCTTTTTTACTTTCTCAGTCTAGTTAAGAGTTTGTCAATCTTGTTTATCTTCTAAAAGAACCCACTTTTGGTGTTATTTATTCTCTCTATTGTTGTTTTGTTGTTGTTGTTGTTGCCCAGATCATTTATTTCTGTTTTAATCTTTGTTATTTCTTTTCTCTACTTGTTTTATGGTTGCTGATCATTCTCTAGCTTCTTCAGTTGTTCAGTTAGGTTTTTGATTTTGCTCTTTATTCCTTTTTAATTTAGGCATTTAGAGCTATAAATTTCCCTCCCAGTGTTGCCTTCACTGCATCCCATAGGTTTTGATATGCTGTGTTACCATTTATACTTGTCTCTAGATAATTACTGATTTCCCTAGCAATTTCTTCTTTGACCCACTGATTGGTTAGACATGTACTGTTTAACCTATGTAAGTTACAGTTCTTTGTTTGTTATTGCTTTCTAGTTGCATTTTGTTATAGTCAGAGAATGTAATGTGAATAATTTCAATCTTTTTAAATTTATGAGACTTCTGCCCCAGCATATGATCCATCCTGGGGAAAGTTCAACAAGCACTAGAGAAAAATGTGTATCCTGATAATTTGGGATGTAATGATACATATATATATGTGTGTGTGTGTGTGTGTGTGTGTGTGTGTGTGTGTGTGTATGTGTATCGTTTATCACATTGCCTAGGTTCTGTACTTCCTTATTTGTCCTCTGTCTAGTTGTTCTATCTATAGAAGAGAGTGGTGTATTGAAGTCCCTCATTATTTTTGTAGTAATGCTTATTGTTCCCTTCAGTTATGCCAATGTTCGTCTCATGTTCTTTGGAGCTTCTTGATTAGGTGCCTAAATATGTATGATTGTTATTTCTTCTTGGTGAATTGACCCTTTTATTAATATACAGAGTTCTTTGTCTCCTATGACATCTTTGCATTTAAGGTCAATTTTGCCTGATATTAGTATAACTACCTCTGCTTCCTTTTGGCTACAGCTTGTGTGGAATATTTTTTTCCATCCTTTCACTTTCAATCTTTTTGTGTCACTGGGTCTAATGTAAACAGCATACGGTAAACAGCAAAGTGAAGGATCATACTTTTAATCCATTCTGCCTGTCTATATCTTTTAATTGGTGAGTTCAATCAATTCGCATGCAAAGTTATTACTGTATAGGCAGTTCTTGAACCAACTATCTTATCCTTTGGTTTTTATTTGTCAGATCTATTTTTTCCCGCCTCTCTCTCTTTTTTCCTTTAAGTTACCCTTACTAATACTCTTCTTCTTCTTCTTTTTTTTTTCTCAGCTGTTAGAACTCCCTTTAGTGTTTCTTGCAGTGCAGGTCTCTTGTTAACAAATAATTATCTCAGCATTTGTCTGTGAAAATTTTAAAGTCTCCCTCACTTCTGATGGAGAGTTTTGCTGGATAAAGAATTCTTACCTGGCAATTTTTCACTTTCAAAATCTTAAATATGTCATACCACTGACTTCTCACCTCTATGGTACCCACTGAGTAGTCAGCACTTAGTTTTATGTGGTTTCCCTTGTATGTGCTGAATCACTTCTCTCTTGCTGCTTTCAGGACTTTCTCCTTCTCTTCAGCATTTGACATTCTGATAAGTATATGTCTTGCAGTGGGTCTTCTTGGATTTATTCTATTTGGAGTTCATTGGGCTTCTTTGATTTGTATATATATGAAGTTTTCCCCAACTATATCCTCAAATATAGTTAGCCCTTTACTCTTTTCTTTTCCTTCCAGGACACCAATGATTCCTATATTTGTTTGCTTCATGTTTCCATCATTTCCCTGAGATCCATGTCAATTTTTTTCTTTATTTTTTTACCATTTGTTCTTTTGTGCATTCACATTCAATTGCCTGTCCTCTATTGCACTTATTCTTTCTTCTACCTCTTCAAATCTGCTGTTGTGTGTCTTATGTGTGTCTAGTATATTTTTAATTTGATCTACAATATCTCTGATTTCTATAATATCTGCTCTTTTTTATTTCCCCTTTCAAATTTTTTTTTACATTTTTCTGGAGTTTTCTTGATGTACTTTGTGTCTTTAGCCAATTCACTGAAATTGTTTTGGAGATTTGCATATATTTATTTGATGAATTTTTCCAAATTCTGTGTCTCCTCTGGCTTTTAAATTTGACCATTTGGCTTGTCCGTATCTTCTGGGGTCTTCATTTGTTTTATGCTTTTCTGTTGACTTCAGGGCATTTGCTTCTCTTGATAAGATTTTTTTGGGAAATGCAGGATAATTTGAACATTTATTTAGAATTTGGAAGAGCAACAGCTTGCTGGAATGCACTTTCCCTATCTTCTCAGCAGATGGTGCTCTCGAACCACCTCTTACCCTCAAGCCAGCTTTTCCCCAAATGTGCCTGCAAACTGGGTAGGGTCCAAACCAGGTGGAAATCTAATCAGTGAAACAGTTCTCCTTTTGCACTGGGGACTGCCATCCCTGGGGTTGCGGAGTGCACCCTGTGCACTTCGGCAGGAAGTCTGCTTAAGGTCTGGTGATTCCTGGACCTCTGAGTGGATCCCTCTTGGGCTTTGGGGCTGTGCATCTCACCCACCAGCTCAAACATACTCCACTCCGTGCCTGCCATACACATATGAGCCTCTAGGGTGGAAGAGGGACTCCTGGTACTTCCGTATGGCACCCTCACCTATTCCTGCCTCTTGCCCATGCACTTCTCAGGCTTCCATGACAGAAGAGTTTATGCAGTCAACACAGGACTGCTGTTTCCTGAGTTTCCTCACAGGAGGTCCCAGCTGCAGAACTGCAGAGGGTTATCTCCCCAGTTAATTGCTGAGATGTGTGGGCAGGAGTGGTGAGCTTCTCTCTCCCTTGCTCGGTGGTCAGCTTGGAGCTGCCAGCCCCCACAAGTGCTCCTGGTTAAATAAATTCACCCTGTCCTTTCAGATGTAATTTCTCTGCTTTTTCATCTGAGTCTCCACTATGTGTTGTAGAGGTCCTTCTCTGGCTGCTCGTACCCTGGAGCTGCTGTCTCAGGTGTTTTCTGACTTTTCTCTAATTTTTTTCATGGAGGAGAAATTTGCTCTGCCTCACCTATTCCACCATCTTCCCAGAAGTCCTCATGTAGTCTCCTGCCTTATCCAAGGATAGACAGCTGGCATTCAGGATGCCTCTGTCACATAGGAAGGCACATGTTGATGTCTGCTGATCACCTAGCTTCTGGTTTCAAAAAGGGCTCTCTTAGCTCCCAAGGGTCCTTCTTGCTTCTCCCAGGGGCAAACTCTGGATTATGTCTCTTGGCTTCTCTGAGCTCTCGCCCTGTAGTGACATTTCAATCATGGAATATTAACTTCTCAAGTAGAGAACAATCTATTTCCAAAATTTTTTTTCATATGTCTTTTTAAATTGCATGCTTCCATAAGCATTACTTTTATTAGTGAGACTTTGAATATATCTTACTGTATTCTAGGGAAAGTCCTCCCTATTTGCTCCTCCTTTTCAAAGTTAAATTAGCTCTCTGTTTTCCTTAATTATTTCATCTAATTTTTTGAACAATTATGTTGCTATCCCTTAAAATCCATCTGAATTATTGATTTTGTTTGTATTAAATATATAGAGTAATGTGGGGAAAATGACTGATTTATAATATTGGTATGTGCTACTCAATAACATGGAATAAATTTCTGTTCAGAATATCATTTCTTTGCATTATTTTAAAATTATCTTCACAGATTTATAATCTTTAACAGGCTAATGAATTATTCTGTTTTATTTAGATTTTCTATACCTGTTCAGTCTATTACTTCTTTATAGGAGGGTGCCAGATTTTCTAGATACAGTTATTATTTCTTTTTTCCAATTCTGGCTGCTATCCATTTGATGCTATGTTTTGATTTTATGTATATGGTCAGTAGGGTTATATCTTCTTGTTCTCTTTTCGTTTAGCTGTATACTGCCATCCTTTCTTGTCTCTCATGACATTTTGTACTTCATTCTATTTCATCTGATATTAAATATGCTACCATTTTTTCTTATTCCTCTGTCCCTTTCTTTCCCTTCCTTCCTTCTTTCTTTCTTTCCTTTCTTCTTTCCTTCCTTTTTTCCATTGCTTGGTATAATTTTTTTCTTTCTTTTATTTATCAAACACTTATTTTTTCTTTTGTTTTATTCTTTTTTTTAGTAAATAGTACTTAGATTTTATTTTAATTAAAATTAGAACTCTGATTTTTATTGGTTAACTTGAAATTTACATATAGTTTAGTTTTACTGATATGTTAGAAAATTATTTTTGTCATTTTATTTCATAAATTCAATTTCTTACAGTTTTGTGTATTTCTTTTCTTCTTTCTTTGATTTTCTTACATTATTTTTTCTGTCAATATGCAAGTTCTATTTTCTATTTTTGTTTTTACATTAATTAGTTTAATTTAAGACCTATGCTCATGTTTTTTAATCTCACCTTGATTTCTTATATTCAACAATGATATCATCTGTAATAAGTCTAACCTCATACCCCATTTTCCTCAACCCTTACCCCAGCCTAAGTGCTTCTATTGTCTAGGGCCTTAGTTCTGGCTGTTATTATGCAAGTGTTTTGTCTGTTTTATTTTGTCCCTGGCTTTTTAGATGGCCATAAATTTTCTTAAGTTATGCCACTGTCCTTATATCCTTATATCCTTATGTCCTTATATCTTTACATCTATTTATATGTTGAAGTATCCTTCTGAATTTATTTCTTCTATTTTATTCTTTCAAGAATGTTTTCAAAGTAGATTTTTTTGTAAAATTTCTGAGAATTTTTTATATGCCTTCATATTTAAGTGACAATTTTGCTATTTATAAAATGCTATCTCCCCTTTTTCTCTCAAATTTTATAAATTGCTTAGAGATATGGATATAGATATAGATATATATGTAGATATAGATAGATATATACACTTATCATCTTCTCCCATCTAAAGTTTCCTTTGATGAAGATAAAAGGCAGCTGAACTATTGGGGTATTGGGACAGGAAACAATCATTCTAAGGCAATGTAAGGTAAAGGAAAGAACATGAAAGTTCTCCCCTAAACTATATTCCCACCCTTCACCCCAAGTGGCAGCTACCAGCAGTCAGTCTCTTTCCAACAGACCAGTGGACAGCAGTCTTCACTCTTTCCAAGGACACATTTTTATATTTATTTATTTAAAATTTTTGCTTCTTTTACTTCTTCTGTTTTGACAAGGTTGTTTTTACCACTTTACTGACAAGATATATTTTCTATAAGAAAATGTATGGGGCCAAACTTAGAGGAAGGAGTGGAGATGTAAAGAAAACAGACACATCCAGATTGCCAAGCATATGGGAACAGAAATCCTAAATTTTTCTTCTTTTCTTCTTCTTCATCCCTCTCAATCTATGTCTTAAGTGTGAATAATTTAGAATTCTTGTGGCAAAAGCAGAAATAGTAACTGTGGCTGGATGATACTAATTATGGTTTCCATATATGTTTTTCCTATTATGTGAACTAGCAATGAAGAGACACTCAAAATTAGTTTACCTTCAGTGGACACATCATAGATTGCTAACATTTACCTTAAAAGAAGCTCCTGATAATTCTGTAGAAAACAATGACTGGGAATAATGTGGAAAGAGTAGCACCATCTGTCACCAAGGATATCTCCCATATCTTCCATCATTTGTGGCATCTGGCTAATGAAGGACACCTGGTTTCCATTTATGGGATAAATATCCCCCCTTCCTTCTCACTAGGTAAAGAACAGATGTTTCAAATGCTCTGGTGTTTCCGAGAATATGTATTTTAAATGGTCATCTTGTATTTAAAACTCTAATTGAACTTATCACCTATGGAAATGGTATCTGAAATTTCAAGGGAAAAAAAAGGAATTTGTGATGAGTAGCATCAAGGAAAAAACTTGAATAGAGCAAATAAAGAATGTAGCTGAGTAGTGATAATTAGCTGGCCTCTAATACTAAAGTATTTGGAACAAATAATTATTTTTTTTTTCTTTTCAGTTTCTAGGACTTAAATGTATAATAAAAAACTATAAGGGCCATTAAACAATGAAATAAAAACTGATATATGAATGAATAAAACCAAGCACTTATTGATAGGATAGTCCCTATAATAGAACATAATGTGTATGGTATTTTGTATATGTAATAACAAATAAAGATCATTCCAAAAAAAATCTTTTTTAATTCCCACAAGAAAATGGAGTAGGTATTATCATTATGCTTACCTGATGGAGGAGAAACTGATTCATAGAGGTTATGCAATGCCACGTGGCTAGTAAGTATAGTTGGGATTAAGTCCTCTCCTCTGTTCCCAACATAGTCATATTGTGGAAATTCAATTTAATTAATACTGATCTGCATAATAAATCTGAGAATTGTACTCTTTTACAGATCTTCTATCAACAAATGTGTGATTATCAATAAGTTTAGTATTGAGTGCTTTTACAATAAAACTACAACTTTCAGTATTCAAAATCCATGGAGAGTGTTTATTGACTATTATGAAAAATATGAGATTTGCTAGATCACATAATTCTTCATTCTAATGTCATTTGCTAAGTGTGCAACCTTGACAATACTCCTCAGCTTTGTAAATATATCCATGTTCTCATCTGTAAAATGGGGTTATTCATAGTACCTATATTAGGGGATATTAACAGTATTTATGTAGCATAGGGTCAAGCACATAGTATGGCCTTAGTAACAGGTTAGGTGATGCTTTTATAAGTAATAGTAGCTTCATTCTCTCATTATCATAACCGTCTCAACATCACTCTGCCTGGCTGAGTAGTAGAGAGAGATGTTTAATCTGGGCTTTGGTGATTCAGCTGGGATATTTCCCAAGTATTTACAAAAAAAAAAGTCTGTGAGTACAGTTTGATGACCAGTTAAAATAATATGCTCATTAGAATCCTGTTATTGAATAATTTTACATTTTATTTCTGAGTATATAACTTTTTGGCATATTACCCAAAAGATATATTTTTACAGGATAAAAGAATTATCCAGTGAGTCTTCACTGTTTTCCCATTCACTTATTCATAGTGACACGCTGAAATGCATATCCAGTTTGTCAGAACTTTATTTTTGGCTTATCAGGTGTAAAATTTCAAGATAGTTTTTTTTTAATTTATTTTTATTGAGATATGTTCACATACCATGCAGTCATACAAAGCAAAGCATACATTCAATTGTTTACAGTACCATTATATAGTTGTGCATTCATCACCAAAATTAATTTTTGACATTTTCATTACCACACACACAAAAATAATAAGAATAAAAACTGAAGTGAAAAATAGCAATTAAAGTAAAAAAGAACATTGTTTTTTGTTTCTTTTCTTCCCCCATTTTTCTACTCATCCATCCATAAACTGCACAAAGGGGAGTGTGGTCCATATGGCTTTCCCAATCTCATTGTCACCCCTCATAAGCTACATTTTTATACAATCATCTACAAAATTAATGGGTTCTGGGTTACAGTTTAATAGTTTCAGGTATTTACTGCTAGCTATTCCAATTCATTAGAACTAAAAAGGGTTGTCTATATTGTGCATAAGAGTAACCTCTTGGTTCCTTTTGGAATCTCTCTGCCACCGAAGATTATTTCATTTCCTTTCACATCCCCCTTTTGGTCAAGAAGATGTTCTCCATCCCACAATGCCAGGTCTAGATTCCTCCCTGGGAATCATATTCCATGTTGCCAGGGACATTTACTCCCCTGGGTGTCAGATCCCATGTAGCAGGGGCAGTGATTTCACCTGCCAAGTTGGCTTAGCTAAAGGGAGAGGACCACATCTGAGCAACAAAGAGGCATTCAGGAGGAGGCTGTTAGGCACAATTATAGGCAGGCCTAGCCTCTCCTTTGCAGCAACAGTCTTGCCAAGGGCAAGTCCCATGGTAGAGGGCTCAGCCCATCAAACCACAAATCCCCTATGTCTGTGAGCACATCAGCAACCATCAGGTGGGGAAGCCCAACACCCTGCATTCTCCACCAGCTCCTCAAGGGGGCTCTGCATACTTCTTTCATTGTTTTTTTTATTAACTCTTTTTCTTTTAAAATTAACTATATTAAAAAGAAATTTTAAAAGATATACAACAAAAAAAACATTTCAAACAAACCATAACAAGGGAGTAAGAAAAAGACAACTAACCTAAAATAACTACTTTGCTTCCAACATGTTCCTACTCTGCTCCAAGAAAATAACCTAATATAGCAACATTTCTGTGAACTTGTTCCTACCATACCCATCAGAAATTAACAAACCATAGTCATTCCTGGGCATTTCCAGAATGTTAAATTTACCCATGATAGCTTATCTGTTTTTATTGGGTTATCATTCCTCCTTCATTAATTGCTCTCTACATTCCCCTACATTCTACATTATAAACCATTTATTTTAGGAGTGTGTTGTTTAACCTCAAGGTGTTTGTGAAGTTTCTAAGTCTCTGATGGTTATTGACTTCTAATTGTATTCCATTGTCATCTGAGAATGTGCTTTGAATAATTTCAATTTTTTTTAAATTTATTGATGCTTGTTTTATGACCCAGCATATGGTCTATTCTGGAGAAAGTTCCATGACCACTAGAGAAGAATGTGTATCCTGGTGATTTGGGATGTAATGTTCTATGTATGTCTGTTCAAATTCATTTATCAGATTGTCTAGGTTTTCAATTTCCTTATTGGTCTTCCATCTGGTTGATCTATCTATAGGAGAGAGTGATGTGTTAACATCTCCCACAATTATTGTGGAAACATCCATTGCTTCCTTTAGTTTTGCCAGTGTTTGTCTCATGTATTTTTTTGGCACTATGATTGGATGCATAAACATTTATGATTGTTGTTTCTTCTTGTTGAATTGCCCTTTTATTAGTATGTAGTGGCCTTCTTTGTCTCTCATAACATCCTTGCCTTTAAAGTCTATTTCATCTGAGATTAATATTGCTACTCCTGCTTTCTTTTGGCTGTAGCTTGCATATTTTTTCCCATCCTTTCACTTTCCATTTCTTTTTGTCCCTGTTTCTAAGATGAGTCTCTTATATGCAACATATTGATGGTTTATATTTTTGGATCCATTCTGCCAATCTATATCTTTTAATTGGGGAGTTTAATCCATTTACATTCAACATTATTACTGTGAAGGCATTTCTTGAATCAGCCATCCTATCCTTTGGTTTATGTTTGTCAGATATATTTTTCCCTCTCTCTCTTATTGTCCTCTAATGAACCAATATTGAATCTCTTTAGTAATGAACCTTTCTCCATCTCTCTCTCTCTTTTCTTTGTTTCTCTGTCAGTAGGGCTTCCTTTAGTATCTGAAGTAGGGCAGGTCTTTCATTAGCAAAATCTCTCAGCATTTGTTTGTCTGTGAAAAATTTAAGCTCTCCCTCAAATTTGAAGGTGAGCTTTGCTGGATAAAGAATTCTTGGTTGGAAATTTTTCTCCCTCAGAATTTTAAATATGTCATGCCACTGCCTTCTCACTTCCATGGTGACTGCTGAGTAGTCACTACTTATTCTTATGTTGTTTCCTTTGTATGTGGTGAATTGCTTTTCTCTTGCTGCTTTCAGAACTTGCTCCTTCTCTTCAGTATTTGACAGTGTGATCAGAATATGTCTTGGAGTGTGTTTATTTGGGTTTATTCTATTTGGAGTTCACTGGGCATTTATGCTTTGTGTATTTATATTGTGTAGAAGGTTTGGGAAGTTTTCCCCAACAATTTCTTTGAACACACTTTCTAGATCTTTACCCTTCTCTTCCCCTTCTGGGACACCAATGAATCTTACATTTGAATGTTTTATTTTATCTATCATATCCCTGAGGTCCATTTTGTTTTTTTGACTTTTTTCATTTTTTCCCCATTCTTTCTTTTGTTCTTCCATTTTCTTTTCTGTGGTCCTTGAGGTCACTGATTCATTGTTCAGCTTCCTCTAGTCTTGTACTATGAGTATCCAGAATCTTTTTAATTTGGTCAAGAGTTTCTTTTATTTCCATGAAATCATCTATTTTTTTTTTTTATTTACTCTTGCAATTTCTTATTTATGCTCTTCTAGGGTCTTCTTCATGTCCTTTATATCCTGTGCCATGATCTTGTTGCTTGTCTTTTGTTCTTTGATTAATTGCTCCAAGTACTGTGTCTCCTCTGATCTTATGATTGGGGTGTTTGGGTTTGAGTTATTCTTATCATCTGGATTTTTCATATGCTTTAAAATTTTCTGTTGTTTTTGGCCTCTTGGCATTTGCTTTACTTGATAGAGTTCTTTTAGGATGTGTAGGATTATTCAAAGACAAATCTCTAATTTGTCAGATCTACAGCTTGGTGGCATACACTTTCTCTAACTAACCAGCAGATGGCGTCCGCGAGTCACCTATTCCCCTCAAGTCAGTTCTCCCCAACTTTGTCTTTGTGGTGTGTGGGGGTTTGATTCTTGTGGGGTCCAATTGGTGCACCAAGTTTGGGTGTGTTTTTGGTGCTGTCCGCCCTGAATGTGGGGTGTGTGTCTGAGCAGTTAGGGAGGGAGGGCAACTTTAATAATCAAACTTCCCAGGTGTTCCTGGAGATTTAAGGCTATTGCAAGAGTCTAAATCTTCATTTCAGTCTTGCCACAGATTGTCTCTGCCACTGACCCAAAAGTCCTTGGTATTGGTTTATGGTCACTGGGATTTCCAAGTGGGTCCCTCTTCCAAGCAGTGCCCTTCTAGGGCCTCTGCTGAGGGAAGGTTGTGCTACGTCACAAGTGCACACTGTCCCTCAAGGGAAGTTCTGGGCCGCCGGGCTGTGTAGGTGCGTTCCCAGCCTGCTGTAAGGATGGCTGTATGGGGTGTGTTAATTTCCCCGTTTTCACACTGCTCTGCCTTCCCAGCTCTGGGACAATTAGCTGTGGGTGCACGAAAGGCTATTGTCCGCACCCGATATTGTGGCATGTGTGTGTGTTGCTGGAACACTTCCTGTCACACTGGGTTTTTTTGGCTTGGCTCTGGTCTATGGTGCCAGCACCGGGCAGGACTGTTCCCAGCCCACCAGGAAGATGGCTGCAAGGGGTGTGGTTATTTTCCCCTTTTGGCTAACCTCTGCCTTCCTCACTCCAAGACAATTAGCAGTAGGTGGGTGAAAGGCTATCTTCCAGGCCAGATATTAAGTCATTTGCACAGCCTGTTCCTGCCATGCTTCCCTGTGTGGTTCTCGCTGCCGTATCAGTAGCCACTTTGGGGTTTTTTAAAAAAGAATTAGTCCACCTCCAAATGCCAACCCATGGTTTCCCCACACCGCAGTGTGGCTGCCGGATATTCAGCAGACTTACTCACTTGTTTCAGAATGCAGACCCCTGGTTTCACCAAGTGTACAGTCCCTGTGGATTTAGCAGACCTTGTCCAGCTGGTGCATTGCTGGAACTTGTGTTCTGGGTCACTTTCTGACTTTTATCTAGTATTTTTCATGGAGGTGTTTTTTTGCCCTGTATCTCCTAGCTGCTGTCTTAGGTTCTCCCAATAGTTTTATTTTTTAAATGTAAAGATATGATAAAGCATTTGCACTCACCATGGATACTCACATGATATTCTTTAAGGACCATTTACCTATAGCTGGCAAAATATATGATAGTAAGAAGTGTTAGAACCTGAAATCAGCAGTCACTTGCTTAAAAGCCAGATCACAGCTTGTCACAAAACATAACACCTTTTGCCTGTAGCTTTTTTAGATGAATATAATATCTCACTTGCTTTCAGATTTTTCTCCCCTAAAAATATCCTGTGGCATCAATTCACATTGTGAAATACTGTGGCATCAAATCACATTGTGAAATAAAGGCAACAATTTTGTTCTAAACCCCAAAGGAAACAAGATGTCAGATTGTTGGCAAGGATTCTTTTTTTTTTTTTTTAATTTATTTTTTAACCTGGTATATAGAAACCCTTGGAAAAATGATATTTCTCATGACACAGACACAGGTTGTGCAACATGAAGTTAAATTTGCTGTCCTTTCAGTGGTGAAGCTTTCTTTGCACCCTGAAAATTCAAAAGCATTTGGAAATCTCTTGATTGACTTGGGCATTTATTTGACTCTGCATCAAACAAATAACCAATCAAAAACAACCAGGCATTCTGGGCTGCCAGTCTTCACCTCTGAGGTGAGATCTCAGTCAATAAATGGCTGGTGTTGGAAACTGTGAGTGACATTTAACTAAGGGGTGCAAAACATACGGCTATAGTTTTTACACCATTCCTCCCACACGACTGTCAGCAAGTTTAAATTAACACTGGAAGTCTATAGGTTTCAGTGATGGATGAAGATGTTAAAGCCACATCACAGAACCACAGAAGTAATGAGCTTTTGCAGTTTGTTCAGAAGCCCGTATATTTGTGTTATTTCAGAGTTTGCTAAAACATCTCCCTATGTCACTACAGACACTGAGTTATAAAATTCATACACATTTCTCATATGCAATGTGCTACACATTCCCCTAAGGGAAGGCCTGAAGTTGGTGCTATTATAAAGCAAATACTCTGCACACCAAATCAGCATTTTTATGTCCACCAAAAGAAAAATATAATCACATGAAATGTCTTGATCCTTTTATATTATTAGAACATATGATGAATGTAATTTCCTATAAATCATTTCAGATATAACCTATATGGCTCTATTTCCTTTCATGACCTTTCTCCCTCCTACTTTTCCTAAAGCATTCAGAACTTGAAAATGTGAGAAACTAATTACCAGGTTAGCATTGTTAAGCCTCAGCAAGAAATGGTAATGTGAAAAGCATTCTTAATCACATCTGGCTGGCACACAGCCATGCAGACTGTACTGGTCTTAGTGAAAATATTTCCATGTACCTTACTGAAATTTTCTTCTTTCTGAAAATGCCTTAACTTCCATATTGCTTAGCAGCCTGGGAAAATAAAACAATAATAAAAGTGCAAAAAACATTCTCTATTCTTTGTATGGCCCAGCTGTGGGCAATACAAAAAAAGAGGTAGTGGGCTGGATTTGGCCCACAAGTCATAGTTTGCCAACCCCTGTTTTAGATAGTTATAGAAACTGGCCATTGATCACTCATGCCAATTTAAAAATCAATTGAGCCCTGCAGAACTGGCCATTGCAAAATATATAATGAGAAAAGGGTATAATTTTATTAATATTATTTATAGACTGTTAAATTCATGTGAGAGGTGGAATCATTATTTTCTGAGTTAATTTCTCTATCTATAATAGGAGAGAAAAATGCCTAGAACATTTCTGTGCTTCTGTACAGTCTTAGAAAATGAAAGACAAAAATGACCTTCCGTTTCAGTCCTTTCAAGTCACCTTTCAGTTACTGACAACACGCTCAGTCTTTTCTGAAAGGGCTTGTATTATATAAGTGATGAATGCTCTTTTATGAAATAATTTCTTTTCATGATGAAGCATTTTCTGCTCCTCAAAGATGAAATAAACCAAGTAAAATTTGCACATATATTCAACTGTGCTATAAGTGATATTCCTCTAGTTGTTGTAACTTGCCTATTGTGTTTTTATTCTTCAAAACAAATTTTCAGAGGAGAGAGACAAAGAGTTGAACAGTGCCTTTTTATGTTTAACTTTATTGAAATATACTTTGAAATAAATATTTCTACCTACGACAGCTATAGCAAGCTGATGTAAAGCAACTCCTGCCAAAAATTCTTTTAGGATAGGAACATTGTAAAAAGAATTATCAATTTGCTTTCTGAGGGATTAGGGCATTCCACACAAAGGGTAGCTTGTTTTCTTACAGTTGATTCATTATTGCCTTCTCCAGGGAAAATATGCCTACAAAAGTAAATCTACATTGCTCTTTAATCCTGGGGTTAACTGGCAGATGTTAGGCCAAACCATATTTAAACTGGTCAGTCATTGCACACTGGCAAAAATCACAACCCCAGTGGTTGTAGAAGCTTCCTTCAGGAATTTTTAATTCAATACCCTAAAAATTCTGATTCCTGATCCATTTTCATATCCTAGGCCCAAACCGTAAACCTAAGTGCTAGAATATTTGTTGATTAATCATTTCCTTTTCTGGGTCTATTTTAAAATTTCATCTATCATAAAATCTAAATCATTAATAAAAATTTTATGTCAAAAATATCCAGTAAATCTTTAAAAGTTTATTGAATTATAATAGGATTGAGAATTTCAGCAAACCAATTATTATTTTTATAACTGATGTATTTCCTACAAGATAAAAAAAAAAAAGTATGTTTGAATTACAGATGAGGTGAAAATCATATTTACTGAGGGTGGGTGCTATGGATTGAATCATGTCCCCCAAAAAGGCATGTTCAAGTCCTAAACCCCAGTCCTGTGACTGTGAACTTAATAGGATCTTTGAAGGTATTATTAAAGTTGAGGCCAAATAAGTCTATAGTCCTTATAAGGAAGGAAGTTTGAGCAGAGATATAGATCACAGTGAGAAACAGAGGTGCTCATGTGGTACAGGCAGAATGCCATGGAGCACCAACAAGCTACCACCAGAATCCTACAGATTTCTGAGAAAGCAAGACTGTGCCCATCCCTTGATTGTGGACTTCTAGCCTCCAGAACCATGAGACAAAAAGTCTTACTGTTTAAGCCAACTAGTTTGTGGTACTTTGCCATAGAAGCCCTGGCAAACTAAGATAGTGGGTGTGGAAGTTATTCCAAAAACTTTTATAACAGCTTCAAAGCCTGCCAAGTCACTCAACCCAATTCAATTCAGATTCCAACTACCTGGAGTTAGGCCAGATTCTGCAAGTTAGGGGGAATTCTTTTCAGGATTATCCTTCAGGCACTGGTCACAAGTTAAGGGGCATAGGCCATCCATACTTTTGACCAACTGGCTACAAATATGGGGGTTTCTACTCCCTTCAGGTTCAATAATTTGCTAGAATGACTCACAGAACTCTCTGAAAGCACTATACTTACGATTATAGTTTTATCATAGTAAAAGAATACAAATAAGGAGCCAAAAGAAGAGATGCATAGGGTAGTGTCTGGGAGGGTCTCAAAGGCAAGGGTCCATGTTTTCCCCATGTGGAGTCAGAGGCTCACCCTCCCAGCAGAGCAGGGAAGTTTTTTTTTTTCTCAATCATGGAAGCACATCATGACTTTGAGTGTCCCAAGTTTATACTGGGTCTCATTATATAGGTATGACTGATGAAATCAATGCCCATGTGATTGAGATCAATCTGCAGATTCCTCCCCTGCTAAGAAGTTGGGGAGATGGATCTCTATGAAGTGGGTGGCTCAAAGCCCTACCCTCCTAATCACCTGGTTGGTCTTTCTGATATGGCCAGTCCCCACTCTAAAACTGCAGGTGGCCCTGCCCTGTTGTGTCATTAGCATATGAACTGTCAAATGTGGTCCTGGGGGGCACCATGAAGATCAAAAGACACTCCTATCATCTCAGAAAATTCTAAAGATTCAGAGGTTGCTTCCCTAGGAACTAAAGACAAAGACCAGCCAATTTCTTCATTATACTGCAGTGGGTTGTCAGCAATTCATTAAAAATGACTTTTGCCAAATGCCCTTTTTTTAAACAAAAAATAATGCTCCAATTTTCATGACGGACACCAATGCATAGGAAAAGGGAACGTTTAGGATATTTTAACCCAAGATATTCATTCTAGTTAGTTGTTGAATTGGGTATGGGAAATCATTAAATTATTTAACACTTATAAGGAATTAAACTCTTAGGCTGGGAGTTGGGAGGTGCAGGCAGAAGGAGAAGTAGGTTGGCATTTTCTGAATAATTTTTTTATAAATGTAATTGGGGATTGAAAGGACAATGAATGCATAGAGTATGTGATGATGGTATTCATTATTGTGCTCTCTTAGGAAGTTAATGCGATGGTGACCAGCAGACCCATGTCACAAGTGGGGCTCTTCTCTAATAAATAAAGCAGCCAGGGAGTTTCTTAAAGGCCAAAATCCTGGTACAGCTCCACAGACCCAGCCCAATGCTGTGATATATTAGAATTACATGTTAATGTAATTGATGGCTCCTTGGAGAATTTAGGATTGCCAAGAGGATGAGGGGCTATTATGATTTAATTTTAGTAATGAACGCTAACATTTTATGGCAGGTCCCATTTGCTACTGGGCACACACCTAGACCTCATTTTCATGTCTTTTCTTATTTAAAGATGTGACCAGATGTCCATATTCTGTGAGCAGGTTTGACATGTGCCATTTCTAGGATTGGCCCTCAATGCCTCCCATGTGAGCCTTCTCTCTTACATCCTTTTCTGCCAACTGATGATGTCCTGAGTGACCTTGGAGCTGCATTTAAATACATCTGATTTAGGTTTCTGCATGACTGCATGGAGTAAGGTTGACACCTTCTTACCCCCACCCCAAGTACACTGCCAGGCTGAGCAAGAAAAAAAATAAAATATGTATTCTAACAAGCCATCAGGATTTAGAATATTTCTGTTAAAGTAGTTAACAATGTTATCATAACTAATACACTTAGAGGCTGCGATTCAAGTAATGACCCTGCCTTATAGTGCTTGTGTTTCTTTAAACAAGGTGCATAATCTCTCTGAGCCATAATTTCTTGAACAATAAAAGAGAAATCATAATACCTTCTCAAGAGCTTATTGTGAAAAATTAAATATAATACTATGCATGAAAATACCAAACAATAGCTCAATTGATATTAATTTCCTCTAATAAAAAACAAATCTAATTAGTTCTTTTTCTTGCCTAGAATAAATTGTTTGTATCTCTTTCTTAATTCTACCTTTGCTAATTTAAAATACTGTGATGTTAGCATTGTATTTCAATATTTCAACTTTATCAAGCAGGTACATCGTAAAATCCAATAGTTATTCTCACATAGAACTCTCAGAAACAATGAAACCTCTTCGGTTAAAGTTAATTGTGTCATCATGTTTTGATTAATAACCAATGTGAATGAAATTTCCATTTTCAAATTCTACATCAATAATTCTCAATATTTTATCAGGTTTCTTTTTTAACATAAAAATAAATGTTAAATTTGAACTAATTATTTCTTTTTAGAAACTTCTTTATATCAGGTTTCTACAAAGGGATATCATAATTCTGACAAAGGAAGGAAATTCAGTCTAAATAGCCTGTGATGTAAATGAGATGGAAGAAATTACTTTAAAGTGAATAAATTGATGGATAACTAATCCTTTGCTTATAGATACCTAAAGATGTGAGTTTCTTGGGGTGGGAAAGGAAGTTAAGAACAGTCAAGGGACAGGACTGCAGAGTTGGGAAAAGACCAGGTAGATTCTCCATAGGGTTTACCATAAATGCCAGAATGTAAAGCCCATTTATACTCAAAGAATTGAGGATAAATTCAAAATTGTCCTCAAAGAAGAATGAATTGCCTAGTACTTACAAAATCTCTCAGACAAAATAAAGCAATTGAGGGTGCACTCTAAATTACTTTATTTTGAACAAAAAAGAACTGTTTGGAAAAACACATTAGTAACTTAACAGAGCTTTGTAATTCCTATGAATATGAACTTACAATCATTAATTTGGAATGGGATTGCATATCAGTTAGGGTCTTGGCAGAAAAATAGATGGCACCATCAAAATGGGTAATTTCGGAAGAGTTTAATAGACTATTATCCACAAATTCCAGATGGGTTTAGGAAAAGCACAATGACTTGCAAAGAATAGACAATAAATTTTAGTTCCCCTCTGTAAATAAAATTATGGTTCTTATGCTGTCAGTTCCGATTTTACCCACCCATTGTTTATCTAGAGTGAACTTCCTATTTATTTTCAACTCAGTATTTATCTATTTGTCAACCCCCTGAATGGTAATCTGGTGGAGAAGAGGCATGCAGAAAGCTACTTCATTGTTTTATAAGTGTAGTAACAGAAGTCTGTCTGGGAATATCTCTGGTCTAACTAAACACTTCTCAAAGGACATGGCATCTATGCTGTATGCTAAGGGTATATTTTAGGGGGGAAAAGAGGAAAGGGCAATTTAGGCAGAGGGAATTGTGTCTAAATGCACAGAGTCATGAAAGAATGTGCCACAGCTTCAATAAATGTCATTTGGTATTTATAGGAGTGCCTATTAGGAAGGGAATCAAGCCTGGAGCACCGTATAGACCATATGTAGGAGCTGAGGCTTTTTCCTGTAGACAATGGGAAGCCATTAAATAGTTTTAAACTAGGTAATTATATGAAGGGTACTTCAGAAGTATCCCTCTGGCATTATGAAACATATATTGCAAAAGAGAGAGCCTAATGAGTCTATTGCAGTAACTCAAGTGAGCTAAATAAAGGGTAATAACATTAATGCTGAAGTGAAAGTGATCAAATTCTGGCTTGTCTTATCAATGGGTCGTGATACCGTTGATTAAGACAGAATTTAGAGGAAAAGGACAACATTTTAGAGGAGAGGTGACTATGAACACAAATGTTGATTGTGCTATGAGACATTCAGATAGAGATTCCAGAAGCACAGATGAAATTAATTTCTAGAACTCAGGAGAAAAATCTAGACTACAGATATGTAGTAGGAATCCTAAATTCCCTATGTATCATTTATATTTGAATTCATTCACCAATATTCAATTTTTACTATGTGCCAGGCAGAGCTCTAGGTTGTAGGAATACAGCATTAAGTGAGATAGCCTAGGTCTTTGCTTTCTGAAGTTTCCATTTTAAGTAACTAGATTCTAAATTTAAAAGTAATCCATGAACATACTTTGCCTATTCAAACTGTATAAAGGATACACAATGAAAAAGTGTTCCTTTCTTATCTCAGGCACTGAGTCTCCTCCCCAGAGGCAAATATTTTGGATAAACCTCCAGCTTTTTTTTTCCCCCTATACAACCTTTTATGTACAATTTATGCAAACATCCTCACATATATCCATTTGTAATTATTTACATAATTGAAGTATATTTTACATATTCTTCTATATTTTGCTTTTATTTTTTTTAATTAACAATATATCTTGAACTATTTCCATAGCAGCACATGCAATATCTTTTTTATTGTTTTTCAGATGGTAAATTATTCTATTAAATGAATATATGATTCATAATTGACTATTACCTACTAAGGTAAATGTAAATTTTTTTCTGATCTTTTCCCATTAGAACTAATGCTAAAGAAAATATTCATACAGTCATAATTTATCAAGAATATACATTCCTGGAGATAAACTTGTTGTGTCAAAGTATGTTTATTTTTAATTAATAACTGTTTTCAAATTATCATTCAAATTGTTCACACTAGTTAACACAAACACTACCCATGAACCAGAACCAATGAACCTTCACCATAGAATGCATTCCTTAACTTCTTCTTTTGTCTTTTTTTTTTAAAGTGGAAACGTGTCCCATTGAGCTCCTTTGAAGCTATAATGTACTGGAGAAAAGGTCATGTTCTTTTAATCCATTCCTGTGGGGGCAGACCTATTGTAGGTGGGACCTTTTTATTAGGTTATTTCAACTGAGATGTGACCCATCCCATTAAGGTGGGTCTTTATCTTTTTACTGGAGACCTTTATGAGGGGATAAAGGACAGAAAAAGCTGAGAGACCTGAGAGAGAATAACCCAGAGAGAGCTTACAGAGAGGAAAGCCCCATAGATGATAAGAGAGGACCCACAGAAGCTCAGAGAAGAGGCCACTGGAGACAGGAGCTAAAAACAATGAAACCCAAGAGCAAAGGGCCAGCAGACCCTGGCCATGTGCCTTCCCACATGACAGAGGTGTCCAGATGCTGGCAGCCTTTCTTCAGAGTTCAGGTGTCATCCTGCTGATGCTTTAATTTGGACATTTTGATGGCCTAAGAACTATAAATTGTAAATTAATAAGTCCCCAATGTAAAAGCCAACCCATTTCTGGTCTATTGCATTTTAGCAGCTTTTAGCAAACCACAACACCTATTGTTTCAATTTTCATTTTTTAATTATGGGTGATTTTGACTATTTGTTCCATATGTTCATGTATCATTTGTATTTTGTTTTCTTGTAACTACCTCTGGTAGCATTCTCTTAGTATTTTAGTACTGCATTGAAGACTCACAACAACTCTGTAAGGTTTGGGTCAACCTTCTTTGGCTGTCAACAGAAACTGAGACTAAAAGAGGATGGAAAACGTGCCTTTGGTCACACAGCGCATTAGGTTATTCAGCCCCAGTTTGAATCCAAACTCTGGCCAGGAACACTGGGGAAGCTATTTTGAGCCTTATGAAACACAATTGTCTCCTTGATGATTCTTTCCTTTTCATTCTGAGAAAGTTGCTGAGGCCCTCCTACGGCTCCAGGTTGTTCTTAATGAGAAATAGGTAATTCACTACAGAAAGGAGGCTATGGAAGTTCCAACCAAGTAATAACCTTTGTTTTTTAAAAGTCAGAGATTTCAAAAGAGCCTAAGAATAACAATGTGCTCATTATGTCCACCAATAACTTTGGAGCACTTGTATGTGTCAAGTTTTTTGCTGACTTGTTTACTACTTAAGAGCACTGAAAAGTTTATATTCTGGTGATTCCTTCACACCGTGATGTGCTGTTTTTCCTTTTGCTTTCCTGCCTCCCCTCACCTTCCTTTCCTTTTCCTTCCTTTCCCTTCCTTTTCCTATTTTTTTTAAAGGGGACAAAATGTACATTTTTAGCATGTTTTTTTATATTGTAGCTTCCTGAAGAAAACTAAAAGGAGTTTGCAAATATTATCATAATATAAAATTTTCTATAGTGGATGCTGTGATATGCTGCTCAAATCCTTTGCCAAGATCAGTTGTTTATTCTAGCTGGCAGTCGTGTGGGCTGATGGGTTTCGGCTGAGCCCTTGTTCAGGTCTCCTCCTTAGCCAACCCAGTGCTATGCCTCCCCCAGGTACAACTCTAATTGGTTCATGCAGCAGTATAAAGCCTAGCAACATGGACTCAAAGGGGCACAACCTTTGAAGGATCATCCCAGCCCCAGGGCTGGATTGCCCGAGGCCTTTTCCAAAAGTGTTGCAGTTCAACATCCTCCCTGCATAATACTGTGTCCCTCATGGTTTCCTGAGAATCTCCACAATATACCTCCTGCACACAAATATTATGTGTATTCTCTTTTTCTCTGGACTAATACACAACATTTTCATTGCTGAGTCTACAAGAGAAGTGTTCCTATTGCAACCACATTTCTTCCATCTTCTCTTTTCAGGCTTTGTATAAACACCCTTATATCTGCCATTTTTTAATGTCCATTTTTGAAAACAAATTCATATGTATTGATTTTTAGATGTTTTATCAGGAGGGGAGGAAAACACTTTTTCTATTAAAAAATCATTTTATTTTATTTTTTCACTGATGTGTTTCTATCAAAACCTTATTCAAACTGTCTAGTGCTCTTAAATCTCACAAATCAAGCAATAAACCTTGTAATATTACGCCTTCCTGTAAAATTTCAGTTGTACATTTGAGGATTTGTCCTGAGCCTAGAATTGGAAAATCAAACTGAGGAAAAGACAACAGCAATAGTCTAAAAAATGGAGTGACCTGAAAATAGATGAAGCAAATAGACTTTCAGCTTTCACTTGTTAGTAATTTGTCTCAAGGTTGGCGATTAAGAGTTGGGTCAATTCTAATTAACAGAAGTCACCATCTCCTTAACTCCACAATGCTCTCAAGTTCAATCTTTATAATTATATCAAGATTGTTTCAAAAGCAAACAATCAAATCACATGGTTTTGGGGTATAGAGAATGTTATACAATTACGTTATTGGATTCTTTCTCTAACCTACCGGGAGAGGTTTGTTCTTTTTCAGACCAAATTTATCAAAGTGTTCGGTCTGAATAACTAACGTTTTCATTAAGTTGACCAATAATTATTGGGTCCTTCAATGTGTCAGATAACCTTTTAAACCCTAGGAAAACAGTAATGAGTGTCCCTTCACATGAGTGTGAGGTTCAGACGGGGTAGCATATCTTCTCTTTATGAGGGAAGGTGCTATAATAAATCTTGGTATACCATATTCTAAAATTTTTAAAACATGTTTCATTGTGACATATAACATATATACAGAAAAGTGATAAATTTCAAGGTACACTTTAACACGTAGTTATAGAGGAAATTTCAAAGTATGGTATGGATTACAGTTTCACAATTTCAGGTGTTTCCTTCTAGATGTTCCAATACATTAGAGACAAACACAAATATCTATGTAATGATTCAGTAGTCATAATCAATTGTTAAATCCTACCTTCTCTGTTACAAATCCTCCCTCTCATTTGATCATTCTCTCAAACTTCAGGGACATTTGGGCACTGACTAGTCTAACTTCTTCATTTTGAAAAGGGTGTTGACATTAGAGGTAGGGGAATACAACTGGTTGATGTTCTTGGAGAAGCTGGTATCTCTGGGTTTCAGGGCTTATCTGGCATAGGAACAATCTGGAGGTTTTAAGTTTCTGAAAAATAAACTTATTGAGTGAACTTTTATAGAGTCTCAGAGCCCTGGGTATTCTTTAGGGTTTTCAGAAACACTGTTTGTTGGGGCTTGGCAAACAATGGCAAATTACAGTATCTAACTGAAACTTGCATAAAGGTAACCTCCAGAATAGCCTCTATTTGAAATCTCTTAGCTACTAAAACCATATTTTGTTACATTTCTTCTCCCTTTCTTGTCAGGAAGGTGTTGTCAATCCCACAATGCCAGGGCCAGGCTCATCCTGGGAGTCATGTCCCACTTACACCCATGGAAGTCATGTTCTATGTAGTGGGAAGGGTAATGAGTTTATTTGCAGAGTTGGGCATAGAGAGAGAGGCCACATCTGAGCAACAAAAGAGATTCTCTGGAAGTGACTCTTAGGCATAATTATAGGTAGGCTTATCTTCGCCTTATGGAAATAAGATTCATAAGAACAGGCCTCAAGAGTGAGGGCCTGGCTTATTAAATTGGGAGCCACTAATGCTTGAGAGAGTATCAAGAATTTCTCAGATGGAGAAGTTTAACAGTTCCATATTTTTTCTCCAGTCCTTCAAGGGACTTGAAAAATACTGTTTTTTAAATCTGCCCAAATACTCTGTTATGAATCAGGGTATTGCCTTGTGCTATACAGAATTACAAGATCTCATTCCCTAGTCCAGACTCTATGTGTTTAGGTTGTTTAAATGAACTGGCCAGACAGGTTAAGTTATATTGTGTGCTATACAAAATTTAAATTTTGTACAAAATAAACATCTCTTCCTTTGCACTCACACAGAAAGTGAAGTTTTAAAATACAGACATTCTCATCCTTTACCCTTTATTCTGATTTACCTTAGTGCCAACCTGCCTAGCTTTGTACAGATCTCTAATTGAAGTCTGATCTTTTTTTTCAGCTTCTTGAAGGGTTTCTGTTTGGAGCGATGTTGACTTTCATAGCTGCAGAACTCTACTGCTGAGTCTTAATTGTCACACATGTACCAAAAGTTCCAGGGAAATACCAGGTTATACACATAGAGCACAACATCTCAGAATTTAGATGTAACATTTAAAACTTGGAAATAAATGTTACTGCTGTAAGAGCTTACAATCTAGGCCCTTATTTTCTTATAAGTATTTTCTAAGTGAGACCGTACAATATTTTTTACTTTTGTTTCTGGCTTATTTTGCTCAAGAAAGTCTTCATTTTTTTCATTCACCTCATTGCATGACTCACAACTTCATTCCTTTCTGTAGCCACACAATATTCCATCATTTGTGTACATCACTCTTCACCCTTCTGCTCCTCAGTCAATGTACCATTCAGCCACATCCATCCATTGACCATCATGAATAATGCCAACATAAACATCAGCATGCAAGTGTCTGAGTCCTTGCTTTCAGTTATTCCAAGTACATTCCTAGTAATGGGATTACCTAATTACATGATGGCATCATACTTAGCCTCCTATGGATCCACTGCATTACCCTTTGGAAGGGCTGCACCAATCTACTACTCTACCAGCATGAATAGTTATACCCCTCTCTCCACATTTTCTATAGCACTTGAAACTTTTTCTTTCTTTCTTCCTCTCTTCCCCTTTCTTTCTCTTTCTTCCTTCCTTCCTTCCTTCCTTTCTTTCTTTCTTTCTTTCTTTCTTTCTTTCTTTCTTTCTTTCTTTCTTTCTCCCCTCCTGCAGATTTTGTTGAGATATATTCACATAACATATATTCTATCCAAAATAGACAATCAGTGTCTCACCATATCCTCATTTAGTTGTACAATCATCATCGCTGTATATTTTAGGTGATGTTCATTGATCCAAGATAAAAATAACAGATAGACACAGCTATACAAAAGAGAAAACCCAAAACACCCTGTAACTCTTGCCTCACAACCCAATTATTTATCCCAGTATTGTTGTGTACTAGTGAGGTATTCCTGATATATACAGTCCATAGCATGCATTAGGTATATTTTCCCATATGCCACTTGTCCGGTTTGCTAATGCTGCCATTTGCAAGATATCAGAACTGGATTGGCTTTCATAAAGGGGGTTTATTTGGTTACAAAGTTACAGTCTTAAGGTAATAAAGTGTCCAAGGTAAGGCATCAACAATTGGGTACCTTCACTGAAGGATGGCCATTGATGTCCAGAAAACCTCTGTTTAGCTTGGAAGGCACAAGGCTGGTGTCTGCTTGCTCCCAGGTGGTGTTTCAAAATGGCATTCTCCAAAATGTTGCTCTTGGGGTGTTTTTTCCTCTCTTAGATGTAACTACTCTTCAAAATGTCACTCTCAATTGCTCTGAGGTCCTTCTGTCTGTGAATTCCTCTATACGACTCCAGTGATCCAATTAACAACCATCCTGAATGGGTGGGATAACACCTCCATGGAAATTATCTAATCAAATGTTTCACTCACAGTTGATTGAATCACATCCCCATGGAAACACTAAATTGAAGAATTGCAGTCTAATCCACACTAATATGTTTGCCCCCACAAGATTGCATTAAAGAACAAGCCTTTTTTGGGGGGACGTAATATATACAAACCAGCACACCACTCTATTATTAACTCTTCATACAAGAGTCCTACCTTTAAAGTAATTCATGAAAGAGCTCACTTATATTTGTAGTGCTAATCAGTGAGACACATGACTTTAAACAACCCCCCTCAACCACATTCACTTTCAATACAGCAGTGTTACTTATGATCCCACTAATGAACTACCATCACATCTAGCCATTCCCATACATTTAAGTTCAACCTGGTTAATAAGTCTGAATATATTAGGTAATGGCTCCCCCTTCTCTAGCTTCTGTCTATCTCTAGATTCCCTATATTTTACATGTTAAGACTAAATTTACATTTTCAGAGGGTTCATATTAGTGAAATCATACAATATCTATACTTTTGTGTCTGGCTTATTTCACTCATCATTATGTCCTCAAGGATCATCAATGTTGTCACATGTTTCAGGACCTCATTCCTTCTTACTGCTGCATAATATTCCATTGTATGTAAAGAACACATTTTGTTTATCCACTCTGTTGATGAACATTTGGAGTGTTTCCATCTTTTGGCGGTTGTGAAAAATGTCACCATGAACATTGGTATGCAAATGTCTGTTTGTGTCACTGCTTTCAGATCTTCTGGGTATATACCAAGAAGTGGAATTGTTGGATTGTAGGACAACTTGATTCTTAGTTTTCTGAAGAACTGTCAAACTGTCTTTCAGAGTGGCTATACCACTATACATTCCCACCAACAGGGAATAAGTATTCCAGTTTTTCCACATACTCTCCAAGATTTGTAATTTCTTGTTTGTTTAGAGGCAGCCATGCTTATAGGTTTGAGATGATACCTCATTGTGGTTTTGACTTCCATTTCTCTAATGGCTGATGAAGATGAACATCTTTTCATGTGCTTTTTAATGCAATGTTATTGAGATATATTCACATACCAGATAATCATCCAAAGTGTATGATAAATGGTTCATAGTATCATCATATAGTTGTGCTTTCATCACCACAATCAATTTTAGAATATTTTCAATACTCTAAAAAATAAAAATAAGATCAAAAATTAAAAAGAACACCCAAAACATCCCATAACCCTTATCCCCCCTATTATTTATTTATTTATTTATTTATTTATTTATTGTCATTGTTTTCTAATTAATCTGCTCATACACTAGATAAAGGGAGTGTTACTAGCAAGGTTTTTGTAATCACAGTCACACCTTAAGAGCTTATGGTTATACAATCTTCTTCAAGAATCAAGGCTACTGGATTATAATTCAAGTTCAACAGTTTCAGGTATTTGCTTCTAGTTATTCCAAAACACTAAAAACTACAAAGGGGTATCTATGTAATTCATAATAATAACCCCCAGAATGACCTGTCAACTATTTGAAATCTCTCAGCCACTGAAATTCTTTTTTTTAAATTTCTCTTCCACCTCTCCAAGAAAGCTTTCTCGATCCCATGATGCCAGGGTGGTGCTCATCCCCAGGAGTCATGTCCCATATTGCCAGGATGACTTATACCTTTGGGAGTCATGACCACACAGGGGGGAGGGCATTGAGTTTACCTGCAGAGTTAGCTTGGAGAAAGAGGCCACATCTGAGCAACAAAAGAGGTTGTCTGGGTATGACACTTAGGCTAAATTATAATTAGGCTTAGTACCTCCTTTGCAGGAATATGTTTCATAAGAGCAAGCACCAAGATTGAGGGTTTGGCCTATTAAATTGGTAGTCCCCAATGCTTGTGAGAATATCAGGAATTCCCCAGGTGGAGGAGTTTAATATTTCCACATTCATCCACAGTCCCTCAATGGGGCTTTGCAATACTTTTTTTTATTTTCTGCCCGGATTACTGTAGAATGAATGTGGGCATCACACTAACCTGTAAAAACTGACAAGATCTCACTCCCTATTCAAGGTTCCATGTAATGATGGTGTTCAAATAAACTGATGATACAAGTTAATTAGAGTGTGCTACAGAAGATACAAATTTTGCACCAAATAAACATCTCTTACTTTGATCTTACAAAGAAGTAGAAGTTTTAAAACACTCAGAATCAATGTTTACCCTAATTTGCCTTATTCCTAATGAGATCAGCTTCATTTATATCTTCAGTTTAAGTTTGATCTCCTTTTCAGATTTTTTACAGCTCTGAGTCTCAGGTATCACACAAATAACCAAAGTTTCATAAAATGACCAGGTTGTAAACAAAGAGTCCAGGGTCTCAGAAATCATAAGTAACTATAACAACTCAGGAATAGATGTGACTTCTGTAAGAGCCTACAATCTAGGAAACTTTACAATAAGCCCTCTGCTGATACCCTATGCTCTCAAATTCAATTATCAGTGTTTGCATGTTATAGCTAGTCTGTATTAGTGAAGCGTTACAATATTAATCATTTTGTTTCTGGCTTATTTCAATCAACATATTGTCCTTAAGATTCATTCATCTAGTTGCATGCTTCACAACTTCATTACTTTTTGCAGGCAGTCAATATTCCATTGCATGCTTACAACACAGTTCACCCTTCTGTTCATCAGTCAATATACCCTTAGGCCACCTCCATCCATTGCAAATCATGAATACTGCTACCATAAATACCAGTGTGCAAATATACAAGTATATATGTAATAATGTGGTTTCAGGATCATATAGCAACCCTATACTTGGCCTCCTGTGAAACAACCACACTGCCCTCCAGATAAGCTGCACCTTTCTACTTCTCTACCAACAGAGAATAGGTACCTCCCTCCAACCACATTTTCTCCAGCATTTATATCTTTCTATTTATTTAATAAACAGTTTTATTCACATGCCATACCATCCATCCTAATTAAACAATCAATGGTTCCTGGTATAATCACATAGTTATTCATTCACCACAATTTATATGAGTACATTTCAAACTTTAGAATTCTTCCTTATGTTTGCCCAATGTCTTCTTTATATCTTTCATCACTTTTGCCATATCTTCCTTCAACTTGCTGATTTGATTTTTGAATTGATGTAGCATGTTTGTTAGAATATCTTTAATTAGTTGTTTCAACTCCTGTATTTTGTTTGAAGTGTTACTTTGTTCCTGTGACTTGGCCATAATTTCATTTTTCCTAGTGTGACTCGTAGTTTTTTTGTTTATGTCTAGGCACCTGGGTTCCTTGATTAGTTTATTCTAGAGGTCATTTTCACTCTTTTACCAAGTGTTTTCTTCTTGGTTGGCTCTGTTGTCTACCATTCTTTGTTGTTCAGTTCAACTTATTCTAGAACTGTAGCAAAGCTTCTGTTTAACTTATCAAAAATTTTCAGCTCTTTTTATTCTGGTTCTTTCCTTGCCTATATGGAACCTTTTTTTTTTTTTTTTTTTTTTTTTTTTTGAGAAGGGTCTGTCTAGATATGATCAACCCCAGATTTTCCAAGACCAGACCAGCCCAGGTCTCAGGAGGAAAGAGTAATCAGTATCAAGTTTCCTTGGGGATGAGACCAAGCATGTTGCCAGACTTTCCTGTGAGGACTCTATACACTGTACTTTGCTTATCTTGTCCAGCAGGTGGCACTTGTCAGCCTGAAGCTCCCCAGTGACATAAAGATGTGCAGTCCCTTTAATTCTCTCCAGTCTCTGTCTCTGCCAGGGGTATTGTAAAGACTGTTAGTGAGTAAAAAAGGCAAGCTTAAGCTCTTTATGTTTTTTTTCCTCTGTCTCTGGAGTCTGAATTCTCTGAAGGAGAGCTACTAATTGAACTAGGCCCTACTCCTTCCTTTTCTTGAAGAGGATACACCCTTTAGGGAATTATCTCCTTCACTTGACTCCTTTCAGACTTATCTTAACTCCACTCTTGCCTGGGACAAGGTTGACAACTGAATATTCTTGAGATTTTCTTTACTTAACTACTTACAGTAGTTTGAAAAAAAAGGGAGAGAAAAAAACACCTTTTTCAAAGACATTCCCCAGCCCCCCAGTTTTCACTAGTTGGTATCCCTCTCTATGTGTCCCTTTTCTTGGGGCACAGCCCTTTTCTGGTATTCTGAGCTCCTCTGACTCCACAAGCCTCTGGTTTTTATTTATTTATTTTATTTTATTTTACTTATCTTCTCATCAGCCCCACCTTCTCTCTGCCAAGAGAGACACCATGGCTCCTTTCTTGCTTGCTTCAGGTTTATCTGTGCCCATTGCTTGCATTCATTGTCAAAATTTATTCATTATAACTGTGATTGGAGCCCAGTTGAGCTACCTTCCCTTGCTTTTAGCAGAGACTGCTTCTTTTTCCCATAGGAGAGTGTTCCAACACAGACTGGAATGCAGTCAGGGAGGGGTACCAGATCCACAGTTCTATACTGTAGTTATGACCCTTTCACCCATTCCAGACTTGTATATATCTGTCCAGTCACAGATGTCCCCTGTTCTAGTTTGCTAATGCTGCAGAATGCAGAACACCAGAGATGGATTGGCTTTTATAAAAAGGGGTTTATTTGGCTACACAGTTACAGTCTTAAGGCCATGAAGTGTCCAAGGTAACACATCAGTAATCAGGTACCTTCACTGGAGGATGGCCGATGGCGTCCGGAAAACCTCTTTTAGCTGGGAAGGCACGTGGCTGGCGTCTGCTCCAAAGTTCTGGTTTCAAAATGGCTTTCTCCCAGGATGCTCCTCTCTAGCAAGCTTGCTCCTCTTCAAACTCTCACTCACAGCTGCACTCCATTCAGTCTCTTTGAGTCAGCATGTTTTATATGGCTCCACTGATCAAGGCCCACCATGAATGGGTGGGGTCACACCTCCATGGGAGTATCCCACCAAAGTCACCACCCACAGCTGGGTGGGGCACATTCCAAGCAAATCTAACCAGCACCAAAATGTCTGTCCCACAAGACCACAAAGATAATGGCATTTGGGGGACACAATACATTCAAACCGGCACATTCCACCCCCTGGACCCCAAAATGACATTATCTTTCCAAATACAAAATACATTCATTTCATCACAATATCACAAAAACTTAAACCATTTCAGTAACAAAAGTTAAGTACAAAATCCCATCAAAATCAAATATAGGTGTGGTCAGTCCTAAGGCATCCCCCAAAGAGTTGTTTCAGACTATTTACTAGTTGTTCCTAGTTATTTACTAGCTGCACTAGAGGACTAACTGAATTCCACACATTTCTACACTGCCATCTTGCCAATGGTATTCATGTGCTTTTTCAGCCATCTGTATTTAAAATTGGGTTGTTTGTTCTTTGATTGTGGAGTTGTAGGACTTCTTTATATATACTGGATATCAAACCCTTATCAAATATATGGTTTCCAAATATTTTCTCACATTGAATTGACTGCCTCTCACCCTTTTTCAAAGTCCTTTGAGGCACAGAAGCTTTTGATTTTGAGGAGTTCCCATTTATCTATTTTTTTTTCTTTTATTGCTTGTGCTTTGGTTGTAAAGTCTAAGATGCTACCTCCTATTACTAGGTGTTGAAGATGTTTTCATATATTATCTCCTGGAAGTTTAATGGTGTGATCTCTTATATTGAGGTCTTTGATCCACTTTGTGTTACTTTTTGTATAGTGTGTGTGGTAGGGGTCCTCTTTCATTCTTTCTGATATGGATATCCAGTTCTCCCAATCTGACTTTTGGAAAAGATTGTTCTGTCCCAGTTCAGTGGATTTGGTGGCCTTGTCAAAAATCAGTTGACCATAGTTCTGAGGGTCTATTTCCAAATTCTCAATTTGATTCCATTAATCAATTTGTCTATCTTTGTCCCAATACCATGCAGTTTTGCCCACTATGGCTTTATAATAAGCTTTAAAGTCAGAAAGTGTAAATCCTCCCACTTTGTTCTTTTTTTAGGATATATATAGCAATTCAATGCCCCTTTCCCTTCCAAATAAATGTGATAACTAGCTTTTCCAAGACTTTAAAATTGGTTATTGGATTTTGATTGGTATTGCATTGAATCTGTAGATCAATTTACATAGAATTGACATCTTAATGACATTTAGCCTTCTTACTCATGCACATGGAATGTCTTTCCACTTATATAGGTATTCTTTGATTTCTTTTAGCAATGTTTTATAGTTTTTTCTGTAGAGGTCCTTTGTGTCCTTGGTTAAGTTTAATCCTAGATATTTGATTCTTTTAATTTCTATTGTTAATGGGATATTTTTCTTAATTGACTCATTAGTTGGGTCATTACAAGTGTATAGAGACATTACTGACTTTTGCACATTAATCTTGCATCTAGCCATATGGCTGAATTTGTTTATTAGCTCAAGTAACTTTGTTATAGATTTCTCAGGATTTTCCAAATATAGGATCATGTCATCTGCAAATAATTAAATTTACTTCTTCTTTCCTTGAAAATAATCAAAAGGCCTATTTGGATTTATTCTACTTGGAGTTTGTTGAGCTTCTTTGATTTTCATATTTATATCTTTTATAAGGGTTAGGAATTTTCCCCAAATCTCTTCAAATACTCTTCCCAGCCCTCTCATCTTCTCTTCTTCTTCTGGGACACCAATGATTCTTATATTTGTGTGCTCCATGTTGCCCACCATTTCCCTGAGATCCAGTTCAAAGTTTTCCATCTTTTTCACCATTTGATCTTTTGTGCATTTACATACAATTTCCTGGTCCTCTAGTTCACTTTTCTTTCTTCTGCTTCTTCAAATCTGCTGTTGTGTGTCTCTAGTATATTTTTAATTTGATTTGAAGTATCTTTCAATTCCATGAGATCTTCTATTTTCCTATTTAATATTTCAAATTCTTCTTTATGCTCTTCTGGTGTCTTCTTGATATACTTTATATATTTGGCCAATCCATGGAAGTTATTTTGGAAATTTTACATACTTCTTTGATTAATTGTTCCAGATTCTGTGTCTCCTCTGGCTTTTTAATTTGATCATTTGACTTGTCCACATCTTCTTGCATCTTCATGTGCTTTATGATTTTCTGCTGATTTTTTGGCATTTGATTATCTTGATATGGTTATTTTGAAAGTTGATTTCCCTTGCTTACCTGAGATTTTATAGTTGCTTGGATCTGCGTTGAAGGTCTCCTTTGGCACTCGGTTTATCAGTTATTCCATGTTCAATTAAGAACAAGGCCTCCTGAGGGAGATGCAAGTCTATTTGGACATATATAGGAGATTTGGCAGAACAGCAATTTGCCAGGGTGCACTTTCCCTGTCTTCCTAGCTGATGGTGCTCTTGGTTACCTCTTCCCCTAAGTCTCACTTTTCTCTAACTGCATCAGCTGGCTGGGCAGGGTCCAAACAATGTGGAATTCCAGGCAATTCAGCAGGACTCCATGTGTGCTGGATACCACCAACCCTGGGGGTGGGAGGTGAGCCCTGTGCACTTCAGTGGATAATCCACTTGAGTGTACAATTGGTTTTGTGATTCCCAGGCTTCTGATTGGAAAAAGCTCAGGCTGTGGGTTGAGTGTTTCACCTTCCCCAGCCCTCAGGCAGTTCCATAGTACCCTGCTAGTTGGTGGCTTGCAAGATCCCTGCCTGCCTTGCACTGGAGGGGAGCTCTTGGTGTTTTCTTGTCCCTGCCTCTTCTCTTGTGCACACCTTGAGCACTGTGGGCTTCTGTGGAGAAAGGATACAGGCTGCTGAGCATGGAATGTCTCTCTTGCCTGCTAACTGTCAGATCAGCTTTGCTTTGTGTACCCTCTCCTCCTGAGGGGAAAGCCCCCAGACATCCCCCAAACCAGGTGCCTGCTGCAGCCTGCTTCAGGGTTGTTGGGGTAGGCACCAAACAGCACAACAAGTTCTCTGTTTGTGGCTAAAATAAGTCTGTTGATTTCCAAATTCCCACACAGGAGCTCCCGAATTCAGGGCTGAGAGATAACACCCCAACTGGTTGCAGTGATGGGAATGCTGTAGTGATCAGCAACTCCCTCACCTGCTCTGGGCCAGCACATAGCAGCCAGCCCCAGAGGCAGTCACAATTAAATGAACTCACCCCAACCTTTCAGTAGTAGTTTCTCTGCTTTTCCATCTAAGTTCTCTCTATATAATGTAGGAGTACCTCTCTGGCCACTTGTACCCTAGAACTGCTGCCCCCAGTCATTTTCTGCCTTTTCTGTAGTTATTCCATGGTGGAAAAGTTCACTCTGCCTCTCCTATTCTGCCGTCCTCCCCTATTCTAACATTTTAAGGGCATATTTTTTAAAAGACTAGAGGAGCCAAGAAATTGGTATTACCAACTGGTCATTGCAATATGTATAATTCTTGAAATTAGAGCTACATTTTATGCTTTTTTATGCATTTACTAACTCACAATTTTGATGATGCTCAGTTTTCTGCTCTCTTAATACTAAGCCTTCACACAGAGTATTATGATAATTCAGTTTCCTTTTCCCAAAACAGAGACTATATCTGTATATTCTATGTTTACTTTTCTGTATACTTTGCAGGGTAAAGAACCATCAAGAAAGTTTTTTCAACTGACAAGTTCAAATCTTCACCAAATATTTTTAAAGGAAGGGAACTGTAAAACACATAAATTTATTAATTCAACAAATATGGATTGAGCACCTATAATCTGCCAAACACTGCTGTAGGTACAATGACTAAGATAGTCAATGTTTATGCTGCCATGGATTTTTATTCTGTTATGAAAGAAAGACAATAAAATAATTTCAGAGTGATATTGCTATTAAGGACTCTCTCAGTAATGGAGAAGGATGTGACTTTGATTAGAGGCACTTGTGGGAGATGGATAAGGGTTACCACTTTAGATCAGAGGTCAGAAAAATCTTCCAAAAGTCTGAAATAATGTAAAATAAAAGTGGAGTGGGATTACTCCCTACCTTTGTCTTTTTGATAATTCTCAATATTTTATGCACACACACACACACACACACACACACACACACACATGCATATTTTGTATAAAAAAAGACACAACATTTTTTATGTGCCTTGGAAGACCTTGAAATTCTCCACTTGGTGCACATATACCTAGACTTGTGCTTGATTTGTGAGTGCATGTGTGTGTATGTGTGTGTACATTTAAACCCCATATCAAATATCTATATTTGTCATCCGCTTCCTTCAAAGTTTCTTGAAAAAGCCTGAAACACAGCTTCTGTGTTGAAAGCAACCCCAGAAGGAACAAAATTAAACCTCCGAAGAAAAAAATAAATTATCTATAGGATTTGTCAGAACTTATCAGGTTTCCAGAGAGTTTGAGCTTCAAGGTACCAAATCTACTACATTCCAGTGGGCCATTCACCCTATCTCAAGGAGAATATTTAGGGAAATTCCTCATCTTTCATTCTGCATGTAATGAGTAACTACCTCTATTCAATTAACTAAATGAACGTACATCTAATGAATAACTTCACGCAATGTCTGTAGCCATTTTGATTAGCTGTCTGAAGTCTAAATTTTCTTCTATTCTTTCCTTTTCTTTCAAGGTTAAAACTAAACTCAGAGAAATAAAGAATTTGCCCAGTTATATCTATTATTGGATTCCCTGACATTTTTGCCTTTCTTATTCTGCCCTCCCTCCCTCAAAACCAGTCCTTACCCAGAAAACTCTGTATTTCAAGGTCTGGCTAAATTGTCACTTTTCCAAGTCCTCTCTGTTTCAGCTCATGTTGAACTTTTCTTTTCCTCCATTGTGCAAAGTGTTGCCCTATATAGCACAGCAGTTTATTTTATGCATTCTCTCAGCTAACAGACATTTTCTTAGAGGACCAGGGCTCATTCTTATTCTCGTCCACCACTCAAAACAAGACTTAATAAACTCAATAAATACAAGTTAATTGATGTACTGTTTGATCATTAGAACTAGTCTAAGCTAAATTGTTAAATAGATGATGATCCTACTCTCCTTGCTACCCTAAAATAGGTTCGTCAAAGCTGACTTACCCCCAAATCAATATTTTCACACTTTCTCAAAAATGTTAAAATCTTTACATTTTCAATAAGATTAAAAAGGCATTGATGCAAATACGGGACTTCCAGGAGGCTGGAGGAGAATATTTTTGCTGACAAAGATATCTTTCATTCTCCCTCAGTTTACCACAGAGGTCACTGCTATCAGTAGGATCTCCAAGTAGCACTTTGGTGCCTTTGCTTATAATCTCCTCTTTTGAAGAAACCCTACAGAGTGTCCTGTGAAACCAGTCAACTCTATGCCTTCAAAATGTTAAGGTAATCTAATATTCAAAAGAAGAATCCAACAACATGGAAATTGAATTAAGGAAATGAGTGGCTCTCTGCCCACTCACTGGCTTGAAGTACTGTCTTCTTGAGTAGGTTAGTCTTTGAAGGGATTTTGTTCATCTTTTTCATCCATCAACTTCCTAAGAGAAGCTTTTGATACTTTCCTTACTTGATGTTTTGATGTCTGCTGCAATGTGGACTGTTTCATTTTAGTTTTGTGAGCTTGACTGCATTAAATGAACATTCCAGCGACAAAATGCATGGAGTAATTAATCAACAGAAAGGTGATTAATTAAGTAAAGCTGTAAGGGGCCAAAGATAGGCAGAAAAGGATCCTTTGAAGGATTTGAAGAGTCTGATTCTGGTTGATTTCCAATTTTCCTTTCCGCTTAGTGAATCCCCTATGCTTTTTGAATAATGGAAGGTTAGAGGAATAAAAATATCCTCACATATAGCAGTACAGAGGTGGAGCAGTAGGAAATGTCATCATCCTGCCTGGCAGTATTCTGGGTGGGAAACTTCATCACCTAATGAAAAAAGCACTTTGATGGATTAATAAAGTGGGGTTTAAGAGAAATATTCTGACCATTGCAAAATCAGTGAAGATGAAAAATGTGAGCAAGTAATTGAATAGGAAACATTTATATGGCATTGAAGCTGTGCTGGCAAAAAAATATTATTAAAGTAATCTTTTATTTAATATTTCATCACCTATAAGATGTGCTTTGTAAAATTTCAGCCTGGAAGGACTTCCTTTTGAACAGTGGTAAGTTTTGGCAACTCTTTTTATTAAAGGATTGTGTAACTGAAGCTGAACACAATTTCAGGTATATAAATTAAAATGAACTTCAGGGACGACATAGGCAAGCATTTTGTAGCTTGAAGACTTTTCAGTTAATCACAGAGATGGTCAATATATAACCTTCCTTGTGACCAGGACTTACCTTAATAATTTTTATGTTTTGCATTTTATGCAGTATCATTGAAAAATAAAAAATACTGAAAAGTTAACCAGATCATCCTATGTAAAATTATATAATACATAATCACAAACTAGGAAACTTTTAGCACTTAAATCAATTCTTTTTAATCTTTAGTTTTTCACTTCTATTCATTTCAGAAACTAGCATCATTTCATCAGTATGACTTCTGAGGAATAGAGTTAGAATAAGGAACCAAACCCATTGGCATCCCTCTACTCTGCTCCAGAATCATCAAGACCCCTACTCCCCAGATCATTATCTTGGGAAGTTGATTTCATTGTCTTGCCCTGTTCTTATGTAGTTGCTAGTGGTTATTTTTATACTCAATATATATTGCCACTTTTTCAAACTGTGTTAAGAACGTGAGAGTAGGTAAGTTCTGCAATGCTGTCTCAGTCTGCCTCCTTAATTAGACCTCAGCTATTTCTCAATCATTTGGAAAGAAGAGAGACTGTTTACTGTCACCATGTTCAGTAACATGATTCCACTTCTTGCTAATCTCCGTTATTGTTAAACAGGGAATCCTAGTCAGACCTGCCACTATATCTGGAGAGATTTTAATCACATGATTTTTCTCTTCATGGAATTTAGTTTCAGTTGATACTTTATTTTGATGAATGATATTACTTTTCCATACAGTGGGACCAACGTGCACATACTTAACCACTCTTAGTCTTTACCGATATAATAGTAATGTTGCATGTGTGTGCGTATCATTATATTATGGAACTTATTCTGCAGACCTTACCTGTTGATTCATTCAATCTTTGCACAACTCTGTGATGTAAATATTATATTATCATTACATTCTGGGGTCATCGATGACAGATATTTTATTCATCCTTGCATCTCTTATTCATGACACAATGTTTGTCTTATAGTAGGTACTGTGAATAAATGTATAATCAGGGAAGAAGTGTTCTTCGTTCTAAATTAACACAGCTAAACTGAAATTCAGAGAACCCAAGTAACTCATTCAAGTATACAGTAGTCAGTTGGGACCCAGACATAAATCCAAGTGTTCACATTCCAAGTACCGCTACTGAAGTTGGGCTTTGAGATCTCATGCCTCTGAACTCAAATCCTGACATGTCAATTTTCCATCCTATATATCAATACCTTTATAGATGTTTGGTCTACTTATTTAGCTTTTTTAAAGCCTCAGTTTTTTTAACACATGAAATCATGTTAAAGGCAGTAACAAACTTAGAAATGATAATCAGAATTAAGTAAGACAATGCATGTCAAGCATTTCTTCCATAGACCAGTTCATACCAAAATATTCTCCTATGTATGAGCTATCATTATTCCATCATATCCAGCTGTCTCTTCATATAATGAAAATGAGAAATAAACTGCATTTGAACTGCAAGAAAGACAACAAAACAAGAAAAGTTTGTATCAAATTATAAAAAGGCAGAGATTAAAGATAATGTTAAAAGTGACATGTATATTAACAGAACAAATCTCTATCTTCCTATAGCAATTGTTTGGGGGATAAGAAAAATGAAATGCAGAGATTAGGACACTATCAGTGATTGCACTCTGTGATATGATTAAAATAATAAATATTTTCAGACTACACAACTGAGAGGAGCCTAGAAAATTAAGCCAAGTTTCATAATGACATTGAATGAATTCCTCATCTTTCTGAGGCCAACATTTTTAGGAATGCTATTGCTTGAAAATAAATGGTTCAGATCCTGGATTCTAGAGTCTCACTCCCTAGATTCGAATCTTAACTCCGTTACTTACCAGCTGTGTGACCTTGGGCAAGTTACTTAACCTCTCTATGCTCCAGTTTCCCATCTTTAAAATAAGGATAATAAAGCCTACTTCATATATTTGTTATGAAGATATAATACATCTACATTTGTAGAGTGGGAAATAGTAACCACTATCTACTGTCAGAAAGTAGCAGTAAGGAATATTTATAAAATTTTTAAAAGCATTAATTCAATTTACTTAAAAAAAAAGTTCCCAGGTAAAGGATATCTGATACAAAAAATGTACAATTCATGCTTTTGTTGAAGTTAGTATACCATATTCAACTGGGGACAGCCATTTGGAAAAGAATTGAAATAGAGTATAAAATCCACAAGGACAGGGATCAACAATATTAAGTATATTAAGTTTATTATTTTATCTGTAATGTTCTTCATAAAGGCCAGCACATAGTAGGTGCTCAACAAATATATACTGGAAAAATGAGTAAAGCAAAGAGGTTTGTTTAATTATATGACAAATTCCTTGTTAATCATCTTCCCTTATCCAGTAGACACAAAGAGATTAAAGATCTTTCTCTCTCTTTAATAAAATCTGTTCTTAGCTCATTCTTCTATCAGAAATTATCTGATAAGGGAATTTATCTTAAAGATATGCATAACTGATGTTAATTGAAGTTTCATATCCCCATTTGCATCTACAATTAATCAGAGCCATTTCCTTTTACTAAAGGAATTTTATTGCATAAAGTATTACTCAGTGAAAAACGCATTTATCAGTGGCATTTTCTCCATTTCCTCCTCAGATAACCATACACTCATTTGTGTAAACAGACCAGTCATGTTCCAATAATAACGGCTAAATTTATGTAACACTTAATTTGTTTTAGCATTATGCTATGTGTGATTCCTTTATTATCTCATCTCATTCTCCCCCAAATCTTACGCTTAATGCACAATAAATTTCTTTAGTGTCTTCTTGAGGAAATAAAACTCAGGGCATTTAAGTCATTTGTCCAAGGCCACAGAACTAGCAAGGGGTAGAATAGAGATTCCAACCTTCAGATATCTGTCTCCAGAGCTGTGACTTGTGACAGGCAGCATCATGTGCTTGCCTAATAAAACAAAATATTAGTAGACATTCCTGATATTAAGTTGGAGTTCTGAAACACTCTAAGAATGAATCAACCAAATTGCAAGAATGATATGACATAAATCTGCAGACTTAAATCCTAAATATACTCAAATGATTTGGCATGACATGCATGATGAAACTATCTTTGCTTCCTTTGAATTAAATGGTTTAGTTATGGTTGGTATGTTTTTTTTTTTTTAATAGCACAATAATAGTTGCTCTGTGGTTAGTGTACCTCTCCTTCTGCCATCACATAATCTAAGCCTAAGTTTGCTGGACCATTCAAGCTGGTCTCATGGATTCCTGCTTCATCTGCTTTGCCTTAGGCCACTATACTCAGACAGTCTTTTGATGCCTCCATGGAAAGTATCAAATGCCAATAACCTTCTCTGCTACTGTGACCTGGTTAATTTTTTTAATACCAAACCTCTGAAGCTCTTCAATGTTGGTCATAATAATGACCTGGGGAAATTCTCTTGAGATGTGGAGAAACTTTATGGTCATGACTTTCCCTCATTTTTAGGGCAGATATATTATGTGGCATTACATTTAAAATACAGAGCTTAAAGATTGAGAAAGTCAAAACTTATGCAATTAAAGGGGCTGAATTAAAAACTCATGACTCAGTTACTCCTCTGGGGCACCTGGTAGATAGCCAGGAAGTATGTGGAATGGACGCTGCAGAGAAATCTGAGTTTGGACATGCATCATACAAGAGTCATGAGCACATGGAGCAGCTGAGATCAGCGAAATCTGTACATTCTCCCGGCCAGGGGACATACACCCCTCCCTGCCAGGCACAACAGACTGTCTTGCTGCTGGTTTCCCGAGGAGCCATCAGCACTGGGAACCAGGAGGGAGAGCTGTAGTTGCAGAACTGATTAACAATCTCAGACTGCTGAACAAAAATTCCAACCATAGATAAACTGAGACCAGACACTGGAGAATCTGGGAGCAGTCAGACCAGTGGAGAAGAGATAGGGCTATCAAAAACAGCAAGGAAACAAAAACAAGAACAAAAACAGGGACTTTTGGAGTTTGTGGTGAACATAATACAGAGAAAAGCTGGGCTTAAATGGAATCAGGCACATATGCAAACCCGGGGAGCCAGGACCCTTCTCTGAAAAGCTGTTTTTTCTGGTTTCTTGTTTGCTTCTCAATTGCTCTCCAACTCCTTGGCTTTTTGCATTTCAGTAACTCATCAGAATTGCAAGGAGAGAATTAAAGTGCTTTTCTTTAATAGTCTATACTGGGCCTTTCTTTTTCTTTTTTTTTTAACTTTTTTATCTTTTTTTTAAATAACTATTCTAAGTAGCCCATTACAGAAAGCATCAAAGACTTGCAATTTTGGCCAGACAAGAGCAGAGCTCTGAGAGACAAAGCAATAAGTCTAGTGGGGAAGACAATTTGCTAAATGCCATAACTGTCCCAAGAAAAGGGGGATGAGGTCCAGCTTGAGTGGCAGCTCTCCTTTGGGGAATTCAGACCCAAGGGGCTGGAATTCAGAAACCAACTTTATTCAGCTATGCCCCTGACAGGGCCAGGGTCACCAGGAGAACTAAAGGCTCCATACAACTTTACACTGGTGGAGGGACTGCAGGCTGGCAAGTGCCACCTGATGGACAGGATAGGAAAAGCACAGGATCTAAAGGCTTCACAGGAGGGTCTCATTTGCAAGGTAATTCCATATGCTTCTCCTAAGACCTGGGTCTCTCTGAACTGGGAAAACCTGACTGGAGTTGACCACACCTGATGAAACCCTCACACAAAAAGGCTACATAGAGGCAGGTCAAGAAACAGAAAAACAAGAAGTGAAAGACTCAAATCAACTAAATAGAACCTAAGTTAGAGGCCTAGAATAAGCTGAACTGAACACCAAAGGTTAGAGAATAAAGCCAACTAACAAGAAAACCCTAGCTAAAAGAGTGAAAATGAGCTCCAAAATAAGCAAATCAAGAAAGTCAGATGCCTAAACAGCTTAAGATAACAAGTCATACAAGGAAACACAAAAAGATGGACCAGCCAAAGGAACAAACTAATAGTTCAACCAAGATGCAGGAGTTGAAGCAACTAATGCTAAATCAATTCAAAAAACTGAAGAAAGAACTAAAGATGTTCAAACAAATCTCCTAAATCAATTCAAAAATCAAGTCAATGAACTGAGGGAAAATATAGCAAAAGAGACGAAGGATATAAGGAAAATACTGGATGACAAGAAGAACTCATAAACTTGAAAAGACAAATGGCAGAACTTATGGTAATGATGGGCATAATGGAGGAGATGAAAAAGACAATGGAGGGATAGAGCAGTAGATTTGAACAGTCAGAAGAAAGGGTCAGTGAATTGAAGGACAAAACATTTGAATTCATAAACACAAAAGAACAGATGGTGAAAAGAATGGAAAAATATGAGCAGGGTCTTAGGGAGTTGAGTGACAACATAAAACACATGAATATATGTGTTATGAGTGTCTCAGAGGGAGAAGAGAAAGGAAAGGGGGCATAAAGAATAACAGAAGAAATACTCACTGAAAATTTCCCAACTCTTATGAGAGACATAAAGTTATAGATTCAAGAAATATAGCATGCCCCAAACAAAATATATCCCAATAGACCTACTCCAAGTCACTTACTGATCAGATTGTCCAATGTCAAAGACAAAGAGAGAATTCTGAAAGCAGCAAAAGAAAAGCAATCCATCACATACAAGGGAAGCTCAGTAAGACCATGTACAGATTTCTCCTCAGAAACCATGGAGGCGAGAAGACAGTGGTATGATATATATGATACTGAAAGAGAAGAACTGCCAACCAAGAATTCTATATCCTGCAAACCTGTCCTTCAAAAATGAAGGAAAGATTAAAATATTTTCAGACAAACAGACACTGAGAGAGTTTGTGAATAAGAAACAAGCACTACAAGAAATGCTAAAGGGAGTGCTACAGGCTGATAGGAAAAGACAGGAGAAAGAGGTTTCGAGAAGAGTGTAGAAATGAAGATTATCAGGAAGGGTAAAAGGAGAGAAAGCAAAAAATAGGACATGACATATAAAATCCAAAAGACAAAATGGTAGAAGAAAGTGCTGCCTTTACAGTAATAACACTAAATGATAATGGATTAAACTCCCCAATAAAAAGACACAGACTGGCAGAATGGATTAAAAAAAACAGGACCCATCTATATGCTGTCTACAAGAAACTCACTTTAGACACAAGGACAAAAATAGGCTGACAGAGAAGGGTTGGAAAAAGATATTTCATGCAAAGAGCAACCAGAAAAAGTGGGAGTGGCTATATTAACATCAGACAAATTAGACTTCCAAAGTAAAACATTTAAAAGAGACAAAGAAGGACACTATATATTAATAAAAGGGTCAATTTATCAAGAAAACATAAAAATTATAAATATTTATGCCCCAAGCCAAAGTGTCCCAAAACTCATGAGGCAAAAACTGAGAACACTGAAAGGAGAAGCAGATAACACTAGAATAATGTTTGGAGACTTCAATACACTGCTGTCACCAATGGATAGAATATCAAGACAGAGGATAAATAAGGAAACTGAGATGTTGAATCATATGATAAATGAGCTAGACTTGACAGACATTTATAGGGTGCTACATCCCACAATAGCAGGATACACACTTTTCTCAATTGCTCTAGGAACATTCTCTAAGATAGACCACATATTGGGTCACAAAGCAAGTCTCAACAAATTTTAAAATGTTGATATTATAAAAAAAACTATCCTGAATCATAATGAATGAAGTTGGAAACAAAAAACAGGCAGAAGATTGTAAAATTTACAAATAAATGGGGACTAAACAACACACTCTTAGAAAACCAGTGGGTAAAGGAAGAAATTACAAGAAAAATTAGTAAATACCTCGAGGCAAATGACAATGAAAACACAACCTATCAAAACTTATGGGATGCAGCAAAGGTGTTGCTGAGAGGGAAATTTATTGCCCTAAACATTTATATTAAAAGAGACGAGAGAGCAAAAATTGAGGAATTAACTGTCAACCTGGAGGAACAAGAGAATGACCTATAAACTAACTCCAAAGGAACCAGAAAGAAATAACAAAGATTAGAGCAGAAATAAATGAAACTGAGAACAGGAAAACAATAGAGAGAATCAACCAAACCAGAAGTTGGTTGTTTGAGAAAATCAGCAAAATTGATGGACCCCTAGCTGGGCTAACAGAAAGGTAGGGGGGGGGGGGAGATGGAGGGAGGAGAGAGAGACAGAGAGAGAGAGAAAGAGAAGATGCAAGTAAATGCCATCAGAAATGCAAAAGGAAACATAACTACTGACCCTGCAGAAATAAAGAAGATAATTAGAAGATACTATGAGCAACTATGTGCTAATAAACTAAACAACTTCCATGAAATGGATAACTTCCTAGAAAAGCATAAAAAACTAACATTGACCCAAGAAGAAATAGACAGTCTCAACAACCCAATCACAAGTAAAGAGATTGAGTCAGTCATCAAAAAGCTCCCCAAAAAGAAAAACCCAGGACCAGGTGGCTTCACATGTGAATTCTACCAAGCATTCAAAAAAGAATTAATACCAATCCTGCTCAAACTCTTCAAAAATATTGAAGAGGATGGAAAGCTACCCAACTCATTCTGTGAAGCCAACATCACCCTAATACCAAAACCCAACAAAGATATTACAAAATATATATATATATATATATATATATATACCAATCTCGTTAATGAATGTAGATGCAAAAATCCTCAATAAAATACTTGCAAATTGAATCCAGCAGCACATTAAAAGAATTATACACCACGACCAGGTGGAGTTTATTCCAGGTATGGAAGGCTGGTTCAACACAAGAAAATTCAATTAATGTAATATGCCACATCAATCAATCAAAGCAGAAGAACAACACAATCATCTTGATTGATGCAGAAAAGGCATCTGACAAAATTCAGCATCCTTTCTTGATGAAAACATTTCAAAAGAAAGGAATAGAAAGCAATTTTATCGATATGATAAAGGCAATATATGAAAAACCCATAGCTAACATTGTACTCAATGGGGAGAGACTGAAAGCTTTCCCTCTAAGATCAGGAACACGACAGGGATGTCCACTGTCACCATTGTTATTCAACACTGTGCTGGAAGTTCTAGCTAGAGCAATTAGGCAAGGAAAATAAAGGCATCCAAATTGGAGAGGAAGAAGTAAAACTTTCACTGTTTGCAGATGACATGGTTCTATATGTAGAAAATCCAGACAAATCTATAGGAAAGCTATTAGAACTAATCAATGAATACAGCAGTGGCCGTCTACATGATCAACATGCAAAAATCTGTAGTGTTCTTATACACAAGTAATGTGCAACAAGGGGAAGGAATCAAGAAAAAGTTCCGTTTACAATAGCAACCAAAAGAATCAAGTATTTAGCAATAAACTTAACGAAGGCTACAAAAGACCTATACAAAGAAAACTAAAAGAAACTGCTAAAACAAATCAAACATAAACTAAAAAATGGAAGAACATACTGTGTTCATGGATTGGAAAACTAAATATAAATAAGATGTCAATTCTACCTAAAATGATTTATAGATTCAATGCAATACCAATTAAAATCCCAACAACTTACTTTGCAGAAATAGAAAAACCAATAATCAAAGTTACTTGGAAAGGCAAGGTGTCCCAAATAGCCAAAAATGTATTGAGAAAGAGGAATGAAGTGGGAGATCTCACACTACCTGACTTTGAAGCATATTACAAAGCTACAGTGCTCAAAACAGCATGGTACTGGCATAAGGATAGATATACCAACCAACAGAATCAAATTGAGTGTTCATAATAGACTTTTACATCCACAGACAATTGCTCTTTGATAAGGCAGCCGAGCCAAAGTAACTGGGACAGAGCAGCCTCTTCAATAAATGGTGTTTGGAAAACTGGATATTCATTTCCAAAAGAATGAAAGAGGACCCCTATCTCACACCTCGTACAAAAATTAACTTGAAATGAATCAAAGACCTAAACATTAGCGCTCAGACCATAAGATTCTTAGAAGAAAATGTAGGGCAATTTCTTAAAGTCTTGTGATAGGAGGTGGTTTCCTAGACCTTGCACTCAAAGCGCAAGCAAATAAGAACAAATAGACAAATGGGATCCCCTTAAAATTAAACATTTTGTACATCAAAGGACTTTGTTAGAAAGGTAAAAAGGCAGTCTGAACAATGGAAGAAAATATCTGGAAACTACATATCAGATAAGGGTTTAATATCCTGAATATATAAAGTGATCAAACAACTCAACAACAGAAAGAAAAACAACCCAATTAAAAAATGGGCAAAAGACATGGACACACACTTTTCTGAAGAGGAAAGACAAATGGCTCAAAAACATAAGAAAAAATGCTCAACTTGACTGGTTATTAGAGAAATGTAAATCAAAACCACAATGAGATATCATCTCACACCTACCAGAATGGCTCTTATCCAAAAAACAGAAATTTGCAAGTGCTGGAGAGGATGTGGAGAAAGAGGCACACTAATTCACTGTTGGTGGGAATGTAGAATGGTGCAAACACTCTGTAAGACAGTGTGGCGGTTCCGCAGGAAGCTAAGTATAGATTTGCCATATGACCCAGCTATTCAATTACTAGGTATAAACTCAGAGGAACTGAGAGTTCAGACACAAACGGACACTTGTAAACTTATTTTTATCACAGTATTATTCACAATAGCCAAGAGTTGGGAACAGCCCATTGGACGAGTGGATAAACAAACTGTGGTACATACATATGATGGAATATTACTGAGCTTTAAGACAGAACAAAGACACAGAACATATAACGACATGGATGAACCTTAAGGACATTATGTTGAGCAAAGTGAGCCAGAAAAAATGGACAAATATTCTATGGTCTCACTAATATGAACTGACATTACTGAACAAAACTTGAGAGTTAAAAGCTGATAGCACAGGCTACCAGGAGACAGAAAGAGGGTAGAGATTGGTCATTTGATGCTGAAGGACTACAGCATGTTCAGCAGGATTCATTATATAGATCCAGAAATAGGTAGCACAATACTGTGTGATGGTAGCACAATATTGTAACTACACTGAACAAAGATGTCCATGAGTAAAGCTGAAAGAGGGGGACTAGGGGCATGAATGACACCTGAGGTAAAGATAGAAGATTGTTTAACGTAGCAAAAACTGGAATGGTCAACAACTGTGACTAAATGTACAAATAATAAAACTGTTCTCGTATGTGGGAGAAAAAATGAATGTCAAACATGCAGAGTGTTGGAAAGGGGATGGTATTGGGAAAAACATAATCAAAGCAATGTTGACTCTATGGTCAACATTAACATTGAAATAGACTTCCATGCTTCCATTAAGTATAACAAAGGCAATATACCAAAGCTAAATGTGTATGAGAGGGGATAAGAGAGGGATATGGGATTCTTCGTAGTGGTGTTGTTGTCTGACCCTACTATTATATTGTTTTGTATGATATTTTATTTTTCTTTTTATTATCTTTTTTATTATTCATTAAAAACTTTTTTTTGTAGTAATCAATATGTTCAAGGCTGACTGGTGATAAATGCACAACTCTATTATGATATAGTGAACAACTGATTGTACACTGTGGATAATTGTGTGGTATATGAATATAGCTATATAAAATTGTAGGGGAAAACATAAATAGGGATAGAAATGCTGGAGAAAACATGGACAGAGGGATGTATGTATTTATTCTTGATTAGGAGGCAGAATGGTATAGCCTTTCTGGAGGATAGTGGGGTGGTTCCACATGAAGCTAAGTATGTGGGTGCCATAAGGTCCTGCAACCTTACTAGGGGGCATTTGCTTGGAGGATCTGAGAACATAAATGTGAATGAACATGTGCACCCTGAATTTTATGGAGAGAGTATACATGATTTGCAATGGGTAGAGGTGGCCTAAGGGTCCATAGATAGAGTAACACAATGGTGAACTGTTGTGTGTGCATATAATGGAATATTGAGCAACTGCAAAAAGGAGTGAAGCTGTGAGACACACAAAGAGGTTAATGGAACCTGTAGACAGCATTTTGAGTGAACTACACCAGAAACAAAGGCAAACACTGTAATGCCTCACTATAATGCCTCAGTAATATGGACTAACTACAGTGTGTAAACTCAAAATTGAACTTTAGAGCACAGCTTGTTAGGGGAATGCTTATTGTAATGGTCCCTAGATGGTAAGCTCTTACAGCAGTCACATCTCTTCCTGAATTGTAATGGTTATCTCCAAATTCTGAGATGCTGATCCCTTTGTGTATACCCTGATAGATCCCTGAAACTTTGGGTATCTGTGTGACACCTGAAACTCAGAGCTAAACCTTGGAAGATATGAATGTCATTATCAGCACATATAGCAACTGTTAAAAAAGCTGACAGAGTCCAGAATTCAACCGGAGATATGAATGAAGCAGACGTGGTTGGGACAGGGAAAATCAGGCCAAAGGGTAAAGGACAATACTGACCACATTTTAAACTTCAAATTCCATGTGAGACCAAGGGAAGAGATGTTCAGTTGGTGCAAGATCTATATTTCCTAAACCATTTAACACATACAGTTTTTTCAAATACCATAATTACATGGACATTTTCATGGGAAGTGAGACTTGGTCAGTTTGCATAGGTTAGTGTGAAATAGTGACACATTCCAAAGTAATTTGGACAGAGAATAAAAATATATATGCAGAACCCCCCTGGGGAGCTGGGGGAAAATGCTGAAGTGTTGGACTTCCTCACCTGGATTGTTGCTGATGTTCTCACAAACATTGAGGACTGGTGGCTTGATGTGTTGAGCCCTCTATCATGGGACTTGTCCTTATGAGGCTCATTACTGCAAAGGAGGGGCTAAACCTGCTTGTAATTGTGCCTAAGAGTCTCCCCATGAGTACCTCTTTGTTGCTCAGATGTGGCCCTCTCTCTCTAGTTAAGCCAGCTCAGTGGGTGAACTCATTGCTCTCCCGTCTACATGGGTTCTGACTCCCAGGAGTATAAATCTCTCTGGCAATGTGGGATATGACTCCCAGGGATGAATCTGGACCCAACATCATGGAATTGAGAATATCTTCTTGACCAAAAGGGGGATGCAAGATGAAACAAAATAAAATTTCAGTGTCTGAAAGATTGCAAATGGAGTTGAGAGGTCACTCTGGTGGGCATTCTTATGCACTATATAGATAACACCTCTTAGGCTTTAATGTATTGAAATAGCTAGAAGTAAATACCTGAAACTATCAAGCTGCAACCCAGTAGCCTTGACTCTTGAAGACAATTGTATAGCAATGTAGCTTGCAAGAGGTGACAGTGTGATAGTGAAAGCCTTGTGGACACACTCCCTTTATCCAGTGTATGGATGGATGAGTAGAAAAATGCAGACAAAAAACTACACGAAAAATAGGGTGGGATGGGGGGAGATGTTTGGGTGTTCTTTTTTACTTTGTTTTTTTATTCTTATTTTCACTTTTTCTGGTACAAGGAAAATGTTCAAAAAATAGATTGAGGTGATGAATGCACAGCTATATGATTGTATTGTGAACTATTGATTGTACACTTTGGATGATTGTATGGTGTGTGAATATATCTCAATAAAATTGAATTTAAAAAAAATCATGACTCACTTCTCTGAGGTTATTTGTCCTACAAAAGTTCCATATTCACCAACACTATTTGTAACTTGCCATACACTGGACCTCCTATAGCATAGCATGGATCACATAACTATATGTAATATTGTAAAGGACAATAAGTTCCTTAGAAATGGCACAATATGAAAGGGATGGGATTTAATCAGAAAGTGCAAAATTTTTTAGTTCACTTTTACAAGCAACTACCTCTTTATCTTCTGGAGCATGTGCTATATTATAAACAATGAGTATTTTTATTTATTTATAATACAAGTTTATTTATAACTTGTGCACAGAATGAAAATTGGCCGCCAATATGGACCAATTATCTGTTTTTTATCATTAAAAATGTATTGTGAGTCACTGGAGAACAAGCTCGTTGATAATTGAGATGCTCTCTATTATCAAAAGCTGAATTGGCAGAATAATGACAGAGAACCATTTCATTACAGATGACATATGAGTAAACTCGTATACTCCTTGATGGGAAAATGACATGCTTCAAAAATATTTTTGAAAGAGTCTTGTAATAAAAGCATCACAGACACTGCCTAGCACCTTCCCTGGAATGCATCTGCCCTTGTAAGCTACTGCCTTGCAGACCTGAGAGAGGTCTCTGTAAATGTTATCTTCCCACACTCAGAGCTAAGCAGCTCTGTTCTATAAGTCAACAAAAAGGGGGAAAATGCAGTAGTGAAAAGTATTGTGCTTGGGGTTTTCAATGGTCCGATTTCTCTCTCAATTTTTTTTTCTTTTTTTTTTTTTTTTTTTTTTTTTGGTATCTAGAGTTCTCTGTTAAACCATGAAGATTAATAGCTCTACATGACAAGTAGATCATTTAAAGTGTTAAGCATCAGTGGTAAACTAACCATCTGATGATTGGAACAAGTTAGTAGAGAAAGAAAGAGACAATTCTCTGTCACAGACCAACGATCTAGGAGATGTGCAGATCATTCAGCTTCAGCAGCGTTATTCCCTCCGCAAGTTCACTAGGGCTGCCTCGGGAAGATAAAAATTTAAAACAAAAAGGTGGGGAAGGCAGTAGTCAGACTATCATGATCAAAGCATTTGGCACCTCTTTCGAGATGTGAAGATAAGTGAAATCATTTGAATAATTATTGTTGAATGGATAAAGCTGCTGATTGATAAAATTCTTCTATAGACTACTCACACAAATGAACTCTGGAAGTAATTATTTTCTTTACTACCCCCTTTTTTTAGCCATTCCTAAAAAACTGGGCATTGGTTCTTAATAAACAGTGATTCTTAAGGTGCAATATCAGGACCGCCAATATCAGCATTACCTAGGAACATGTTCAAAATGCATGTTTTCAGAGCCCACTCCAGGTCCTGAATGTGAAACTCTGTAGGTGGGCAACCTGTGCTTCAACAAGCTCTCTGGATGATTTCAGAACCCCTGTTCAAGAGTATTCCTGATCCACCAAAGCATGTGGTCATCCTGCTTTCACTGGATAGATCTCCAGATAGAAATCAGCCTCCAGTCTACTGTCCATTCATTAGTGTGGTGGGTTGAATTACGTCCTCCAAATAATACATGTTCGTAACCTTAAGTCACTCCTTGTAGGTATGAACCCATTTATAATTATGACCTTTGGAAGATTGTATTTTAGTTAAAATGTGGTGAAATGCACCAGGGTGGAGCTTGATCCAGATTGTAGAGGACTTATAAAGAGAAGCCAGAACCACAGAGATCAGAAAGGAAAGGTTATTGTTGTGTGATGGAAGGAAGAGAATACGAGCCGTGACAGTTTGAAGCTGGATGTGTCTAGGAAAGCATATTCTTAAATATAATCCATTCTTGTGGGTGTGAACCTGTTGTAAGCAGGACCTTTTGATGATGCTTCTTCAGTTAAGGTGTGACCCACTGCATTCACAATAGATCTTAATCCTCTTACTGGATTCCTTTATAAACAGAATGGAAAGAGAGAGAGAAAGAGAGAGAGAGAGTCATGGAAGCAAGAAGCTGAAAGCAATGAAACCTGGAAGAGAAGGGAGAAACCACAAATGCTGCCCTGTACCTTGTCATTTGACAGAGGAGCCAAGGATTGCTGGCAGCCAGTCTTCAGGAAGAAAGCATCGCCTTGATGATACCTTGATTTGGACATCTTCGTGGCCTAAAAACTATAAGCTTGTAAGCTAATAAATTCTCATTGTTTAAGCCAAACCATTTCATGGTATCTGCTGTCAGCACCTTGGAAAGCTAAAACACAAGCCAAGGAACCTGAAGAAGTGCCAAAAGTGAGAGTGAGAATGTGGCAGTCATCTGGGAGAAAGCAAGCCTTCCCTCTGTCTTGATTTTGGACTTCTTCTAGCCTCAAAACTGTGATCCAATAAATTTCTGCTGTTTAAGCTAACCCATTGTGTAGTATTTGTGATAGCAGCTCAGGTAAACTAAGACCATTGGTAAACTCTAACCAGGAACCACACAGGAAAGGTAATTGTTGGAACTGTAGTTCCCAATTGTGGGTCAGGATCGCATTAGAAAATCCAGACCCTGGTTCAAGCTAAAACGTATTTAATGATGGGAAGTGTGACTACATTAGATACTTCAAAAGACTAATCTACTCTAACAAGAACCCAACAGTAATGTTGGTTAAAGATCAAAGAATTTTCTTTCATGTAATCATCAGTGTGTGTGTTCTATCTTATAGAGATTCAAGGGCCCAGGTTACTTATATATTGTGGATATGGACTCATCCTGAAACAAACATATGACATTTTCACTCAAGAATTTAGTCATGTGGTCACACCCAGCAGCAAGAAGGGGCTGGAAATCATATTCCCTGACTTATCAATTAACCAACTACTAACTCCATTACAATGGGAAATCTAGAGGGGATACAGGTTAGGATTGATATACAAGTCTCCACCTACAATATTTGGAAACCAAATGATTTATACTAGCAAAATCTTAGAATCTATGTAAATGATTAGCAACAGAGGCCTAGGTGGATAATGGGATACACCCTATAAGGGAATAGTATAGTGATATTAAATTTAATGTTTATAAATACTTTTTTTATGATATGAGAAATATCAGATGTTGAGCAAATGATTTTGGGCAAAATGTCATTAATACAGAACAACCCCAACTATATAAAAAAACCTGCAGAAGGAAACAAAGAAATGAATTCCTTTTTTGCTATTCAAAAAATATTTTGAGCTCCTACTATACATCTGGAACTGTGCTCATGTTTGGATACACACTAGTCAATGAGATATAACTGTGGACACAACAAGGGATGATATTCACTTTATACTGATAGGGAATAAACAAACTGAAACCATCTTGCCCAGGTGGAGAGGTTAAATGTGAGTCTTTATTTCTTTACAATCATTTACATTTTCCATGTTTTCTTGTTATAGGCATGCTTTACTTCTGCATTCAATAGCATAATAAATGTTTTTTTCCTTACAAAAGAAAAATGCAAATAGAGCTCCATAAAATTAAACTACCACACTAAAGAGTGAGAGAGAGAGAAAGAGAAAAAAAAAAAAGATTTTATGAGGGATTCTTTTAAACAAAAACTTCAAATTACTCCCAAGATATGGTCTAGAGCCAATACAGATTTACTAAAGCTTTTGGTTGGTTGTTTTCATCTTATAGCTGCAATCTTAAAAAATCATACCTGAGCATTTTGCAAGGGCTCTAGAAAATCATCCTGAAAATTAAAGAAAGACTTATGTCCTTAACATTAAATTTATTTAGAAAAAATAGATGCAGAGTTTCTTCAAAAGAAGATTTTAAAAGTAAGTGAGCTTAATATAGCAAGTCAAATGACCTGGATCATACTTCTGTTTGCTGGTTAGTTAGTTAGTTGTTTTTATCCATCACTGCTGTTAACCAATTTGTGTGAACATTAACCATTTTGAGCTTAAATTTCCCCATCTATAAATGGAGGATAAAGCAGAAATCCTCAGACTTGTTAATGTTCCAAAATTAATCAAGTTGGTGTGTAAAGATTTAAACTTCAGTTACCAGAAAATTGAATAATTTAATAATGTTTACTTGTTTTAGTACTGACATTAAAAAAATGAATATTTTGGAAAGATGACCATTTTTGTTAATATAATTTAGTTTTGCATTAGTGAGCCCTCCCACTTAATAAAAGTTTAGATACCCTTACCGTAACTTTTGAATAAAGCCAACACATCACAAAGAGAAATAGCTCTGTTACTGAAAAAAGAGACCAAAGATTGCATATAAATTATAAATTTACACCATCAAATCACAAAACAAAAAGGAGGAAATAAGAAATCATGTGAATATCAGTGGAAGTATGGTTGGGTTTCCCTGCTAAGAAATCTTCTATGGGTTCATTTTGCTACTGTGATTCAGATAAACTCTTGCAGGGCCTTCAACTTTCTCTGGGTGCCTCAACCTAATATTTAAATGGTGCTTCCCACTAGGCCTCTTCCTATCACTTCCTTGAGACATTGTGGAACACCGGAGTCTAAATTTCCAGTACCAAAGTCAAATCCTTTTAATTTCTTCCTTGCTAGATTTTTTTTATAATTTCATGAATTAATAAATGTGTTGTTCCCCTAGTCATTTAATTAATGCTAGCTAATATTATAAATCTTTGGGCCACCATAGCTTTTATTCCTTAGGCTGTTTTCTCTTTGTGGAACTCTTCAACTACTCTGCCTTATCAAACATCAATTACGTAATTTCTACACTCAGTTCAAAATCCATCTCAAATGGTATTTTTCCAAATGCATCTCTCCTGTTCTCTTTCAAATCAGATTTAATCATACCTCTCACATGTCACTCACCATAATTTCTTTACATTCACATTTTATTGCATTATTTAAAGTCCTGAACCACACCATGAGTTCCCAGATGTAGAAAATAGGTCTAAGTGGTCAAATCTAACATTGTGGTTATCTACTGCTGCATAGCAAACCATTCCAAAACTTAATGTTAAATCAACAAACTATGATTATCTCATGATTCTCTGGGTTGACTAGATTCATCGGTGCATTTCTTACTTGGGTTTTCAATCTGTTCAGTCAGATGGATGCTGAAGTTTTAATCATGTGAAGTCTTGAGTGAGCTAGAAATCCAGGATAGCCCACTGACATGGCTGATGATTGATGCTGGATGCCAGGTGGAAGCTCATTTGGGGCTCTCAATCAAGGTGCCTACATACGGACCTCTATTTGCCCTGGGCTTCTAACAGCACAGTGGCTGGGTTCCAAGAGTGATATTCCATGAGTGTGATGCCAAAAGGGTGAAACATATACCACCAGACAAGATAATAGCTACAACCAGAATTGGCAAAGTGTCAAAATTCTATGGGTTAAAGAATTATATTGGTTAAAGTAGAGACATAGACATAGGCCTCACTTGTTCAGAAGACCATGTAGAATGAGGCATTGTTGGAGCTATCTTTAGGAAATATAATCTGCCATGACTTGCATAGTACCTGGCTCACAGTAATTACCTTATTTTTTTTTTATGAAATGGAATGTATCTATGTGTTTATTTCCTCAGTTAATTTTTATTTTATTGAGCTCTGTTAATCATTTTTATACTATCTGAAGCACCTAGCTCATTGCATAATGAATGTACATGTTCATCTACGGTAATGAATTAAGGAATGCCACCATACCCATCAACTTGAATAATACTATTCAAGCTACCAAATTATCTGGTATTTTTCCCATAATGACTGTAGGAAGGAACCAAAAAGCAAATGGAAGGCTCTCAGGTCTGCAGAATATCATTAAGCTGGTGTTGAGTCAGCCAATTCTTATCAAAGAAACACTGATTATCCTTTGGGAAATCATAAAGCTTACCTAATATCAGAATAAAAGCAAAGGAAATATTCTTAGGTCAACTGTAGGTAAACACTGCTCAGATGTTCAAAAAATTAAAAAAATAAATAACTATGCTCCTTACTCTGAACCATCTTAAAATTGTTTTTACCAGGGGATCCATGTCAAATGTTACTAAGGGTCCAAGAAGGGTGCATAATTTTCTATTGACATTAGCAAAATGTAGATCATTGAAGACCTTGGTATGTGCTATTTCAATGAAATTATTTCAAGGAAATCCTGCTTGGAGGGGGATTAAAGTGGAAGATATAAAGTAGAAATAAGAATATACTCAAATCTTACAGCAATTTTCCATGAAATGAAGTAGAGAAATGAAGCAACAGATGGAGAGGGATGTGATATAAAAGGAAGATTTCTGTGTGTGTGTGCTTGTTTGTATAAATCTAGGTTATAGTGGGCATATTTGTATGCTACTGGGAATAACCCAGAGGGAGAAACTGATGATGAAGTTTAGAAAGAGGATAACTGCAGAGGCAAAGTCCTTGAGAAATAGGATGGAAATTCTATACAAAAAACCAGAAGAGGTCTTCTCTTCAGATCATGCAGGGATGATTATTATGTTGGGATAGGATGGAAAATCAAGTATGTGGATTCATAAGCAGGTTGTAAAGCAGAAGGAAGAACAGCCTCATCTGATTTTATCTACCGTCTCAATGAAACAAGATTATCATATGGGGTTTGTGATTTAAAGTGAGAGAAGTAATATTTACTTCAAGAGTATGAACATATTGTTCTAGAAAATTAAAGAGTAGGATCTTGTGGTGGAGACTCTCAGTTGTTTGTCAAAAATGCTTTTCTTCTTCCTGGTCACAAATCTATACTACATTTTCCAGATTTCCTTTCAGAAGATGTCAGTCATAAACAGAGTTCTATATAATGTCATGGGAGCAGAAAGGGCATGTGCCATTTTCAAACAAGGCTAAGAAGCAGGAGAGCCCTCTCTATGCTCCTTTCCCTTTCTGTCAGCCAGATGCAGAGAATAACCAGGTAACAGGTGAAGGCAAAACCATGAGATGCGCATAAGTCTCTGCCTCTGGATCATTTGTATAGGAGAATCATTTCTTGACCTTACCAGAAGACTCACCTTGGACTATTGCAAGAATAATAAATAAACTTCAGTTGAACCATTATATGTTTGGGTGTCAATTTTTCCCACAGCCAAACCTACTGTAACACATCAAATTAGTTGTCTGTACAGAAGGTACATTTGGTATTTGTGGCCATAACTTTAGAATGAGTCCAACCCTAGGTGTGGGGCAATATGATTCTCCTGAGAGTCTTAAAACAGAGGTGAATTGGATATTGGTGACAGCAGTAATGAATTCCACGTGGTTGGAAAACAGGTTAGGAGTACTGGAGTGTCTGGGTATGCAGATGAGGTGTAAGAATAGAAAGTCATGGTCAGTGAATGAGAGTTTAGTGATGACAAGATGTAGAGAGGGATCACAGGAGTTGGTGACTACATGGAGTGGAGGTAAAGATTGCTGGAGTTAAGGAAATGAGGGAACTTAAAGCTCTTTGCTTTGACAAAAGAAAGAACAAATGATAATGTTGCAAAGGTAGGTGGGAGCACCCTTCCTTCCCTGTGCCCAGTTATGATTAAAGGGTGATTAGACACAATCATTTGTCTTCATTCTGGCTGGCAATCCACTATGGCATTGCTATTTCCATCCTAGAACATTTTCAATTTGTTGATTCAAAAGGTAATATTGAATCACACTTCAAAGCTGCTCAATTCATATTTTGTTCCCATTGTTCTTAATGATTTAGCTTAAAAGATTTAAATTGTCAGATCATAACAGAAATGCACAACAATGTAGTCAGAGAATACTGTTTTTCCTTGCTTGGAAAATATAACGTTTATTTCACATTTACATTTCCCAAGTCTGTTTGCTACAAAAATCTGAAGCTAAACACAAACTCAGCCTGTTGCTTCTTCCTGAGAACATTAATTGTCTCCAATCATTGTTAGAGCATCTGTTTCACATTTTGACAAGTGCACTTATCTTCTTTTTTCCCTTCATATTTCTCTGGTAAAAATAATGAATAAATTACAGGGGGATGACAAATGTGTTGATAATCAAGATGAAACACAAATGGAGTGGAAAAGACTATATTTCTTTGCAGAGTTGTAAATTACTTTCCTTTCTTGTGCTTTGACGTGCCTGACTTGAAACTAAAAATACCACCACATGAGAAAATTAACAGAATTGCTCAAACAGAAATTATTTTCACTGATGAAATAAATACACAGAATTACTTTCTGACAGCAGGTATCATGCTTGCCTCACAATGTGGAAACACCAGGAAAGAGCATCACACTTCCTATGGTTCTCAGTAGCTTAGGTGGAAATGACCTTAATACATTTTAGCTGAATTTGAAAATAATTATTTAACTTTGAATGCAATTTGGTAGTGTTCAGTTGAAGAGAACAAACTTTACTCAATCCCAATGACATCAACTTGTGAGAGAAAGGGCTCCAGTTTGGGTGTTGGGAGTGAGAGAAAGGGCTCCAGTTTGGGTGTTGGGAGATCTCAGTTCCATCTCTAGTACTTTCCCTTCAGATACCCTATGAAAAGTCTCAGTTTCAATATTATAAGCTCTGCAATCATTGCACTCAGGATTCTTCACGGGAAATAATAAGCTTTTGGATAGACGAGCAGAAGTCATCAACTGGTGCCTGATGACTAAGACCAGCAGAAGTATTAGTTTTGTTTATTTGTTTGTTTGTTTTAGTTGTACTTGAGTATCTTTAGAAAGAACTGGCACTCTCCAATTTGTCCTGAGACCCACCACTCCTTATTTTCCAAAACCTGGATATGTCACCTATCTGGAGTGAGAGATGTTTTGGTTTGCAGAATCCCTACATTAGATGAACTCTTCACTCCCTTGGAGCTCAAATATTCCAAGTTTGTTATTTCTATCTTTATAGTGATCTTTAATATTCTGACCCTTCTCCTTTCACTACAACACTTCTAAATTTGAAATCGGAGAAATGATTTCAGAACCTACAAAGTATAAATGATCCATTCATGCAAGTTCAAACTCGCTTGGAAGTTATTTCCTAGTTATGAAAAAAAAAAAATCGAACAATTCATATGACAAATCACAAGAGGGACAGTTCTATTTGCACATTAAAATATAAGAAAGCCATGGCATATGCCTTACCTTTATATGAACTCTTTCTGTATTGTAACCTTTGCCAGGGATTTTTCAACTCTACAAATACTCCTAGGAAAGAGAGGCTCTTACCATACCTGCCATTTCAGGGAATGTACATGCAAACTTTCTTTATGAATGGATTTGCAGGAGCCTGCCAGGCTTAATGTAAAGAGCATTACTTACAAACATGATTCTACTTTACATATGCAAATAGGCATCTAAGCTTAATGTTGTCGCCTTGCATGGATAGACTATGTCCCAGTTGGTTTGAATTGAGAAGGAAATTTCTAAAGCAGCAATAAGGAACAGCCATAGTAATTAAGGAGTCTCTCAGTTCTTAGAAAATTGACGCACACTGTATGTGGAAAATTGCCACTTCATAAATATTTTATGCAGTAACCACCATATGGACTGTTTTGCTACAACTGTTAAGACGCAATTAAGTAAAGATTTGAGATAAAAGAATGAATATGATCTCTGACCCAAAACATAAATTGAATCTTATTTGTGAATTTGCATGAAAAGTTGGTTCATATTTCTATCATTTAATATAGATTACATTTGTTTATATACAAAATATTAAGCTATTTGATTCAGAAGGAAAAATATAAGTTCTATGCATTTCATGTTAAGTTGTTAAAAACTTCCAAGTTTATTCTTTCAATAACAAATCTGGTTTGGATTAATATTTCTCCTTACATGAATTTTGGTGTATTTTCATCTAATAATTAGGAATTTATCATTTAATCATTAGATATAAATATTATTAATATATTATAAATACTAGTTACACTTTAAAATAAAAGGATGAAAACGTTTTAATCTAATGTTTTTAGAAAAATATTTAATCAGGTTATTTTATATGAAACCCTACATAGGGGGTCCTAAGAAAACCATTTCAAAATGTCTGGACTATATTACAATTTGGATCATTAATGCCATTCATAGTATGCTGCAGTTTGGGTTCTCCAGGAAGCAGATTCTGAGAGAGTTTAGTGCTCAGGATATTTACTAAGGAGCAATCCGAGATCACTGCTGAAGAAGAGCAGGGAGGAAGCAGAATTACACAGAAAGAGTAATGGAGACTTGATAAAGGCCCAATGGCCTCAGCCAATCCCAGGGGAAGTTTGGGGAGTTAAAATGGTCCTTCAGAAATGTCTTTCATTGAACCAAAATTGCCGGGACTTTATTATTCTAACTCCATCAGATATGAAATATGGTCTGCTTAACCAAAGTATGTAGCTTTGCTAGAGGCAGCTCTCTACAGCCCAGGCAATCCCTGGAGAGTTGGCAGCTGAAGACTGTCTCTGACCACACTCCCAGCAGCTGGGGCAATAAGATCTGAGCAGTGCCTCTCCATGTCTCACTCCCTCTACGTTTTGTGCTCAGGTGCACTACCCTGGTTGGTAATACTCTGTGTGTATTGTCACATATATGATTCAGGAAATGTAGAATTTTCCATCCTCCTGACTGGTGCCCTCTGTGTCTCTTTCCTTGACTGATTTTGGTCTGTATACTTTACATATACTAAATCATAAGGGTGAGTATAACAGCTTTCAAATGCTCTGTACTTCTAGCAAATTATCAAACACAAGGGTAGTTTGGAGAACCTCTGAACTTACAATTAGTGTCAGAAATAAGGGTGGCTTTGTGGAAATGCTCCCTCTAACTTTGGGTTATGCCAGTAGATCAAACACTTTGTAAGCCTGGGATATAGCACTGGGTGAGGCCCTGCCCATGTCTGCAATATCAGCATGTAATCAGTTTGCCACTAGATGACCAATTCCCCTTCTCAAAGAGTGGAGCAAAATTTAGGGGCTCAGTTATTGCTCTCTGTTGCTGGCAAGTTGGACATTCATAAGTGACAGTATCCTCTATATAATGTTACTTTGAAACATTAAAGTAAGTTTTACTAAAATGATAAAAGGTCAAAATAGTTGATGGAAGTTTGAAAACATTTTTTTCTTCCTCTCTTGTCTTTTCCTTCTGTGTGTGCCTTCTGAATGAGTAAATCCTTGCGAACCAGACCCAAGACATATTTACAGTAGTCACAATAATTGATAAATAAATTAATGGATTAATGACAGATAAATCATAAAATATTTTGATGATAGAATTTATATCACATATTCAACCAATGTTTATTGAGCATGTACCATATGCACTAGGAATATAAAAACAAATAAAACCAGTCTCTATCTTAAGTATATAATCAATCTAGTAGTTTACACAAGTATGGCAATCCTAAACACAATTATAGTATAGAAATTAATAGAAAAGGGGTACTGTACATGAAAAGTATTATTAATACTCAGAAGTTGGAGGGCTTAACTTGTTTAATGGGACTGAAGAATGGTTTGCTTTACAGAGAAAATTTTATTCAATTAGTGTCAGTAAGAAATAGGACAAAGTAGCTTGCATCTACTTATTGTTAGCAAGAAGAACCAGTCAATACAAATGAAAGGTGGAAAAGGTTAAGAAGAATAAACTAGAAAAGTTAACCTCAGACATTATACCCTGCTTACAATGTGAGCTCAGTGAAGGCTGAGATTTTTATCTGGTTTGTTCACTGTTGGATTCCAAGCAATTAGAACAGTCCCTGGCATGTTGTTTGTGGTTAGTAACTATTTGTGTGATGCTAGTCTCTTTCAAGATATAGGGTCCCAAACAATAGTCCTCTGAGATCCTACCAGAACAACCTTACCTATTGAATTAATTGATATATAGGTTAACTGCTATAACAAGAGACCCAAACCTACAGACATTTGAATAAAGCAGAAATTCATTTTTTCTTTTATATGAAGTCCTTAAGTTAGCAGCCTTGAACTGGTGCTGTGGTGCAGCCACCAAAAACATGACTATTCCTTCTCTGGACCCAAGGCAGCTGCATTGGTTGTCTCCATTTCCAAGCAAGTAAAGGAAGACAGAGAGTGCAAAGAGCAAGCCCTTTTATCAAGAGTATCTGACCCAGATATGACATGCATTTCTTCTGATCTCACCTCACTGGCCAGAACTCAATTCCATCACTTTCCTGAGATAGAAGGGAGACTGAAAAATTGGGTCTCCAGATAAGTGGTCATGTTCCCATCCCCATGCTTTATGAGGCTGGCACTATTCCTAAAATTTCAAAGGATGGGTTCTAAGGGGGGGGGGGGGAGGTAATTAAATTCTAAAATTCGGAGTAATCTCCACCTTGAAATATTTATTTCTTTCCATTTTATTCCAAGACATCACTGAACTGGTTTTATACTTACCTCACTGGTAGCTCCTTTCCAATCCCCTTTACTGAATTCTCCTTCCCTACATGTAAGTGTTGGAATCTCCCAGGGACAAGCCTTTGGCCCTTTTTTCTCCTTATCTACACATACTCTATGCTTATTAGGTAGAGCAGAATTCCTGCAATTTCAAATACCACCTTATGTATTTATTAGTCTCATATACACAGCTGATGCTTGGGCCTATCCCTAAATACCCAAACACACTCAACATCTCCAGCTGGATGTCTAACAGAATTGCAAACCTAACATGGTGAAAATTTAGCTATTGATTCATACCCCTAAAAATCCCACTCTTCAACTTCCCATGTCATTTTCAACCTCAGTAAAATGCAGATTGGCAATTCCTCATAAAGCTAAGTATAGAATTACCATATGACTAGGTAATCACATTTTCAGATATACACTCAAAATAATTGAAATCAGGGACTCAAACAGACAGTTACACACTAGTGGTCACAGTCCATTATTGCCAAAAGATAGAAGCAATCCATGCATTCATTGATAGATGAATGCATAAAAGAAAGGTAGTATATACATGCAATGGAATCTTATTCAGCTATAAAAAGGAATGAAGTTCTGCTATGCGTGACAACATGTATGAACCTTGAAGACATCATATTGAGTGAAATGAACCAGACACAAAAGGTCAAATATTGTATGATTTCACCTACATGAAATAAATAAATATGCGAATTCAAACAATCAGAAACAAGAATGCATGCAGGTTACCAGGGGCCAGGGTGGTGGTAGGGAATGGGAAATTAATGTTTAAATTGGTATAGAGTTTCTGTTTGGGCTGATAGAAACATTTTGGTAATGGTGGTGATGGTAGCCCAATTAACACCACTGAATGGTATTTTTGAGTATGGGTAAAAGGGGAAATTTTAGGATATATATATATATATATATATATATATATATATAACAGAACAAAGATTTTTAAAAAGTCACACAACTGTACAACAGTGAACCCTACTGTGAAATATGGATGATGGTTATTAGTATAATTATAATAATATTGTTTCATCAATTGTAAAAGTTATTACACCAATGCAATGTGTTTATAGGGAAAACTATGCATGTGAGGGGCTGTATGCAAATTCTGTACCAAAAAAACCAAAAACCTCTCCCTCCCCATATCATCATATGGCTCCTTTCTTCTCATTCTTCAGGCCTCAACTCAAATGTCACCTTCTAAGAAGCACTTCTCAGACCACACTTGCTGTGATGCTTCTATGCCATATCACCCTATTTTATCTTTTTCATAACATTTACCAGCATCTAACTTTCCTTTTATAATTATGTACTAACTAAATAAGTTAATGCTTTATCTAACCCCATTAGAATGTACGTTAGTATTGTCTTTCTCAATACTCTACGCCTTCTTCTTAAACATCATCTGCTAAGTTAATTTTCAAATTAAGAATATTAGGTGGTACTTTTAATCAAGAAAATATATCTGAATTAATATATGTTGACCTTGAAACACCTCTTTTTCTTCTAACACTCATTCTATCTCTCACTCTCTTTGCTTCATTTTTCTTGAGCTTATTTAACCATCAAACAAATTTCTGGAAGTCTATATTGAAAATTAAGTATTCCTTGGCCAATTAAAATAAATGATACAGCACACCACATTCCAGTCTTAACCTAAAATTTCAGTTCTCTTAAATCCTTTATTTACTTAGGAAAGCTTTATTGAGCCCCGCTTTTAGCTGGGCACTCTGCTAGGTGCAGAAGATAGAGCTGAAAAGAAACGTTTCTTTTCCTTAAACTCACAGTGCAGTGGATGTGATAGACCTCTAAGCAGATCCTTTCAAATGAGCATAGTCAGTGCCATGGTTCAAGTGTGTGTAAGCTGCTGGGTGAGCTACAGGGCAACTGCAGTAGTGAACATATTAGTTTCATCCATTCTCACAGACCACGAGTCACCGTAAGAATAGATGCCAAAACCATGAGATAAACATGTTTCTCTAAGCCTCTCCCTGAATTGGCTTGGATTGTAGGTGGAGATTTGTAAACTGATCAATATTTTGGGACAAGCTTTCAAAGATTCCTCTGCTAGATTAACAACAGCAGAAAACTATGCAAAGCCAAACTTCACATATTTCCAAGGGTTGCTGGTTTTACTCCTCTAAAGTACTCCTTTTTATGTTCAGCTTTGTGAGAGAGTCTCTGGCTGTGATTAGGGATTTTCCCCTTCATGTATTTCACTCTCATCCTTCCATCATTAATATATTTACTGACCTTTTGTTGCCACCATCAAATTCAGCATTATTATTGGAAAGACATATGTCCTTTAAAATTATTAGAAAGGCAGGGCAAAGAATGTACTCAATTCTCCTGACTCCCATTTTCTCTTCAAGAGCAGAGTTTTCTTGTAAGGCAATGAGAGCTCTGTGCTAGAGGGGAAACAGGTAACTCTAAGAATTGGGCCCCCTAGAACTATCAGCTCAGATAATTTATCATTCTGCCATCTGTGAATTGTGATATCCCCTTGCCCTGTCACTACCACCTTGTTCCTTTTGTTTTATATGTCCTTGCAGATTTTCACAGGATCATAACCCTACAGCAATATTCAAATATTCCAATTAGCAAAAGCATCTAAATATGCATGAAAATGCCTGTTACAAATCAAACTGGGGGACAAAACACCTGTTTGACATGATGTTATTTTGGTTCTATTTAAATTCAGTCATCCTTTTTTATATAGCTTGTATTTTTATTGTTTTATTTTTTGTTCTTCTTTCAAGTAAGAGTAATGCATTTGAAAGGTGATAAATTGTTATCAACACAAACTTAAATTCTTTATGTAGGTAACAGAAGAAAAACAGCAATAAAACCAACAGGGAATTATATCAATGTTGCATGAATAAATGTTAATCGATTGGGGAGTCTGCACTATGCACAGGATCCTTGATAAATATTCCAAAGGCATTTTCTACAATCTGCCAGATTGCAGATGCACGAAGAAGCTAAATCTAAAAGGGAAAAAACAATGTGATACAATAACAGTAATAATTATTTTTAAAGAAAATCATATTTTGTCATTGCCATTAAACCAACTGGCAGAAACTAATGCCACCTCTTCCATAAAGCTGATTCTGTATTGAAAACATTTTCCAATGAAAGGAAAAGTATAAGTTTCTTAAACAGTATTAGAGCTTTTACTTAGTAGGCTGCGTAAAGGAAGTTATTCCTGTATTAAATTTTCTTTGGTCAAAAAAGTAATTCATCTCAACCAAGATTATCTCCCTATTTTATGGTAAATTTCCTAAGATCTGTAAGTAAAGGGAATAAGTCTGTGTTGTTGATTAAAGCCTGTAAGGAAGAAAATAGTTCCCTGTCACCCCTGTAAAAACAGCATGATCAGTGCCTACCCTATGTGTGGGTGAGTCTACATGTGGGGGGATTTCTGAGAATAAGAGCTGCATATAGCCTGGATTTGTGAATAGGAACATTTCAGTCTTCTTTTTGTCTTTCATACCTTAATAGATAGGACAGTTTTTAGAGAACCGAACATTTTTAAAGGAAGCCAGTCAGATTTCCAATTTATGACAGGGTCTGTCTGTTTTTCTTCCTAAATCACAACTGAAATAAACAACAGAAAAAAAAGGGGTTAACATTTGTGTCAATGATTGAAATCAGAGAAGAATGCCATCCTAGGCCATAGACATTGAAGATTTTTAGCAAGAGATCACAGAAATGATCAAAATTCAGGAAAACAATGAGAAACCTGAAATTCCAAGTTAAAAGCAAAAATTCATCTGGAAACTAAGTGGATGACATATTAAGCAAAGCATTAATGACTCCCATACTCAGATCAGCCAGAGACAGTGTTGTGGATGAGGATGGAAACTGCAAGTACTTGGCATTTAAGGAGACAGATGTTTTATTTTTTTAGTAAGGAAGACACAGGACCCGGAACAGTCAGCCACAATGCACAAGTACCTCTGGTAGTAGCAGCTTCCTTAAATCTGGTGGCTCTTAGAAGTCTGATCAGGTACAAATGTGCCTGATTTTGGAAGTTTTAGTTGGATATGTGGATAGGCAGTGGAGCAGCATGCTAGTTGTGCTGGTATGTGTAGTAAGTGATGCCCTGGCTGGGAGATTGCTCAGTACTAGCCTACATGTATTTTGGCAGCCTGCTGTATAAAGAGGTATGGGTGGGGATGACCCTGAGTGATACTGCTGAGTCCTGTGAGTTGGAAAGGAGTTAATGTGTACCCTTAGATAACTTCTGAATGATAAATTTATATAATGGAATAGCGCATAACAATTTATTTAAAAATGAATTACTGCTACACATATCAACATGAAAGTATACCAGTGTAAGCAAAAAGCTTGAGGAAAAAGAATATACTATACTTTTTCTATTTTAATTCAGTTCAAGAGCAGGCAGAACTAGTTCTAATTAGTGGGGATAAGAGTCAGAAGAGTGGCTAACTCTTGGGGAAAGATGGAGGATATTGACTTGAAAGAACTATGAGGGAAACTTCTGGACTGACAGTTGTACTCTATATCCTAACCTGGATTATTGTTACACAAGTATATATATATATGTATAAGTTTATCCACCTCTAAAGTATTTGCATACTTTGATTAATGTAAATTATATCTTAATTTTAAAATAGCAAAAACAAAAAATAAATGAACAAATTGTACAAAAATAAATCCGAAGAAAGATTTAGAAAACAATCTATATGTGAAGATGTGCATGTATAATTTCATATGGAAAGAACAGAAAATGGAAGACACAAGCTATAATCAAATCAGTAATATTCATCTTATGTTCACAATATAACTGGAAATCAATATCAATTCTAAAGATTAAAAGAAGCTAATCATTATGTAATTAAAAAGTAAATCACTCTTTTAAAAATCTCTCGGAAAGAAGGCAAAACTGCAACCATATAATATTTAGAAAATAAGGATAACAGAAAGTAGATATGGCATGTAGCCCAAGTGAATTGAAGACAAAAATTAGTGGTTTCAGACATTCCAAAGATTGGAAATAAAGAATTAAGTACTCAGACAAAAGCTTAGGAAAAGTACAATAAAATAAATCCCGAAAAGGAGCAATTAAAAAGCAGGAATCAATATATTAAACAGAAATGGAGGAGAAATTACAAATATCTCAAAGATCTATTTCTTAGAAAATTAGCCTATAAAGTAGAAAATCTCAGGGAATATTAATCAAGTGAAAGGAAGAAAAAGATTCTCATCAGATTCAAAAACAGTTAAAATCATAAGATAAAAGACTTTTATTTATATGTGAAAATTTTGATGTAAACTCCAATTTTCTAGAAAAATAAAAATGATCAAAATGTACTTAACTATAAGATCACCTCTATCCACCCAGTTAATCAAGCCAGAAATGTAGAAGCAGCATTTCTCTGACACCCACAAGTAAACCCTACACTCATGCTCGGGACCAAATGTGTTGACCTAGCTTCTAGGATGGGATGATAAATGTGAGTAAACTCCCTTCCTGGGTACATTCTACAGCAGAAAGTGGTCTGCTCATGCATTCCTTCCCCTTTTGCCCTGAGCACATGTAAACATTCCCAGAATAAGTGTGTAAGTTTTATAGCACCTGGCCCACTGCCTCTGCTGTATCTCTGCCCCATGGGGAGAGTGCTGGGTCCTAGGTTTTGTGGCACAAGAGGGGTGTACATAGTATATCTCCCTGCAAGGGTCAGCAGATGGAGACTCCTTGGCCACGAGGGACCAATGCCCACCAATGAAGCTGACCTTGCTCTGTCTCTTCTCTATGTGAATTAACATTGTTCTATCCAGTGCCTGTCTGGGTCTTGCTTGTAGGAGACCTTGGACTGAATTGGGATCCTAGAACCACTCCTCCTGGTGGCAGGCAATGGTATGCTCTTGCTACCCCCAATGTGGTGAGACCTCCAGGTGTCTCTCTTTCTGACTAACAAGAAACCTGGCAATTGCAACAACTTATTTGTGTCCACCTTTCACAACCAGTAAATCATTAAGTCCTTATAATTCTATGCCATCAATAAAATTTGAATTCATCATGGTTTCTCTATTTCCACGACTGTTACCCTAGTTCAAGTCCTAAATATCTCTCACTAGATTGTAGTGACAGGCTCATAATTGGTCTCAGTCCTCACTGGGTTTCAACTCTTCCCTCTCTATGAACTTTTATTTTTGTTTATTGTTTCATTTTTTTAAAATTAGAAAAATCATGTAAAAAACACAACATTCACATATACCCCCTTTCTTTTTAAAATTTGTCAGTAGTGTGGTACCATTGTTATAATTGATGAAAGAATATTATAATTGTACTATTAACTGCAGTTGCAGTTTACAGTAGGGTGCATTTTTTCCAAATAATTTTAATAATTGTACAATTAACTTAGTTCATTGTTTAAAATAGGTTTCACTATGTTGTACAGTCCTAGGTTTAATCTTTTAATTTTTATTCTAGTAACATACACACAGCCTAAAATTTCCTTTTCTAACCACATTCACATATATAATCCAGTACTACCATCATTACCATTCAGTTCTAAAACTTTACAATCAACCTAAATAGGAATTCTGTACAAATTAAGAATTAAATCCCCACTGCCTACTCCCAACCCAGCTCCTGAAAACCTATATTCTAGATTCTACCTCTATGAATTTGCTTATTCTAATTATTTCATATCAGTGAGATAATAAAATATTTGTCCTTTTGTGTCTGGCTTATTTCATTCAACATAATGTCTTCAGGGTACATACATGCTGTCACTTGAACCAAAACTTCATTCCTTTTTAATGCTGGATAATATTCCATCATATGTATATATCACATTTTGTTTACCCATTCAATGGTTGATGGACATTTGGATTGCTTCCATCTTTTGGCAATTGTGAATAATACAGCTGTGAGCATCAGTGTGCAAATATTTGTTTGAGTCCCTGCTTTCAATTTTTTGGGGTATATGCATAGAAGAAGATTGCCAGGTCATGTGATAATTCTATACTTAGCTTTCTGAGGAATTGCCAAACTGTATTCAGAGCAGTTGCACCATTTTACATTCCCACCAGCAAAGAATGAGTGTTCTTTTTTCTCCACATCCTCTCCAACACTTGCAATTTTCTGTTTTATTAATAGTAGCCTTTCTAGTGGGAGTGAAATGGTCTCTCACTGTGATTTTGATTTGCAGTTTTCCTAATACTTAATAACATTCAGCATCTTTTCATATGCTTTATAGATGTTTGCCTCTCCTATTTGGAGAAATGCCTATTCAAAGACATTCTTGCCCATTTTAAAATTAGGTTGTTTGTCTACTTATTGTTAAGTTATAGGATTTCTTTATATATTCTGGATATTAAACCCTTATCAATATGTGGTTTCCAAATATTTTCTCCCATTGAATAGGTTGTCATTTCACTTTCATGATAAAGTCCTTTAATGCACAAAATTTTTAATTTTGATGAGGTTCCGTTTATCTCCTTTTTGTGTGTGTTGCTTGTGCTTTTGATATAGTCTAAGAAACCATTGCCTAACAAAATATCCCAAAGATGCTTTCCTATACTTTCTTCTAGGAGTTTGTAGTCCTGATCTTTTATTTTGCATTAATTTTGTATATGGTGTGAAGCAGGGATCCTCCTGCATTCTTTTGCATATAAATATCCATTTCTCCCAGCACCATTTGTTGAAGAGATCATTCTTTCTCAATTTAGTGGTCTTGGCAGCTTTATCAAAAATCAATTGGCCAAGGATCTAAGATGGTGGCACAGAGAGGAGTGGAAGCTAAGTAGTTCCCCTGGAACAACTTAAAAAAAAAAACAGAAACAACTAGTAAATAATCTGGAATAACTGCAGGGGGACAAACATGACTGTCCACTTAACATACACCAAACTGAATTGGGAGGAATGCCCGAGATCACACATAAAATCTGTAAGTAAAACTGTGAATCCAAATCTGGAGACCCCTCCCCCACAGCCTGAGCTACAAAGCCTCATGGTGCCAGAGAGGAGCTTTCTCCCAGCAAGTGAATATAGCTCAGCTGAACTCCAACTGGGGTTTTAATTAGCGAGTGTGAACTGCTCACTACGAGGTACAAATCCCCAACAAGTAGACAGAGGCTTTGGGTGATGACTGACCTTGGAGAGCTGGAGGGTTGCCTCAGACTAGCTCTGTTCCTTTTTTAACTCAGTGGAGAAAGCCTCAGCCATTCTCAGTTCCCAGTTCTGTGACCCAGACATGGGTATAGCACAGGCAGAGAGAGACCACTGAAATGCTAATGACCTCCCCCTAGGGCGTCTATCTTCTCTAAGAGGAAAGGGATGGGGCCAGCTCTACTACCTGTCTTTCATTCAGAACTGTATTAGTTAGGGTTCTCCTTGGAAACAGAATCAATGAGAGATGTCTCTGATTATCAAATTGTAAAAGTGACTCACGCAACGGCGGGAGCGCATGAGTCCAAATTCTGCAGAGCCGTCAACAAGCTGTCAACTCCAAGGAAGACGTCCGATGAACTCCTCGGGAAACGAACCGACAACTTTGACGAACTCCTCAGGAAAGGAACTGGCAACTTCGACGAGCTCCCCAGGAAATGCTTCACTGAGCAGCTGAAGAAGAAGTGAAGGTTCTCTAACCGTCCGGCTTATAAGCCTCCAACTGATCATCTGGACCAAATCCAGCCAAATGCATTCTCACATTGTGGAAGCACGCCCCTTGATGAGTCATCAGTCAGCTGCAGTCAATTGACTGATGATCCAACAAACCGGCTGATCACCTGGACCAAATCCAGCCAATTGCATTCTCTCACTGTGGAAGCACGCCCCTTGATGAGTCATCAGTCAGCTGCAGTCAATTGACTGATGATCCGACAAACCAGCCCGTTGGTTTATTAACCAGCCTCAAATATCCTCACAACAATCGTCAGACCAGTGCCCGCTTGACCAGACAGATAGGCCAGCTAGCCAAGTTGGCACATGAACCCAACCATCACAAGAACTTACACTAGTCAAGAATTATAGGCTAACAGGCTCCACCTGCTGGGCAGAAAAGCACAGTGACCAGAGGCATCAGAGGGTGTACAAATTTTCTAAGACACACCCTCAGGGAAACCAGAAACTGAATATTTCTTCCTTCTGAGACCTTAGCCCATTCTGGTCTGGGGAGGCCTGATTGGGGTAACAAAGGAAACCATGCCTAGACAACAGAAAACTACAACCTACACCAAGTAAAATGAGACTATGGCCCAGTCAGGGCAATAAACTTGCACTTCAACAGTGATGCAGGAATTGAAACAACTAATAATAACTGAATTCAAAAAGTTTAGGGAAGATATGGCAAAAGAGATGAACTGTTTAATGAAAACACAGGACATACATAAGATAGGAATTGAAAGTTCAAAAAACCAACTGGTGGAATCTATGGAAATGAAAGGCACAACACAAGAGATGAAAGACACACTGGAAACATACGACAGCAGATCTCAAGAGGCAGAAGAAAATACTCAGGAACTGGAGAACAAGGCACCTAAAAGCCTACACACAAAAGAACAGATAGAGAAAAGAATGGAAAAAATATGAGCAACATCTCTGAGAACTTAAAGACAAAATGAAAAGCAAGAATTCACATGTCATTGGTGTCCCAGAAGGAGAAGAGAAGGGAAAAGGGGCAGAAGCAATAATAGAGGAAATAATCAATGAAAATTTCCCATCTCTTATGAAAGACATAAAATTACAGATCCAAGAAGTGCAGCATACCCCAAACAGAATAGATCTGAATAAGTCTATGCTAAGACACTTAATAATCAGATTATCAAACATTAAAGACAAAGAGAGAATCCTGAAAGCAGCAAAAGAGAAGTGATCTATCACATACAAAGGAAGCTTGATAAGACTATGTGTGGATTTCTCAATAGAAGCCATGGAGGCAAGAAGGAAGTGGGGTGATATATTTAAGATACTGAAAGAGAAAAACCACCAACCAAGAATCCTATATCAGGCAAAACTATCCTTCAGATGTGAGGGAAAGCTTAAAATATTCTCTGACAAACAGACAGTGACTGAGTTTGTGAGCAAGAAACCTGTTCTACAGGAAACACTAAAGGAAGCACTGCAGACAGAAAGGAAAAGACAGGAGTGAGAGGTTTGGAAAACAATTTTGGGAGATAGTAGCACAGCAATGTAAGTACACTGAACAAAGATGACTATGAATATGGTTGAAAGAGGAAGGCTGGGATCATGTGGGACATCAGAACAAAAGATGAACAACAAAGACTGGGACCATGTAACTCAGGGAAACCTAGGATGCTCAATGATTGTAATAAAAGGTACAAATATGTTTTTACATGAGGTAGAATGAATGTCAAGATTGCAAGGTGTTAAAAATAGGGTGGGATTGGGGGGAAAACACAATTGATGCAGACTAGAGGCTAGAATTAACAGAAACATTGTATTATGCTTCCTTTAATGTAACAAAAGCAATATACCAAAGCTAAATGCATATGGGGGTTGGGGATAGGGGAAGGGTATGGGACTCCAGGCATTACTGATGTTGTCTGACTCTTTATTCTACTTTAGATTAATGCTATCTTTACTTTTGTCACCTTCTAGCTATCAAGTTTTTTTGTTTGTTTGTTTTTCTCTTTCTCTTGCCTTTTTCTTTTGCCTCTCTGCCTTCTTCAACTCTTCCTCCATCTTTGTGGAAAAAATGTCCTCATATAGAGAGTGGCGATGGTGCGCAATACATAAATATGTGACTATACGGGGAACCAATGATTGTTTACTTAGGTCGGAATGTATAGCGTTTGAACAAAACCATCTTAAAAGAAATGGGTTAATGAGGAAAACTTGAGGGCACTATATTGATTGAAATAAAACAGACACATAAAGGCAAATATTGCAGAGTCTCACTGATATGAACTAATTATAATATGTAAACTCATAGACATGAAATATAAGTTACCAGGATATAGAATGAGGCTAAAGAATGGGGAGCAGTTGCTTATTATGAGCAGAATATTCAACTAGGGTGAACTGAAATATTTGGAAATGGACAGGGGTGATGGTAGCACGCAATGAGAATAACTAACAGTGCTAAAAGGTGTGTGAAGGTGGTGGAAAGGGTAAGCTCAGAGGCATGCATGTTACCAGAAGGAAAGTTGGAGGTTAAAAAATGGGAATGTATAAAACAGTGAATCTTGTGGTAGACAATGTCCATGATTAACTATACAAATATTAGAAATCTCTTTCACGAACTAGAACAAATGTATGTTACTATAACTAGAGGTTAATAATAGAGAGGCATATAGGTAAAAAATATATACCTATTGCAAACTATATACTGCAGTTAGCAGTATTTTAACATTCTTTCATCAACAGTACCAAATGTGTTATACCAAAACTATGAATCAATAATGGGGGGGGGGCATGTTTAGGGGTATGGGAGGATGTAAGTTTCCTTCTTTTTGTCTTCATTTCTGTTCTGGAGTAGTGAAAATGTTCTAAAAATTGAAAAACAATAATTGTGTTGGATGCACAGCTTTATGGTGGTGCTGTGGGCAATTGATTGTACACTTTGGATCTTTGGATAGTTGTATGATATCTGAACAATCTCAATTAAAAAAAAATTTAAAAAAAAATCAAGGAAGCTAGAGCACCCCCATCTCCCTGTCTGTGTGAGAGTTTAGCATACATGCCTGGCTACAAGTTGTGACTACATGCATGTCTTGAAAGATACACAAAGTTTTCTTTTTCATTTGAATAGAGGCAATTAACTAACACATTTGGCTGCTCCAATTAGGTGAATTTGTAGCAAAGTTGTTGCCAAGTCATTTGCTGTCAATATGTAGCATATTGTAATATGTTGCTGTCAATATGTAGCAAATGTTGCTGTCAAGTCCTCTTAGTTGAGGAAAAGTTATCTTTCATCTTGTGACTCTGTCTGGCTATAAGAAAGAGGGATATTTCTGTGTGGAAGCTCATTAGCAGATTGCCTGTGATGTGCATGGCAGCCTCTTTCAATTCTTATTCATTAATAAAACTTCTTCATTCTTTTCTGCAAAAAAAAAACAAAAAAAAAAAAAAAAAAAAACAATTGGCCATAGGTGTGAGGGTCTATTTCTGAACTCTCAACTAGATTCCATTGGTCTATATATCTATCCTTCTGCCATTGCCATGCTGTTTTGAGAACTGTAGCTTTGTAAAGGTATTTAAAGTCAGGAAGCGTGAGTCCTTCAACTTCATTTTTTTCAAGATGGTTTTGGCTATTTGGGGCCCCTTATCTTCCAAATAAATTTGATAATTAGTGTTTCCATCTCTGCAAAGTAGGCTGTTGGAATCTCTAAGTAATTTTGGGTAAAATTGACATCTTAATAATATTTAGTCTTCCAATCCATGACCATGGAATATCCTTCCTTTTTTAGATCTTCTTTGATTTCTTTTAGCAAAGTTTTGTAATTTTCAGTGTATAAGTCCTTTAAATCCTTGGTTAAACTTTTTCCTAGATATTTGGTTCTTTTAGTTGCTATTATAAACAGAATTTCTTCGTAATGTCCTCCTCTGTTCTTTGCCAGTGTATAAAAACCTGACTGATTTTTGGGTGCTGATCTTGTACCCCTCCACTTTGCTGAATTTGTTAATTAGCTTTTGTAGCTTTGTTGGCAATTTGTCAGGACTTTATATATAGGCTCATGTCACCTGTAAATGGTGAAAATATTACTTCTTCCCTTCGAATGTGAATGCCTTTGATTTCTTTTTCTTGCCCAACTGCTCTGTCTAGAAGTTACAGCAAAATGCTGAATAGCAGGGGTGACAGTGGCATCCTTGTCTTATTCCTGATTTAGATGGAAAGCTTTAGATTTTTCAGCATTGAGTATGATGTTATCTATAGGTTTTTCATACATGCCCTTTATCATGTTGAGGAAGTTTCTTTGTATTCCTATTTTTCTAAGTGTTTTTGTCCAGAAAGGATGTTGGTTTTGTCATAAGCCTTTTCTGAGTCAATTAAAATTATCATGTGTCTTTTGTTCCCTTTATTTTGTTAATGTGATATATTACATTAATTGATTTTCTTATGTTGAACCAACCTTGCATGCCTGGGATAAAATCATGGTGTATGACTCTTTTAATGTGTTGTTGGATTTGATTCACAAGGATTTTGTTGAGGATTTTGCATCTATATTCGTAAGAGAAATTCATCTGTAATTTTCTTTTTTTGTAGTATCTTTATCTGGATTTGGTAATAAGGGTGATGTTAGCTTCATAGAATGAGTTAGGTTCTGTTGCCTACCCTTCAATTTTTCTTTGGAAGAATTAGAGCAGGATTGTTATTAATTCTTTTTAGAATGTTTTGCAGACTTCACCTGTGAAACCACCTAGTCCAGGATTTTTCTTGGGAGGTTTTGATGACTGATTCAATCTCTCTACTTGTAATTGGTCTGTTGAGATCTTTTAAAGGTTATTGAAACTTGTTTTGTGACCCAACATGTGGTCTATCCTGGAGAATAGAACTTGAGCAGAAGGTATCCTGCTGTTTTTCGGGTGCAATGTTCTGTATCTGTCTGTTAGATCTAGTTCATTTATCATACTATTAAATTTTCTGTTTCCTTCTTGATATTCTCTCTAGATGTTCAATTTATTGATGAGAGTGGTGTATTGAAGTCTCCAACAATTATTGTAGAGATGTTTATTTCTCCCTTCAGTTATGCCAGTGTTTGCCTCATGCATTTTGGGGCACTGTGCTTAGGAGCATAAATATTTATGATTGCTGTTTCTTCTTGGTGGGCTGCCCCTTTTATTAATGTGTCCTTCTTTGTCTCTTTTAAGAGTCTTTGATGAAGTCTAGTATAGCTACCCCAGAACTTTTTTTTTTTTTTTTTTTTGGTTATTTTTTGTGAGGAATACATTTTTCCATCATTTTGCTTTCAAACTATTTGTGTTTTTGTGTCTAAGGTGAGTCCCTTGCAAGAAACATATACTTGTGCCATGTTTTTTGTAAACCATTCTGTCAATCTATGCCTTTTGATTGGTGAGTTTAATCCGTTACATTCAGTATTATTACTGTAAAGGTAATGCTTACTTCAGCCATTTTGTTCTTTGGTTTTTGTATGTCTTTTTTTTTTTTTTTTTTTTTTTTTATATCTCTTTTATTTTATTGCAACCTCCTTTTCTGTATAGTGATATTTCACAATGTGCATGATCCCTTTCCAATTTCTGTTTCTGAATATTTTTAAAATATTTTCTTTGTGGTTACCCTGGGGTTTGTATTACACAACCTACATCTATAACCAACTAATCTGGAAAGACACCAACTTAATTTCAATAGCATATATGTTCTCTGCTCCTATATCCCTCTGTTTCCCCTATTTACATTGTTTTTGTCCCACATTAACTCTTTCTATTTTCTGGGTCCATTATCAGGAAATATGCCTTTTTATTGTTCAATTGCATTCTGACTCTTATAAGAATTAAAGAGAAGAGTTGTGTATTGAAGATACAGTACTGTTGGTTTGGTATTTGTACTTTTAGCTAACTTTACTGAAGATCTTCATTTTTTCAAACTATCCCAAGCCATTCTCTCCTGTCTTTTCCTTTCAGCCTTCATAACTCCTGTTAGTAATTCTTATTGGGCAGGTCTTTTGTGGACAAACTCCCTCAGTTTCTGTTTATTTGTGAATATTTTGAACTTTCCCTCATTTTAGAAGGACTGTTTTGCTGCATAAAGAATTTTTGACTGGCAGTTTTTCTCTTTCAGCCCCTTAAGCATATTATACCACTCCTTTGTTCACCTCCATGTTGTCTGATGAGAAATTGGCACTTAATCTTTGTAAGAATCTCTTGTATGTGAGGAATCACTTTTCTCTTGCTAACTTCAAAATTCTCTCTATCTTTGACATTTGACATTTCTGATTAGTGTGTGTCTCAGAGTAAGACTATTAGGGTTTACTCTCTTTGTAGTATGCTGCACTTCTGAGACATTTATACATGTACATTCATGTCTTCAAAAGAGTTGGGAAATTTGGAGCCATCATTTCCTTTCTGCCCTTTTTCCATTCTCTTTCCTTTTCTTTCTAGGATACCCATGACACATATATTCGTGCACTTCATACTGTAATTAAAATTCTTGAGATACTGCTCAATTTTTTCTCTTCTTTTCTATGTTTCCTATTTTGACTGCATGATTTTGTTTGTTCTGTCTTCTAGTTGACTTATGCTTTCCACTACCTGTTCAAATCTGCTGTTCTATGCCATTAATGTATTTTTAATCTCCATTATTGTGCCCTTCATCTCCATAATTTCTATTATGTTTCCTTTTAAACATTCAAATTCTTCTTTATGCTCACACATTGTCTTTGTAATATCATTTAACTCTATATCCATATTTTATTTTGTCTCCTTGCATTGATTTAGGAGATTAGTTTGAACTTCTTTGATTAATTCCAAATTCTGTGTCTCCTCTGAAGTTTTAATTTATTCCCTTGACTAAGCCATATCTTCCTGTTTCTTAGTTTTGCTTGCAATTGTTTGCTGATATCTGGCATCTCATTATTTTGATGTGTTAACTTTGAAGGTCAGTTTCTTTCTCTTATCTGGGGTTTTGTGTTTGATTGGTTTTGTTTTAAGGCTCTTTTTTGATACTTGATTCAAAATATTCTGGAACTTTAGAGTATCCCATGTTTAACTGTTCAGATTTCCTCAGCTCTTGTGTATGTGACTCTTGTCCTGGATATGTTATCATATGTCTTATATATTCATATCTCCATGGGGTGGTATCAAAGGAGGTATGCATTTACTGTATTTATTAATGAATGCAATTGCTGAAGTTCAATATTATTTACCTAGACATGGGCCTATGCAAAAAAATAATATAAGTTTTCAAGATAATGAAAAAAATCTGAAAGCCTAAAGCCAGGATAAATACCTATAGACAATCAAATAATTTTATTTTATTGTTTTTTGAAGAGAAAATAAAATTGTTTCCCTCACAACATACTCACAGAACTAAAATAAAATATATGTCATGCTCAGGCATAAGTGCTAAATACATACTTGCTGAAGGAAGCCTGTACTTTTCATTCCTTCTTACAATATTTTTTTTACACCTGGGTTAAACTAGTACTATAGTACTAGGCACAGAGTACACAATCAACGAGTGTTTGTGTCACTTGAATTTGACTCAGTATTTAGGTTATTGGCCTGGAAATCTCATTTAGCAACAAAGGAAAATTGTTTTTCAATGTCCATGATCCCTAAAGTTCTCTGGAATGTTGGAGATGAAAGGGAGGAAACATAGATAATTTCTCTGAGTAAGGCTTTCTAAACTTTCGTTTTTGGGATAATAAAACTTGAGATTTAATTAACTTTGTAGGATTACCATCTGTGAGCATCTGGAATGTCATTTTGTTGCAGTGTGGAAGCAAGAACACCAATTCAAACTTTCCTGGAAGTGTAAGACATGTAGACCAAAAAGCAGCATAACAGCCAGCAGTTATTTTTTTTTTCCTTAAGGTCATTTTCCATTCTATCTTTGAGTCCACAAAAGAATTAAACTGTTCAAAGTCATTTACATTCTATGCCTTCTTGAACATAAAGTTCATAAGTCTATGTATGCTTTTATGCTGTTTAATAATATGCTAACTTTGAGATATTTTATTCTTAGGTAACGTCTAAAAATGCAATCTATTAAGACTATACTTAACTAATTGATAAGAAAAAGACAGGTAAAAAGAAGCTATTTTTCTTACAAATCAGTAAAAGAAGCTTTTACTACACAAAATAACTTGAAGATTGTTATGTTTTTAAATGACAGTTAAGAAGCAGAGGGCTGATTGCATCTACTCTCAGATTATGATTACATCAACATTTCAAACTGACAGGACCTTTTTGATCAAAGAGAGGGTTCCCAAGGCCTTTAAAAGGTAACAAAATCATAATGCCATGTGGGAAAATCATGTCAACTATTGCTGAATTGTCCAGAGATTGTGGTCTTGAAATTATGGTATAACAACTTGATGGTTACAATGTAATTATTTCAGTGATATTAATCACTTGTGTTGGAAATGTATTGAATTTGTACTTTTTATCATAAATATTGCCAAAAATATTGGTCAAATAGCTTATATTTCTGCAACTGCAGACAATATTCATTGCTAAACCTAGGTCCTAGCTCCCAAAGTAATGTCAATGGCTTACTTGTACACCAACCTGGATTCTTTCAGTTATAAGTTTTTTAACAGCTTATGAATAAGCAGTATTCATCAGTTAAAGGGCAATTTTCATGAAAAGAGATGATAAATTATTTTCTTGAGATTTTAAAAAAAGTTTTGTTGAAGTCTAATGTATGTTTCAGTTATCTATTGCTTTGTATCAAAGTACCCCCAAATTTAGCTTAAGTTAACAACTATTTCATCATAGAACATGATTTTATGGGACAGAGATTTGAGGAAGAATCTACTGAGTGATTCTTTTATATGTGACATCAACTGGGCCACTCAATGATAATCAGCTTACAGATGGTTTGATATAGAGGATCCAAGACAGTTTCGCTCACATGCCTTGTGCATTGGAGGTGATGGCTGAAATTTTTTCAGCTGAAGTGCCTACCCACAGATTCTTCTTGTGATTTGGGTTTCTTCAGCTCATGGCAATGACAGGATAATTAAAACTTGACTTAGGGCTTCAAGAAGGAGTTTTCAGAAGAGATCAAGAAGATGGTGGCACAGAGAGGAGTGGAAGTTAGTTAGTCCCCATGGGCCAACTAATAAACAACCAGGAACAACTAGTAAATAATCTGGAATAACTGCTGGGGGACATCCATGATTATCAACACATCGTACACCAACCTGGCCTGGGAGGAATACCTGAGATTGCAGCATAAAATCTGTAAGTAAAAACTGCAGACACAAGCCAGGGCCCCCTCCCCCCATGGCAGGCTGAACTGCAAAACCTCACTGTAGTAGAAAGCAGCACCCTCTGAACAAGCAAATATACCTTAGTCTAGCTCCAACTGGGGTTTTGAGTAACAAATGTGGACTGCTCAATACAAGCTACAAATCCCCAACAAGCAGAAAGAGGCTTTTAAGGATGACTGACCTTATAAGCTGGAGGAATTCTCTGTCACAGGAGGGGAAGCCCAGAGGACCATGTGCTATCTCTGGCTGGCAGGTGAAGCTGGAGGGGAGGGGGCATGGACTAGCCCTGAAGGGGGGCTTTCTGTCCCTTCTTTTCTCTCTCAACCTGGGCAGCTCAGTGGAGAAAGCCACAGCCATTTTCAATTCACAGTGCTCTGACCCAGATAAGGTGGAGACAGCAGAGTCAGAGAGACAAAGAATGTATTTAAATGCAGAAGATACCTCCCTAAGGGGTGTATCTTCCCTAAGATGAAGGAGGTGGTGCCTAGCTCTACTACCAGCCTCCCATTCAGAACCAGACCCGAGACCCTGGGGGAAAACAGCAAAAACAGAAACTAAGCAGGCCACGTGTCCTTACACCAGTCAGGAGCAACAGGCTGACAGATGCCACCTGCTGGGCAGGTTAGGAAAAGCACAGCAGCTAGAGGCCTCACAGAGTGTGTCAATCTTCCAAGACACACCTTCAGGGAAACCAGATACTGGATATTTCCCCTTTATGAGATCTGAGCCCATTCTGGTCTGAGAAAAACTGATTGGGGTAACCAAGGAAACCAGATGCCTAGACAACCTACACTAAGAAAAACAAAGTTGTGGCCCAGTCAAAGGAACAAACTTACACTTCAACAGAGATACAGGAATTTAAACAACTAACACTAAATCAATTCAAAAAGTTTAAGGAAGATATGACAAAAGAGATGAAGCATAAATGAAAACACTGGGAAAACATAAGGTAGAAATCAAAAGTTTAAAAAAACAACTGGCAGAATCTATGAAAGTGAAAGGCACCACACAAGAGATGAAAGACACAATGGAGGCATAAAACAGCAGATCTCAAGAGGCAGAAGAAAATACTCAGGAACTGGAGAACAAGACACCTGAAATCCTACACAGAAAAGAACAGAGAGGGAAAAGAATGGAAAAATATGAGCAACAGCTCAGGGAATTGAATGACAACATGAAACACATGAATGTACATGTCATGGGTGTCCCAGGAGGAGAAGAGAAGGGAAAGGGACAGAAGCAATAATTGAGGAAATAAGCAATGAAAATTTCCCATCTCTTATTAAAGACATAAAATTACATATTCAAGAAGTGCAGCTGTGCTGGTTTGAACGTATTATGTCTCCCAGAAAAAGCCATATTCTTTGATGCAATCTTATGGGGCAGACATATTAGTGAGGATTAAGTTGGACTGTTTGGATTAGGTTGTTTGCATGGAAATGCGCCCCACTCAACTGTGGGTGATAACTCCGATGAGATATTTCCATGGAGGCATGGCCCCACCCATTCAGGGTGGGACTTGATCAGTGGAGCCATATAAATGAGCTGAGGCACAGAGGGAACTCAGTGCAGCTGTGAGTGACATTTTGAAGAGGAGCTACAGCCAAGAGGGACACTGAAGAAAGCACAGGAGCTGCAGATGAGAGACAGTTTGAAAACAGCCGTTGAAAGCAGACTCTTGCTTCAGAGAAGCTGAGAGAGGACAAATATCCCAAGTGCAACTAAGAGTGACACTTTTGAGGAACTGCAGCCTAGAGAGGAATGCCCTGGGAGAAAGCCATTTTGAAACCAGAACTTAGAGCAGATGCCAGCCACATGCCTTCCCAGCTAACAGAGGTTTTCTGGATACCATTGGCCATCCTCCAGTGAAGATACCTGATTGTTGATGTGTTACCTTGGACACTTTATGGCTTTAAGACTGTAACTGTGTAACCAAATAAACCCCCTTTTATAAAAGCCAATCCATTTCTGGTGTTTTGCATTCTAGCAGCATTAGCAAACTAGAACAGCAGCCTACCTTAAACAGAATAGATGTGAATAGGCCTACACTAAGACACTTAATAATCAGGTTATCAAATGTCAAAAACAGAGAGAATCTTGAAAGAAGCAAGAGAAAAGTGATCCATTATAAACAAAGGAAGCTTAATAAGACTATGTGCAGATTTCTCAGCAGAAACCATGGAGGCAAGAAGGAAGTGGTGTGATGTATTTAAGATACCGAAAGAGAAAAACTGCCAACCAAGAATCCTATATCCAGCAAAACTCTCCTCCAATTATGAGGGAAAGTTTAAAATATTCTCTGACAAACAGACAATGGCAGAGTTCATTAACAAGATGTCTGTGCTACAGGAAGTCTAAAGGAGCACTACAGATATACAGGAACATACAAGGGTGAGAGGTTTGAAGCACAATTTTGGGTGATGCTAGCACAGCAATGTAAGTACACTGAACAAAGAAGACTGCGAGTATGGTGGAAACAGGGAGGTTAGAAGCATGTCGGACTCCAGAAGGAAAGAGGAAGGATAAAGACTGGGACTGTGTAACTCAGTGAAACTTAGAGTACTCAACAATTGTGATAAAATGTACAAATATGTTTTTACATGAGGGAGAACAAATGAATGTCAACCTTGCAAGGTATTAAAAATAGGGAGGTATTGGGGGAAAAATACAATCAATGCAAACTAGAGACTATAATTAACAGGAATATTGTATTACACTTCCTTTAATGTAACAAAGGCAATATACCAAAGCTAAATGCATATAAAAGCAGGACATAAGGGAGGGGTATGGGACTCTTGGCATTGGTGAGGTTGTCTAACTCTTTATTCTACTTTAGTTTAATTTTGTCTTTCCTTTTATTGCTTCCTATTTCCCATGTTTTTTTTTTTTTTTCTTTCTTTTGTCTCTCTACCTTCTTTGACTCTTCCTCCTTCTTTGTAGAAGAAATGGAGATGCCCTTACATAGACAGCGGTGATGGTGGTGAATACATAAATGCGTGACTATACAGGGTATCATCGATTGTTTACTTAGGATGGAATGTATGGTGTGTGAACAAAACCATCTTAAAAAAAATGGATTGATGAAGAAACCTTGAGGGCACCACATTCAGTGAAATAAGTCAGATACATAAGGACAAATTTTGCAGGGTCTCACTGATATGAACTAATTATAATATGTCAACTCACAGACATGAAATATAAGTTACCAGGATATAGAATGAGGCTAAAGAATGCAGAACAGTTGCTTATTATGAGCTGAATGTTCAACTAAGTTGAACTTAAATGTTTGGAAATGGACAGAGGTGATGGTAGCACATTATGAGAATAACTAACAGTGCTGAATGGTGTGTGACTATGGTGGAAAGGGCAAGCTCAGAGTCACATATGTCACTGGAAGGAAAGTTGGAGGTTAAGAGATGGGAATGTATAAAACAGTGAATCTGGTGGGCAATGTCCATGAATAACTGTATAAATGTTAGCAATCTCTTTCATGAACCAGAACAAATGTATGACAATATAACTAGAAGTTAATAATAGAGGGGCATGCCTATTGCAAACTATGTACTACAGTTAGTAGTATTTTAACATTCTTTCATCAACAGTAACAAATGTACTATACCAGTACTATGAGTCAATAATGGAGGGGGTTGGTTAGGGGTATGGGAGAATTTAAGTTTCCTTTTTTTTTGTCTTTATTTTTTTTCTGGAATAACAAAAATATTCTAAAAATTCAAAAAAATTAATTGTGGTGATGGATGCACAGCTGTATGATGGTACCATGGGCAATTGATTATACACTTTGGATCTTTGGATAATTGTATGGCATGTGAACAACCTTATTAAAAAAAATTACCTTCAATCAGAAAAAAAATGAATTTTCCAATATGCCCAGGAAAAACTGTAAGGCATTTTATGATCTAGTCCTAGAAGTTAGCTATTCTGTATTACATTGATCAAGAAAGTCACTTAGCCTAGCCCAAATGCAAAAGTAGCTGAAATAGACTTTGCTCCTCAATGGAACAAGTAACAAAGAATCTGTGCCCATCTTTAATCTAAGCACAATGTGTGTATTGAATTGTTTTCGTGTCATGAATGTACAGTCTTCACACAGTGGATATACCTGAGTAACAAGCATCCAGAACAAGAAACAGAAAATTATCAACAACACAGAAGCCCCACTTTTTTCAGACTTTGTTCCCCCATTTCCAATATTGGCCACTCTCTCAAGAGTAAACACTATCCTGATTTTTAAAAGCATAGATTAGCTATTATGTTTTATATAAATGGAATCAGAATTATATATTCTTTTGGAACTAGCTTTTTGGTTCATCATTATGTTGGTGAAATTTTACCCATAATGTTGAGTAGAGTTTTACTGTTTATTTATAATGTTGTATAGCATTCCATGTTGAGAGTATAACAAAAGTTATTTATCCATTCTATTATTGGGTGGATGTACATATACATATAGCTCCCACTTTGGCTATTCCTTGAAGCCACAGAAGTCTGTTCATTTGTAAGGTTTTTTTTTTTTTTGTTTGTTTGTTTTTTCTAGCTATGGGGCAGGGCTTTTTTTCACAATCTCACATAGGACAGTAAAAGTATTTTACCATTCAGATGAAAAAGGACAGAGCATTTTAATAATTATCTCTTTACATAGTTTTGATATAGGTTTGTTGTAGATGATGTTGAAAATCCAGAGCAGACCTAATAAGATATTTTTAAGGAAGAAGAGCCACTCCCATCAAAAAAAAAGAGAAAGTTAACTTTACGGTATCACCGTTTCCAATACTGATTGAATGATCTATATGTTTACTCAGGCAAAGAACTAAACATAAGGATTTCTCTGCATTGAATTTTAACCAAGCAGTGTCCAAGTTTATGTACTATTGATTGTGAAATATCTCTCCTATATTTCCATAATCTTATAAAATTGTGCTTGTTAAATTACAGCTCTATAGAGATAAGATTGCAGGACAAAGAAGTTTTCCTTTATAGAGTGTTCCAGTTTGCTAAAGCTGCCATTGTGCAAATACCAGAAATGTATAGGCTTTTATAAAGGAGATTTATTAGGCTATACATTTACAGTACTAAGGTCATAAAAGTGTCCAACTAAGCCATCAACAAGAGGATACCTTCACTTAAGAAAGGCCGATGACAACTGGAACACCTCTGGTAGGTGGGAAAGCACAGGACTGGTGTCTTCTGGTCCTTTGCTCCCCAGTTCTGGTCTCAAAATGACTTTCACCAAAATGTCTTTGGGCTTCTGTCTTAGCTTCTGTCTCTCAGCTTCTGTACATCCTTGCTCTCCCAGGGTATTTCTCTGTAAGCTTCTGGGGGTCCTCTCTTAGCTTCTCTGGGGCAAACTCTGGACTTCATCTCTTAGCTTAGCATCTTCAAATATCTTTTTGTTTGCATCTCCAAGCATCCTCAAGTGTCTGTGACAGATCTTAGCTTCTCTCTAAAAAGTCTCTCTCAGATTCTCTCAGCTTCTCCTCTCCTTGAGCTCTCTTAAAGGACTCTAGTAATCTAGTTGAGACCAACCCTGAATGGATGGATTCACACCTCCATGGAAATGATCTAATCAAAAGGTCTTGCCTACAGTTGAGTGGGTCACATCTCCATGGAAACAATCTAATCAAAATCTCCCACCCTAATCAAGACATTAAAGAACATGGCTTCTTCTGCATTAAAGAACATGGCTTTTGTGGGGGATATGATAGATTCAAACCAGCACATTGATTTCTAGATTAGCATATCACTAATCATGGAGGTAACAAATATGGCTTTAAATTGTTTTTAGAAAATATAATCCTTGAAAAATAAATCCAAGAAAGAGACCTTCATTGGCTATGGAGGAAAATTGCCTCTATCACCAGAGAATATTATTTTCTCAGATGCCAAAACAAATACCATATTATGGATTGGCTTAACCAATGGGAAATTATTGGATCACAGTTTTGAGGCTAGGAGAAGGCCATAACTGAGGCATCAGCAAGGCTTTCTCCTTCAAGACCACGGCATTCTGGGGCTGGCTGCTGACAATCCTTGGAGTTCCTTGGCTTTCCCATCACATATCCTCTCCTTTCTCTTACAGCTTTTAGTTTCTTATGGCTTTCCTCATGCCCAATTTCCCTTGCTTATAAGGACTTCAACCATACTGGATTAAGAGCCACCCTCAATAAGTTGGGGCACACCTTAACTGATAGCATTTTCAATGGTCTTATTTACAAAGGGGTTCACATCCACAGGACTTGGGTAGGGACATGAACATGCCTTTTTTGGGAGACATGATTCAATCTCTAACACAGTGTATCATTATTTATTTCAAACTGAAATCAATATAGCCTGAAAGCAAATGACAGTGGGATTGCTTCCTTGCTGATTGGAATAAGTCAGAAAAGATAAATAAGTCAAAATATTAACTTGTTTTAAATTTGAAAGTTCAGATTGAGCATGAGAGAGGAATGGATAGCAGCTATCAAAAATCAAATTGCTCTAAATGGTATTACATGCTTCTTAAATGGATTTTATGAAAATATATTATATGCACCTTAAATTATTAATTGTTTTGACATCTGGTAGTTGTTTTTCTAGATTCTGCACTTTCCCATTTAATTACTTATACATTTTCATTGCAAAAAGTTGATAATGGCTTCCTTCTTTCTCTTCCATTAGTTTGCACTCACGATCATTTATATTATTTTTTAGCTTAGTCTTTTTATTCACATTACATCCTGACTGACATTTTCTCTGAACACATGCCAAGAACAGAAAGAAGAAAGAATTTGTTTTAAGACTCACATAGGATAAGTTCCCATGTCTTTTGAATGATTAATAGCTAGGTGGAAAAAATTCTGCAGAAGGAATCAACTGATTAATGACTTCTACATATTTTAGCACATTGAAAAATATGTAAAAGTTAAATTATTGTTAAAAAGGGTTCAATTTTCATGTCTGTTTTATCTTTGTTTGTTGCTTCAAAAACTTTCTATTCTTCATTTTAATATCCTTAAAAGCTGTCTTTATCACAATAAATGTGGTTGACTGTAGCACTTTTCATAGATGGAATATCTGGGGTCTGGTTGACTATTCTTAGTTGGAAATGGGGCCAACAGCCCTTGTGGGTGTGAACACATGAGTGAAGACTGGTGTGAATGCACATCATGTTCACCCAATTCTCTTCTGTGATCAGAAGACCCCTGCTCATATTTTATGTTGATTCCACCACTTTGGCACAGTGAGGTGAATCTAAAGAATGAATTATAAGGATCACAAATAAGGCAGCAAAGTCAAGCCACCGGAGAGAGTTTTTGTGTAGCAAAATGGCTGGATTTCAGTCAAGCCAATACCTCCTGGTCTCTAGTACATAAAAATGGCAATAAGTATGAAAATTGTCATGCATGGCACATTACCCTCATCTAGATGTGTCTCCTCTTGGGTCAAGTTCCTTTATCAAGGCAAGAATTTCCAAAATGTTGGAGTCAAGGCTGTTGTCAGAACCCTCATTCAAATAGAAAACCTCAACATTAAAGAAATGCTTATGTATAATTAATGCCAATGCATAAACCCTGAAGCAACCAATGACAGCAAATTTTGGTAGAATTTGGTGATCCTTGGACAAAAGTGTGAGTTTTAGCCCTCAGCCTGAAGGGTGTTTAATGAATTCTGCTACATTTCTGAGAATGGGACCCCTGGAAATGTTACTAAAAATGTACTTGTGCATGTGTGTGTGTGTGTGTTCATGATGTTTTCAGATATATTTAGACAAGTCAGAGAAGTTTGCTTACTGTTTACTCTCTGGGTTTCACTGCTATTAAAAACAAGAAAAGTTTGGTGAACCAAACAATAATTTGGACACCCCCCCCTTCCCCACATCCACAGCATTTTCTTTTCAGTTTATTTTTCTCTTCCATGGCTTTGCACAGTTGAAAGATCAGTAGTGCTACAACATTGGGTTAAGCCCCACCCTCATTCAGCTTGCAGTTATGAAGTACTTTGCAATATGAATTGAAACATGTAAATTTAAACTTTTTATTTCTTTTTATTTCTTGCCATTTACTGAACAAATGGCATTCATATTATATTCTATCTACATAATAAAGTTGCATATTATTGGAGATGCATTTTATATTGAGAAAAGAGTACATTTCTTGGATTGAGCCAGACTAAGGTCCAAATTCCTCTCTAATATTTAATAGCTGTTTTCCCTTGAACAGTTTTCCTAACCTCCTTGAATCTTAGTTTTTCTTATTGCAAAGCAAGAATACTAAATGTAGTGGATGGTGACCAGAAAGCTATCAAAAGAAATGACTTCTAGAAAAACTTCGTATAAGAATGGATTGCTAGTACTTTCCATAGCAGACACCTCATGCCAGGTGATACTCTACCCCAATTGCTTTTTCCATTGGTTAGTCTAGAATATATCTATTCATTTTTTAAACCTCCCATCCAGCATCACCACCTCCATCAAGAAAGTCTATCTTGACCTCCTGTCATTCCAATAACTTGATGATTCTCATTCCTGCTCTGTGAGAACACCTTAAAATTTTATGTCTGTCTCATTACTCTTACTGCTTGCATCCATTCCAACTAAGTTTTACACAAGCATGGTGTTCTAGTTTGCTAATGCTGCTGGAATACAAAACACCATAAATGGATTGGCTTTTATAAAGGGGGTTTATTTGGTTACACAGTTACAGTCTTAAGGCCATAAAGTGTCCAAGGTAACACATCAGCACTCGGGTACCTTCACTGGAGGATGGCCAATGGCATCCAGAAAACCTCTGTTAGCTGGGAAGGCACGTGGCTGGCATCTGCTCCAAGTTCTGGTTTCAAAATAGCTTTCTCCTAGGACATTCCTCTTTAGGCTGCAGCTCCTCTTCAGAATGTCACTCTCAGTTACTCTTGGGGTATTTGTCCTCTCTTAGCTTCTCTGGAGCAAGAGTCTGCTTTCGACGGCCGTCTTCAAACTGTCTCTCATCTGTAGCTTCTGTGCATTCTTCAGAGTGTCTCTCTGCAGTGTAACAAGCTCACTTCTTCTGTCTGATCTCACACAGTGAGCCAGTAATTCAATTCAGACCCACCCAATGGATGGGCCAACACCTCCATGGAAATTATCCAATCAGAGTCATCACCCACAGTTGGGTGGGATGCATCTCCATGGAAAGACTCAAAGAATTACAATCTAATTAACACTGATAGGTCTGTCCACACAAGATTACATCAAAGATAATGGCGTTTAGGGGGACATAATACATTTAAACTGGCACACATGGCAAAACTTCTGTTCTCACATGACTCCTACCAGTTCTCAACTGCAGGTTCTTAATAAATATTTGAACAAATGAATGAAAGAATGAATGCCTGAGATTATGATTCAAGTGGCAAAATAGGAGCCTGGAAAAATATGTGACTATGGGAATACGGGGCCACCTTATCAATTGCTCTTCAGACCATTAGAAAAATGTAGCTACATTTACTTGATTTCAGAAAAACTTTTAAGTCTATCTCAAAATTTATTTTCTTTTTGTTTTCAATGTTTGAAAGAGCAATAGTGTATATATGTGTGCATATATAAGCATGTTTATAAAAGAGTGTGATATTATGAACCCAATTCAATGATTTTTACACCCTCAGGAAATAATTAAGGAATAAAACATTAATAAGAATTTCCAGTGGGATCATTTTAATAGCTTTGGTCAATGATTTTATTTTAGATTTGTGATCAATAAAATGCTTTGTGCAGTTTTGATTTCTGTAATACATTTCCTTGGAGCAGATTATGATACTACACTGTCATACAAAATGACAGGTATGTGGCAGTGACTGCCAGATATAACTGAAGCTTTTTCTCTGAAGCTGCAGCTGGATTACAATACTAAAGTTTGGTGACATTAGACATGGCAATATGATTCAAGTTATAGCTTATGGAATATAGGCCAAAATGATGGGTCATACTTCCAGGCGATACTCATGGGAAACTTCCTGTGAGGTCCTTGATTCTTCCTGTCCCCCGCCTCCAGCTACTAAAGACACTAGGGGATGATCGAAACACAAATCAGAAAATACCCAGGGACTTGTGTCATCACTTGCAGGTGAGCTACCCAGAAGACCGTCTAGACCAGTAAACCACTTGGAAATGTTGCAAGAGTGAGAAATGAAATTTCATTTTGTTCAGCTATTAAAATGTGAGGCTTTTGAGTTACAGCAGTTAACTTACCCAAACTAACATAGGAGTATTCTTTTTTTTTTTAATTACTTTATTTATCAAATAAAAAACAAACAAACAAACAAAAAACATTTCCAGCAAAATAAAGCAAAGCAATGGGAAAAACGGATATCCTGAAATAACTTCATTCCTTCCAATATACTCCTACCATCCTAAAAGAAAATTAACATTAAAAAAACTTCAAAGGTTTACTAAAAGCAAAAGAGTTTATAATATATTGGACAATACACAAATCACTGCCTAGTTTCAACAATTATTAACATTGTATCATTGTTATGGATTTCACCGAGTCCCCCCACATGACATGTTCAAGTCCTAACCCCAGTCAAGTGATGGGAACTTATTTGTAAATAGGATCTTTGAAGAGGTTGTTATTAGTCAAAGTGAGGCCAAACTGAATTAAGGTGGACCTAATCCAATATGACTGGTGTCCTTATATGGAGAGGAAATTGGACACAGATGTTGAGATAGAGATGGAGAGAGAGAAGGGCATGTGACAGAGGCAGAAAGTGAGTTATGCTGCCACAAGCCAACACCACCATGGATTGCTAGCCACCCACGAAAAGCCAGACGAGGTTTAGAATGGATTCTCCACTTTAAGAGGTAGCATGGCCCTGCAGACACCTTGATTTCAGACTTCTAGTCTACAGGACCATGGGATAATGAATTTCTGTTGTTTAAGTTGACTAGTCTGTGGTGCTTTGTTACAGCAGCCCTGGCAAACTTAGACAGTCATATATAGTATATTATTCCTTTTTCATGTGTGCACACATTTTTTTTTTCAATTTGAAATACGGTACAGAAATAATTATGTTTTGTCTCAAACTATTTCAGAATGCATCTCTTAAGATACAAAAATACAACAATGATTTTATATTATCTTCTATCTCTTCCACAAATTCTTAATTATTTCTAAAACTGCTTTATATAGCTGTGTTTTACAAATCAGGATTCCAGTCAGGGTTCAGGTACTGCATTTTAATTGTAGTATCTCTTTAATCTCCTTTAAGATAGAAGTGCACCACCTCCCCACTACTTCATTGTTATTGTTATTGTTATTATGAGTATAATTAGGTTCGTGCTACTGCTGTAACAATTTACCACAATATTAGTGGCTAAAAAACATATAAATTTAATCTTTTACAGTTCTGGAGTTCAGAAGCCCAGAATGACTCTTAAGGGACTAAAACCAAGGTGTCATCAGGGCTGAATCCACTCTGCAAGACTGCAGGAGAAAATCTGTTCCTTGCCGCTTCCACTTCTAGAGGCTGCCAGCATTCCTTGGCTCCTGGCCTCATCATTCCAGTCTCTGCTATGATGGTCACATCACCTTCATTTCTACTGTCCTCAAATCAGCCTCTGCCTTCCTTTCTATAAGGACATCTGTGATTACATGTAGGGTCCACCCAGACAATCCAGGATAATCTCCCCAGGACCCTTAACGAAATTACATATGTGAGGTCCCTTTTGCCATATGAGGTGGCATTCATAGGTTCCAGGGTTGGGGACATGGACCTTTCGGTGGGCCGTTATTCTGCCTACCACAATGTGCATGACATTGATTCTCTGAAGAGACCAGCACAGTTGTTTTACAGAATGTTCCACATTCTGGATTTGCCTAATTACTTCATTATGTCATTTCACTTGTTCTTCTAGGTCCCATATTTCCTCTGCAATGGAGATTAGGTCTCAAGGATTGATGAAATCCAGGTTAAATATTTTGGGCAGAAATAATTTATAGGTTTTGCTTGAACTTCATGTTTGAACATACTGGAGGATGTTAGGTGTTAGGTTGTTTCATTATCAGTGATACTAATTTTAATGTTATTGCTGATGTCATCACTTCCAGATTTCTTTATTTTAAAGTTATATTTTCCTTTTGCAATTATCAAGTAATCTATGGGGTTATATCTGTGACCATTTTATTCCTTAATATTTTACCCAATGGTTTTAGCAAAACCATGGATGATTCTATTATTTCACTTTACCTGTTTTTATTTCCACCTCTTTTTGCAAATCTCTTAAATCTTTGCTAATCCCCTCTTTCTTCCTTAATAAATGCAGTCCAATGAGGATAATTTAATCTTTCTTTGATACCAGAGGATCTCATAAACTCTAAGCCCGTCTTTTGAACATTAATTTTCTTTGAACACTAATAGAGGAAAAAAAACAAAAACGTTTTGATGATTTAAGAGATCCTGTTACGAGGATCCTGTTTTAAGGAGCTTTGAAACACAACCCATTTCCCATACATACAATGATTTCAAAAAGCAGTCTCTTGGACTAGGCTCATGAATAGCAGTGACATCATAGGCATATCAAATAAAGAAGCTGAAGTACTGTCTTCTCTTCTTTAAATTATAGTAAGAGGTTACCCCATTCTGAAAGTCTGAATAATTTGATACCATGGTTTATTTTGGCTCAGTGAAGCTGTTTTTATGTGGAAGGCTCTCTCTGTGGAGTTCATTGGCTTTGTTTTTCTCAGAGGAGCTGCTTGTGTCTGTATGTAGCTCACTGTGCAGTTGTGATCATGATCTCCTTCCCATTTGATTCTCATTCTCAAAAGATTATATTTGCTTGCCAGTAGGGAACTGATGGAAATTTTCCTGAAAATTTTATTTGATTGAGATCTGGGTGTCATTTTCTGTAGTGCCCATCCCCAAACACTGCTCCTTCCCCTTCCTCAGTTGATGATTAAACGTTCTGCTGTCAAAAATGTCAGAATGCCAAGGATAATCTTATGCAAGATGCTGACCAGCTGCTTTCCTTCTCCACTAAGTACTGACCGAGTGGATAGAGGGTAAAATGTTAGGATCAGGAAACCAAAGTAGGCTCTATAATTTTATTTCCTGAATACACTCATGAAGAAGTGATTGCCTCATCTTCAAATATACCAAAATAAGAGCGAGGACAAAATTGATTCTTTTAAATTCAAATATCTGAGAATTTGGAATGTATCAGAGTGCTTCTCGAAAACTACCCCACACCAGAGAGTAAATTAGAATTTGATTTTGTTTTGTTTGGGATTTGGTTTTCTCCTTTCAATAAAAGAAGAACAGCTACTTAGCAGTATAGGAGCAAAAGGAACAGAATGCCATCTTAAAATACCTAAAAGTAGCTGAAGAGCTGTTTTTCAGAGAGAGGCAATGTTATAAGTATTTGAGCTTCTGGGCTTAAAAAAAGGAAGCTGGAGTATGTGACTCCCGGGGATGAATCTGGACCCAGCATCGTGGGATTGAGAACATCTTCTTGACCAAAAGGGGTATGTGAAATGAAACAAAATAAAGTTTTAGTGGCTGAGAGATTTCAAATAGAGTCGAGAGGTCACGCTGGTGAACATTCTTATGCATTATATAGATAACACTTTTTAGGTTTAAAGATATTGGAATAGCTAGAAGTAAATACCTGAATCTACCAAACTCCAACCCAGTAGCCTTGACTCTTGAAGACGATTGCATAACAATGTAGCTTCCAAGGGGTGACAGTGTGATTGTGAAAACCCTGTGGATCACACTCCCTTTATCAAGTGTATGGATGGATGAATAGAAAAATGGGGACAAAACCCAAATGAAAAATAGGGTGGAATGGGGGGGGAGTAGTTTGGGTGTTCTTTTTTTTATTTTTATTTTTATTTTTTTAGTTTTTTTTCTGGTTCTGGCTCACTCTGGTGTATGGAAAATGTTCAAAAATAGATTGGGGTGATGAATGCACAACTATAAGATGGTACTGTGAACAGCTGATTGTACACCATGGATGATTTATGGCATGTGAATATATCTCAATAAAACTGAATTTAAAAAAAAAAGGAAGTTGAGTTAGAAAGGAAAGGATCATTGTGGGGGCAGTGAACATAGTGTTTATTTGTCCTCAAGGTGCCAGATGCTCATCTATTGTCCTGGTCCAGTGATCCTGGAACCAGCTTGAGTCCTGGCAAGCCTGTGCCCATATACCAGAAAACCTCACCATCTGAAGCTCTTCCCTCTGAGCTCAGTCTTGGAAAGCCTTGGGATCTGAAGACTTAGAATGTGATACTAGGGAATGGTCTCTCCTAAAGGATATACTAATAAATGAGTCCTTCAGCACATGGTGGGGGCAGAAGCAAAGGACCCAGTCTCTATCGCTGGGCTCTGATACCAAAGCTCCCTGTGGGCAGGGGTGTAGCAGCATTTCTTCCTTCCTCTAGCCTGGCTGTAGGCAATTTTTAGTGCTTCTCAGAATTACCTGCAGGACTTGTTCACATGCACAATGCTGAACCCCACCCCCAGAGTCATAGGAATTTGCATTTCTAACAAATTCTCAGGTGATGCTCTTACTGCCAGACCAGGGACAATAACATTCCATCCATTCCTCTAGACTCTTTCTTGTGGCACTTCCACTAAAACAACTCCTTCTCCTCCTTCTCCTCTTCCTCTTTAAAAAAAAAAAAATAGGTGCATTTACCTCTTTCTGTGTCAGAGTCAGGTGTGCTTAACCTCCCCAGCCAGAGCCTCCTCTGCCTCCCTCCATGCAGCCACAGGGAAGAGAAGGTGTCATAATCCAAAGAGCCCTGGCTACTGTGGCTGAGAATCTTTCTACTCAATGTAACACCAGGTTGGGTCACAACTTGTTCCTCAGTAATTGGTCATCATACTGGATAAGTGCAGGATGCTTCTAGCACCCAGTGGTCACCATATGAACCAGGACTCCTTCCCTGCTTCCTTGCCTCATTCTTGTCTCCTTAACACTAACCTCTACAATGTGGATACTCAGTTTCTACTCAGTGACTAGCTGGACATCATTGTGGTTCAAGGCAATAAAATAGGTCCAAGCCTGTCTTACCTCCCCAGTAGGAGGAAAGGCCAATATAGAGTTGGGTAGAGCTTGGGAAAGTCATAGCCTTTCTGGGTGTCTTGCTACTCCCTGATATGGCTTGGGTATTTCTGGGTGTCGCAGCCCATGAGGGCCATGCCAGTCCAGAGGCCGAGGAAGACAACAAGCATTGTCTGATGTATGAATTTTTATTCAGGGCTTACTTACAGGGTGACAAGTCATGGAGAGATCATGACGTGTCTCTCAGACCAGGCAGGCACCGCATTCGCAGGGAAGATGACGAAGCAATGCAAAAAAGGGCAGAAAGCCTTTTATAAGGGTTTAAGACAAAGGTCCTCCTAAGGGTGGGGGGAGCATAGATGCAGAAACAGGTTACTTTGACCTGGGGAGTGGTATAGGAAGGACTAGAATAACACTTGAACAACTACATTTTGCTCTTTTTTGAGACTAAGAGCCTCTCACTTCCTGTCTGCTTGCATAAAGTTGCATTTTAAGGTCAATTTACCCTTTTTTTCTTTACTGGCTTAGAAAGACAATAGGTTAAACATATAGCTGCCTAGGTCATGCAGACTGCTGTGCACCAAAGATCTGCAGGCCTGTTTTGCTCAGGCCACGGGTTGCCACACTGGGATGCATTATTAGCTGCACTCAAAATTGTGTGGAGAGGTATCTGATTTCATAATGATACGCCATTCTTTCCTATATGATTTTTTGAAATTTGATCATTAAATCAACACATTCATGTAGTTCATAATGGTAAGCGGTAGGGAATATTAAATATTAATAAGGCAACTAGTTGTCAACTACACTGTTATAAATTAACTAAAAGTTAAATACAGCAGGCAAAAGGAGCTTATTACATGAGAACCTGCTCCACTATGATCTGTGAGGAGGTGCTGTTGGTAAGTATACATTACATTTACTCAACACCCATTCCACAGATATTTTCTAAATCCCTACTCTGTAGAAGGCACATTAAACCATTTGTTTTAGTTTCCTAGCTGCTGAAACAAATAGCACACAATGGGTTGACTTAGCAACAGGAATTTTTTGGCTCAGAGTTTCAGAGGCCAGAAGTCTTTCTTCCTACCAGAGTTGGCATCTTTGGGCTGGCTGGCAATCTTTAGGGTTTATTGGCTTTTCTGTCACTTAGCAATGCACAAGGCAATGTCTTCTCCTTTCGCCTCTGGGTTCCATTGATTCTGGTTTCTGGCTTCTCCCTGTGGCTTCTCTCTGTCTGATTTTCACTCTGCTTATAAAGGACTACAGTAATCAGGATTAAAGCCCAACCTGATTCAGTTGGGCCATACCTTAACTGAAGTAATATCTTGAAGAGATCTTATTACAATAGGTCCACACCCAACATAATGTGTATCAAGACCAAGACATATGTCTAAACTGGGTACATAATTCAGTCCACCACACCACCTCCCAGTCTTTCTAGATCAATATCTCCAAAAGAATATTCTGCGATGGTAGAAATGTTCTGTACCTTCTGCACTGTCCACTATGAGAACTTCTAACCATAATTGGCTATTGAGCACTTGAAAGGAATGTGGCTAATATGACTGAAAAATTCCATTTTTAAATTTTTATGTGAAAATTACATAGCCATGTGTGGCTAGGGGCTAACATATCGGACAGCCCTGGAACAATCTATAGTAACCCATAAAAAATAGGCATTTTGTAGAAAAAAAAAGATGTTAACCTAAGGGTTATTGGAACTTTGCAAAGCTTTAAAAGATGGAGACCTGAGAAGGCAACAATCCATACTTTTAGTTCATACCTAACACATTTACAGCTTTGCTTATTGTAACCTTCTGCTTCCTAGCTATGCTGTTCATTTATTGTTTGAATCTACCCAACATACTTCTGCCAAGATCACTGGTCTCTCTTGCCAATTTTTCTTTCTCTCTGGTTTCTTGCCCTGGGAACTTATCATTTTTTTAAGTGTTAAATATATCCTTTTTGCCTTTGAAACTATTCACAGTGCTGTATGTGCCCTCTTTGGGCTTTGATTTAGCCACTTAAGTTTATTTGCTTTCATAATTTTCTTCAAGTTCATTTACTAGAAATTTCATTCATGCCAATACCTTTGATTCATTGCTGACTATATGAAAATATGTTGTATTAGCATTAGTACAGATTTTTACTTTTTAAAGCATCCTTATATCTATTATGTAAACAACTGAGTGAAGTTTGTAGGGTGAATCATCCTATATTTATTTACTTGTTCAATTGTTTGCTGTGTGTTTATACTTCATGAGAATGTAAATTTATTTAGGGCAGAATCTTTGTCTATTCACTAATTTCTTTCCACAGCCTAGCACAGTGTCTGAACTAGAGTAAGTACTCAATAATTATGTGTTCTGTCCTCTTGCTTTTTAAAAAAGAACTGAGCACAATCAATTGTACTTTCTAAGTGTTTCCTACATTGTCTTTTTATGAAAGGAGTTTGTATTCTTAATTTTCTACTTCCTATCACCAATTTTATGAAAATTATTGACTAATAATCCCAGGATAAACTCTCTTCCCAATAGAAGAGCAGTAGTGTTTGTCAGGCACACCATCAATTACTAATTCACATTGAGGCACTAATGAGGGGAGGGGACAGAGAACGCATGTTTATGATACCAGCTGATACAATTGTTACATGTATTACATCTTGTGAAATTGAGTAAGAATCAACATGCAACTCTTGTCATTAGACATTTTTTTCAAGGGCACTCTATCAGCACAATTTTAGTTGGTTTTATACCAAACTAAGAGTATTAATATGACAACAAGAATAACAAAAGTGAGATATAACTTTCTATTTGCATCTTGAGAGATTGGGAATGAGTGGTTTTAGTGATATTAGCATCAGGCAGACCTAGGTATACAAATATCTCTCTCTCCATAAATTAAATCCATGGATAGGAAAATCAAATCAGGTCCTTTTTTGTCCATGATAAAATTTGGTATCACTTTGTAATGATTCATTCAAGCAATTACGAGACAGATCATCCAAAAATGATCATATGTCTCAGGAAAGCAAAGCAAAGAGGAGGGGTGGGGTGGGAAGTCTCCCTGCACTGTGGTCCCGGCTGTCCATCACAACCATGGACAGATAGGAGGTGGCCCTTTAATAGAAGCTGGCTAATTTCTTTAGAAATATCTCATTAGGCCCGCCCTTCCTGAGCTGCTTCTCCACTAAAATGTGATAAATGAATTCTGCCACTGCCAATTCCAGCCTGTCCTTCTTTCCCTTAATGAAATGAAGATGCGTCATGCTAGCAAGCACTGGGGACACAGATAATTATTTACGGGATGCTGGAAGTGAGTGCTTCAGTCACCCAGCCCCTCACTGCACCACAGATACTGGAGATAGGCCCTTCAGAATCCAGAAAGGTTTTTGAACAAAGCTTTATTTTCATTTTACTCTGGGGGAATGTTCTATGGATTTGCACATTCTTTCTTAAAACTTTTTTCCCACAGAATTTTTTTCCATCCCAGATAAGTATATGCATGTGTGTGTGAGTGTGGATATAAATTTGGTACTTGTACTAACTGATTTTAAATACAAATCAGTGTGATTAAATTTACTATTGTCTTAAGGTTGAACTAATTTTTTAAAATGGTATGTCTTTGGGTGGTGCTATATTTTAAATGATGGCATTCCCTGGCAAATGTTAGTTTTGAGATGCAGCCTGTGGCCCCAAACGATGGAATGGAATTCATTGCTTCAAAGTCTCTGATACCACTGACTTGCCTTAGTTACCTTTTATTAGTCTTTTTCCTTTAATTCTAAATTGCCTTTCCTATTACTTGGTAAGTCCCTGATATTGGGCAAAGTTAAGAAGTTTGTTCTCATCGTGTTGGAGTCTGTAGTCTTTCATGAAACTACTCTTTTTCTCCTCTCCTCAAAACAATGCACAATACGAAACTATTGTAAAAAGGATCTGAAAATTTCTCATACTAAATTGTAAATGGATATAATCTCAAAATGCTACCTCTACGAAAGGAAATTGTTCTCTGTCTTTAATTTTTTGAAGGGAAAAGTATTGCACATTGTAGGAAGAACATATTTGTTTGGTTTGTTTATTTTGGCTTCTTTGCAGGGCTTTCCAGGCAGGCATCTTATCTATATAAAACGTACTTCTCACCAGTCTCACATGCTGCTTTTAGCCCATACAATACCAAATTACTCACAATAGCACTTAAAATTTATAGAATGAGTACAGCATTGTGAGAGAGCCAAAACTCCAAATTTTAGGGAATTTATCACCAAGCAAAATTATATCCATGAAATAATATATCTGTTGCCTTTTATATGACAGTTACTGAATAATGAGTTCACCATCTTTGAGAACATTTTCTTACTTGTTTTTATTTCTGAAAGGAAGATAAATGTAAGGAAACTTAGGATATTGAATTAATAAAATTGTATATTTCTCTACCAAAATCTCAAATTCATTATCACTTTTAATCTTAATCACCAAATATTGGATGTAGGAAGTATGCAGGGATTGTTACTTTCAAAATATGTATTCAGAAACCAAGACACAAAGAAGGTAAATTTTCTACCCTGCTGACAAATGGCAGAGTCAGACTCTGAACTATTCTCTCAATAAGCAAGATGCTCATTGCTAGAAGTAGGGTATTGATATCTCTCTACTTTATTTACAAATCTAAAATCACTGAATAGTGTTAAAATAAATGGAAAATTGGAAGAGAGATTAAGCAGTTGAATGAGAATTAAATAGTATAACAAAACTTTTTACAAATATTTCCTGGTGCTTTTTTTAGAAAATTAAACCTGTACTCAAAAATCTTTCCATATGGATAATCCAAAGACCACATAATTATCTCAAGCCATCATTTCTCTGGTGATGTGTCACTGGCTATTTTAATAACAGTGATCATAATAATTAATTTTAAGAATAATGTTAGCAAACTAAAATTATTGGGCACTTAATATTGGCCTTAAAATTATTAAGCACTTAATGTTGTTGTAAAACTGACAATTTTACGTGCATTATCTTGTTCCATTCTCATGACACAATGTGGGGGCCATTGTGGCTAAGACAGTTTAAGTAACTCACTGGAATCTAGGTCCTGACTCAGGTACCCCTGCCTCCTAAAATCAAATTCCAAGCCTCTTTCCTCTACATGCATGTGCAGTTTGATTTTCTTCTGCCTGATAACCCATTATTTCATTTATATTTCTTCTGTTAGCCTGTTTTCTGAGGATCCTATGTTCCTCCAGCCACTCTCTAATAAATTAAGGAATTCCACTAAATATTTCCCCAAAAAGAGTGCCTTTTAGGTCAAAATATACCAGAATTTGAAAGACTTTTCTGGTAGCACTATGCTCTTTGCAACCTCAAGTGCTGATGAGTGCCTTTGCTGTCCTGCACAGCTAGCTTAGCTGGGGACTAATGATAGCGCAAGCTGCAAGACAAACTTTGCCATTCAGTTTTGTGCCAGAGGGCAGCATCTGCTGAAAAAAGGGGAGGGATAATTTTTTTCATTTGTTTAAGATCAGCGATCTGGTCAAATGATAAAAGAAAAGGTATAAATGCAAGAGGGCGGCTATCAGGATTAGAATGTATAGACTCAACTAAAAGTTTCCCTTATAGTGTGTGAAAAGCACTTTGCATGGAAATAGTCATAATCCACCCTCTTTGGAAAATGAGACCATTGATTGTGGGTTTGAGATTTAGTAGCACCATAGGAACAGTGAATCAGGTCTATATGACTGCATGTCCCTATGATGCTCACATCTTTCACATAATATAGAAAACACATTTTGCCTGTGCCTAAAATGTTGATTGTGTGTGGGGGTGGGGTGGAGGTGGGGCTAGAGACTTAGAGCATTCTCCCTCTGTTCCAGATTGCTAATGCTGCTGTTATACAAAATACCAGAAATGGATTGGCTTTAATAAAGTGGGGTTTATTTGGTTACAAAGTTACAGTCCTAAGGCCATAAAAGTGTCCAAACCAAGGCAACAGCAGTAGGGCACCTGTACTGAAGAACGACAGATAGTGTCTGGAACACCTCTGTCAGCTGGGAAGGCATGTGGCTGGCATCTTCTTCCTTTGCTCCCAGGTTGTGTTTCAAAATGGCATTCACCAAAATATCTCTGGGCATGTCTCTCTTAGCTTCTCTGGAGCAAACTCTGGGCTAACATTTCCAAATGTCTCCAAACACCTCTAAGAATCAGTTCCAAAGCATCTCTCCAAAAATCTCTCTCAACTGCTCCTGGGGCAATTTGTCTGTCCTCTCTTAGCTTCTCTGGAGCAAACTCTGGGCCAGCATCTCAAAAGCATCATCACGTACCTGGGTCTGGTCCTTTTAAAGGACTCCAGTAAACTAATCAAGACCCATGCTGAATGGGTGGGGTCACACTTCCATGGAAATAATTTAATCAAAGTTATCCCCCACAGTTGGGTGTGTCACAGCTCCATGGAAACACTAAATCAAAATGTTCCACTCAAGAAGATTGGATTAAAAGATCATGGTTTTGTGGGGACATGGGGATGAAAACTAAATGACAAATAGGGTGGAATATATCCAAACCTGCACACCTTTGAAGGATGACTCTCCAGCTAGAGCCCAAACAGAACCACTGGCATCTGGAAATCCCTCCTCTTTCCCTCATCCCTCACTGGGTCCCTTTGTAGCAAACCTGGGCCACTCTTACCTTTGACCTGACAAGATGCTTTCTCAACTTTATTTATCCCTAGCTGTGTCTTTCCTTCACTCTTTACATCAAATCCCGGGACTTAGATATTCTCCTGGAAATGCCTTTTCCTAGTGGCCAAACATTCCCCAGACAAGAGACTTTGTAGGGCAAAATTGGGTTGTTGCTTGCTTTCCTTCTTTTTTCCCCTGTGAGAGAATGCACATTGGTTAAAGTGCCTGGACTCAACTCCAGCCTCTGTTATTTTTCTCTTCCATGTCACTATACGTGTTACTCACTTTTATATCAGCCTGTTTATTCCTTTCAGAGCTCTTCTCACAGTTTGTTTACTTGCTTATGGTCTGTCTTCCCCAAAGGAATACCATGGCACTGAGCTTTTCTGGTTTTCTCACCAGTGTATCCCAGTATCTAGCATCCTGCCCAGGACATAGTGGACTCCATTAGTATCTGCTGGAAAACTGTTTTAGGTATTTAATAACTGGCAGTGAATCAGACCTACATATTCTTTATTGCAAAATAGAGATAATATATCACAGGATTTTGTGAGGAAAAAATATATGCTGGGCATTTTGCTTCTTGAACAGCATAAAGTAAGCATTTAGTAAACAGCAATAATTAAGAGCATTGTTTTTAAATAATTCTTAAACTCCCCTTATACCAAATCCTACCATATCAGAGTCTGGTTTCTCCCAAAACCACTCTCAGCATGATGCAGGGAAGGAGAGAAACTAGCAGTGGATGACAACCAATATTTACAGACATTTTCACAACTGCACTGTAAGGTGAATAATTATATCCAAGTTTTAAAACTTAAAATGAGAAAAATTGAGGTTCAGAAGTTACCTTGTGGGAAGTCACACAAATGATAACTGGTGAACTTGAGTTTTCACCCCAATTCCAAGAGTGAGATTCCAAAGTGCCCATCCTTTCTGTTACACGTTATTGTCTGTAATGGATCAGAAATGCAAACTTCTTTATTTATGAGCTACCAGAGATACTTTGGGGTGATACTCTGTCAGCTTGCAAGAAAGTGTTCCCGCCTACATCCCAGGGCTAATTTATGCACTGGCATTTTTGCCCATATTGTTCTTGAGTGGGAAGACAAATTGGCTCAATACATCAGCCAGAAGTCAGTCTTTCTTTAACAGCTAATTCCATGACTTGTCACATTTTCAAACTCCTATGAGTGTCATCGAGGGGGTGGATGAGCATTTTATTTAAAATTCTGAAGAAGACTGTTACTATTTGTGCAACATTATAAGATTCTAGTTGGCTGTAGGGTGATATTGACTTTCCTTAATTTTCCACCAAACAGAAATGACTAAATTTGTAAATTTAGAAAATTGAAGTATCTGAGAGTTGCACTTAGAAAGAATAATTTCCTAAGTGAGTAGGAATGGTACTGAATCATTTGGGAGACCTGTTGCAGCTATTAGCTTCATGAGAAATGACCATCCCCACAATCACAATCACATTTATGCCATTAGGTTGAAGGCGGGAATGAGACATTTTTCTTCATTAACGCCTTTAATACTGGCTCACAGTGCTCATCCGTTTTTTACTCCCAGGTCCCTCTCAAAAGAAACGTGGACTACTCTCTATTCTCACAGCAAGAAAACAGTAACTGCTTCAGTAAATTTATTCCTTCAGGATTTTATTTCTTTGTTTAAGGAAATAAAATAAATAATACTTAATTGTGTTAGTAAGTATTATTGGTGGATGAAATAATAAAGAACTCCCCTAAAGACAAAATAAAATGAAATTTTTAAAAAGTTAGTTTCAGAGGTAGAGTGAGAAGAGAAAAATGGGAACCATTAATTAAATTCTTTAATTCTTCCAGATGGCATGTCCTTGAGAAAGGAAAGCTATACAATAGGTTAGGATTAGCTATAAATCCAGAAAGGGAAAGTCTGGTTCTTGTTGCTAGAAATCCTGGGTGACTTTAAGTTCTAAGAAGAACCAAGAAGGTAACAGACATAGGTGATATGTTCCTTGATAAGAATCTATAGATTTCCTCTTACTGATTATTTAATAAAGGGCTGCCTTTCTAACTCAGGTGTGTGAGAGTAATATGGACTGGAAGGATGATCACTTGAATTTAAATCTCACTCAGTCTCTAAGGAGCCATATGACTTTAGATGAATCATGTAATTTCTGCACAATAAAGAGATAGAATAAAATTATCTCAAAATCCTCTTCTAGACATCGAATTATAATTTGATCATTACTAACACAGATTTACCATTTAGTCATCAAAAATATGGAGACACCATTTTGCTATGTGCATGAAACACATACTTTCTTCTAAGCACCCTAAAGTTTCTCTGCATCTTCATAGTGTTAGCAGTAGTTACTAAAGCACTGAAACCTATAGCTGAAAAGGTTACTTTATTGTTTTTACTCTAAATAACATCATACTTCCCATGTTACTCTTTCCGTTTTACTTATTCATGGACTGATTTGGGGTGGGGGGGATTATGTGTCCCGGCCCGCGGGATGATCAACGGAGGCTCCAAGTTCTGTGAAGGAAGAATGGTATGGGACAAGAGACACGAAGAATGACAGCAAGACAAGTGTTCTGATCAAGCTGCAAAATTTTATTGAGGAGGCTGAGCATATATACTCTAGGGTAGGATGGGGGTGGCTAGTAAGGACGGGTGGCGATCTAGGATTGGCTGCTGCTGTTGCTGGGGTGGAAGGCAGATGTAAGGTTAGCTTTGGGCGCGAACTCTTGGCGCGAACTACTACTTCCGTAAAGAAGGCTGACGCTATTCAAGGTTATTCTTGCATCAGCTCTAGCGGCCATGTTGCATGTTACCGGTATCGCTGAAGGTGAATATTATATATGCTACCTTAATTGTCCCCAACAATTATGTATCTACATAAGTTTATCTACACATGAGGTTTTAGAAGACCTCTTTAAATGAAGAGTAAAGACTGCTTCCTGGGATACAGTACAAGAAGGATGCAAGTTTACAGCTGCTGCTAAGGGATGGGGATTTGACATTATTCATCTAAACTGAATTTCATTAAAAAACATCTTTTAGAGATGAGAAAAGTAGTAACTGACAATCTTCTGCATCTGCATTTATCAAACCAAATTATCTTATTCAAGATAACATCATAATAGAATATTGTCAGAAGGCTCATGTCTCCTGCCTGGAAAATAAATGGTTCCCCTGTTAGAAAGCAATGAGAAACAGCCTCTGAGATTCCAATCCACTGACATTATGTCTCAGAGTGAAGCTGCTGGGATTTAAGGGTCTTCATCATATTGAAGTTTTCTCCAGAATAACTGGGAAGTTTAGGTGTGCAGTGTGCAGTGCTGAATCCCAAAGCATAAGTAAATGACTTCACAAAATGTTACACATTTGGGATGGCATAAACATTGCTATAAAAATCAAATCCAACCTACAAATCCCTGTAGCCAAGGCAGCCTACTGATAATAAAGGGAGCAACGAGATGTGTTGTGCTGTCATCCAAACCCCTGGATGCAACTCCTGCAGATACCTTTGCTTCTTCCCTGCAAGAAATCTGATGTCACCCTATCACATAACAAATTTAGTTTAAGTAGGGCCTTTTACCGAATGTAGTCTTTCCAAGATTCCAAAGATGAGAAACAGCAACATTAGCATACATTTTTTTTTTCCAAGTGGAAAGATCTGGTTCATGTTTCAGCTCCAGTGCTTATTAGCTGAGTGACATCTGCCACAGTCCTTTCACCTCCTTGATTTTCAGATTCCTTGTCAGTAAAATGAGGGTCATCCTTGCCTATCTATTTCACCTAGTCATCTGTTGCGAAAAATAAAATCATAATATTATGTATGTAAAAGTTCTTTGTAAACTGTAATGAAGCATTTAAATGTTAATTGTTAAAGGAAACAATCTCATTAAAAGGAGTGGCCGATTGAGAGGTTTTTTTGTTTATTTCCTTTTGTTTTGTTTTTTGTCCGATTTTTTAGTTTCTAGCAATTTACCTGGTATTAAATCAATGCTTTTTTTAATTAGTGAATTTGTAGATGACATCCGAAGAGCAGAATCCAGGGGAAATATTTGAGCTATTTGCCTGATTTTAAAGAGCCAAATTAAGAATAATGACATTATAATTCAGTGTTTCCTATGTATCTAGATTACTGAGCTTTCAGTGGGCATGCTTTGCTGGAAAACTGCAATAAGGAGTTTAAAAAGAAGGAGGGAAATACAGAGATTCTGGAGGGTTTGAGATACATCAATGGATAAAGAATGATGAGAAGGTAAATGAAGATTTGAGAAAGAGAGAGAGGGTTTTCCCCAGTTCTTTTTTGGTTTCTAAGACAATGATTGAAAAAAAGAAGTTATTTTTTTTTTTACCTCAAAAGATGGGGAGTCTCAGGAACTCTCTATATTAAACTTAGGACAAGGGTTTAACAGAACTAAGCAGCATTTAGGGGGGCCCTAATTTCTCACCAATGTTAATGAAAAATGTCCATATCTGGATCAATGCTGGGGCAACTGAATACAGATAATTGCTGAAGCAAAAATACAGATAATGTTTACAAAGGGTAGGAGAAGCTCTGCTCCTCTAACCCCATATGCACGTAATTCTTATGAAAGCAGCCCAGCACCTGAGATTCAAGGTTAGCCACTGTGACAGTGAGCAGAGTAAAGAGGACCCTTGGGGTAGTATCCATGCCACAGTCTAAGGCACTATGGGTATAGCAAGATGATTGTAGTACCAGTTTCATTGTCCAAGGCAAGTTGAAAAGTGTGTTGGCAGGCAAGGTAAGAATGAGGACTTTTGAGGAAGTCCAAGTACCCTTTAATCAAGGTGATCAGAGCTTGGACAAATGATTATGGAATTTTTAAGCCACAGCATTAACTGCCTGATAAATATCTATACCTCTATGTCTCCCTTCTTCATACTTTCCCTAATCAGACTTAAAAAAAAAATACTAACCAGACTTCTTGAGGTACATCTTACTCAATGTGTTCAACACAATTCATTATTCAGTGCAACCAGGACAATTTTTGTCCACTCATTAAAGACCTCTGCCATGTCTCTGCCTAAGCTCTGTAGGAGATTTTGTGGCCCTCTCTGTCCTCCATCACTACTAAATGCATTGCCCAGTTTCCTCGGCTTTGTTCAAACTTCTGTAAATGCTCTTGTTGGCCCTAATCATCCTTTGGTTGCCCTGCTTACCTCTATTCTACCACTTACTGATTCTATGACCATTGGAAATTCACTCAACCTCCATATGCTTCAGTTTGCTCACTGTAAATTGAATATTCATTCTTTAATTAACCTGTCCATTTAAAAAATATTACTTGTGCTCCTACAGCAGTGAACAAAACAGGTAAATGTCCCTGCCCTCATGGAGTTTTCATGTTAGTGGGAGAGTCAAACAGTAAATAATACAAATAAGTAGAATATACAAATAGGTCTAAAAATGATAATCACTTCCAAATCAAATAATGCAAAACAAACTAGAAGTATCAGGGAGGGGATTCAGAGAAGACCTTGACTTACACATTTAAGTAAAGATCTGAAGGAGGTGAAGGCATGAGTTACGTATCTAAAATCTTTGGGAAGAGCATTCTGGGAATTGAGAAGAACAAATACATGATCCCTGAGGGGGAAAGCCAGTGCGGCAGCAGTAGAATGAGTGAGGCAGGAGAGAAATAGGAGGTAAAGACAGAGAAGATAATGTAGGGCCTTTTGAATTATAGTGGAAACTCTGGATTTTACTCTGAGTGTTAGGGGAATCTATTGGGAGACTTGGACCAAACTTATCATTTTAAAATTATCTCCATGACTGCTAAATTGAAAGAAGGCAAGGACAGAAGGAGAAAGAGCACTTAGGAGGCCAATGCAATAATTAGGAGTGTGGTGATGGTGACTTGGACTGGGGTGTGATAGTGGAGGTGTGACAGAGTGGTACCTCTATGCAGGCAGAATTGATTAGATTTATTGATAGCTCAGATATGGGATATGAAAGAAAATAAGAGTCAAGAATGACAGGTTTGATTCTGAGCAACAACAAGCATGAAGTTACAACTAAATGAGATGATGTATATTGCGAGAATTAGCACATTTGGGAGGAAATATTAAAATTTCTATTAGACATCAAAATGATATGAAATGTAGTAGGTCAAGCAAATGAATCTGGAGTTCATGTGAGAAGTCAGTGCTGCAGATGTAATTTAGGGAGTCATCAGCATAAAGTCACGAGAATACATGAGACTACTGAGAATGCATCTATACCGAAAAGTGAAGAGAGCCAAGGATTTAACCCTGGGATAGTCCAACAGTTAGAAGACAAGAAGCTGTCATCTAAGCAAAAATAAAATACATGACAAAAATAAAAAAAAAAGGACGGAAGTAGGGTTAAATGGAATTATATGATTGTTAGACTTTCAAAGTAAACCACAATAAGCTATGCATGTTATATTACCTATGGCAATAACAAAATTAAAATAATACAAAGACACATAGCTATAAAAGTTCAATAGAGTAGATAAAATAGAATAGTAAGACTTTATTAATTCAAACATATGCAGAGAAAAAGAAACTAAGGAACAAACAGATGGGGCCATAAGAAAATAGCAAGATGGAATATTTAAAAAGCCAACTAGATCAGTAATTATATTAAATGCAAATAATCTATGCACTCAAATGAAAGTCAGAGATTATCAGACTAGATAAAAATAAAAGAATAAAAATAAAATGCCATTAACAAAAAGCACACTTAAAAATAGAAACACAGAGAGGATTAAAGGAAAAGAAAGTAAAGAAAGCTGGTATGGCTAAGTTAATGCCAAACTGAGGAAGCTACAAGACAAGGAACATTACCTCTCATACTTTCTGGTGGGATGTTAAATGGACAACCACTTTAGAAAATTATTTGTCGACTTCTTATAAAGTTAAACAGGCACCTATGAAATGACTCAGCTATGCAACTACTAGTTATTTACCCAAGAGAAATGAAGACATATGCCCATACGAAGGCATCCCCAAAATAGTTACTCCTTTCATAAAGCCCAAAGAAGGAAGCAATTCAAATGCCCACCTGTAAAGAAGAGCATCATGCAATGTAGCACTGAACAATACGAAAGAACAAGCTACTGTTAAATGCAACAACATGGGTAGACCCCAAAAACATTATTGAGCAAAATAAGTCAGAATAAAAAATGTACACATCATACAGTTTTATTAATATGAAACTGAAAAACAGGCAAACCTGCACCCTTAGATAGCTCAGCTGGTAGAATGGAGGACTGTGGTATGTATAGTGGGTGAACAAAACTTTAAAAAAAAAAACAACAAAAAACAGGATGAAGAAGTAACCTTGAGGGCACTGTATCGAGTGAAATAAGTCAAACACAAAAGGACAACTATTGTAAGGTCTCACTGATATGAACTAATTATCATATGTAAACTTGTAGACATGAAATATAAGTTACCAGGATATAGAACAAGGCTAAAGAATGGGGAGTAGTTGCATATTATGAACAGAATGTTTAGCTAGGTTGAACTTAAGTGTTTGGAAATGGACAGAGGTGATGATAGCAGGTTATTGTGAGAATAACTAACAGTACTGAATGGTGTGTTAATGAGGTGGAAAGGGGAAGCTTAAAGTCATGTATGTCACCAGAAGGAAAGTTGGAGGTTAAGATATGGGAATGTATAAAACAGTGAATCTTGTGGTGGACAATGTCCATGATTAACCATACGAATATAAGAAATCTCTTTCATGAACTAGAACAAATGTATGACACTATAGCCAGAAGTTAATAATAGAGGGGTATATAGAGAAAAAAATACACCTATTGCAAACTATGTACTCCAGTAGTATTTTAACTTTCTTTCATCAGTAGTAACAAATGTACTATACCAATGCCATGAGTCAATAATGGGGGGGGGGGCAGGTAGGAGAATGGGAGAATTTGAGTTTTCTTTTTTGTTTTTATTTCCTTTCTGAAATAATGCATAAACGGTTGTATGATGGTACCATGGGCAATCGACTGTGCGCATTGATTGATTGTATGATATGTTAACAATTTCAATAAAATTAAATTAAAAACCAACCAACAAACAAAAAAAAAACAGGCAAACCTATGTCTGGCTATAAAAATCAGTATGAGGTAAAATCTCAATAGCAAAAGAAAATTCCCAGGGTGGAAGAAATGTTATATCTCCATTGGGTAATGGTTATTTGGCATATACATTTATTAAAATTCATAAAGCTATAAACAAGATTTATTTTGAGCATAAAATTATATCTCAATAAAGTGCAATTTGAATAATATAGAAATTTGTAAAGATGAGGCAGACCTAGCAAGCAAACTTAGAGGAAGCAATCAAAGAGAGAGGAGGAAACCCAGCAGCTTACAATGTCATGGGGACCAAGTGAACGAAGTGTTTCAAGAAGAGAGTGTTGTCTGTGACAAATACAAGTGACTGTGAGCTTATCATAGGATGTAGCAAGGTAGAAATCATTACTGACTGAAAATAATTTAAGTGGCATGATAGCCCCCAAGCTTTAGCAGAAGTTCAGATGTTGAGTGGCAACAAGTATAGGTTTTTAATGAGTTGCTCTAAAGCAAAGGAAAGACTTGAATCAGTAACTAAAGAGAAAAGTTTGGCAAAAAGACAGTTTTATTTTTCCAGATGGGAGGAACAGCATGTTGCTATGCTAAAGGAAATAATCAAATAGAAAAAGAAAAACTGATAATGGGACAAAGATTGAGGAGACTTTTTAAGGGCCATGTCCCATGGGTTGGTGAGAGGGTATAAAATCTAGTGTAACCATCAATGATTAGTAACATTTAAAGACAAACAACCCAATTATAAATGGGCAAAAGTCTTGAATAGACATTTCTTCAAAGAAGATATACAAATGGCTAAAATACATGAAAATATTCTCAGCATCATTAGCTATTAGGGAAATGCACAACTAAACCAATGGAATGGCATTATTAGAAAACAAACAAACAAAATAGAAAATAATAAGTGTTGGAGAGGATGTGGAAAAATAGGAATACTCGTTTCATGGTTGGTAGGAATGTAAAATGGTGCAGCCACTGTGCAGTTTGGCAGTTCCTCAGAAAATTAAGTATACACTTATGATCTATCAATCCAACTTCTAGGTATATACCCAAAATATTTGAAAGCAGAGACTTGAACTGATACATGCACACTGATTTTAATAGTAGCACTGTTCACAATTGCCAAAAGATGGAAGCAACCCAAGAGTCCATCAACAGATGAATGGATAAACAAAATGTGGTGTATATATACCATGGGATGTTATTCAGCCATGAAAATAATGAAGTTCTAATGCATGCTACAACATGGATGTACTTTGAAAACATCATGTTGAATAAAATAAACCAGACACAGCAGGTCAAATGTTGTATGATCTCACTTATATGAAATAATTAGAATAAGCAAAATAATAGAGTCAGATAATAGAATGCAGTTTACCAGGGGCCAGGCTGCAGTAGGGAATGGGAAGTTAATCCTTTATTGGTCCATAGTTTATTTTTGGAGTGGTAGAAAAGTTTTGGTAATGGATGGTGGTGATGGTAGCACAATATTTTGAATGTAACTAACACCTCTCAATTTTATATTTGAAAGTGGCTTAAAGGGGAAATTTTAGGTTGTATATATGTTACCAAAATACAAAGTATAAAAGCCCATAGAACTGTACAATACTAACAGTGAACCTTACTGCAAGCTATGGTCTATGTATTTAACAGCGTTATTATAATAATGTTTCATCAAGTGTAACATAGGAACCACACTAATGTAAAATGTTAATAATGAGAAAACTGTGTGTTTTGAGGTGTGAATATGAGAACTCTGTATTTTCTGCATGATTTTTCTGTAAGCCCAAAACTTTTCTAATAAAAAAAACAAATAAGACCTAAAAAAGCACAGTAAAACATTTAACTCTAAGATATTGTTTTGTTTTGTTCATATTTTATGTGTGTGAATGTCAAATTAAATAAAATATAAAGTATATTTACCATAGCATCTGATACATAGTTCTACAAGTATCAGCTATTCTGTTGCAAGACAATAATCAAATCTAGGGCTACTCCTTTCTTGATATTTTGGGTACTCCTGCCTTTGTCACACAAGACCACAACATGCTGATATTACCTTTGAAGTTACCAGATCATATTAGGCTTTGTTATTTGTGTTCCTCTTTCCTTATGAGGCTGTCAGCTTCTTAAGGTCAAGGATCATGAACTATTAATTTATATCCATGATCCAGATCCAGAGGTTGACCATGTAAATTCACCAGTAACTGTTTATAAATAATTAAGCCACTGTCCTTTCCACAGGAATATTTGTGTTTACAACCATGCCACTCATCATGACCTAATTCCCAAGAAACCCCTGCTAGTCATCATGTAATAGCAGAACTCAAAGTGTGGTCCACAGGCCTCCAGAAGCACCCATCTCTTAGGGAATCGTAGAACTATAAATTCTTGGCCCTGCCCCAGATACACTGAATTACAAACTCTGGGTGTGGTGCCTGCAAGCTGCATCTTAAAAAGCCCTTGGCAAGTGACACTGATATATGCTAATGTTGAAGGCTTCCTAGTATAACCCAGATTCTTGATTTTTAACTCTTCCACTAGGAAGATGCAAGGAAACACCGATACACTTTGATTATCAACCAGAGATTTCACTAATTTTGGTCTCAAACTTTTTCCATTGGTATTTTTTTATTTTATTAGACACATATTATTGTTTCTTTCTCTGTTTTTAGATTTTTTTTCATTTAAAGACAAGCATGCATTAAAATGTTAGAAGTCTATTGTTACTCCTGGAGAGGGGGCGATTTTTCTGCTTCCAAAGTCATAGATAGGATCTTTTCTAAATAATCTAGAACCTCTTATCTTTGAAGAGATAAGAGGAGTGATGCTGACACTGATGGTTTTTATAAGAAGTTCTTAGATTTTATTCAATTATTCAGGATCCCCATTGCCTAGGAGGAGCTGAAAAGGAATACATGGGACTTTATGCAGTATGTGAGAAGCCTGGGAAAGACCAGAGATAGGAAAGCATAAAGTAGTAGAAACTTGAACCTTAAAATCTATTCTACTCTTGTAACTGACTCCATAATTTTGTGCAGATTACTTAAAATTGTTTTTTTTTTTCACATCGGAAAAATAAGGAAGTTTGCTAATGCAGCATTTATAAAAAAGGATATGAATTTAAAATAATACAATTGAGAATCAAAAGTTTCCTTTCACTTATTTCTTCCCATAGATACTGATGTGCATTGTAGAGGCTGTCTCTTTTCCACCCAGGCTGAGATATCACAAGATCCAATGTCCTTTAAGTTCCCCCCAGATCTAAGATTTCATACTATTGCAGATCTGAGAAAACCTAGTACCAATGATGATGATGTATAATAATTACAATTTCAGCACGTCTTCAATGCCTACCATGTTATTTCTACAAATATATGTATATACAGAAATGCTCTTTGCAAAAATAATTTTTGAAATAAATGAAGAAAGAAAACTTATTTATAATTCAAACCAAACAGAAGACACTAAAATTGTAAAACTTTATCAACAACAACAAAAGAATTATGGACAAAGTAGTATCTTTAAACAGCTGAGAACCTGGATTTGTGGATTGCAGTAGAATATGGCAAACATTTCTATGGGTGAGAGGGATGTGAGATGACCACCTGTATTAATGATTGATCACTAAGTAACAAATTACCACAAATTTAGTGGCTTAAAACAATGCTTATTTATTCCCCCACAGCTCTGTAGGTCAGAAGTCCAGGCAAGTTCAACTGGGTTCTCTGTTTCAGGTCACACAAGGCTGAAATCCAGGTAGAGATCAACATGGGTTCTTATCTGAAAATCTGGGGGAAGAATCCACTCAATTCACTCAGGTTATTGGCAGAATCTATTTCCTTGCAGTCCTAGGACCGAAGTCCCCATTTCCTTCCTGGCAGTTGACCTTGATCCACTCTCTACTCCAAGAGGCCACCAGCTTTCTCTGGCATGTGGACCTCTGCACCTTCAAAGCCAGCACCAGCACATCAAATCCCCCTTGTGCTTTATGTCTCTGACTTCTCCTGTCACCAGCTGAAAAAGCTCTGTTTGTAAAGGGCTTACTTGGATAATTGCCCTTTTATTATGTATGGTAACAATCATGGAGTGACACCTCATCTTATTCACACCTACACTCATAACATGTGAAGGTTTATTACACAAGAGTGCAGGTCAGAGGGGGTCATTCTTAGGATTCTACCTACCACATCACCACTCTGGAGTGAACAGGTCCTAGTCTGAAAGCTGCAGAGAGTTTTAGGAGAGATGATGCCAAGGCCAAAGAAGAAGAGGAAGAAGAACAGTGAGAGACTCAAGGAAAAGAAGTAGCTCTGATAAATTGAGCAAAATAGCTGCCTTGTCTTTGGCACACCAGCTTTCCTCTTTTCTGCTTTCAGCTAGCCAATGTTTCAATGTTCTTTCCCTCTTATCACATCTAAACCTGCAGGAAAATATCTATTACAGTAACATTTATTGAAAAATGAATGCAAGCCAAGGTGTTACTATTTCTAGGGTTATTTGCAACCTCATTTCTAATCAGGATACAAAAAGTTTTTCCCCTGTTGAAGTCTTGGAAATTGCGGACAAACTAAGGTGGTTTCTGGGATCATGGAACTTTTCTGGTCCCCTGAAATTTCACACACACACACACAAAATAGTCACCCAGCTGCTCATATATAAGGCTGGCTTCAGATATGAACTCCTATCATATGCCTTCTTCTAAACTTGGCAGACCACTTGGACTTTCATTTTCAGCTGAAATATATTAAGCTGGAACATTTAGTTGGGTGTCCAAGTGTACTTTAAATTGCTTCTAAGAGCTCTGAACCAATGAGACACAAATGTCAGGTTGTACTTGAAGAGGCACAAAGCTAAAGCCAATGGCTAAAGTTTAGAAAAAAATGGATTTTTGCAGCTCCCAGATCCACTATTTTGGGCTCTGAGCTCATTCCAATATCAGTGAGTCTTAGACTTCATCACCTTCCAAATGCTAAAATAAAATCAGGGAAATGTCATCAAGTTATAACCATTAGTATGTATTAAAGTAGCACTACCGAAGACAAGAAAATCACCTAATAAAGCCAATCTTTCTTCTTTATATCACCTAGAACTGTCAGAACTCCAATAAATTATAATAGATCCAACTTAAAGCCAATGACCTACACATTTTTCAGCGAAAATCCCTCTTATCTCAGCAAGTAACCAACACCAGGCTTCTCAATTATGATGGGAGAATGGCAAGGTTAAATGTTTCTCAAAGCTTCTAATGTCTGTCTTTCAAGTTTGAACCACTTGAGATGTCTGTTTATTGACTCTTAGCAAATACACTTTCTTTAAAAAAAAGAAAAAAAGTGGATTTTAAGAAGAGCTCCCACGGAAAGTACAGCATGCAATGCTATTAGGACAAATGATTTATACAGAGAAACATACTGGGGGAAAACAAAGAAAGCCTTCAGAAAACCTCCAAATTGGCCCCATTTTAAGCAGTGAGATTTTTGACAAGTATTCTGTCTCATTTATTTTATGTAAAGAATGTGGATAATAATGCCTACCACAAATGATTATAGTAAAATTACACTTCATATAAGATGACAAGAGCAGAGTAGACAACAAATCATAGTTATTATTAGTAATATTTATTTTACATGATGTCCATTCATTTACTCAATAAATATTTAGTGAGCAGCAAAATTAAACAGATATCGACACAGGGAATCCATAGTAAATAGGATAGACCAGTCTCTATTCTGAAGGAATTTGCAGTCTGCTGAGGGAGAGAGACAATTAAACAAGGAATTATACTACAGAGTTACTTGATAGGGGAGAAATGAGGTATAATTGATGTACAAAGCAGAGACACCTAATAATCAATGGTCTGATAAATTCGGAGACTCAGAGAAAGCCACACGAAGGAAATGATACCAAAATTGCACTGTTAATGGTAAAAAATAAGTAAGCTAGAGAAAGTAGGGATGGAAGCTGTTCAAGGCAGTAGGTGCAGGGCATGCAAGGTCCCGGGAGAGGGAAAGGAGTTGTATTCCATTGCCTGAGATCAATTCCATCTGAAGGGAATACAGACTTGAAAGATATTGAATGAGAGTGGGATTCAGTTTCCTGTTGCCATCTCAGTATATTCCTGGAAAGCTAAGGCAGAGCACAGAGAGGAGCAGCAGATGGAATAGCTGACCCCTTTCATGCCAACGCTATCTCCAGACGATGATCGACAGGGACAGCAGGCATTTGTGGAAGCAGTCTGATAGAATCTTTAGCTATTTGGAGCATGTAGAGAAACTGGAAAAAGCCAGCAAAGGATTAGAATAAAGAAGGAAAGTGCAGAAGTTCTTGAACTGTAATAAAAAGCTAAAATGTGTGTATGGGGTGGGGGTTGAATATGAGAAGTTGAATCGCATTCAGCATTTCAAACAGAAGACCCATTTGTTGACTTTACTTACGTCTGGGATACCTTGTCCCCTTTCTTCCTCCTCGTGGACTTAGACTTATCCTTAGATATCTGGCTTAAATGTTTCCTCCTCAGTTGAGCTTTCCACAACCAAGCCAGACAGAACTAATCCCTCTTCCACTATGTTCTCATAGAAAACTGTGTGTATCTTGGTCAAGGCGCTTTCCTATTATTCTTCTGTTTGTCTATTGATGGTGCATTTCTTTCCTGCTAAAATAAGCTCTTTGAGAGCAGAGCTAAAACACACATATATATTTCTAGTATTTGGTAACATTTAAGTAAAGAATGTGTCCTTTGGACTTCTACATTATGATCACTTAGAGTAAACATATGACACAGGTGCATATATAATCAATACACAAAGGGGGAATAAGAAGGATTGTGGGAATCTTTATAATCAGCCTACAAACAATAATTGTGCTATATTCCAAATGGTTTTTGATAAGTTATTGTTTAAAATTTGAAACACCTTTACTCATAGAAATAGTGGCATAGGGTAAATTAGTTTACCAGGTTAGCCCCATAAGCCTATTTAACTGAAAACAATTTCAGTATAACTTTTATGGGAAAATACAACTTAATTCCAACAGTGCATATCAAGAATAATTCTCATGTACACTTTCACTCTCAGCACTAACAAGAAAAGCCTTGATCCTTTCACAACACAATATGAACAGAATTTCCCCTTCATCTATATTGACTGGCTCCCAGGGATGGAATGAGCAAATTTTCTGAATCAAAATTGGGATACACGCTGGTCCCCACAGTAAGAAAAAGGAACAGAGCATTTGAGATTCAATGGTTTCTGTTTACACTGGAGCTTCAGAGAAGGTGCTGGGATGGAGCACGAAATCGAGAAGGATGATAGCAGTGGGAGCTGGAGAGGAAGAGATGGTATTCTCCAGCAGGAGAATACAGGATGAGAAAGATTGGTCAGGGATTCAAATTTCCTAATGAGTATTACGAGAGTTTGATGAAGGTTGGGCTGTAGGGTGCAAATGATTGGGCTGTAGGGTGCAAATGATGGTAGCTGCCTCCAGTAGAGTGGACAGTCTCTTGGGCACTGGTCCCCAGGCTTCAAAGCCATTGGTTTCTTGGGCAGGCAGCATCATCCAGTAGATCCCTTTGTCCCTTGACTGCAGTGGCAGAAACTCCACTGAAAGACCTGGGAACATCGGTATGAGGCACAGAAATGGCAGCAGCTATTTGCTTGTAGAAGCTGAGAGCTCACAGATTGGATATTAAGTAAAGAGGATCTATTCCCTGTAAATAGTTTTTATGAAAATAATTTTTTGAGCTTTTAGAAAAAGGCAGTATTCAGAAAACCTTATCAGATTTCACAGAGCTTCCTCTTCTGTTGTTTGTGGATAGTGTTCAAAAATATGATGGCTTTGATTTTCTGAGCTCTATTCTCATACCTCACTGTTGTCTAAACCTTCTCCTTTCGTCTTGGTTGTCCCTATCCTGATTGATTTTGATTACATGCCCAGCACAATTTCTTTTCAGTGTGGGGCCTCGTCTTAGGATGGAGCCCTGACATATCAATTGAGAGTTCATAGGATCTACAATGTTCTAGCCCCTTTAATCCTTCTTAATGCAGTTCCCTTGCTCTCATCCACTATTGGAGGGGCAAACCCCTCCTTTCAGAGCTGCTGTTATAGATCGTCCCACCTCCTTGCTTCCCTAAGCTTCCTCTTGCATTGATGCTACTAGTGTACACATGGATTGTCTCCACCTCCTTGTATTTGGGGATTCTTGGGGGAAACTTTCCATCCAATTTTAGTGTAAATGTTGTCTATGGTGATTCTATTTTTGTTTAGTTATGCCACCTTGTTGCTCTGTATGTATTTATAAGGCAATTCAGAGAAACTGAAAAACTGTGCTGTCACTATTGTCGTCTTGCCAGAATTCTCTCCTGCCTTCCATTCTTCACTTCTTATCCACCAGTCTTATCAGACAACCAGTGTGTGTTCTAAAAAATAAATAAATAAAAATAAAATAAAATAAAAAATTCATTTATCCTGCTTGGCTTCTCCAACAGCTTCTTCTCACATTTAGAGGGAAAAAACATTAACATCTTTCCATAGATTAAAAAACCATGCATGATCTGGCCCCTGTGTATCTTTAAAACCTCAATAAATGAACTTCTTTCCAGTCAAACACACCAGGGATGCTTGTGATTCAGGGGATTTGCACTAGCTATTTGTCTCTTTTTTGGAAATGATCCCCTGTCCCAGTATTTACAGGTCTGGCTCCTTCTTATTCAGAACTCAGTTCAAATGTCATCTGTTCACAATGACCTTTTCTGTTTCCCCTGAAAGAACGGCCGTTGCTTGCCTCTCTATCACAGTAGCCTCCTTTACTCTCTCCACAGCAGTTTGCACTACCAGTAATTGTCTTTTGTATATTTAGGTTTAGTTCTTTATTGTCTAGCCGCTCCATGTGAGTAGGGAAATAGTGTGCATCATTCATATCCCTAACCTCCAAATCTAGAACAGTCCCTGACACATAATAGGGGCTCAATAAATGTCAGTTGAATTGATGAGGTGAATAAATTGCTGTGTAAACACCAGTTATTTAATTTTCCTGATCTCTTGATGAAATGCTTAGGAGCAAATATGCTTATCTCACTGCATAATGGGAAGTTATTCCTGTTGTTTTCCCCTAGTTCCTCTCCTTTTAGTTCTTTGAATCAACCTTGCTTAGAAAAGACTGTAACGAGGGACCAGAGGAAGGCCAAAGGACAAAATCTGTGACAACTTAAGTTCCATGGAGAGAAAAATAAAAATGGGCTGCCCTCAGAATTTGCTGAACAGATGTCAACTCCATTTGCTACTTCACAAATCATTGTAAAGGATAATTGGATTTTGCTGCCCCTCAAACAAGGTGACACAAAGAAAGATGAACCTGCTTTCCAAAAAGGGGCCTTTTTCATAGACAAACAGCTGAGAAGTGTTACTTGGGATATCACTATCAGATTAGGAATAAAGGCTACAGTGGATCATAATATCAAGGCTGAGATCAGAAGACCAGAGGAGAATGGCCAGGGCTGACACCAAAGGGGAAACTGGGGGCTGGGGTGGTGGGGGGCTATCCACATCTGCAGAGTAATTTTTATTATAAAAATAAAGAAAATAAAAGCATTCCTCCATTGACTTACTAAATACGTTCCCGAAAATACACTTAAAAGTCAAGCATCTGAAATTAAATAGAAATATACATTCTGTAAAGAAGTGCGTGCTGATAGTAGAGGCTCTTTTCAAAGATTGCTTAAGAATATAACAATATAATTATTTACTCCTCCTGGGGTTGCTCCTACCTCCTTGTTTCCTAGCAACCTAGCAGGTAGAAAAGAATCTTTCCAAAGGCCAGTGGCCTCACCGAGGTAGACATTCAAGTGCCCTGGTGGGGGTGGCCATTCCAGTGGCTGAAGGCATCCACCCACCCTCAAACATCCCCGCTACTTAAGCAAAGACACCCCTTGTGCAGTTGTGCAGTAGTTCACAATCGTCATTATTCAGCTGATATTTTTTTAAAACTATTCACTATGTGAAAGAAATTTTAGGCCTGAAAATGCATAGTAGGAAATTTATGAACCATGCAAAAGTTGTATGATATAGCAAAACAATTTAGCAAATTATCTACTTCAATTCTTTTAAATAGAAACCATTGTACACGTGGATGACAAGGAGGAACACAATTTTATTTCTTGAAAAAACTTTGTTTCTGCTGTGGGTCTGTAGATGAACTAAACATGAACCTGACTGTTGTTTTCTGTTTACTTTTAGAAACCATTTTCCCAGAAGCATGAATCATATATTCTATTACTTTCAAAAAATCACCATTTACACAATAGAATAAATGCTCTCAACCAGTGTTTTCAATGTCTGGAGACATTTTTGACCTAGGGATTGCTACTGGCATTTAAACAGTAGAGGTCAAAAATGCTGCTAAACACCCTGCGTATACAGGACAGTCTTCATAACAAAGAGTGATCCTTTCCAAGATGTTAATAGTTCCCATGTTAACATGTCGAGAAACTATGTTAACATGTTGAGAAACTTAAAGAGAGAGGTAGATAAGTAGGTAGACAGACAGATATTCTTTTGTTAAAAAACAAAAGTAAAAAAAAATTTAAAGCCTCAAATTGAATGCTAAGTAATGTATTATTAGAATATTAACACCATCAATTTAAAAGAAAAAAGATTCAGAAATGCACAACTTGGCATTATTTTCCTCCAGAGAAGCATTCCACATTCATATGCCAAATTCAATTACCATATTCCTGATTGCTAATTAGACTGGCACAGGTTTCAGCTCATCTACAGATGGCAACTTAAGTGATAGTTCATTTTTAAGCTAAATTTTAAATTTTGCAGGTTTAATTTGAAATATTTAAAGCCATGACATCATATGTTAATATATTGAATACAATAATGAGCCTAACTCTATTATATAAAAGGGCTGCGCATATGGAAGAACAAGCTTGCTTTCCCAAGCCACATCCGAATATCAATCACATTTCTGGAAGCCCTACCTAATATAGAGCCTCAGAGTGAGTTTGGGAGGAGAATGTGTCTGAGAGACATTTTAACCTACACACACACACACACACACACACACACACACACACACACAGATTTTCCTCAAGTGAAGAGAACTCTGGGGTGGAAACCAAATGTCCCTTATTTTGGTCCTGACACTGTACTCACCTTAGGTGAGTATGATCAGTCCTATAGCCACTTGCATGTCAGTTTATACATCTATAGAATTAACGGTTGTGCTGGTTTGAATCTGTTATGTACCCATAAAAGACTGTGTTCTTTTAATCCAATCTTGTAGGGGCAGAATTTTGATTAGATTGTTTCCATGCAGATGTGACACCGCCCATTCAAGGTGGGTATTGACCGTTTTTACTGGCTTTCTCTATGACAGAATAAAAGGCAGAGACATTTTGGAGAGTGCTCAGAGATGCTGAGACAGAAACATCCTGGGAGAAACAAGAAGAAGGACCTAGAGAAACTAAGACAGAAGCCCAGAGACATTTTGGAGAAAGCCATCTTGAAACCAGAGCATGGGAGAGAAGGATGAGCAGACATTGCCGTGTGCCTTCCCAGGTGACGGAGGAATCCTGGAAGCCATTGGCCTCTCTTCAGTGAAGGTATCCTCTTGTTGATGCCTTAGTTTAGACACCTGTATGGCTTTAGAACTGTAAATTTGTAACCTAATAAACCTCCTTTATAAAAACCAATCCATTTCTGGCATTTCACACTCTAGCAGCCTTAGCACACTGGAACGATGGTTAAAATTGTTCTTTGTCTTTGCCTGGCAAGTCTCCCTTTGAGAATGTTATCAGTACATGGATACCCTTCCCCTGACACAAACATAGTAAATGCAAACATTTTCAAGGCTCGTAGTACTAAAAGATCATTTATGAACTTAGGAATCAGCTGACTACTGGTTAATAGCCTCTGTATTAGACCAAGTTCTTACACCTTTTTCAATTCTAAGAAAGGTTTAGCTAGAGAATATAAAGTAGTCAGACATACCCCTCACCCATGGATAACCTGGCCACTGCCCATTGGCAGAAACAGGGCCACACCTGAGCAGCAGCCAAGAGGTTATTCAGAAGGAATAGGGATAGTCTCTCTTTCCATTTCAAATTTCAAAGAACAATAAATATCAACATTCACAATTCTCTGCCTTTGAATTGAAAGAACAATTTTACTCCCAGGGTAAAACAAATAGGAACATTCGGGAATTTCTCTTTTTTTAAAATATTTCATTGAAAGAATATAAACTGAAGAAGAAATCACAACCAAATAACTTCTTAACAAGTGGGAAGATACATAGGACAATTCTTAGATTATAATTATCAAAGTTACCCTTAAATAATGAATAGAGAGAGTAAAAAGATGATCTGATCCAGTAAGTTAAAGTAAAAACTACTCTGTAATTGAGTATAGATAAAACTGCATGTCACAATAGAGAATCAACTCTCTTAACAGTTTTCAAATTTGAGAGTTCATTTCCCTACTTGGTTTATGTCAAAATAAGTAGAGATAGAGAAAATCCCTTGACTTATCAAATTTTTCAAGCTTGCACACAGATGCAGGCTGCATGTGCACATACCTCTTTATCAATGTCCATGTATTGTAAACCCTTTCTTTCAGTCCGATTGGACTATTTTAGGATACATTATCCCATTTAGGACACATGTTATCCCAGGACCAGAAACAAGTTTTATTGGTTTAATTACCTGTATGTAGCAAATGCTGGGAGGTCATTCACAATAGGTACTAGAAAATGTGAGCCATTTATACACAGGGACTGTGCTTTGTTAACTAGTCTTAACTCGAATTAAAAAGCAACTTCTTGCATGAGATTCGTTGTTTGCCTTTTTATTCCAGAATAATGAACAAAATATTAGCAATTAAAAGAATAGTATGAGAGTCATTTCTGAAATCTCTGTTTTCAGTAAACTTGAAGATCACTATTTTCTCCCTGCATCTCTTTAGCAAAATGGACTTTGGCTGACCATTCCAAATCCTGTTGCTGCACTACAAAGAAAGAAGAGTTTAATTCATGGATCAGCAAAGCTTTTCTGAAAAGGGCTACAGAACAAATATTTTTGGCTTTGTAGGCCATACTTGGTCACTGTCAAATATCTTTGTTTTTTCTTTGAAAACATCTTTAAAAATGCAAAACACATTCTAAGCTCACAGACTGTACAAAAAAAGACTACAGGCCAAACTAGCTTATGTGTTGTGGTTTGCTAAACTGGCAAAAGACACAGGATTAATTTCAAGTAAAAGACAGTGTGGCACAATACAATGTAACATTCATTTCATGTTCTACCAATGAATCAGAGGTAGCATGACCAACTGTACTAGTTTACCAGGACTGAGGGGTTTCCCAGAATTCAGGGAACTTCAGTGCTAAATCCAGGAAAAGTCCCCAGCCGACCTGGATGATTGGTCACCCTAATGAATTCTTCAGCTAGGGAGGCCAAAAGAAAACAGTCACTTCATGGTTTGACCATCTAACTGGAGAGTTGGGAGAAGATGGTTGAGGGATGGTTGGACGGCTAATGGAGTTGGATCTTAGTAACCAAATGCACTTGGGATTGGACCCATCTACTACAGTCTCTGGTTGCTGAAGCCATTCGCTTCCCTTGCTTGGTAAAATCTGGGGACATAAGGAGTAGAGAAGTCATGTACATGGTGATGAGAGTCAAGAGAAGTCAACTAGATCATGTTAAGACTGGAAAGCAACAACACAGACGTTTACTCCGAAAAGTATCTTGAGATTTCCAGTTAAACTTGTCAACAAGAAAGGTGGTGCTATTGTATCAATACTGTCCCCAGATGTTGCTCATTCCATTTTGTTCGTCAGTCTCTTGTTATTTTTTTTTTCTCCCTTCTTAATGTATTTGACAACACATCAAAAAGAAACTATTCCGTGTTTTGGTTGCTGAAGCAGCGAAGCAGATGGTATCAGAGGCTAACACAGGACGTAAATACAGATCACACACAGCTTAATTTGTGTGAGTCTTGAAAAATATCTGCTTGAAGCATGCTTGTTGGGGAGTGAGGGGTGGTGAAGGCAGGGTGCCGGGGCAGGGGGGAAGGGGATGAGAGAGATGTTAAGAATCCATGATGTCACATTCTGAGATTATTTCAAGGCTGAATTATGTTCCATTAATAGATGATAATTCTAGTACTATACTGTAATATAGTTATAGTTATAATACACTGCAGCACAATTATACTATACTGTAACACAAGACAGTAGAATAAAAAAGATAAATATTGAAATCAACATTAAATGGTAGAACAGAAGTCTCACCTGGCATAAGAGCAGCAAATGGCCTGACATTGGAGTAACCAACAGAGACAAAAGGATGGACTGAAATATCTCAGTGAAGAAGGAATTCGAAGGAAGAAAAGGAGTTGCATGAATCTTAGAAATAGCAATTCTGTATTTCTACGTATGTATTTTATTCCCTAGGAAATACAAAATCTCTCACATGATCTCATTTATTTACACAATTTTCCTAAGAGGGCAATGAGAAAGAAATGTTGACACCCATTTCACAGATGGCAGGATTCAATTATTTCCCCAAAGTCACATCTCAGAAAACCGTGGCACTGGGAACAAAATCTGTTTTCCTTAAAAACAAAATGAGCCGTGCTAGAAGGATCTGGAAAAGAAAGGCAAGCACATTATTATCCTGGGAAATATTTTAGCAGACCTGATGTTACGCATCGGAATTATTTTATTCCCTGCTCTAGGGAAAATGTGTCATAAATCGGTTCAATCAGACTAAAGAAAAGGATTTGTATTCCATGAACATTAACAAAAGGATGCAACAATTCATTTAGGATAGTAATTTAATCCTTTAGTAGGATTAAAATGTGACAATAGCTAGGTACAATATCTCAATAATGAATCAAGGTAAAGAAGTCACCAACTGAACAGAACATTCTTTACAAACCTCCATCAAACTACGACACAAGGCATGTTTTACCCAACATACCTGATATGTGAAAATGCACAGAAACAGTTCTGAGCCCAGGAAATGGCACCAGTGGGATAGTCATGCACCCTGTTGGCTTCTGCCTTACATTCAGCACCTGTTCTGCCAGCACGATTCTCCCAGATTCCAGTGGGTCTGAGCATGAAGCAGCAGGCAATGGCCTGGGAAATGAGCCCAAGGTGATCCCGGAGGACCAGTCACTCTGGTAGAATTCTCAGTGGCCTATCCTCTCTGGGAGTTCTTCAAGAAACTGGTACTTGAATATGGAACTGAGAGTATCTGCCCCTTCCCCAGACTTGCTTCTCTCTCCAGGCTGAACTCTGACTCTGGGGGATTAATGATTTTCCAGCCACTGCTTATTCGTGGCACTATACTGGGGACAGTGTTGATGAGAAGAGGAAACAGCGATCCCCTCTGAGGCTATGAGTCCAATGATGTGCTAACAAAAGACTAACTAACTTTCTGGGGGTCAGGCCCTGATTTGCACCATTGGTGGATTTCCATGCTGTGAATATTTCCACCACAGTCAATTTTAAGCCATCAACATAATGTCAAAATTCCTAAAATGCCCTATAATTTTCAAATTCTTGAGAATTTAGCAATGAGATACCAGTGGAGCCATCTCTGTCTCATTGCTGATTGTAATCTATGCCTAAGGAAATGAAATGCAAGAAAATGTAGCTTTTATTCTCTGTGTGTGTATGTGTGTGTGTCATCCTATTCCAAGATGCTAAATTAATTTCCTCATTCCCCTATTCTTATATTCACTACTTTCCAATCGATGTATGCAAGTGAAGATTCATATCCACATCCAGCGATATAGATTTTTCTGATCTGGAAGTTCCATAAGAGTTGAATTTTAAAATTCTAGTGCCAATTACTGTGTCTGGCACATAGCAGGAATTCAGTATATATTTGCCTACTGATTGATTGACCAAGTGATTGACTGACTGATTTCTTTCCCTTCCTTTCTGCTTTTCAATCTCCCCTACAGGCTCATGGGCCAAAATTGGATTAAAAAGTGTTACAATTAGGGTTGTAACCATAGGAGGGAATGTATTAATGTGATCCATTTCAGATCCATTTTCTCCCTCTACAACCAGGCATGGCTGATGTGAATTCACTCTTTTATACATAGGCACACGTTCCACTTCCATGGCTTAGGGAATATTCCCAGAAGGTAGAGTACTGTGATTAAACTCAAATAGTCCTATGAGAACACTGAGGAAGCAGAGAATTTTAGAGAATGACAGGACCCTAAAGGTTATTGAGTGCAAGGCAATTACTTTGACAAGTAAACTCATGAGAATTCAGTGATGTGCCTAGCTCTCTGCATAAATAGTTCATTCTCACTTTCAATATCAGCTCAGTTGTCACCTCCTCAAAGAGGCCTTTACTAACACACACACACACACACACACACACACACACAGTGAATCACAGAGTCATCCACTAGTACATCATCCTGTTCATCTTCCAGCAAGTATCACTATATAAAATTATCTTAGGCATTTTATTTATGTATGTATGCATGTGTATATATATATGTGTGTGTGTGTGTGTGTGTGTGTGTGTGTGTTTCATTTTAATAATCCTTAAATTCAGGAAATGTGATTTCTCTGTCATGTTCACTTTTTTGTGTCCCCAGATCCTATCCAAATGCCTGACAAAACTAGGCTCATAATAAATATTTGTTGAATGAGTCAATGAATGAAACAGCATATTAAAAAATTACCTTACAATACCCTGTATGCCAGTATGGATATATTATGTCTCCCCAAAAGCCATGATTTAATCCAATCTTGTGGGATATTTGGATTAGGTTGTTTCCATGGAGACATGACTTGCTCAACTGCAGGTGAAACATTTTGATTAGATATTTCCAAGGAGATGTGGCCCTGCCCATTCAGAGTAGGTCTTAATTAGATAACTGGAGTCCTTTAAGAGGAGCCAGAGCCAACAGAGATTTTTGGAGCTGCAGACAGAAAGACATTTGGAGATGCTAAGCTTAGATGAAACCCAGAGTTTGCCCTGGAGATGTGCAGATGCCAGCCGCATGCCTTCCCAGCTGACAGAGGTGTTCCGGATGCTGTCGACCACTCTTAAGCAAAGGTATGCTTTTGCTGATGCCTTAGTTTGGACACTTTTATGGCCTTAGGACTGTAAATTTGTAACTTAATAAGTCCCCTTTATAAAAGCCAATCCATTTCTGATATTTTGCATTATGGCAGCATTAGAAAACTGGAACACCCTATGTTAGTTTGCCACAGCTTCTGTGACAAATACTACACAATGGACTGGCTTAAACAACATGAATTCATGGTTTCAGAGGCTAGAAGCCCAAGATCAAAGCATTACTTCCTCCCCAAAGTCAGTAGCATTCTGATGATGGCAGTCCTGTATCACATCGTGATATCCTCAGTCTCCTCTTGTCTTTCTCCTGTATTTCCCTGACTTCTGACTTTTTAAGGCCTCCAGGAATATAGATTAAGGCCAACCCTGATTCTGTTTGACCATACCCAAATAAGTCCACACCTTAACTGATAATATATTTTCAAAGGGTCCTATTTACAAAAGGGTTCACATCAATAGGATGGCAGATCAAGATTAAGAACATGGAGCTTTAAAACCCAGAAACCAAGTTACGTTTTTCCAAAATACAATTATGAGACAAGCATAGGATAGAATTTCTGATTATAAAGGGAGAAATTGAAAGGGAAAAAGGAGTCATTTTCAAGAAAGTCTGAAAATAAGCAGGGCAAAGTCTATTAGACTCTGAGGTCTGAGAGTCATCTGTGAATTGATGCTTTGTCCTCTGGGTCTGCAGGATTGGTTGTTCTCCTCTTTCTAAGCACTAGGACAGTGTTCAAGCATTGGTGGAAGGCTCACCTCTTCCAAGTGCCAGGGCAAAAATCCTGCCTATCCAAAGTTACAGTCAGAAGCCCCTCTCTCTTGTCCTGAGGAAATCTCTTTGGTACAGACTTCTGCTTCCATGGTTCTGTCCTGGAAGACATTTTTCCTTTATTTCATCCTGTCTCTGTTTCAGTCCAGGCTGACAGTGCTTCTGCTCACACAAATTCTCATAAACCTTGTCAGTTTTGTATGCAATTCAAGGGAGAGCCAAGCCATCAGAAAAAAAATCTAGATCATTTCTAGATAAATGCATGCCCAATCCTTACTTCTTCTGAGATGACTGACTGGATCCATGACTTATCTGCCTAATCTCTTTAACAAAGGGTAGTTCAGCTAAATCTGGTGTGAAGCCTCATTCTCAGGGGCTTGCCTTCTGGAAGCTCAGGGAGGACCCTTATAGAGCAGCTTCTGGTGCTAGACCTAGAACATGCTATCTGCATAGGCTTAGAGTTTTCTAAGTCATTAATTGCTGGTTCCATTATGCTTAACTGTTCAATCCTCAGTTAATCTCTTTTCTTGCATTTTACTGTGAGCAGAAATTAGAAATCAGGCTGCACCTCTCACAATTAACTTGGGAATCTCCTTGGTTAAGTATCCAAGTTCATCACTTCAAAATCTGCATTCCATCTGAACACAATTTCAGTAAATTCTCTTCCACTTTACAACAGGGGTTGCCTTTCTTCCAGTTTCCAGTAACACACTAATCATTTCTTTCTAAGGCCTCACCAAAAGCACTTTTAACATCTATATTTCTTCTAATATTTTGCTCATAATGATACATGTATTCTCTCAGATGGCAGAAATTTTCTCTATAGCTCTCACTTATTTCTGAGCCTCACTAGAAACATCTTTAATATCCATATCTCTATTGACTGTTTTTTCAAAGAAATGTAGGCTTTTTCTGTCCAGTGCCTCAAAATTCTTCCACACTATACCCATGACTCAATTCAAAAGCAACTTTCATATTTTTAGGTACTTGTACCAGCAGATTCCCACTTTGGGTTACCAAAAAACTGGCTTAGCTTGTCAGGCTTCTACCACACAATGGTTAGCTTAAACAAAAAGAAAATATTAGCTCTACGTTTTAGAGACCAGAAGTTTCCAATCAAAGCATTCATAAGTCTGTGCTTTCTCTGTCAGAAGCATGCTGGTGATGACCGTCCTCCATCACACGTCAATGTGCTTGGTTTCCTCTTGTGTGGTTTTCTCTGACTGACTGCATCACAATTTCTTCTTTTTCTAAAGAACTTCAGCATATGAATTAAGCCCCAACTGGATTCAGTTTGTCCAAACCTAAATAAGATCTTAGAAATGAGTATACAACTTAAGTGATAATGCATCTCCAAAGAGTTTTAGTTAAACATGGGTTCAGACCCACAGGAATGAGGATAAAGATTAAGAACATGTCTTTTTCTGGGGATGCATAGTTCAATCTGCCACATATGCTAAAATATTTTTAGTGCTTACTGGATTGTTATTATCTCTACTTCTACTTCCTTCTAAACTGAACCCCAAATCAAGTTGACTAGAATTGAAACTGAAACTGAGAAATACAAGAATAGCAATAAAAAAAAAAAAAAAAAAAACATTCATACCTGGAAAGATGCTATGTCTCCTCTGCTATCTGCCTTGCTTCATTCAGAGAGAGTCTTCTGAAAATTATGATTAAATGCCTCTTAGCACCTCCTTTTGGTATGTTTATTCCAGGTCATTTATTCTTTTTGCCAAAAGCTATAAAAGAGTTTGCTTTCAATGGGCTGCTAAGAAGATATCTTCTTTGAAGAAATACATAAGTTTAAACTGGACTTAAAAGCACTTTAGTGTTTTCATCAGAGCTAAATAAATAAAGGAGATTATTTCTGCCAAATTAAAATACCCAACTACTGAAGTTATTGTAGTGATTTTATTCATGGTATCCTGAGAAAGAAAAGTTAGGTTTAACTTTTTTCCTCATTTTTTAATCAAATCGTCTTTCAAAATAGTACTAAAATGCTTAGATAATTAAAGATTACCTATTAGGTTATAAAAACTTTGTGAAAGTGAATTTTATGATTTCCTTTCTGGTGGTTTCCACTGTCTATTCTAGGAATTTTTTGGTCTCCTATCAGTAATGTAGTTTGTCCTTCAGCTTTTTAATATGATCATTCTAGCAGTTTGCTGGATACCTCATCTCAATGAGCCAAAAATAGAAGGAAAAAAAAGGAATCAGATAGTTTCATTCATCTTTTAGTCACAATTATTTTAAAATTATTTTCATTTTAAAATTAATTTTACTATAAAATTAAGTTTTGTTTTAGGTTTTGGTCCCCTTAAAAGGATGCTGCAGTCATTTTTTCGAATTCTATGCCCTCAAGTAATTACATCTGTCCAAAGAGGAGGAGAAAAATGATTTTGCTTAATGTAGATTCTTACCTAATTACAAAATTGAATTGTTTTCTTTGGTCAGGAATAAGAGCAAAGAGTCTTTGAGAAGAAATTACCTTTTTCTGGTGGTGGTAGTGGTTGCTTTTAGAGACAGGGCTTGAGAAACCCTGGGGGTCATTTACGTAAAAAGTGAATAGGTGCTACTTTATTGTCATAGACACAAAGCTTTGGCAGCTGATGGGCTTCAGGTGTGAATCACTAAGTAGCTCTTGCTAATTAATTAGATATTTGGCATGAGAATAACACAGATGCTGAGCTAACTTGATTTGTAGTTCTGTATTTGAGAATCACCAAAGCTAGGGTTTGAAAAGAACTCTACAACATTTTATCCAAGCCTTGCCCTGCTTCCCTAAGAGGAAAACACGTGGAAGAGAAACAGAGCAATGTGGTGAAAGAAGCCAGCGGTCTAGAGTGAGAAAGACTGGTGACCTTCACAAGTTAAGCAAATTTCCTGACTCTGTTTTGCCATATGTTAAAATCTGGTGACAACACTTGCCCAGCAGAGTTTCTGTGAATATTAAATGAGATGCCTGAAAGCTTCTGTCATGTAGTTAATGATCAGTAAAATAAGGCTACCGCCTTCCCCTTGCCCTTGCACAAGGTCTGATCTGGGAGAAAGCAGCAGCTAAGAGCCAAAAAAGCTTCCTTCTTAATCTGGGGTAGACAAATCACCTTTAAACCAGGGCCACCTGGGAAAGTGCTTCTCCACAGGGCTAGCTTCATGGGCAACCATTCTTGGTTTAATGATCTATTACTGTTGTTTTGAAATACTTCATTTTTATTTTTCACTGGGCCCAACAGGTTATGTGGCCAGTTCTGTTCCCCTAGTTCTGCGATATAAATGGCTAATTCTTCCTCTCCTGGTCATGCAGACAGAGATGGGTTCCATACTGCTCAGGGGAAGGATCTAGAGCTGAGGACTCCTAAAACAGAGGAAGAATATCAATGTGTAATTCCCAGGCATTTCCTCTCCTTCCACTGCCTTTACTACCCTGATGCTTCCATTCAATTGGTTTTATTTTAAGAATAAGGAAGAAATTGAGTTTAAATGTATTTATTACTTGAAAAATGCTCTATTATATGCCTTGAGCCTTAAAGAAGGTAATAAAGCACCAAGTGAAGTTATATGATTCCATCAACACTGCCCTGATATTTTTAAAAGAATGTTGAATAAATTTGTATACTTGCATAATTTCTTAATCCAAGTCTGAAGGATAGAGTTACAGACAAATGACTTCTAGTATGACACTGCTTTTTCAGAAGCTTTCTCTCTGTGTGTCTGAATTTCATTCTCTTATAAAGGACTTCAGTAATAGGATTAATATCCATCCTGATTGAAGTGGTTCACACTGACTGAAGTAGCCTCATCAAAAGTCTAATTTATAATGGGTCCCACACACTTAGCAATGCATTAACTTTAAGAGTATGTGTTTTGAGGGGTACATACAGCTCCAAACCACCACACCAAGGAAATCAGACATGGGAAGAGAAATCTCTGGGAGCAGTCAGAAGCTGAAAGTCAACGGAAACCAGAAGAGAAAAGAGAAGATGCAGCTATGTGCTTGGTCATGTGATGGAAAAGCTAAGAAACTCTAAGATTTTGGGCCAGCCAGAAGATACCAATCCAGCAGGAAGCAAGCCCTTTCTCCTCTGAAACCATGAGCCAATAAATTGCTGTTGTTGAGCCAACCCATTTTATGGTATGTGTTTTAGCAGAAACTAAAGCAAGGATCTTCTGGTTTCCAGGTTCTCAGTTGCTTACATATAATAAATTACATCAGGGAATGTTTGCTTAAGTGGCATACTTCAATCCAGGAGAGATTATTATAAACAGCAAGTGTGGATAAAATAAAATATAGAGAGTTACATGCATAAGCATACACATTTATACACACATACACTCACTCAACCTACCACTTATAGTCACAGCAAATTGGAAACACTTACTGGAGGAGAAAACAGCCCCCTTCAGTGGTTTCCAAGTGTGACCCACCACCTTCTTCATAGCTGTCATTTACCAGCACCTACTATGAGGCTGCCACAAAGTTCAGCATTTCATGTATATTATTTCTACTCATCATAAATTGTTTATGATAGGTATTATCTCCATTTTTTCAGAAAAGAAAACTGAGACTCAAAAGGGGTAAATTGTTTGTCCAAGATAACATGGCAAGTAAATGCAGAAAAGAGGCTGTCATCTTATACTAGCTATCTCCAAGTAAGGTGCACTTTTAAGTACTTCAAATTAAAGAACACTAATATGGTTTTTAGAATGATAATCCTGAATCATTAAAGGGATGTTATTATATTGCCAAAATACTCCCTTTTAGAAAGGAGGTGAAGGACACATTTTAGAAAAATAATATTCAAAACTGAGATTATCATTGTTTTCTTTTTTTTAATGATAGTTGGAGTTTTTATCAGATACCTGAAAAGTTCAAATTTATAGGCTTCACTCCCAACGAGTTTCATATAAATTAAAAGCTTTTCTTCCTTGGCAGTGCTATGGTAGATAGGAACCAACCAAATTAAACGCAGAAGTAGATAATAGTACAGAATTCAAAGTTATCAAAAATAACCTAATAGTTCTTTCACAGAGCAATTCCTACTTATTTTGCATTTGATGATAAATGTGACATGTGGGCAGATATCTGCACAAAAAAAAGTATTTATTTCAATGTGACTTTACAATACCAAAATTTTGAAATAAACAAAGGTTAAAGAAGGGGTTGGTCAAGTAAATCATGGAAGATATATATGATAAAATATCGTGCTGCCTTTTAAAAACAATATTGGAAAATTTTAATATGCTAAATATTAATGTGATATAAAATTAAAAATCAAAGCCAAAAAGTGCATATGCAGTGCAGTCACCATTAGTGCTGGCTGCCGCATATTGCTATTTTCCCCCTTCTGGTAAAATTATAGGATTCACATCCCAGCCATCCATATGGTTGGATGGAGCCTTGAAGCAGTTCCAGAACTTAATTGCCAATTAAAAACCCTATAGGATTCTCTTCTTTTACTCTACTACAGATATTCTCAAAGTTTGAGATTGTAGTTGCACAATCAGCTCAGGTCCCAGAATAATTTTTATCCATAAAATCTGCTAAGCACCCTCAAAACCTAAGAGGCCATCATTAAGAGACAATCATTTTTCTGCTTATTATACACACACACATGTGCACACACACACACACACACACAGATTAAACATTAACTGTATGTCAAACCATTCTAGATATGAGTTATATAGCAGGAAACAGATTCTCATGAACCTTACATTCTAGTGGAGGAAAGTAAATAATAAACAAAAAAATGCATAATATGCCAGGTGATTTAAAAAGTAAGGAGATGATGCTTTTCTATAGAAACAGATGTTCAATTGGCTTTGATGAATTTTCATGTATTTCCACTTCTAAATAGAGGTTTTAGATTTGGCTTCATTAATGGGAAATATACTAAAGTAATTTCCATATAGTGTCAAGAGACAAAAGTCACCTGCATGACAAGCTATAGAAATGTTTATACATGACCTAAATAAAATACTGGGAACACATATAACCTGTAAATGAGTCCTTGTTGCTTGTTGCTGAATTTGGTTTCTAAATGTGCTAGATAGCAGCCCTTTAAATTTAGGTCACTTTTGTATGGGTAAGTAGTCACCAATGCTAAACTCCTAAGATAAAATAAACATTTTCTGTATTATACTCTCAGTGCCAGAAATGGGACCCACAGATAAGCAACAATGTGTGTGTACTACAGCTGCATCTGGGACCCTAACCAACTTTCAGAGCAACGGTTGCTGCTTCACATCTACCTTTTCAATATCACATAAGGTTCTCTCATGGCCAAGCTTAACCCAAAAAATCAGGAAACAGAATTTTGGAAAATGTAGTTCCAGCTTAGCTAAATTGACACTGACAAAAATATCACATATTTTAAAGCAAAATCAATAAGCATGTCTTGTAGAGGTTACAACATGGGTAGAGAAATAAATGTGAAAATAGTACAAAAGGCAGAGTTTGGGTAAATGGAAATTATTTTATTGCACTGGAAGTGATAATATCACTAATTTAAGGTAGAATGTAATATATTGAAAATGCTTATTATGGTGTCTAGGGTACTAAGAAGATGTAATTTTAAAATTGATATAATTAAAACAGAGGATATAAATTAACACATACAAGTATTTGATAAATTTAAAAGAAGCCAGGAAAGGAAAAAATAAAGAAAAAAGGGCAAGAGAAATAAATAAAATGTAGACTTTAAACCTAGTATATCTGTGATACTTTTAAATATAAATAGACTAAATAGTCCAATTAAAAGAAAATATTGTCAAATTACTGAAAAAAAAGAGCAAGATGCACCTCTACTTTTTTTTTTAATTGAGATTTTTCACATGCCATACAATTATCCAAAGACCCAAAGTGTACAATCAAATGCCCCCAGTACCATCATACAGCTGTGCATCCATCACCACAATTACTTTTTTTTTTTTTTTGATTTTCAGAACATTTTCATTACTCCAGAAAAGAAATAAAGACAAAAAAAGGAAACTCAAATCCTCCCATACCCCTAACCACCCCCCTCCATTGTTGACTCATAGTATTGGTATAGCACATTTGTTATTGTTGATGAAAGAACGTTAAAATCCTACTAACTGTAGTACATAGTTTGCAATAGGTGTATTTTTTCCCTATATGCCTCTCTATTATTAACTTCTAGTTATAGTGTCATACATTTGTTCTGGTTCATGAAAGAGATTTCTAATATTTGTACAGTTAATCACGGACATTGCCCACCACAAGATTCACTGTTTTATACATTCCCATCTTTTAACCTCCAACTTTCCTTCTAGTGACATACGTGACTCTGAGCTTCCCCTTTCCACCACATTCACGCACCATTCAGCACTATTGGTTATTCTCACAATGTGCTACTGCCACCTCTGCTCATTTCCAAACATTTAAGTTCAACCTAGTTAAAATTCTGCTCATAATAAGCAACAGCTCCCCATTCTTGAGCCTCATTCTGTATCCTGGTTACTGATATTTCATGTCTATGAGTTTACATATTATAATTAGTTCATATCAGTGAGATCCCATAATATTTGTCTTTATGTGTCTGACTTATTTCACTTGGTATAGTGCCCTCAATGTTTCTTCATCAACCCATTTTCTTTAAGATGGTTTTGTTCATACACCGTACACTCCTGTCTAAGTAAACAATTGATGGTTCCCTGTATATTTATGTATTCACCACCCTCACCATTATCTATATAAGGACATCTCCATTTCTTCCACAAAGCAGGAGGGAGAGTCAAAGAAATTAGAGAGACAAAAGAAAAAAAAAAAGAGAAAGAAAAAGAAAAAAAAAAACAAACAAACGACATCTAGGAAGCAACAAAAGGAAAGATAGCATTAAACTAAAGTAAAATAGTCAGACAACATCACCATTGCCAAGAGTCCCATACCCCTCCCTTATGCACCCTCTTATATGCATTTAGCTTTGGCATATTGCCTTTGTTACATTAAAGAAAGCATAATACAATGTTTCTTTTAATTATAGTCTCTAGTTTGCGTTGATTGTATTTTTCCCCCAATACCACCCTATTTTTAACAGCTTGCAAGATTGGTATTCATTTGTTTCATTGTTTCACTGAGTTATACAGTCCCAGTCTTTGCCTATCCTCTTTCCTTCTGGTGTCCCACATGCTCCTAACCTTTCTCTTTTAACCACATTCTTGGTCATCTTTGTTCGGTGTACTTCCATTGCTGTGCTACCATCACCCAACATTGTGTTCCAAACCTCTCACTCCTGTCTTTTCCTATCTGTCTGTAGTGCTCCCTTTAGTATTGCCTGTAGAGCAAGTTTCACAAACTCTGTCATTGTCTCTTTGTCAGAGAATATTTTAAACTCTCCCTCATATTTGAAGGACAGTTTTGCCAGATTTAGGAGTCTTGGTTGGCCTTTCTCTTTCAGTATCATCAATATATCACACCACTTCACTGTAGCTCCTGACTGGTATCAGGAGGTGTGGCTTGTGGTTATTTTCCCCCAGGCTCTGAGGTCTGGTTCTGAATGGAAGGCAGGTAGTAGAGCTGGGCACCACCCCTTTCCTCTTAGGGAAGATCCACCCCCTAGGGAGTTTTTATTTGCATTTAAATAGGTTCTTTGTCTCTCTGACACTGCTATCTCCACCCATGTCTGGGTAAGAGCACTGTGAACTGAAAGTGGCTGAGGCTTTCTCCACTGAGTTGCTCAGGTTGAGAGAGAGAAAAAGGGACAGAAATCCCCCTTTCAGGGTCAGTTCACAGCCCCCAGTTTCACCTCTTGGTGAGAGATAGCACCCGGTCCTCTGGGCTCCCCTTCCTGAGACAGAGAAGTCCCCTGGCTCTTCAAGGCCAGTCATCACTAAAAGCCTCTGTCTGCTTGTTGGGGATTTGCAGCTTGCATTGAGTGGTCCACATTTTCCAATTAAAACCCCAGTTGGAGCTGGACTGAGGTATATTCAGTTGTTCAGAGAGTACTGCTCTCTATCACAGTGAGGCTTTGCAGTTCAGGCTGCCATGGGGGGAGGGAGCTCCCAGCTCAGATCCACAGTTTCTACTTACAGATTCCACACTGTGATCTCAGGCATTCCTCCCAATCCAGGTTGGTGCATGATGTGTGGGCAGTCAAGGTTGTCCCCCAGCAGTTATTCCAGATTACTTACTAGTTGTTCCTGGTTGTTTACTAGTTGCTCCAGGGGGACTAACTAAATTCCACTCCTCTCTATGCTGCCATCTTCTTCCTTCTACACCTCTACTTTTTGCAAGAGATTCATTGTACATATAAGGACACCAGTAGAAAATTAAAGAATAGAAAAACGCTAATCAAAAGAAAGATATTGTGGCTTTATTAATATCAGACAAAAAAAAAGACTCTGAGGAAAGAATTATTATTCATGAGAAAGAGAAACATTCCTTTTAGGCAAAAGAATAAATTAAACAAGAAGACTAAAATATCCCAAATATCTCTCCAAAATACAGAAAAACAATTGATGGCAATAAAGGTAGAAGTAGACAATCCACAACCATAGCTGGGTATTTAATAAACCTCTCTTAATAAATGATAGAAGAAGCAGACATATTTTTGGATGTAGAAGATTTGAACAATACTACTAACCAACTCAACTTAATTGGCTTATAGAATAGAACAATTATACCCAACAATGACAGAATACACACTCTTCTCAAAAGACATAAAACATTTACCAAAATAGGTCATATACTGGTCTACAAAGAAAATTTCAACAAGATAGAAAATATAGAGAGAGTACAGTCTTTGGCTAAATAGTAATTAAACTGAACTGGAAATAAAAAACAGTAAGGTAACCAGAAAATGCCTTATATTTAGAATTTAAACAACATGCTTCTAAACACACAGGCGTGAAAAAAGGATTCTTCATAGATAATTTAAAATTATTTTGAAATCAGGAAATATATTAAAACCTATGAGGTGCAGCTAAAGCAGTAATTAATCATAAATACATTTCATTGCAAATATTAGGGAAAAAAGTAAAAATGAGTGATTTAGACTTCCATTTCAAGAAACTAGGAAAAAAATTAAGTAACCGTCAATAAACTAGTCAAAATCAATGAACATAAACAGACATATATGGGGAAAAGTCTATAAAGTCAGAAGTTGGCCCTTGAAAATTGATTTTCAAAAAAAGCTTATTCATTTTCTTTGAGAATAAAATTTACAAACCAGGAGCAATCTGATCAAGAAATAAAAAGAGAGCAAATAAATTACAAAATCATGGGTTTTATAAAAGGATGTTACTATGGATTCTCAAATCTTGCAAAGATAATCAAATAATGTCATGGACATATCCCAATAAACTTTAATCTTACATGAAATGGACAGACCTTTTATAAACACAGCTGATCCAAACTGACACAGGAAGAACCAGAAAATTCAAACAGTTCTATATTTATTTGTTTAAACTTTACCATAAAAATTTTCAAGTACCATGTGGCTTCATTTTTTAGTTTTTCAATAGACATATAGGAAAGAATAATATTAATGTTAAAATAAATCTTTCAGGGAATGTATAACATAGCAAAACCTGAGTGGACACTAATGATGATTAAATGTGCAAATAGAAGAAAGTTTTTACTTATGGGAGAACAGTTGAATGTCATCGTTGCAAGGTGTTAAAAATGAGAAGGTATATGAAAAATATAAAATTAATGCAAATTAGGGTCCATGGTTACCAGCAACATTGTAGTATTCTTTCATTAATTGCAAAAGGCAATTTAACAAAGCTAAATATCAATAAGAGCATGATTTAAGAAAGGGTTATGGGATTCTTGTCATTGTTTCTCTCTCTCTTTTTTTTTCTTTTCTCTTCTTTCTTTGTGGAAGAAATTGAAATGGTCTCATATAGATTGTGGTGGTGAATGTTTAACTATGTGATTATATTGGGAACCACTGATTGTTCACTTAGAATGGATTGTATGGTGCATGAATAAAACTATTTAAAAAATAGAAGGATGCAATTGCTGGAGTAGATGTGAAGAGAGAGATATACATATTCACTGTTGTAGGAAGTGGAATGGTGCAGCTCCTCTGGAGGCAATGTGGTGGTCCCACAGCAGGCTAAGTATAGGGTTGCCACATGATCCTGCAACTCTGTTAATAGACAAATACTTGGAAGAATTGAAAGCAGGGACATAAATAGGCATTTGCATACTGGTATTTAAGGCAGTATTATTCATAATTTTAGATAGATGGAAGTGGCCTAAGGGTACAGAGACTGATGAACTGAAGGGTGAATCATGATGTATACAAACAATGGAATAATGAGTGACTGTGGCAAGGAATGAAGTCATGTAGCATGCAACTAGGTGAACGAACCTTGAGGATGATATGTTGACTGAAATGAGCCAGAGACAAAAGTACAAAAAATGAATGGTCTCACTAATATAAAGTAACTATAAAGAACAAACTCTGAGAATTGAATTTGAGTGCATGGGCTAGAAAGGGATAGAAAATGAACAGAGATTGGGCAATAGATGATTAAGGAGTACAGAATATACAAATAAGACTCATCATAAAGGTTCCTAGATTGTAAGCTTTTACAGATGTCACATCAATTCCTGAGTTTTAACTTTATTTCTAAATTCTGTGATGCTGTGCTCTTTTTGTATAACCTGGTAGTTCCCTGGATCATTGGGTATCTGTGTGAACCTGAGACTCAGAGTTAGATTTCTGCAGCTCTAAAAGTCAGCATTACTCCATACAGCCACTGATAAGCTGAAAAAGAGACTAGACTTCACTTTGAGATATTAATGAAGCTGATCTGGTTAGGAATAAGGCAAATCAGAATACAGGTAAAAAATTGTATTATCATTATTTTTAAACTTCAACTTCTGTGTGAGATCAAAGGAAGAGATGTTTATTTGGTCCAAAATTTAAATTTTCTGTAGCACACTATCTAATTTCACCTGCATGGTCAGTTTATTTAAAATAGCCTAAATACATAGAACCTAGAATAGGGAATGAGAACCTATTATTCTGTACATGTTAATGTAATACCTGGATACATTCTAGAGTATTTTGGACAGAAAATAAAAAAGTGCTTGCAAAGTTCCCTTAAGGGACTGGGGAACAATGTGGAACTATTAAACTTTCCCATCTGGGGAATTCCTAATATTCTCTTGGGCACTAGGGAAAGAAAATTTACTAACCCAAGCCCTCAATCTTGTGGCTTGCTCTTATGAAACTTGTTTCTGCAATGGTGAAGCTAGACCTGCATGTAATTATGCCTAATAGTCACCCCCAGAGAGTTTCTTTTGTTGATCAGATGTAGCCCCTCTCTTTAAGTCAACTCTGAAAATAAACTCACTATACTCTCCCCTACATGGGACATGACTCCCAGGGATGTAAGTCTCCCTGGCAACATGAAACATGACTCCCAGGGATGAACCTGGCCCTGGCATTGTGGAATTGAGAATGCCTTCTTGACAAAATGGGGGAAAAGAAATGAAACAAATCAAATATGAGCAGCTAAGAGATTTCAAATAGAGTCAAGAGGTCATTCTGGAGGTTACTCTTATGCAAGCTTTAGATGGCTATTGCAAACTACCATAGTATGCCAAGTCCCAACCAACAGTATTCCTGAAAACCATAGGGGGTGTACTGGGCTCTTTCTAAGTTTCTATAAAAATTTTTCTTAGTTAAGTTTATTTTTTTCAGAAACTTAAGACCTCCAAATTGATCCTATGCCAGATAAGCCCTAAAACCTAGAAGTACCAGTGTCTCCAAGAACATCAGACAGTTTCATTCCTCTATCCCATAAACTCAACACCCCTTTCCAGCACAAAGAATTTAAAATGGTCATTGCCCAGCTATCTCTGAAGATTGAAAGAAAAGACCAAATGAGAGGGAGGAAGTGTGCTGACAAATTAGGTTTTAACAAATGGCTGTGAGAACTGCCTCAATATATAGATATTTCTTTTAAGTGTCTAATGTTTTAGAATAGCCAGAAGGAAATACCTGTAATCCAGTATACTTGATTTTTGATAATAATTGTATAATTATATAGCAAAAAAAAAAACAGAAAGTCAGTTTCCTGTGTTTTTATGGATCTACTTCTTGAATGTTTTGCTCTGTTCCAATGATCGATAAATCTCTCTCTGACAATACTACACTGTCTTAGTTAACATACCTCTATTCAAAGTCTTAAATTTGGGTAGAGTGCTATACTACTGGTCAATAAGAAGAAGGGGCAAGGGATATGGGATGTTTAGGATCTTCTTTTTTCTTTATATTTCTTTTTCTCAAGTAATGAAAATGTTCTAAAAATGATCATGGGGACGAATACTAAATATGTGATGAAACTGTGAACTATTGATTGTACGTTTTGGATGGATTATATGGTGTATGAATATATCTCAATAAAATTATATTAAAAATAAGTCTTTCCTTCCTCACCTGGATTGTTGCTGATGTTCTCACAAACATTGGGGACTGACGGCTTGATGTGCTGAGCCCTCTGTCTTGGGGCTGGCCACTACAAAGCTTGTTGCTTCAAGGAGAGGCTAAACCTACTTACAATTGTGCCTAAGAGTCTCCCCCTGAGTGACTTTGTTGCTCAGATGTGGCCCTCTCTCTCTAACTAAGCCACCTTGGCAGGTGATCTCACTGCCTGCCCCCTACATGAAACCTGGCTCCCAGGGGTGCAAATCTCCCTGGCAATGCAGGATATCACTCCCAGGGATGAATCTGAACCTGGCATTGTGGGATTGAGAACATCTTCTTGACCAAAAGGGGGATGTGAAATGAAATGAAATAAAGTTTCAGTGGCTGAGATATTTCAAATGGAGTCAAGAGATCACTCTGGTGGACATTCTTATGCACTATATAGATAACACTTTTTAGGTTTTAATGCATTGGAATAGCTAGAAGTAAATACCTGAAACTACCGAACTCCAACCCAGTAGCCTTGACTCTTGAAGACAATTGTATTACAATGTAGCCTACAAGGGGTGACAGAGCAATTGTGAAAACTCTGTGGATTGCACTCCCTTTATCCAGTGTATGGATGGATGAGTAGAAAAATGGGAACAAAGCCTAAATGAAAAATATGGTGGGATGGGGGGGTGATTTGGGTGTTCTTTTTTTATTTTTATTTTTTTTGTCTGATTCTGATTCTTTCTGGTATAAGGAAAATGTTCAGAAATAGATTGGGGTGATGAATGCACAACTATATGATGGTACTGTGAACAGTTGATTGTACACAATGGATGACTGTATGGTATGTGAATATATCTCAGCAAAACTGAATTAAAAAAAAAAATAAGTCTTTTAGAGAATACAGAAAGAGGGACTGGTTGCAACTTACTCTAATTTTTTAGCATAATCCTAAAGTCAAGACTATAAAGGACCTAATGTGATGAGAAGATTATAGTTTAATATATAGACACAAAAATCCTAAGGAAAATATTAGCAAACAAAATGTAGAAATTCAAGACTGATTTAATATTTAAAAGTCAATGTGATTCAACATATTAACAGAATAAAAGAGAAAATCGTAACATCTCCACAGAATTAAAATCAGCACTTAGAAAATTCAATGCCATCTGGATTAAGACTCTGAGAAAAATAGAAATGCAAGGAAACATCCCATACTGGAGAAAGGGCATCTACAAAAAGAAAGGAAGGAAGGAAGGAAGGAAGGAAGGAAGGAAGGAAGGAAGGAAGGAAGGAAGGAAACAGAACAAACTTCATTAGTAAAATTAATGCCTGTTAATGGTAATATGAAAAAGTAACTGAACTTCATCACTTCTATTAAAATAGTGGTCCTAGATAGTACAATTAAAGTTGCAAATCTTAGAAAAGAAGAAGCAAAACTGAAATTATTTATACATGCCAAAAAATAATTTACAAGTTCTTGGAATTAAATGAATTTTAACAAGAGCACTGAGCCAAAGATAAATACAAAAGAATCAATTATATTTACATATTCTAAAAACAAATGAACTTTTAAAAAAGTACCATTTGCAATAGTAACAAAATATATTAATCATTTATTTAGAAATAAATCTAGGGAGAAACGTATAAGGCTTTTTTTCCAGTTTGCTGATGTTGCCATTATGCAAAATACTGGAAATGGATTGGCTTTTATAAAGGGATTTATTCGGCTACAAATTTCCAGTTCTACAGCCATAAAAGTGTCCAAACTATAGCATTAACAAGAGGATACCTTCACTGAAGAATGGCCGATGGCATCCAGAATACTTCAGTCAGCTGAGAAGGCACATGGCTGGTGTCTGCTTTTCCTTTGCTCCCAGGTTGCATTTCAAAATGGCTTTCTCCAAAATGTCTTCAGGTTTTTCTTAGCTTACCATCTCCAAACATCCTTCTGTCTGCATCTTCAATCATCTCTAAGCATCAGCAAGCATCTAGGTCTCTCCAAAAGTTTCTCTCAGCTACTCTGAGCTCCTTCTGTCTGTGGGGTCTCTAATAGGACTCCTGTGATTTAATTAAAACCAATCCTGTATGGGGAGGGGATCACACCTCCATGGAAATACCTAATGAAAATGTTTCACCTACAGTTGTGTGAATCACATCTCCATGGAAACAAACTAATCCAAATATCCCACAAGATTGAACTAAAACATGGCTTTTGGAAGACATAATATACCCAAACTGGCACAGGCTTCTTCACTAAAACTACTAAATATTGCTGAAAAAATTACAGAAAACTTAAATATATGGAAATATATAGTATGTTCATGGATTGAACATTGATCCAAAGACTCAATGCAATCCCATTCAAAATCTCAGCAGGTTTATTTACGTATTGTATGTGTGTGTGGCAGGGGTGAGTGTTGTAAAGGTGATACTGAACTTTACAAGGAAATGCAGAGGTCTCACCAGAGTCAATACAATCTGACAGAAAAACAAACCTAGACGATATACAAGATCAGATTTCAAGACTTATTGTAAAGCTACATTAAGTAAGGTGGTAGACAATTGGTGCCAAGATAATCTGCAAAATGTTTCTTTTAGAACCAGATAGTAAATATGTTTTAGGCTTTTCAGGCCATAAAATCTGTCACAACCATTCAATGCTACCATTGTAGAACAAAAGCAGCTATATACAATGCACAGATGAATGGATATGGCTGTGTCCCCATAAACCTTTTTTACAACAATAGGCAGCAGTTGGATTTGGCCTATAGCCCTAGTTTGCTAAGTCCTGATCTAGAAAAGAACATAATTGGAGAACTTCAACAGATTTCAAAATTTACTTTTACTATAAGTTTATATATATATATTAAAAGAATAAGGTTTAGGTACAACACAGATAAATGGACCTCAAATAGGAGAATTAGTACAGAAATAGAATCACACAAATGTGTTACTTGATTTAGTTGCCTTAGTAGTTCAGTGGGAAAAGCATGGTCTTTTCAAAATTGATCCCAGAATAATTGGATATCAGTATGCAAAAAATTAACCTTGAACCCCTACCTCCAGCCATATACACAAAGTATTGGAGATGGTTTAGAGATCAAAATGTAAAAGGTAAAATAATAAAGCTTCTAGAATAGGGAAAACCTTTTCAAGGGAAAAACAGTAAATATTTGGGGCTCTGCAGGCCAAATGGTCTCTGTAGCAACTATTCAGCTTGGCTGATTGAAGGCAAACATAGGAATAGGCAATGTGTGTAAATGATTAAATAAATAAATAAAACTTTATTTACAAAATCAGAATAGGAAAGTATCGTCATTACTTTGGAGCAAGCAAGATTTCTTAAACTGATCACAAAAACCCCAACCATAAAAGAAAAAAATTGGATAAAATGTGGTGGATTAACAATAAGGTCTCCTCTTCATTGAAAGTTATCACTTAGACAGAGACACACAGAGAGAGAAAGTAAACAAGGCACACACTTGGAAAAATTATCTGCAATACACATTTCCAACATATGATTTGTATCCAGAATGTATAAAGGCCTCCTATAAATCAGTTTTCAAAAGATAACCCAAAAAAGGTGGACAAACCCTTTAATGGTCCCTTTATAAAAGAATCAAATACAAATGGCTAATAATCATACAAACAAGATGCTTAACATCATTAGTCATCTGGGAAATACATATTAAAACCATTCAAAGCCACTAGAATAACTAAAATTAAAAAGACAGGGAATACAAAATATTGTCCTAGTTATAGAATGCCCCTACTTTGCTGGTGGTAGTGTAAGGTAGTAAGGTAGTGAAACAATTGGGGAAAACTAAATCATTTTCTAAATTAATTCCACTCCTAGATAAATACCCAAGAGATATTCATGTATTTGCTTACAAATAGATATATATATAGAATGTTCATAGGAGCTTTATTTAAATAACCCCAAACTTGAACAATACAAATGTTGGTGAACAGTAGAACGAATAAACAAATTGAGGTATATATAAACATTATATTACACAATAATAAAAGGGAATAAATACTTCAATGGACAAGAACATAGATGCAATAGCTGCATCTTACATGCATTATGTTGAGCAAAAGAAGCCAGCCAGAAAATTTTACATACAGCATATTTTCATATGTATGAATTTTAAGAATGGACATAACAAAACAATAGTAATATAAGTTAGAACAATGGTTCCTTCAAGGAGGTATTGTTATAGACGAGGCACAAGGAAACCGTCTTTGATGCTGGAAATATTACTTATCTCAATCTTGGTTTCAGTAAATCCAGTGTTTGCATGTTTAAATACTACCTGACTCAAATGCTTAATATTATTGCACTTTATGATCTTTCCCATATGTAAGTTTTATCTCATTAAGGAAAAGGGAAGTAAAGATATGAATTTTTCAACCATTTGCAACTAGATTTTTGTACATCTCCAATGTCAATTCTTTTACACATGGTTAGTTTGCTAAAAGAACCCTGTCTGCCCCATCCTGTGTGGTTAAGTAGCTGTGACCCTCCAAGCACAATAATAATAACATTAGCACAAATGTAACATTTGGGTTGTCTACCAATGGCTTCGCTACCATTAACTAAGTGGAAAATGTCACCAGGAAGCATCACAGACCTTTACTTTCTTAATATTACTGTATCTTTAAGCATAGATTATCATGAGACAGTTGCATGCTTGCATATATGAGTTATATAGTAGAAAATACCTTGTACTCAGAGTACTTAACCCTTTTTAATCAGAATATTCTAATACAATTTAAATATACATATATAATTCAAGTTAAATGTACATATATAGTAGTGTCTATAGGAGGAACCAATCTGTAATCTGTATTAGTTAGGGTTCTCCAGAGATGTAGAACTAACAGTATGTATATGTGTTTATATACATATATATGTATACACACACACACACACCTATACATATACACACAATTATTTAATATATTAATATATTTTAATCATTTCATTAATAAAATATATTGATATTTAATTCATATTAAATATAAGGAATTTATTATAGGAATTGGTTCACAAGACTGTGGGGATTGGCAAGACTGAATTCCACAGGGCAGGCCTCAGGTTGAGAACTTCTTGACAATGACTTCCCCAGTAGAAGCTGGCTGGCTGAAATATAAATAGAAATTCTACTTTCTGATTGCTGAATTTTTCAGTTCTTCCTTTAAGGCCTTCAACTGATTGTATGAGGAGACTTCTCTCTTTGCTGAAGGCAGTCTCCTTTGTTGACTGTAGATGTAATCAGTCATAAATGCAATCAAAAGGTTAATAATTTAAGTCTGTAAAATACTCTCACAGTACCAATCAGGCCAGTGCTTGCATTACCAAACATCTGGACACCATCACCTAGCCAAGTTGACATATGAACTTAACCATCACACCATCTATTAATGTCTATGTCTCATTTCTTTCCTTGAATGATTCTGAGAAGCCCAAGATTTACTATCTTGAAGGTAAAAGGATTTGTTTACCTTTAAAATAACTTTATATAATTTAGGTAATTTTTCAAAGAATTGTCAAGAGCACATCTATTCTGTTTGCAAAAACTTAATTTCATCTGTTCTCTAGTGTGGTTCAAAAGTAAGGAATATGTATTAAGTCCAAGTTTTCATGTCTAATCTATTTGTATTAATTAGTAATTTCATTTATTTACCATGGTAGAAATAGAGCATTTATAGTTACTATAACTTATCAGTAACAAATATATTTTTAAAATTTTTATAAATATGATTATTCATTTCAGCTGTTTTCTTTTTAAATAACTTAAATCATTTAGTTGCTTGTAAGTCAACCATATCCCTTCCACTTTCTAAATACATTTATCAAAACCTGGCAACACATTGTTCCCAATTGAATAAACAAAACTAAGATCAGCGTCTTTTTCTCAGAGGTATTGTCTCTCTGCCAGTGAGAAAATGTCAAGACTGACACCATTTATTCACAGCAATGATAACTCAACAACTTTGCTTAGTTTCTCTGTGGCTCAGGGGAAAGATTCTTAGATATGAGATCTTGCTTTCAGCGCCCTCTCTCTCTCTCTTTCTCTCTTTCTCCCTCTCTTTTTTGGTCAGGGAACAAACATGCACCTTCAAACAGTCTAGGGCTCTGTTATTTCTCTCTACCCCTCCTTGGAGTTTCTGTCTATCCATAGGCTTGGCTGCCAGGTTTCTGAAGGTCCAGCCAAGTTGCAAACCAGCCCCTCTTGATTCTTTTTCAGGTAGGAAAATTTACTTCTATAAATGCCTCAGGGAGGAGAAAAGCTCCAAGAGGGTAAGAGCAAGCACTTCCATTCGCAACAATTCTACTGGGAAGTTTAAACATAATCTCTTTACTGGGAATTTCATTAGATTTTATTACTCAATCTCCTCACTGGGAATTTCATTAGATTTTACTACTCATTCCCAGGAAAGCTTTAAGACTCCAGCTGAGAAGTTATCTCTCTTGAGAAGATTCTCTGACCGCTGAGCCTATGTCAGGTGGCACTTATCAATGTTTCTGAACTCTCGTTCATTGTTGGTCTTATCTCCTGGATTTTAATTTTCTGACCATCTGCCCCCATTGGATTGTTAAGTTATGAGGGCAGTCCCTGTGTCTATATTATATTATCCCTATATCTCTAATATTTAACTCAGTTCAGCTAAGATCAATACTTTGACTACAGGAAAATTAACAAATGTCTATCCCTAAGGAAATTTTCATTGTAACAGCCTTATTTAACTGTCCAACTATGACAGTAACAGAGGTAACTGTCATTTACTTCTCCCCAACTTGAAGATTGGAGGATTTCCTATCCTATTCCAAACGTCTAGTGCCTGGCACATAATCTTCTAAGTATAACTGTGACCTAGATGGGATGCAGAGGAATGGAAAGATTGGATAGCTCATGCTATTTTTTTTTTTTTTTTAGTCATCATCCCACTGTCATTTTTAAAACTTAGCCATTTATACATGCAGGTTGAGGATCCAAAGAGAGAGAAAACTTCAAAAGATCTGGAACATTTTCTTTGTTATGGTTAGTATTAGGGAACATTGTACCTAATTATCTCCACCAAACAGAGGCAGCCACCATCAAAGGAAGGCATAGATGTCAACCGATATGAAAACATAAGCCCCCTTCTCCCCTGAAGTCTGCGTGTACTGCTTCCAGCTAAAACACTCAGTTATCCCTTGTGTGAAGTTATCAGAGTCCAGAAGCAACTTGCAAAGAATAAATTGAGAAAAACCCTATTGTTAGGGTTGGAGGGGAACTCATGGCAGGACACAGCAAATGGGATTTAGCAGTGAACAGTGCACTTGACCCAGGCTGGGATTGATATTGGCAAGGAGTGAGGGAAGCTGAAGACACAGGTCAAGAGCATCCAGCCCAGTGAAAGATACAGCCCCGAGGAAGCATTGGGAATTGACATTACAAGAATTGCATTACATTTTTTGGAGCTAGGGAGGGAAAAAATGGATCCTAATATCTCTGCTTCTGCCCTGCTGCAACCGCTAGGGCTGAAGAGAGGCAGACATGCTGTGACATGAAAAGCCCACTCTCCCTAGAACACGCAGCCTCAAAACAGACTACAGATACTATTATTATTGCTATCATTTTGGTGTCTAAACTCCATATCGGAATTAAAGTAATTTGTATAAATATATTGCATATTAAGTTATTCAGATACATTATACAAATTATATAGGCAATACAAAATCATCCAAGAGAAAGAGAAAAAGCATCCAAACAATAATAATTCATAAATTGTTTAAACTGTTTACAATTGAAGATCATCATTCAAGACATGTCTCTCTGCAAAAAAAGGTGGACAGAAATATTAATGATAGGAAAAAATATCATAAAATTGGGATTTTACTTCTCAAAATATTATTATAAGATTATCAAATTTAATTTCACCTAATAAGGAGAAAAACTAAAGAATGACTGAAGGAAATGTTTCCCTCTTTATAAATATTGCTTGAGAAAAATAAGTATTAATTGGAAATCATAAAAATATAAGATTATAAAAGTTGACTTTGAGAAAAATCATTTTAACTCTTGCTTGGGACATTATATTTTAAACTCACATTTTATATTTAGTATCTGGTGATTCCCTGTTATGAAAATAAGGCAAAGAATTCTCCCTCCCATGTTCAATCACCAAGGAATTTTTATATATTACATTATTAATACATATTCAAGTTTTATAATTGTATAAAGTGATGCCCATCAAGTACTGAGCTGAGGCTCAAACTCAAGGTCCCCAATAATGACTTTTACTGCCTACTTGATATTTTTAATAGAATTTTCAGCATAATATTTTACTTAAGAACTATGTAGCATAGACTTTGTATTGTGCTTAAGAATACCAGGTTTTATCCCAACCAGTTTACCTGGGTTCAAAAATGGGTCTGTCTGGTTGTATAGCAAGGTAGCTTACAAGGGGTGACAGCGTGATTGTGAAAGCCTTGTGGATCACACTCCCTTCATCCAGTGTATGGATAGATGAGCAGAAAAATGGGGACAAAAACTAAATGAAAAATAGGGTGGGAGGGGGGAGATGATTTGGGTGTTTTTTTACTTTTATTTTTTATTCTAATTTTTACTTTTGATGGTACAAGGAAAATGTCCAAAAAATAGATTGGGGTGATGAATGCATATATGATGATACTGTGAATAGTTGATTGTATACCATGGATGATTGCATGATATATGAATATATCTCAACAAAACTGAATTTTAAAAAATGGGTCTATCACTTCAAAAATTGCATGAACTTGGTACATCACTCAGTCTCCCTAAGAAGTAGCTTCTCCTCCAATAAAATGGAGATAATAAAGTACCACCTCACTGGACTATTTTAAGGATTGAATGGAATAATTCATGTATATCTGGTACTTAGCACAGTGCTTAACAAGAGTAAGTAATCAATCAATGAAAGCTGTTTTCTTGTTACTGCTTTTAGCTATTTTGACTACTAGCATTCCCTAACTACCTCAATCTAATTTCATAGAATGCCCTTTATTAAAATATGCTCAGAATACCCCATGTTCTTCCAAGCCTCCTTGCTAGGCACCTGCAGTTCTTTCTGGTTCAATGTATTTACCCAACATAACAAGGACTAACAAGTTGTTCACCTGCCAAATTGCTACCGTTTTTAAGAATCTCCTTAATGTACCACTTGTCTGAGAAGATTTATTGATTCCCTAGGTAACCAAAGGAATACCTCCCCTAGGCTTTCATTTGCTTTGCTTATCACCAGCTCTATCATTCCCTTATCACATTGTATCATGTTTTGTGTTTCTTTTTCAGTCTCACTCCTAGACTCCTTTAAGAAGGGGAAATTTTGTCCCTGTACACTCTGTCCCTGACATCATTGTCATCATCATCATTCTCATCAACCATGAACCCAAAGGAGAGAATGTTTATTGTATGTTTAGCAGGTAATGGATATGGATTGTTCTATGAATATTAAATATGTTATATGAATAACAGTACCTTCTCATTGGTTCTTGTGAAAATTAAATTATTCCCATTTAGAGCCTTTAAAACAGAGGTAGAGAAATGTTAGGAAACTTGCCTAGTGGTCATGTAGCTAAAAATGACTGAGCCATGGTCTCTACCAGGCCAATTCTTTTATGCCACACAATACAAAGGCACTCACATATTTAGTGAACAGTGATCACATGATCCCTGATATAACTTTTAACCCAAACAGTGTGTTTTCAAGGGGGTAATTAGGCAATTCATAAGCCATGCACTAGGCTAAGTGCTGTGAAAGATGGAAAAAAATACTATATGTAATAAATTCTGCCTTCAAACATCTTATAATTTCGTTGAGGAAAAAGAAGTCTAGCATATATGAAAAAAATTATATGATGCATGTACACAAAAGTGGGTGATGTTGAAATTTAGAAATATTAAAATTCAGTGACGGATGGTGTACCAGGAAAAGAATATTATTATGAGATCATTTTAACGATCACAATGCATTAGAATCTACTTCAAAAGTCTTTCCTGATTCTTCTAGTTTGAGAAGGTAATGCCCCTACCTCTCTGTGAACAAATAGGTAGCAACTGACTGAAAGTTATAAAATCATTATCTCAGAACAGGATGGCAGGAGATATTTTGTTCATGTTTGAGCTTTGAGCAGATATGAAGGAAGTGAACATAGTGCCAGCATCTTTAAAATATTATCCTACATGTAGAAATATGAATTTCTAAATGACTCACAGTTGAAATTTGAGCATTTGTATTTATTTTTATCTGTTTTGTGGTTTATTACACATTACTTCAATGTCATTTGAAGAAATTGCATACCATGACCATAAGCATTTAACTATGTAACTAAGCTGTTGTACTCCAGTCAAGCAAGTTAGAGATCTAGGAAAACCTGATCCTAAAGAACTACACATCTGTACACCGATGTTCATAGCAGCATTGTTCACAATTGCAAAGAGATGGAAACAACCTAAATGTCCTTGATCAGATCAGTGGATAAATAAAATGTGGTATATACACACGATGGAATACTACACAGCATTAAGAAGGAATGAGGTCGTGAAGCATGTGACAATGTGGATGAATCTTGAGGACATAATGCTGAGTGAAGTAAGTTAGACACAAAAGGAGAGATATTGTATGTCACCACTAATGTGAACTCTGTGAAAAATGTAAAATAAGTGTCTTATATTGTAGAATATAGGGGACCTAGGGATAGCAGCTAGTGAAGGGGTAGTGATAATATAATAAGAACAGATAAGATATTGAGGCTGATCTTAATGATATGGGAATGCTCAGGTGTGACTATGGTTCTTAAGTTTCTTTTGGTATGGAAGGAGTATATTGGAGGGAATGAAGGCATTTCAAGATATTTGTTTTTCCCATTGATTTGTTTTGTTTGGAAATTTTTTTTTTCCTTGATAAATAAAGTAATTTTTTAAAAAAAAAAGAACTAAAGGGATTTATTTTAAAATGACCTACACGGGAGATCAAAAATTATATCGAGGTTAAGTAATCAGTAGGTATATATTATATGCATGCATGCTTTATGCAAGACACTATGCTGCCACATATTAATGTAGGATCTAATCTCCATCCCATCTGTCAAGGAGATTCTAATAAAAATATACTGTTAGAAATGATAGACTAAAAATATTTAGATCGAGAAAGGAAGCCCCATCTTTCTGAGTATTCATCTCAATGGAAGAATTTATTGCTGCAATCAAAGGAAAGGCCCCCAAGGTTCACTGACTCCACTCCACTGAAAAAAAGAGCTTAAGGATTTTCTGTATTATATGACTAGATCATTGTAGCAAACGTGGGTGGAGGTGGTGGATAGCTGGAAATTTTGAAGGAAGTTCAACCTAAGGGGAAAAATACAGCATGGACATTTGGATTGTTGAAATAAAAATGAACATCATTTGGGAATGTGTGAGAAGAAATTTGAGTCTATTTCACTCTCTAATATCTTAGCTGAGTGTTTCTTGAGTGCTTGGGTAAATCACTTATTAAAACTGTCTATGTGGACAGTGTATTAGTTTCCTAGAGCTGCTGAAACAAATTACCACAAATTTAGTGACTTAAAATAACACAAACTTATCATCTCAAGTTCTGGAGGTTAGAAGTCCAAAACGGCTTTTTCGCTGGGCTAAAATCAAGGTTTCCAGAGGCCTGTGTTCCTTCCGGAGGCCCAGGGAGAATCTGTTTCCTTGCCCTTTCCAGCTTCTAGAAGCTACCTGGAGTCCGTGGCTCATGGCCACCTTCCATCTTCAAGGCTGTTTGCGTCATGTGGTTTTATTAGGACTGGGGATGTGAATGGTGAATGACAAACCCAAAAATCATATTTTATTAAACCTAAACCAAACTCAAACACAGACTTTTTTTTCTCTAAACTAAAAACAATTAATTTAAGAGCTCACAACCCTATCTGGTGAATGAATTCATACATAATTATTTATATATTTCCTAAAACTATTTTACCACCAAAGTGTTTTTTATATTAAACTTCAATTAATTCAACATCTGACTCAAGTTAAGGTTTCTGATAATAAGGCCAGGCCTCTGATTTACCCTTAAACTAGAGAGCTCACCAAGTGGCTGTGTGTTTTGTTTGTGTTTGAATTCTTTCTGTTTCATCTGGCTGATATATTATTTTCATTTGCTTAATTCTTAAAAAAAAGAATTTGATTGTTTATATATGGTTGACTAGATACAGTAGCTTGAAATTCTTATTGATGAATTAATCAATTTCTTTAAAACTAAATATATATTTGAATACTCACCTTTGTCCATGGGTTTTTTTCGTGGATAAAGTAACATGGGTTTTCAATCTGAAGAAAGAATTCTTGCTTTGAGGCAATGAAAGACTTAAGCCATTCCTCCTACAAGTCTAGGAACAAAATCAATGGCAAAGAAAGGATTGAATATGCAAATAGAGAAATGTTTCTATATTTTTGTCATTTCTTTGTTCAAGGACTTATTCCATAACTGCATTTTCTATTTTGGATTGAATGGAAAAATAATAAAGACAAACATAAAGCACTGAAAAAGACACCAAAAATCATAATGAAAAAGAAGATTTAAAAAGAATGAACATGAAGAGGAGAATGTTGGTGACCAGAAGAACATGGCCTTGTGGAAACAAGTTTAGAACTGAGAGTCTGAAGACCTGAAATTAACTATTGATTCTGCAACTGGCCATAAGTATGATCTTGAATTATTCACAAAATTACTTTGGAACTGTTTCCTAAATTTTAAAATGAAAAGGTTGGACTACATACTGTTGATTGGCACTTCCAAGCTTCCAAATTGATTTGCTTTTTATTCCAAGAGCATAGCATTGAAGGAGAAACACGACAATCAAACAAAGAAGAAAAAGAGGCAAATGAAGTGGCAGTTTAGCCAAAAATTTAATTACAAGAAAATTATTTTTTATAATAATTTATATTATTATATATAAGCCAGGGAAAATTTTTTACCTAGCTCTTTCCATATTTCCTTTCTTATACTTAATGCTAATAAATTCAACATAATTGGTCTTTATTCACTATATTGGTTTTTTTTTTAGTAAAAGGGGAGATACTAGAAAAAATTAAGTCAAAAACATAAAATAAACATAGGAAACATTTGTCAAATAAAGAATGACCAGTATTAAAATTAGTTTGAGTGTTCCCACTTTAAATTATTAGCTCTGTAAATAAGCCATTTGAGCATACACTGGGAGGAAACAAGGGAATTTGGAAAAACAAATTGATCCAAATTAGATTTCATCTGAATCATCACTTCCCTTGAAATCAATACAATGATTTTTCATTTTCTGAAGAGACCTAAAGATCCAGTGCTTTGGTTGTAAAGGTATATACCAATATTATCATTCAGAATAAAGTAACTCAAATAATTCTTTTATCTCCATTTTGAAAGCAATTTGAAACTACTTCAAATAGTTTCAATTTACTCATTATATATATTTAACTGAAATGTAGCATGACAGTGCCTTTATCTTCACACAGAAAGTGTTGGTGAAATGATGGCTACATCGCTTATAAAGATAAAAGTCACATAACGTAATAGCAAACACTTATATGCCAGACATGTCGAAGCACTTTGTCTATATTAAGTCATTTGACCCTCATAACTATATAAAGCACATACTGTTATCATCCTAATTTTATAGATAAGGAAACTAAGGTACAGAGATATTCATAACTTGCTTAATGTCCAAGAAAGTATAAACAGAGGTGCCAGGATTCAAGATTTGACTCCAGGTATATCTTGTTTTAAACCGCTATGCTATAAGGACATATATAGGAAGGAAAGCAAAAATTCTAAAGAACATTTTTTTAAAATATGTCAGGAATTATGGACTCTAAAAAAAGAAAAGTGAGTGATTAATAGGACTGATCCCCAGCCTGGCCAAACCCAATATGCAGATGATTCGGTAAAATGAATTTGTGGAGAAAATGAAAGGACAATGCTATTGCATGCTATTGTATTCACCACTTCTATTAAAGAACCCCAACGCTATTAAGATTAAATTATCTAAAAGGACTTGACAAACACCAAGAGGTTACATCATATGGGAAGCCTGGGAACAGATCAGTCAAGTCACAAATGCAGATATGTAGATATGTCTGAGTGAAAACTATTTTGGTGACTTAAAAGGCAAATCAGCCCTATCAAATGACAAGACCACGGCCTTCAGAAGGAGACAGAACAATGTTTCAATTCTGACTATTTTACCAATATCTATGTGAGGCAAGTAAATGGTTTTATTTCTATGAACCTTAGTTTCACCATCGGAAAAATGGTTTATAATAATTACTTCACAATGCAGCTGCAATGATTTTTTAAGCACACTATTAAAAAACCACTTTATAGTGCAAAGTACACATCAGGCACTAAATAAAGAATAAACATTATTTAACTATTGGAGAAAGAAAGCCATTTCCTAGAGACTTGAAAGTTCTAGAGCTTCATGTTAAGCTTAGAACATTACTAAGCTCTAAGCCAGCTGAAATCTATTGGACAAACATTTATTAAGTGAAGGTTTAAAGGAAAGCCTCATCTTTTCTTTTGGAGAAAAAAAAAAAACCTGCCAATTCAGTTTAAAATAATATTTGCAAATACTGACATAATGTCTCCTATGTGCCAGGCATTGTCCTAAGTCTTTTATAGGTATTGCCTCATTTAATCCTATGACAACCCTAGAATGTAGATACAATTATTATCATCTTATTACTATCCCTATTTTATGAATTAAAAATCAAAATGAAACAAAACAACAAAAGTGGAGGCACAGAAACATGGAGTAACAGGCTCAGGACCAGGTGTGTCAGCCTAGAGGATAAAACGCAGTCCCCTGCTGGTACCCTTATCTGCAGGTTCCCCTCTTGTCCTGAAGATATGTAAACATTGGAGACTGGAGACGGTCTGACTCTGGTGAGCATGTTTTATGACATCCAGCTCACACCCTGGTGGTGGTCCCTTTTAGGAAGAGAGAGGGGTTCCTCCACTACGCTACACAAATGCAAGAAGGGGTGATGTGTGTGGAACATTTCCCTGCATTGGGCCACGGACTGAGACCCCCTGGCTATGGGTAACTGATGCCCACTAGTGAAGCTGAACTTGCTCTGTCTCTTCTCTGTGTGAGCAAAATGCTTTTCTGTCAGAGCCTGTGTGAGTTGTGCTTCTGCTGGAGACCCGAACACCTGTATTGGAGTGGGTGGACCATCTCTTTAGGTGTCTCTCCTTCTGACCAACACTCATGAACATTAGGGAGGAAAACCTAAACTGAAAGCTCCAGATTCAATACTCCTCACTACCATGCTGAACTGCTTCTTTATTCAAAGGATAGCCAGACCAGTAATCTGCAGATATGCTCATCTAACCTGCAGATATTTTGGTTGACTTATTTGCAAACTTTAACCCAGAGGAAGTTAGAGAAAAGAGGACATCTAAACATATAAACTATTGACCCATCACTGTGCAGCCAGTGTGCCCCTAAAGGTCAACAGCAACCTGGCACAGATGCAGGAGAGGACATTGATACTTTTAATCTGAGCATTCTCTGTGATTTTTCTCTAGATAAAGAGCATCTTCTCAGACTGAAAGATAATTTTGGTGGGAACTTAAAATCACTGAGAAAAATATGTATACTTAGTAGTAAATAAGAATGAGAAGAGCAAACAGAATTTTCTTATTAAAACAAGCATTACTCTGAACTCATCCTACTAGAATCACTGTACCATATGCAGACGGGAAGGCAGGACACACAGAAATGGTAATAATAAACCTTATCCTCCAGAAACACATATAGGCTTACTCTCTTCTCCATTTATTGATCAAATATGCAAAGAAGAATTTCTTCACCTCTCAAGCCATTTTGGAAGGAGCCCCTCTGTGCTTAGCTCTTCCTGGTCCTCCTTTATGCAGTAGGGCACAACCCTTCAACTCTGTTGTAACTGGCAATGACTAATTTTTGCAAGAAAAATTATGGAAAAGAAAGTAGATACACAGAAGCAACTAGAGAAACATTCTTCTTTTTGAAAAGGGCTGAAGCAAGTCCCCAGACTCCATTTAGACTAAGCTGAGTGCTTTATTCAGAAACTTAGCTTTCATATTCCACAAGGCTGCCTTTTGTTTTCAGATCTTTAGGGAAGACTTGTAATTCCCAGTGTCAAGGGCACAACATAATCTGTGATCTGCAACAGCTCTGCTCACAGCATTAATTATTACTCTGCCAGGCTTGTAAACAAACAAAGTCAGAAATCTGCTGCAGAGGCTCCAGCGAGAATGCCACCCTCTCTGCCCGCTCATTCCCAGGCTCCTTTCCTCTCCCTTCTCTCCTGTTAACTGTTAGCTTTCAATGCTTTGGGCCTTTCCAACTTCTCTCCTAATTTTTCACTTTCTTCTTGGGTGAGTACATCTGCCTTCCTGGCTTTAGTTAAATTCTCTATTACGATGACTTCCAATTACCTGCTTTCAGGGTCATCCTTTTTCAGTTGCTCCACACTTGTATTCCTGACCACCTACTAAGAGCAACTCAGACTTTCATTTCCAAAACTGGCTCAGGCTATCCCCTTACTGTTTATCCTTCAGTGCTCCCACTCTGAGTCAACATCTTCATGTTCTGAATAACTAAGCTGAATAAAAGGAAATCCTAGCATTCATCCTTGACTCATCTCCTTCACTTAGCCTCACATTCATCCTTGACTCATCTCCCTTGCTTACCCACACATGGTCCCATCACATTCAGATAGTCATGGGAACACCCCAGCCTAGGCGCAGAATTATCTCCAGATTCCTTCCTACCTGATAATCAGCACCAGACCATCTGGCTTGAGACACTCCTTGCACTTGTCTCTCTCCCATAAAGCAGTTACCTTACAAAACATCCACACTTTTGCCCTTCTGTGTTCTAGATTCTTAGTGCTGAAGGTATTTACTTTTCTCGGGAGAAAATATATTTCACAAAGTAAAATTTGATAAAGTAAATAAGTATTATTAAAAAATCTTGACAGGTTACTTTCTTAAACGTGAGTTTGTTTCATGCTATACTCGATGTAAATCAAAAATTTTAGCATGACATTTAAGACAAATGGCCATAACCTCTATTCTAGACATAATCTCCTGCAATTTTCCCAACAAATATTACAACTTGGACACACATTGAAACGTGTGCATTGCTCACTTCTGGTTCCTTTAACAATTCCTGGAACATAAATGCTTGGTGAATTCGTGAATAGATGGATGAACAAATGAGTTGTTCACTGTAGCCTATCCCTGCAAAGCCCTTACAGGCTCTCTGTTGGCCTTTGCACGTTCTCTTTTATTTACTTGGAATCCTCGCCCTGCTCTTCTAGGTCTGGTTATAATACCCATTCTTCAAAATTTAGCTGGCATTTGACTCTTTTATTCACTTATCATTAATTAACTCAACAAACATTTATGAAGCCTGAAGCATAGGATACCAGAGCCATAGTCGAGTGTGGAAAATACATAAATGATTATAAAGCAGTTGTATTTTCCCTGCAGCCCTTCCTACATTATGCATGCAAATGTGGTTGGCCCCATCTGTCTATCACCACAGAACTTGGTATGGGAAATTTTTATACCACTCTGAATTATTGTATTAATTTATGCAAATCTTTCTACAGTGAAATTCTGATATTCCTCAGGCCTCCATTCCACTACCATATACCTACCATGTATCCTCCCCAAATTAGCACACTTTCTAGCAAATAGAAAGCCCTTCCCTCAAAATGGTAGTTATTGAGGTAATTATGATAGGTACATTATAGTAGAATGAGTCTGTGCTACCTGGTCTGACTGCCAAGTTGAAATCCAGGCTACCCACTTATGCAATGAAGAGCTGGATCCTGCTGCTGAATCCCCATTGCTTCAGTTAACTCCTCTGTGAAGCAGGTGGGATAGCAACTACTTCATGGAGTAGGTGTAAGTACCAAGTGATGAGATAAGATGGACCACACAATTGGGGCATAGTGGAAGTCTGGAAGCTCTGTGGCTGATTTAGGAATAAAACATACAATAGCTGTAGTGAAAGCTTGATAGATGGGATGAAAAATGCAGATGAGAAAAGCATGAATTACTGAGTAAGTCAGTTCTTCCTAGATTAGAAACTCAGAGGGCAGCAGCAGAAAAGGTATACAGAATAGATACCTTTAGTCAAACTGAAAGAGCGCATTTAACAGTTCCTCACTCAAAAGTAACAAGAAAGTGGTATCAAAATATACTCTATATCATTTGTTAAATAGATATAACTTTTATAGTAATTAGTGGCTTTTTTTTCTTTTAAATTCAGTTTTATTGAAACATATTCACATACCATACAATCGTCCATGGTATACAATCAACTGTTCACAGTACGATCATACAGTTATGCATTCATCACCACAATCTATTTCTGAACATTTTCCTTACATCAGAAAGAATCAGAATAAGAATAAAAAAATAAAAGTAAAAAAAGAACACCCATATCATCCCCCCCATACCACCCTATTTGTCATTTAGTTTTTATCCCCATTTTTCTACTCATCCATCCATACACTAGATAAAGGGAGTGTGAGCCACAAGATTTTCACAATCACACGGTCACCCCTTGTAATCTACATTATTATTTAATCATCTTCAGGAGTCCAGACTACTGGGTTGGAGTTTGGTAGTTTCAGGTATTTACTTCTAGCTATTCCAATGCATTAAAACCTAAGAGGTGTTATCTATATAGTGCATAAGAATGTCCACCAGAGTGGCCTCTCAACTCCATTTGAAGTCTCTCAGCCACTGAAACTATTTTGTCTCATTTTGCATCCCCCTTTTGGTCAAGAAGATATTCTCAATCCCACGATGCCAGGTCCTGATTCATCCCCGGGAGTCATATCCTGCGTTGCCAGGGAGATTTACACCCCTGGGAGTCAGGTCCCATGTAGGGGGGAGGGCAGTTAGTTCACCTGCCAAGGTGGCTCAGTTAGAGAGAGAGAGGGCCACATCTGAGCAACAAAGAGGTACTCAGGGGGAGACTCTTAGGCAAGTTTAGACTCTCCTTTGCAGTAACGAGCTTCATAAGGGCAAGTTCTATGATCGAGGGCTTAGCACATCAAACCACCAGTCCCAATGTTTGTGACAACATCAACACCAGTCCAGGTGAGGATGTCCAACACTTCTGTACCTTCCCCCAGCTCCTCAGGGCGGAGTGGGGGTGGGGGGCTGTAAATGTATTTTTTATTCTCTGCCCAAATTACTTTGGGATGTGTCATTATTTCACTCTAACCTATACTAACCTACCATATCTCACTTCCTATTCAAAGTTCCATGTAATTGTGGTGTTTGAACAAACCGACTATAGAGTTATACTGTTTAGAAAATATAGATCCTGCACCAAATAGACCTCTCTTCCCTTGGTCTCACATGGAAGTTGAAGTTTTAAAACACAGTCAGTTTCAACTTTACCTTTTGGCCCAGTTTGCCCTAGTCCTAACCAGATCTGCTTATTCATATCAATTAGTGGATTTTTTAAAATTTCAGAATGAGATTAATCATTTTAAATAAATTGTTGTTTTAAGACCTGATGTAAAAAACACCGAAAGGTATAGACACCTGGCCTACAGAGAACACAAAATCACAAAATCAAAATTCTGGGGCTCTGAGAAGGCAAACCGAGGTCATCAACCCCCTCCCTCAATCCTTCTCCCAATAGTGTGCCTCAACTTTGTTCATTTCTGTTTTAAACTTACTCTTTCGTGTGGCTGTGGATTCCTTTTGAATTCCTCTTGCGAACATTTAACTGATGACTGATAAATTATAGAGGGAGGATGCCTCCACCAGGACCAGGACCCAGGCTTTGATGAAGCTGAGATTGCAAGAGACTTCAAAATGGCACTCTTCGGGCCACAAAAATCACACAGATCAAAGAACACTGCTCTCCAGGACTGTCTTTTGTGTTTGCTTTAAAGCAATATAAACTCCTCTTTGCAAATGAACTCAGGGAAAAACATTGACTGACATCAAACTCTTCAACATTCCGCTGTATTTTAACTACAGGATATGTTTAAGTGTGAGGACAGAGTTCAGCTTTAATTGATTACCGGCAATTCTCGGGTTTTTATTTGCCAGGTCTTAATTTTTCTTGCATCCTTTTAAAGGATCCCATCATATTGACACAAGGAACCTGGGAATGATAAGAAAATTTCCAACGACAAGTTGTTTTCAAAAGCAAAGAACAATTTTGTAAAATATCCTGCATGATTTGAACATAAAACCACCATGAGAACCACAAAGAAACAGTATTTTTTAAGAGAACACCCCAAAAGAAATGAAAAGGAAAGAAAGTTGAAAATGGCTATTAGTTATAATATACCATGTTGGATATTTTATAAACCCGTTGTTATCTTATTGTTCTATACAATACCTCAGGGAAATTCAAAGGAGGAAGGCTTAGTATGTTTAAATAATTTGTCCCTGATGAAATATGCTAAGATGCAGGCAAAGGATTTGAACCCATGATTATCTGAATTTAAAATCTATAGATTTTCCATATTTTGCTACCCATAAAGGGTACTATTCAACTCTGGGACCACCTTGAATTTATCACAAAAAAGTGAGTTTTATATTTAAGGAAGTTTTATATTTAAGGTAAGTGAAAATTCTTTTTCTCTTTTAAGAATAGAATCATGCACTACTGAGTCAAGTTTCAATTACCTTTGATTCATGATTTTATAAATAAATATGGCATTGTTTTTGGCAGTGTGTCAGTCTGACTTGTTTCACAGCAGAAGCAGAATGAAGTCATGAAGGAGATTTTCTGGCCAGGTCATAACAATTTAATTTGCAGCATATTAGCCTTTTCATATCATATTGATTTTTCATGTTGAAGGGCTTCCAAATCCACAATAGAAGCTAATTCTGTGCTAAGGAACAACAATATCAAATTAAATGTTAAGGCACATGCCAATTTGAATATTGAGTTGATATTACAATATAAAATATTACAAAATAAACATTTGACTTCTTAAAAGCATAGGATTTATCCATGAATAGAGTCACATGTGATGAAACAATTGAAAACCAAAAATGCAAACCAAGAGAAATTTCTTACTAAGGTGTAAAGTAAGAGCTCTCATTGACAATTGAAACTTGTGACTATCAGTATCAGAAAAAGTAATCATTTGAAATTACTCAAAAAGAAATTGATTATATGAAATAAAGTAAGGAAAAATGTAAGCCAAGATTCAGGAAATATTTACAAATTGTGTGTCCTTCAGACTGGAAAACTTTCTCCAGAGAATGTTTCTAATGCTGAATGAATCCAATTCAAAGCCTATCAATACTTTGAATACTAACTGACAAGCCCTGAATCTGTCATTCTTGTTAGGTTTTGAAAGAAGAAACTTCCTGGGACCCATCCCTGACCCATCAACACTGACTCTTACTTTTTAATCCAAATAGTGCTCTCAGTCCAAAACAAATCTAATTTGCTTTTAATCTACTTTGTTTGTTGTTTGTTCCACAAATCTATTCAATTTTAGGTTTGTAAGTTTGGGTCAAGAATCAAGTAAGTGGAGAGTCAGAGCATGATAGTGGCACAGGGAGGTGTGAAAGTTAGTCCTCTGGAACAACTAGCATATAGCCAGGAATAACTAGTAAATAGTCTGGAACAACTGTTGGGGGACATCAGTGTTTGGAAACACATCATACACCAGTCTGGAATGGGTGGAACAGCTGAGATTGCAGCATAAAAACTGTAAGTAAAGCTCCCCAAACTGCAGAGCTGGCACCTCTCCCCCACAAGCATGGCAGGCTGAGCTGAAACACTTCCCTGTTGGAAAAAGAAGCAGTCTGCTAGGAGGAAGGGAAGGTAGCTCAACCAAGCTCCAACTGCAATTTTAGTTAATGAATTTGGACTGCTGAATACAAGCTATGAGCACAGATAAACCCGGAGCAAGCAGGAAAGGAAGTTGGAGGTTTCTGACAGCAGAGATGAGGCAGAGCTGATGGAAGAAAATACATAAATAAATAAAAACAGAGGCTTTTTGAGTTAGCTGAGCTCAAAATACTTAAAAAGGGCTGTGTGCCAAGAAAAGGGGCACATAGAACCGGGCACCAACTCTGGTTCTTTAATGGGGAGCTGGGGACTATCTCTGAAAAGGAGATTTCTTTCTTTTTTTCCTTTTTTTTCTTCACATTCTAAGTAGCTCATTAGACACTCAGGCATTTTCAGTTTGTCAGAGCTAACCCAGGAAAGGGTGGAGTTAAGATAGAGAGAAAACGGAGGAGGTCAAATGTAGGAGATAAATCCCCAAAGGGCTTTTCTTCCCTAAGAAAAGGGGTAGTTGGGGCCCAGCTCAAGTGGCTGCCCTCCCTCAGAGAACTCAGACCCTAGGGCCTGGAGAAAAACAGAAAAAAAAAACAGAAACAGCTTAAGCTTGACTTCTGACACTCTCAGCCCCTGGCAGAGACAGGGTCTACTGAGAATTAAAGGCAACACACCTCTTTTTGCCAGTGGGGAGCTGCAAGCTGACAAGCACCACCTGCTGGGTAGAATTGGAAAAACACAGCATCTAAAGTCTTCACAAGAAAGCTTGACAACTTGCTGAGTTGCATCCTCAGCAACTTTATATTGATTGCACCCTCTTCCTGAGACCTGGGCCTGTCTGGTCTGGGAAACCTGATTGGACTAATCAAGGAAACCAGATGCTTAGACAATAAAAAATTATAAATCACATTAGAGAAAATGAAGGGATGGCCCAGTCAAAGGAACAAACTTACATTTCAAATGAGATAGAGGAGTTGAAACAACTAATTAAAGATCTTCAAATAAATATGCTAAAACAATTCAAAAATGAAATCAGTGAGTTGAGGGAAGATATAGCAAAAGAGATGAAGGACATAAACAAGACATTGGGTGAACATAAGGAAGAACTTGAAAGTTTGGAAAAACAATTGGCAGAACTTAAGGGAATGAAAGGCACAAAGAAGAGATGAAAAACACAGTGGATACACACAACAGCAGATTTGAAGAGGCAGAAGAAATGATTCAGGATCTAGAGGACAGGACATCTTAAATCCTACATAAAAAAAGAAGTGATAGGGAAAAGAATGGAAAAATATGAGCAGGGTCTCAGGGAATTGAATAACAACATGAAGCACATGAATATATGTGTCATGGGTGTCCCAAAAGGAGAGGATAAGGGAAAAGGGGCAAAAACAATAATGGAGGAAATAATCACTGAAAATTTCCCATCTATGAAAGACATAAAATTGTAAATCCAAGAAATGCAGCATACCCCATAGTTCCAAATAGACCCATTCCAAGACATTTAGTAATCAGAGTATCCAATGTGAAAGGCAGAGAATTCTGAAAGTAGCATGAGAAAAGCAATCCATCACATATAAAGGAAGTGCAATAAGACTATGTGCAGATTTTTCAGAAGTCATGGATGCAAGAAGGCAGTGGCATGATATATTTAAGATACTGAAAGAAAAAAACTTCCAACCAAGATTCTATATCTGGCAAAACTGTCCTTCAAAAATGAGGGAACATTTAAAATATTTTCAGACAAATAGTGAGAGAGTTTGTGAACATAAGAACTGCTCTATAAGAAATAGTAAAGGAAGCACTACAGGCAGATAGGAAGATGGGAGAGAGAGGTTTGGAGAAGACAGTAGTAATGAAGACTATCAGTGAGAGTAAAAAAAAGGGAGAGGGAAAAAAATAAAATAAAATAAGATATGACATAAATTCTAAAAGTCAAAATGGTAGACAGTAGACATTACATAGAATGATATGAACCAGAAGCAAAAGGATGGATACTCTATGGATGCACTAATATGAACTAACATTGATGAGTTAAATTTGAGAGTTCAAGTTCAGAACACAGGTTATCAGGAGATAGAAAGAGGTTAGAAATTGTGCATTTGATGCTGAATGAGTACATAAGGGTAAACAGGATGGATTGTATAGATCCAGAAATGGATACCATAATACTGTGTGACATAGCACACTGTTGTAAGTACTCTGAACAAAGACGAGTGTGAGTACTGTTGAAAGAGGAAGGCCTGCAAGACAAAAGAAGGAAAGATAGAAGATAAAGACTGGGATTGTATAACTTAGTGCAATCTAGAGTAGTCAATGATGATTAAATGTACAAATATAAGAATGTTTTTAAAAGAGGGATAACAAATAAATGTCAACATTGCAAAGTATTGAAAATTGGATGATACAAGGGAAAAAAATACAATCAATGCAAACTACAGTCTATAGTTAATGGTAACATTGTAACATGCTTCCATTTGTTGCAACAAAGGCAATATACCAAAACTAAATGTCTATAAGAGGGGGTTATAAGGGAGTGATATGGGATTCTTGGTGATGGTGTTGTTGTCTGATCTTTTCATTGTATTTTACTTTATTTTTATTTTTCTTCTATCTTTTATATTTTTATTCTTCATTTTTTTCTTATTTCCCTCTTGCTTTGTATAAGGAATGGAAATGTCCTCATATAGGTTGTGGACATGAATGCATAATTATGTGAATATACCAGGAATCACTGGCTCTTTACATAGAATGGATTGTATGGTGTGTGAATAAAACTGTTTAAAAACTAAACAGAAGAATACAAGTGGAGGAGAAAATGTGGGAAGAGGGATGCACCTATTCACAGTTGATAGGGAAGTAGAATGGTGCAGCCCAGCTCTAGGGCAGTGTGGTGGTTCCACAGGAAGCTAACTATGGGGTTGACAACCCCATTATTGGGTACATATGTGGAAGAACTGACAGCAGGGACAAGAATGGACATTGCACACTGGTATTTATGGTGGCAGTATTCACAATTCACAATGGATGGAGGTGACTTAAGGGTATATCGACTGATAAACAGAATAGTGAACTGTGGTGTATGCATTCTATGGAATATTGAGCAGTAGCAAGAGGAAATGAAGTTGTGAAGTATGCAACTAGCTGAATGGACCTTGAGGACAATATGTTGAGTGAAATAAGGCAGAATTGAAAAGATAAACATCATGACACCTCACTAATATGGACTAACTATAATGTGCAAACTCTTGAGAACTGAATCTGAGAGCATAGTTTATCAGGGGAAGGCTTATGGCAAAGGTTTGTAGATTGTAAGCACTTACAGCAGTCACATCTATTCATGATTTGTAATGGTTATTTCTAAATTCTGAGATGATGAACTATTTGTGTATAACCTGGTCTGTCCCTGGAACTTCAGGCACCTGTATGACATCTGAGACTTAGAACAAGAGTTTGACAACTGTGAATGTCAGCATTACCCCATGTAGCAAATGTTAAAGAAGCTGAAAAAGAGATCAGGTTTTAATTAGAGATATGAACAAAATGGACTTGGTTAAGATGTTAGGACTAAGATAAACCAGAATAAAGAGAAACGGATGATATTGACTGTGTTTTGAAACTTCAACTTCTATGTGAGACCAAATGAAGAGATGTTTATTAGGTGCAAAATCTATATTTTCTGTAACATGCTATATAATTTAACTTGTATGGTCATTTTATTCAAACACCATAATTACATGGAACCTTGAATAGCAGATGAGATCTGGTTGGTTTGTAACAGGTTTGCATGAAGCCCTGAAACATCCCGGAGTAATTTGGGCAGATAATAAAAACGCATTTGTAAAGCCCCCTTGTGGGACTGGGGAAAAAATAGAAATATTAAACTTCCCCTCTTGGGGAACTCCTGATACTCTTGCAAGCATTGAGGACTACCATTGTAGAAGGCCAAGTCCTCAATCTTGGGGCTCACCCTTATGAAGCTTGCTACTGCAAAGGAGAGGCTAAGCCTACTTATAATTTTGCCTAAGTGTCACCACCACAGAACCTCTTTCATTGCTCAGATGTGGCCTCTCTCTCTAAGCCAACACTGCAGGTAAACTCACTGTCCTTCCCCCACTATGTGGGCACAACTTCCAGGGGTGTAAATCTCCCTGGCAATGTGGGACATGACTCACACGGATGAGTCTGGATCTGATATCATGGGCTTGAGAAAGCCTTCTTGATCAAAAGGAGGAAGAGAAATGAAACAAAATAAAGTTTCAGTGGCTGAGAGATTTCAAACGGAGTTGAGAGGTCATTCTGGAGATTATTCTTACATATTTTATAGATATCCCTTTTTAGTTATTCGTGTATTACAAATGCTAGAAGAAAGTATCTGAAACTATTGAACTGCATTCCAGTATCCTTGATTCTTGAAGATGATTGTATAATTATATAGCTTATACGGTGTGACTGTGTGATTGTGAAAACGTTGTGGCTTACTCTTCCCTTATCCAGTGTATGGACAGATGAGTAGAAAACAGGGGGACAAAAAGTAAATGAATAATGGGGAGGGAGGAGTATGAAATGTTTTGGGTATTCTTTCATACTTTCATTTTTATTTTTATTCTTATTTTCATTTTTATTTCTTAGAGTAATGAAAATGTTCAAAAAATTGTGATGAATGCACAACTATATGATGATACTGTTAATAATTGATTGTACACTTTGGATGATGTATGGTATATGGATATATCTCAATAAAATATTTAAAAAAATAAAATAAATAAAAAAGAAGAATCAAGTAATCAACCCTAGAACTTTTTTTATCATTTATAAAAGTAATTTCTTTTGAAATGATTTCAAACTTATAAAATATCTCAATAACAGGACAAAAAAACTCCTGTATCCCTTCATTCATATTCTCCAGTGATTAACATTTTATCATGTTTGAACTTCCATGCAAAATACTTTAGATTCCCCCAGAGAAAGGGCATTGTACATAACCTCTACACAAACCCTAGGTCAGGAACTTAACACAATAATCCCATCTGCAGACCCCTTCAAATTTGGCCAAATGGTCCAATGATCCAAATACTATCTCCTTTTCCATTATGGATCAGGGGAGATGTTCTTAGATTGTGGCAATATTCTGTTCCCCATTCAACTCCAATGATCAATTTTGTTATCATTTGATGATTCTCAACTAAATCAACTGCCACTATGATTGCATTTCTATCAGTTTCTATGATTGATCATTAGCATTCCACCATAAGAAAGGGCTTAGTATACCCATTCATTTATTTATTTGTATCAGTATGAACCCATGTGATTTTATTTCAATTAATTGCTTGTTATGTTGTCATTATTTATACTGATGTTCAAATTGTTCTAGATTTGTCCAATGAGATTCTATCCAAGCTGAGTCGTGAGTTTTTTGACATGTCCCCATTATTTTTTAACATCTATATTGAAATATTACTCATATACCATAAAATATACCCAGTTAAAGTGTACAATTAGGCATTGTTAGTATATTTACATGGTTGTACAAACATCAACAAAATCTAAGTTTAGAACTTTTTCATCACCCCCAAAAGAATCCCTTCTAAATATTCACGGTCTCTCCTCATCCTCCTTCCTCAGTCGTACGCAAACATTTTCTGTCTCTATAGATTTTCCTATTCTGAATGTTTCATATAAATAGAATTAAACAATTAATGGCCATCTGTTACATTTCTTTCACTTAGCATGATTTCAATGTTTATCCATGTGGTAGCCTGGATCAGTACTTTTTTCCCTTTTATTGCTGAAAATTATTCCATTATATGACATTTTGTTTTTCCATTAATCAGCTGATGGTTCAACCAGAGAAACAGAGCCAGTAGAAAATGTACATTAGGAGATTTATTACAAAGAATTGGCTTACATGATTATAGAGACTGGCTAGCAAGTCCAAAATCTGAAATGCAGGTTTTAGGAAAGACAAGCTAGAACTTTCAGGCATGGAGTGAAATTGTTATGCATAAGCCATATTTCTTCTACAACAGAGTAGCCTCAGATATGCTCTTTGACCTTTAAACTGATTGAATCAGGCCCACTAAGATTATCTAGGATAATATCTCTGCTTTAAAGTCAACTAATTGTGGACTTTAATCACACCTACAAAGTATCTTCAAAGCAATGTCTATATTAGTGTTTGATGAGATAAATGGATGCTTTCACCTAGTGAAGCAGACATATTAATAAACCATCACAATGGAACATCTGGGCTTTTCTACTTCTTAGCTATTATAAATATGTAATATTAACATGAACATTCCTATTCAAGTTTTTGAAGATTTATGTTTTCATTTCTCTTGTACACAGTTAGGAGTGGAATTGGTAGCTCAAATGGAAACTCGATGCTATTTTGGGGAACTGCCCCACTAGTTTCCAAAGTGGCTGAAACATTTTAAATTCCCACCTACAATGTGTGGAAATTCCAATTTCTCCACATCATTATCAACATATATTACCATCTCTCTTTTTTATAGACATCATTTGGATGTGAAATGGTTTCTCATTTTGGTTTTGATTTGCAATTCTCTAAATATTAATGGTGTTGAGTAACTTTTAATTTGCTCATTTGTGTATCTTCTTTGGAGAAATATCTATGTAACCACTTTGCTCATTTTTTAATTGGGTTATCTGTCTTTTAAAATTGAGTTCTTTACATATTAGGGATACTAGTCATTTAACAGTTATAGGATATGAAAATATTTCTCCCATTCTGTGTGCTGTCTTTTAACTTACCTGATGATAAACAAAAGTTTTAATTTTTTCCATTGTTTTGTTTGACTCTTGTACTTCTGGTGACCTATCTAAGAAAACATTGGCTCTTTGAAGTTCACAAATATTTAAGTTTTCTTCTAAGAATTTTATAGTGTCAGCCCTTAGATTTACATCTGTTATTCATTTTGAGCTAATTTTGGGGTGTAATTTTGGGAAGGGGTTCACCTTCATTCTTTTGCATGTGAATATCCAGTTATCTAATCATTATTTGTTGAAAAGTTTGTTCTTTCTCTCATTGAACTGTCTTAGCTGCCTTGTGGAAAATCAATTGACTGTAAGTGTTAGGGTTTATTTCAGGACTCTCAATTCAATTCCATTGATCTACACATCTATCCATGCCAGTACACACTGTCTTTATTAAGGTAGCTGTGTATTAGTTTTGGGTTGTCCTCCAAATTTGTTGTTCTCTTTCAAGACTGTTTCGGCTATTCTGGGTCCATTGAATTTCCATATGAATTTTAGGATCAGCCTATCGATTTCTGCAAAAATATTTTTTTAAAAAGCAAGCTGGGAATTTAACAGGGATCACCTTGAAACTGTAGAGCAATTTGAGGAGTATTGCCATTCTAACAATATCTAGTTTTCATGTTCTGGAACATGGGTTATTTTTTATTTAGTTAGTTCTTTAATTTCTTTCAGTAAAGTTTTGTAGTTTTCAATGTATGTCTACTACTTTTATTCAGTTTATTCCTAAATGTTTTATTCTGTTTGGTGCTACTATAAATGGATTTTTTCCTTAACTTCATTTTCATATTGTTCATTACTAGTATAAAGAAATACAATTGACTTTGTATACTGATCTTGTATTCTGCAACCTTGGTGAACTTGTTAATTCTAATAGTGTTTTTTTTGTAGATTCTTTTGAATTTTCTATATACAATGTCATGTCATCTACAAATAGAGATAATTTTAATTCTTCCTTTCCAATCTCCTTTCATCACTTTTTCTTGCCTAATTAACTTTTCATTTTTTTTCAACTAAATTACCTGGCTCGTATTTATTCAATAAACATTTGCTATGCATATTGGAGATTATTCACACACTTTCTCTTTCCATACAACTGGGAGAAAACATGAAGTCAGGCAGATAGAAATAAAAATGGCAGTTACATTACCAGATAAAGTTGGACCAGTAGGTACAAATTAAAATCTGACTTTTCTAATACTTTCACTGTTTTATACTTGGCCACCCAGAACTATTATCCACCCCACATCCACATCCCATTGGGATGAAGCCTGACTTATAAGCTTACTACATAAAGAACAAAGAGGAAGGGAATTCATGCACTTAGCAGGCACACTGGTTCAAAGAAGTCTGAAAGGAGTTGAGCCACATTTTTTGGTTCTTTCTTCCAATCTCAGCCAATGATTAAGATCTGTATATGTGTATGTATGAATGAGAGAAAAGGCACTAATCAATTATGATCACTATAGATAAAAGTCCCTGGCCTCAAGGAGCATGCAGTCTAGTGCCACTCACTCCAGAACACCGTCTTCTCCATCTACTATATGTTTCACTGCAATTTGGTGACCACCTCTCTAACTCCTCTACTGTAGTTGGCATCTTGGGTATAGAATATAAGAAATATAAATAATTGCTGAAAATTCTGTTTTTTTATGAAAGTTGTTTTAAAATGGACCTTTTGAAGCATAGAATTGAGTTTGCATTGCTGAACAAATAAAAATATAGTCTACTTCAAATACAGCTTTCCTTAGTCGTCCTTTCCAGGATGTTGCATTTAATGGCATGTAATGGGTACAGTCATATTTTACATTTGTTACCTGCTGTATTAGTTAGGGCTCTCTAGGGAACCAGAAACAAGAGATATCTGTAAATATAAAATTTTATAAAAGCATCTCATGCAACTCTGGGGATGCATGGGTCCAAATTCTGTAGGGCAGGATGAAAATGAGTCCGAATTCCATAGGGCAGGCAGTGAACTGGCAACTCTGATGAAGGTGTTCAGTGAACTCCTCAGGAGATGCTGGCTAGCTGAAGAAGAAGTGAAGGTTCTCTCTCTTTCTCCCTTAAAATTCTTCAACTGATTTTATTAAATCCGGCTGATTGAATTCTCTCATTGCAGAAGAAACACCCTTCATTGATGTAATCAGTCACAGGTGCAGTCAACTAACTGATGATTTAATAAACCAGCCTTCTAGTTTATTAACCAGCCACAAATGTCCTTGCAGTAATGGTTAGGCCAGTGCTTGCTTGACCAGACACCTGGACACCATCATCTGGCCAAGTTGACACATGAACCTAACCATTACACCTGCCTTCTTGACCCTTTTCTATCTTCTTTCAAAATAAGACAATTTACTTCTGTCATAGTGGCCAGAGCATATTCTTGCTGATATACTTAGTTTCTCTTTAGATATCTAGACTGTTAATACCTGATTTATGGCACCATGATTAAGGTTATGAGTCAACCAACTCCCTGGCAGGATTTGATAGGTGTCTAGTATTCTGAATACATCTAAATTAGATCACAAGTCCTTCAAGGCAAGCTCCTTGTCTTCTTTGTTTTATGCTTTTCTATGCTCTATGCACACTTACCATACTCTATAAATATTCTCTCAGAATATTTATGATAAGTCTAACATGGCAAAGCAATTTTTCGTGGGTCATTGTATCCTGGTGGATTTAAAGCTACATAAATTATAGTAGCTTATACTTTGTAACATTTTGTCTAGAGAAAGATAAGCTCCAAAGCTTCATTCAGATTCTATTCAATTTTTCTAATTTGTTTAAAAAAAAATCTCAGAAGTGGCCGATGACATTACAAAGTCTGTGGACATTAAACACCACAGTAAATTAAGAGTAAAATTACTCTTTTAGAATCCAGATTGGAAGCATATATCTGGGTTCTAATTTCACCCCTACCCCTTTCTAGTTATTTGAGTTTACACTTTTTTAACCTTAGTATCTTCATTTGTAAGATGGGCATAAAAATTATAGTACCTATCTCCTAGGTTGTTGTGATGATTAAGTAAGACTTTTCATTTGGTTTGTTCTCAGTAATTCTTAGCTGGTAGAAACTGTGGTAGTAGGAATTGTAATAGCAGTAGTGGTGTTCTGGTTTGCTAATGCTGCCTGAATGCAAAATACCAGAGATGGACTGGCGTCTATAAAGGGGGTTTATTTGATTACACAGTTACAGTCTTAAGCCCATAAAGTGTACAAGGTAAAGCATCAACACAGGGTACCTTCACTGAAAGATGACCAATGGTGTCCAAAAATCCTCTGTTAACTGTGAAGGCATGTGGCTGGCATCTGCTGGCTCCCACATTGCATTTCAAAAAGGTGTTCTCCAAAATGTCATTGTGAGCTTCCAATGGCCATCTTCAAAATGTCTCTCTCAGCTGCAGCTAGCCACAAGCTCCTTCTGTCTGAGCTTTTATAGTGCTGTAGTACATGAATCAAGGCCCATGCTGAATGGGTAGGGCCACACCTCCATGGAAATTAATCTAATCAGAGCTATCACCTACCTTTGGGTGGGTTACATCTCCATGGAAACAACCTAATCCAAAGTTTCCAACTTAATCAATACTAATATATATACCCCCACAAAATTGCATTTATGAATACGTTTTTTTTTTCTGGGGGGCATAATATGTACAAACCGGTACAAGTGGTAACATCAGCAACAGTAGAAGTAAAATCCACACAGATAGATCTGATGAAATATCTGGAGAAACTACAGAAAGCATTGTAAAAATGGGTGGGAGAAGTTAAGGAAATTTGGGAATGACAAAACTCAAGTATCTGATAAGAAATTGGTCTCTGGAAGCAAGAATTGAAGATGATTGTAATTACACTGAAATCCAAACAATTATATGTTTCCAGTTTAAAGAAAGATTACTAGTTTCTAAGAAGCCTAGACAATTGAAAATTCTCAAGTGCTAATGTATTAATGCGTCTTTGGCATTGATTAGAAGAGGGTATTCTGACCTGTTGGCAGATATATTTTTGTCTACTTAGATATTTTTATGCTCTTACCCAATAGACAGATTCATCAGGCTGTTAATGTGAGCAGCTTCTCAGATCATCCAGCTATCTTCCTTTGCTACAATGCCATTGAATCTCAAATACACTTCTGAGGGAAATTTGGTGGCCAATGACCGTTTCCTTTCGAGAAGAGAGTATTTGGCTCCCTCTTACAGTTTTAGTTCTAATTAACAAGACTTTAGTTTCTACATCAGCCTTTTCTGAACTTAGTAGCTTTTTCCAGAGATATTGGAAACAACAGGGTTTCAAAGACTGAGGAGCTTAGACCAGACCCTGAAATATTATAATGATGCAATTTATTTTTGAATCTATGACTTCCTGTCTGGTCAGCCTTTGCCCTCAATAGATGGTACCTTTCTGAACTCTTTCACTGAAATAAAATTGAAAAACACAATGACAGAAAATCTTTTTTCATCCTAGCCTCCTCTAACAGAGAGCTGTGGACCATAGAACCAGGACTTTGGCTCTAGTTAACAAGATGTATAATTTCAATCCCTTTCTATGCTAATAACAAAAATACATCTCACTGAATTAGGAAATATTTAAAGTTTTTAAAAAGTTGCTGCATTGATGCTTGTATTTTTCCTTTTATTCCAGATATTAATTGGAAAAGAAATGAGAAGAGAAATAACTTGAGGGTTAAAATTAATAGGCTAAATAAAGGCTTATGTGTAGACTCTCATTTTAGCTTTTTCTCCATGAAATAATTTGTTCTGCTGTATGTTTGGATCCAGCTATCTCTTTGCCAAGTACTTGAAATAAAGGGTGCTTCTGCCATGTTTAAATTCAAAGTATTTGGTGCTTTCTGTCCAATAAGAGCACTCTCACTAAGCATAAATACCACGTATCTCACACTCTGTATCGGTGGGCTATTTAACACAAGGATATCCTTTTTTCTGCATAGTGGTTGCTTCATATGCATAGGATCATGATTTTACCTTATGAACCACGTGAACAACCTCAATTTCCTATTCAAAAAGAATACCATATGCTATAGATTACCTGAAAATTCAATATCCTATAATATACAAGATTTAAATTCTGTATAATATATAAGGTATAAATTTGTGGTCATGACCTGCCTTAGAGCTAAAGGTGATATTTCTGGAAGATTAAATAAAAACATTTCAGTTAAACATATCAGGCAATATCTTCCTTTTTTGTTCATTATCACCGAACTAAGTATTTTAGTTTTTGAAAAAGAGTTTGCATGAATTTTAATGTAAATATTCACTAATCTGTTTTGTTGTTTTTACTGTCTTTTCTGAGGAGTATAGTAGCAAGCACTGAATTTTCAAAGAGCATATTTTCACAAAAGAGTTCTTCCTTCTCAAGAGTTCTTGTAAGACATCATTATGACCAGTCCTCTTTTGATTTGAAACAAGAATGAATCAACATTACTTTAGGTGGTATGAGATGGGGGTAGATAGGGACAGGGGAGGTTTATGATTTTATTTTGTTCTATTTTTGTTCACAAGATGCTTAGATGCCATGGAATCAGAAACCAAACATATAGCTCTCCTCAGTGTATTTCTGCTCAGAACTATTGCTTCAGAGGGGTTGTCAAGTGACCCTGATAGTGATTATAGATATTGAGAAGTAATAAAAGAAAAATAAGCCACTTAAAAATTTGGTTTGGTTATAAAAATGCAATGTTACAGATTTATGTGTATTGCTTTCATTTCTGTATAATTTCCATTCAGTACAGTAATTAGGCATATAATTATACATGTGTCATTTCAGTTTATATAAATTTAATTTGATTACACCACCAGAAATCTGTTCACCTGGTCATATGTAGAGCATTTTTTATAGTTCGCGGTTCTTGTAGAAAGGACATCTGCTCTCAAATTTAAAAACTTGGAGGCAAAAATCATTGTCACATTGCAGTCAAGAAAAAAATATTCTATAAAAGAAAAAGAAAGAGAGAAGTACATTAAAAAAAGAAACACAAAAAACTGAAATTATTAGAAGGCAAATGAGGTGTGTCAGTAATTCTATCATAGAAGGTGTATCCCGGTTAAGCAGGAAACATATTCTTTATTATTCTTAGTATTGATTTCAACAAGTATCATCCCAGTTAATCTGTGAGTAACTATAAAATGTTTACGAATATTGCTGGGGATTGACTCATGTCCCGCACAAAAGATCTGTTCAAATCCTTTCCCCTGGTCCTGTTGATATGAACCCGTTTGGACATACGACGTTTGAAGAGGTTATTAGTAAAGGTCTGGTCACACTGAATGAGGGGGCCCTCACGGAAGGACCGCCTTAACTTCACTCCCCAGGCTCACAGACACTCTGTTTCCCCTCTTCCCTCCCCCGGCCTGTTGTAGATCATGCAGCCAGTGGCGGCCCTTACGGCCAAGGAAACGGTAGCCTAGGGCAGTTCGCCAACGGTAGCCTAGGGCAGTTCGCCGTTAAGTGACACTGATTCTCCCCTATCCATCTGACCCCTGAGAAAGAGACACGTAAGGTACCCCGCAGCGTGAAGGGTTGGGAAAGGGGCTAGTGAACTCGGATCCACCCCGGGAGGGGGGAGTGGAAGTTCCCGCCTGGGACAGCAGCGAGGCGACAGCCACAGTTGGTTATGGAAGCGTCGCACAAGAGTAACTCTCCAGAGACAGCACCTCAACCAAGTTCAGCAGTTCAGGGAGCTCATCTCTCTCATACTGCTCAACAGATTAATTTTGTTACTGTATGCCACTAAGAGGATCTGCGCCAGTGACAACTGTACCTCTTCCTGGAGAGCAAGTGCAGGTTCAGGGGGTCATCCAGACCGCTCAGTCTTCTGTAATTCACCCACCACACGTGCAAACGGCATCATCCTTATCAGAAAGTGAGGAGTCTCAAGACTCATCTGACAGCATAGGCTCCTCACAGAAAACCCATGGGATTCTAGCACGGCGCCCATCTTACAGAAAAAATTTGAAAGACTTATCTTCTGAAGATATACGGGGCAGAAAAGGAGACGGAGAAAACCCTGGAGTCTCTACTGTCACTTCTATGTCTGTTCCGACTCCCATCTATCAGACTAGCACCGGCCAGTACATTGCCATTGCCCCAAATGGAGCCTTACAGCTAGCCAGTCCAGGCACAGATGGAGTACAGGAACTTCAGACATTAACCATGACAAATTCAGGCAGTTCTCAGCAAGGTACAACAACAATTCTCCAGTATGCACAGACCTCTGATGGACAGCAAATACTTGTGCCCAGCAATCAGGTGGTGGTACAGACTGCATCAGGAGATATGCAGACATATCAGATCCGTACCACACCGACTGCTTCTTCGTTGCCACAAACTGTGGTAATGACATCGCCTGTGAATCTTACATCTCAGACAACTAAGACAGATGACCCCCAACTGAAAAGAGAAATAAGGTTAATGAAAAACAGAGAGGCTGCTCGAGAATGTCGGAGAAAGAAGAAAGAATATGTGAAATGCCTGGAAAATCGAGTTGCAGTCCTGGAAAATCAAAATAAAACTTTAATAGAAGAGTTAAAAACTTTGAAGGATCTTTATTCCCATAAAAGTGTTTGATTCTTAGGAAAGAAATATTTTTTTGGACTTGCCTAAAAGTTAGATGGATTTCTTTTCTTTTTAATGGAGTTTTATAAATTAAAAGGTAAATGAAGATTTTTATTTAGGTTTTTGCAACTCAAAGTTGAATATCTCATGCAAGAGATCTGGTGACAGAAGACAAAGTGGGAAATGACCTCGAGGAAGCTACTGGCACAACTGGAAGCTTTAAAACTTATATCGAGAGACAGGAAGTGAACTTTTAACAACTTGAATTTTCTAAATAACAGTAGTTGTCAATAACCCAAAAATGGCAAATAAAATGAAAATTTGGTAAAATGAATTTTTTAATATATCAATTTAGGTTTGTATTTCTTACTGTTTCCTGAAATTTATCTTTTTCAATTATGTGTGTATGCGTGTGCGTGTATTCTTATTTCTGTCAATAGATTCTAAATTACAAATGTAAAGGAAAAACTAATACATAACTAAATATATAAATTATGTATCCTGATTATATACACTTGTTCTATTGACATGTCTTTTAAGTGGGATTTTTAAAGTTTGTTTATTGGATTTTAAAGGGGTTTTGAGAATAAATTATTTTTGAAGCCTTGTCCTAAAAGGCATCTAAGGTACATGAATGGAGTTGTGGTGACTTTCTAACATTTTATTAGAACGGAAGAGAACTATTTAAAAGTTTGACACTTTTAACTACTTAAAAGTTTGACACTTTTAAATCGTTTGTTTTTGGTTACTCTGGGAATGGTGATTTTCTACAAATATATAATAAATTGTGTTTTGATCATATGTTCTATAAGCAGTTCAATGTACATTACTTACTCTGTTTTGCTTCAATAGAATGGAGTGTTTACAGGCCCTTAAAATGATATTAGAGGGTTTTTTAAACCCTCGACAGATGCTTACCAAAGTTTTTCCAAGAGGATTTTATAATCAATTTAATGTAGGGTTTATCAAATTCTAAAATAGTATAGTTATTAAGGCAATTTTATGTTAGAGACTATTTTGTAATGTAGTGAATGGTACCTTTATAAGAAAAGTGACTGCCAATATATTTTTATAGCTAATCTTTATAAATTCTAATGTTGGATTTTTAATGATTATTTAAAATGTTTATATAGTTTGTTTAGTAAAAAAATATTTTACACCTCAAAGTATCATTTTTATATTATGGGAAGTAAAGTTTTCAGATTGGCTAATATTTGAATTGCAGGTTTTATATTCAGTTTAAAGTTCAACACCAGTATTTAACTTCTGTATTCCTATTTGTATACATTTTGAAACTGTACTGCAAAACAGTTGTGCGCTTCTTATGCAATATGTATTATATTGTCTTCTATAAATTAAAGGACGTTTGATACAAAAAAAAAAAAAAAAAACTGAATGAGGGTGTGCTTATGTCCAATATGGCTGAAGTCCTTATAAGCAAAGGAAATTGGACACAGAAGTTAAACCAGAGGAGAAGACAGAGAGAGACATATGGCCATGTGACAGAGGCAGAAATTGAACAACTGCCAGAACACTGCAGACTTTGGAAAAAAACATGGCCTGCCAATACCTCGATGCTGGACTTCTAGACTTGAAACCTGTGAAACAAATTCCAGTTGTTGAGGCCAACCAGTTTGTGACATTTGTCATAGCAGTTATGGCAAACTAAACACATATCAATAAAGCTGTAGTGGCTTCAACAAAATAAAGCTTGACTCTTCTATTTTTCTTGAAGTTGTGATCTTTTATAGGGAAACTGTACTGATTGCATAAATGATAGCTGAATTCATTTTACTTAATAAAATTTCCAGCAAATACCTATGTTAAGACATTGGCCCTACTAACCATAAAATTATATGATATAGGGAAGAATTTATGCATTAATTTTATTTATTATTCATTGATTAAAAATATAATTGGATCTGTATACCTAATCAGTGCCAGGCATTGTTTTAGTTGCTGGGGATACAATAAGGAGTCAGACAAAGAATATCCCTGCTCTTAAGGGCTTTTCATTCCAGTGAGAGGTTTAAAAACTGATAAATGTCTAATGGGACATGCAAAGAAAGTGCTTCAAGAATAAAAGAGATACGTCTTTAACATGGTGGTGTAAGACACACCCTGGAAAAGCGTCCCCTCAGAATCAACTTATAAAAGGTCAAATCCTATGTGCTGGAATCTCTGGAGGATGATAGAGACTGAAGAAGGACTCCACAGATGCTGAATAGAAGAAAAAGAAAAACAAACACAAAAATCAGGTAGGAAATTTGTACCTGGACCCCCAGTCTGGACCCCTCCCACTGACTCAGTCCCCCACAACTTGGGGGTTCACACAAAGGCAGCACAACCCGGATCCCTCCTGCCGCAAAAAATGCAACTGATCAGGAAAGTTGTATTTCCTGACAAATGACATGCAAAAATATAAATATGTAATGTAGGATTAAAAACAATGTAAAGAAGGGAAATGAAGGGAATATGAGAGCAGAGAATATGGATGCTGTTGAAGCTAAGTTGGAATCTTTTCGAATTAACAATTTATAAATAAAGATTGTGTAATAAAAACCCCAGGGTAATCACAAAGTATTTTAAAAATAAACAGAAATGAGACATGGATCAGAGAGATGCATCACAAAAGATCAGCTTTACAGAAAAGGAGGCCACAATAAAGGAAAGAGACAAAAAATATGTCATATAAATATCAAAGGGCAAAATGGCTGAAGTAAGTAACGCCTTTACAGTAATAACATTGAATGCTAATGGAGTAAACTCCCCAAAATACACAGACTGGCAGAATGGATATAAAAGCATCATCTAAACTTTTTGTTTATGAGAGACTCACCTTAGACACAAAGACACAAATAGTTTGAAAATCCAGCATTCTTTCTGGACTTAAAAAAAAGGAAAAAAAACTTAGATAAACAGGATTAGAAGGAAACTTTCTCAACATAATAAAGGACATATATGAAAAAAATAAAAAAAAAAAAACACTGCTAATATCATACTCACTGTTGAAAGACAGGAAACTTTCCCTCCTATACTTAGAAAGTCCCCAAAAATCTACAACAAAGCTACTAGAGCTAATGAATGAGTTAAGCCAAGTAGCAGGGTGCAAAATCAACATGCAAAATTCAGTAGTATTTCTATACAAGAATAATGAGCAATCTGAGGAGGAAACCAAGAAAAAATCCATTTACAGTAGCAACTAAAAGAATCAAATATCTGGGAATAAATTTAGCCAAGGAAGTAAAGGAGATACATATATATATATAAATACACACACACACACACATACATACATGGGAAACTACAAAATTTTTCTAAAAGAAATCAAAGAAGATCTAAATAAATGGAAGGAAATTCCATGATCATGGATTGGAAGACTAAATATTTTCAAGATATCACTACTACCCAAAATGATTTACAGATTCAACAAAATCCCAATCAAAATTCCAAACTTTACTTTTCAGAAATGGAAAAGCCGGTCATCAAATTTATCGCTAGTAAGAGAACCCGAATAGCTAAAATCATCTTGAAAAAGAAGAATGAAGTTGGAAGACTCACACTTCCTGATTTTAAAGCTTATTACAAAGCTACAGTGGTCACCACAGCATGGTACTTGCAGGTGGCACTCTACAAGGTACAGTCACCCTGGAAGACAGCCCGGCAGTTACTTATGAAGCTAAGTATAGAATTACCATATGACCAGGCAATCCCACCAGTAGGGATTAGTTGGGTATTTTCCTTTCCTTGGATGCTCAAGCAAATACATACAATGGTGTCCTAGTTTGCTAATGCTGCCAGAATGCAAAACACCAGAAATGGATTGGCTTTTATAAAGAGGGTTTATTTGGTTACACAGTTACAGTCTTAAGGCCATAAAGTGTCCAAGGTAACGCATCAACAATAGGGTACCTTCACTGGAGGATGGCCAATGGTGTCCGCAAAACCTCTGTTAGCTGGGAAGGCACATGGCTGGTGTCTGCTCCAAGTTCTGGTTTCAAAATGGCTTTCTTCCAGGGTGTCCCTCTCTAGGCTGCAGCTCCTCTTCAAAACATCACTCTCAGTTGCTCTTGGGGTGTTTGTCCTCTCTCAGCTTCTCCAGAGCAAGGTCTGCTTTCAATGGCCATCTTCAAACTCTTATCTGCAGCTACTCTCTCAGCTTCTGTGCATTCTTCAAAGTGTCCCTTTTGACTATAGCAAGCCTGCTCCTTCTGTCTGAGCTTATATAGTGCTCTAGTAAACTAATCAAGGCCCACGCTGGATGGGCAGGGCCAAACCTCCATGGAAACTATCCAATCAGAGTTATCACCTACAGTTGAGTGGGTTGCATCTCCATGGAAACACTCAAAGAATTACAATCTAATCAACACTGATACATCTGCCCACACAAAATTGCATCAAAGATAATGGCGTTTTTGGGGACATAATACATTCAAACTGGCACAAATGGGTTGGCTTAAACAATGAGAATTTATTACCTCACAGTCTTGAGGCCAGGAAAAAGTCCAAATCAAGGAATCATTAAGATACTTTCTTCCCAAAGAATGGCATTCTGGGGCTGGCTGCCCATGATCCTTGGTCCTTGGCTCCTCTGTTACATGGTGTTCTAGTTTGCTAATGCTGCTTGAATGAAAAATACCAGAAATGGATTGGCTTTTATAAAAGGGGGTTTATTTGGCTACACAGTTACAGTCTTAAGGCCATAAAGTGTCCAAGGTAACACATCAGTAATCGGGTACCTTCATTGGAGGATGGCCAATGGCGTCCGGAAAACCTCTGTTAGCTGGGAAGGCACGTGTCCAGCGTCTGCCCCAAAGTTCTGGTTTCAAAATGGCTTTCTCCCAGGACGTTCCTCTCTAGCAAGCTTACTCCTCTTCAGAAAGTCACTCACAGCTGCACTGAGTTCCTTCTCTTTGAGTCAGCTCATTTATATGGCTCCACTGATCAAGGCCCACCCTGAATGGGTGGGGCCATGCCTCCATGGGAATATCTCATCAGAGTCATCACCCACAGCTGGGTGGGGCACATTCCAAGCAAATCTAATCAGCACCAAAATGTCTGCCCTACAAGACTACATCAAAGATAACGGCGTTTGGGGGACACAATACATTCAAACTGGCACACATGGCAATGCACATGGCAACCTCTCCTGGCCTCTCCCTTCTCTTCCAGTTCCATTGATCTTGACTTCTTGCTTCCCAAGGCTTTCTCCCTATCTCTCTGAATTTGATTCTGCTTATAAAGGACTCCAGTAAGAGAATTAAGACCCATTCTGATTGGGTTGTGCCACACCTTAACTGAAGTAACCTCATCAAAAGGTCCTTCTTTCAATGGGTTCACACCTACAGGAATGGATTACATTTGAGGACATGTTTTTCTGGGATACATATTTCCATTTACATTGGGTAAAGCCTATGAGTGCCAAAAACAAATCTCAACATGGATGAGCTCGAAGATAGCATTTTGAGTGAAATAAGTATGCCAGTTTGAATGTACTGTGTCCCCCAAATGCCATTATCTTTGATGTAGTCTTGTGCGGCAGACATTTTGGTGCTGATTAAATTCGCTTGGAATGTGCCCCACCCAGCTGTGGGTGATGACTCTGATGAAATACTCCCATAGAGGCATGGCCCCACCCATTCAGGGTGGGCCTTGATCAGTGAAGCCATATAAATGAGCTGACTCAAAGAGAAGGAACTCAGTGCAGCTGTGAGTGACGTTTTGAAGAGGAGTAAGCTTGCTAGAGAGGAACGTCCTGGGAGAAAGCCATTTTGAAACCAGAACTTTGGAGCAGATGCCAGCCACATGCCTTCCCAGCTAACAGAGGTTTTCCGGACACCATTGGCCATCCTCCAGTGAAGGTACCCAATTACTGATGTGTTACCTTGGACACTTTATGGCCTTAAGACTGTAACTGTGTAGCTAAATAAACCCCCTTTTTATAAAAGCCAATCCATCTCTGGTGTTTTGCATTCAGCAGCATTAGCAAACTAGAACAATAAGCCAAAAACAAAAGGACAAATATTGATCTCACTGATATGAAATAATTATAATATGCAAATTCATAGAGTCAGAAACTAGAATACAGGTTACCAGGGGCTAGGGTGGTAATAGGGAATGGGGAGTTAAGGCTTAATTGATATAGAGTTTTGTTTGGGGTAATGGAAAAGTTTTAGAAATTGCTGGAGGTGATAGTAAAACAACATTGTGACTATAATTAACTCCACTGAATTGTATATTTGAAAGTGGTTGAAAGGGGAAACTTTAGGTTGCATAAAATAAAATTTTAAAACCCATAGAACTGTACAACACAGATAGTGAACCCTAATGTAAACTACGGACTATTTTGTTAACAGTGTGATTATAATAATATCATTTTGCCAAGTGTAACAAAGTTACCATACTAATGCTAAATGTAAATAATTGGGGAAATTGTGTGTGTATCATGGTTGGGGTGGGGTGAGGGTGGTGTATAGGAACTCAGTACTTTCTGCCTGATTTTTCTATAAACCTACAACTGCTCTAATAAAAAATAAATGGAAAAAACCTCAAATTTCAGGTGCTATATATAGTAAAATTTTCTTTATCACTCACATAACAGTCTACTATAGTCTTCCTGTCAGACAGCTTTCTTATAAGCCATGTTTTGGGGATCCAGTTTCCTTTCATTGCATCACTCTGTCCTCTTCATTATGTGAGTCCTGAGGTCTGTATGGGGCTCCCGGGAGGCTGGCACATGGGGAGGCTTTGTGGGCCAGGCCTGGAAATGGCCCATACTTTTCTTGCTCATCTCTCATTGGCTTGCACTGAATCACATGACCATTCCTAATAGCAGGGGTGTCTGGGAGGAGTGGTTTGCTGTATACCTATAATATATATAGGTATACAGGTATACCTATACCTATGATTTGAGTCACCCCAGCAGTTCTGGCACAAGCATATCTATGATTCATCAATTCCACTCTGAGCTATACATTCTAGAAAAAGTACAAGATGTGCAAGGATACATATATAAAACTGCCCAGTGGTCTGTCAACTATGCTGGCAAAAACAAGAGGTAAACTTGGGTGCTCATAAATGGGGGATGGATGATTGAAATGGGGCATATACATACTATGAAATATTGTGCAGTGATCATATGTAATTGACTTAGTTTTATACATAGCAACATGTATAGATGTTAAAAAGTAATATTGGATGAAAAAGCAGATATTACACAAGATTTCTAGCAAAAGTCATTTGTCTAAAGCTTAAAACTAACAAACAGTACTATTTATTTGTCACAAATACATGAGTATATAAATGAACTGTGGAAACTGGAGGAAAAGGGCACATAAAACACAGGAGTGGGTAATTATTGGGGGATGAGCTTGGGGATAGCAATAAAAAAGAGAAAAGAGAGGTATAAAGACTGATGATGAAAATGTCTCATGAATTATTACATATCATCCATTATTTTCTGTTACTCTACAACAACAATGACTTGACCCAAATATACTCAAACACAGAAGGCATCATAAAAGCCTAGTCACTGTTTGAAGATAACAACATGCTAGAGAAACTCAAAGTCACTACAGGGTCAAAAAATATTTATGGAGTCTCTATCCTATGTACAATATGGTCCTTGTCCTTGTAGAATTACAGATCAAGGGTTGAGGTGGCTGGGATGGAGGGGAAGATTTTAAACAAATATGCAAAGTGCAATAAGTGGTAGGGAAAAGAGAAAAGATTATAAGAGATTATGACAGTTTTTAGCAAGCAAGCCTGATTTAATGGGGGAAAGTGGGGGATCATTAGCATAAATTTCACATTTCTGAGGATTGATTATGTAAATGAAGATAGTTGATAAATTTGGAGTAACCAGGAAAAGAGCTGGAAAGAGCATTCCATGTGGTAGAAACCACATGGAAAAAAATATTTAAATGTAGGATACTTGAGAAAATAAAGGATGGGCAGCATGGCTGGACCATAGTGAAAGAGAAGGTGATTGCCTCTGTATTAAAAAGGAGACAGGCTCTATATATTTTGGCTTTGCCATACCTATTAAAGACCTTGGATTTTATTATCAAATTCAATGGAAAGCTATTTTGTGATCCAATTTTTCTAACTCTATTCTAAATATTGAAAAAGTAAAAATGCACCTGGATATTTGTGTAAAAACATGGTCATCATGTTTTTTTCAACAGAGTAAAAATTTTAAAATTAAATTGAAATATTTATCAGTATAGTAGTAGTCAAATAAAGCAGGAAATATCAGTTCCATAGAATACTGTTTAAAAATTTTAAAAGAATGAGGCAGATCAAACCAGCAAATATCAGAACAATGGATAGATGAATGCACAGATGTTAAATAACATAGAACTCTCCCTGCCCCCTCTTTCTCTCAACACACACATCCACATATATCTGCAACAAAAATGAACATGAAAGACACATACCATATTTTTAACAGAATTACTTTTAGGGGGAACGGGCGATTAGAGATAGAGATTAAGAGACGGACTTTTCATATTTTATAATGTATACTTACTTGAAGCATTTACAATAAAAATCCATTCATGTATTACATGATTAATAAGAAAAAGAACAGGAATAAAAATTTAAAAAGAAAACGTAGATTGAAGGAAAAATATAAATTCTTGGAATGTTTGTATATTTTTGGTAACAGTCATGGGGAGGATGACTGTTCTTTAGTACTATTGCTGGAAAAGTCAAAGGGAAATGGACCAATTTTTTTTTATATATATATACTTGAGAGGTGGAACCAACCAATAAAACTTGGTGATGGATTAGTTGAACCAGAGAGAAATGTCAAGAATGGCATCTGGTTTTCAGGAATTAAACAAGGAGGCAGGAGACACTGTGGAATAACATGAAGCAACACCAGAACAGGGCAAATTTGGAAGAAAAAAAATCAAGCATTCACTTACATTTCTGTTAAGTTTGAGATGGATATTTTATTCATCTCAATGGAGAAGCCAAGCAGGCAAGTGTAAAGCTCAGCAAAAAGGTCTGTTCATGTGCTATGAAAATAAGGAAGACTCGACTTTGAAAGCCACAGACCTGAAGTCCACTAACTATACCGTTTTTATTGTTGTTGTTATCTAACCCAGGGATTATATTACTAATATAATTTTTTCATCATTAATATCACTAGTGCCAATGCAAATTTCATTTTCTTTCCTGTACTTAGGTATGTGTATGTGTGTGTATTAGCGTGTGTTTTTAACCATCCAGAAATTCCCTTAGCTTAAAGCTAGAAAAGCTCTGGGTAGAAAACCTCTGACCAAGACATATATATCGTATTATTGTTTACCGAATAAATGCCTACATGAGGAGTCAAAAACTTTCAGAAAAAATTGAAATAAAATTACAAGCCAACAATTATGATGCAGTCCTATTATTTATATGTGGGCAGGGAATCATGACCCTTTAACATTTGCTTTTTTCCTTTCTGTGTGACCATCTAAAGTACTAGTTCCCAAAGTGTGCCCCAAACCAAAAGGATCAGAACCACTGAGGAATTTATTTTAAATTCAAATTCTTGACCCCCACCACAAACCAGTGAATTAGAAACTCTTGGAGTGGTTGGGGTCCAGTGATCTGAGTCCTAACAAACCAACCAAGGGTTCCTCATGTACCCTCAAGTTTAAGAACCACTGTTTGGAAAAAATGATCTTTCATTGGTTTCTTGTTTGGCATAGAAAACCAGGAAACAATTTAGTGTCAAAGATGTAGAGGGCTGGGTTACTGGTGAGAAAAGAAAAGAAAAGAAGCTTATTTCATTAAAATTTAGGCAAAAGTTAACTTCCTTTCTGTGCATGTATTTTGATTGGCACTGACAATGACCTTTTGGAATTGAGGCTCTTGGCACAAATGCTTTAATCTCCTACAGATTTTTGACTTCATCATTGACAGAAGGTTGACATTTTTGATACACAAAGACAAGACTATCTGACCTTTTTGCATTACGATGATTGTCATGATTGGCAGGGCTTGGCCCCTCTTTTGAAGAGACTTGGCACTTGGCATCGCATCCTCAAATCACACAGAAAACCTCCATCCTGTCCTCTATAGCTTGAGCACAACATTTTGCCCATCTGGTGATATCTGTGTGCCTGCGATCCTGTTGTTTCAGTGAGTCTGTGGGTGACTATCAACTCCCTGTTAATGACAATCAGTGTGTAGGTTGACAGCTACCATTCCACTGTCCTTAGCTTGCAGCAAGACTTTCCTTGAACAGTCCTGAGATTTGATTTCAACTCAGCAAAGAGATAACATTGAAACCCTTCATCTGCCACTACATAAATCATATTACCTCTTCGCATCCTACTGGGAAAATAAAGCAGGTGGGAAATAATGCAGGAAATAATTCTTTCATCACTGGTGAAATCCAAACAGGCTAAAAGGTGATGTTTTTATACAACTCACACTACATTGGTCCATCTAAAAATAAATAAGATTTGCAATTGGGTTCTTACAATCAATTTTGTGAAAAGATGTACATATATATATATCTAAAGAGCCAGCTGCTACTAAGCTCCAGCTTATTGCAATCTTATGACAATGACCACATTGTCATATTTTACAAAAAATTGGAATACAGGATTTGAGGTAAAGTACCATCCCATTCCAACTTCCAATGTTTTCAACTAATTCAAATCTAAAACACCGTGCAGGCCTATGTTATATGGGGAAAACAAAACATGTTTGTGTGTTAGACACAACCCTTTGCCCATCAGATTTTGATCATTATTACAGGTTACAGATTGTTTTCAATATAGGTTATAGTTTTTCACTATCTCGTAATGCCCTCTAATAAAAGCCTCTCTTAGCACCATAAATGATCCAAATATTATTTTTAAAGTTTCTTTTTTTATCAAGAAAAACAGAAAAATGAGATTATAAATTCAACTTTACTACCCCTTCCAGAGGCACTTGTGTTTAATGATCTCAGCTGACCAATTTGTGGGCCCCTAAAACACACTGAACCTTCAGCAACTGAAAATAGCCCAAATAGATCTGGATATCCACACTGTTATCATAACTATGATTTAGTCAAGTTCATCATCTCCCAAATCCGGGTGCACACATCCTAAGCAAGGCAAATGTCAAAATGACATAAAATCCATTAAAACAAATAAGGGAAAAATGAATGATCAGAGATCTCAGCATTGAATTCTATCTAATTGCTAAAAGGAAATCTGAACAGTAGGGAACAAAGGGAATTTGTGATGTCAACTGGTTTCACAATCTAAAGATCATAAATATGGGATGTTAGGAAATTGTATAAACGTGATGGAGGAAAGCAAAGGAAAAGTAAAGCAAACAGCTCTATCAATGGTTCCTAAACTTGGCTGCATGTAAGACTCACCTGGGAAGCTTTTAAATCTCCTGTTGCTGGGGCCGTGGGCATTTCTTTGAAGTGATTTGTGTTTTGTTATGTTCTCTACCATCTTTTGTAACCAGATTATCAAAATCAGGAAAGTTTTTTATACAAAGCTGGACATGTAAATGTAAATGATAGTCACTATTTTGATACTTTTGGAAAATTCAATTATTTTGCCCTATAGCTGAAGATGTTTTCCTGTTTTCCCCGGTTTTCCTCCATTTTGGTTGAAATGAATGTTTAATAAAATTTTGGAATGTTTTGCTCAGATTGAACCTAGTTACTGCAAGGCTCTGAAAGAATGTGAGATTTTTGCCTGGAGTTAAATTCTCTGAACTAAACACTTGGGCACTTTTTGATGATAAAATGAAATTAATGCCATTTCCAATCCTAAATAATTTAGGCCAAATAGATTTTGCATGTGATATTTATGACTCATGTATCCTATTCTGTAAAACCTCCCCCAAAGACTCATTAAATCTGTTTTATGTGTTTCTTTCCCAGTCTTGCACTTTCATTAACTGGAAGGAAGAGAATAAAGCCCATTTATACTGCCACCAGACCCATGCCAAGGCCCTTGCTTGACCAATGTCTTCCTAATAAATTGTATGTATTGTAAACAAGTGGTATGTGCCAGCCCAAGGTTTTCATTAATTTTTCATTAATGAAATGCACCACTTAGCATGTTTGACATTTAAAAGATCCACATAAATTTAAACTAGAGGTCACCATAAAGAAGTCTTTTGCAAGTGTCACAGAAGGCACAAGTTAGCAGCTGCTCCACCTCTTAACTCAAATCCTGCCCCAAACCATGTTCAAGTTTACTACCAGCAGATTAATAAAATCTGTAACAAGCAAATGATACTGTGATTAGCTGCTAATGGTATTTTGAAATTTAGTTCTCTACCCCACCATTAAAGATCATTGTGTGTTTTTAATGGTTTCCACTTCAAATTTAGTTCCCTAATGGATAACTTAACCATCATGTATCTGGCAGACATCTAAGTCCTGAAGGCTATAAGCACCTGGGTAATTAAGCCATCCCCCTACCCCCGCACCCTACCCTACCCTACCTCCGGCAATATATAGCTTTCACCATGTATTTCAGTTTTCCAGAAAATAAACCTGTTAATAAAATGATGCAGCAGAAAATTACTCCACTTTCAAACTATTGTTAAAAACCCTCTAACAACAGGAAATCCAAATACCTGTATGATTTGAAAAGCTCAAAGCTTTCATGCCAGAGAATTCCCAGCAAAGTGAAACATAACTAGACTTAAAAATATAAAATTTTGAAAAAGAATCTGATTTCCTGTCTCTCTAGATCAGCTTAAGAGTTAAGCTCATCCAAAGCATATTAGTTCTACAGCAACACAACCCTAGACCCTTCTAACTGATACAGATAGACAGTTGTCTTTCCTACCCAATCAGGATGGACTTAGCATCCTGGTGGCATTGAGTTTCCAGGGAAAAATGTATCTATCTAGAGTTCTTTCAAGCTGAAGAAGAAAGAGGCTGACAGAAAATGACTTTTCTCCCAGGGTACATATTTTCAATATAAAATAAAAGCACATCTAAAAAGGACAGTATTGCTCTATTTCCATGTTGGTCAGAAAGTTGGGCACAATTATAACTCCACAAATATGTATTATGTTCATATTCTGTGCCTGATAACATGTTAGGCACAGAGAGCACAAAAGAGTATAAGAACTGCTCCTAGCACCAAAAAACTCTTTGACACATAATCAATCCATGTTAAAATAATCAGGTAAGTGCAGTGACAAAGGCAAGAATGTAGCATTCTTAAACAGTTTCTCTGAGCCATACAGTTCAGTTAATTCATTTCTTCATTGTTACAGATTAGATGCTGGTTGCTATCCTCCTCTTCTGGAGACTCTCAGTTTCATCCTATTTCATCAAACACAAAATATTCCAGAAATTGCTCCCAGATATACATCACATTCCTGCATAAATAATTTAGCAATGAATGAAAAAAGAAAATAAGATGTAAAATCGTTGTCTAAAAGGAGCAACATCCCTTGTGCAATTCTTTCATAAACATCATTGTTGAACCACAGAGCTTTCCTTTTGATTATAAGCTGACAATTTTCCATCCCCAAGCATGTTTCAAGCATGTGTCTCTCTTCTGGTGGTCCTTTGGGAGCCATCTTTATTTCTTTTTCTCTTTCAATCTGTCATCGTTGACTTTTTTTTACCTAGAGTTTATTACTACACCCAAGTGCACTCCTCAGTGATACTGCTTCAGAGAAGACACTGCCTCCCTAGCCTTTTCTTTCCTTGCTATTCCTCAAAATAAGAACACAGAGCATTTCTATTTTTATAGTACCTCTGCTAATCATTTAGTGAGGCAGACTCAATAACAATAACAATGAACCTGTCTCACCCTAATAAATTCTCCAATTCCTTGGCCCTGCCTCGGAGCCATGTCAGGGCCAGGAGAAAATAGTCCAAACAAAACCCTGTACTGATGGTCCCCACAAAAGGAGGGCTGGCACTTCAGTACAGAGCTTAAAGCAAGACTTATTAAAACCTCCATCTGTTCCCCAAACATCTTTTCATTGTCTACTCTTTTACTCACTCCAAATATTCTTATGTCTCTCTTTCAAATAAAGGGAAAAAGAAACAACTCAAATTCCAGGGTGTTTGGTTTTTCTTTCCAATCACCTCATCTCTTTCCTAATAATTTATTATATAACTATACATTACCTTTAAGTCTCCCCACTCCACTTTTATTTTGGCTAAGTCTTTAATACTGGATACCCCCAACACACTTTCATTTATATTCCTCAATGTCAAATTCACCAAAGTTGAACCCTGCCCCAAATCCCTGGCCCTTTCCCAGGTCTTGAAGACTCCTTCCTCTTAGAAAGCCCCACCCCATCCCATCTTACACCAGACATGCATGGTATGAGGCCAATGGGAAAGAAGTACAAACTGGATGCAATTCAAATATAGCCAACTTCCATGCATCCTTTCCAAATGAAAATTACTTAGATCAGATGGATTCCATACCCATTTCTCCGTAAGTCGTCTTATTCTCTGATAGGATAATTTCATTTATATAACTATTAATAATAAATATAACAGACATGCTTGGTTTCATGTATGTATTTAAATTTTCAACTTTTGATGACAGAAACCTGAAATATTAACCCAGCAGCTACAGAGTTCGATTTTTCAGCATCCTCAGTCATTCCTAATAAGAGTGTATAGCAACTACCAGATATCCTTGCCCATAATTTTAAAAATCCCCTGCAGAACTTATCAATGCATATTAGTAAAAAGAAAAATAGAAGGATTGCCTAAAAAACTCATGGAAGTGAAGGCTTATTGTTGATGCAATAAAAAACATCACTTCTGTTGGTGTTCTGAACACAATTTGAAATAAAACAAAGTAGTAGAATAGGAAATGCAAAGTGTTACGGTTATTGTTGTTTAAGCTACAGGATGTAGCTTAGTGTGGAAGTCTAGGTTTTACTGTTAAATGACTCAGAATTAGGCAGTTTACTTCTTCCCAATGCAAAATATCACTAGTCTTGTGTGGGGAGTCTGATTAGGAAGGTTTACAAGAATGAGGATCAGAAGAAACCCTTTAAACCCAACTGCCAGCTTGCTTCCAGGTGTTAAAAGGGAGAAGCTGAACTGAGCTCATCCTGAACACATGAACCAGGTAAGTTGCTACCAGCAGAATGGGAAAGGGCATAGCCAGCAGTCTTTACTGGAAGTCCCTCTTCATGAAAATCAGTTATTGCCCCTATGGTGGCTTTAAAACAAGTTCACAAATGCTTTGGTACCTTTGCTCTCTGGAGTCTATATCCTTTCTCTTTGAATTTGGGTTGACCTGGTTGAGTCACTTGTGCACAACAGAAGATAGTGGAAATTGTGCTGAGTGACAAAAGCTATGTTTAAAAAAAATTCATGTAGCTTTCATCAAGTTGTACTGGGAGACTCTCTCCAGAAGAAGCCAGCTACCATGAAAAAATACTGAAGCTATGGTGAAGAGGTCGCATATAGGCCCTCTTTGGGCAGCCCCAGCAGAGCTCTGAGCCAACAGCCAGTCAATTGCCATCCACATGAGTGCGCCATCTTGAACATCCACATCAGCTGAGAATCTAGATGCCTGCAGCCCCAGTCTACACGTGACAGCAACCACATAGGAGACCTCAAAATTATGAACAAAATAAAATGGTTATTTTAAGTCACTACTTTTGGAGGGTAACTAGTTACTTAGCAATATAACCAGTATACCTCCAAACGAATGAGGAAGGAGTCAAAAATGATGCAAAAACAGAGGAATGGAAGAAACAAAACAAACATAACAGAAAAGAAGATGGAGGAGGAAAAGGATGGTTCATATATTTGTTATTTATGGTTTGCCAAATTCAGCTCTGTTGATATGAATGCATCTCATTTCTGCTTATAACCCCCTTCTTTGAAAAGTATATATGTTTTTCAGTTACTTACATTATGGGTAAATCATTTTTGCTGTGATAAAGACTAAAGGAACCCCTCCCAAAATCTTCCATTATTTCTATTTTTTCAGCAAAATTCCATCATCTGTACAAAAATGGAAATTAGGCAGAGATGATTAACTGGTCAAGTGAAGTGTCTAGCTCAGTTGTGCAAAGATCATTTTGATAATAGTGAAAATTATAGTATTGCCATCAGTGTATTAGTATATACTCAGAACCAAGTTTTGGTCTTTAAGCTATAAATATATAGTTCATATCTTGATCACCAGCCTGTAAAATAAATACTATCATCCCCATTTGTAAAATGAGGACACTCATTTGTATCTGTTATTTTTATTTTGCAAAATTCAGTTCCATTGATTTGGATGCATATCATTTCTAATTCTAATTTGCGTCTTTGATAAGTACTATTTTTTAGTCACATACATGTACAAATCATTTTTGATGTGTTAAAGGCCAATGGATGAGAAGTAAATTTCCTTTGGTCACATAGCAATGTTAAAAATCATACCCACATGTAACTTGCCCCCAAATCCATGCTCTCCCACCACCCAGCACTTTCTTTAACTATCTAACCTTATTTGGATTCCTAGTTCTTCATCCTCAAGAGCCTGCAATACTATCATGATATGCATGGAGATTGAAAGCAAGATCATTGAGCTCTGGTTGAATGTGTAGTGTTATTAAACATATTACCTGCCCTACAAAAGGTCCAGACCAATAAAAGGACAGCATAATGTAAATATACGTGCAAAACTATGCATTATGACTCAATTATGGAAAATGACCCGTTTGCAGAGAAGCACACAGAAAAACATGCATGGCCATTCAAAACCATTAAGAATGCTGGCTTTGACTCTTAATAAGCATTATAAACAAGCTCCTGCCAAACCGGAAAGCAATCTAACATCTGTTTTTTTACCTCTCTATCTCATTAATATCAAGTTCAGGGATATTTCCAAATAGATTTTCTTGTTTTGTTTTACATTTTTATCTCAAGTATAGACATTTTGAAGTTTGCTCTGTAATGGAACTCTTAAAAGTATGTAGAAATTTCAGTTGGTTGTGAATCTTTACTATTTTTCATTATTTGAGAAGTTCTCACATTTTATCAGTCTAACCACTGGTGCAAGGAATGTTTATATTTAACTTAATGTACATTTAGAATGAAATTAATAAACATTAATATACTGGTACATAAATGTATAAATAGCTATGGTATTAAAATATAGATGTACATGAATAATATGCCTCTTTTCAGGATAAAGGTCCAGAGAGATGCCCATTTCTAACTCAGACCCAAGAGAAACAGTATTTTCTGTATCTAAGAGTACAGCTATTAGAATCAAGTCACCCTTGATTAAAAACGTTTCTGGTTTAATAATGTATTTCCTCTCTAACAGTAGTGGCTACTTGATTATTTTACTTACTCATGCATATCTTCAGTTTCCTCATCTGCATTAATCTACCTTTTAGAATTTTTCTGAGGCTAAAGTAAATATGATAATGACTGTAAGAGACTCAGCACTTGTAAGATCTGCCCAACTGAGGCAAACACAGCCTGGCGCTGGAAAGAAGAATTCAGTTAGAATAGTTGACAAATAAGTGGGAGCCACAGGTAGAGGGGAATGTGCATGCTCTTTCAGCTCTTCCTATGGACACTACTGGGCACTCCCAGAAATCTCTGATGAGAGTACTGAGAAAGTATTCATTGTGGTACCGGCTTGTGAGAAGAAAGTGGTAGCCACAGCAGAAAGACAGGAACTCCACCTGGACCCTTCTCCCTGTCCCCACTGTGGAACAAAAGCCTTAATCAGAGGGTGGAATGGGGCAGGGAGTGAGGGTGGGGGCTCAGGTCAACTAATGTTGTTGTCTTTATGGCCCTGGTGAAGACCCATCATGGCAACAGAAAGGGCACAGGAAATTAGGGGAGAGAAGCAGGAATGCTGGTGGTCAGAACAACAGCTAGGAGAGGGCAAGAGCAGGAAGGCTACATCCCAAGACCTCAGGTCACAGTGATGTTTAACCAGAGTAATGAAGAACATCCCACCCCCAACTCCTTTACCAGGCTAACAAATGTCAAGTAAAAGTATCAGTGGAGTACTGCTGGGAGAGTTGTAAAAGCAGAGAGAGATACCCTCTCGGTTACAGCACAGCACAACAAAAAGACCTAAAGCAGATGATGGAGAAGCCACTGAGAAAAATCCTCTCACAAACCAGCCTTGCCCTAACCATAAGGTGTTTTAGAGGAGTTTGCAGCTTATGGTGTTCTGAGGGTAACCATAATACCAATAAACCTTCAACTCAGCACAATTCTGGAATAGATTAGCCAAAGTCCCAAAACTAGAGGCCAAGCAGAAGAAGAAAAAGCAGGCCAATTTCCAGGAATCAAACCAAGTCCCATATTTTAATGACAACAAACACATGAAGCAAATGAAAAGGCAAGAAATAAAAAATGCACTGCCAATTAACAAAATAATCAACAGACTCAAATTTAGATATGGTGCAGATGTTGGAATGATCTGGTAGGAAATTGAAAGTAACTATAAAAACACATTCAGACTCTAAAGGAAAAAAATTGAAAATATGCAAGATAAATGGGTCATATCAACAGTGATTTGGAAACTGAGAGAGAATCAAATGGATATGCTAAGAAAAAAACATAACAGTAACAAATGAAGAATGTATTCAAAGGGTTCATCAGTAGCCTTGACACAGCTGAGGAAAGGATCAATGAACTGGAAGACAGGTCAGTAGAAACTTCCTAAACTGAAACACAATGAGAAAATAGAGTGGCGTGGGAAACAAAACCAAAAACGATAAAACAGGGGATCCAGGAGCTGTGAGACAATATCAAATCGTCTAACATATGTGTAATTTAAATCTGAGAAAAGAGAAAAATAGCAAGACAGATGAAATATTTATAGAATGAATGGCAGAGAACTTTCAAAAGTTAATGACAGACACGGGATAACATATCCAAGAAACACCATGTAGCATAAAAATCAAGAAAACACAACAACAAACAACAAAATAGACCAGTCATTCCATATTCAAACTGCAGAAAATAAAAGACAAAAAGTAAAGCTTAAAGGTAGAAGGGGAAAAGAAGAAGAAGAAAGGCAGGAGAGGGGGGGAGGAGAGGGAGGAGAAGAAGAAACCTTCACACACAGACAGTTAAATTAAGGATTACAACAATCTCTTTTACAGAAGCCACTGAAGCCAAAAGGCAATGAAGTAACATCTTGATAGTGCTCAAAGAAAAAAAAAAATTGGAAAAACTGTCAAATCAGAAATCTAAACCACTTTTAAATGAAATGAAACCTAAAAAAAATTCAGACAAACAAAAACAGAATTCATGGCCAGCAAACTTACATTACAGGAAATGTTAGAGTGTTCAAATTCTACAAGAAGGAATATGATACCAGATGGAAGCCTGAGTGTACACAAAGATATGAAGAGCTATAAAAATGGACCAATTAGAAATATTATTAAAATCATTTTCTTTCAACACAATCACCCAAAAATCCTCAACAAAAAGTTGATTGTACAAAATCCTTAACAAAGTACTAGCACATCAAATCCAGCTAGACATAAAAAGGATAATGCATTATCACAACTGGAATTTATTCTAAAAATTCAAGGCTCATTGAAAAATCAATCACTATGTGTTTCCCATGGGGGACAAGTAAATAATTCTGACACAAGTACAACTTTTAAAGGAATTGAACAGTTAAGTAAATAGATGGCAGATAGTGGGAACTAGAGTTCTTACTTGTGGAGGAGGAGTTTACAAATATACAAAGTAAAGAGGCAAGCTGTATCTGTGTGCTAATGGATTAGAGTTGGAGACATCAATATCAGCTCATGTTTAGCTTAACATAGATACGGACGGTAACATAAAAATATTTACAGATATGTTTATGTACATATGTTAGTATTACACAGATATATTTCTTTGCTCTGTCAGCTGAGAGGACCTAGAGCAACAACTCCATAGAAGCAGTGAACACACACAGAGTCCAGACTTTGGTTCCTAATAGCTTTCTCCAATAAAACAAAACAAACAAGGGCTTTTTGGAGAAATGGCTGATTCTAGGACTGTGGCAGAAGATGTATAAGGTGGACCTGGGGCAACTTCTAGTGCCAGAAAAAAAAAGGAAGCACTGGGGCAGGGGGTAGGGGAGACAAAAATATATCAATAGAGATTTGTTTAAGGGACATAGGAACCAACTGAAAGTGCATGCAGTAGCCAAAGCTGAAAAAATTTTAGGAAAAAAATAAATATTGAATAATAATTCAAAATATGAAATAAATATCCAGGAGTCAACACTGAGGAAAATAAGTGATTGAATAAATAAATAAATGCAGAAGATTAGGCAAATCTCCCTTGCAGAATAATTCCAAATAATTGATAGATATTCTGCTTTCAAAGACGTGAAGCATAACAACCCATGCCTTAAATATGGGATATAAGTAACAGCCTTCAGAGTCCAGTATGGTAATGGGGGGTGGGGAGTATAGTGAGTGACTTTACAGGAGATAAACTCGTCAAACACTACCTCAGCCCGGTGATTAAGCCTCACATCAACTGTGATGAGTCATGTTGATCATATGTATCCTTAATATGATTTGATGACAATGGCATGCTGCCTCTGGTCTTTCTCCCCAAAACCCATAAGTCCAGTCTAATCGTGAAAAAAACATCAGAGAATTTGCACGTGAGGGAAATTTGCAAATACCTGATCCGTACTTCTCAAAACTATCAGTCATCCAATTAAAAAAAAAAAAAAACAGAAAGAAAGGAGAATCTGAAAGACTGTCAGCCAAAGGACACATGGCCACTAAATGGAAGTGGTACCCTGAACACAATTCTGGACATTAGGTAGAAACAGCAAATCTGAATAAAGTATGAACTTTACTTAATAACAATTTATGACTATTAGCTCATTAATTATGATAAAACTGAGTATGGATTACATTCTGTATAGTCTTCACAATTTTTCTGTAAATGTAAAACTACTGTAAAGTAAAGAGTCAATTTCAAAATAGGGAATATATTTGTAACCTTGAGTTAGACAAAAAAAAATTTAACCATGAACAAAAAGCATGCCCTCAAAAAGAAAAATATTTATAGGTTTTACTTCATCAAATTTAGAATCTTTGCTTTTTGAAAGACCTGATTAAAAGGATAAAAAGACAAGTTATAGGCTGGGAGAAAAGATTTGCAAATCACATTTCTGACAAATGGCATATATCTGTAATAAATGAAGATGTTTCAAAACTTAGCCGTAAAAACTATTAATTTTTAATAAATTTTTTAAATGGGCAAAAAGCTTACAGACACTTCATTGGAGAACATACAGCGATTTCAAATAAGCATAGGAAAATATGCTCAACATTTCATAACGAAAATGAAAGTTAAATCACAATGCACCAATTAGGAGTTAGAATAGCCAAAAAAAAAAAAAAAATTGAATAACAACAACAACAACAACAATAAAAATTATCCACATGTTGGCAAGGATGCAGAGCAACTGGAACTATTATACATTTCTGGTAAAAATGGAAAATGGAAAAACAACTTTGGATAACAGTTTAGCAGCTTCTTATAAAGTTAAATACATACTTACCATACAGTCCAGCAATCCCTCTCCTGGGCATTTTCCCACAGAAATTAAAACTTGTATTTACACAAAAACCTGTACACAAATATTTAAGTGAGCTTTAATCATAGTAGGTAAAAAATGGAAACAATTTCCAATATCAATCAGCTGGTGAATAAACTCTATACTGTACTATGGTATAATAATACTATTCAGGAAACCAAAAAAAAAAAAAAAAAAAAAAAAAGAAAAGGAAAAAAGGAATAAGCAATTGGTTCACATTAAAACATGGACCCATCCCAAATGCATTTTGCTAAGTGAAAGAAGCCATACTTTTATATGACATTCCAGGAAAAGCAAGACTATAGGCCAGAAAACAGATCAGTGGCTGCCAGGAATTGGGCATGTGGGATGGGGTTGACTAAAAAGTGGCATCAGGGGAATTTCAGGGGTGTTGGAAGTGCCTTCTATGTTGACTCTATGTGTATGGTGAATACCATACTCTATGATTTTGTTAAAATCCATAGACTAGTGCACCACAAAGAGTGAATTTTATCAAATGTAATTTTTTTAAAATACATAAACCTATGGCTAGAAAGATATTGAACTCCTTCACTTCTCTTAGAAAATACTGCAAAAGATGATCTTTTTATTAAAGAGTCTATGTAAAACAAATTCCTGATTGTCATTTGGCTGTAGTGGCCAATTTTGTACAGCAAAGAACAAATCTGCTTAAAAGAAACATATCATTATTTCAGAAAAGAGGAGTTTAATGTCAGGATCTCCATGCTTCATTTAAGCACAAATTCAAAATAGTCCTATATTATTCAGTCTGCAGTCAACAATCTGTTTTAGTGAGTGGTTCTGACTTTCCACTCCAGTCATGGACAAGTTTTGTTTTACTTTGTCAAAATTACAATCTGTGAGTAAAATATGGAGAAAAGTATGACCTAGTTTTCTCTTAGTGCCACACATTTCATCTTTTGACTATAATTATTTTATACACCAGATATTATCACCAGATATTATCGGGTGAATTGTGTTTCCCAAAATTCATATTCAAGTCCTAACCCACAGTCCTGTGAATGTGAATTTATTTGAGAATATAGTCTTTGAACTTGTGATTAGTTAAGATGAGCCCAAGTTGGATTCGGGTGGACCCCAACGCCACATGACTGGCATCCTTATAAGAAGATGGAAATTTGGAGACAGACACAGAGAGAAGACAGTCATGTGACAGAGGCAGAGGTTGAAGTGCTATAGCTGGGAAAGCCCAGAAACACCTGGGATTTCAGGCAAAATACCAGAAGCTAGGAAAAGGCAGGGAAGGATTCTCCCTACAGGTGCAAGAGGGAGCATGTCATCCGCTGATACCTTGATTTTGGAAATCTAGCTTCCAGAATTGTGAGACAAGAAATTTCTGTTATTTTCAGCCATCAGATTTGTGGTATTTTGTTATGGTAGCCCCAAGAAGCTATGATACAGAGTAAGGTATATATTAGTTGGTTATATAGAGAGAAATATTATTGTCCTTTAAAAAAGCATCAAAGTTAATCCTATTCTTTGTTAACCCTTAGTAAATATTTATTTGTAATAATAAATATATTGGCAACAAAATTGGGAAAAATGAAATTTACTATAAACAAGCTGCATAAAATTTAAAGGCAATATAATTAACTTTCTATATCATAGCATGTAGTTAAAATCTAAAAGTGTTTGTTGGTACTGCAGGGGGATGAGGGAAGTGTATGGGATGGATAATTCATTAAAGTCAATGAGAGTTTATCTACAGTGTGTTACTACCATTATGGTAATATAATAATCCTATACTCTCTATACCCATATAAAAGCAAACATGAAGATGTATATTTACAATATGTTGAGATTTAATTAGACTCAGGTACTTATGAACTACCTTCTGATCAGAGTGAAAAAAACACTAAAAGAATGGAATGGGCAAGTATCATTTTTAGAAAAATGTGCTGTAGGAGTTTAGAAATATATTTATTACAAATATTAAAAACACTGATAGAGCTGACATTTCTAAATCTAAATGTATCAGACAGCGGTTCATGAGAAGGAGGATGTTCTAAATTCTAAGACAAGAACACTAATAAAAATCGAGACAATGAATGGTTTAACTTCCATGCAGCACATACAGCCATAACCACTAAGTCCAACAAACCAATTTATAATGGATCAATCATATATATATGGTAATAGGTATAGAATCCTGGTACCCTGGTATGATGGTGGATGGAAGTAAGCATTATCTCTGACAAAACATGCTACTAACTAGCAAGGAAAAAATAAAAAAAAAACCTACAGATAGAGTTAAAAGCAGCCAAAAGATTGGAGTCAAAATGTGCAGTACATCAGCTTGTGGAAACAAATTTTGATGTAAAAGGAAGCCAGCTAAGAATACTTTATTAGCATAAGGCCCTGGCAAATATATTTTAATAAAATCCAACTCACTTCCTAATTAGATCACATAAGTAAAAATGTTTGCATATTTATGGGCTTTCAATGAGTTGGCAGTAAAGCAAACCTAATAAATCATTTGCAGAAGCAACACAATTGTGCACAAGAAAACATTTGTGTGTGTGTGTTTGCATCTCAATTCCATCATTACAGAACATCCCTACTGCCATAGCAAGCTTTGCCTTGGATCTGACAAGTTGAGCAAGCTTGAGCAAGTACCTGATGAACAGTCAGATGATGATGATGATGATAATGATGATGATGATGATTTTGTCATTTTGAGACAATTTAAATGAAGGTAGGAAAAGAGGGAAGGAATGTAAAGGAAACTTGAGTCATAGAACAGCAACAAATATAGCACCATTAAGAGTCATATAGAGCTGCTCTGAGATGCTTCCAGGTTAAATGGATTTTTTTTTCTAAAAGTGAATGAGATACCTTGGATGAATTTGTAGGATAATATCCTAGGTATCTACATGTAATTCAACAACATTTTAGTAATCAAATCTCTATTCTTCTACTCTGTCTTTTTAACACATAAATTTTGACACATATTTATAACATATATAGAGTAATAAATGTGGTCATTTATACCCTTGTTTATTTCAAATCCTCCTCCCTTTCCCACACAAGGCAGAAAAAACAATACGTGCGAGGCCCCTTAGGGTGTTTGTGAAACAGATAGAAAGCCTGTGTGGTTGGAGCATAATGACCCTATGGTTCATTATGGTAAGCAGACAAAAAAGTGGTGGTAGACAAAAAGTTCAGAGAAGCGGCTTTGGAGGCTAGGGTAAGGACTATGGATTCTAAGTGTAGCGTAAGTCACTGGGGACTTTTACACAGGAATATGACATAGTTTACATTTGTAAATGATAATCCTGGCTGCTACATGGTTTATGCACTCTAGATAGGCACAAGTGGAAGTAGGAAGCCAAATTACATTAGCCCAGAAAGGGCGGAGATTAGTGTAGAAGCAGTAGATGTGGCAAGAGTGGTAACATTTGAAGGCAGAGTTCATAAAGAACTGAATGATCCATTTGTTTTAATTCACACTGTTGATCTGACTTAAACGCTGCTTCTAAAATCTATGTCTACCTAAACTCCATATACCCATCATCATCAAGCTCAAATTCCTCTCTATGTTTCCACATCAGATCTCCCCATTCCACAATGACCACATCTCCTTCTAAACTCATAATGTTTTTGTTCTTTATCAGAATTTCTCAAACTATTGATAAAGTCCAACAACTAAAGACCACCAAGAACAAATTTGAAGTCCAAAAGTTAGGACTATTAAGTTACTGAAACAAGGGCGAGTACTCAAGGAGAAATAAAGAAAACCTCACCAAACAAAGAGAAAGATAAGATTATTATAGAATTTTGAAAAAGGGTAGTGTGTTGGTAAATTTAAACAAAACAGTATTTTATTGGGAACAAAACAAAGTAGCCCTACATGTAAAGGATTAACATCAGGCCTAGGCTGAGAAGTGGTACTAGGGGTCCTGTTTCCTTGGAAACTACGAGTTGGAGAAATGTGGTATTTTGTCCGAAAACCTTTTATCATGCTGCTTCTCCACATGAAAGTGACCCAAATAGCTTAGATCTTTCATGCAAGAACAGAATATTCCATTGTCACTGATATGATTTAAAATAGAAAAAAAAATTATGATAGATCTATGATTTTGGATGTTTCTCAGGACTATGTCATTTTGTTAATGAAAAAAACAGTTTTGAGAGATTTATACTGGGTACCATCTAGTATTCAATGAGAATTTATTGGTCATCTTTTTCTGGGGTAGGGAAAAGAGGTGCAGGTTATATTTTTCTTTTAAAATTGATTTTAAAGTAGTAAACACATTGTAGTTCTTCTACTTATGTGACAATACAGATTTAAGAAATAGTGAGATATGCTAGGAAGCTGCATGCTGGATTGCTGGAAGCATGTACTTGTGACATTGACCCTCAGGCTCCTAGGTGGTCAGTATTTCCCCACTGAACATCTCATTGTGTATTATCTATTCCAGACATTTCCAAAAGAAAATTCTCAGATCCACAGTATCCACATCTCTTGGGAAAACTATTAAGAATATGCAAACTTGGGTCCCACTGTTCAGTTACTGAGTCAGAATCTCCAGGCCTGTAATTTTCAATCTTGAATATTTAAAAAGTTCCCCAGAATTACTGGTCAATTTGGTATCCTTTATCTGTTCTGTACTTTGTATTAGTTTACCAGGGCTGTTATAGCAAATTACCACAAACCTGTGGGTTTAGAAAAAGAGAAATTTATTCTTTCCTACTTCTGTAGGCCAGAAGTCCAAAATCAAGGGCCAAGCACCCTCTAGAGGCATGATGGGAGAATCTGTTCCTTGCCACATACAGCCTTTGGTGGCTGTCAGCATCCCTTGGCTTGTGGTACCTCTTGACATCCCTTGGCTTGTGGTACCTCTTTCTCCACTCAGGCATCACATCACTTTCTCCTTTGTGTGTGTCTTCTCTGTGTGTCTGAATCAAAATTCCTTCTGCTTCTCTCTTGTGAGGATGCATATGATCGCATTAGAGCCCACCTGAATAATCCAGGGAAAAACCCTCCTCTCAAAATCCTTCACTTAATCACACTCCTTGCCATATAAGGCAATATTCACTCCTTTGCCACATAGGGTTATATTCACAGTTTCCAGAGATTAGAATGTAGAGGATCAGAGAAATGTTGTAGATATAAAAATGGGTATGTAAATGCAAATCGTATTCACTATTTATAAAACTACAGCCATTGGACTATTTAAAGCTTATTGTATTTTTGTTATTTAAATGATAACTTGATCATATCACCCTTAGTCACTTTTCTAAGAATATGCTTTGTGCTCTTATCTTAATTCAGTCCAATATTAGATTTCATAAACTATCTCTATTGTTCTGTCAATACATGCTTTAATACTTATTTGGGAAATTATTATATATAACTCATAATTTGCAATTACACAGTTATTACTTAATACACACCAATGTGCTTGCTCTGTCCATAAGTTGATTGTTTATAAGTGGTGAAGCACTTGTACAGTAGACTACTAAAACAATGGTTTATTTCTTTCTTACATTCACATCCAACACAGTGTCAGCCACAACTTCTTCCATGTCTTATTTATTCTGGGACAGAAATACAGCAACCACTCTTAGGATCATATGATCTTGCAGTAGAGGAAAAAGAGAGGCAGACTCAAAGAATGGTTTCAAGGGTTTCTACTTTAACGTGGCACACACATCTCCTCACATTCCATTGAGCAAAGGGGTGGGCCATGGGCAATTCAGATGTCAACTGGGCAAGGTGGGGGTACAGGCATGTGGAGCAAGTGGGATTGGGGGGTAGGGTAGTATGATCCTCTGACAAGATGTTGCATATCTGTACATACTTCTGGAATAATAACTCAATCAACCACATCTAACTCAGGCTCTTTGCAGTTTCAGTGGTGCAGGAGAGAGAATGATATTGCCTCAGATAACCCTGCTTACAAAGTTTTTTCCCCTTAATGTGTTTCCATTAATGTAATTTAATGTATTCTCTCTAATAACCAAAGGCTTGGCCCAGTTATCTGAGTTCTGACAGTCTTGCTGTGCTACATTACAAGGGAAAAGGGTATGCTTAGTGGCATGTTTTTACATATGTATTTAACATATTACATATATATTTTGCATATATATTACACATTTTATATAATATTACATATATATTATATATATATAATATATATATAATCCATGGTATAGAACTTCACCTCATCAGAATGTCATACACATGTACCCTCCCTTGCTTGCTAGAGTTCTCATCCAATTTATTTACCATTGAGAAGTCCTAGGGTGGTGGGAATGTTTTTCATTGTTCCACCCTCCATTCTTTATTCTTATCTTTAGCTCATATAATTTTATGTGAGGCAATAAACAAGCACATGAAAAAAATTATTAAAAGAATCCCATAAAAATTAGACCATTAACTAAGGAGCAACACTGTGGCAGGTTACAGTTCTAATGATGGAAGGTGTGATTAAAAAAATAATTCAATTCTATAATACACTAGTAAAAATCTATTTCTCTCCATGACCAACTTAGCACAGATCAATAAATACTCACCAGATACCTGTGGATATATACTGCAGAAATGCATTCAACTTCTAAACATTAGAAACATCACAGCAGGATTGCTTAATGGAGTAGCTTTCTCTAAGTCTCTACATATAGCACAGCAGGTGATGTTAGACCAGGTAAGAATTAAACAGAATAAATTGTAAAATGTACTATTAATCCCCACTGACCATGATCTCCTGGTTAACAAAAGAAAGACAAATTAGGCCAAATGTTCTTTAACTCAAGGGTGATATTTCTAGCTAAATAGTGCCTTTGGTTCAGATATGGCATTAATCCTTCTATAGAAAAGCACCAAAGTCTTTTTAGGGAAAATAAGTAAACAGTATACTTTTCCAGGAAATATTTTTGTAGGGTGTCATTTTTCAATTTTGGAGTTTGAGGAAATGCAGTTAATCATGTAACAATTTTATATATCAATAGTGAGCATTTATAAAATTATTTAATATTTCCCAAATATTAAATTAAGACAAACTGCTGTCTGCAGTGCTCTAATTACTCATGGCAAGATGGGAAAGATGTAACTAAACAGAAGCCTGTAAGAGAAAAACATAAGAGAACTGTTGAATTAAAGTTCAATGTGTACCAACAGTATGATACAGTGGTCAAAATTTGATGAAATCTTATATTGCAATAATAGAAGCATGGGTGCCACAACAGGAAGCAGAAACTTTTGCTGTACTCTAGGATAGTCAAAATGCCTGTGGTATAGTGCTTCATTCTGGGCATGTGGATCATATATAAGAGGAACATTCAAAGTAAAAATTAAAGATCTTACAGAATTCAGAAGAAGAGAAAAAGGATGACTGAAGTTCTGAATCATGTTATATTCATTTGCTTAAGAGAAAAGAACAGGCAAGGACATGTGTTATAGGAACGTTTGAATGAGTCACATACATTAAACTAGAAAAAGAGTAGATTTGGACATAGGGCCGAAAGATGATTTCTTCAAGTTATTAAAAGGCTGCTTAGGAAAGACTGATTAGACTTACAAGGTGTGTCTTCAAGGCAACAAAATGAGGTCCTTGGTAGTAGTTAGAGATAATTAGATTTTGATCTTTGCATTAACTCAGAGAAACATCTAGCAATTAAACTAATCCAAAACACAACAGTGAAATTATCATAATGTCAGGCATGAAGGAAAAAAAAAGTCTTTCCCAACTTCTGAAGGATATGAGAAAAATAGTCTGTTCTTTGGTTGAAATATAGAGCAAGATGGCCTTGAGTGTCTTTTCCAATGATTGGATTCATCGACTCTATGATAAGGTCTGAACAACTTTTACATCTTACAAAATCACAACAGCAACAACGATCACTATGCAAAGGGCATGGATGTGGCAATAGTAGGGTGAGATCACACAAGGGGAAGAGGAGCTTGAAGTTTGCGTTTGTTCAACCTCATCAGTGTTTTGCAGTTCACATGTGGCACTGTAATGGATGACATGCTCCCTGTGGGTATGCAGACAAGAGTTGGAAAAGGATTATAAGATCCCACTAGAACTTTGAGTTTATATGTCCAATGACACATTGTTTTATAATCCTTACATAGTTAACGTCGTAATTATTACAAGTTGTCACTCACACATATAGGGAAAGTAGGCCAGAGTAAATAGATGATATTTCTTCACTTACAAGTTTGCATACAGAATATAATCTAATTAAATATGGAAGAATACAACATTAAAAGGAAAATTTGCTTATGGAAATGTAAATTCACAAAATATTAATCTTGTATATGTCCTTGACATCAATTCACAGTCTTCCTATGCCAGAGCCAAAGTGTTTCTGTTATACTCCCTGCTTCAGCTATTCAAGGTCTCGTAGTCAACTCTGAGCCTTTTTTCTCTGCTTTTAGCAACGCCAGACACAATGCCTGGCTCTCTCATCTTTAATATATGCTCAAGTTTGTGCTCTACTCCTTTGAATTGGATCATTCATCCATTAAACATTTATAATATATACATAAAAAGAAAGGACTGCTCAGTTTATCTTTTTGGTTTCAGTCTTTCTTCTATCACCTTTTCTGAGAAATCTTCCCTGGCTTTCCAAACCAGAAGGGATATTCACCCCTATGGTCCTAATAGCCCCTTACTTCTACAAAATCCACCACTCCTGGTGATGGTACATGTATATGATCTCATTTAGGTCTCATATGTTCCCCACTTGATAAAGGAGAAAACTGATACTTAAACCTTGTCTGGGAATCAAACACTTGTCCAACTACATAAACTGTGAGAGTCAATATATCCACAGATTTAGGGATAACAAATTCCCAGCAATCACTATAACATAGGCTGTTCTTTTCATATGGGTGGATTATTAAAAATTAAAGGAGAAAATAGGAGTGACTTATCAATAGACTCTGATAACTTGGAAATGATAAACATGCTGAAAGTTTATTCCATAGCATTGTCAACTCACTCGAGAAAAAAAAAAAAGGATGGCTTTGGTGACTTTCTGTTTCTGCAGCTGCCTTACCAGGTCTTATGCAAAGGCTGTCTTTATCTTGCTGTTCCCTGGCCTAGAAGCAGAGGACTGGGCATTGAAAAGTGAATGCTGTGGCTCAATTATGGCTGCAAACTGTTGCTTGCTACTGAGGATCATGCAAGTTTGTGAGTCAATAATGAGCTCCTTGGACAAAACTACATAATAGTATTAAAGTTCCTGGGTAAAGAGTAGCTTTTGTTTGAAAATTAAAAATGACTAATGAAATTAAAAAAAAAAGTCACAACCCATGAAATTCAAGATGAAATGCTAAATATTGCTGTTGCTTCCCCTTCTTATGCTCCAAATTATACCAAAATGACCTCAGGGTTTAGTTCTTGCTGCTATGCTGCCAAAGGGTGCTAAAATATGAATGATGAGTAATATCCCTATGGATATGATCAATCTAATAACGGTGGCTGTGAAGCTTAGGTGTCTTAAGGTTTAATTAGGTCAATTCACCTCTCAGTGCCAAACATAGCTTCCTCAGGGAGTACTGAATCATAGCAATAATGACAGGAAAAAAGCCTCCTTATTCTATGATATTGGCCTAGTTTCATATGAGTGCACCATTCTTTATGCCCTGCACCAATGTCCAGTGCAGAGACGGGGAGACCTTCATCCCTCTAATTCTATCCAACTGACTCTTGCCTACTTTTACTCTGATGAGACAAAAGGATTGATAAAAAATACTTGTGATTGTTGAATTAAACAAATAAAACCAAGAACACTTTGAAACATTTTCAGTAATTTCAAAACAGCATCATACATATTTCAAATTAATACTATAAAATCTCTCAAGATACTAAACTGTCACATGGGCATAATGTAAGCTCAATACCAACTAGGATGTTCTCCAGATTATCACATATTATCTCTTGATTGCTAACCTTTCAACAAGAGTTCTCCTGAGGTTAGCATGGCTTTGCTTAACTGTGAAGTTGCCAATTAGAACCTTTCATTGAGGTTTCTAGTTAGACTTGAGGCATTTTTGAGAAATTTATTAAATTTTCCTGTTGCTGACATTGGAGCCACCTTCCAAAGTTAGTCCACATAGAATAAACATTCAGACTCATACAATGTCAATTGGATTCCTTCCTTCTCAAAACAGTATAACTCATTCACTTACAGTCTCTGCCTTTAAAGATGTCATTGAAAATACTAAAAAACAATTTTTCAATGTAAATGTTCACAGTTTACATCTGACATCTACTTAAGGGTTTGTCAATTTCATTTTAAAGGAGAGGCTTTTAGATGTTTTATCCTTAACTGATGAAGTTAGAAATTCTTACTGGTTTTCTTCTTACTTATATTCATAGTCTCACTCACATGAAAACAGATGTTATACATTATCGGTTCACTTGTACATTCAGGCTCTTGATCAGACTTCATATATTTGGAGTCAGAGTTTGAAATAAGCTAAGATTTTGGCCTAGAGTTTTTGTCAGAAAGACATTTCCAACTCAGGAGCATTCAAAAAAGCTCTCCAGATGTTTTTTGTTGTTTTTGTTGTTTGTTTCGGTGGGAGTTGTTTGTTTTTAAGATAACCTTAGTTGTTGAAACTATTGATATCTTTCTAAAAGAAAATTTCTCTAACCAAATAACCACCCCAAGCTGTGCATATCCTTTTCACCAGAAGAAAAAAACTGTCATTTTCTTCTTTTATAAAAAGTCACTTACCGAGCATATGCATACACAAATAATAAACACAAGGTGAATGTGAAGGACTAACACCACTCTTTTGAGACTTTCCTTTAGCAAAATAAACTGATATGAGCATTAACTTCGTGCCTGTGCTCTAAGCTCCTAAAATTATGAGGATGTATGTAGGACAAGACAGCCCATATACTCATCTGTGTCTTCTTTGTAGTTTCAATAGCCAAATAATGAAGACTAGAAATAGCTACCAAAACATGGATGGAAGCTAGGATTCAACTTTTCTCACTGTCTTTACAGATTATTTTCACTCTAGATACCTATAACTGGCTCCTTTTTCTTTTTGTCTATGAAGTGCAGCCCACTGTTAGTGTACTTTCATTTTGATGTGAGGAGCTAAGCTTAACCCTCCTTCCAATCATCTTCGTATTGGTTTATGCTCACCTCTGCAAACTGACCTGTTGATATCATCTAGTTCAAAGGTTGCCACACCTGTTAAGGGCCAGATAGTAAACTGTTAAGTTTTGCAGGCCATGGGATCTCTGTCAACAGCTACTCAACCCTGCAGTTTTATCAAAAAGGCAGCCATAGACAATATATAAACAAATGAGTGCTGCAGTGTTCCAATTAAATTTGATTTATAAAAACAGTGAGCCCAATTTGGCTCACAGGCCGCAGTTTGGCGATCCCTGCATCACAAACAGAGAGACTTCACCTACTTATCTATGAGTACATCAAGCATTGGGACACTTGTATATTAATTCCCCTGGGTGATCCATTTACTGTATTATTGCTTGGAAAATTGTCTCATTCTCCCTAGTCTCTTCTAGCTCTTCTTGGACTATCTGAAAGAAATGACAGGCACTCTTATCCCTAAATTATATCAATAGTTTTAAGTAAGAGAAAATTTTATGTAAATATATAATGCCTGTATCATTAGTGAACAGAGTTCATCTAAATACATAGAATTTATGGTCAATTTTAATCTTCAGAATCAAATCATCTCACCCGCACCATTGGCTATTTCTTTTCTAGGCAAATAGACACAGATTTCAGATGCAGTGAATACTGGAAACAACTAAGTGGTGTTAGTCTTAGCTTAGCCTAAAATCCAGGTCCCTTTTCTGCAGGCCCCGTACCCTGCTTTCCGATTACCTTGGCTACTCTGTCTTCACTTCCTGTCTTCTGAGAAACCATAGGCTGCATCGCACCTGATGTTTACCTTTTCTGCTCTCCACTTGAGGCACACAGATGGCCAGATTTAATCAGTTGTTAAAAAGAGGGAGGAAATCTTAATTATTTTGGTTGGCCCATACCATCCTTTTTTTTTTCTTCAATCTCATTTTCAAACTTAATCAGAAATATGTTTCTTTTTCCCAGTCCTCTGCAAAAGAGGTAAAAAATAAATACACAAATAAATAAGAAAATTTTTTAAAAATAATAAAACCTTGACCAAATAAAACTATGCTTCATTTACTGGAATGGTCTGTTAATTAATCAAGAATGTGCTTTCATGTGTTATTGGAAGAAGTTGGACGACATTACCATTTCTATTAATAATTAAATTGAAACTAGTTGTTTTTTAGCCATGATGGCATATCACTACTAGCTGTTAGTTGAAACAAACCTACCACCGGGACTGCCTACAATAAATGCAATTAAGAACCACTGGAGCCATCAAGAGACTGAATACACACTGAATATAAATGGACTACAAAGATTTACAAGGAAATGGGTCCAGAGAGGGAGTCTAGTGACACATAAACCACCAGAGCTCAGCCTATAAATGGTTTCTAATTTTTACCAGAGCTCTGGGAGGAATTAATTCCATGTAAATTACTGCAAACCATCTATTTTGTGTTAAAATTTGGAGATCTGACACTGCGTGTGAGCTTTTTTGGTACTGAAACATTTAAAACAACTGAAACATTAATTATTGAAGGAGTCATGTTAGGAATTATTAGAACCATCCCGGAGAACTGACTGCAGGGCTGTGGATGGGGTAACTCTTAGCTGGAATCCCATGGCTTCGGTAAGATCTTTGCCAGAATGAAAATCACAAAACTCTATCCCACACTAATATTTGTTCCCTTAACTGAATTTATTTTTGCTGTAATCAACAGCCTCCAGGAAATGGCATATTAGGGTATCCCCTAAATAAAAATCTTCATCTTTCCGATATTAAATGATTTGCCCTGATAATCCCCAGTTGTAGGATTGTAGACTTAAAATTAAAAATAAATAAGAAAAGCAAATAGGGGAGGGGATGTATGAATAAAAGGAAGAAAGCCAGAGCCATTAAGGGAAATGCAGTGATCTGATGTGAGAGATCTGGCCAAACACTGTTTGGAAATGGTAACAGAAACTGCTGGCTAGAATAATCTTTTTAAGATGAACGTGAACGTAGCTGATGAATTCAGCCACAAACTTAATGGATTTTACTTATTATTATAAAGAACTAATTTTTAGTGTAGTTTAAATTGTTCTGTGCCGTCTCTGAGTAACTTTCAAACATCATTTCTTGCTATTTTCCCTTCCCACTTTCAACTCCAGCCACAATGGGCTTCTTCCCATTCTTGGGACAGGCCATTCTTCCTTCTGCTCAGGATCAAGGCCAGTGCCATTTGTTTCATTAGGACATATTCTTGTCTGTTCATTCATCACTTTTACCTTGATCATCACATCCCTGAAGAACCCTCACCTGTGTCCCTGCCCTAATTCAGATTTCTCAATTATAGCCCCAATAGTATGAAGACTTTCCATTTTTAATAATTATTAGAATTTTGCAACTATATATTTATTTGTGTGTTTGTATTTTAATGATAGATAAATTGTTTTAACTCAAGAAAATGATAATGCATTGATCATACAAGTTAGCACTTATTCATGTCAACTCACTAAATTCTCATAAGAACCCTAAGACATATTTAAAACTGATGGCATGATCATCATCATCCACATTTTCTGCATGGGAAAACAGAAGCACAGAAAATTCATGTAAATTGCTTAAGGTAATACACCTAAAATAGTATTTGGACTTGAACTCAGGTAGCTACAGTTTTATAGTCTGTGCTCTTAACCACTATCCTATGCCATACACTCTGCCCTTTATGAATTAGGGTGTCATACCCTTCATATTATATTTCATATTTCAAAACATATTTGATAATGATATTTAAAAAAATAAAAAAATAAAAAAAAGGTTCCCTATGGTTATATAGACCATGTTGGAATACAGAAAGTCCTGGCACTTTATCTCAGTGAAATGAAGGCAAGAGCCAGCTCTTCTAACTCCATAAAATAATACTGTTGGAGAGCAGTAAATACATAATGTTTAGGACTGCAGAAGGACTCTTATAATGGAACCAAAATGAATTCAGACCAAATCCTGCTCTAAGTCACTGCTGCTGGCTTGTTAAGGAATTGAATAAAAAGGGAATATGTCAATTGAATATCCTAGTGATTGACTATTTAGGCCAATTTTGATAACTAAAAAAAGCACAAACATGCATCTCAGTTAACCATAAATACCTAGAATCTGTCTATTCTTTGACAAAACATCAGAACAGACTCTTTGAATTAGAAAACAGAACCACTAATTGTCTCCTTAGGACTTCCACTACTCCTTACTGTGAGGAAGTAGAGTATGATGACCAAAAGACTAGATTTTAAGCCAAATCATGTGGATTTAAATGAATGACTAGGTGTGTGACTTCAGGAAAATTAATTAACCTCCTCCAGAACATAGTACACCTATCTTTTGGTAGGGTAATGAAGTTTAAATAAATTTCTATATGCAAAAATACTTAAAACACTACCTGGCATATAGTAAGTTCTGTGGGTGTTAGGGATGGTGACAGTGGTGGTGGTGATGATGATGATGATGATGATGATGATGATGTAACCTGATAAAGGAATTTTAATTTCTGGAGTTCACCTATTTTATGACCCTTATTGCCATCACTCTAGATTATACATGTGTGAGTTAACTTTCGAAAACAGACACTGAAATTGTGGTTCACTTAGTCAGAGCTTGAGGAAGGAGGCAGTATGAAACAGGGGACACAGATCTGAGTGCCATGGTTAATGGAGAATAAGCCTAAGATCCCAACTTAGCACCTAAAGTCCAGTGTAAACAATTTTTTCACCCACAATTATTCATTAACCTATCTTTCTATGTCATAATTTCCCATGAAACACCAACCCACTATACAGAAGCTGACCTGGAAGCAGAACCCTCTACAGAGTATTATTGTTGGAAAAAAAAAAATAAACCTTAAGAAAAATATGGCTCCTAATATATCAGAAAATTAGTATATAAAGTTAGGTGATCCAAAAACGTTAACCAATAATTCATTGCTTTGCCAAAACTAACTTGAGATAAGTATGTCTTTTATTTAATTTTAACTTTCTGTTTTTCATGTTTTCTTTGGTGAGTATGCACTATTACATTTAATAGAAATTATTTTGATAGAAATGGTATAGCCAAAGAATAGATGAGGAGGGATGGAATTACAAAAGTAAAAGAAGAACAACAAAATACTTCAGGAAAGAAAGGAAAACATCACATGATAGCAGCAATCCAGTATCAGCAGGGAGAATATCTTTAAACTGAATGTAATTCTTTCAGGCAATTGTTAACAGCAACAAGATTTTCAGACATAACAGTAATGATGCAGATTTCAGTAAGCAAAGCAAGAAGAAGAATGATAAAGCTATCTTGTCCTTAAAGAAAGAAGGCTAATAGGAAATAAAGCTAAATGTTCATATATAATTAAATCCAATAAATATTTACTAATTATAAGAGTTTGCAAAATTCAGTACAAGGTGGCATGTGGAAGCAATTGTCAAAAAACAAGTTTCTCAGTCCCTTAGCAACTTTTATCTGGTGAGCAAGATAGAAGTATACACATATAACTTTTTATATGTGACTTAAGTTTATTTCTTCATATTTCACTTTGATCCTTTGCCCTTAGTTCCATTCTTAAATCTAGAGGGTAGAAGTAAAGAAAAAACAGGTAGAGAGATAGAGACAGAGATAGAGTTAGAGATAGAGATAGAGATAGAGATAGAGATAGAGATGATAGAGAGAGAGAGACAGATATGAAGAGATGGAGGGGGAGGTACTGTTCTGAAATTCAAAAGCCTAATAACAATAAATATAAATGGACAAAATTGACAATTAAAGACATCAAATGTCAAGCTGGTTGAAAAAAATCCAGCTATATGATGTTTACAAAAAGACATTTAAAATTCAACACTTAAAATATTTTTTAAAAATGGGAAAATTGAAAAGCAGCAAAAAATATACATAAATAAAGGACTGGAAAAGAATAATCAAAACAATTACTATTGCAGATAATATAAAAATATCCCAAAATATTAGAGATAATTTGAGGAATTTAAGAGATATTGGCAAGATAATCACATATAGCATTAATCCCCAAAATCAATTACATTTCCATATACTAGCAACAAAGAGTTAGAAAACATCATCATTATAATCTTGATCATGAGTGAACATCAAATAATGCCTAAATAAAAGGAGTAATATATCCCATTCCTTGAAAGAACACAGAACACCTAAATATATGGAGTAATATACCCTGTTCAATGGAGTAATACACTCTGTTCCCTAATATGAATAATTGAATAATTCAAACATCAATTCTCAACAACTTACCCACAGATTCAATGTACCTATAATAAAAATCTTAACAGCATTTTTTAGGGCTATCTTACAAGTGATATTAAAATTTAAGTGGGAAGAAAAAAGCCCAAGAACAAACACACACTGTTGAATAAGAATATAAACAGAGCCTTGCTCTATCAGATATCAAATCTATATCTTAATAATTTAGAGTAATTTCTGCAGTATGAGTGATAAAAACACTGGCCAATGAATAGAATAGGGATTCCACAAATGGGTAGCTGCCTTATATAGATACATGTATGACAAAGTTGAGATTTCAGATAACTGTGGAAATTTTGAACTATTCAAAACAAATAGTCTTCATACAATTTTCTATTTACACAGGGAAAAAATCAAACTGAATTCCTAAGCCCTCACATCGTAAGAATCCCAACTACACATGGATTAAAAACCTGCATTGAAAGACAAATTTTAAAAATTTTACAATATGCAATAGAAAATATATTCATGTCCTTAGTATATGTTCAGAGTACTTAAGAACACAAAAGGGGTAACAATAATATGAGACTGATTGACTGTATTTAAATTAAGAATTTATCCTTGTTTATCCAAGGAGGAAAAAGGAAAACCACAAAAAAAAAAACAACAACAAAAAAAAGGTATCTGCAATGGATGTAGTTTGTAAACAAAAGATTAACATCCAGAATAGATAAAGAACTCCTATAAATGAAATAAAATGAGACAACTTAGTATAAAAAAGAGGCAAACTTAATTAAAGGTATTTCACAGAAAAGGGAATTCTAATGGTCAATCATTTGAGAAGATGATAAAACTCATTAAATAACAAGGAAAAGAAATCAGCACCATATTTAAATCCATTATCTAGATATACAAAAGGAAAGAAGAATACTGAAATGGTGATTGCAAGAGTATATATATAAAATATTTTTTCTTATTTCTTGAATCTCTTTAAAATATAATTGACCATTTAAACAGAAATTAAAACATTATGTAATGTGATTTAAAATATATTATTAATATATATTATTAATATATATTTAAAATACATTATTAGTAAAATATGTGAAAACACTAGCTTAAAGAAAGTGGTTCTTACACTATGTATGAAATGATTAATATCACCTTAACAGAAACAGCAATAAGTTAAAGAACTATACCATAAACCCTAAAACAACCAGATTAGCATAACCAAGAGTGCTAACTAATAAGTTACCAAAGAATTAAGATAGAGTCATAAGAAGACATAGGGCAAGATGGCGGAGTGGTGAGGTATAGGTTTTAGTTACTCCTCTTTGTCTAGTTTATGGATGGATGAGTAGAAAAATGGGGGAAGGAAACAAACAAACAAAAAGGCATCCAGTGTTCTTTTTTACTTTAATTGCTCTTTTTCACTTTAATTTGTATTCTTGTTATTTTTGTGTGTGTGGTAATGAAGGTGTCAGGGAATGATTTTGGTGATGAATGCACAACTGTGTGGTGGTACTGTGAACAATCGAATGTACGATTTGTTATGTGTGACTGCATGGTATGTGAATACATCTCAATAAAATGAATAAAAAATAAAAAAAGATAGAATCATAGAAAGATTTGTATTTACTCCAAGGAAAGAGGAAAGAAGAAAAAGGAAATAACGGGTGGGACAACTAGAAAACAAATAGCAAGATCATATAATTAAACCTAACCTTAATCAATTTAAGGAGAAATCATTTGACTATCTCAATTTAAAGGCATATATTAGCCACACTGGATAAAAATGTAAGACCCAACTCTATGCTCTATGCTGTTTAATAGGACATTTAAAAACATTTAAAAATAAACATTTAAAAATAAAAATAAATACAAATAAAAATAAACATTTAAAAAAAATCCATATGTAGGTTAAAAATAAAAGGATAGAAAAAGATATATCACACTAACACTAATTCTAAGAAAGTTTTAGTAGCTGTACTACTCTCACACTAAGAAGATTTCAGAGAAAAGAATGAGATTAAGAGTGCCATATAATGGGAAAAGAATGAAAAAAACAAGAAGCTATAGCAATTCTAAACCTATTCACATGGGAAAATAAAGCCTCAAAATACATGAAGCAAAAATTAACATAACCAGGTTTAGGGCAAGATAGTGGCATATGGAGGTGTGCAATTTAGTTAGTCATCTAGACCAACTAGCAAATAGCCAGGAACAACTAGTAAATAGTCCAGAACAAATGTTGGGCAACATCTGTTACTGGACACACATTGTACACCAGTCTGGAATGGGTGGAATGGCTGACATTGCAGCATAGAGCTGTAAGTAAAGCTTCCCAAACTGCAGACCTGGAATCCCTCCCCCACTGGCATGACAGGCTGAGTTGGAACACTTCCCTGTGGGCAAAAGAAGGAGTACCTGCTGGTAGCAGTAGAAAGAACCTCAACCAACCTCCAATTGTGTGTGTGTGTTTTTTTTCCATTTTTATTGAGATTGTTCAGATACCATACAATTATCCAAAGATCCAAAGTATACAATCACTTGCCCCTGTACCCTCATACAGCTGGGCATCCATCACCACACTTAATTTTTGTTCAATTTTTAGAAACTTTTCATTACTCCAGACAAGAAATAAAGTGAAAGATGACAAAAGAAAAAAAGAAAAAAAGAAAAGGAAACTCAAATCCTCCCCTATCCCTAACCAACCCCCCTCAATTGTTGACTCGTAGTGTTGGTATAGTACATGTGTTACTGTTTATGAAAAAATGTTGAAATACTACTAACTGTAGTATATAGTTTGTAATAGGTATATATTCCCTATATGCCCCTTTATTATTAACCTCTAATTGTGTTGTCATACATTTGTTCTGGTTCATGGAAGTGATTTCTAGTATTTGTACAGTTGATCATGGACATTGCCACCATAGGATTCAGTTTTTTACATTCCCATCTTTCGATCTCCAACTTTCCTTCTGGTGACATATATGACATGTATGAGCTTCCCCTTTCCACCTCATTCGCACACCATTTGGTACTGTTAGTTATTCTCACATCTTGCTACCGACAACTCTGTTCATTTCCAAACATTTAAGTTCATCCTAGTTGAACATTGTGCTCATCCTAAGCAACTGCTCCCCATTCTTAAGCCTCGTCCTATATCTTGGTACCTTATATTTCATGTCTCTGAATTTACAAATTATAATTAGTTCCTATCAGTGAGACCCTGCAATAATTGTCCTTATGTGTCTGGCTTATTTCACTCAGTATATTGCCCTTGAGGTTTTGTCATCAACACATTTTTTTTTTACTACCATTTTGTTCACTCACCATACATTCCATCCTAAGTAAATAATAGACGGTTCTCTGTATGGTCATGTATTTATGTGTTTACCACCTTCACCACTATCTATATAAAGGCATCTACATTTCTTCCGCAAGGCAAGAGGGAGAGTCAAAGAAGGTAGAGAGGCAAAAGAAAGAGGAAAAAAAAATGACAGCTAGGAAGCAGCCAAAGGAAAAATAACCTTAAATCAAAGTAGAGTAAAGAATCAGACAATACTACCAATGTCAAGTGCCTAACATGCCTCCCCATCCCCCCCTCTTATCTGCATTTACCTTGACGTATCACCTTTGTTACATTAAAGGAAGCATAATACAATGATTCTATTAGTTACAGTCTCTAGTTTATGCTGATTGCATCCCTCCCCCAATGCCTCCCCATTTTTAACACCTTGCAAGGTTGACATTTGCTTGTTCTCCCTCATAAAAGTACATATTTGTACATTTTATCACAATTGTTGAATACTCTAGATTTCAACAAGTTACACAGTCGCAGTCGTTATCTTTCCTCCTTTCTTGTGGTGTCTCACATGCTCCCCATCTTCCTCTCTCAATCATCTTCATAGTTATCTTTGTTCAGCGTACTTCTACATTGTTGTGCTACCATCTCCCAAAATTGTGTTCCAAACCACGCACTCCTGTCATTTATCACTCTGTAGTGCTCCATTTAGTATTTCCTGTAGGGCGGTGTCTTGTTCACAAAGTCTCTCATTGTCTGTTTGTCAGAAAATATTTTGAGCTCTCCCTCATATTTGAAGGACAGCTTTGCTGGATATAGGATTCTTGATTGGTGGTTTTTCTCTTTCAGTATCTTAAATATATCACACCACTTCCTTCTTGCCTCCATGGTTTCTGCTGAGAAATCTGCACATAGTCTTATTAAGCTTCCTTTGTATGTAATGGATCTCTTTTCTCTTGCTGCTTTCAGGATTCTCTCTTTGTCTTTGACATTTGATAATCTGATTATTAAGTGTCTTGGCATAGGCCTATTCATATCTCTTCTGTTTGGAGTACGCTGCGCTTCTTGGATCTGTAATTTTATGTCTTTCATAAGAGATGGGAAATTTTCATTAATTATTTCCTCTATTATTGCTTCTGCCCCTTTTCCCTTCTCTTCCCCTTCTGGGACACCAATGATACGTACATTACTGTACTTTGTTTCATCCTTGAGTTCCCGGAGATGTTGCTCATATTTTTTCATTCTTTTCTCCAGCTGCTCCTTTGCATGTAGGCTTTCAGGTGTTTCATTCTCCAGTTTCTGAGTGTTTTCTTCTGCCTCTTGAGATCTGCTGTTGTATGTTTCCATTGTGTCTTTCATCTCTTGTGTTGTGCCTTTCATTTCCATAGATTCTACTAGTTGTTTTTTGAACTTTTGATTTCTGCCTTATGCATGCCCAGTGTTTCCTTTACAGCCTCTATCTCTTTTGCAATATCTTCTCTAAAAACTTTTTGATTTGATTTAGCATTAGTTGTTTAAATTCCTGTAACTGAGTTGAAGTGTACATTTGTTCCTTTGACTGGGCCATAACTTTGTTTTTCTTAGTGTAGGTTGTAATTTTCTGTTGTCTAGGCATGGTTTCCTTGGTTACCCCAAACAGGTTTTCCCAGACCAGAACAGGCTCAGGTCCCAGAGGGAAGAAATATTCAGTATCTGGTTTCCCTGAGGGTGTGTCTTAGAAAATTGCTCCACTCTGTGATGCCTCAGGTCACTGTGCTTTTCTGACCAGCAGGTGATGCCTGTTAGCCTATAATTCTTGACTGATATGAGGAGGTATGGCCGTGTTCCCCCAGGCTCTGGGGTCTGGTTCTGAATGGAAAGGGTCCCACCCCTTTCCTCTTAGAGAAGATAGACCCCCTAGGGGGAGGTCATTAGTATTTCAATGATCTCTCTCTCTCTGCTTGTGCTCTCTCCACCCTTCTCTGAGTCACAGCCCTGGAAACTGAAAATGGCTGGGGCTTTCTCCACTGAGCTGAAAAAGAAACAGATAGTCCACTTCAGACCTAGTCCAAGGGAACCCTCCGGCTCTCCAAGGTCAGTCGTCACCCAAAGCCTCTGTCTGTTTTTTGGGGATTCGTACCTGTAGTGAGCAGTTCATACTCACTACTTAAAACCCCAGTTGGAGCTCAGCTGAGCTATATTCACTTGCTGGGAGAAAGCTTCTCTCTGGCACCATGAGGCTTTGCAGCTAGGGCTATGGGGAAGGGGGGTCTCGTGACTTGGATCCACAGGTTTTACTTACAGATTTTACGCTGTGATCTTGGGCATTCCTGCTAATTCAGGTTGGTGTATGAGTGGACAGTCTCGTTTATCCCCCTGCAGTTATTCTGGATTATTTACTAGTTGTTTCTGTTTTTTTGTAGTTGTCCCAGGGGGACTACTTAGCTTCCACTCCTCTCTATGCTGCCATCTTGCCCCTCCTCCTCCAATTGTGGTTTTAATTGTCAAATCTGGACTACTGAATAAAAACTACAAGCACAGATAAAACCAGAACAAGCAGGAAAGGAACCCAGATGTTTCTCCTGGCAGAGAAGAGGTGGGGCTGATGGAAAGAATACATAAATAAATAAAAACAGAGGCTTTTGAAGTTGGCTGAACTCAGAATACTGGAAAGTGCTGTGTCCCAAGAGAAGAAGCACAGGGAACTGAATACCAACACTGGTTGACAGGCAGAACTGGGGGCTGAGGACTGGCTGTGAAATGGGGACTTATTTCTTTTCTCCTTTTTTTTTTTCTCTAATTCAAAGTAGCCATTAGAGAAAGCCTCAGGCATTTTCAATTGTCAGCACTGACCCAGTCAAGGGTAGAGTTAAGATAGTCAAAGGAAAAACTCAAGTGAGCAGATAATTCCCTAAAGGGCTTATCTTCCCTAAGAAAAGGGGGGACAGGAACCAGCTCAAGTGGCTGCTCTCCCTTAGAGAACTCAGACCCCAGTTCCTGGGAAAAACAACAAAACAAAACAGCTTAAGCTTGGCTTCTGACAGCCTTGGCCCCTGGCCTGGACAGGGTCCCCTGAGATTTACAGGCATCACAAATCTTTATGATAGTGGGAGCTTCAAGCTAACAAGAGACAACTGCTGTGCCGGATAGGAAAAGCACAGAGTCAAGAGGCTTCACAGGAAAGTCTGACAATCTTCTGGATCTCACCCTCAGGGAAACCTGATACAGTTTACAACCTCCTCCTGATATCTGGGCCCATCTGGTCTGAGAAAAATTGATTGGGGTACTGAAGGAGATCAGATTCCTAGACAACAAACATCACAAATCACACTAGGAAAATTGAAGATATGGCCCAGTTAAAGGAACTAACACACACTTCAAATGAGATACAGAAGTTGAAACAACTAATTAAATATCTTCAGAAAAATATGCTAAATCACTTCAAAATCAAATCAAGATGTTGAGGAAAAATATGACAAAAGAGAAGAAGGATATAAAGAAGACATTGGGCAAACATAAGGAAGAGCTTAAAAGTTCAAGTTCTTGAAAAACAATTTGCAGAACTTAGGGGAATGAAACACACAATAGAAGAGATGAAAAACACAAAGGAGATGTACAACAGCAGATTTGAAGACACAGAAGAAAGGATTCACTAACTGGAGGACAGGATATCTGAAATCCTATACACAAAGTAACAGATAGGGAAAAGAATGGAAAAATATGAGCAGGATCTCAGGGAATTGAATTACAACATGGAGCACATGAATATATGTGTCATGGGTGTCCCAGAAGGAGAAGAGAAGGGAAAAGAGACAGAAAGAATAATTGAGGAAATAATCACTGAATATTTCCTATCTCTTATGAAAAACATAAATTACCGATTTTATGTAATCTGTAGCCCAAACAGAAATAGGTCCAAGTAGACCAACTTCAAGACACTTAATAATCAAATTTTCAAATGTCAAAGACAAAGAGAGAATTCTGAAAGAAGCAAGAGAAAAGTGATCCATCATAAACAAAGAAAGCTTAATAAGACTATGTGCAGGTTTCTCAATAGAAACCATGGAGATGAGAAGGCAGTGGTATGATATATTTAAGATACTGAAATAGAAAAACTGCCAACCAAGAATTCTATATCCAGTGAAACTGTCCTTCAAAAATGAGGGAGAGTTTAAAATATTTTCAGACAAATAGACAGAGTTTGTGAACAAGATACATGCTCTACAAGGAGTACTAAAGGAAACACTACAGGCAGATAGGAAAAGACAGGAGAGAAAGGTTTAGAGAAGAGTGCAGAAATGAAGACTATCATTAAGGGTAAAAAGAGAGAGATCAAAAATAAAAACAAAATACGATATGAGATATAAACCCAAAAGACAAAATGGCAGAGAGTAGACATTATGTTTAGTGAACTCAGCCAGAAACAAAAGGAAAGATACTGTATGGTCTCACTAATATGAACTAACATTGATGAGAGAAATTTGAGAGTTGAGAACATAGGTTATCAGGAGCTAAAAAGAGGATGGATTGTATGGTGTGTGGATAAAACTGTTTAAAATATGAACAGAGGGATACGATAAACACAGGATCCAATCCTGTGGAGAGAGTGAGTTACCTATCCTCTGTTGGTTGGGAAGTACAATGGTGCAGCCCAGCTGGAGGGTAGTGTGGTGGTTCCACAGGAGGCTAATTACAGGTTGCTATATGGTCCTGCAACCCCATTATTGGATATATACCTGGAAGAACTGAGAACAGGGACATGAGTGGACATTGCACACTGGTGTTTATGGCAGCAGTATTCATGATTTGCAATGGATTGAGGTAGCCCAAGAATACACCAACTGATAAAAGGAATGGTGAACTGTGGTGTATACATGCAGTATAATACTGAGCAGTGGCAAGAAGAAATGAAGTTGTGAGGACCTTGGGACAGTATGCTGAGTGAAATAAGCCAGAATTGAAAAGACAGACATTGTAATACCTCACTCATATGGACTAACCATAATGTACAAACTCTAAGAATTGAATCTGAGAGCATAGGTTTTCAGGGAAAGGCTTACAGTAAAGTTTCCTAGATAGTAAGCTCTTACAGAAGTTACATCTGTTCATGAGTTGTAATGGTTATCTCTAAATTCTGAGATGATGAACTGTTTGTGTACAACCTGGTCAGTCCGTGGAACTTTGGGTATCTGTGTGACACCTGAGACTCAGAGCCAGAGTTCTGCAGTTATGAATGTCAGAATTAGAATTACCAATCCAGTAAATGTTAAAGAGTCTGAAAAAGAGATTAGACTTCAATTAGAGATATGAACAAAATGGACTTGATTAGGACTAAGGTAAACCAGACCAAAGAGAAAAAGGATGATATTCAGGGTGTTTTAAAACCTCAACTTCTGTGTGAGACCAAAGGAAGAGATGTTTATTTGGTGCAAAATCTATACTTTCTGTAGCATGCTATTTAATTTAACTTGTATGGTCAGTTCATTCAAACACCATAATTACATGGAACCTTGAATAGGGGGTGAGATCTGGGTGCTAGCATGAAACCCTGATACATACCAGAGTAATCTGGGCAGAGATTAAAAATTATTTGCAAAGCCCTTTTGAGGGACTGTGGGAAAATGTGGAAATATTAAACTTCCCCGCCTGGGGAATTACTGATACTCTTGCAAGCATTGGGGTCTACCATAATAGTACTCCAAGCCCTTGATCTTGAGGCTTTCCCTTATGAAGCTTCTTTCTGCAAAGGAGAGGCTGAGCGTACTTATAATTGTGCCTAAGGGTCACCCCCAGAGAACCTCTTTTGTTGCTCAGATGTGGCCTCTCTTTCTCTAAGCTCACTTGGCAGGTAAACTCACTGCTCTCCCCACTAAATAGGTGTAAATCCAATGGATATAAATGTCCCTGGCAAAGTGGGATCTGACTCCAGGTGATGAGCCTGAACCTGGCATCATGGGATTGAGAAAGCCTTCTTGACCAAAAGGGGGAAGAGAAATGAAACAAAATGAAGTTTCAATGGCTGAGAGATTTCAAGTGGAGTTGAGAGGTCATTCTGGATGTTATTCTAATGCATTATATAGCTATCCCTTTGGTGTATTAGAATAGCTAGAAGGAAAATGAAGTTTCAATGGCTGAGAGATTTCAAGTGGAGTTGAGAGGTCATTCTGGATGTTATTCTAATGCATTATATAGACATCCCTTTGGTGTATTAGAATAGCTAGAAGGAAATAACTGAAACTGTTGATCTGCAATTCAGTATCCTTGATTCTTGAAGATGATCATATAACTATATAGCTTATACGGTGTGACTGTGTGATTTTGAAAATCTGTGGCTCACATTCCCTTTATCCAGTGTATGGACAGATGAGTAGAAAAAAGGGGGACAAAAAATAAATGAATAAATGAGGGGTAAAGGAGTATGAGGTGTTTTAGGTATTCTTTTTTACTTTATTTTTATTCTTATTTTTATTTTTATTGTTTGGAATAATGAAAATGTTCAAAAATTTTGATTGTGGTGATGAATACACAGCTATTTTATGATACTGTGAAAAACTGTACACTTAGGATGATTGTATGGTATGTGCATATATCTCAATAAAATTGCATTAAAATTAACATAACTGCAATGAGAAAAAAACAAACCAACACTCAGAGGGATTTTAGTATCCTTCCTTCATTAATGGACAGATAAAAGAATAAAGAAAATTAGCAAAGATGCTACAGACATTAAATAACATTGTTATTCAACCAACTGCTTATGGGGATGTAAAATGGTACAACCAATTTGGAAAAGTGTTTGACAGTTAACTATATACCTACTACCTTATCCATCTATTACACCCCTAGGTATTTACCCAAGAGGAAAAAAATTTAAAAATATATATATATATATCCATAAAAAGACTAGTATACAAATGTTCATGGCAGCTGTATTTGCAATAACAAGAAAGTGGAAACAACCCAAATACACATCAATCCATACACCAATTGTGAATGAATCAACATTTTGTGGTCTATATATACAATGGAATATTGATAAATGCAACAACATAGCAGCATTTCAAAATAATTATGCTAAGTAAAAGAAGCCAGACCAAAAAACAGTATATGCATTATAATTCCATTTATATAAAACTCTAAAAAATGAAAACTTATCTCAAATGACAGAAAGCAGGTTCATGGTTGCCTGGAAAGGAGGTGGAAAATAGGAGCATGAGGCAAGGATTACCTAGATTCATGATTAAATACTTGGGGTGATGGGAATGTTTACTGTCCTGATTGTGGTGTTGGTTTCATGGAATACACGTGCACACACACACACACACACACACACATATACACAGACATAAGTCAAAATGTAAATATGTGCAGTTTATTCTATGTCAAGTATACTTCAATAAAGCTTTTAAAAATATTATGCAAACTGATTCCATAAATATATGAAATATCACACCAAGATCAGAAACTTTTATTAAAATAATCCAAATGTGATTTATTCTCAACATTCGATCAATATGATCACTACATTAAGGGAAAAAAAGAGAAAAAAAATTATACACTCTCAACAGATGCAGAAAATGCATTTGATAGAATTCAATATCTATTTATAATAATGTAATTATATGCATACTATATATAAATTCTAATAACAGCAATAATTTTTAAACCACTTGATAAATTAGGAATGAAGGTAACTTTTATGGGATGATCTGTGTTCCCTAAAAAGATAGGTTGAAATTCGAACCCCCACCCAGTACCTGTACATGTCATCTTCTCCTGGGAGACGACAGCTTTGTAAACATGGAGGCAGAGATTAGAGTTATGCTGCAACAAGCCAAGGAATGCCTGGGGTCACCAGAAGCTAGGAAGAGGCAAGTTCCATGGAACTTTCACAGGGAGCATGGCCTTGCTGACCCCTTGACTTTGAACTTCTTGCCAATAAATTTTCATTTTTTAAGCTATCCTGTTTGTGCTACTTTGTTAAACAACCCTAGGAAACCAATGCAGGAATTTGTTCAGCATGATAAAGCATTTATACAAAAAAAGCCTACAGAAAACATTATAGAAATTGGTGAGACACTGAAATTCTTCCCTGTCAAACAGGAAAGATGACAAGGATGGTTGCTATTACCACTTCTAACAAACGGAATATTAGGGATCCTACCCATGGCAGTAAGGAAAGAAAAATTTAATTTAAAAAATACATATTTGGATGAAAAAGGAGGAAACAAAACTCTTCTTGATTAAAAATCATGTGCTTTTATATATAAATTTACACAAAGATAAATTTTGTGTAAATTTATAAATGAATTTAGAAATTTGGTAAATTTGCCAGACATAATGTCAACGTATGACTCCCATTTTTTTTTCCTTCTACTAGTCCAAATAAAAAGTTAAAAGAAGATAACATTTACAAGAGCATAAGCAATATCAAATGACTTGGGATAAATATTTTTTAAAAAGATGTACAGTACCTCTACGCAAAAAACTTTGGAACATTATTGAGAGAACTTAAAGATTTAAATAAATAAAGGGTGTGATGGTTAGTCTTACATGTCAACTTGGCTAGGCTATAGTACCTGACTATAACCTATATAGTTGCTTAATCAAACACTAAGTACTGATTAATCTAGGTGTTGCTGTGAAGGTATTCTGTAGAAGTGGTTAATATCTACAATCAGTTCACTTTAAGTAAAGGAGATTAACCTCAATATGTGTGTGGGCCTCACCCAATTATCTGACTTGCGTAAGAGCAAAAACTGACGTTCCCTGGAGAAGAAGAAATACCACCTCAAGACTCAGGATTGACTCCCATCTGATTTCCCAGCCTGCTGGTATGCCCTACACATTTCAAACTTGCCAGCTACAGCTTGCCTAAGCCAAATCCTTAAAACAAATCTCTTTACATATATGTGGTATGTTTGTGCATATAAATTCACATGTATAAATATATTTACATATACATAAATATATAATTTATATGTAATAGTAATATATATTGATTAATATTAAATATTCACTAATAATTATTATTTAGTAAAATACAATTTAACATATATGTATATACATACAAACATATGTACTATTGATTCTGTTTCTCTAAAGAACATTGACCTACATAAAGGACTTTATTCATGGATTGGAAGGTTCAATTCTCCCAATTGGATGTACATATTTAATGCAATACCACTTAAAACTGCAAGGATAATTTTGTTGAATTTAGAAAGCTGACTCTAAATGCACACTAGAAGAACAGTAAGTCTTGGTGCTCCCTATATGTAACATAAAGTATAGAGGTTAAGATAGGATGGTATTGGTGCAAGAATAGACAAATAGATCAATGGAATAAAGAACTGAATATAGACCCATGCACATATGGATGTTTGATTCAGGAAAAAGGTAGCACTGCATAACAGTTGGTGAAAGAACAATCTTTTAAATAAGTGATGCTGGGAAAATTAGATATTCATATGAGGAAAAGTGAAAATTAACTCCTCTCTCACATCACATGCAAAATAAATTCCAAGTAGATAGAAATCTAAATATGAAAGTCAAAACAATACACTCCCTAGATTACATAATGTATAACACTTAATATATAATATATACTTCATAATATATAATATGTAGTAAAAATTATTAATCAGAATATAAAAGCACTAACCATAAAGAACAGCTCAATAAGTTTGACTACATTGAAGTTAAGAAATTCTATTCATAAAAGGATACCATTATGAAACAGAAAAGGTAAACCGCACTGTGGGAGAAGACTTTTGTTTGTAACACATATAACTGACATGAGGCTTGTATTCAAAATGTTTAAAGACAACAAACAAATCAAAGATAACAAGCTAATTAAAAATAGTCAAGTGATGTGAGCAAACACCTAACAAAAGAGAATACAGGGCAACAAGACTTCTCATAAAGTGCTGGGTGGAGATTAAATGCTATTATAACTTTAGAAAACAGTTTGGCAATATTCCTTTTGGTTCCTACCAACTTCTCATGAATGATCATAGATGTTCTTTTTCATGATGTTTAGTTCATGAGAAAGCATACCTATAATCATTACAGCATATATATAACAACTTACATATTAGCATTTTTTTCTTAATGACCACAGGCTGGGAACTTTCATATAAATGAAATAAATGAACATAAAATGAACAAATAAATGGTAGTATATTGAATCTTCAATGAAAATGGACTGTGACTAGTGAAACAGGTATTAATTTCACAAACAAAATAATGAGTGAACAAAACCAAACACAGCATAACACAATATGCATGGTATGGTTATAGTTCCATTTAAATAAAGTTCAAAAACAAGTAAAACAAAATTTAGCATTTAGGGATGTGTGTCTACATGATGAAATGATAAAGAAAACAAGAAAGTGAGCACCATTAATAATAAGCTAGTGGTTACCTTTGGAATGGAGTAAGGCAAGAAAGCAACTGGAAAAGGGCACAAAGAGCCTTCTAGGTTACTAAAATGGACTGTTTCTTGACTTAGGCAATTGTTAACCTGGTTTTGTTTGGGGGTAATTAATTAAGCTACCCATTTTTGTTTCTGATGTATATTATATTTCACAGTAAAAGTGCTTTCACAAACAGAAATGAGAAACACAAATTCAGGGGCAGGGAAATGAGATTAGGTACATACAGACATTGATCATTGTTCTAGTTTGCTAATGCTGCCAGAATGAGAAACACCAGAGATGGATTGGCTTTTACAAAATGGGGTTTATTTGGTTACACAGTTACAGTCTGAAGGCCATAAAGTGTCCAAGGTAACACATCAGCAATTGGGTACCTTCATTGGAGGATGGTCAATGGTGTCTGGAAAACCTCTGTTAGCTGGGAAGGCATGTGGCTGGCATCTGCCCAAAGTTCTGGTTTCAAAATGGCTTTCTCCCAGGACATTCCTCTCTAGGCTGCAGTTCCTCAAAAATGTCACTCTTAGTCGCACTTGGGATATTTATCCTCTCTTAGCTTCTCTGGAGCAAGAGTCTGCTTTCGGGGGCCGTCTTCAAACTGTCTCTCATCTGCAGCTCCTGTGCTTTCTTCAAAGTGTCCCTCTTGGCTGTAGCTCTTCTTCAAAATGTCACTCACAGCTGCACTGAGTTCCATCTGTTTGTCAGCCCATTTATATGGCTCCACTGATCAAGGCCCACCCTGAATGGGTGGGGCCACACCTCCATGGAAATATCTAATCAGAGTCATCACGCACAGCTGGATGGGGCACATTCCGTGGAAACACTCAAAGAATTACAATCTAATTAACACTGATAACATCTGCCCACACAAGATTACATCAAAGATAATGGCGTTTGGGGGACACAATATATTCAAACTGGCACAGTCATATTTTAGTTTTTAGTTTCTTTCTGTTTGCTAGATCCTAACACTATTAGAGATTAACATGGAATCTTCATTTACTACTAAAAAGATCTCATGTTTAGACTTCCAAAACTGTGAAAAGTTAGAGGATGGGGGTTAGAATGTCCTGCTTCTCTGAGCTGGTGTCTGAGGACCCTGCAGGGACAGATGTTCTTGCTGTGACAGCAGTATCAGCCTGCATGCAAGACTGAGCATTTGGAATGATCAGTGTGTGTTGTTTGCAAGCCATGTGGAAGCTGAGAAGAGCTGAGTCAATGATCCAAGAATACAATGTCTGGAACTGATCGTTTCCTGAATATCTTTTTCAGGCTTTGCAGCCAATTGATCATCCAACACTGCTTCATCCATATGGTTTTCCTAATACATTTGCCCTTAGTTGATCAGAGAAGTGTTCTATAGGACGTTGATAATGCTCAAGATGTTTTATGAAAAACCTTACCTGATCCAAGGTAACAGATTTAAAATGCATAGACTGTGACTTCTTCTGAAACAGGCCAAAGAAAGATATGGCAAAGAATACATTCTGTCAAGTTCCACATACCTTGGTAGCCAGATGTTTATTCCAATCAGCTCAAGCCTATTTTTCCTTTGATTAGAAACATTCTATTTATAACATTCTCTACAGCCAATTCAATGGATAACTTTTCCGGGGGCGAAATGGCACTCTGCTTTCTCCTGTAATTTACCCATGCCCATTCCACCCTGCAGCCTTGCTTTACAATCACAGTCCTTATGCTGCTCTTTGGAAATCAGGCAATTGAATCCCCATAAATGAAATCATAGTATTTTAAATAAGTAAATAAAATTAAATTTTAAAAGGTCCCCAGTAAGTACGGGATACAGCAACAATAGAATGCACTAACAGTAAGAGGCAAATCTATCGTCACTGTTTTCTTTTGTTTGGTTCCTGAAGTCATAGCAACCTAAACTTTTAGCTAATGTACAAAACCCAGGCCACCTGCATGGGTATACCCGCTGTCTCTAAGTGCTTTTATTGGATAAAATGTGATTGCTGTTGTAAGTAGAGTACTTTGTACCTGCTGCTTGGTGCTTTAAAAATATCACATTCACATGATCTTTGTTAAGAAATGAATCTTTCCTTTGCTTAATGATACTAGAGTCCAAAATTATAAAAGACCAAATTTTTCACTAAGAATTACGATCCAAGTTTTCCACTGATGTCTGACTTGATAAGGATAAAATTAATTGCTTTGAAGACACGATTCAAATGCAATTTGAATCCATACCAACAGTTTACTTGGAACCCAACAAGATTGGAACAAAGTGGAATTTTTAATAAAATACTTTAAAAAGCTGTTTAATCCAGTTATAACATGACAATTTATTGAGATATTAATTTGAGTGTATCTTCCTAATATTTCTTCTACTCTCTCTCAACCCACAATACAAAACACACAAAAGGAACTCTTCACACACTAAAACATCCAAGTTCTCAATGGGTAGCCAGGCCTTTTACAATTCCTTAATTCTGGGATTTTGCAAGACAGGGAACAGAAGCAACTAGAATCACTTGCTGCTTGATAAGAACCTAACCTCAGTAAAGAAATCATTCTAGAGTTCTTGAGAAGAAAAGGAAAGATACACCAAGCATGACACAGAAGCCTACTAAAATGGAGGAAGAATCTAAATATGTTTTCAAATCCCTTTTGTCTGTTAATGATGTATTGATGTCAGAGAACAGAAATACACCTAGTTGTTCCGGCCTCCTCTCCATGTTCCCTAAGGAATGCAAAAAGGTGATGATCAAAACCCCGGGTTATCCTCCCTCAAATGCACAGACACCTCCCATAGCTGCAAGACAAAATATCTATTCTTGTTTGGCAAGGCACATTTTCCCACTCCCCATTGCTTCTCTTTTAATTATTAAAAATTAATAGAACATTGCCATGAATGACCTGAGAAATGATCACAAGTCAAAAGCGGTTTTGGCGGGACAATAGTTTGGATGCTCAATGCAATTTATTTGCTTGCTTAACCATAAGCTGCCAATACAACCAATATGCAACAGGGCACACAACACATTTAAAGGCGGAGGATACCAGAGTCTCTAAAGCCCATCAGCTCCAAGGTAGACACCAGGCTGGTCAAAGTGTGGTGGTGAAGGCAGCAACGGGCCACCTACTAAGTGACAGTCTGCCTTGACCTGATGACCTGACACTCACCACAGCGGCATCTGTGCTGAGTTTTTATGCCCCAGAAATCAGTGTTCTTATCCAGGGGATGTCCTTGTGACAGGTGCCAAGTGAGTCCATATCCTCACACAAATGTCTAGTTATCTACTTGTTACATAAAAATGTTTTTCTCATTTTTTTTTTACATTCTGTTTGTGGTCAACGTGTTTACAGTATTTTGGGGATTCAAAATCATTTATATCATTCCAGTATACAATAAATGTGTACCAGAGTCATGAAACTATTTATGGCAACTTGCTGGTTTGATAGTAAGAGCTACTTCTTAATGAGTTTCCTCAGTGTTCTAGTTTGCTGATGCTGCCAGAAAACAAAACACCAGAGATGGATTCGCTTTTATAAAAGGGGGTTTATTTGGTTTTACAGTTACAGTCTTAAAGCCATAAAGTGTCCAAGGTAACACATCAGCAATCGGGTACCTTCACTGGAGAATGGCCAATGGTGTCCGAAAAATCTCTGTTAGTTGGGAAGGCATGTGGCTGGCATCTGCTCCAAAGCTCTGGTTTCAAAATGGCTTTCTCCCAGGATGTTCCTCTCTAGGCTGCAGTTCCTCAAAAATATCACTCTTAGTTGCTCTTGGGGTTTTTGTCCTCTCTTAGCTTCTCTGGAGCAAGAGTCTGCTTTCAACGGCCATCTTCAAACTGTCTCTCATCTGCAGCTACTCTCTCAGCTTCTGTGCATTCTTCAAAGTGTCCCTCTTGGCTGTAGCAAGCTTGTTCCTTCTGTCTGAGCATATGTAATGCTCCAGTAAACTAATTAAGGTCCATGTGGAATGGGCAGGGCCACAAGTCCATGGAAATTATCCAATGAAAGGCCTCGCCCTCAATTGAGTGATCACATCTCCACCAAAACATCAAATCAAGAGTCTCCTACCCAATCAACACGTTGGTATTTCCTGCACACACAAGACTGCATCAAAGACAATGGCATTTTGGGGGACATAATACATCCAAACCAGCACACGTGGTATCCAAACACTTAATAAGGCTCTTTGCAAACACTACTTTTCAACATAATCAACACTGCAGGCAGTCATTGTTATCCCCGCTTTTTCTCAAATGAGGACTGAGGCTCAGCATAGTTAACTGACTTACCCAAGACCCAAAACATACAAGGTGGGTTATGGATTTGAATGTTGTTCTGTCTGACTCTTTCTACTATGACATGCACCTCATTGGTCAGTGATTTCACATTACTGATTTGTGGGACAGAAGATCAAACTTTTTTGTTTGGTGTTTAATCTAGGAAGCATGTAAACAGCCACACAAGGCAATATTTAGGCATTATTTTGACAGTTTAACATATAAATCTTTAAAAAGTTTTCACTCTTATTTGTCAGCATAAAATAGTTATTATCACAAAAGATACACTTTAAAAGTGCCTTTGATTGGGGCAACTATCCTGATAACACAAAAGAAAATCAAAGAGAAAATTGTCACTAGGGGTGGTGAGAGCTTTTGAATTTCTGAGGTTTAATTCCTAAACCAAAACATGAGAACTAATCTAACTCCTTGCGGGTTCTGAAAATCCAAGGGAAAAGTCCGCATATACTAACTAAACTAGGGAAAGCTAGTCATTTGCTTTAAATCAACTTCCCCCTGCCATACACACATACACACACACACACATACACACACACACACACATCCTTATGCCCTTATATATAAACTTTTAGTCCATGAGAGAGGGGAAAAAGGCTTTTAGATACATGTTAAATTCTCTTCCAACCCTACATTTCCTCTGATTTATGTTGAAGCCCTAACTCTTCTTTTCAGATTATTGGAAACTTTGTCATGTGAGTAGCAACAGAACAGTGCAGAACTAGGTGGGAAATTTGCGTTGTGCAAGAAAGCATTCCAAGAATATCAACATCATGCCCAAATTAAAAGTTGACACTTCTCAGTGATATAAACATAGTAATTTCAAAAGTTCTACTGCCAATCAGTGATCACAATCAAATCGTTTATAGCACTTTTCCCTTGACATAAAAAAGATGCCACTGGAGAGCTGTTATGATGCTGAATATATCAACGGGTTATAAAATATACAGGAAAAATCAAACCCATTTGAAGATTATGCCCATACTAGCAAACATATGGATAAAAACTGAAAATAGAATCAGTCAAATAGCAATTTAAGACAATTTAATTTTTCCCATCTCTCCCAGAGTTTTTCTGGCTATTGCTAGTAGTATTTTCACTAGTGTTTAAAATTTTGATAATTCTTATGTTGTCTGTTATATAATTTACTATTTGACAATATACTGATTCCCTAGCTAATCATATATTGCTCTAAGTTTTTCCTTTCCAGCCAGGTTTCAAACTTTTGACTATGACAGACTGTGGGGTCCATTTGTTTACTACCTCCCACTGCTCCTAGGATAGTAATAGCTGATAAGTTTATATTAATTCCATTGATTAGCTTCTGGAAAGACATATCCCATGGGAACTAAATATAACTGAAACTAAATATAACTAAATAGAAAGGAAACTAAATTTAGTAACTAAATATAAATGAAAAATTGGAGATTAGATATATGGCATAGATAGGGTAGTTAATCTAAGGTAGTTGCTGGCTGGAAAGTGGCTGCCTCATCAAGAACTACATTTCCTATCATTCCTTGCATCTAAATAAGGTTGTATGCCTAGTTCTCACTAATGGAATGATGTAGGACACTTATTGCTGAAAGGTTAAATATTGCATGAGCTTTCTCCTCTATTTCCTCATTCACCGGTGGATAGCAATGCCCAAGGAGACCATGAGGGCCATATAAAAAAGATAACAGATTTCATCAGTTTGTAGCCTTTGAATTACCATGAGAAACAGAGTTTGTCCCTCTGTTAAACAAAAACCTGTATTTCGTATTATTGTGAGATATGAATTTCTATTGAATTAAACCGTGGAGATTTTGGGCTGCATCTTCCATGTCAATTGTGACTGTAATACAATATGCCACTGACCTTACCCTTCCTACCTTGCCTGCTTTTCAGACATGAATCAGAGTAAATATCTAGATGGTTAACACTCTCTTGCAAGTTTGTGTCCTAGAATGTTAGAATGACATTTTGGTAGGCCATTCCATGCAACCAGCAAGACTTTATGTGCTCCTGGGACTAGTTGGGAGTTGTAGTTCACAGCCATTACTGGTTATATTGTGTTTTGACTTTCAAATGTAATTTCCACCCTTTCACACGGAGGAGGCTATGGGCCTTGAGGAATGTCTAAGATGGTATATGGGATCCAGTCTTAAACAGACTAACACAGCCCTGATACCTCTTGCCTTAGCAAGAAAAGGACAAACCAGATTCCAATGAAAACTGAGACCTCTGGGTTTCTTAGGAAACTGTGAAGTGCTAAGATTTCCTGGAATTGCCATGCCTTACCAGGGGAATCAGGAGCCAAACTAGATTCTGATCAGAAAATGTATGATGTCTCAACAAACATCCATGGAAAGCATAGTGCATGCTCATTTCTGGTTAGGTGCTATGAGTGAAACAAATAAAACTTGGTGCTTTCCCTGTAGGAAGTTACAATCCTATGAAACAGAAGCTAGAATTAGAATCCAGGAGCCAGAATCCAAATGTACAGCACCTCACAAAGTCCAGAAGAATGTGGAAAGCACTGCTTGAACTACTTTCAAAGTTGAAAAAATTTTCTCACAACACAATAAGACATCTGTACACCCAAATAGGAGATACAACCTTTGGGGAGAAAAATCCATATTTTCACATCAATAGAGAAGTCATGTGAAAATACCTCTGCTCCCAGAGGAAATCTTAGTTGGTAAGATAATTGCAAAACATCTAAATAATTCAGTTTTTCTATGTGTCACCAGTATTTTACAACAAATATAGCTATTTAGTCTATGGGTATATTCTTGTTGTTGAGAGGGAAAAACTATTTTTCAAAACCTTCTGATAACCATTTATAATATACTTGAAAAAAATAAAATTGAGAATCCAAATATATATACTCTACCTCTTTTTTCAAAGGCATTATAGCATTCAAGCTTCATCTTTAACCCTAAGCATGTAGACTGTAATGAAAATGTCACACAGGTTACTAGAGTGTATTGTTAAAAAAGTAAAATATAAATCAAAGGAGGTAGAGATATTGCTGTAGAATTTACTAGCTGTAAGCTACATCTCATATTACTCATCAAAATTGAAAAAGTCATACTTATTCTCTTAGGAAATTACGGAGACTTCAAACAACTTAATGCAAGTTATTTTAACTTACGAGGCAGTTGTGTAAAAGTGAACGGATTAAATTCCTGCTTTCAGAGGGAGTCGGAACAGAAATGCAGGTAGCTAAAGAGTAATAATATAGTAATGAGATGGCTTGAGGGCTTGGAAGTAATTTTTATAAGCCTTTTTTCATTAGGTCTTTTGAAATTCACAGATGTTAGGGTCAGTACTATCATCAGCAAACAAAGGCCAAAGGACATGCTGCTGGGTTACCCTTCTTAAGGTCAAGAGAATAATAGAAACCAACTGGTGAGAGCAGGCAGTGTTTGCCAAAATATCACTGACACACAGCACATGATTGCTTCGTGAGAAGTTCCGAGACCCAGTCCTTGTACCATTCACTAAGGACCAGATAGAATGTAAGTGGCCTAGGCTGGAGGTTCTCAAACCATGAGACACAATTAAGTAAAAATATACCATAATCACTCATTTAACATCCTGTTTCATAGTAGAATTCATAGATAATATAATCTACTTACAAAGATTTTTTAAATCAATTCAGTGGCCTATGAGTAATATAAAAAAACATTTAATTTATAATAAAATATGTTTTCATTACCTTACTGCTCCTGGAACAACTTCCCTAGAAGACATAATGGAGTAGCCAGAAATTTGCATTTACATACCCAAGAAAAAGTCATGAATGTAAAAGCTATAAAAGCAGAACTGAGGGGCAAGATGGCGGCATAGAGAGGAGTGGAAGCTAAGTAGTCCCTCTGGAACAACTACAAAAAACCAGAAACAACTAGTAAATAATCCAGAATAACTGTGGGGGGACAAACGAGACCATCCACTCATCATACACCAACCTGAATTGGGAGGAATGCCCGAGAACACAGCATAAAATCTCTCAGTGGAGAAAGCCCCAGTCATTTTAAGTTTCCAGGGCTGTGACTAGGGGAAAGGCGGAGACAGCACAAGCAGAGAGCAAGACCATTGAAATGCTAATGACCTCCACCTGGGGGCTCTGTCTTCTCTAGGAGGAAAGGGGTGGGGCCCTTTCCATTCAGAACCAGACCCCAGAGCCTGGGGGAACACGGCCGTACCTCCTCACACCAGTCAAGAATTATAGGCTAACAGGCATCACCTGCTGGGCAGAAAAGCACAGTGACCTGAGGCATCAAAGGCTGGAGCAATTTTCTAAGACACACCCGCAGGGAAACCAGATACTGAATATTTCTTCCCTCTGGGACCTGAGCCTGTTCTGGTCTGGGAAAACCTGATTTGGATAACCAAGGAAACCATGCCTAGACAACAGAAAATTACAACCTACACTAAGAAAAACAAAGTTATGGCCCAGTCAAAGGAACAAACGTACACTTCAACTGAGATACAGGAATTTCAACAACTAATGCTAAATCAATTCAAAAAGTTTAGAGAAGATATTGCAAAAGAGATAGAGGCTGTAAAGGAAGCACTGGACATGTATACGGCAGAAATCAAAAGTTCAAAAAACCTACTAGTAGAATCTATGGAAATGAAAGGCACAACACAAGAGATGAAAGACACAATGGAAACATACAACAGCAGATCTCAAGAGGCAGAAGAAAACACTCAGGAACTGGAGAACGAAACACCTGAAAGCCTACACGCAAAGGAGCAGATGGAGAAAAGAATGAAAAAATATGAGCAACGTCTCCAGGAACTCAAGGATGAAACAAAGTACAATAATGTATGTATCATTGGTGTCCCAGAAAGAGAAGAGAAGGGAAAGGGGGCAGAAGCAATAATAGAGGAAATAATTAATGAAAATTTCCCATCTCTTATGAAAGACATAAAATTACAAATCCAAGAAGCGCAGCGTACTCCAAACAGAAGAGATCTGAATAGGCCTACGCCAAGACACTTAATAATCAGATTATCAAATGTCAAAGACAAAGAGAGAATCCTGAAAGCAGCAAGAGAAAAGCAATCCATTACATACAAAGGAAGCTTAATAAGAATATGTGCGGATCTCTCAGCAGAAACCATGGAGGCAAGAAGGAAGTGGTGTGATATATTTAAGATACTGAAAGAGAAAAACCACCAACCAAGAATCCTATATCCAGCAAAGCTGTCCTTCAAATATGAGGGAGAGCTCAAAATATTTTCTGACAAACAGACAATGAGAGACTTTGTGAACAAGACACCTGCCCTACAGGAAATACTAAAGGGAGCACTACAGGGTGATAGAAGACAGGAGTGTGTGGTTTGGAACACAATTTTGGGAGATGGTAGCACAACAATGTAAGTACACTGAACAAAGGTAACTATGAATACGGTTGAGAGAGAAAGATGGGGAGCATGTGAGACACCACAAGAAAGGAGGAAAGATAACGACTGGGACTGTGTAACTTGTTGAAATCTAGAGTATTCAACAATTGAGATAAAATGTACAAATATGTTCTTTTACAAGGGAGAACAAGCAAATGTCAACCTTGCAAGGTGTTAAAAATGGGGAGGCATTGGGGGACGGACGCAATCAGCATAAACTAGAGACTGTAACTAATAGAATCATTGTATTATGCTTCCTTTAATGTAACAAAGGTGATATACCAAGGTGAATGCAGGTAAGAGGGGGGGATAGGAGAGTCATGTTAGACACTTGACATTGGTGGTATTGTCTGATTCTTTATTCTACTTTGATTTAAGGTTATTTTTCCTTTTGCTGCTTCCTAGCTGTCATTTTTTTTTTTCCTCTTTCTTTTGCCTCTCCACCTTCTTTGACTCTCCCTCCTGCCTTGTGGAAGAAATGTAGATGCTCTTATATAGATAGTGGTGAAGGTGGTGAACACATAAAAATGTATGACCATGCAGAGAACCATCGATTATTTACTTGTGATGGAATGTATGATGAGTGAACAAAACCATATTAAAAAAAATGGGTTGATGACAAAACCTCGAGGGCAATATACTGAGTGAAATAAGCCAGACACATTAGGACAATTATTGCAGGGTCTCACTGATAGGAACTAATTACAATATGTAAACTCATAGACATGAAATATAAGGTACCAGGATATAAGACGAGGCTTAAGAATGGGGAGTGGTTGCTTAGTATGAGCAGAATGTTCAATTAGGATGAACTTAAATGTTTGGAAATGAACAGGGGTGTTGGTAGCAAGACGTGAGAATAACTAACAGTGCCGAACGGTGTGTGAATGAGGTGGACAGGGGAAGCTCAGAGTCATATATGTCACCAGAAGGAAAGTTGGAGGTCAAAAGATGGAAATGTATAAAACTGAATCCTATGGTGGGCAATGTCCATGATCAACTGTACAAATACTAGAAATCACCTCATGAACCAGAACAAATGTATGACAATACAATTAGAAGTTAATAATAGAGGGGCATATAGGAAAGAACTATATACCTATTACAAACTATATACTACAGTTAGTAGTATTTCAACATTTTTTCATAAACAGTAACAAACGTACTATATCAATACTAGGAGTCAACAATTGAGGGGGGTTGGTTAGGGATAGGGGAGGATTAGAGTTTCCTTTTCTTTTTTTCTTTTTTCATCTTTCACTTTATTTCTTGTCTGGAGTAATGAAAAGTTTCTAAAAATTGAACAAAAATTAAGTGTAGTGATGGATGCACAGCTGTATGAGGGTACCCAGGGGCAAGTGATTGTACACTTTGGATCTTTGGATAATTGTATGGTATCTGAACAATCTCAATAAAAATGGAAAAAAAAAAAAAAAAAAAAAAAAAAAAAAAAAGCTATAAAAGCAGACCAAGACAGTTACGCTTTTTTGCAACTCAAATAGCACAATAAAATAGTACTTAGTGTCATTATTTTCCAAAATGGTCAAGAAATCTTAGGAAAGCTCCATCCAAATAAGTGCAATCTTTCCTAAAGTGCATAGCAGTTGTATGTCTAGAAAATTCAATGCATATTAAAGCCATGGGGGAAAAAAAAACACATGCAACTTTATCTTTGTAAGAAAAATGCAATTAAGTTTTAGTCTTAGATAATTTTAAACAGATCTTCTTGCATGGAGTCAAAAATCTCTCTCTCCCAACTACTAAAAGTCAATAGTGGCCTCCAAACCTTTTAGCAGACCCAGAGCCCCAAAAGATATTCCACATTTCTCCTAGGAAATAATACCTTCCCAGTTAAGAAACACTGTCTTGGTCTTGGGAGACAGGATCAGCAGCAGAAGTCCTGGAAGGGAGCCTAAAAGGAAACAAACAAAACTAATGAAGCAACAACTCCATGCTAGTACTATAGTATGCAATTTTATATAAAACATTTTATTTAATTTTCCCAACAATCCTGTGAAGAAGATGCAATCATTCCCATTAACATGTAAAAACCAAGTGTCACAGAAGGCAAGTCGTATTTCTCTAATCACATAGCTTATTAGAGGTTGGTACCTGGTTGAAGCACAGTTTACTGGTCTCTGAATCCTGTGCATTCCATCTCCACATGTTCTTAACAATTAGCAATAAATGTGCCTCTCACAATAGAGCCACGTTTAAATAAGACTAACAGTGGTATTACCTTGAAAAGATGTGTTGACTTCTATATGTGAAAACTAAACTTCCTGAACATGTCAGTATCTATTAGATAATATGAAAAAAATAATGAATAAACAAGATTGAGCTCCACAAATTTCAGTTTCTGGAATGAAGCAGACATACACAGGTATAAGACTGATCAAAATCAAAAACCCAGTTGCCTAGGCCTTGACGAAAAAACAACTGAAAAGTGATGGAAGAATAATTTTTGAAGTCGGATTTAGCCCATAGGTTTTGTTTTGTTTTGTTTTGTTTTTCCTTTTCTTCTTCATCCTATCCTAATTCATAATGATCTTTTAAAATCCTGAGTCTACTCAAATTGCTAGCACACATACTCATGTAGACACTTCATAGCCTCTAAGTTAGCATGGAGAACACTGGTTCTCACTTGGGAAAGCACTACTTCCTATGTAGAATTCTGGATACCCATGGGGAAGGCATGTGGTCATTCAAAGATTTGGAGGACACTAATGATTTTTAGTAGATTGGAGAGAGAAACAGTTGATATCCTACAAGTGAATATTCTGCTGGACCTATTTATAATAATCTGAGACTAATTATTCTGAACTTGGAATAGTTGCAGAAAAAGACAGGCTGAAAATTCTCTATAATTAACATACCAACCCTGTTAAAAGAAAGCAGCCCTGATAAAAGAAAGCAATTATTTCAAATTTTTGAAATAGTTTAGGGCAAAAGAGAAAATCAGATGATAAACAAAAAAAATCTATTTCTGTCCCCAGAGCAGAAGAAAGTATCAGCATTGCAAGAAGGAATTTAAATCATTTTTCTAACTGAAGTTTTGTATATGTACAACTTAATTCTTTAGCTGAACTATATAAAATTTAGTCCACAGCATAGGCTTTGTCGATCTCACTTTTATAATTGTAAAACCCTAAATTTAAGGAACCTCTTCAGGGATACAAAAGACAGCTGAGCCCAGCTGAAACTTGTGGTCAATGTTTTACTCCCCTAAGAGGCAGAAAGAAATTAGTGCCCTGTCATAGTGATTCTTCCTACTCAGTTTCTCTCCCTCTCCATATACTTACTTGGAAACTGTTTTAGTTTATGACCTCATTTGTCTCCTAGATTATTGCAAACACTTCACAAATGATCTTCGGATTCCAGTTTTACCCTGCTTTAAATGTCTCCTTGCTAGTGCTCGAGTATTATTACCAGAAGTAAATATGATCACTCTCCTTATTATCATCCTGTTCTTTCCATCACTATCAGGATGAAGTCCAAATTCTCTCAGCATGAACTGTAAGGCCCTACTGGTTTGGATCCTCTTTAGTTTCAACTTTATTCCTCTAAAATATGTTCCATGGTGGAATCAAAGTAATCTATCTGCAGTTGCTTAAATACATCAGGCTTTTTTTTTTCCTTGCTGCAATTTCTCATATACGTTGCCCCCATTTTCAGGAATATGTTCCTCATAATTTTCTTGGCTCATACTCATCCTTTAGGACTTATTTGGAGTGTCTTCTCCACTGGGAAGCTTTCCTGGCTAAATTTACTTCTCACCACCCACCCACCCCCCCCCTCCACCGCCATATATATCACTAATATATTGCTTAACAGAGCATATAAGGCATTTGTTGATTGACTTCTTACCTCCTACCATCACTGGACTGACCATCTCAAGAAGATTTTATCTGTGATCTCCATGTACCCATCATGTAGCACATTGTGAACACTAATACAAACTAATTGGATAAGTGGTAAAGTAAAATTGCCCTTTCTATTGCAGAGCAAACTCTCTTATGTGGTACATCTCACTCTAAAAAGAAAGTTTAAAGTTTTTAAAATGTAGTTTGTATTTTTAAGACAATTAGGAGAAACTGCAATTATACCTCCTGGAAATGTTATAGGATGATATTATAAATACATGCATTAAGGAGTTATAGAAATTCTCTTTGGATAGATTTATGATGAATTATCTCTCTTGACTCTCTAAATAAATCTGAACACTAAAAATGATCAAACATTTCTTGGAGAATAACTAAGTCAAGGGCACTGTGTTCCTCTGTTATGATGAAATACAGATTTCCTATTAATAGGTTTATCCTTCATTTTAAAAGCGCAAATAAAATAGTGTTTTAAAAATAGTTTCCACTGCTTAAATTAAGCAAAATAAAAGATTATTCTCTGTGTCTATTGCCTTTCATTTGATTTTGAATTGGATAAATTTTCATTAACTTTAGGCACTTTTACTATCTCTTTTTGAGATAGTCAAAAAAGTGTCAGTAGAAATACTGACTTGGTAATGCCCCTTGCACTATTTAAATTGTCTATTGTGGTTGAATCTTTGACTAAAAATATACTTACATATTTACTGGTTTTCCATGATTAAAAACTGAAATGACACAATTTGTCCATTTATATCCGGAGTCCAGTAACCTTATTGAAAGTCATACCCAGAGCCATTATACAGCATCTATTTGACTTCAGATAGTCTTCAATAGTTAAGGATGCATATTGTGTTCCCTAGACTGGCCAATTAAAAATAATATGAAAAGTATAGCAAAGAATTCAAAGGAAGAAATAAAACGGGAGGCTAAAAATATATTTTTGGTTGAAAAGAAGACAAGAAGGATAGAGAAACAAACCAACCAACTAAACTAAACAAAAGGGCACGTGGAACACAAATAGCAAAGGGGTGGACTTAGTCCCAACAGTTTTAGTTTCCCACCTGCTAAAACAAACACCACACAGTGAGTTGGCTTGAAAAATGGAAATTTATTGGCTCATGGTTTTAAAACTAGGAAGTCCAAAATTGTAGCATCAGCAAGGCTATGCTTTCTCCCTGAAGACTTTGGGGCTCTGGGGCTGGCTTCAGGGATCCTTCATCCTTGCCTTTTCTGTCACATGGAAATGTACGTGCAATGTCATCTTCTTTCTCCTCCAGATTCCACTGACTTTTGGCTTCTTGCTTCTTCTTTCTGTGTCCGATTTCCTTTCCTTTCAGCCATATTGTATTAAGGCCCACTTTCTTTCAGTTTGATTACACCTTAACTAATCTTTAAAGGTCCTATTTACAAACGGGTTCACACAACCACAGGATCAGGGCTTGGGACCTGAACATGCTTCCTGTGAGGACATGATTCAACTTCTGACACCTACCATATAAAAAAACTACTTTAAATGTAAATGTACTGTATACATAGATGAAAAGGCAGCGATTTCAGACTAGGTCAATAAACAAGACTCAATTACCTGTTGTTTATAAGAAAATAACTTTAAAATTAAAAAGACATATAGACTGAAAATAAAAAGAATTTTAAAAACATATACCACAGTAGTGGTAAGCTTAACAAAGCTGGGGTCAGTTTATTAATATCAGAAAAAATTAGGCTTCAGAGCAAGGATTATTAACAAAGATTAAGAGGAACATTTCATGATGATAAATTGGATAATATAATGACATAATCATATGTATATAAGTACATATATATGTCATACAAACACATGCACACCCCTTAATCACTACAAAATTATTGAAGCAAAATCTGATATATGTTATTAAAAATTCCATAAACACAGTGGGTGATATTGGTTAAAGAAGAGTGGAACAGCACTATCAACCCATTTGACTCAATTGAGTTTATAAAACACTACATATAACCAATCTACAATATATATATATATCTATATCCAAATAAATGGAGAAATTTTCCAAATTTATGGATTGAAACACTAATATTGTCCATTTTCTCAAAATTGTTCTGTAGAGTCAATGCCATACCAATCTTAATTCTAGCAGGCTTTTTGTAGGAACTGACAAGCTGATTCTGAAATTTATATGAAAATGAAAGGATCTAAATTAGCCAAAATTCTTTCAACAGTAAGAAGACATAACCCAACAAAAACAGGGTGAATACTTGGGCATACACCTCATAAAAGAAGATATATAATTCACTTATGTTTACGTGAAAACTTGCTCTACATCATTAGCCAACAGGGAAATGAAGATTAAAACCACAAGATACCACTTCACACACAAACCCACCAGTATAACTAAAATTACAAATGCCCATAATGCTGAGTAATGACAAGTATGTACAGCAACTAAAACTCTGGGAATGTTACAGTTGAAAGACTTTTTGGTAGTGTCTTACAAAGCTAAACATATACCTACCATTTTACTCAGTATTTCTCCAGGTAAAAAGGAATAGAGACATTCACAAAAATTATAGTACCTAAATGATCATAACAGCTTTATTTGTAGCAGCCAAGAACTGGAAGCAAACCAAATGCCCACATAGAAGTGAATAGACATGCAAAATAGGGTATATCCAAGTAACAGAATAGTATTCAGCAACAACAATAAAAAAGCATAATAAGGTGATAGAAATCCATTTCAGAAAACTTATATTAAGCAAAAGAAACCAGGCACAAAAGGGTGCATGCCATATGATTCTGTTTATATAGAGTTTGGGATAAACCAAAGTAATCTGTAGCGATGAAACTCAGGTCATTAGCTATCTGAGACTGAGCATGATGGATGGATTAACTACAAAGTTACACAAGAAAACATTCAGCAGTCATGAAAATATATATCTTTATTGAGGAGTCAAATATATGGGTGTATAAATTTGTCAAAACACATTAAACTATACACTTAAATGTGTAAATTTTATTGTTTGTAAATTATTCTTCAATATAGAGTTGAAAAAAATATTATGATGGTCAAATTCTATAAGTATCCTGAGCTGATTCAACTCTCTTGGCATATATTTGGATTGAGGCTGTCAAACCACCCTCTTACCCACATCTGGTATACTAGAGCAAAGAAGGAAGTAAAATTGTCAGTACAGAGAAGTCATAAAGAATCTGAGAAGTGACTACAGGTGGATTTGATGAAAGGAGAATGTAAAAAGGAAGGAAGGAAGGGAGGAAGGGAGAAAGGGAGGAAGGGAGAAAGGGAGGAAGGGAGGAAGGAAATGAATTAAAGAATAGGAAGGGCCTATGGGAAATGTGGAGCACAAAATTCTAAAACACATGTTGCCATGGTAAGAAATATAAGGGGCTTTGGTTTGCTGGTGAATGCAATTTTTAAATTTTAGGTGGTTAAATATCAAATCCTTAAGCCTGTTCATAGGAGGAAGTGTGATATGGCAACTTTCATTCCTCCCTTTTTTCCCTCAAAAAATATTTACTGAACATCTAGTTATTCCATGAATACTGATATATATAAGAAATATAAAAAAGAATGGTATTTCACTACCCTAAGGTAACTGACATTCTAGTGAGGATGACATGATCATTAAAACCTCACAAAAGAAATGACAAAATATGCACATGGCATTTGCTATTGAAGCACTGTGGAAAGGCATCTTAACACTAAGAAGGCAAGGGTCTCTGAAGTCTTCCCGGATAAGTTAGAGGAAGGATGGTAGAAAAATGAGAAAGAGTATTCTTGTCAGAGGATCTAGCATCATGTCCACAGATGATGCTGGGGAGGTTGGAAGCAGTCAGTTCACGCAGGGCTTTGTATGCCACGTTACTCAGATTGGACATGTCTTATAAAAGTAGAGTTACCTAACAGCCAGTTTTGCTTGGGACTCATGGTTTATACTCATCATCCAGACTTAAATATTAATAGGATCCCTTTTCACTCTCAAAAATATTACAGGTTAGATAAAATAGTGATTATCTTTTAAATAATTTTAAATAGCATATTAACAAGGACAAATTTCTGTTTTTAGACAGAATAAAATAAGGTGAAGGATTCATATGAGTGGACAGTAAAAGACTAGAGACGATTAAGAAATATGATACAGTGGTGCAGTTAAGAGATGTCGAGGGACTGAAATTGGGCAGTGATAATGTGAATGGTGAGAAGCTGTGGCAGACTGAATTATGTACCCTGACAAAGGATGTGTTCTTAATCTTAATCCACATCCCTGTGGGTATGAATGCATCGTAAATAGGATCTTTAGAAATGTTGGTTTTAGTTAAGGTATGGCCCAACTAAATCAGGGGAAGCCTTAAACCATATTACTGGATGCTCCATAAAGAGAAGTCGGAGGAGGCCATACTGAAAGAAGCTGGAAGTCAGAAGAAACCAAAAAAGCAGACACAGGAGATCAAGGACTTTGCCATGTGACAGAAGGCAGAGATGCAAGCCAAGGATTTCCAAGAGTTGAAGAAACCTAGCACCAAAACACCACAGACTTTGGAGAAAAGCATGGACATAATGACATGGACTCTAAAACTATGAGCTAATAATATTTGCTGTTTAAGCCAACCCACTGTGTGCTATTGTCATAGCAACCTGGCAAACTAAGACAGAAGGGGACCACTTCAGGAGATATTTGAAAGATAAGGTCAGAATAAATGTGTAAAATGATATAGAAGAACCAATAAATATGCCTAAATAAATACTTTAGACAGAATAAAGGGATCCACAAAGGAGACAGAGAGGGAAGGGAGATGTTGACTAGAAGATGTAGGTCAAAAGCCACAGGTGTGGTGATGTTTAGGGAGAATGGTCCAGAGTAACAGAAGAAGCAGTAGTGCAGTAAAGTTAGCCAGAGATAATATCACAGACAGAGGGTGAAAAGATGCAGAATGTTTAGAAAAACTGAGTGTGGCTGGAGATTTGTTGTGTGACAGGACAGGGCAAACTAAGGAATGGCAGACAATGGTAACCACATCCTGAAAGTCTCCATAGACCACTTACGGGAGTTTGACTTTATCCTGTGGGAAACAGGGGAAAAGCAGAAATTTAAAAGGAAGGCTGTAACATGATCAGCTTAGTATTTCACAATACTCTGCTATGCCTTGGCATAATGAGAACATCAGTATTTTATGGAGGGCTGTATCCCAAAACGCCCTTTGTGGGGAAGCTGGTCTCCTATCACCACTATATCAAAGATGTTTTTCCTCTGAAATAAAGCACTAGACCTTTTATAATGTGATATATATATTCTATATAATGATATATATGGTCTAACTACTAAATCAGGAATCAAAGAATTCAGCTCCTAAAACCTTAACATCTGACCTTTAAAGGCTGGGAAAGATCAAGAGCTTCAGGCCTCAAAAATTGGAAAGGGAAGTGATGAAAAGTATCAAGGAATAGGTTCAAGTACAGATTTGCGCTGGAACATGAGAGGTATAGGTAGATTCTGCTACATGAGTTCCAGGCCAGGACTGGGGGACCATTATCATTTTCCTATTTACTCAGAAAGTATGGACTCCAGAACTATGAGCTAATAATAGTTGTTGTTTAAGCAAATAAACAGAAAGTATAAATATGGCCAAGAATAGAGTATGGTGAAGAAGACATGATGCTGAAGCTTGCTGGCACTGGGTGTAACTGCAGGTAGTAAGCCTCTTCTACCTGAAAGGAACCTTGAAAGCCCAAATGACTTAATGATTGCTAACCTAAAAATAGTGTGATTTAATTGTACTGGGCATATCAGAACCTATATTGTCCAGGCACACCCAACCCTTTATAGGGGTAGGCGGCCAAATCAGTTAGGAAGCACTATAAACAGAAAAAGGGATACATTGAGTGTTCCTCAGAAGATTTGAGCTTTCTCCCTCCGATTTGCTCACCACATATCTACCCAATTTGACCGCTACCATAAACATCACACACATCATGCTCAAAGGGGCATGAATGCATTTGGTCAAACATTTTACTTCAGAGAACAGAATGACTGACAAAGAAGGCACCCATAAATTGTTCTCCCCTGACATTTAATAGTGTGACTATTTCATGACCCAAAGACTTTTTATTGTACCATTTGTGGTTTTAGGGATCTGGAAGGCTTTATACAGTCCACTACCTGGAGGCTTTTAAAAAGAAAAGGGGATGTTTTTTTCTTCTTAAAATAAGAGAATACAGTTCTCTCTGAAAGCAAGAATCAACTTAATATTTAGAACCATGACAGAGAATATGAAGTTGGCATTTCTTTAATGAAAAAATAATAAAAGAATGTTAAGCCATTGAATTTATTGTCTAAGATCATGTACCAGCCACCGACAAAACAAAGAATCCCAAAATCATGTTCCTTTTGCCTTTCTACACTGTACCTAATTTTAAGACATGAAACTTTGAATCAAGTCACAATCGGCACTTCAAGGAATAGGATTTTCATCACTTCTCCATAAAGGTATTTCAGTCTAATAGATTTCTTTAGAATGTGAATTTTAGGTTGAAAGCATTTCTGAATGCATTGCTATGGAGTAAGATACAACATAGTTAAAAATGGTCCCAAACTAGACTTGTCTTTACTTAGCAGAGTCTCATTACTTCCTGTTATGCTTCTTTGGACCACCCTAAAGTATTCTGCTCTTCCTTTCTGTTTATAGCCTTTCGATTTGAATTCATTTAATAAAATCTACAGGAAGGCAAGAACTCTCTTGCCATACTGGCATATTTAACTTCTGGGGAATATCGTTTTTCATATAATTATGCACTGATTTCAGTTATACAAATATTATCTTCCTATGGGGGGGTGTTAAAATGGATCTCAGTCATGAATATTCAGCAGTGCCGTTTCTACTGGTGAGACACATTTTTCTTTGTGGATACTAAACACTAAGACGTCTATATATTTTCCCCCATCTTGCATTGTTTGCATAAAAGTGATGAGATTCAGGGACTGCTAAAGCAGACATTTATTTCCCAGATTTAACAATATTCTAGAGAACAGAAGGGGGGGCAGTGAAATAAGATTGGGTATAAACTGATAATTGTTGAATGTAGAGTGATGAGAACAGAGGAATGTATATGTGTAAGCATTTGTTAGAAAGTCTCCATAATAAAAAGCTATTAAAAAAAAAAAAAACAAAAAAAAAAAAAAAACAATATTCTAACACCTTCCTCCAAATAACTCAATACTATTTTTGCAGATTGAAATCTTTAATATTATATGGGTTGCTCCTTATACACATAACTCAGGGTGCACAAAATGAGATGGATAAATTTTAAAGACTTGGCTTAAATTGTGGTAGAAAGGAACTGGCAGGGACAAGGGCTGTTATTTTCTTTGTGGCATGACTTCTTGCAAGACAATCTTCTGCATGCTCAGATTTCAAATTATAATAGTAAAGAGAAGGGCAGGTGAACAACCTCTGAAAAGAAACCTGAAAAAGTTCTTTAAAGTGAGCAGTTGTCCCTACATAATAGTTTTGTTCAAATAAAGTGTTGCCATCCTTTCATGTTTACATTCAATAAATATATTTTGAGTACCCAATATGCCAGGCAATATTCTAGGCTCTGAAAATATAGTAGGGAACACAATATAGACCAAACAAAGTTCCTGTTACAATGCAGCTATATTCTACAGGGTGGAAGACAGAACATAAATGTTAAATGAATAAACAAATTAATAAAAAATGGATGGATGAATGAATGAATAACATTTTAAGTAATGGTGAGTACTAAGAAGAAAATAATTTAGATAACTATTAACCTCACACATTAACATACTTGTCACAGATATTATACACATCAGATGGGGTAAATTAAGAAAACTGTGTGTGTGTGTGAGCGTGCATGTGATTTTATATATTACATTATCTGTGCATGTGCTTTCTTGCATTTTATTCTCTCAACAATACGCAGTCTTTAATGCAGTTATTATCATTTTAAAGACTAGGAAAAAGATTAACAGAGAATAAATTCCTTGCCCCATATCACACAGCCAGTATGTAGCACAGTGCTGAATCCCATCTATATTGTCTGGGTCCAACTTCAGGTAATTCCCCTACATGGGTCATGGCCTCAAGTGAAGATTCCACTGTCAACCCATTTTATTGCCATGATTCTCAAGAAAGTAACCTAGAGAGTCAAGATAAAATTGGAGGATAAAAATATAGTTGGAATCTCTGGATTTAACATTAACATGCAAGAGGGATTTAATCACAGAGAGAGAATTATAGCCAACTTAATAAGTTCAGGGTAAAATAGAAAACACTTGAAAATCAGGGGGAATAATATTTTCCCCTGGAATGGAGAAAGGGAGAGACACTCTTCCCCTTCTCTCCCTGCCAACTTCAGATGAGTACATTACAAAGATGGGGAAGTGGGGCTTTGGTGAGACAGGACAGGAGTGAATCATTAGGAAATTACTGGAAGCTTGAACTTCAGGCTTCCTTCAATGTTGGTCCACCACTGGTGATGCAAATAGAATGGGAAGCCTTGTCCAAGCATAAACTTTGTGAATCATTCTCAAGTTTTGTGCTTCTTTCTGGAGAAACAGATAGTGAGGGGAGAAGGGCAGATCAAGGTGCTTCCAAACTATTGAAAGGTTATTATAAAGAAAGGGGTCCAGAAATGCTTCCCACATTATCTGGAAAACTTGACTGTGTAGGTGCTTTTCAACATACTTGCAGTCATGAGAATGCCTTTAGAGGTTTCTTTGAGCCCTTTTCTCCCCAAGGTGTACCAATTAAAATAGGTATCACAGCCTTGATTGGGGACGTGTGACTTCATTTTCCAGAAGCCCTCACCTCCCTGAATAGCAAAGAGTTGATGTGTGCAAATGTGTGTTTGTGCTCCCACTTACCAAGTATCCCAGAAACCAAGAGTCTATGACAATGACAAACACTTTGCAGATAAACTAAGAGAAGCTTTGAGATTAAGTGATCAATCCTAACCCATTCTTTGAGGTCCCAGCTGTGACTGTGGTCCCCAGATTTTCCTCACCCACTAGGAAGCTCCTGTTGCAGGGGGTGCTGATAACTACAAAGGCTGCATCATATCCTGATACTATACTATAATAATCACAGCGGGCTTCAGTCTCCTGGATAAGAGCTTTTTATTTTTGTCCCAATCAACAATGTCATTATGTAAACAGCCACACTGAAAAACACAGTGCCTTCTCTATCATGTCTGAAATAGAGGAGTTCACTTAGATTTCTAGTCTTTGCATATTCTTTATCCAATCTCAGGAAAAACTCTTTAAGGTGACAAACAGCTTTAAAATAATAGCTCCACAAGGTCTTTGTAGATATTCAAATCCTTTCAAATATGAAACCACCCTGAAAAAGCAAGCAGAGAAAAATGGATTAAATGACTCACTGGAATAAGCCTTTTCCATCTCTATGAGCAAAAGTTTTTTATGAGAACAATGACAAATCTGCAGCCAGTGATTTTTCAAAAATTTTAATGTGGTCTTGAATCTGACAGCCTAGCTTCAGCTATTAGCTTTTAGGAAACCCAGAGAGGGACAAATGGCTATGACAGGAACACAGATCTTCAGGTCTAAGGGCTTCAAACAAAACATTAGTGCTCTTTGTTTGATGGTGGTGAGGTTATGCTCCAAAAGAGGTCAGAATTTTTTTAATTTAGTATTTTTCATCCAAACTCATTTGACCTTAAAGTCTCAAACATTTAAACTCTTTCTAGTTTCAAATATTTAATATTTCTGAGTGAAATGTTGGAATTTGCAAGACAGTAAGCTAGAAATGAGGTTTCTGGGAAGTTAGTTAAAAGATATAGAGCAACAATCTTGATTTAGAAGGGTCTTTAAAAAATTAAGTTTTAAATGAACATTGTAAAGAATTCAAGCATTAAGAAAAGGTAGAGAATGAAAATTTCCAGTGAAAATCTCAGCCTCCCTGACCCAGTCACAAATTTCCCTCTCATTAAAATATACAAAGTTAATTAGCACTCTAGGCAAAGACAATCTCTTTAATCAAGTAAATACTCAAAATCAATATCAAAAAACCTTCTGGAGGCACAACTTCAACTTCACAAATTCATTCTGGGGGCTGCATGCTATCAAGCAATCCAGTCATTTGGGCATTTTGAAAGGACTTCAAATCCAACCCCAGAAATCTGATTGCTAGTTGCTGTAGTCTCAGTAAAGCACTTCATTTTTTGCTGTAGAAAGCTGGACTAGTGGAGAAGGATGACCTAAAAGACTGTCTCTGCTGAAATGAAGTAGTAATGGATTGAATGTGGCCAAACCAATTAAACAATCACTAAGAGAAACTAAGTTGTCAAAACAGAGACAGCAATTTATTCTCTCCTCCAGGCACTCCACAGTTCTATGACATTAGCAAGAGGAATGGCTGTCAAAGGTGGAAATTGGGAAGAGGTCTCAGGCTCTTCATCCTGTGGACTCCCAACGATAGGGTCAGTGGAATGTGCGGAGGTGGATCTTATACTCTTATCCAACAGTGGATCCCAAGCTTGAACACAAAACAGTGTTAGGAAGTTCTGAAGAACTTCATTGTCTCTCAGGAGATCTGGGATCAAGCCCTTTATTTTTCAATAGCTGCATGACCGGGGACAAATTAAATGAATTTCTCTGAACTATAGCCTCCTCACCAGTATGATGATGCTAAAACATCCACCACAGAGGAGTATTTGAGCATCTGTAGTAGAGACCACCACTTGCTCCTCATCATAGAAGAATCAGCTAGGGAAATTTATGGCCAGGATGAAGACCTTTCCTTGCCTACACTTGTCACAAATTTCTGTGTAATTGTATGTAAGTAGAATGTCAGGTGCAACTTCTGAGAACTTTCCTTACAAGACAGCCAATAGATGCTGTTTGTCTTTTTCTTACCCATCTCTTCCTCCATTTTGCTGCTTGGCCTATGAATGCTATAATCTTGCATGGTGAATATGAAAACCATTACCTAGAGAAGGTAAAGTGGTGATCGGGAAGAATTTGGGTCCCTGAGGACTTTGCAGAGCAGAAATATTATACCAGCCTTAGATGGATAACATCTTTTTTCCAATTATGTGAAAGAGAAATAAACTTCTATCTTGTTTAAATCACTGTAGTTTTGTGTTTTCAGAAAATGGCAAGCAGTGCAAATTTTCAAAAAATATTTTAATACCTGGAAGTGGAGTTCTGTATATAACAGAACCTAAAATCTGTGGAATTAATTTATTGAGAATGAGCAGTAGATAGCAAGGACTTAGATATTGACCATTTGATTAAACTGTAGCCTGCCCCTGGAAAGGAAACCATGAGCTAGCCAAAGCTGTGACATTAGAGGAGAATATAGGAAAAATTGAGAGTGCTGATATGGGTTTACTGATTCTTGCCACTTTTAGCAAAATACTGCAAGAGAGATGAACTCTGGCTTGAGCTAGCTGGTCTGCAGAGAGGGAATTGCATGCAGTCTCTTCATCTGGTCTAAAGTCTGAGTTAACCAAGAGTTCATTATTTGGGATCCTTTTGGAATTTAAAGGATCTCCTTCTTCAAAACCCAAAACTGAAATAGTTTACATACAGTGCCTGAAAGAAACAACTTGAATAAAAGATAAAACTTCTTTGACCTCAAGAACGTCAAGCATCTTCTGTCAACGGTTATTGGCCAGACAATAGGAGCCATCTCTGTTGCAAAATTCACATTAAGGAAGTTTCTTTACCAGCTGTGTTAGTTTCCCAGCTCCAAAAACAAACACCATATAATGGGGTTTGCTTAAACAATGGTAATTTATTGGCTCAGTTTTGAGGCTAGCAGAGGTCCAAATTTGAAGCTTCAGTAAGGCAATGTGGTCTTCCCAATGATGGCGGCATTCTGGGACTGGCTGCCCATGATCTGTGGTCCTTGGATTTTCTGTCAATTAGCAACATACATGGTGGCCTCTTCTGGCCTCTCTCTCCATCTGACTTTCACTCTGCCTATAAAGGACTCCTGTAATCTGGATCTAAACCCAACCTGATTCAATGAGGCCACACCTTTACTGAAGTAACATCTTGAAGAGATTTTATTTACAATTGGTCCACACCCATCAGAATGCTAAGATCAAGAACCTGCCCAAACAGGGGTACACAATTCAACCCACCACACCACCTAAGCCTACTGTCACAGAGGGTGGTGTACTACTCATAAAGGCTATTCACCATAGTAAGACTGCATTTATTCATCCCTCTTGAAGTTAGGTGTGGCCATGTGACTTCCCTTGGCCAATGAAATGTAAGTAGAATTAACATACATCACTCCCTGGCAGAATCATTAAAAATAGTCAGTGGTTCTGTATTACTCCTTACCCCTGTTGTTGTGATCCTAGAAGCATGTATTCTAAAGGAAATATGCCAGCCCAGATCCTTGAGTTAATGCTGTGAGAGGAACTTTGCGTCTAATCTTTGTTGTTTCATGCCGCTGAGATTTTAGGGTCATCTGTACTATAGCATAACCTATGCTCACTGATAGACATGTTCAGGGAGATTCCATTAAGTTGAGAGGGTGAGGAATGGGTAAAACCTAAAAGCTGGCAAATCAAAGATCAGAGTAATTTACCTTTAAAAAATACGTACAGACATGATCTGGTTATGGTTAACATGAAGGATAAATGGGAAGATTTTGTCAAGAAAATTACGAGCTTTGCCTTACAAAAATATGCAAATGTGCCATTCCCAAAACCACCCCTGGGACTTCAGTCATGCACCAGCAGAAAGCAGAATGTTAAAGCTGTGCAGTTCCCAAGAGAGTCAAAATCTCTCATCTCACCTCATATGTGGTCAGGACAGACAATATAGAAGGAAGACAATTTCAAAATGAACACACATCAATCAGAGATTCCAGACTTTGAGATAGATGAGTACCAAGATTAAACTGTGGAATTTTTGCTTTAGGGGAGTGTAAAGAGGGTGTATAAGGAAATTTAGGTGACCAACTGGGCAAACTGTATCAGAGACTCCTACTTGTCCCACAACATCTATTCTTCTCTTCTTCCATTGCAATAAAAATTTTAGCTAAGCTCATGGGCACCTAGAATGTAAAGTTAAAGATTATGGCATATATTCCAACTTCTCTTGAAGCTATGGTAAAATTCCAAAGAACAGAGCAAAAGTGGAATTTTCATATTTCAGCTTCTAAGAACTTTCAATAAAAGACAGCTGGGATGGGCCATTTGCCTTCTACATCTTTGTCACTTTCTTCATCAGTGTGCTTAGAACATGGGTACCATAATACCATGACCTTGGACCATGAAGACAGTGTCCAAATCCTAGGGATGGTGCAATGGTGACCTAAAGAGACTAGTCTCTGGGAACGTTGTAGAGCAGAGCCACCACACTAGCTCAGGACCACATACCCCCACACTTCATAAACATGGAAGACATAAATCAACTTCTCTCTTATTTTAGCTCATATTATTTGGGGCTTTCTGCCAGGCATAGTGGAACCTAGTCTTTATAACATCAAGCGAGATAAGTCTCTACAACAGTGGAAACTCTTCAGGTGTTGAGTTTTTAATAAAGAAAAAAAAAAATATGTTGTAACCTGTATGTCTCAGATTACCTGCTCCATAAATAAAAATATCACCTTAACATGAGTACTCAAATCTCCACCAAATTTGAGCCCTTGCCTGCTTGGCTTAATAGTCTGCTACTCTCCATTAAACACATAAATGCCCCCAAATTCTTCCCAAAAAAAATTCAAGAAGTTCCGAAGATAGTAAATATCTCCCATGAGCTCAGGACCAAGTCTGCTACTGTTCTTTCCATCTAATCTCACTCATATAAAGGCCTCATAACTGCATCTATTCTCAGTATCCTTTTTTAGGATATGATTCTGTGGAGCATTTAGCCATTGTACCACTTCTTTCTCTCATTAATCTAACCCCTATCTCATGAGGAGTCAGAAACAGTCAGTGGGTTGTGGGATGTTGCAGTATTTTTGGTGGACTCTGCATTAGCTAGAAACCTCTTTATATTTACTTCCAGTTTAAATTGATTATTTAGTCAAAGATACATTTAATGAACATGAGTTAGTCACATATTAGGAACAGAGGAGCATATTGCACAGAAGTTTCCCTTGGCTCTAGGATCCCTGCCTGGAGGAGGGAAATGACAAGTGGCACAATTAATGGTGATGCTGATCCTACAAGTTAAGATCTTATCAAATCTAAGATTAACTTAGTGCTATGATGTAGCCCTTTTTAAAAGTGTGAGTTATATAATTATTCAGGAAGAATTTACATATGCAATTTATGCCTCAGTAAGAAATTTATAGACATTTATCACCATTAGGCTCTTTAGCCAAATTCAGTATCTACAGTAGCACATATCCTTCCCCAGGACACAATGAGCACAATCAGGGTTCAGCTATCATGGGAGAGACATTTATGGCTCCAGGTTTCCAGCATACTAAAAATTCCTTTCCAAATGGGTCCCCACATCTTACCTCCTCTGTTCTTTTGGTATCTCTCTCTCTCTCTCTCCCTCTCTCTCTCTATCTCTCACATGCACACACACAATTCCTTTTAACTTCAGTGAAACAAAGCAAACACCATGCCAAATACCACACCACCCATTTAAGCAACAACATGGGGATGGTAATAGGATGAAAGATTCTCCTTTCTTCCTACTCTATTCCTACCCCTTAAATATAATCTAGCTGAATTGGTCAACTCTTGAGGCTTGCATCTCTGTGACTTACATGCAAGCATTTATTTGTTGACCATGCTTTTATGGGTTGGCTGGAGTTTTGTTGGTTTAGTGTGAACTTAGTTCTAAGACATGGGTTCTGTTCAGATCGTATGCCCCTCATTCTGCTTGAAGTAAAGGTTACCCAAGGCATGATCATGAGAAAGGCAGGAAAACAATAGGACAAGCTCAAATGTGCAGGCACATTTCAAACCTCTACTCACATGCCATCTGCTAACTTCCCATCAAATAAATCACATGGCCAAGACCAACATCAACGGGAAGTAAATGTGTACTCAGCCCACAGAGGTAAGGGAGAAGGAATTAATATTTTGAACAATCTACAAAAGAAGCCAAGGACCCCAACTGCAACTAAATACATATATAATTTTGTTCAAGGAGATAAGGTGCATTACAAGTTTTGCTGAGGCACCTCAAATTCTTGATACTGAGTTCCAATATTGTCTTCACTCATTCCCATGGTACATGGAGAAATCATCCAATCTGAAAGAAAACGAGACATCCACTTATACGCAAGACTGTAATTTCCTCTCTCCTGAGACCAAGACAGCCCAGGAGACATTGTTTATACCCTCTGTGTCTGAGATCTGGCTGAAACGAGGACATAACACAGATGATAATACAGGAAGAATGAACCACCCACCACTCCTGTACAAAGGCCAAAAGTCTGGATTAGATTAACATTCTTTTTTGCTTCTGCTTTGACGTTTCTGACAAATGCTAATGAAGTAACTTCAGGAGGCTACATGGAGATTGCTGGCACAGTAAAAGTAAACCTCCTTATTTAGGGGCTCAACAACAGAAACTAGATCTTCAGATATGTAGATATAATACTTCATGAACTAAAGCAAAGTGTGTGGCTACTGGCAGTCTTCAGCCCACTGTTTTCAGCAAACCTCTTATCCAGTCACCTCATTTAGTTTTTGTGAGTATTACAGCAAATGTGATCTCTCTTCTGTTCATTTACAGATGCTCTTTGAATTGATGCTCCAGCTGTGTTTCTGTGCCGCCTCCTCCCTTTAGCTCAAATTAAATTGTTTATTTCTTAAAAGCTAGAAGCTTCCACAGAGAGCTAAGTAACCATTTTTAAGCATCCGGAGAATTGCATGCTTTTGTGGTGTAAAATTTGAGGACGGAAGTTTAATAGAAGCTGAAGGACTTTCAACTCAAAAAGTCCTGTTCAGTTAAAACTTCACTCTTATATTTAAGCCAAACTATAATTTCAGTGAAGTCTTTAGTTATAAGAAACTCAAACTACCCAAACCTCAGTTAATTGGAATTTAGGCTGAACTAACATATGAAGCAATACATGCAAGTAGTAAGATCAAAGTTATGTATCAACATTTTATCAAAATTCAAATTCCAGTGGGAGCCTTATGGTTGGAACGGATTATAATCACACCTTGGTTATCTCCAGGAATCTGTTCCTGGAAACAGGAGCCTAAGTGATTTCATCACTACATCACGTTAGAGCACCATCCCTGTACAAATGCATTTTTTCAAATATCCTGTAGCAGGATATGTCTCTAATAATAATTTCTTCCAACTACTGTACATACAATTATTAGTAGATTTCTCCAGGACTCACTGATGGGAATTATGTCTTTCATGTTAAAGGATCCCCACTTCCTAACTGACTATGATCTTTACTATTTGTTTCTGCCATAAATTCATTCAAGGTGCTGACATCTCTTTAACTAATGTATAAAAAAAAAAGAAAAAAATCAACATCAAGCATAGTATTCTCCCTTGAAAACTTTTAAGGTTTCTCAGTCATTGTGAGTCAAATTGGTTCATAAGACAATTAAGAAATGGCCAAAAGAGAACCCAAAGTAGAGTAGAATAGAGTTTATCTGTCACATACAGCCAGAAAGTAATTCTAACTTATAAAACTCCTCATATAAAAAGTATAGTGCTGGGGAAGTCAAAGACACATGCTCAGTGACCATCTCCCAGCCCTTACCTGTCCCCTGCCATGTCTTCTATTGTGCCACGATGATGTTTCTGTTTGTTTCCACTCTACAACCTGTGGGAGCTGTGAGGTCTAATGAAAAGGCCCAACTGGACCCAGACCTTAAACCTGGAAACCAGGAATAAGTAGCCCCAGATGCCTATCAGGGCAGGAAACTCTCAGTGAGTGCCCCCCCACCCCAACCCCACCGAAGTGGATAAATACCCCCTTAGGCAGCACAAACTTGTCTCTTCTCCTGCATGAAGTGGGGCGTGCACAGCTGCCATCTACCAACACTGCACTGAGAAGTTTGCCCTCCCCGGGAGACAAGCCACGATGGACTCACTTCCCCAGCTCTTTTGGATCCTTGGCACTGTGTAAGTGATGAAGACATTATTTGCTAAAAGCTTCTGTTGTATCTTGAGTCTGTGTTCCAAAGACACACCGTGTAGCAAATCACTCCACATATAGGCAAATGTTCATTAAGGGAGTTTTTCTCAACCAGAGATAATACTGTTCCCCAAGAAACATTTAGAAATGCCTGGGCATTTCTGATTGTCACAACTGGAGAGGGGGTGCTCCTGGCATCTACTGGGTAGAGGCCAAATATGCTGCAAAACATCCTACAATACACAAGATAGCCTCCCACAACTTCTCTGGTCCCAAATGCCAATAGTGCCAAGATTCAGAAACCCTGCCTGAAGCCAATTGACCTCCTCACACAGGCCAAATCATCTATATAGGAGGTTGTCCAAGTGGTCATGGAATAAATCCACTTTTTGTTCATTTGTTCACCTTCTTTGTTTTTAACCTGATTAGTGATACTTTTTTTCTCCATGTTGCAGGGTTTAAAGTTTCTGGTGGTATAAAGGTTGTATTCCCTCAATATTTTTTTTTTTTTTTTTTTTTTTTTTTACTTTGGAAAGATTTCTCATGAACAGACAAGAGACCAAAGAGAGACTCTGAGTTCAGGGCAACTGAATGAAATATCAGATGTAACACAATTCCACTGACTTCATCATTTTCTTTCTGTAGCTGAAGAAGTCTGCCAATGTAGGAGGCGATACAACACATATTCAATTATCCTCTCTGCACTTTTTTAGGACTTGAAACTATTTTTCTGTTCATTTTCTTATCAAAAAAAGTAAAAGATGTTCATCCTAGAACATTTAGAAATCATTATTACTGAGCAAAGGGAAGAAAATTACAACCATCCATAATCCTAGTAGATCCAGAAAGACTATTAACTGCAATGAATATGCTTCCAGATCTTTTTTTATGCACATGTATTACATCAGTACATAAATGATATCATACTCTACATCCTTTTTGTAACCATCCTTTTTTTCCACTTAGAAATTTATCATAATTTTCATATCAGTAATTATCATCTATCTTTCAAAAGGCCAGGCCTCCTCCTTAAAAGGGAAAAATGCTTTATCACATTCCTAAATGACAAAGAGTAACACGCAGATTTGCTCTCTGCTTTGGGGTAACCAGCCTCACTAAAACCAAGAGGAGTTTTCCTTACATGTTAGCAAACAGGACCACTGTTCCTGTGTTATTTCCTTGAAAATTACTCAGTCTCTCCTTTCTCTCCCTCATACACATGCAGAAGTGCACACACTCACATACATATGCATATATATACCTTTTTAGCAGATAAATATTTAATGTATTTTACTGAATGCATTTCCCAGTGAAGCCTGTGAGAAGACATACCCTAAAATGTATAAGCAAAGACCCAAAGAGAGGAAAGAAATTCCTAGTTTACTACTAACCTAGAGTAAATTAAAATCTGTTAAAATACACAGTATACAGCTTAGGAGAGGGGCTGCCTTGCCTGGGGAAACTGGAAGTTAGGAAGAAAAATGGCACTTACCACACTGAAATGCAGCTTAAATAAAAGAAAATCATAAGGCTGGAAATCTGCAATTCTGTGAATTTAGCAACCTGTTCCAAAATATTTTGCATGAACTTACCAATGAAGGAGAGCTTAAGCTTCTCTGTTAGGTCACAGTGCCCAGCAGGGGCACTGGTTTTCCATCTCTGATCTGCACTAATGAGCCACACCCTCGTGTTCAGACAGAGGAGTTGGGCTCAGCACGTAATACAATGTGTTTTCTTAGTCAAGAAAGGAGAGGATCAGGCTTACTCAATCTTGAGTCTAGACTGCTAGCAAAGATGTGAAATCATTATAGAATCATTTCTGGTTTTTCTTATTTTGAAAGTTATTAATGCCAATTTCACCAAGTGTCTGTGACAAATCCAGAGAAATTTAGCCATGTGGAACAAATACTGGTTTGTGAATCATAATTTCACTTTCAGATGTGAATAAAGCCATAAATTTTTCTAAGCTGCTCTTTGTCCATTATCAGAGCAATGCTCTCTGCTAAGCCTGAATGCAGAGGCATGGGTTAATGCTTAAAATAGTAATAATGATGATGATAGCATAGTACAAAAGATACTAATAGTGAGTGATCTTTGCACTTGTGTATTGAACTAACACAATCTGCATTTAAGTCACAGGGGAAAAATTGGGAGCTATTTTACAACTCTGTAAGTCATAGATAACCTATGGCAATGCAACAGAATTTTGTCTATAGACATGCAAGTGAATTCTGCCAGGTAGAAGGAAGGCCTCTTCCTCCTCCCATGGAAAATCTAGTTTTGCCCCCATTTGCACATTCATTTCAATATTCTGTGTCTATAAATATATGTTTTATGTGTATTCTTTGGATTCTCCTTTGAATCAGTTCTAACTTTGGCCTGGTTCCCTCACTGGTTAGTGAGTTAAATAAAATCTTTAGTGTGTGTTCATTTTAAACCTGTAAATCATGCTTTTACTTTTTTTTTTTTTTTGTATAAATCACCTTTTAAGACAACAAAGCTTCTTTAAATAAATTTTGGAAATCTCTCCTAGAGTAGAGAAGCAGAAGCTAATACCTCCTCCCCAACAACCTACTGGTTAATATATTAAATGAAAGCAATTCTAAGACTAAATTCTTCCAAGTAACATACGAGCACTTATTAGTAAGTAGAATTGAAGGAGAGCTGTATCATCTGTTCAGTAGCTAATCTCTCCCCATTTGAAAGCACAGGAGAGGCTCACAGGAGGCAGACTCAGGGAGTCCTGGAGGCAAATCCCGAGAGCCCTTAGGAAAGCCAGTGATAGGGTCCCCGTGAAACAGAGGGTCGCAGGACTCCCAAAACTCCATTGATGTTTTCAACTGTCAAGTTGGCTGAATTCTTACACCTTGTTCATGCAATTGCTATGTGGGATGGGGGGAGGAAACAAACTTCCAAAACAGCCACCTGTGTTTAACACCTTTATTTCACCGACAGAATAATATTTCTAACACCCCTTATGTTAATAATAAACAAACTCTCTTGTGTAAATTTCTATAAAAGAGTGCTAAGTTACCACCTCTGAAGGTGTTGATTTCTGATTGGGGTACTTCATATGATATGCTGGTTAATCGCCTCTGAAGTGTGGATTTTAGAATAGAATAGTCAACCTACCCTGGGGTGTAAATTAGAGTTAACTTGCCTACACAAACACATATTACACTGCTAATGTTCAAATGGTCTTAAAATAAATTCCACACAGAAAATAAAATAGCAGTGATAGCAGTGTTAGAAAGAACTCCACAGAAACTCAAAGCAATCTTTACCTTCTGCTTTCTCTTCATCTTCATTTAACTATTTTCATTATCTATTTCTTAAACAGTCATTAAGCAAATATTTATTGAGCATCTACTATGTATGAATAGAATTGTACTAGGTACTTGAGTGATCTAAAGATTTTTTTAAGATTTTCTCTCCTCAAACAGAATAGAAGAGGAGGGAAATACACTTTTACCAAATGTCCTGCCATATGTATAGTGACTTTACAAATATCTAATTTTTGTAGTCACTTTGAAAGTTTGGTGTTATAGGTTGAATTGCATCCCTCCAAAGATATGTTCAAGCCTAACTGTTGGAATTGTGAGCGTGAACTTTATTTGGAAATAGGGTCTTCAAAGATGTGATGAGTTAAGATGAGGCCACACAGATTAGGATGGGCCCTAGTCCAATATGACTAGAGTTCTTCTAAGAAGGAGAAATTTGGACACATGGACAAACAGGGGAGAACACCATATGAGGGCAGAGGCAGAGATTGCAAGCCAAGTAATGTCAAGGATTGCCAACAAACCACCAGAGACTAGGAAAAGGAAAGGGAGGATTCTCCCCTAAAGATTTCAGAGGAAGCATGGCCTTGCCAACCCCTTGATGTCAGATGTCTAACCTCCAAAACTATAAGAAAATAAATTTCTGTTGTTATAAGACCTTAATTGTGGTATTTTGTTACAGCAACCCTAGGAAACGAAGACAGTATTATCATTACCACTGTATAACAGATAAAACTGAAGCTTAGAAAAGTAACAAGCCTTGTCATACAATGTGATAAAACTGGGATTGTAACCAGGGCAAATACCTCCATGAACCACATTCATTCCCCCAGATCCCAAGAAGTCTCCCTAATTTCTCCAAAGTGACCTTGAACTAACACAAGAACATAAGCATCCACTCCTGTGTATCTCTCCAGGGAGGAATGAAACTAACATTCAACTAGCAATTTTGTATGGCAGCCATTGTGTTGAGGGCTGCATATGTATTATCTCATTTTCTCAAAACCTCTGAAGCCTTTGACACATTAGTAAAGAAACTAGGGAAGGTATGTAACTTGATTAGGCAAAAAGTAAATGATGAAGTGAGATCTTGAACTAGAACTTTCACTCCATCACATACTTTCTTCCATTATATCTTGCCACCTACTTGATAAATCAATAAAAACTTTAAAAAAAAGCCTACCAGGAATGGTGCCAATAGTAATTATTGTTAGATAAGAGAGTGGGGTGGGGTAGATAAAATGATATTACTGTGCTTTGAGTTAATCCAAATAAACTTCATGAAGAATGCTGTAATTGAGCATTAAACAATGTGAAAGATTTATGCATGTGTAAAGCAGAAAGAAAATTATGTACAAAGTCTCAGAGAAGAAAGTTTCAAAGATATTCAGAAAATAATGAATTGGCTAGTGTAGATGAAATGGGAATTTATACAGGGAGGAATATGTGCACTTTCATACAGAAAATACTTTATTCTTTCACTCACTCAACAAATAATCATTGAATAGCATCCAGTGTTCTAGGTACTGGAGATACAACAATAAATAAAATTGGACAACAATACCAGTCCTCAATGCACTTAACTGTAGAGAAATAACAATGCAATAAGTGATGAAAGGATGGACTATTAAATAAATGTGCTGGGAGTAGCGTTTGTTAACATGGGGCAAACATTAAATTATATCCCTGCTTTAGACCATACATAAAATAATTTTCAGCCAGAATAAGGGTCTAAATGTAAAGTAAAACTTTAAAATTTTTGGAAAAAGTGTAACTGAATATGTGACTATTTGCTAACAAAATATTTTCACGATGTTAGAGTAAGGGAAAATTTATTGAACTAGACACAGAAATCCTAAACATATAGAAAACTATTGACAAAAATAAATTTTGAACGTAACTATTTTGTATGCTAAAACAATAACAGAAATAAGAGGAAGACACACCTCAGTCTGTGGGTATATCAGGAAGATGACCTCACTAGTTTGACAACAAGTCATAAAAATTCCTTCGAGCTATCACAAAAACCATCAAATTTTTAAAACCAATAAGGATAGTGTGGTCCTAAGAAAATGAATGAATACAAGAGTTCATTAATTTGGAATATAATTGTTCATTAAATAGAAAATGCATATATTTATCTTAGGATCCCACAATTCAAACCTCTTTGGTGTTAGATGGAAACATACTAATGTACATCTTAAGAGCCAAAGAAATAAAAAAATGCAATCATGTACTCATCTGTATGAGGGTTCCAGATTTCTGGGTAGAGACAGACAATTTGTCAATATGTATTGTTTATTGTTTAAAAAGACCAAGATCATTTCAAGTTGATGGCTATAACATTTGTACTAAAAATGTGGCTAGATATGAGTTAGTACAGAGAAAAATATCTTTAGTTCCTTCCTCAAAAAAATCTCTGGGGGAAAGTAACCTCAATTTACCAGAATGGTAACACTCTTCATTAATGAATAGATAGCCTAACTTAACCATAATGGAGTTTGTCTTTTTTAAAATGGATGCACATCTTTTAACCCTGGGAAGATATGGAATTAAGTATAGAAAGAGGTGAGTGAATTAAAGCATAGTATTAGGATGGAATCTGCATATATTTGGTAATTTATATACTTCTAAAGTTTAAGTGAGATTGTCCTATTAAAGTTATAGTACTGACACTCCAATTTAAAGTGCATAGTTAAGGAATTGATTTAGACTTAGGATTTCAAGTTTATATTTGTGATGGTTAAATTCATGTTTCAAAGTGGCTAGGTTATAGTATCCAGTTGTTTGGTCAAGAAGGCACTGGTCTGATTGTGACTGCGAGGATATTTTGTGGATTGAAATCATTAGTCAGTTGATTGCCTCTAAGGCTGATTACATCTACAATCAACAAAGGAGATAGCCTTCATCAATGAGAGAAGTCTTAACCCATCAGCTGAAGGCCTTAAAGAGAAAACTGATGATTTCAGCAGTGGGAGAGAATTCCTATCTCCACTTCAGCCAGCCAGCTTCTCCTGGTAGCTCATCAAAATCTTCATCAGAGTTCCCAACTTGAGGCCTGCCATATGGAATTTGGACTTCCCAATCCCCATTGGTCACATGAGCCAATTCCTATAATAAATCTCTTAATATCTATCTATCTATCCATCTATCTATCTATCTAATTTATCCCTCTATCTTTTTGCACAAATTGTTGTTGTTTGGGCCACTAGGAGCTCTTTCACTTGGCTCCTATGTCCTTTTGATCCCCATTGTTGTGTGTGTGTGTGTGTGTGTGTGTGTGTGTGCATGTGTTCTAATAAGCAGGTCTTTACTTTCTGGCACTACAAGATCCTCCATACTCATTGTGTATATTCCCTAACCCAGCCCTAGAATCAGCCATTATTCCAAGGAACCCTGTTCCTTTTATTGGAGAATGGTATTAGAAACCAAGATCTGGGTCTTGGGCATGCTAATTGCTACTGGAGCCTAAGAATTTTTTAAGTACTTAGGAATGTTTTGTTTCTTAATTCAAGTAACTAGTTAGTAGAGTAGTACTTAAAATTATATTAAATTTATAAATGCATTCCCAAATGTTTGAAAGAGTTTAACTTGGTTATAAATAGAATGAAATTTTATTCAAAATTTCATTAAAAGTGATTTTTAAAAAGTACTAGACTTATAAATATATTTTATAATATTTATATAAAAATATATAATTGTGTTATATGAGATTTTTATGTTAACTTTATATCCCAAGCAGAAACTCAGTTTTTAACCATTAATATTATAGAATTAATTATCAATTATCAAAATGAATAATGTTCAAAATAAACTGTGTACTAAAATCACCCACAAAGACACCACAAACCACAATGTACATAACTGACAAACAGCAGTTGTCTGATACATATGCTAGAATTGATGTATTTCAATAGAAAAATGACAAACACTCTAAGAGAGATATGAGCAATAGGTAAGTGTAGGTAATTCAGAAAAGGTAAACTTGAATGTCCAATAAACTTGTAAAAAGATGTTCACGTCGACTGATGTGTTAGTTTTCTGTGGGTATTGTAACACATTTCCACAAAATTGGTTGCTTAAAACAATGCACACTTATTATTCTACAGTTCTATAGGTTAGAAAGAAAATCAACACAGATCTTACTGGGCTGAAATCAAGGTTTCAGCAGGATGCATTCCTTCATGGGCTCCAGAGGAGCTTTTCCAGCTCTTAGAGGCCTCCTGCTTTTCTTATTGATAATACATTTCTCCATCTTCAAACCAGCAACATCAGGACAAATCCTTCTCACTCTGCCATCTCTCTGCTTCTCTTCTGCTCTTACTGCACTTTTAAGGACTCCTTGTGATTAAAGTTAGGGCCTCCTGGATAATCTAGGACACTCACCTTATGGTGAAGTCACCTGATTAGCAACCTTGTGTACCATAGTCACCGGTTCTGGGGATTAGGATGTGGACATCACCAGGGGCCCTCAATCCGCTGCCACAACTAGTAATCAGGGAAATTAAATTAAAAGGAGGCTCAAGCACTCTCATAAACTGTCAAAGGGGTGTAAATTGAAAGGCAATGGAGTACTATATCATACCATAGTGTATCTTAAAGATACTCATAACCTAAAACCCTTCTATCAGTTTCTAGACAGAGAATCTAGAGAAGCTTGAGTGGGTGCAAGGAAACAATTATCATTTTAATAGCAAAAATAAAAATTAAAATATAATTTTCCAATAAGAAGAAAATGGATAAATTATGTGGTAATCACACAGGAAAAAAACATTATATAGCAATTAAATGAATAAAAGAGATGAATACATACATACCAACATGGATATATTTAATAAACAAAATATAAATTAATAAAACATGCATACAATTAATGCAACTTATGCAAATATTTAACCAAACAGCTCCATATATGATACGGGGACCTTGTTTAGGAAAATAATACAAAATTACAAACAAAAAATTAGGTAAAGGGAGTATTTATTTAGATTGAGAAAAGAAATCACAACTAATTACTACATTGTTTTTTCTGAGATCCCCAAAGGCAATTTGTCATAAATGCTTCCTAATTTCAACCTGGCTTCCCTTCCACACAGATCACTTTTCAAAGCACTCAGTGGAGCCAAGTTCAGGGAAAGTGGGGGTATGGGAGGTGCCTGAAGTTTTCTGATGCTTTGTGTCAAGAAAAATCTGCCTTTGCCTATATATGATTAACAGTAAAGCATAAAAACATGGATGGCAATGGTAACTGTAGAATTTTCTTCCTTTAAAATAAATAAAAGGATAGATTTTCTTAAAAAAAAATACATAGACGATCATTCAAACAATTGACCCACATATGGTTTCCCTTATAACATACCTGGCAACATAAACTCAACAGTTTTACCCCTGGATCCACTATCTTTCCAACAGAGTTGGCTGTTCCTCTTGCTCTGACTTCATGAACAGATGACTTTGGAGCACCTGGCTTACTGTCATAGCTTCCCATTGCCCCCACTGCTTCCGGCCTTCCTTCTAACATCTCTTCTGCACAAAGCAGCTTGGATGATCTTTTAGAATGTAAATTAGAGTGTGTCACCTCTGTTTTCCATACTCTTCAGTGGCTTCACAGCTCACTCAGAATAAAATCCAAAGTTTTTACTGTGGCCTTTTTGCTGCTCCAAGCATTCTCCTTTCGAGCATTTTGAACTCTTCTTTCCCTAGATAACTGTGTTGCTCATTCCCTGACCTACTTGGGCCTCATAAAAATGCCATCTATTAGAGAAGTTTCTCCAGCACACCCTGCCCCACACTGCCCTGGCAACTCAGACCTCCTGCTCTGCATTATTTTTCTTATTATTACTTATCCCCATTAACATATATTTAGTTGTTAATTTTCTGTCTCTCCCACAAGAATATAAGCTACAGGACAGCAGGGACTTGGTTTTGTTCCCTGATGTAGTCCCATTACCAAGAGCAGCGCCTGGCACATAGAGGACACTCTATAAATATTTATTGCATGTGAACTGACTACTTGAATGAAGGAATAATCTAATTTGGAGCATCTTAAAATTGGTAAAAAGGAGGGTTTTAAGGAAAGCTAGCACTTCCACATATGCAAGAAGAGGGAAAGATGAAAGAAGAATTGCTGAAGAAAGTACTTTACATGTAAGTAAGAGACAAAGACAAATACCAAGTCACTGAGTAAAGGGAGAAGGAGACTCTCTGGGAGTCAAAAACAGTTTTGGGAAACAATTGTGGTTCTGTTTCTTTGGGGTGTCAAATATTTATGAAGAAACATGGCTCAAAAGAGTGTAAATACAGGCTAGAAACAGATTACACAACATTGCTAAAAGAAATGTGTATTTATTTAATTGCCAACGGTTGCTAAAAAGATAAGCACAAAATCAGAGACATGAGTCAAGAAAAATTAATATACAGTTGTGTGAAAGATGAATTAGATAGTAATGAGGATCAGAGAGATAAGTTGGGAAACTGTTTAAGGCAAGAAGTCATAAGGGCTTGAACTAACTATAATTCTGATACTATCCAGGAAGAAAGACTCACCAGAGGTAGAATGTATACAACTTGTCACATAAACCCTGGTTGCAAGTTACAATTACCTTGGAAGCTGTTTAACAAGCCCAAGCACAGATCACATTTCAGATCAATTAAAGCAAAACATCTGGTATAAGGCCTATGTATTAGGATTTTTTAAAAGCTCCCCCAATTGATTCTAACATGCAGCCAGGGTTGAGAACCACTATTCTAGGTCACTGATTCTCAAAGTACTGGTCTCTTCAGCATTAACTGAGCATCTATTAGAAATAGATTAGCACCCACCCACAACTGATGAATCAGAAACTCCAGAAGTGAAGCACAGCAATCTTGGTTTTCACAAGCACTCCAAGTGATTCTGACGCACTTTGAAATTTGAAAACTACTGGTGGGGGGTTGCCAGATTCAGCAAACAAAAATACAGTAAGTCCAATGGGACATACATATGTTAAAATATCATTTGTTGTTTATCTGAAATTTGAATTTAACTAGAAGCCCTGTATTTTAATTTGTAAAATAAAATATTTTACATGTATGTTATGTAAATTGTATTTGCCAACTCTAAGTTAAAGAGATGGAATGCATTACACAGTAAAGCTGATTTTTTAAAATTAAATGTTTGGAAAAATGGTATCGACAACTATTAAAAGGAGGGGCATTAGTAGAAAAAATTGGCTTTGTTGAGAAGATAGTGAATTAGATTGTAAACATTCAGATTAAGTTGTCTGGGGAATTCTAAGTGAAGGTGTCACATAGACTATATTGGAAACAGGCAGACATAAATATCTGTATAAGTATATTAATTAAGGAATTGAGTATCAAAGTAAAAGATGTCAAAAGCCTGAACTTGCAGTAATTAGAAGGAGAGAGAAAAGTAAGACAATGAGATAAAGAAAACATGTGGAGGTGTTTCTTAATGTTTTTAGCACCAGTTTTTTGTTTGGGGATTGGTGTGCGTGTGTATGTGTATGTGTGTTTGTGATTATTGCAGTATAGAATGTGAAGTAACTTTTCAATATTTGTAAAAATACAAGTAAGCTCTTTGAAGGCAGGGATCTTAGATATTACAAATTTTTTTTAAATTACCGTAAATCCAAGCATATTAATATACACCCAGGAGTTAGTCAGTTGATTTTAAATAAACTTTTTTTCAAGTGAATGACTGATTTGATTAATAGTTTGGAATCAAATGAGAAAGAAAGCTGTTTGTGCCGTTAAGTTGCAGTTTGGAATGAAAATGTTCCTATCAGTGTACTGTTAGGTTCAGAGATGGAAACATCACAGCAGCAAATAGTTTTGTTTAATTGTTAACTATGGTAGTGGGGAGAGGGGAGATTAATAGTATATTTTCTGCTCAGTATGGCATGAAGTAACTGAAATCACTTAATGACTCAGGATATTAGAATGGAGACTAGATCTGAAAGGACATGGAGAAATTATAAAACTGCCAAGCTGTGAAAACAATGATATCAAAATAGTGGTCAGTGCTTTACTTCCTGAATATAATTGTATTTTAGTGGGCAATAAAGATATTTCTTCCTAGAGTCATCAATGTATTTGGTGGAAAGCTATTTAACTCAAAAATGCAGATGTTGTACTTCTGACAACTCAGCCTCAACTGGCCTTGTAGTAGGTTGTGCTAGCAATAAAAAAAAGAGGAACTGGTTGTAAAAAATAAGCCTTCATCTCAATGGAAGAATTTATTGCTGCAATCAAAGGAAAGGCCCCCAAGGTTCACTGATTCCACTCCACTGAAAAAAAGAGCTTAAGGATTTTCTGTATCATATGACTAGATCATTGTAGCAAACATGGGTGGAGGTGGTGGATAGCTGGAGATTTTGAAGGAAGTTTGGCCTAAGGGGAAAAATACAGCATGGACATTTGGATTGTTGAAATAAAAATGAACATCATTTGGGAATGTGTGAGAAGAAATTTGAGTCTATTTCACTCTCTTATATCTTAGCTGGGTGTTTCTTGAGTGCTTGGGTAAATCACTTATTAAAACTGTCTATGTGGACAGTGTATTAGTTTCCTAGAGCTGCTGAAACAAATTACCACAAATTTAGTGGCTTAAAATAACACAAACTTATCATCTCAAGTTCTGGAGGTCAGAAGTCCAAAACAGCTTTTTCGCTGGGCTAAAATCAAGGTTTCCAGAGGCCTGTGTTCCTTCCGGAGGCCCAGGGAGAATCTGTTTCCTTGCCTTTTCCAGCTTTTAGAAGCTACCTGGAGTCCGTGGCTCATGGCTGCCTTCCATCTTCAAGGCTAGCAGTGGCCCATTTGAGTCTTTCTCATGAATTACTCTGAAACAGATGCTCCTGCCTCCCTCTTTCACGTAAAGGGCCCGTGTGTTTACACTGGTTCCACCCAGTTAATACAAGACTATCTCCTCAACTCAAGGTCTTACTGTAATCAGAACTGAAAAGTACTTTTGGCCTTATAAGTTAACAAATTCAGGGTTTCTGGGGATTAAGATATGGGCATCTTTAGGGGCCATTGTTCTGCTACCACAGAAAGACGTCTTTGTGGATTTTATTGTATTTAGATGTGCACGCTCAACAGCAAGTGATTTATGAAGAAGGGGCACATTGTGGGACTTTCCAGGAATGAATGATCATTTTAATGGCTGTGTGTATTCTTTCTGCTCCATGTCTCATAAGCAGTAATAAAGATGACCATTAGAATTTAGGCAGTGATATTTTCATTTCTTTGGGTTGTAGGATAATCCAACATTATAAAATAGTAATGAAGACTAAGACATTATTATAAACTACATTTTACATAATGGTGTACAAGCAGTGGGTTTGCAGTGGGAAAAATGGCATTTTACCTGGTTTGGTTTCTGTTGCTGTTGTTGATTTTTACTATCATCACTTTTCATGAAAAGGGGGGAAAATATCAAAGAAGCAGAACTACAAGGTAAGAAGCAAGATGGAGCCAACCACATTGCTGAAAGGAGATAGAACAATTTTGTGTGATCATTGAAGCAGCACCAACATGGAGATGAGGTCAGAGCACAATAATTAAACTTGACAGGGTGTACGGGGCTATAGTGGCACGTGGCCAATAAGACACAGGGTATTAGTACTGCAGATAGTGCTTAGTTTCAGGGCGAAGAGAAAGTGAGTGGCATTGAAGCAGTGGAGGGAATCTGTGAATGGGCCACTTGAAATTGAATGACAAGTACAGGTCCAGGCCCTCAGAAGTTGTTAAATTAATAGGTAAAATAACCACTGATAATGGCCTTTTGATCAGTGAAAATGTCCAGACTCTTGACTTTCAAAGTATACCCAGCACTTAGGCAAGAGTCAGGAAATGTGTTAATAAAAGGAGCACACATAATGAGAGATGGGAGTATGAAGGAGATCAGAAATCTAAAAGGGAGGGTGATATCCTTTTCACTAATCTGGAACCTAAGAAAACAGAATCAACACCAAAGAAAAGCAATTACAAGATGAAAAGCAGGTAGTTGTTAATAATATCATAAAAGGGATTAAAGCTGGGGAATCAATACTTCAAGAGGCAACCTGATAGTGATGGCTCAGATCTTCACATAAAGGGCTAGTTTTTGAAGTAGGCTCAGTTATTACACTCATTGTAGATTATTTTGCAAATCAAAGTGGGATGGGAAAGGTAGAACAAAAGCAGAATGAGAAAATGTGAGATAATAGAAACATTATCTGACATAAAATAACAAAATTATTTTCTGATATATTTAAAAGGCCCGTGAGCAGTAGGAGAAAGTAGAATACAGAAAAAGCTTTATTCTTGTTTCCTTTTGCTAAAGCTGCCAGAATACCCAGAAATGGATTTGCCTTTACAATGAGGATTTACTAACTTACAATTTACAGTTCTTAAGCCATGAAAATGTCCAACTCAAGGCATCAACAGAATGATACCTGAACTCTAAAGACAGGTTGCTGGCATCCAGGACACCTCTGTCGCGAGAAGGTACATGGCCGGTGAATGCTAGTCCTTCACTCCCAGGTTTTGCTGTTTTCAATTTCTGGTTCCCGGGGCTCCTCTCTGAGCTTTATGGGTCCTCTCTTAGCTTCTCTGGGGCTTTGCTCTGTAAGCTTTTCTTAATTTCATCTCTTTTAGCTTCTTTATGTGTTTCATCCTCTTACAAAGGACTCCGCAAGAGGGTCAAGACCCACCCTAATTGAAACAGGTCACATTTCAATTGAAATAACCTAATCAAAAGGTCTCACCCACATAGATCTATACCCACAGGAATGGATTAAAAGAGCATGGTCTTTTCTGGGGTACATAACAGCTTCAAACTACCACTGTTCTCTATAAAATTGAAGGGACTTGAACATGCCTTTGTCTAAGAAGCTACGTTAGTGTAATAATATAAATGTACTCAGTCTCCAATTCCACAAAAGCCAACTGAGAAGATAGTGCATTAATTCCTATTAGAATCCATGACAGGGTGAGAAGAAAGGAAAGCTTGCAAGAGAAGTGTAGAGATGAGTTTGGTACTCTGACACTATAATCAAAATCAATGCGATTTAGGCTGCATTACACACCTTTTTGGTTTTGTTATTTTGTTTGTTTGTTGATGGTTTGTTGGATTGCTTAATTTTTACACAATAATTATTTGAATATATGCTCATTGATACAAAAATCCAAGTAATGGCCAAGTCTTTACTATCCCTGTCCACATACTCCCAAATCCAACTATCCTACTATTCTTCTGAAAGTTAACCACTGATAAGAGTCTGAAGTGTTTCCTTTCAGATGATTATCTTTGTATTTGCAAATATGAAATATAGGTGCAGATATTTAAGGAGACTTTTAATGGACCTAGGTTACACATATTGCTCTATGACTTTCTTTTTATTTTTTTGATAATAAGTAGTACATACTTTCCCAGCTCTCTTTGTCTTAAACCTTTCTATAGTATTCCAAAGTACAATAATTTATTTAACTATTCCTCTATTGATAGACATGATTTAGATGTTTCTTGTATTTTGCCTTTATGCTAATGTCCCTTTATATGTATCTTCACACACATGCACACACGTACACACACACAGACACGCACACACAAGCACATTTAGTTTTCCTTGCAGGGAAAATTGCTAGAGGAGGAATTGCTAACTCAAAGGATATGTACATTTTTTTCCTTAGGAAAAAAAAAACAGTTTCTTAAATTACAGTCCAAAATGATAGTGGCAGTTTACATTTCCACCAAAAAAAGAATGAGAATAACTATTCAACCCCTAGGCCTTGTGAGCACTGAATATCATCAGTGATTTAAATTTCTCAGATATGATGGGTCAAAAACTGTATATTGTTGAAGGCTTAATTTGCACTTGAATATTTATTAATGATGTTTGGTATCTTTTCAAATGTTCACTGGAAATTTTCAGTTTATTTTCTGGAACTTGCCTCCTTTATGTTTTACTGATTTTAAACTAAATTATTTGTATTTTTAATTGCTTGGGAGGAATTTTAGTATATTATACATCTAAAATATATCTCTGATGTTACTATTATTTTATCAGTACTTTCTCGTTTTAAAATATTTTTGTTAAAAATATTTCCTTCTATTTTAGATGGCTTGCTATGCTTTTTAAAAATCTGTAATCCAGATTGTAGTTCATCAAATATTTTCTAAGCTTCCTGAAATCATATGGATTTCCCCATTTAATCTGCTACTATTAAACCATTCTTACTTTCCTGAGGTAAAGCTAACAAACCATGCCAAACATAGTGCAAAAGCCAACAATCATTTTATTATGCTCATGAATTCTATGGGTCAAAAATCTAGGGCAGGGGGCATGGCAGGCTTGGTTGGGTAATTCCTTTACTCTTTGTGGCATCAACTGAGGTTACTAAGTGGTATTTGCCTGGCAGACTGATTAGGAGCATTCAAAAATGTTTCACTCCGTGTCTGGTGCCTTGGTGGGTATTTTAGTTTCTCAACTCCTAAAACAAATACCATTCAATGAGTTGACTTAACAACGGGAATTTGTCAGCTCATGATTTCAGAGACTAGAAGGCTTGCATTCTCCTGAGGTCAGTATCTTCTGGCGGGCTGGCAATATTTGGGATTCCTTGTTTTCCATCACATGACAATGTACATAGTGGTGTCTTCTTCTTTCTCTTCAGGGTTCCATTGACTTCCAACTTCTGATTGCCCCTCGTGGATATACTCTCTCAGTCTAAATGTTATTCTACTTATGAAGGACTCCAGTAATCTAGATTAAAGCCCAAATCCACACTTTAATTGAAGTAACATCTTAAAGACATCCTATTTACAATATGTCCACACCCACAGGACCAGGATTTGGGATGCCTCCCGTGGGGGACATGATTCAATTCCCAACAGTGAGAATGGCAGAAAGGCTGAACTTAGTTGGGTTTGTTGATTGGTATACATCTATGTGCTCTTTCCATCATGATAGTCTCAAAGTTGTTGGCTCTTCTTATGGCAACAGCTTCCACTAGAGGAAGCACCACAAGAGCAGGAAAAGCCACGTAGCTTCTTATGGCTCAGTCTTGGAATGAATATAGCTTCATTTTCACCATACTCTGCTGATCAAACATTCATAAGCCACTCCCCCATCAATGCCACCACCCCAGTTAAAGGGAGAGGAAATAAAGTCTACCTCAAGGTGGGAGGAGTATCAAAAAAATGCCTGTATGTTTTAAACTGCCATATTTTCTGATCATTATTGTATTAGTCTTCCAGAGTTTCTGTAACAAAGTACAACACACTTGTTGGCATTTATTGTCTCACAGTTCTGAAGCTAGAAGTCTGAATCAAGATGTCAGCAGGATCATGCTTCCTCTGAAGTCTGTAGAGATTGTTGTGGTGTCCAACAATCTATGATGTTCCTTGACCTACAGCATAACTCAATTTCTACCTCCATCACATAGTTGTCTCTTCCTGTCTCTCTCTCACTGACTGTGTTCAAATTTCCTATGCTTATAAGGACTCCAATCGTATTGGATCAAGGGCCCATCATAATCCAGTTTTGCCTCATCTTAACTAAAACTTCTTCAAAGATCCTATCTCCAAATTGGGTCACATTAATGGGAACAAGCATTATGACTTGAAAATGTCTTTTAGGGGGAAACAATTTAATCTGTAACAAGATATTAGATTCATTTTGCTTTTACTTTATAAAATATTTTTGCCTCTATGTTCCTATGTAATAATAGCACTTCAGCTGCTTGCCTTATAGCTCTATGACCGTTGGAAATGCTCAAGGACCCAGTAACAGGTCAAAATGATCCCAAGGTCATGAAATCCCAGCTGCCATGAGAGTTGTCTCCTCTCCTAACAACATCAGTTATCTCCTTTCCTCCAAGAGCAAGGGCTGTGCTTTGACATGGCCTTCATCACTCCCAAGAAGGAGGGAGCTACAGCAGCTCCAGCACTCAGGTCTGGCCCCACCAGACTCCCAGAAGCTCTAAGTACCTGTCCTAGTTTGCTAATGCTGCAGAATGCAAAACACCAGAGATGGATAGGCTTTTATAAAATGGGGGTTTATTTCACTACACAGTTACAGTCTTAAGGCCACAAAGCGTCCAAGGCAACACATCAGCAACCGGGCACCTTCCCCGGAGGATGGCCAATGGCATCCGGAAAACCTCTGCTAGCTGGGAAGGCAGCCAGCGTCTGCTCCAAAGCTCCGGCCTCAAAACGGCTTTCTCCCAGGACACTCCTCTCTAGCAAGCTTGCTCCTCTTCAAAACATCACTCCCAGCTGCACTCAGTTAGTCTCCTCTCTCTGAGTCAGCTCATTTATATAGCTCCACTGATCAAGGCCCACCCCGAATGGGTGGGGCCACGCCTCCATGGGAACATCTCATCAAAATGATCATTACCCACAGCTGAGTGGGGCACATTCCAAGCAAATCTAACCAGCACCAAAAACGTCTGCCCCACACAAGACTACAAAGATAATGGCATTTGGGGGACACAATACACTCAAACTGGCACAGTACCCCAGTGGTTTCCAGAAGAGGCCACAAGGGTGAAGGACTTAAAGTCTCATTGAGAAAATTTTAGTTAACCAGACACAAGAGTTGGGAAAGACCTGGAATATATATTAGTTACCCTTCCTCCCTATAAAGGATGGTTCCGAGACACAGTAGTTTCATACAGCCAGTTTAGGGGCATCTAGTGTGACCAACAACCAGCAGTGTTGTTGTCACTGCAGTTGTTTTGATAAGTGTACTAAACTTAGCTTTCCATCTTCCCTGCTTTGTTATCCTTTTTGCTTTATTCTTGCTTCCCTGGGATTACATCTCTACAGAAAACATTAGCACATTTGCTTTGGCTTAGGCTGCTATTTCTAGAGAATTCAGGCTGAGTCACATTATTATGCTACCATTATAAAAGTACCTGGGTAGCTTTCCATTTTTTATTTGCTCTGGAAGAGTTTGCATAAAACAGAAATTCTTATAACAACCAAAAATGTGTTCAGACATCGTCAAATGTCCTTGGGGTGCCAAAATCACCTCTGACTGGGCATTACTGCCCTAGAGCAGTCATTGGTGAGATCAAAAGGTAGAGTTAAGAAGACCATAGACAAAAAATATGGGATATTAAAAATATTCTATAACCTCAGCAACAATAGGAAAAAAGCAACAGAGGATCAAAAAGTAAAAGTGAAAAGTTGAAAAAAAAAAAAAGATGCTATTTTTAAATTAAAACATCAATAATTACATTAAATATAAGTGAAATGGACACCCCAATTAAAAGTCTGCTGCCAGAACATTGAGGACTGCCAATTTGGTGGGCCAAGCCCTCAATAAGGAGGCTTTCCCCTGTGAGGCTAGTTTCTGCAAGGGAGAAGCTAAGCCCAGTTATAATTGTGCCTAGGAGTTTCCGCCCCCAGAGAGCCTCTCTGTTGCTCAGATGTGGCCCCCTCTCTCACTAAGCCCACTCAGCAGGTGAACTCACTGCCCTCCCCACTACATGGGACATGACTCTCAGGGGTGTGAATCCCCCTGGCAATGCGAGAAATGACTCCTGGAGATGAGCCTGGACCCAGCACTGTGGGATTGAGAGGATCTTCTTGACCAAAAGGGGAAAGAGAGATGAAACAAAATAAGTTTCCAGTGTTTGAGAGATTTCAAATGGAGTTGAGAGGTCACTCTGGAGGGTATTCTTATGCACTATATAGGTATCACCTTTTAGTCTTTAGTGTGTTAGAATGGCTAGAGGGAAATACCTGAAGCTGTCAAATTGCATTCCAGTGACCTTGATTCTTGAAGATGATTGTATAACTATAAAGATTGCATAGTGTGACTGTGTGACTGTGAAAACCTTGTGGTTCGCACTCCCTTTGTCCAGCCTATAGACAGAAGAGTGGAAAAATGGGGACAAAAATTAGATGAAGAACAGGTTGGGATGGAAGGGATGGAAAGAGTTAGGGGTTCTTTTTTGCTTTTATTTTTATTTTGGAGTAAGGAAATTTTCAAAAATTGATTCTGGTGATGAATGCACAACTGTATAATGGTGCTGTGAATAACTGTACACTGTGGATGACTGTAGGGTGTGTGAATATATCTCAATTAAACTGTATTAAAAAAACTAAATGAACAATAGGGAAGAAGGGGAATGGGATGTTTTGGATGTTCTTTTTTATTTCAATTTTTACTTTAATTTTTGGAGTAATGAGAATGTTCAAATTTTGATTGTGGTGATGAAAGCACAACTATATAATGATACTGTGAACAACTGATTACAGTTCGAATGATTGCATGTTATGTGATTATATCTCAATAAAATTTCATAAAAATATTTTTAAACAAGTTTGCTGCCAGGACAAATGAAAACTTTATAAAGTTTCATCTAATTTTTAAGTATCTTTATAGCTTTTACTTTACTTTGATTATATAGTCAGAAAATCATTAGAGAACCTGTATCAGATAGGATTAATTTTTTGTACATATAACTGAAAACCCAGCTGAAAGTGGCTTTAAAAAACAGGCTTCCTTTCCTCATATACCATTGGTCCATGAGTTGGCAGTTGCTGGTGCTGTTTCAGCAGCTCTATGATGTCCCATGTGGGACTCAGACTACTTATCTAGATTCGGTCATTTTCTGCAGTCTGGCCTTCAGTCCCATGCTTATGAGGCAAGGCTGCAAAGTAGTTGCTGTGGCTTCAAAAATCACATCATTATTCAAGGCAGGAGCAAAAGAGAAAATGGGCAGTACCAGCCACCTCTAACGCTTCTATCAGGAAAGCAAAAGCCTTCCTAGTAATCCCCCTGGTAGATACTGGATTAGATCCCTTTGATCATAACTATCATATGTCCATTGCTAGACTCATCTGCTAGGAAAATGGGGAAGACCAGACATCATCCATTGCCTGAACCTGGGCACATTTCCAGCTTATTGAAAAATGAAATTTTAATGGAAAAGATGAAGGATAAGTAGATATAGATATTGGGAGGTATCAGTGTCTGCTACCGGATATCCAAGGTGAGGTATCATCTCTCTCTTCAGGCCCTGACCCACTCTCTGAACCCCCCTTCCCAATGATAAATGCTAGGATAAAGTCTGAGCTTCATCTCAGACAACACTTTTCAGTTCACCCCTTCCTATCAGACCATGTGCAACATCTGGATATTATTTAGGGTCTTCAAATTTTTAATGAACAAGTCTTCAAGTACCAAACAGATTTACCACTTTATGGCATGAATGAACTCATTGAATCTTTCTATGGGAGGGATTATAAAATAATTTTTAGGTAAAAAATAGAATAGAATCCATAATTTAAAAATCATGATAACCATAAATAGTAATGCCATCCTGTAACATATCTGAAAAATTCTTCCTCAGGATAATGCTAAGGAAAATTTTATTACAGTTAGAAATATGGAAAGCTTAACACTATGCTACAAGAGACCTTGAGACCATCCCCACACCCCACCATCACCCTGCTTCTATAATTTAATATGACTCAGGCTGACCACATTGTCTTGTATTAAGTCCTTTTTCCATCCCAAGTATTGCGCTAATAATGTACACTATCACTATATTTCTCACAACCTGAAGAACGTGGAAAATTACACAGTTATTGTCATTTTATGCAGAAGGAAACAGATTTTGAAAAATAAAGTTATAGAGAGAATTTAAAGTTTAAGCAATATTATCAATGAAAGTTATAAAGGAAGAATTCTAACCCACTTCCTTAATCTGAATGTTAGCTCCTTGCCAGTTGCAATCACACTGCCTCCCTATGAGGGAGAATATAGGTAAAATACATAATGCCATATTCCATGCTTTTTAATTTTAATGCTTTCTTAATATTTCAAAAAGATTTCTATTTAAAAAAAATACCATTTTACCTAAAGTTAATTATATAGAAGATGGTTAAAATGTATTTTAAGTAACAAAAAAAGGACAAAATGCAATGGCCTTAGTTATGACTTTTAATTAACACTTATTACCAAGACTAATATCATGATCTACAGAATTTATACCTCACAAACCAGAGATGACATGCATCTTGAACAATGTCTTGGGGATTTTAGGAAAACTTAAGAAATATTCTCAAACCTCAGCAGCCATGCTTCTGTTGTAAGAATTGTGTTTTGTAAGTGAGTTAAGGTGAATATTTTATTTTAGAAGGCTAGTCAATAACCAGTCTTCTAAAAGCCAGTATGAAATCCTGAAGATTTAATACTTCCAAAACATCTACAGCTTCATTTTGCAAACAGTTTATCGCCCATAGTCTCAAAGCACTGAACGATAACGATACATTTTCAAACATGACAAGCACAATAAAATCCAATTAAAAGAAAAAAAAAGAAGCAAACGTGAGCAAAACTGGTTTCAGATGTGACTCAAAGGTGACTTGCATAGCTAGCAAAAGGTAAAAAAGCTTATCTGATGCAAAATCCAAGAGAGAATACACAGCATACAGCATGATTCTGAGACTGTCCAATTTAGCCACCTTAGCCTCTAGCCCTGCCAAGTCTGGAATTTTCCACTCCAGCACCCTCTCCCCTGTTCATCCCATTCTTTGATTGTGGCAGGACGGATGCAAAAGTGCAGGGCAGAATGAGTGAGATGCATCTTTACGTGCTGAGGGAGACTCTGAAGTGGGCAGCTGTGAAGGTAAGAAGCAATCAGGAAAAGGAAGTAATTAAAAAATAATGTTGAAAACTACAGAGAGAAATGAAATGTTGTAAGAACTTTTGCTTTTTAACTAAGATGGTGTTTGCAAACTACAGAATTGCTAAAATATTTACAACACTAAGTGCATGTAGACAGAATTTCTCCTTTTGCCATTGTCCCCAGAGAAGAAAAGAATACACTGGAAGCACACCAATCTAGTTGATTTCAACTCCCAAGGGCCACCCTTGAAGGTAACACTGAGGAGGAGTGACGTAGCGTGAACTGCATAGAAAAGAGACCTTGAGACAGGAAGATGTCTGCTACGTTTGTGCCATCAGTGAAATCCAAAATTAATATATCATAAATAAAGCCAATTGCCATATTTTGTTACTCAAAGAAGTTACCTGGTGTTGTAAGCCTCCAACTAAATAGATTGCCTCTTAAAATGTGCTTACAATGACCTAAGTGTTCATCAAGCCATTTAGCCAATAATTTATTAGTAGTTGTTTTAAGAAAACTTTCTAATAAATATCCATTTTCAAGCTATATTTAAAGTGAGGGTATTATATTTATATATAGATCCTACTTTTACATTCATATGTTTAAAAGAAAGGTAATTAATTAAATTCCCTTCTTAGTAAGAGGAGTTACTGTCTCCTTTCTCCAAGAAAATTGATCCTGCATCCATGAGTGAGGAACTAAACAAGACTGTCTGTGGTGTGAGAGGCCCAGGAAACCAAATTTGGTTCATCTTGTATTCTCAGAGCAGTTTCCAAGCTGATCCTTTGCTCATTAAGGGTGACTCTGCCTGTAGTAAAGTACAGCGATTTCAAACTTTGCCACTTTTCTGCCTCAATGACATGTTCAGACATAAACCAACATAACACATCACAGAAATCACTGCCTTGGTATTTAATGTCATGTTGTAGGAACAACGAGGATGCTATCTATTAATATCATATTTCATGGGCATCAGCAAAGCAAGACACCCCCTTTCTACCTCATAAATTAATCCTTCATCCTTCCTATTCACCAGACATTCTGCAATGGCCAATCTACCTGAAGATCTTACAACACATAACAAATTTTCCAGTGTATCAAAATAGCATAAAGATTAACTTTCTAATTCTCATCAAATTCTTTTGGGCTTGGATGAACATCTTCAAAAGCCTGTAGATGCAATCAGTCATTATCTAGACCTCAACTTTTCTAACTTTGGAAATCAAATTACATTTTTTCTTTTTTTTTAACTTTTAATTTGAAATATAAAAAATGTGTTTTTATTAAAAAGAAAAAAAGAAAGTAATTTTGTCCAGAAAAGATTTGATGAGTCTATCTTAAACTTTTTTTAAGCCTTAGTCAAAGAAAAATTTAGTTTTCTCTCTTAAAAAGTAAAAAAGTTTCCTTGAATTATTTTTTTGTTTTTTTTAATGCCATTTTTTATTGTGAACTTTAACATATATATATATAATAGTGATAACTTTCAAGGTACAATTTAACAAGTAGTTAGAGAACAAACTTCAAAGAATCTCATGGGTCACAGTTCCACAACTTCAGCTATGTCCATTATTGTAAAATATAACATACATACAGACAGGTGTTAACTTTTGATGTACAGCTCAACAGTTATATAGGTAATTTCAAATATTGTTATGGGTTACAGTTACATTACATTTTGACATTTCCTTCCTTTTTCACTGTTTATATTCATTTTAAATTTTCTACACTGAGAACTCCCTTATTTTCCAGCCAGCTGTTTGTCTTGATCTTTTTTTTTTTTTTTTATTCCTCTGGAAGTACTCTTTTTAAATCTCTAATTCCTTAAATCTTCCCCTTCCTAGGATCATTTCCAGACTTTAAGGAAACAACTGATAAACCATGCCATACATTTTAAACTGTGTTTTTATAGAATAACAAGCAAAACAAAACAAAAAAATTGCTTTGACAGAATTCCTGTTGCATAACTTCCTTACTAGTCATCTCATCTGTGCCACTTGCAGGCAGACAACCTTGGGTGTCTATTCTGGTTCGCCCAGTGTAGGGAAACGCCGCTTTGTTTACAGCATACCTTCAGAGGCATCTGATTCTAGCTTTTTACTGCCTTCGAGCTGGTTTACAACTCTGTAAATTGTAGATAACTGATGGCAATGCAAAATAATCCTTGTCTATAGACATGCACATAAACTCTATGTGATGGAATTTCAACTGATTTCCTTTATCCCCTCCTGGAAAAAGCCAGTTATCTTCTATATTCAAGTTTATTTTAATACTACTTTACTGCGTATTAATTTGTGCATCATTGACTTTTTTGAACAAGTCATAATATTTGCCTAGTTTCCTCATTAATAATGAGTTAAATAAAGTCTTTAACATGAATTCATTCTATATCTGTATGAGATTCAAGATTTCACCTTTTCACCTTCTTTTTTTTTTTGAAGTTATACTTTAATACCAGGTCTCAGACTTCACAATCCTACACTGTGCAATCTGAAGTCATCGACTATGAAGAGATGAGCAGTGTATGCTTATTAAAATTTAACAAATTTGGTCTCTGTATGTGAAATAACTGAAAATGTTTTTAACACTTCATATGTAATTTACAAAGCATTCAGAAGTACCAGTAATTCACAATGCTGTCAAAATGGAAGAGTGAAACATCAAAACAGTGAAAATGAAATATTTAATTCTGCCTCCCAGTTTCTTTTTTTCTTTTTGTATTCTGTGACCTGCAAGAATAAGTAACATTAATAATGATAAAAAGATTTAAAAATGACAAAAAAAAAAAAAAACATTCTCTTTCTGTTTGGATTTAGAAAGAAATTCTAGATATAATATTTCATGGAATCCATAGCTTTTCAAGAAAGAGTTTTCTATTCGTTGCATCTAACTTCCTGCTGAGCCTAGACTGAGTGCGACGAACAGCGTTTTCATCCAGGAATCCTGGGCACTATAGCACCCTGAAGACTGGGTGGCAGAGGGTGGGGTCTCCAGTATCAGACAGTGTGAGTTTAGATTCTGGCTCCACAATTTACTAAACACTTAAGTCTGTTCAAGTCATGTAATTCCCTCTGCACTTCCAGAAACTCATGTATAAAACTAAGTGTAATTGTTAATTTTATGAGTCAGCCTGGTTAACTTATGGTGTCCAGTTCTTTGGTCAAACACTGTCCTAATTGTTATTGTGGACTTATTCACAGATGGGATTAGCATCTATAATTAGTTGACCTTAAGTGAAGGAGATTATCCTCCATAATGTGGGTGGGCCTCATCCAATCAGTTGAAGGACCTAACAGCAAGAACTCAGGGTTCCAGGGATCAGAAAGAATTCTGCCCCAAGACTACAACTCCTGCCCTTCTGAAGTTTCTAATCTAAGGACTTCACACACAAGAATCCAACATTACTCTAACCAGAATTTCCAGCCTCCACTCCACTGTATCCTATGGATTTGCACCTGCCAACCCCCACAATAACCTGAGCCAATTCCTTATTATATATAATATATAAATATATAGTCTGTTGGTTCTGTGTCTCTGGAGAACCCTGACTGATATACTAGGATAATAATAATAATACTGCATTATAGATTCATTTGAGGTATAAATGGGAAAATACCTGAAAACACAAAGAACAGAGATTGTCATGTGGTAGTCTCTCAAGAAACACATTATTATTATTATTATATCATTATTATTCCTTGTTTGATGTACTACCAAAGAGTCACTTTGATTTATACCTAAACTCCAACATTGCCATCTAGAGTCGATAATTACCTAAAGTAAAGAATGCCCCATGATATACCTGCAAGAACAGAAAAATATGTACTACAAACATGAACTCAAGAAATAGGGCATCTAAATAAAATAAAATAAAATAAAATACATTGTTTCACAAAACGAATAACTGGAAAACGTGAAAATTTACCAGTATGATAGACTTCTAAAATTGTTACTCCTCTTACAATTAAAGAGATCTCACCTATATGGTAGACTTTATTTGTGTTAGTTAGAAATAAGACTAAATATAACTTCCACTTTCAAAACCTTTTTTGCAAAAAGCGTGTGCCCCCTCTATTCATCTAAATCTCCATTGCACTTAAATAGAGAGAGAGAAAAAAAAATCTACCACCATTGGAAGCAGAATATCTTCCTCTTTGTATTATTAGGGAATTGAAAGAATAGTTTGCTGTCAAGGACAGGATACAAGGCCTAATTAACTTCATGATTTGGGGTTGGCAATAAATCAACTCTATTTCAGTTGACCCATTGGTAATAAGAATTCTAGGTAGTCAATTATTCTTATACAATCACGTTATAAAGATAAACGAGAAAAAGTATGAAAAAATAATCTGAAGTCAATTGGGAAGACAATATGCTATATAAGTCCAATCTGGCACTACTCTGAAGAACATAAATTTAAGCACTTCAGATTCAGGAGCTAGATTGTTGTTGCAAAGACTATTCTACTCTCCCACCTGCTCTTTCTTTCCTATCCACTTTCCAGGTGCTGCTGTAAAATCTCTCTCACAACCAGGCAATTTCACATTGTGAATTGCGTGGTTAGTCAGCTAACCATCTGCTTTCCAGGAGAATCATGCACTTGCGTTCACAATTTTCTAGATTCAAACTATGAGGAAGAAGCAGAAACTTCACGTGCAATATTTGAGGCCATTCTTTATTCTGGAAAAATGAGCCACAGGATGAAGATTTTGACCTGCCTTCCTTGACATACTTCCTGGTAAAGTTCTTGAGGCAGTGGAGAACAAGGTTGGGGAGGCAAAGAGAATAGAGATAAAGGTCACCTTATATGTAAATATAAACTAATATGTATATATATGGTTATTTTAAAAATTTCTCTTGATTGCACTCTTCCCTCTTGCCGCCCCAAAGTATGAACAGGCTGCAAATATATCCCTCCTGACACCAGACAAAAGCAGCAATCTTAATTAGCCAAATTAAAACAGTAAGACACATCCGATTATCCCTTTTTACTGTAAACCAGCTTCTAAAATGACAACTGATGTGAAAATAATTAAACCAAGACAGACTGGAAAAAAAGGAGAAATAATGTATTTAGATTTTGAAGAGAAGTAATTAGTTTTGGCAGGTTATTTATTTATGTAAATTGAAAAATTAGCTCTACTAGGCAGAAGCAATATATTCAAGTGTCTGTATTTCTGGAGCAACATGGATGAAGAAAAAAGTTATAGTGGAAAACAAGATGAATTTCAAGCAAGGAAAGACTCTTTAATTTGTTACATTTTTGAGGAAGAAAGATTCCCAAAGAAAATAGAATTCATAGAACCTGTCTCAATAATTAAGTATTGCTGTGGAGAAAAAGCCAATCTCACTAATTTCTTAAGACTGCTTTTCCTCCAAACAGATATAGATTTTTTTTATTTAATCAGCTGTTTTTGGTTTCTTTTTGTGTATTACATTAATAAGAATTACTCTTACTTCAAGTTTTCATTTTTATGCTTCTCTAGTTCTTCATTACAGCTGCTTCATTTCCAGTAGAAATCTAAAAACCAGGTCCTTCTCACTTCATCCTTATCTTGTTATTTGCCATCCATACACTTCCTTTGCCTGATTTCACCCATGCACATGACTTCAACCATCACAGATATATCTATGACCCCTAAAACTATGACTCTAGCACTGTTACCTGTGCTTAAATATATAGTCATCCTACAAAGCATCTCTTCTTGCATGCTTTAATGGATCCACCATTCCTCCCAAAACTGTTTAATTACTTTCTGTATAACAGGAACCATGCTCTATAGTTGGGTACTGGAGTATTGGGTATTGAAAAATACCTCTAAAGTTTAAGTATTGAAGGTTTTATTCTCCAGAAATAATAAATAAAAATAAATGCAATAAAATATTAGTATTGTCCCAATAGAAGAATGTATAGGGTACAATGGAGACATGTATAGGGTATAAATAAAAAAGTGGTAAATTCTATCTGGGTGGGAATGGGGATAGGGAGGAGGAATGTGAGCTAAGAAAAGGGCTTTTCAATAAACAGTGTATCCCCCATGTCCCCATACCCCGATAACCACTCCTACTCTTGCCTTAATAAAGAATAAGCTGCTTGGGTAAATGAAAGTAGAGTACAATTTCTTGCTTCATTAACCACACCAGTGAGGCTACAAAATTTATATATATATAAAGGGCATACAGTGTGCAAATAAAGTGCTAGACTATATTACTGGGAGGTAGAAACTAGTAATTAAAACCAAACCACTGCTTTCTTTGTATATTTTTTAGTTAACTAGATGATTTTTCCATCTTCATATTTAAATATGCACAGAATTTTTAACGTATATGATGCTATTGAGAACCATTAGTATTCTATTGTTGATGTGTACAATTCATTTATGATCCTAGAAAAGATCAAGAAATTTATTGATTTCAAAATTCCAGTAAGGATCAGCTTCAGAAATCTCACATTCTTCCATGATTTTCTTTGTTGCAGTGAGGCTGCCTTAAAGGAAGGGAATTATGGTCTGACGTTTGTGGGGAGCCCATACAATGCGTTCACGGCACCATCTCCTCTTCCTCCCTACACAAGAAAACTACATTTCCAAGCCTCCCTTGGAGTTCAGTTTAGATGGTGTGAATGAGTTTTCATCAATGGGAATATGAACAAATAAGAAGGTGTAACTTCCAGTGTCTGAGACAGTCGAGTCTTCACCCTTATCCTCTCCCATCTATGCAACTGGAAGCAAAGATCTCATGGTGGAATTGCAGGACTAGAAGCAGAACCTGAGCCACAATTTGAGGAGACTAGGCAGCGAGGACCACCTAACCTACAATGTGAGAAACTGTTTTTATCTTAAGCCACTGAGACGTGGAGGATTATTTTTTATCACAATATAGCTTAGACTGTCCTGACAACACAACACTGTAAAAAACCATTTGACCAATCAATGTATTTTCTCCTAAGTGAAATGAAGAAGTAACATTAAGAATTATTGATCTCCTGTCAGTAGCACACAGTTAATGTTAGTGAAATGCTGTATAGAGTTAATATTTAAAGTATAGGGTCTGAGAAAAACTGTCAGGGTTCAAATTGTGGCTTTATTTCTTACTAACTAGGTGATCTTGGGCTAATTTCTTTACCTGCCTGTGCCTCAATTTCCTTAACCTTATACTGGTAATATTAATACTATCCACTTCATAGTTTGCTATAAGAACTAAATGAAAGAATTCTTGTCAAGCACCTACCAGAGTCCCTAGCACACAGTAAGTGTATTGACAAATATTTGCTATTGCTATTGTTACATTAGATATAATACAATATAGTTCTGAAAGAACATGTTTTCCAAATATAAGTTACTAGTAATATGATTGGCTAAAATCTTTTGCTGTCTTTTACAATAGTCTCTACAGAGGTTAACAGAGATGTACAGTCATGTGTACAAGAGAATGATATTTCTTTTTCTGGATGCTGAATCTCTCTGATAGTGCCTGACCATATAGCCTCTGAAACCTCACCTGGGTAGCCATGCAGTGTACTAGATATTTGGTGAGATCCTTCTAATAGTTTTATAGACAGTGGTGATGCCTATTTACAGCCTCAGTAAACCAGTTTACAATTCTACTTATGCTTCTTAATTTGTGTATTTGCATCAATGGAATGGCTCACAATGACAGGTAAGGTCACGAGAAACAGTTCAAGTTGCCACAAGGCTAATATAATAAGAAGTTCATGATTATAACATTTTCTTAAATTCTGTAACTCATGCAATTTGCTCATATGCAAAAGAGATGTATCCTCATTTCCAACTCTAAGAATCTCAGAGCCTACATACACAAATGATTTTACTTATGTCCTTTAAAAAATGGACAGATATAGAAATGTATGGATTTATGAAAAACTACTGTCACGTAGTTCATCATACCTTAAAGATATCTTGGCCAAGACAGCCAAATTCAGGCCTATGGAACCAACCTTAGCAGGAAGGAAACCATTTGTTCAAATATTTCTAGGCAAGTTGAACTTGCCCCCTGTACTTTTCTTGTACACCTGGATACCCCTTTTTCCTTATTTTGAGTTAAAATTATGACCCTTATAAAAGCTCATATCCCTATTAATAAATTCAGTGTCCCTAAATTTTGAGCTTAGCAAAGACTAATCTAACATTTTTCCATATTAATGATGATGACGGTGATAAAACTAATAGCAAATACTATATGATAGGTGATATACATTTAATCCTGATAATATCCCCCAATTAAAATTCTTTCTTTACCATATCATCATTTTATTGACAAGAAAAATGTGTTTTAAAGAGATTAAGAAGTATACTGAAGTCATTCAGTTAGTATATGGTAGAGATGGAATTTGAATCCATGAGTCTAGCGCCAATCTCTGATTGTTTAACCACTACAATATACTACTACCCATTCCCTCTACCTTCAATTCCCTCTCTGCCATATATTTCTTGATGCACAGTAAATGTGATATATTTAAATAATATAAAAGTTATATGAATTATGTCTTCATGAGTATGCTATTTCTTAATTCAAATCTGAGCTCTTCACTGTGTGCTGTGAAAGAAATGAAGGTCATTCACCTCTCCCTGCCTCATGTTTATCAACTGTCAAATGGATAAATAATTCCTTCCCTAGTTAAGATTTTTCTTCTTTTTAAAGTAATATTATTCAGTGGTGTTTTAGTTTCCTGGGATGATCAAAGCAGATACCATGAAACGGGTTAGCTTTAAACAATGGGAATTTATTAGCTTACTGTTTGAGGCCAAGAAAATATCCAAATCAATGCATCACCAAGGTGATGCTTTCTTCCTAAAGACTGGCTACCAGCAATCTAAAACTCCTCAGCCGCATAGCAGGGCACATGGCAGTGTCTGCTGGTCTCTCCCTTCTGTCCTGGGTTTCACTGCTTTCAGCTTCTTGCTTCAGTGGCTCTCTCTCTCTCTCTCCCTCTCTCTCTCTCTCTTCAATCCTTTTATTAAGGACTCCAATAATAGGATCAAGTCTCATCCTGAATGAGGTGAGTCACATCTTAACTTGCGTAGACTCATCAAAAAGATTCCACTTACAATGGGTCCAAATCCACAGGGATGGATTAGCTTTAAGAACATGATTTTCTGGGGGTACCTACCATTCCAAACCACCACAAATGGCCAAGCAGAGATTGGTTGGATGTGGTATAACTATAGGCATTGAAAATGGTCTCAAAGCAAAAACTAAACATCCACTCATTTAATTACTATTTATGTAATATTTCCTATTGCTGGGCATTGGTCTGCTACTGAGGTAACAAGAGCTGAGATTAGATGGCAGTAATGGAAAAGGGTAGGAAGGAATAATGACTATGGGTATTATAAGTGAAGGTTTTCTTCACCTATAAAATCATGGTAGAATAGTGGTTCTCAGAACTTTGGTTTACATCAGAATTACCAGATCTAAGAAGTCAGACCCTTGAGTACTGAGGACATGGGCTTTTGTATTTTTATTTGGCTCCCCGATTGATTCCAGCAGACATGTACTAATAATTGAGATACACTGGGCTGCAGGAGTCTTTTCAGCTGTTCCAACACAAATAGTCTGTGCATCTTTGATTTATGATTGATTTTGATTCTATTGCAAGGAAAGAAAAAATAAAACCTCAAGTATAACTAGCTGTGTCTCTGTGAAGTGCCTTCAGCTTACCGAAGTTCTCTGTGGCATTTCATCTATGGAAATAGGATTTTAGTATTTTTTAATCTTATATCCATTTGAGAATTTTGTTTCTGAATCCAGAACCTCTATTTTTAATTTCTAAGTCACACTCACATCCTCACCCTGTAGTGGTACATTTTAATAATGCTGATTAAAAACCACGCCAGAAAGCCAACAATGCACAAGTGTGGATAATTTATAACATTTGTTTTACAATGACCTAGTAAGGAACACTAACACACACACATACACACACACACAATTTATTACAACTCCCACAACCTCGATTGTCAGTCATTTCACCTTAATATATATGATCACCATAATAATGTTGACCCCCTTCCCACCAACATGGATCATTACTTACAAACCTAGAGTGAATTTAGCTTTATTATGACTGACCTTACACATGACTGAGCACAGTAATTCACTAGAAAGCATTTTACATTCTGGAAGGCATTGCATGATACACATTACTATTATCTTTTGTTAGTGTGCATTGAAACTTTATTGCTTGAGCAAAGTTTCACAATTTTGAACCTTTAAAGCTTTGGGAAAACAATTGTGAAAACTCTTGTATGGGTAAGAACTATCTTTTTATGGATATTTGTATAGTACACAGTCCTAGAAGACAGATATTGTGCCTCCCTCCAGGATACAGAGTAGTTTTGTTTGCTGTCCCGGAAAATAATGTCTCTCTCCAGGGCAGAGGTTAGGCAGCAGTTGAGCAAGTCCAAAGGTTTGCTAGCAGTCCCTTATAAGATTGAGGGTTCTCTAAGCTCAGGGTTTCTCAGCTGGGACACAAATCCACTGTTCATGTAGCATCCATATGGCCCACCTCCACATTGCCCGTGTGGGATTCAAAAGGGCAGAGGGAGAAAAACATGAAGCTCATGCTGCCTAATGTGCTATGACGAATAAATTCCTCTGTCTCTGACCCAGGAATTTTCTGTCTTCTGCCTTCTGCCAGCATCAGTGAACCTGTGACAGTCTAAATTGTTATCTCATAAGCAGGCAGTTTCATCCATACTTTCTCTCTCTCTCTCTCTCTCTCTCTCTCTCTCTCTCTCTCTCTCTCTCTCTCTCTCTCTCTCTCTCTCTCTCTCTCTCTCTCCTTCCCCACTCACACATACACACACACAATTCCTTCCTCCCTCCCTGCCTCCTTCATTCTCCCTCTTGAACTGAATTTTCTAAACCGGTTAAAGTTTGTTCTCCATTTCTAATATCTGTCTGCATTAGCATGTTCACTGTTCCAGGAACAGCATGTCCCTGAAAATCTCTGCTGGATATAAAACTTTCAAGCATAACTAGCATGACAGGGAAATGAATTTCATTTTAAATGAACAATATATTTCTTGGCCTTCATGGGTCAAGCTCACGGTGGCGGAAACTGCCTTTGTTTACAATTATATATAATCCATCCACAAAAACCTAATATGCCTACAAAGCCAGTAGGTACACAGGAGTGCTTTCCTTTTTCATAGCATATTGTTTCTGAAGGACAAACTAGAAAATCACAAAGAGATGGCAATTTATAGTTCAGATCAATTGTCTTGGTTTGTTGTCATAAATAGAAGACAGAAAGTGATTATTAAGTTAATAGTTATTTGATCTTTTTTTTTTTTTTTTTTTACATTTTAACTAAATCAGAAATGCTATGAAGATGGTCAGCAGTCCGCTGGTCAAAAGGTATTAAAGATCATAGCAGGAACTGACCCTAACTGTGGGGCTGTTGACTAAACCATCATTGAATGCCTTGGAGACCCTTCGTTCCATCACCATGCTGATTCCCTGATAAATGCCATTGCTTTCTCCACCTTTTGCCTCTCCCAAAGAGGATGCCATTTACTTATTAATCCTTGTTCCTTACATTTTCTGATAGGGAAAACTGAATCTATGGGATATCACATGCCAAGTCCATCAGTCCATAAAACTGGCATAGGAGCAGCAAATTATTACCATTCATCTATCTACTCTTTTGACTACACCCTGAGCCCTTTCAGTTCACCAGGCACTGAGCTAGGTTCAATTTAATGAAAGATTTAGAAATAAAAACAAAAAATTACATTCTGGAAATTGTAAAGTGATATTATTAAAAAAATGTGTGTGAGAGAGAATAGAAAAGAGATAAAACAACTCTTCCTCAGGGAGTCTAGCAAATTCTGAGCAAAAATTGGCAGTTGATCTACCTATTGAAGAACAACTGGGTGTTTTCTTAGATGAATAAAAGTGTTAAGGGCATAGTAGCTAGAGGGATCAGCATGCCAAATTCCTTATATCCCTAAAAAAGCAGGTGGGATGTTGAAAGCAACTGGGAATCGACAGCGGTTTTTAAAGTGGAAAGTTACATCATCATATTTATTTATTAAAAGATAATTCTGGTAGCAGTAGGGCTGGTGCTGGGTGGAATCAAAAAGAAGCCTGTGCACAAATTTATTTGAAAGGCATTGTGAAAGACAGTCACTATGATTGTAACTTCCTGAGCAGAGTGACAGCAAAAAATCAAAGTGTTTATGTGTGTGGATTGCTTTTCTTTTAATTTAGAATTAATGAAAGGTCAGAATATGTTGTGGAAGAGTGAAAATACAAGGAGTTCAGTTTTTTAAGCCAAATATTTCTTATTCCATACTCAAGTAAAAACACTTAGTAGACAAGGATAGTTGGATATGTGAGATGGGGCTCAAGAGAAAATCTGAGCTTGGAGATGTAATGTGGACTTGCAAGTCACATGTAACAGAGTTTTACCATTGGTGCAAATGATGTACAACAGAGAAATAGCAGTGATTTAGAAAAATATAGAACCAAGGGAGGACTTTTGGGGAATGGAAACTGTGTGGAGAGAGTAGTGGAGAAGGCAGGACAAATTAAAGAGAAAGACTAGTGATTACAATTATAGATGGGCAACTGGTAAGTCAAAGGAAAGGAGATTCAAAAAGTAGACTAAAATGGCCAAGTAGTACATGTCATAGGTTTTTCAGTTAATAGGTCTCTCATGACATTAATGGAAAGAGTTTCAGGAGAGTGATGGGGAAAGAAGTCAGTGCTGGGCTAAGAAGTAAATGAGAGTCAAGAGAATAGAGGTATTAAACACTTACTATATGATAGGCTACCACATGTATGACATGAGATGGCACAGGCCGAGCTGTTCTGTGGGTAGAAAACAGGGCCAGAGTCACTGTACCCATCTGTGTCTGTTGTAGCACTTGCCTGCATCCTCCATTGCATCATCAGGACCCATTATGTCATTTAGTCTGTGTTTCACATTCATAAAGGACTTCCCAAGTTGGACTTGATGCTATCTCCAAATGAAGTTTTACTGCAATCAGATAGACATCTTGATAGGACTGAAAGAAAAGGACATACATCACAACTTTAAAACTGTATCTCAATACTGGACTTGTTACTCTTGTGCACTACAAATTATTGCATTGTATAAGCCCTGTAATTAACATGTGGATACCAGCATTGCTTTGCATTTTCATTTGTATGATAAATATATTAATATGTATTCCACACCTTTTGAAACTGTTTTGGCATTTAAAAAGAAAAATGATTTTTTAAAGGGTAATGGAATGGGGCTCTCCTGCTTTAGAAAGGCCATGACTCTAATCCTGCTTTTCTGTGCAACCTTAAGTGCTGTTCTGCATTTATGGACCAGCTCACTAATTCCACCATACCATCCCTGTTTTAGATTACCACGGCTACTGTAACAAATACCGCAGACATGTTGGCTTAAACAACAAAGTTGTCTCATAGTTTTGGATGCTACAAATCCAAAAGCAAGGTGTCAGCAGGCCTCGCTTTCACTGAAGTCTATAGTATTCTCTCCAATCCATAACTCAATCTCTGTATCAGTCACATGGCTATGTGTCTTCTTCTCACTCTTACTGCTTATAAGGGACGCTACTCATATTGGATTAAGGACCATCCTGATTCAGTTTGTCCTCATCTTAATAGGATCTTTGAAGATCCCATTTACAATTGTGTTCACACCTGCAGTACCAGGAGATTAGGACTTGAACACGTCTTTGTAGGGGCTATGACTTAATCCATAACCATTACTAGGTTATATTCTCTCTTCCCTTCAGAACTGAGCACCATTCAGTCCTTGGGGCATGACCACTGCTTCTTCCAAGCACCACTAACACTTCCACTGGAATGTCTACTGGATACACACAGTTGCCTCTGCGATTTGCTACATCCCACATTCTCCCTCAGAGCCTAGTGTGACTCTGAAATGCCCAAGCTGGAAAGTGTGTTATGACAGTTAGGAAGGTTGTCTCTCTCTCTCCTTTTGAGGTCCATTCTGTTAGAGAGACAGCAAGGCTTCCCCAACCCCACCCACACACCTACCACAGGATTCAGGCATGAGGCCATGGGAACAAGTCTGAGAGGCACATTTCAATGACAAACATTATGGCATACTCAGTGTTGTCTTTCTGTTCCAAGAACTGGGGTTTTGTTATTGGACAAAGCTTTTCTGGTTCCCCTTTCTCTTTTGTTATAAGTCCTCTTCCAAATGGCTTGTTGGAACCTTGGAAACTTCCACCTCTGAGGCCAGCACTACTATATCATACTCTTTCATGCTCTTTTTTCCCCCCATGTGGTTCACTATAATAATCATAGTTGTTAATATTTATTGAGTTCTTGCTATGTGCCTAGCACTGTACTAGGTGATTTATTTGGTTTATTTCATTTTCACACTGAAAAATGTATGAAATATTAATATCTCCATTTTTGCAGATGAGAAAACTGAGGTTTAGAAAGTTACGTAAGTTTTCCAGCATCTCCCAAAATCAGGCCTTGAACCAGCACCCTACATCTGCTAGACCCCTTAGCCTGAGCTCCCGTCATTGTGTTATTCTCTAAGTGTCATCAAGGCAAGTGCTTTGCCTGCATCGTTCTCTACTGCATCTCTCTACTCTACTGACAGTCTAATGCTGTGAATGTCACATAATCAGTGTCAATTAATATTTGTTGAATAAGTGAATAACAGGGGAATATAAAACTCTCCCTGTAGCACCATTCATAATTGACTTTGGAATTTGCTTTGGGATGCCAGCTCAGACATATTTATGTACCTCCAGTTAATCAACTATTCAGTACTTATTATACACACACACACACACACACACACACACACACACACACACACACACATATACACCCTTATTCTTCTGGACTTTGTGAAAGAAACAAAAAATAGAAACATGATTCCTAACCTCTTAAGGTCTACTAGTTTTTAGGGAAAAACAAACTTATATGCATAAGCAGAGCTTCCCATTTCTGAATCCCATCCAGAAGCTAGATGGCCAGGGAGCCCTGAAGATGAAATCAGTAGATGTCAGATGCCTAGGACACAGAGCAGGGCAGAGGGAAGGGTGTCCAGGAATAACCAGCACATGGACATAAAATATTCTTGGGCAATGAACAAAGATCTCTAGCTCAAGATTCCTTTTTTTTACCAAACCAAATTAGCGATTTCTGAAGTTCTGATGGATGTGTAATGAGTTCAGAATTACAGACCTCCTCAGACCAATAATCAAGACACTTCCAGTGCTCCCTGCCTTGTCAAAACTGGTTGTAGAAATCAAAATACATTCACCAAATGTGCTAAATATCTTCAATTACCTCCTTCACCTCCACCCTCTGCACTCTTCCACCCCACTCTGCCTTGGAAGGCTGTTCTATATTGGCTTTGTCAACAGGCTCCCTTGTCCACTGCTGAGGTGAGGTCCAGCACCTGCAGGAGTCTGGAGGGAGAGAAGGAGTAGAGTAAACCCATGTATTACCCTGACTCCCCTCTCCCTCTTTTGTATCCGCTCCATTTGGACCTCTCCGTAGAGTTTCTCTCTCTCTCTCTCTCTCTCTCTCTCTCTCTCTTCCTGCTCCTCCACACACCTGCTGTTTTCTTCTGAAGCAAATTGCTTCCTATATTTTGTCCTCACCTTTTAGATGGTCCCTTTAATAAACTTTGCTCAAAATACCCAATTTGAGCCATATTCATCTGTCTCCTGCTAGACTCCAGAGATATGTTTCTCTGAGAGAAGGGCAAAAGAAATACTCTGCCCACAGAAAATGAAAACAGATTTGGAGAGGCTTGAGAAACTACTTTTACAAAGCTGAATAATTGATTTAATTGAAGTCCAAAGCCATAAAAGCTGTCAGAGACTAGATAAGTATTCTCATGGGGAGAGATGTGCCATATGCAAGCCAGAAGTAAAATTCTGAGAGATTTCTTCACCTGGTCCTGGAATTGTGTGCTTTATCCTGTTTTACTTTCTGAAACAGGAAAAACAAGTCTTCACTTTTCTCAAGTGTTACTGCAGTCATGCAGTAAAAGAATTAATGAAAGATTATGCACATAATGACCCACAATCTCCTAAGAATATTTAAGAGAAATCACACTCATTATGTACAAGTACTCTCTTAAGAGTACTCTAGGGAGTTATCCAAAGGAAAGTTGTGACCAGAAGGTGAAGGGTTACAGCAGCCTATTGAAGTGCAAACTGAAATGTGAGAGATGGGGACAGTTTGGGGGAACAAACAATATGGGAAATAGGTGATTTCCCTAGTAAACCACAAGTAGAAGAAATGTCGTAAAAATGATGACCAAGTCAAGGGATATTCACAGTCCTCCAGGGTGACAATTTTAAATTTTCCCTGCAAATTCAGCAGTTCCTAGTGTATTCTTTGAAACATTAATAATTATTTTTTTTAATTACACAATCAATTTCATGTTTAACCAGATGATTTCTCCATTCAAAGAGAAAACCATCTTCCATTTTCTCCCTTCCATGACTCAGTGGAATTCGGCCAGGAGAGCAAGAAAACATGTGCAATTTCACCCTTACTCAAAAGTGTTCCCTGCACCAAAAGCTGTACCCTCTCTACTTTGCTATTTCCACATCTTAATTGAAATGACTGCTGTTTGGAGACGTTTTAAGTAAAGCGCACTTAGATGACACTTGTGTGGACACTGATATGCTTTGAATGGGCATCATTTTCATCCAGTAGAGAGAGTTCAACCAGTGTTTTATTCCAGCCATGATAAAGGTAATTTAGAGTCACAGTCAGTGCTGATAATATCCAGGGACTAGATGTCCCTCAGGAAATTTCAAGCTTTAACCAAAGCTTTGTTAAAATATCAAATACAAGTCACCATCTTGGAAAATGGAGGTAACACATCCTCAGATTGGTTAAATTTGGAAAATTGAAGTTTACTGAATTTGAACAAATTTGTTTCACTATGAAGTTATAACCATAGTCATGAAAAGACTTATACTGACTAATGTTATTTAAATCTGTCATATCTTAAATCTCAAACCAAGAAATTTTATCTTCAATTGTGACATATATTTTTAAACACTTTGTTTAAGCCTTTTGAAGACTTTGTTCCCTATATTCTCCCTATTTTACAAGGTCAATCAGGCTAAGTGACTTGGCTAGGATCTCACAGCAAGTAAATGGCAGGGGCAAAATTCAAAGCCAATTCTTTTAATCTAAACTTGTCCCATTTTCTCTGGATAGGCTCTTTATCCATTATGCCAAAAAGTTTATCTTCCTGCTCTATATTTTGGAGAGATCAAACCATCAATCTAGTTACAAGCTCAACACAATTACAGGCAAAGAAGAGCCTTGTGAATCTTCCTGTTGTTACTGGAATATGCTGTTGAGAATGGAATCTAATATGTAAGGGGCTACTATTTCATTCTTTCTCTCTTCACCCATTTTCTCATAAAACACAAAAGAAAATCTTTTGGCCTATGTCTAAATCTCCTCTTTGAAGTAAAATAAAACACTAGTCCCTCACTTTAAATATGTGGGGGGGGGGAGGGTAGGAATATAAGAACTTGGACTGTAAGGCCTAGATGCATGCTGATCACTGTCTCAAACGTTCAATTGGCCTCTTAGCTACTGGCCTCACCTCACTGAAATGCCTTTTACAGAGATGGATGGACCATCCAGTAGTCATCTGTTGCTGGCTATGGCTTATCATTATCATTCCTCTGGGTAAAATCCATTTTCAAAGTGTATCTTCCCTTCTAATTCTTCCTAGCAAATGTGTGAGTGGGTAGTTTTATCTGTCCACTTATCACTAGAGTATGATCATATCCTACAATCTCTGAGTCCCAGGAGGACCCAAGGATCCCAACATTGAAATAGGCATTGGGCCAAGCCATAAAAAAGAAAGAAAAAAAAAAAAAAAAAAGGCAACTGCAGTACTAGGAAAAGAAGACAAGATAGGAAGGTTCTCTTTATGACATGCACCTGGTATCTTAAACCGTTAGCTTCCCAATGGGAGTCCATCAAATCTCCTTCTGATTATTTTCTAGAATGATAAAAAAACAGGGAGGGTTGCTCGTCTCATCACAAAAGACAACTGATATCATAATTGGAAAGGATACAAGTATCAGAGAGGGGGCACAACAGCCGGATTCAGTCAAATATTCAGTCCTGCTTCAAGTTTTTAGTCACTCAAATATAAAATAGTCTCTCAAGAATGAATTACTGTACTTAGGGTTGAAAGTAATGCTCAGGACAAAGGATGAACAAAATACATGAGGTGAATTTCTAATCAAAGCCAAGACTCATAGATGTGGATATAGGTTCACAAATAAGTGGAGGAAAGAAAATTCTATGGCTTCTTTGAAAGAAAAACGTATTAAAGTCAGCTGTTGATGCTTTTTGTTCCTGCTTAAAGGTGTCTTCAGAGAGCAGTAAATGCTCTTTAGCCCCCAGTGCTAAGGGTTTCTTATTAACTACCAGGAATTTGGAAGATAAAATGTTCAACCCAATCTACCCAAATGCCTTGAGTTTTAAAGTGTTTGGGGACGTCTACTGAAAATCACACTTCACATGTTAATAAATAACTGCCATTCTAAGGAATATTAGAGGGCACCAAGGTTGGCAAAAGGCATCCAGCTTGCTGTATACACATGCACAGCATGAATGTGGACAATCAATGGACATTGATGCTATCCAGGGAAACTTGTGAATGCAAACTCATTTAGCAGTATCCCCCATCCTGAAAGCATTCCTGAAACTCTCAGCAAATGGTGACACAAGAAGCTCCAAAAAGGAGTCATTGGTTCTAAACCACACACCCAGCTGGTGTTAGTGGGCCAAGAAAACAAGCAAAATCCTTTCTCCAATCCAGTGTCCCTCCTTTCAAAGCCCCAGCTTTACAAATATATTAAGCCAAGTAATTTTTCCCCACTATGCTATTTTGCTTTCCATTTGCATATAGTTTGGAAAGTACAAGTGTAAAAGCTAGACAAAAGAAAAAACTGTATTACTACCCAAAATGGAGTCATTGTACTTCAATATATTCACAGAATTCTGATTTCCTTATTGATATTTATATTATCAAAGACAAGCTCAAAGGAAAAATTGTTTTATAGGTATCTTCTTCCTTTTATGCCACTTTCAATTGTTAAAGATTTTATTTACCTTATTCATTTTAATATTTTGTTAAAATATTTATTGCATTTTTTTCTTATTCTAAACTAATTTTTTTTTAATTTGGAAAATACTATATGATATAAAGAAAAAATATATAATGTAATTGTGTCACTCATTGATTACCACTGTTAACATTTTATACGCTTCCTTCTAGTAAATATTTTTTAGTGTTATTTAATTGGTATATTCTGTTTCACCAGTTAGTATATCAAATATTGTTCAAAATCCTTTCAAAATGGTTACATTACCAGACATGCAAGCTAGAGACTTGTGACCTGTAGTATAAAAAAGTACTCCCTAATTCCTGGGATATATCCTCTAAACCTTTGGAATTTCCAGTGATAGAAATTCCATAGAAGTTTATGGTTGGCCTAGGATCACACCTGATAGTTCATATGCTAATACTATATTCTTAGAGTTAGGAGATGGGAGGGAGCTGGTCAGAAAGACTAACTTTGTGATTGGGACTTTGGGCCAAGTCGTATCAACTCTAGAGGAGAGGGAGGATTACAAGGGGCATGGAGATTTAATTCAGCCACGTGGGCATTGATTGCACCAATCATGCCTATATAATGAAATTCCGTATCGAGTCTAGACATCAAAGCTTGGGTGAATCTCCATGAATGAGAAGATACATTACCATGCTGTGAGGGTGACATGTTCTGATTCCACAGGCTTGAATTTGAGATTCTCCCAAACCTTGCCCTACACTTCTTCTTTTGGCTAGTTCTTATAGTATCCTTTCACAATAATAAAATTATAACTTTAAATATGGTGCTTTCAGTGAGCTCTGTGAGTCACTTCAGCCAATTATCAAACCAGAAAGAGTGATGGAAACCCATGAACTTATAGCTAGTTGGTGAAAAGTGTGGGTAGCCAGGGCCCTGGAACTTGCAATAGGTACTTGCAGGGCAATCTTGTAGAGGATGGCCCTTAACCTGAAGAGTCTGGCCTAACTCCAGGTAGCAGGAATCAGAATTGAGTTGCTGTTGGAAATATTTGACACTACTGCAGTCATTTACAGTTGTTGGCAGCAGTTATTAAACCAATATGTGACCCATTATTGATTCCTCACTTTTCCTCACACATCACTGGCTTCCAATAAGTCGTCAAATGCTGTGAATTCTATTCTCTTTCCATCTATTATATCTCAAAATTGTTTTCCTCTCTAGCCTCAATTTAATCTATATAACTTCTCCTCTGGTGTATGGAACTAGTATTCTAATTTCTATCTCTACTTTTGGTTTCACATTTCACCCATTTTTCACCTTGCTTCTAAAATGATTACTTTAATCACCAATGGTTGCAATATTTTTCTGTTTAAAAACTTTTCAGTGGTTTCATTTGCCCTGAAAATGTCAAACTCCTGAACATGGTTTATATAGCAATCCCTCATCCAGCCCCTCTCTCACCAGTTTTTTTCTCACACCCACACCCCTTGCCTTCATTTTATACTCTGGTCATTCTGATCTGTTTCCAGTTGCCCAAATCACCAGACTAGCTCATACCTTGCCTGGTTCCTTGGGTCACTCCATACCTGTCACGGATATCCTCATTTTCTACACAAATCTGCTCAGGGCAAGACTCAATCCATCATCGTTTCCTCTTTAAAGCCTTTCCTGATCTTCCCGACACTTTCCAGGTAGAATAACCACATCCTCCTTCATGCCTCACAATACTTGATACTTCTACCAATATAGACATGCCTCCTCCTTTTACATTTTTCTCTCTCTCTTCTAAAACTTCACTTCTTGATGTCAGGAGCTTTATCTTATTTATCTTTGTGCTCCAAAGATCTAGAGTTCAGACCCTGGCACAAAACAGGTGCTCAAAATTGTGTTAAATAAATTAGCTAACAACAGAAAAAAATAGTGATTTGATTTGTTGGCAAATGCCACCAAGAATTAAAATCAGACATAATTTGAACAAACATCTTCTTACATTCCTGTATCTTTGTCTCTCTACATTTTGTTGAATAACCATAAATGAAGGGAAAATTCTGCCTTTTTAAGATCCCTATGGAATGACAATTCATAAAATGCTATAAAGAGATGAAACTCAGCAAACACCACAAAACCATTATGAAAAAAAATGTCATGCACTAAATCTGCTCAAGACTGTGGGGTGCTTAACTGATAGTCACACTTGTTTGAGGATGTTTGCCTAGAAATATTTTCTTCATAAATGTACTAAAAACGATGCATAATTTAGTATCTTCTTTGTGGCCTGCTGGCCAGCTTCCAGTTTTAAGCTCCTGCTCCCCCTCTCCTCTTCTCTCCTCTCTTGATTTCTTTCTTTCTCTCTCTCTCTCTCTCTCTCTCTCTCTCTCTCTCTCTCTGTCTCTCTCTCTCTCTGTCAGATTTGACTTAGCACCAAGGTTACCTGCTGGTCTAGCACAATCTCATTAAAAAGCCATCACAGTTGTGCTTGACGACTTCATTTCTCCCCCAATGGTTCAATTTATAACTTCCTTTAGAACAAGTAGGGAGAAAGTTTCTCTCTGGCATGACTGTTCAGCTATACTGCATGCACAATATCAGATAGTGAGACTAAAGAAAAAGAACTTTTGTCTTTCTTAGGTAGGTGAAAGGAGTGTCTCCTAATCTTCTTCCACTTATTCTCATGAAATTTCTTAAGGTTCTACTTTTGGGTGGGAAGCTACCAAGGTCAGTGTTCAAGCTTGCTTTACTTGCTCCATCCTGCAAGGCAACCAGCTTCAAGGCAAACTCAGTAAGCTGAGAATCAGAAGATCTTGCTTCAAGTAGATCACTGTAAAATTATTTGGTATTTGGTGAGTAGCATAGCCTCATTGATGTTATTTTCCTTATCTTTAAAATATGAATAATATAAAATGATCACTGCCAGCCCATTTGGTAGTACATAACTGTGCTAGTTTGAATTTGTCATGCACCCCATAAAAGGCCATGTTCTCTTAATTCATCCCTGTGGAGAAGACTTATGCTGGGGTGGGACCTTTTGATTAGGTTCTTTCCATGGAGATGTGACCCACCCAATTCAAAGTGGATCTTCATCCTTTACTGGAGTCTTTTAAGACAGCTCTCAGAGAGAGAGAGAGAGCACTTAGAGAAGCTGAGAGAGAAATGCCCAGAGACATCTGGAGACAACCATCGAAACCAGAACCAGGGAAGGACCAGCAGATGTTGCCATGTAACTTCCCATATGACAAAGTAACCCGGTATGCCATTAGCCTTTCCTCAGAGAAGGTATCTTCCTTTTGATGCCTTAATTTGGACATTCTCAGGGCCTTAGAACTGTAAATTTGTAATCTAATAAATCCCCATCAAAAAAAAAAAAAAAACAACCCACTTCTGGTATATTGCATTTTGGCAACTTTAGCAAACCAAAGCAATAACCATACAGACACAGAGTCACATACACACATGCACACACAACACGTGTGGTTATTTGAACTCTTTATAAGATCATCATGCCAGAATAGTTAACAACGCCATTTGATTCTTATTTCTGGTTCAGGAATTATATATTCCTTGCAACTGACAACCATGAGAGTCTCTTGTTCTTTCCTCCTGTATTGCCATTACAATCCAAACATCATAAAAGTGATGGGCCTGGAATGTTAGTCCAGGTCTAAGGTAACTTCTGGGGAATATTTCTTTACAGTTCTGCAGCCCAATCTTTTATCTGGTTAGGGGAATTTGTTTCAAGATTCTGGAACTCTAAGAATGCAGGCTATTATATAAATATAAAATAAAAACCTGTTTCATATTTAATGAAAATGAATATTAAGGAAAGTCACTTATAGTACAAAGACATGACATGTTTAGATAATTTAATCCTTATAGCAGTCCTATAAATAAAATTCTATTGCCAGTGTTTTATAATTCAGGAAACTGAATCATAGCAGCTATGAGACCTTGGCCATGCTACTTTGCCTCTTCAAGTACTAGAGCTGGGACCCAAGCCTAGGTTTGTTTGCCTCAAAGCCCATTCTCTTAACTGGAACAGCTTCTCTCTTTCACAACTAAACCATGACCAGTTTTAACAAACATGTATATAGAGATAAGGATAGGGCCTTCCACCAGAAACTGGTAATGAAGAGTATGAACTCAGTGCCAATCAGGGTTCTTCTCTTACGCTTTTCCAGGACTGTGGATCAGCACATCCATCTCTCCTCCCCAGGTTGTGACACAGAGTCAGCTTGCCGTGGTTTCTTTTCCAGCTGCTAACCCTGTGCACTGTGGCACTGCACGCTGTCAGGCTATCCCATTGCGAGAAGGCTATGCAGAGTGTGGCATCTGACAAAACACAGGCTGTTGCTCTGAATGAACATTATTCATTTCTCTCAGTTAAATTCCAAGGCAGCAGCCTGTATTTCTCCCACTGGGCTGATAAGAGGAATTGCATCACTGAGAAGACATTTGGAAAATCAAAATACTGTGCTCAATTCTGTCATGTTGAGAAGGGCATATGAGTTCATCTCTGGGAGACTTCATGGGGCAGAAGTTTTGTAAACACACTCCAGTGGTCCCTGTGTCCTAATCTAAAATATCTCTGCTCTATTTTACATGAGCAGAGATTTTTTTTTTTCCCTGAACCAAACCTATAGTCTGTATTCAGTGGAGAAACAAAGGGAAGCAAGGCTACTTCACATATATTCTTCCTTGAACAATAGCAGGTCTGAACCCTAAAGCCTTCTAAAGTGGGAGAAGGGTCAGGGTAGAGAATTCCCCAATTCTCTTTTATAAACCATTGTTTTGTCACCCACTTATTTATCTAAACCTCTTTGAACCCACTGTGTACTCCCTTTTCAAATAGCTTTCCTTTATTTGTCTTGAATTTGACTCTTCCAAGATATTTCTGGTATTCTAGAGTCAGGTATAGAAGACTTGCCTGTCCTCCATAAAAATGCCATGATTTCATAGCATTTATATAATCCCTTCATTTTCTTTAAGTCTGTTAGTAGCTAAGTTCTTACTTCTGATATCTGTAAATGTACACTCTACTATATCTAGATCACTAGATCTCAAAGAACTAGCCATTGGCAAGAAGACAGATGGGAAAATATTTCTTTACTTATTTATTACCCTTGATTACATTCTTTTTACCTATTATAGATTAATTGAGACATAATTTGCATAACAAAAATTGCCCTTTTAAAATATACTAATCAGTCATTTTTAGTGTATTCACAGAGTTGTGCAACCATCATTACTATCTAATTTTAGAATATTTTCATCACTCCCAAAAGAGAAACGATACCCCTTATCAGTTACTGCCCAAATCACCTTCCTCCCAGTCCCTGGCAACCACTAATCTACTCACTACCTCAATGATTTTCTTCTCTTTGACATTTCATATAAATGGAATCATACAATATGTGACATTTTAAGATCTGTTTGTTGCACTTAGGATAATGTTTCCAGCTTCATCCATGTGGTAGAGTTGTAGCATATACCAATACTTTATTCATTTCTATTATCGTATAGATGCACTACATTTGTTTGTCCAGTCATCAGTTGATAAACATTTATATTCTTTCCATTTTTGGATTATTGTGGATAATGCTGCTATGAACATTTGTGTACTAGTTTTTGTATGCATATGTTTCCATTTCTCTTTGGTATATATCTAGGAGTGGAATTGCTGGGTCATTTTTTTAACATTTGAAGAATGCCAAGCTGTTTTCCAATGTGACTGAAATATTTTGCAATCCCAACAGCAATTACCCCACAATCTCACCAACACTTCAGTACTCATTATTGCCTCTTTTAAAATGGTATTTTATTTAAGTTCCAATTTGCATTTCCCTAATGACTAATGATGTTGAGCAACTTTCCATGTGTTTATTGGCCATTTCTATTTCTTCTTTGGAAAAAATATCTTTTTAAATCATTTACCCATTTTTATTTTTAATAATCTTTGGAAAAGTTTAAGATTTACAGAAAAATTATGAGGATTGTGCAGAAAGTTCCCATATACCCTGTGCCCAGATTCCCCCTATTATTAAAATCTTATGCTACTATGGTACTTTTATTGAAATATTGAACCCTATTGATATATTACTATTAACTAAAACCCATCTTTTATTAAAAATGCCTTAGTTTTTAGCCAATATCTTTCTTCTTTTGCAGGATTTTATCATAGATACCATGTTACTTTTAGTTGTGGTGTCTCCTTAGAGTCTTCTTGGTGTGACAGTTTCTTGGACTTTGCCTATTTTTGGTGATCTTGATGGTTTTAAGAATTACTGGTCAGGTGTTTGGTAGATATTTTTCTCATACTTAGATTGGGGTTATAGGATTTGGAGAGGAAGATCACAAAGGTAAAATGCCATTCTGATTCATATCATATCAAGGGTATGTATTATCAAGTGACATCACTGTTGATCACCTGACTTGGATAGGATTTGTCAGTTTTCTCTACTGCAAAGTTACTCTTTTTTCCCTTTCCTTCCATTTGGAAGGAAGTCACTATGACCAGCCCACCCTTAAGGAGTAGGAAGTAATATTTTACCCACTTGAGGTGGAAATACATAAATTTGGAATTCTTCTGTATGGAGATTTGTCTATTCTCCCCATTTATTGATTGATTTAATAACTTATTTATATCAGTATGAACTCATGGATATTTATTTTATACTTTGTATTATAATCCAATTCTATTTCATTTTGTTACTCAAAATTTTCCAGCTTGGCCTTTTGGAACTTTCAGTTGGTTCTTGTTTCCCTTTGATATATACCCTTATCATTGTACTTTTTGTTGTTTATGTTTGAGCACTCCCTTACTTTCTGGCACTCCAAGATACTCCAGGTTCATCTTGTATATTTACTGCCCCAATGTTAGAATCATCCATTTCTCCAAGGACCCCCAGTTCATTTTATTGGAGAATAGTTTTAGAAACCAATATCTGGGTGCTAGGTGTGCTCACTGCCACTGAGGTGCCTTTAGTCTTACAGACTCCACAAATTTCCAGAATTAATTAGGTCTCCATGTCCCTCCTCCCCAGGCAGTGATATTATTTCATACATTTGTAATATAGTTAGTTATTTTTACATATTGAATTCCATACTGTGATGCCTCGATCTTCTAAATTATTTTATTAAATTTGCATACATTAAAAGTTCACTCTTTTTGCTATAAACCTCTACAGGATTTGAGAAATGCATAGTGTTATGCATCCACAATTAAAGTATCATACAGAATAGTTTCACTACCTTAAAATCATCCTGTGTTTCACCGGTTCAACTCTTTATGCCTCCTCCCAAACCCAAGCTATCCTTTTTACCATCACTATAGTTTTATCTTTTCCAGAAAAACATATATTTGAAATCATACCTGTGTAACCATTATAGACCAGCTCTTTCACTTAATCATATACATTTATGATTTATATATGACTTTTCCTGGCATGATGGCTCATTTCTTTACATCACTTTGGTTGTTTAGAGCTATGTATCCCAGAAAAACATGTTGTTAAACTTAATCTATTCCTGAGTGTGTTCACATTTTAAGTAGGATGTTTTTGTGATGTTATTTCAGTTGAGGAAATAACCCAGTTCAGTAACCCAACTCAGTCAGGATGGGTTGTAATCCTATTACTGGAGTCCTTTATAAGCATAATTAAATTTAGACATAGAACAAGAAAGTCTCAGAGGGAGCAGCCAGAAGTTGAAATCAGTAGATCCTGAAAGACAAGGGAGAAGCTAGGAAAGGCCACCATGTACATTGCCATGTGACAGAAAAGCTAAGAAACAAAGATTCCCAGCAGCCATCCACAGAATGTCATAGTCCTCATGGAGAAAACAATGTCTTGATGATGACTTCATCTGGACTTTTCCTAATCTCAAAACTGTGAGCTAATAGATATCCATTGTTTAAGCCGACCCATTGCATGTTATTTCCTTGAGCAGCCAAGAAAATTTAAAAATTCACTGAAGAGTACTCCATTTGTGAATATATTATCCATTCACCTATTGAAAGACATCTTGGTTCCTTACAGTTTTTCTATGCCTGCTTCTTAAATGGTTTATCTGTCTTAGTATAGTTTAGTTGCAAGAGTTCTTTATATAGTATAGATACAATTCCTTTCCAGGTATATGATTTTAAAATATTTTCTAACATTCCATTTGCCTTTTCACTTTGTCGTTAGTGCCCTTTGAAGCACAAAAAGGTTTTAGCTTTGATGAAACCCAATGTATCATTTTTCTTTTGTGACTTTGCTTTTGGTGTCATATCTAAAAACTATTGCCTAACCCACTGTCATGATGATTTATTGTTATGTATTCTTCTAATAGCTCTTACATTTAACTCTATAATCATTTTGAGGTAACTTTTATGTACAGTGTTAGGTAGGGTACAACTTCATTCTTTTGCCAGTAGATATCAAGTAATCCTAGAACTATTTGTTAATTATGATGAATATTCTTTCCTCATTGAATTATCTTGACACTGTTGATAATAAATGAATCATAATTGTAAGGGTTACTCTTGAACAGTCAGTTATATTCCATTGATCAATATGTCCAAACTTATGCCAGTATTACATTGTATTGATAACTGTAGCTTTGTAGGAAGTTTTCAAATAAGGAAGAAGGTGTCTTCCCATTATGTGTTCCTGTTCAAGATTTCTCTCTTTGAGTACTATTGAGGATTCAATCATGACCCCCACAAAAGTTATATTCAAGCCCCAACCCCTGGTCCTGTGGACAAGAACCCATTGGTATATAGGATGTTTGGAGATATTATTAATTAATGACAAACTAAATGAATGTAGGCCTGAATCCAATATAGCTGAAGTCCTTAGAAACAAAGGAAATTGGGCATGGAAGAGGAAGCCACAGGAAGCAGCCAGAGTTGGAAATCAATGGAACCCAGAAGAGAAAGGAGAAGGCACTGCTACATGCATTGCTGTAAGATGGAAAAGCCAAGGACCACCAAAGACTGCTGGCCAGCCAGAACATACAGCCCCTGGGAGGAAGCAAGCCTTCTAGCCTCTGCAACTGTGAGCAAATAATTTTCTGTTGTTCAACCAACACACTGTATGATTATTTTGTTTAGCCACTAGGAAACTAAGACAGGTACTTTGTATATCCATGTGAGTTTTAGAATCAGCTTCTCAATTTCTGCAAAAAAGTAAACTCAAGTTCAATAAAGTATGCATTGAATCTGTAGATCAATTTTAGAGAGTAATGCTATCTTAAAAATATTGCCATCTTATCGATGAACATGGAATGCATTTCCATTTATTTACTTGTTTTTAAATAAAGAACTTTTGTAGATTTTAGTGTAAAGTCTTGTACTTCTTTCATTAAATTTATAAATAAACTTTATTTTATCATGCTGTTGTAAATAGATTTATCTTAACTTCATCATTGCTAGTGTATAGAAATACAGTAATTTTTGTATTTTGATATTGCATCCTGAAACCTTGCAAAACTCATTTAATAGTTCTAATAGCTTTCTGTGGATTCTTTAGTATTTATATATACAAGATCATGCCATCTATAAATAGAAATTTATTTACTTCTTCATTTCCAATCTGGATAAATTTTATTTCTTTTTCTTGTCTAATTGCCCTGCCTAGAACATGCAGTGCATTGTTGAATATAAGTGGTGGGAGAGGACATCCTGGTCTTATTTCTGATCTTAGGGAGAAAGCATTAAGTCTTTCACATTAAGTATGTTAACCGTGTGTATTCCTGGATGGCTTTTATAGATTGAGAAAGTTCTCATCTATTTCTACTTCACTGCATGCTTTTGTCAATAAATGATAATAGATATTTTCAAATTCTTTTTCTATGTCTGTTGAAATGATCAACTGTGTTTTTTGTCCTTTATTCTATTAATATGGTATATTACATTGATTTTGGGGGGTTAGTAAGACAACCTTGCATTCACTGGGTAATTTCAATTTCATGGTGTATTATTCTTTTTTATGTGTCACTGGATTCAGTTCACTAGTATTTTGTTGAGGATTTGGTACTGATATTTACAGGGGATATTGGTTTGTAGTTTTCTTTTCTTGATTTTGGTATTATATCAGAGTAATATTGGTCTCAGAATGAATTGGAGTGTGTTCTCTCCTCTCATATATTTTGGAAGAGTTTGTGAAAGAGTGCTGTTATTTATTCTGGACATGTTTGGTAGAATTCACCACTGAAGCCTAGAATTTTCTTTGGTGTTTTAAAGTACTAATTCAATTTTTTTGCTTGTTTTGAGTCCATTCAGACTTTCTGTTTCTTCTTCAGGCAATTTTGAGGGTTTGCTTCTTTCTATGATTTTTTCCATTTCATCTAAGATCTAAATTGTTGGCATACAGTTGTTCATAGTATTTTTAATAATCATTTTTTTATTTCTGTAAGATTGCTACAAGTGTGCCTTTTTTCTTTACTGATTTTAGTAATTTGAGTCTTCTTTCTTTAATAATTAGTATAGATAAATGTCAACTTTGTTAATCTTTTCAGAGAATTAATTTTGGGTTTCATTAAATTTTCCTATTGTTTTCTTGTTCTCCATTTCATTTATGTTCACTATGATAATTATTGTTCCCTTGCTTTGGTTTGCTTTCAGTTTAGTTTGCTCTTCTTTTTCTGCTGTCTTAAGGTGGAAGTTTAGGTTATCCATTTGAGATCTTTCTTCTTTTCTAATATAGGTATTTACAGCAACAAATTTCCCTCTGAAGTTGCTTTTGCTGCACCCCATAAATTTTATCTTGTGTCTTAGTTTTCATCCAACTTAAAGTATCTTCTAATTATCATTTTCCTTTCTCTTTTGCCCAGTTGTTTATTCATGAATTTGTTGTTAAATTTCCACACATTTTTTTAATTTTAGAAATTTATTTCTGGTTTTGATTTCTAATTTAACTCCATCATGTTTGTAGAATATAATTTGCATGATTACAATCTTTTAAATTGGCCTATATGATCTATCCTGGATAATGTTCCATGTGCACTTTTGAAGAATGTGTATTCTACTTGGAATGTTCTATGGATTTCCACTAAAACAAGTTGACTGATAGTGCCGTTTAAGACTTTTATTTCCTTCTTTGCCTTCTGCCTACTTGTTTTATTCATTGTTGAAAGTGTGGCATTGTATTGTCTATCTCCCTATTCAATGTTGTCACCTTTTGTGCTTGAAGTGCTTGAATACTGTGTTATTGATGCATATATGTTCATAAGTGTTACCTCTTCCTGATGAATTCACCTTTATCATTGTAAGATTTCATTCTTTACCTCCAGTAATATTTTTTATCTTAAAGTTTATTTATCTGATATTACTATAGCCACTTCTGCTCTTTCATTTACTGTTTGTTTTTTTCCATTTATTTCACTATATCAACTTTGGTTATTGGATATAAACTATTTCTCTTATAGTCAGCATACAGTTTCATCATGTGTTGTTGTTTTTGTTAATCTCTTCTGCCAATTTCTTTCTTTTGTATGAGTTTTTAATCCATTTATATTTAATGTAATTATTTATAAAGAAGGATTTGTCTGTCATTTTAGTATTTGTTTTCTTATTTTTTAAGTCTTCTCTGTTCCTTTTGGGTTAGAAAACTATTTTCTAGTGTATAATTTTAATTCCCTTGGTTCTTGTACTATATTTTTGAGTGGTTTTACTTTTAGTGATTTCCCTCAGATTATAATTAGCATCTTAAAACAATCTAGTTTGGATTAATACCAATTAAATTTCAACAGTATCTGAAATTTAAGATTTGATCTTAAATAGTTCTGTTCTCTTCTTCCTATTTGAACTATTTTTACCATAAAATTATATTTTATTCCTTCTAAGCATATAAATATCATTTTAATTCTTAATTTCTGCAGTTATATTTTAAATCAGATAGAACTAAAGAATGCCAATGAAAAAAATTTATACTGTCTTTTATAGTTACATGTGTAGTTACCTCAACTAGGGCTCCTTCTTTCTTCACATGGATTCAAGTCACTATTTAGTGTTCTTTCATTTAAGCCTGAAGGGTTTGCTTTAATATTTCTTGCAGTGCAGGTGATATGGATTCAATTATGTTCTCAGAAATAATATGTTGTAGTACTACTCCCCAGTATCTCAGAATGTTACCTTTTTTTGGAAATAGGGTCATTGCAGATGGAATTAGGCAAGTTAAAATAAGTTTTTACTGGTGTAAGGTGGGCCTTTAATATTATAGGACTGGCATCCTTAAAAGAAGAGGAAATTTAGACACAATCACAATGTAGACAAAACACCATGTGATGACTGAGACAAAGAATGCCATAGATTGCTTTAAAGATACCACCAGAGCCAAGAGAGAAAGGCATGGAACAGATTTTTCCTTACAGACTTTAGAAGAAGCATGACCCTACCAATACCTTGATTTTGGACTTCTAGCCTCTAGAACTGTGAAACAATGCATTTCTGTTTTTTAAGCTACCCAGTTTGTGGTACTTTCTTACCGCACCTGCAGGAAACTAAGGCAGCAGGTCTGCTAACATTGAACTCTCTCCATATTATTTTTTAAAACCTGAGAATGCCTTAATTCTTTTTTTGATGTATAGCTTTGCTGAACATAGAATTCTTGGCTAACTGTCTTTTTCTTTAAGCAATTTGAATAATCCATTCCACTGCCTTCTAGCTTACATGGTTACTGATGTGTTGTCAGCTATTACCTAATGTTACTAAGTATCTTTTTCATATGATGAGTCATTTTTCTCTTCATTATCACAAGATTGTCTGGCTTTCAACTATCTGACTATGATGTGTCAAGGTGGGGAATTTTTTTAGCTTAACCTACTTGGAGTTTGCTGAGCTTCTTGGATTTGTATGTAAATGTTTTTTCACAAATTTTGGAAGTTTTCAGCCATTATTTCTTTAACTATTCTTTTCCTTCCAGGAATTCAATTATGTGTGTGTTGGTAACTTTATGGTATTTCTTAGGTTTCTGAGCCTCTGTTCAATTTTATCCATCTTTTTTCCTTTTTTTTCAAACTGAATAATTTCAATTGAGGTATCATTAAGTCAATTGATTATTTCCTGTGCCAGTTCCAATCCACTGTTGAGCTTATGTAGTGATTTTTTTCCTTTCAGTTATTGTTCATTAAATGCCAGAAATACTATTCAACCTTTTTTTTGTAATTTATATCTTTTTTTGATATTTTCAATTTGATGAGACATTGTTCTCATTCTTTCCTTTGGTGTTTTAGTTATGATTTATTTTACTTCTTTGAACATATTTAAAGTAACTGATTTGAAATCTTGTCTATTTAGTCCAATATATTGGCTTCTTCAGCAACAGTTTCCATTGATTGTTTCCTTTTTATTCTTTTTGTCTATGAGAGAGTGGGGAACTTTCATTTTTAGTCTTCTGATGCTTCATAATTTATTGTTGAGAACTGGACATTTTAAATATATAATGTGGAAATTCTGGAATCAGATCCCTCTATACCCAAAGATTTTGTTGTTGTTGTTGCTGCCTTTGCTGCTTTTGTTATTGCTCTTTATTTGTTTCATGACTTGTCCATATTAATTCTGTAAAGTCTTTATTCCTTGTAGTAAGCAACCACTTAGGTCTCCTTTTGGTTAGCTTAGTAGTTAGCTAATGATTGGACAATTTTTTAAAAAATGATTTGAACCAATATTTCCCACATACTTTGCTCTGTGTGTGTGTTGGGGTATGCCTTCAATTCTCCATCAATGTACAATTCTTAGACTTCACCAGTCAGAAGTAATGTATAAGGGTCTTCTCAGGTCTTTCCTAGGCATGTACATAGTCCTGCAAATGCTGTTGACTTTCTAGTCTCTAGGGACATGTCAGAGCTTTCCAAACCTCCTATGACCATCTCATTCCCCAGATCGTCCTTTTATGTTTTTTGATCTGTTTCTTGTTTGCCCAAGCTGGATTGCCACCTCAGACTATTATGTTAAACAATTGAGACTATTTTTTTTAACAAACAACTTGGGATAGGTCTTTCTTCACTGAGTGAAGGTCAAATAAAAGCAAGGCCTACAAGTAGGACTAGCCCAGAGAGTTTCCAGACAAGTTAAATTGTAACAATTCTCTGGGGGTTGTATTTTTGAGGAGTTCCAAAGTCATTTTATAGTGTCTAGTGTCTCTTAAGTTGCTGGTTTCTTATCTATCATGGTTCTAAGGCTTCCGTATTTTAAGGTAACCATGGAGCTGAAGAGAGGATGATAAGAATAGGGCAAGTTAAATTATCATAAAGCTAACAATTTTTAGATAGCTATTTTTTCTTCAAATGCACTCCTTGAATGACTGCAATCTTTAGTTAATTTATAGAGTTCTGTGAAAGTTGATATTGACAATTTTTGCCATAACTCCTCATGACTCTCTTGGAAGAGATTTTCAGAGGCCCTTACTCTGGTCTTCCAGAAGAGCTTTCTCACTTTGATGGCACTCTTGGTAAATCTTTTCTACATACAATAAGAATCTAGTATGACCAGATTCAGGAAAATAAAGGACGCTAAGGCATAAAAATCTCAATAGAAGAAGGATGCCTCCAGGGATCAAGCTTTGTCTAAGAACTTTTAGGCAGAATGAGGTAGAATAATGGGTAGCAAGTGTGGGTTGTTAGGTAAAATTAAACAAGATTCATTCTATAAAGGATCCTGAAATCTGAGGAATACGGTATGTGGCCAAGTTGGAAGCTGAAATTTTAGAAAAGTTTAGAACTCATGTATGTTAATTACCTGTGGCTTCTGGAAAAAATAATCACAGACTTGGTAACTTAAATATACAGAAACTTATTCTCTTACAATTCTAGAAGCCTGAAGTAAAATATCAGCTTCACTAGGCTGATATTAAAGTGTTAACAGAGCCACACTCCCTGCATAGGATTTAATGGAGAACCCATTCTTTTTCCTCTTCCAGTTTCTAGTTTCTGCAGGAATTCCTTGGCTTAGAGCTGCATTATGCCAATCTCTGCCTCTCTATATTTTTTTCCTCTGTCTCCATCTTCATATCACTTCTCTATGTGTGTGTATCTTGCTCTGACTCTCCCTTGGAAGGAAATTTTCAATTGGATTTAGGATCCACATGGAAATTCAGGATAAATGGCTCATCCCAAGATCCTTAACTTAATCACATCTTTGACACATAGGGTAACATTGTCAGGTTCCAAGAATTTGACTCAGATATCTTTGAGGGAGGGGACATTTTTCAGCCCACCACAAGATAATTGAGAGAACGCTGAAGGGTGTCTCTGAAGAACTCTGAAAAAATGCTGTGTTTTTGGCTTAATTGCATTATACTGGTCCATTTGTGGTAAACCAATCTCCTATCTCAAGGACATCTTAGTATTTTTCTTCCAACTCCCTTCTTGGTCAACAGGCTTGGTCAACACTTAGCCTTTTGGATATTTAATGGCATATACTCTTACAAAACAACTTTCAAGTTATAAATAAGGAACATTTACCTGAAAAAAATCTCTATCTACTTTATGTTATACTCACTCAATTTCCATTGAAAAAATTTCTGCCATCTCTAGCCAAGTTAGATTTGCTAGGTTCATTTTTTTTTTTTTTTTTTTGTAAACTCTATAAGAAGTTTCAGATTCTTGTCCATAGTCTTATATAATGTGTACTCTAAATTTGAGGGGAATAAAGCACTGTCAAACTCTAAACTAGCTTTCCTGAATGTCCAGTGCTTAAAGGCAAAGGAGTAACACTACATCTTAGTGTGGTAGATGGAATTATGTATCCCAATAAGGATATGTTCTTAATTTTAATCCACATTCCTGGGGGTGTGAAACTATTTGTAGATAGTACCTTTGAATATGTTAGGTGAGTCAGAGTATGGTCTCATTTGTGAATAGGGTCTTCTAAGATCTTATTTAGGTATAGCCCAGCTGAATCAGGGTGGGCCTTAGTCATTATTACTGGGGGTCTTATAGACAGCAAGCCACAAGAAGAGGAGCCAGAAGCAGGAAGTCAGTAGAAACCAGAAATGCAGATACAAGGAGAGAAAGATTGCCATGTGACATGAGACAGGAATGCAAGCCAAGGAACTCCAAGGATTGTAGTAAGTCGTTAGCAGAATTCTGCCAACTCTGGGAGAAGCTCTAGCCTTACTAAGGCCTTGATTTTGACTTATAGCCTCCAAAACTGAGTCAATAAATGCTTGTTGCTTAATCCAATCATTGAATGGTATTTGTTACAGCTGCCTGTCAAATGAAGGCATCTAGGAAGTAATACATGTTATGTTCTATTTTTTTAAATGAATAACTATATTTAGTCTATGTATAAGTGTAGTTCTTAGTATACCTATACTTTTTGAAGAACTTTTGGAAATGATGTTTCAATAGTATTTAAAATCACCAATATGATATTACAAAATAATTCAGCCTTTCTCAAAGTAAACTTAAATTTACAACCTCAACTAAACATATAGGTGCTTACACTTAGTTGATACCTGTACAAAACACATAACTTCCATAGTGTACAGTAATAGAATCTGTAACTTTTAATATTGCACATGGCCATAAGAAATAGAAATACATTTTCTGGCTTCCCTTGAAGATAGCCTCCCTGAAGCTAGTAACTATATGAATAAGATACAACCATTGACATAAGCAGAAGTGATATTTACAACACGTGGATATTAAGGGAGACAGCGTAACCACCCTTATTCCTTCCCACTGCATGACATGCAGATGTAATCCTAGAGTTCTAATAGATGATTAGATCATGAAATGACATTGGGAATATAAACCATGCATATTTGAGAGACACAAAAACCCAAATCCCTGATACTAGAGAACCACCATAACCATTCCCACCCAAGCGCCAACCTCCAGACCTTTAAGTAGCTAAGAAACAAATGACTAAATTATTTAAACTACTGTTATTGAGGTCAGCATTCACTTACAGGTGAATCTATTCTTAACTAGAGCAGTATTTTTCAAGGTTTAAAATTTATTTCCCTGACCTAGTGAAGCTACTAAATACATTGTAGGAATTCAATTAAATTATTCATTAATGATCAGTCCTGATCAGTCAGAATATGCTTGGAGGAAGTTTTCCTGAAACATGATGAAATAAACATTCTGAGGCAGAACAATGTCTCTACACACTAAGATGCACCCACACTTCTACCCACTAATTTCTTACAAAATTGAAGCTGGTCTTCTTTGTGTCTTCAGTCAGATTTGTGAGGCTGTGAATATTCACGCATTAAGGATTTGTGTCTCTTTTGCCCAGTAGTACTGTTTATCCCTGTTACTTACCTCATTTCTACAGACAGAATTCACCACCACATATCTGCATTCCCATAGAATTTTATAAGCAGCTTCCATAATTGCATTTAATACATTATAATTATACTTGACATTTCTAGATCTGTTTTTTTTGTTATGTTGTAAACATCTCAAGAGAAAGGCCACTGTTCTGTTCATTTTTCTGTTTTTAGCACTTCATGCAGAGCATATAATAGACTGTATGCATTTTCCATGGCTTCTTAACAAGTTACACAAACTTGGTGGTTTAAAGCAACACCATTAAGTATCTCATGCTTTTCATGGGCCAGAAGCACATGCCGGTTAAGCTAGGTTCTCTGATTATGGTCTCACTGGTCAAAATCAAGGTGTCGCTAGGCTACACTCTTACATGGAGTCTCTGGGGAAGAGTACATTTCCAAGCTTGTTCACGGTATTGGCAGATTTCAGTTTATTGTAGTTTTAAGATAGGACTGAGGTCCCCTATCCTTGCTTACTGTCAGCCAGGGGCTGTTCTACTTACATCCTCCAACCAGAAACTGTGTCAACTCCATCTCAGGCTTCCCACACTTTGAATCCCTCTGACTTCTTTCTCTACCATATAGCAGAGAAAATTCTCCCTTTTTAAAGGGCTTATCTGATTAGATTAGGCCTAACCAGATAGTATCATTTTTGCATATAATATAACATAATCAAAGAAATGATATCTCATAATTTTCACAGATTCTACCTGTACTCAAAGGAGAGAAAATTATAGGTGTAGGGGCATTGGGAGGTGTTCTGGTTTGCCAAAGCTGCCATTTTGCAAAACACCAGAAATGGATTGGCTTTTATAAACGGGGTTTATTTAGTTACAAAATTACACTCTTAAGGCCATAAAGTCTCCAAGATAAGGCATCAATCATAGGGTACCTTCACTGGAGAAAGGTCATTGGTGTCCAAGAAACCTCTTTTAGCTGGCAAGGCATGTAGCTGGCATCTGCTTGCTCCCATGTTGGTGTTCTCCAAAATATCAGCTGAAGTCTGCTTTCAATGGCCATCTTCAAAACGTCTCTCAGCTGCAGCTGCTCCAAAATGTCACTCTCAGTTGCTCTGTTCCTTCTGTCTGTGAACTCCTTTATATGACTCCAGTGATCCAATTAACACCCATCCTGAATGGGTGGGGTAACACCTCTATGGAAATTATCCAATCAAAAATTTCACTCACAGTTGATTGAATCACATCTCCATGGAAACAATTAATGAATTCCAATTTAATCAACACTAATATGTCTGCCCACACAAGATTACATTGAAGAAGATGGCATAACTGGGGGCATAATACATCCAAACCAGCACATTCCACCCCCTGGACCCCAAAATGACATGATCCTTCCATATACAAAATACATCCATCACATCACAATATCACAAAAACTTAAATCATTTCAGTAACAATAGTACAAGATCCTATCAAAATCATTTACAAACATACTCCACCATAAGGCAAAATTGCCCTCTAGCTGTGGGCCTGTGAAACTTAGAACAAGTTACGTACTTCCAATATACAAAGGAGGGACAGTCATAGGATGAACATTTCCACTGCCACAAGGAGAAACAGTAAGGAAAACAGGGTTTAAGGGACCAAAACAATTCCTAAAACCTGCAGGGCAAACTCCATTAGATTTCAAAGTCTGAGAGTCATTTATAGAATGATGGTTTATCCCTTGGGCTTGAGAGAATGGGAGTCCAACGCTTTCTATGGGCCTTTATGGCACCCTTTCTCTCCAAATGCTGAAGTGAGAGCTCCAACATATTCACACACTGGGGAGACCATCTTCTTCTCAGCCCCACCCTCCTCAAACATCAGAGTGCCACTCAGACTCTGCCTCTCTGGGGCAAACGCTCTCCCCTGTCCAAACAGTGGGGTGGCGGCCAGGCTCTCCCTTATCCCTGGGGAATGTGCTCCATCCTCTCTGAGGCCTGGGTTGGCAGCACTCTTCCTGAGCATCAGGACAGAAGGCCTATGCTCTGCCTCTGGGACAAACTCACGCTTTCCATATGCATGGGCTTCTCCTCTCCCAACCCGAGACCTCTTGACTCCAGACCTCAGTCTCCATGGCTCTGTCTTTGAAGAAATTTTTCCTTCGGTTTGTTCCTTTGTCGCCTCCAGTCCAGACCAGCCATGGCTCTGGCTATACAGTTCTCCCAAAAATCTCATTGACTTGGCATGAAGCACACAGGGGTCAAAACTGTCAGACAATAGGACCTTCCATAAATCCTTTCTGGATAACTCCATCTTCAATCCTGGCTTGTACTGAAATGGTAGTCAGTTTCCATGTTTGGTTAAACCCTCATGTGGGGCTGTAGCTTCTGGGGTATCACTTTTTGGAAGCCCAGAATTTTCCAAACTACCAGTTTCTGGTTTCTTTGAACCCAAGAGTCCATTACTCAGCTTACCTCTGTCCTGTCACATTTTACTATAAGTTGCAAGGAGAAGCAAGGCCACACTTTCGATATTTAGTGTCAAAATCTCTTCAGCTTAGTATCCCAGCTTGTTGTTTTCAGATTCTGCCTTCCGTCTGACACCAGGACTCAATTTTGCCAAATTCTCTGTTACTTTAAAAGAAGGATCACTTTTATTCCACTTGGCAATAACACATTCATCATTTCTGTTTGAGGCCTCATCAGAAGTATCTTTAGAGTCCATATATTTACAGACAGTCTCTTCAAAGCAGTTTAGGCCTTTTCTACCAAACTCCTCACAATTCTTCCAGAATCTTCCCCATATCCATTTTTAAAAAGCCATTCCAACATGTTTGGTATTTGCAAGCTCAGCAGCATCCCACTTCTCTGGTACCAAAGTCTGTTCTGATTTGCTAATGCTGCCATTTTTCAAAACACCAGAAATGGATTGGCTTTTATAAAGGGGGTTTATTTGGTTACAAAATTGCAGTCTTAAGGCCATAAAGTGTCCAAGGTAAGGCATCAGTCATAGGTTGCCTTCACTGGAAAAAGGCCATTGGTGTCTGGGAAACCTCTGTTAGCTGGGAAGGCACATGGCTGGCATCTGCTTGCTCCCAGGTTGTGTTTCAAAATGGTGTTCTCCAAAATATCAGCTGAAGTCTGCTTTCAATGGCCATCTTCAAAATATCTTTTAGCAGCAGCTGCTCCAAAATGTCACTCTCAGTTGCTCTGTTTCTTCTGTCTGTGAACTCCTTTATCCAACTCCAGTGATCCAATTAACACCCACCCTGAATGGGCAGGGTAACACTTCCAAGGAAATTATCCAATAAAACATTTCACTCACAGTTGATTGAGTCACATCTCCATGGAAACACTCAATCAATGGATTCCAATCTAATCAACACTAATATTTCTGCCCACACAAGACTGCATTAAAGAACACAGAGTTTGGGGGGACATAATGCATCCAAACCAGCACAGGGGGCATTTGGGGTCATTCTTAGAATTCTATCTACCATATAGACATAAAAATGTATTTAATAAGAGAATGAACCTCCATATGTTGAATTTTCTTAGCATGTAAAGATATTAAAATATAAATGTTTTAAATCTTGTGTTAATTTTTCCTTCCTTTTCAAGTTTGCCAATGCTGCCTTTATGCAAAATATCAGAAATGAGTTGACTTTTATAAAGGGGCTTTATTTGGTTACAAAGTTACAGTCCTAAGGCCATAAAAGTGACCAAACTAAGGCATCAGCAAGATGATACCTTTACCGCATAATGACAAATGGCATCTGGAAAACCTCTGTTAGCTGGGAAGGCATGTGGCTGACATCTGCTATCCCAGGTTATGTTTTAGCTCTCTCTCCCAGCTCCTGTGCATTCTTCAAAATGTTGCTCTTGGGGCATTTTGTCCTCTCTTAGTTTCTCTGGAGCAAACGCTGGGCTAGCATCTCCAAAGTGCCAGCAAAAGTCTGCTTTCAACGGCTGTCTCCAGAATTTCTCTCTCAGACGCTCTGAGCTCCTTCTGTTTGTGAATTCTGTTATAGGACTCCAGTGATTAAATTAAGACCCACCCTGAATGGGTAGGGTCCATATCTCCATGGAAATAATTTAATCAAACATTTTGCCCACAGTTAATTTAGTCACATCTCCATGGAAACACTCAATCAAAAGATTCCCACCTAATCAACACTAATACATCTGCCCCCACAAGATCCCATTAAAGAATATGGCTTTTTCAGGTGACACAATTATTTGCAAACCAGCACACTTCCCAAAGAGCCACAAGCACATGAGCACAATTTCATCTTACGGTATGTTCATTATTCAATTATCAAGGCCTTAAGAGTTTGTGTGAAATGCCATCTATTACTAATTGAATCAATTAAAAAGAAGAAGTAAAAATAAGAATGATTGAAAGAAGGAAGGAAAAAAATAGAGAAAGAAAGAAACTGAGTACCAAACCTGAAATATGAGTGTGAAATATTTTCCATGCTGGATGATCTCAAGAAAATATTTTTAAAGTTTCAGGGATAATTGAATAGACTAACTTACATAATGTACTATAGCCAATATCTGTAACTTTTAGTCCAGTTATTGAGAGATGGCTTCTCTCCTTAACTCAGAAATATCGAGTTGTGTTTCTGTGACTTTATTTTCAGAAGACATCTTCCTGGGGAAAAGCCAAGATGCTTTAGTCTCACTGAGGTCCAAGAAATGTCAGCCTATGAAGACATAATTTCTAATGAAGATCATTGTCTATTCCAAGCGTCTTGAACCTGCTATCTCTCTTTTCTCTTATATCTTCATAGGAGCTGCCATGGCAAGTTGGAAAGCCATAATGTTCCCTAGTTCTTTTTACTATGAAGTTTAACCCCAATGATTCTTGAATTGGCCATTATAAATGTGTGTATGTTCAGATGTCAAAATGTAACAACCAATTACAAAATGTAATTGGTGACTTAGTCTACTTCTAGTGGAAGTACCCAAGGAATAAGCTTCCCAGCCCAGGTTAACACTCAGGGCCATCTGGATGAGGAATTCTGTAGTACCAGGTTCTCAGAGTAAGATCCTGAAAGGAGGAGTGCTGTCACCAGGTAAGGCCACTTCCATAGCCCTTGGGATGTACTTATGGGGAAGGTCTACGTCAAGTGTAATGAAAAGAACATAGGCATTGAAATCTGGTAGACATGGTTTTATATCCTAGCCCCACTTGCAAAGCAGCTGTTTGATCTTAAACAAATTTCATCTCCTTTTTAACAATGATTTTCTTTATCTCATCATAACAATGTCTGCAATGAACAATTGCAGTAACAGTCATAGCAAATGGAGTCTCTGCTTATTAAAAAAAAAAAGCTGTTATTATTCTAGGGGAACAGTTTACTTTTCACATCACTGAATTAATTTGTGTAAAAAATTGTCTCTCTTTTCAGCACAAAATAGTTTATAAATAAGGGAAGAAAAAATAGAAGTACCCAATCTCTCCTCTTAAATAACCTATATCTTTTAATTCTGAATCCAGCAAAACATCCTTTAAAACCCAGGGACAAAGATGTACAAAGATCTTGGGAATGTAAAGTTATAGATGTTTATCTCTAATGAACCTCTTGGAGAAGCGGCACTTCCCAAATCTGGGTTCGATGCTTGGTGTGGCCAATAAAAGTCACACCATACAGGGCTGAGAAGGAAAAGAGGGTTTATTTACACCAGCCAATGGACTGGGGAAGATTTGAAGTGATTTTTCAATTGGCTTTTATACCCATCAGAGACAAAAAGAGATAATCATCTTAGTTAACAGGTAACAGAAGTTTGGAGAATTTCAGTAGTTTATCCTAATTCCTTCAGGATTTACATCCTGTGACACCTGGCAAAGGTGTGTCCTAGTCTAGGGAGATATTCATACCTGGGAGGTTTGGGGCAATAGATTAAGCTTATTCAGGTCTGGGTGCAGACTTTACATTTACATACTGCTGCAGACTTGACATTTCCCTATTGCTCCTTTGTGAGACTAAGAGCTCTCATTATAGCCTGTTTCCAGCTTTGAAGGTTACATTTTAAGGCTACCTTACAATTTCCAGCTTGCTTACATTTTCAAGATTATATTTTAAAAATTACTGTTACACTCTAAGCAGATCCCTGAAATGGGGAAAAACTGCTCAGAGCACATTAGCTATTTGCTCATTAGAGTATGAGAGTTACAGATTTTTTCTTTATTCAAGAAGATCACAGTTTAGCAATTTGGCAGGGGGTGGATAGAGAAAAGAACTGTATTATATAAGACAAGTGCAATGAGAGAGATTAGACCATTAGGGAAGTTCAGAGAAGGGGAAGGCCTTTCCAATCATCTAGACTCTGCTTCAGGATCTCATAGCTCCAATATCTTAGCATTTATGACACATTATTCTTATCACCTATATAATTTCTCAAATCCCCAGAGACTGTAAAATACATGAGGGAGAATGTTGTCTTGTTTATTACAGTATCAATAGTTTCTACAAGTGTGTCTAGCATGGTAAGTGCTTAGCTCCTATCTGGGGAATAAATGAATGAGCATTGAGCAAAGAGATACACTCTGCATTGATCCTGGAAGGATGAGTAGAATTCCACTAGGTGGAGAGGATGGTATAGTTCAAGCAAGGACTTAGAGGGAGAAAAGTTCATTGGGTCTGGGGAGTGGCAAATGATAGGTGTGAAAAAGAGGTGATAGTCTAGGCACTTCATTCATAAGGCAGGGGCAGCTACCTTGTGAATGTCTCAGACAATTGTGACTGCCTTGAATAAAACAAGCAAGGTCCTATCAATCCATTTCCCAGGCAGTGGATGCTTAGGCACTGTACATGCACATGAATAAAAGGGCTGCATGACCTTTCTAAGACAAAGCAGACCTCTTCCACTGAGGTCTTCTGTTGCTGCCTCTAACAGCTGACACCTTTGCCTAAAAACACAACAACCAAACCAAACCAACAACAGTGACAACAGCAAAAATTTTATATGGACAATAAAACAAAAGACAGTAAACAGTGGAGATGAATTATATAAATGAAGTATGGGTTAGAGAAAGGTAATTTGGATATATCAAAGTTATAATTGCATCAGAGTTCAATGATATTTTGCAAAATAAGAGCATAATTGCTTTGATGTGTCTACAAATATACAGAGTGGAACAGAAGCAATCTGCCTATTACAGAAAATAAACTTAGACTTTTCCGCCAAATTCTACCTAATTCCCCAGCCACCGACACCCACTTCTACAGTTCTGCAGAGCTGGACCTCCTGGCCTTGTTCCAATTTCCTGACATTCTTTGATGTGAAGGAGGTGGTATTTAAGAACATAGCATCCTCCAATCCAAGACACTGGTACCCTGAGCCTTTTATTTTGCCTGTAAATCAAAGCTATTCTATTCACCATGAACATATTTCTGGAGATGACATATTGCTTGTACCCTGATACAGAGCCTGGAAATCAGTCACATGTTAAAATAACTCACCCTTATAATCACCTCAACTCCTGAGTCTGTAGGACCACTTACCTGCCTCCCATGTCTATATGCTACCCACCTTCCAGGGCTCTGCTGAGACCACTCATAATTCTGGTCCTCATTTAAATTCATGATTTTTCCTGCTCTGCCCTCTGGACATTGTACCTGACGCTGGAGTGGCCAGCTCTTAACCAAGATCATTAGCCAATTCCAAGTCCCTTCCTTCTTTTCTTTCCAAGCTATTATTTTAATGGCACCCAAGTCATAATATTATACTTGCCTCTCATGTGCAAAATATGTGTATAGGTAATAATATGATTTATACAGTCTTTCAAGAATTCCTCTAGGCAAATTAATTTGTGGACCATTTAGGAGTCTTATTCCTTTTCCAAAAGTATAGAGGTCTTAAAACATGGGGAAAACATATTTCTTGTAGTAATCTGAAGAACTGTAGCTGAAGGCTAAATCTATAAGTATGTATAGATATGATATTAAATATGCAGATTGCATAATGACACCAAGAATTTTGAGGCGATCTTAAGCAACAAAATCCATTATACACTGCCCAAAAGAAAAACCTAAATATGTTTGTTTCTTATCATAGAATGCCATGGAATATATGAACTTGTCTTATCGATAGCCCACAATGAATGATTCTCATTAGAGTATGTGGCTCCCAACTTCCTGTTACACTGAGGCTACCCAGGATCTTGAAAGTAGACAGAGCTTCCCTTCTGAAAAAATTCTTTCTCTTCTTATTTTCTGCTACTAGCCAGGATCTGGGCAGATTGTAGTGCAATCAGGTAGGATCACCATCTTCTGAGATTCCAGTACTCTTGCTATCATATATTGCAGCTAACTCAGCTTTTTTCAATACTTTCCAATTCCACAGAAAAAAGATTAAGTTGTAGTTTTGTAGTCACCCACTGTTTTTCCTCTTTTACTATTCTTTCTCCAGATTGAACTGGAAGGCATTCCATTTTCCCCCTGTGGTGTCTAGTTTTACCTATTAGTTCTCCAAAAGTTGCTCTGTTCACTCAACCTTCCAAGTCCTTTCCTCTCTGTAGTGTATTCTTGCAAAATTGTCATGTGCTCCATTTGCTAATGTTGCCATTATGCAAAATACCAGAAATGGATTGGCTCTTATGAATGGGGTTTGTTTGGCTACAAATTCACAGTTATATGGTCACAAAGGTGTCCAAACTAAGGCATCAACAAGAGGATACCTTCGCTGAAGAATGACCAATAGCGTCTGGAGCACCTGTCAGCTGGGAAGGCACGTGGCTGATGTCTGCGGTTCCTTTGCTCCCAGGTTACATTTTAAAATGGCATTCTCAAAAATATCTCTGGGTTTGTCTCTCTTAGCTTCTCTGAAGCAAACTCTAGGCTAAGCTAGCATCTCCAAAAGTCTCCAAGCATCTGCTCTCAATGGCTGTCTCCAAAATGTCTCTCACCTGCTCTGTGTGTGAGCTCCCTTTGAAGGACTCCAGTAAACTAGTCAAGACCTACACTGAATGGGCAGGGCCACACCTCCATGGAAATAATCTAATCAAAAGTATCACCTACAGATGGGTGAGTCACATCTCCATGAAAACAACCTAATCCAAATATCCCACAAGATTGAATTAAAACATGGATTTTGGGGAGACATAATATATCCGAACTGGCACATCATGTTACATGTCTAAGGTGTGTTTTGATTTTGTTTAATGTCTGCCAAGAATAGCCATGCCAAAAAAATAAAATAAAACAAAATAAATGGATGGCTTAGAAGACTCTATATAGCCTGAAGGAATTGATCCAATGTTGAGTCATAAGTTTGATTTTTCACATCAAGTAACTATAGCTAGTGACTATAGCTTATGCTATTATCAGCTTTGTCACAACCAAAATAGATTGGAAGCCATGAATCGGTACCTGATTTAAAGGTAAATGCACTGCCCCATGTATGGATATCTATGGTCATCATGTAGCATGTTCTAGTCAGTGTAATTACTCAGAAATTAAAATAAAGATACTTAGTTCTATTGGAGTATTTTGTCTAGTGCCTGCATAAGAATATGTTTCTTGCATTCTTTTTCCCCAAGACCATCATTGTTTTACACTGGAGAACATCATTTGGAGATCTTTCCTTATACTCTGTCTATGTTTTCTTTAGGCAAATATCACCTTATTGCTATTATTTAGACCCTTTTAGTTCACTCCCAAACAATTTTCTTCCACCATAATGTTTCTGATTAAAAGATGGGTTTTGCTCCCTTCTGTTGGACATAATTTTTCCTAGCTCTGTTACTTATTTCTTTGATAACAGTGTTATATCCTAATGACTGAGTCTCCCTCTAAGATAATAAAAAATTGCTTGCAGTTATTTTCATATCCCAAATATGTTTCTTCTGTTTGTTTTTTAGGGGGCATTTACTTTTGAAATCATAAAAGGATATTTCTTCTTGTTTGAGTCATACCCAACTAGCAATTGTAGATCTAAAGAGGAGAAATGAAATTCTGCTTCTCCACTTTGGGAATTCAGCCTGACCTGACTGAAAGGAATACAAGTGGCTCAAGATATATAAAGATGTGTGTGGTTGAATAGAAATGTTAGCTTCATCTATCCACATGAATTAATTATTTAGATAAAACTGAAGTCAAAACAACAAATAGTGTATTCTTATTCATTAGAACAGAAAGGGCATATATTTCTTAGGCTCAGATGACAAAGTTCAAGAGTGCAAAGAGCATTTGTAAATCCACAGGCTTCAAGTTTAGCATAAAAGTTGCATAAAAATATAGAATGCTCTGAAATCAAATATGAACAGAAAAATTGGGAAACTAAAAAAATATTTAATAAGCTATGTGAGCTTGTAGTGATTCGAATAACAGACTCAGCACTTCTAGTATGTATTATATTAGGTACTCTAGTATTGGTGAAAATAATTCATAGCCATAAAACCTATTAAGTCTTTCCACTTACAAGGGCATCCTAGGGACAGCTTTAAAACAGGAAATAGAAGGTGCTTCATTTTACAATAAATATTGCTGCAAGAAAAGCAATAAATCCTGATTCAAAAACCTACCCTAAGTTACCAATTGTTGAAAAGTGAATTTCAGTTTTGATCCAACGTACTCACCCTAACCGATATGCATAAATCATTATGCCCTGTCTTAATTAATAAAAGTAAATCTATGGGGGGATAGTTGTGTCCATTTAAATCAGTTCTTTCAACTCATATTTTTAGAAGCATCCCTGTAGGTCTGTGTGAGAGACTGTGTACATGTAGAAGTAAAACATTTCACTTTTTCAAATTTCATATAATGAGAGTTTCAAACTTAAAAATACAGCAAAAATAAAAACCTGAAACTGAGTAAATAAAACCTCCAAGCAGCAAAATTTATGTAATAAAGGTCATAATCTTTATGTACATAGGGATCTCTCTGAGCCATCTATTCTTAATTTAGACAAAATTCTACCATGTCAGGAGTTTTAGTTTCTAAGCTCACATCAGATTAGATGTAATACATTAAAGTGGCAGTGAGGTTGTTAGATGCAGATATACTAAATGAAACAATAGCTAAAAAATGGAGAATTTAAAATTGAGGAAAAAGTCATGGAAATTATAAAAAGCAAGCACAAAAGACCTACTACCAGCAGTGGCTGAATAAAATTTTGCTGTACCGACCCTCTGCTGATTAAAATGATAAATTCTGGACATAATACAAAAAATACTTGCCTGGAGGAATGGGGCAGTGAAGAGAAGCAAGCTAAATCTGCTGAAGAGTCTGTACTTTCAGGAGTATATTTGTAAGACTTTAGTTCCTACTTTTATGGCTTTTTCCCCTGCAGCCAGTCTCAGCCATTAAAATATCTGAAGTAACTGGGGCAACAGTAGAAAACTGCAGTCTTTTTTGGCCTGTGAAAAACAGAAGACTGAATCTTGAAAAACCATAACCACTGGTGACAGAAAGAATTTAGAAGGGAAAGAAGCTGAGAGAAGATGCCAAATTCTCTCTGCCTTTCTGTGTGGATGGCTCCTGACCACACATGTGAAGAGGAGACTGAAAGCAGGTCCTAGGATGAAAGATCCGAAAAGAAACCAAAGGTGCTACTGAAGAAACAGGTTTGCAATTAAAGGCTGAGTCAATCACCTGCTGAAATAAAACCTACAGTAACACATCGATTCCATACAAATTCTTACAGAAATTTCAAGAAGAGGGAATACTTTTCAACTCATTTAATGAGGCCAGCATTACCCTGATACTGAAACAAGATAAAGACATTAGAAAGAAAGACACCCATAGATCTATATCCTGCATGAACATAGATGCAAATATTCTAAAAATATATTAATATTACATATTAATATACAAAATATTTTATTAAATATATATTTAATATATGAAAATAAAATGAAAACAAATATGATCATAAACAATAGATGCAGAAAAAGCCTCTGACAAAATCCACCATTCTTAATAAAAACTCTCAGCAAACTAGGAATAAAAAGTAACATCCCTAACCAGATAAAAACCTAGAGCAAACATCATATCTCAGCATTTCTGCTCTCGCCATTTTTACTCAACATCGCACTGTAGGTTCTAGCCAGTGTGATAAAACAAGAAAAATAGACAGGTTTTGAGCTTGAAAAGGAAGAAATAAATCTATTTTTATTTGCAGATGATATAATTGCCTAAGTAGAATGTCTGATGAAATCTTCAAAGAAGCTACTAGAAATAGTAAGTGATTTAGCAAGGTTACAGAATATAAGATCAATATATAAAATCAATTTTATTTCTATGTACTAGGAACAAACAACTGGAAACTTTAAGAAGCAGTACCCTTGTTTTAGTTTCTCAACTGCTAAAACAAATGCCATAAAATGGGCAGTCTGAACCACAGGAATTTATTGGCTCACAATTTCAGAGCCCTGAAGGTTTGATTTCTCCCAGGGTAGGTATCTTCCGACTGGTTGGTATCTTTGTGGTTCTTTGGTTTTTTCTATTAAATGGCAATGCACATGCCCATGTCTTCTCCTTTCTCCCCTGTCTTCTGTTGACTTCCATCTTCTGGGTACTCCTCATGGCTTCTCTCTTCATCTGATTTTCACTCTGTTTAAAAAGAACTCCAGTTATCTAGATCAAAGCCCAACCTGACTCAGTTGAGTCATACTTTAACTGAAGTAACATCTTGAAGAGATCTTATTTACAAATACACACCCACCAGAATGCAGACCAAGATGAAGAACTATGTACAATCTGCCGCAACCATATACAATAGCATAGAAATATGAAACACTTAGGAATTAAACTGATGAAACATGTACAAGACCGATCCACTGAAAACTATAAAACATTGCTGAAAGAATTTAAAGAAAATGTAAGAAATTGAGAGATCTTTCTTATTCTTGGCCAGAAGGATCAATATTATTAAGATGTCAAATTTTCCCCAAATTGTTCTACAGAGTCAATATAAACCCATTCAAAACCCCACTGTCTTTTTTTTCATATAAATTGGTAAGCAGTTATTAAGTCATCTGGAAGCTCTAGGACTTAGAATTGTCAAAACTTTGTGGAAAAAAAACAAAATTGGAGGGCTAACACTACCTGATTTTAAAGAGGACTCTGAAGCTCTAGTAATCAAGCTAATGTGATACTGTTATGAAGAATGGAATAGAGGGCTTAGAAATAGATGCACACATATTGACAATGGACTTTTGACAAATGTTCAAAGACAATTCAATGGAGATACAATAGTGTTTTAAACAAATTTTGCTAGAACATTTGGATATCTACATGTAAGTTAATGAATTTGATTATACCTCTTACCATACAGAAATATTAACTCAGAATTGATTATAGATCTAAAACAGCAGACACCCCAACAAGGAAGATTGCCAATGGAAAATAAATACGAGAAGATGCCTAAAATCATCAACCATTAAAGAATGCAAATTAAACCATGCAAACTAATACCAATACACATAAATAAGAGTGGTTAAAATTTAAATACTGACAAAACTGAGTGTTGGCAAGAATTTGCAGGAACTGGAATATTCATACATTGATGATGGACATGTAAAATGCTACAGTGACTTTGGAAAACATTTTGGCAGTTTGTTAAAAGATTAAACATACACCTAAAATATATCTACATTCAACTCCAGGTATTTACCCAAGAGAAAAGAAAGATATATGTCCTTACAAATATATGTATATGAATGTTCATAACAATTCTATTTTCAACAGTCAAAAAATTGAAAAAACTTATATGTCATCCAAATTTGAACAAATAAATTGTGATGTATCAATATTATGGAACACTTCTCATGACTTTAAAAAGCAAAATCAGAATGAAATATTCATATATGCTACAACATGGAAGTATTTTGAAATAACTATGCTGAATGAAAGGAGCCAGATAAAAAAGAGTGCTTATAGCATGATTGCATTTAAATAAAACTCTAGAATTAGTGAGCTAATCTACAGTATAAGAAATCAGATCAGTGGTTGCCTAGGTGTAGGGAAGAGAAAAAAATGGAGGGATTACAAAGTGACAGAAGGTCATAAGGAAACTCTTGGAGGTGATGGAAATGTTCAGTACCTTGATTGTGTTAATGGTTTACAGGCATACATATTTCATATATATATAGGTGTATATATATATATATATACACCTATTTCACAACTTATAACTGTCCACTTTACCTGTGCATGATTTATTGTCAGTTACATCTCAGTAAAGCTGTTTAAAAACACAACATATCCAAATTTTAATACTAAATATTGAAAAGGAAAGTAGTACTGAAAAGGAAGTACTAAAAAGAAAATTTATAGCTTTCAATCTATATATCAAAAAATAAAAATGATCTAACAATGATTTTCATTTTTGCCTTAGGAAATCAGGCAAACTAGACAAAATTAAAATAGAAGGGAGGAAAAAAAATAAAGAGCAGCAATCATTGAAATAGAAGACTGAAAAAAACAATGGATAAAATCAATAAACCAAAACTTCCTTTGAATTCTCTGAAATTATCAATGAAATTGATAAGCCTCCAGCTTGGCTGATGAAAGAAGCAGGGGGAAGAGGGGTAGAGAAGACATAAATTACCAATATCAAGAATGAAAGACTGGACATAACTAGATATCCTACAGACATTAAACAAATAAGAAAATATTTTGAATAGCTTTATGCCACTAAATTTGAAAATTTAAATACATGGTAAAAAATCCTGGAAAGACAGAAATTACCAAAATGGATTCAAGAAGAAATAAAAACATGAATAGCCTTAAATCAATTAAAAAATTAAATTTGTAACTGAAATCTTCCTACAAATAAAACTACACATCCATATGGCTTCACTAGTAAACTTATACCTTTAAGGAAGACATAATACTAATCCTACACAAAATCTTTTAGAAAAGAGAGGAGGGAACACTTTCTAACTCATTTTATGAGTACAAGACCTGACAAGAACATTATAAGAATATAGAATTACAGAACAATATTCCTCATGAACATATGCATGAATTTCTTTCACAAAATATTAGCAAATCAAATGCAACAACAAGTAAAAATGATAAAATATCATAATCAAATGGAGTTCATCCTAGGTGGCTTCACATCTCAGAGCAAATACAATTCATCACCCCAATACAATAAAGGAGAACAGCCATATGATCATTTCTGTAGATGCACATTAAAAAAAAAAACATTTAACAAAATTCAACACAGATGTATAATAAATATTCTCAACAAACTAACAGTAGTACAGAGTTTCTTCAACCTGATTAAGGGCATTTTCATAAAACTTATAACTAATACTATGTTGTGAAATACAGTTTGTTTCTGCATGAAATCAAGACAATGTAAGGATATTCTACAGCACCCTTTCTATTCAACATTGTACTAAAGGCCTTAGATGGTACAACAGGCAATAAAGATAACTAAAAGGCATGCATATTACAAAGAAAGAAGTAAAACTGTCTTTATTTGCAGATGACATTATATGTACATGGAAAATCCTAAGGAATCTACCAAAGAAAACAAAACAAAAAAAAAAAAAAACAACTACTAAAACAAAAGAGTGAATTTAACAAGTTTGCAGAATACAAGCTCAATATTTAAAATAAAAAATTTTGCACACTGGAAATGAACAATTGGATAATGAAAAAAAATTTTAAATACATTCACCAAACTACAAAAAATAAATCTAGATATGCTATGTTCATAGATTGGCACATTAAGGAGTGTGAAGATGTTCTTTTTCCCCAAACTGAACTATCAATTCAATGCATTCCTGATCAAAATCCTAGAGTTTGTTTTTCAACTGACAAGTCCATTCTAATATTTACATGGAAAGGCAAGGGGCCTAGATTTGCCAAAACAATTTTGAAGAATTCAAAAAATTCAGTCACCTATAGCTATTTTATGTAGAGTCTTATAGAAAATAATTGATTTTGAATTATTGAATTAGAATAGTCAACATTAAAACATGAGCTATTTTAGCAGGCTGACAGATAGTTCTTGTATTCTTGAAAGATTCCTATTAAGTAGTCCATTCTTGTAATACTTGAAATAAACTCCAGCATAATCACTAGAGTTCCTTTGCTGGTCCCAAATCTTATCATGGCATATCAGTGCTAGATTCCTGAACTGGCTCTTAATCCAATAAACAGAGATAGGTCCAAGCTATTCAGTAGAGAGGATGGATACAACGTAGTTGTGATAAAATCTAGTACCCATGACTTTCAGGACACCATTAGAGTGACTTAAAGTCATCTGTAGTGACTTCTAATTGAACTCAAGAAAGCCTCTAAGCATGACTTTGAACGGGGCATAAGATCATGGATATTTTGCAGTAGCTAAATCTGTAGCTTTAAAATATATTTATAATACATATATTAAAATATATTTATAAACATTATATATAAACAATAAATAAATAAAGGGGGCAAAAGAGGAGACAAGAAAAGAAGTGAAGAGAGGAAGACATAAGAAATAAAGAGATTATCATGTAACAAATAACTATTACAAACCACAGCACAGAAAAGTGACCAAGTTTATATTCAACCCAGGTGTGTGTTACATCTAATGGCCCCACTATTGGTCTTGGGCACAATGGTATAAGCCCACATGCAGCCAAACACACCAGTAAAACTGCCATTCACTTAGTTAAAATTTGCCTTGAAATCTAGACTCTATAAAACTAGAACTCAGGTGATTATTATTTTTCTCAGTTTCATTTAAATTGGGATATATACGCATATATATATATATATATATATATATATATATATATATATAAAGGTTAACAGACTTTTCAGGGTGATATTAGAATTAAAGGACAAACCTCTCAACACTCAGAAAGTCATAAGTTATTTCTCAGAGTAAAATAACTGCAAATTGCATTCTGTTGATTCAAAGTCTAATCAAATTCCCCAATTCCAGAACTGATTAAGAATACTGCACTAATTCTCACTTTGGCACCTGATCTTTGTAATTTGGGGCACTTCCTCAGAACCATGACACTTTGCTTCTTTCACAGAAGCTGCCTTAACAGTAGCAACATTTTTTTCTGTCACAAACACCTAAGAATTTAAAGGAAAGGGAAACCAACACGTGACATATCTCATGATCTCTTCTATCCCCATTTTAAAGGAAATTGAGTGTTACATTATTCCTTCAGTTCACGTACCAGATGGTTTTTCCAGATTATGTTACCAGAGTATAGGCTACCAATTTTTTTTCTGTAAAAGAACTGTCAACCTTTTAATTATGAACTATCAATCCCTTTTGTTCAATCATATAGCAAAACACAATTGTGTCAAATGGCAAGGGAAGTTATAGAGTCCTTCTTTTATCATCAATTATGAATGCAAATATATATGTTAATGAAATAAAATTTATAAAAAGTGATTGTAAACAGGGAAGTATTACCCAAACAAAAGATTTCCTTGGGTATCCTTCTATCAGATTCATTGATTTTTAAGCTGTAATGCTGCTAATAATTTTGGATACCTCTGTTTTTTCCCAAGAATAATTATTAAAATGCTTTACTGTTTAAAAAAGATGTAAATGAGAAAGATGATTTTCTTAACCTAGTCAGTGCAGTGTGAACTTGTGGGAAGGTCAGAAAATTTGTCCCATCCTAAAGTGAGATATTTTGCATGTTAGATTGAGCTGCTCAGCAAAAAGAGTGGATTTATTGGATTAAGATTTTGTATAAAGGCAAAGAAATTTTCAGGAAGAATATAAACATTAGGAACTTCTCCATTGTATGTGGGTCTCCTTGCATTCTGTCTTTTTTTTTTAACCCATTATATAGATTCTGTACTTTTTCAGGGATTTAGTCTTTGCAGTTTAACTTATGTGATTATCAAGAGAAACTAAGCAGAAGGTGGATAACTTTGGGGAAGTGAATATCAGGTTTATTTAGGAGGGCAAAAGTTAAGAGGAAACTGAATTTCATCACAAATATCCATCAGTCAGCAAAAGCACTTAATTAAACACCCTGAAACATTTAAGCAGTTAAAATCACTGACTTGTTTTTCTTTTTACATACAGTGGAGGATATTCAAATAACATGATTCATTTCAATTCTCATTCAGAAAAACAACCTCTTTTCAACCTTATCTGGTTGTTAGCTAGAATTTAGGAGTGTGAAATTTTGATTGGAAAGCAAGACCGAATATTTGAAATGCCTGACCTTGTGTTCTAGATAAAGCTATCTGTCATTTCTGAGCTCGGTCATAGTTGCTTCCACTTTTCTGGGTGGTAGCCAAGGCAGGCCTCTTGTCTGAAGGGTTTCCTCTACCAACGACCATTGCTTAAAATGTATTCAAAAAGGGTTTTCCTCTACCAACGTTCATTGCTTAAAATGTATTCAAAAAGGGTGAACATTAAATAGTCACATAATCTAAGTTGCTAAGAAAACTCCTTTGTGAGTTTGTCAGAAATATTGGTTTGCCCACTCATCCACCTTCTTCTCCCTCTAGTCCTTTCCTTCCTCCTCCAGCCCAATCTGAGTAGAAGGGAGTTACTGAATTGCTCATTCAAGCTCATTAAACATCAGTTATAACAGCAGCCAAGAGAAGGGAGCTTCTTTTTGCTTAATAGAAAACTGACAGATAAGTAAGACCATAATGCCTACAACAGGAAACTCAGGACCAGTATGTGCTAATGGATATTAAAGTTGGATATGAGTTGAATGATCAAAGTGGAATCTTTAATGAAATTCTTATAAACTAAATCATACATAAGGTATAATCACTTATTTTGAAAACCATATTCACATGTTTCTCTATATATATTTGTTTATGTTTGTATGCATGCCAAAAGAACATGGAAAGAAACACATGTCTATAGAATTTGAATTGCTAAACTATCATTATAATAAAATAAAAAATAATTAAGTGCAAAAAATAACGTGAAAATCTCTATTTTTTTAATCAGTTCTGAAGCTGTGTCAAATAATGTCAGTAGCCACTTTTAAAACATTTTCCCTAAAGGTGGCATTATACAGTCGGAGCAGAAAGCTGGATGTGCCAACCATAAATTTATGTTTGGCTATTAATAACCAAAAGAACTGAATCAGGTAACTGCTATAATCTCCTCCTGCTATTAAAATATAATCTGTTGTTACATAAGCAAAGTTAAACATTATACAGGGACATTCAAAGTTATTTCAGATGTTTGAATTAGGACATGGTATTGCCAACTTTAAAAACTGATTTGTCTTTTTTGACAAACAGTGTACTCATATTGACACTGATGAAGTCCAAGGTGACTGGAGTTGCCCTTTCTAGCCCCACTGACCTTTGAACACCAGACTATATGTGTTTTGGATGCGAGGATCTCATTAGTTCATTGCTAAGTCCCTAGAGAATAGTAGGTCCCCGATAAATGCTTGTTAGATGACTGAACAAACCCTTAAATGTAAATCTTTTCTGCACAGAAATCTATTTCATGAAGGGGGGGAATATCAAATCCGTATTTGGTGTAATTTGGGAAAAACATGTAATATAAATAAATATCAAAGACATCTACTTTGCTGAATTTTTTTTCTGTTTAGCAGTCTTTGAAGAACTTTGCTTTCACTGGCAGTTATGAAAAAGCCTTTTATAACCCTTCTTGAAAGAATCCTACACATTTTATAATTGTAATAGGACACGCATTGCATGTGGCAACATTGATGAATGTATTTCTCATATGAATTTGACACCCGAGACATATATATCTGAACAAAAATGGACTGTTGCATCTTACTGATTAATTATGTTGAATGATAGATGTGGGTTTAATCACTTTACCTGATAGATGTAGGGAGCTTGTAAATGACAGTCACCATATCATTTTTCAATAAACTGCTTTCTAACCAGTTATTGCCAAAACTTCAGGAAGTTGATGATCCAGAAAAATTTTTTTAAAACAACGTGATTTTCCATGCATCACTTTATCTTTCTACAAATTTGTCTTAAAGTTTGTTCTCTGACCACAATAGTCATACTTATATAAATGCAATAATTACCCAGAAATTTCATTCTTTGGAAGTCTATCTCATGCTGAAGCTAGAGAATGTAATTTAAATGGTTAATAGGATTCATAAACAGTTTTGTGATGTTTAAGAAATAACTCTTTCCTTAAGCTGGAAACCATCAACTCATGGTTAAAATTTATCTGTCTAAAAATAAAAAGGAAGAAACATAACTACAAATCAGCTCTTCTTAGATTGCTTCGTACATGAAAATGGGAAGAGTTAATTAATCATTTCTCTAATTGAAAAACCCAGGATGTGTTAAATAATTAATATTTTCATTCTAGACAGTTCAGTAAACAGACTTTAAGGAAAAAAGTAAATAATCTCTGGACCAATGATATTTAATAAATTGGTAGCAACCCCTCCCACCCACATCGAAGTTAATCTTCCCCTCCCATTCTTCCATTGCAGCTCGTACTTCCATCATAGCATTTTCCACATGGTGATAATTTACTAGAGTTTCCTGTGTACATTGCTCTCCCCTTCATTAGAGATGGTGGTGGGCTAAAAAGCAGTGGCCATTATATCTTCTTTAACACTGTTTTCGACAATGCTTGAATAGTTGAGTAGATGCTCAATAAAATCATATTGAATTATATTGAACTGGTTTATAGATTATACAGAGGAAAAGGTTAATTTGCCCATACCTGACTTCTCTAAGCCCTTTCAATTGTAAGTAAATCGTCTTAAACCTCAACCCAACTCCGGCCCTGGCTGAGACAGGATATGTGTAAAGGTTCACTAATGAGTGGGCAGAGTCTAGCAATACCTGTGAGTGCCAGGATGTTTGTCAACATGCAGCTTCTCCTGCTCTCTGCCAAATTAGTACAGACTCTCATGAGTTCTCTTCCACATTGTTCCTTAGTTAGCACATCAGTCTCCCACAAGGCATTGGGTCTGGCCTGGTAAACTACTGGGTAAATTGAGGGGAATTTGCTGTTTGGACTAGCTTCCTGCCAACACCTTCTGCTGAAATACAAGCCTAATCATGAATTCAAGTAATGATAATCTCTGGAAACTTCATTTGCTGATACCAGCTCTTATTTTCATACCAAATCTTAAACTTTCCCCACCATTTATGCTGTGTCCCACCAGCCCTTCTTCAGGCAGCAGCCCCCATTCAAGTGTTAGACCAAGGTATCAAGATCTTGGACAGTGCATGGCCAGTTTGAGACTATGCTGGAAGCACTAATATGATTTCTGGGGATGTCTCTGAGAGGTGGGAGAGTAGTGGCAGAGTTGCAGGCTGAAAATTCCCTTCTATGGAAATTCCAGAGTCAGGGCTGTCACATACAACTGGGTTCCTTAGCTCTGCCAATTTCTTCTGAATTCTCTAAGCTTCAGTTTTTCTGTTGCGCAATAGAGATAACTGCCTTGTTGTAAGATTTAAGTGGTGAAGGGGAAAAGCACCTAGTATAGTGACTGGTTTCTTAGTGTTCAATAAATGTTAGCTACTATCCTTTTCTTCTTTTCCTGTAAGAGAAAACTGCAGCTAACTCAACAAAAATGGGTCAGGGAAGTGGCCATAGCCCTGAAAGAGATCATAGATCTAGGAAATTGTTAGAAATATTGAATTAGTTCCACCTTAAATGACCCTAATTCAAGCTATGGAGGGAAAGGACAACCCCCAGTGGTGCTTAACCCCCAAAAACTGAGTATTGTGTTGATATGCCTAGACCCATGCCTTGTGCCAACCCTGGTGCTCCAAGGCAAATATTATGCATGTGGTGAAAGCAGCACTTACCAGCAGGCCTGGTTCTAACATTCGTGATACTAAGGACAACAGTACAAATGGAGATTCATGTAATTTATGCCTAAATATTTAAAAGTTATAAACCAAGCTATTACACTATTAAATAAAATATGACCTATCCTCTGACATGAAAGCATACCATCATATACCTGGGAAAGCCAGATTTGAATTTACAATTCATGAACCTGTTGAAGTTTCCTGCCAGAGCATGGTGGTGCAAGGGGAGTTCTCTCCAGGAACCTGCTCTGGCCCTACTTTGGTCTTCATGGTGAAGGTCTTGCTCCATTCCACCTTCTTCAAAAGGAGCCCCTTAACAACTTTATGCACATGAGGGTGAGAAAATTGGTAGCTTTGATTGACTTCCAGTGGAGGGAGTCAAAGAGAAGGCTTCCAGAGGCTTTGGAAATTTACTCAGGGCCAAGTGGAAGAAGATGGGGTGCCAGGTACTCAGGGTACCAGGTACTCAAAGTGTGATCTGGAAAGGTGAGGTGCTGTTACTTGATGAGGACAATCCCTTGGCCTACAGTCTTCTTGCTCCCCTAAAAGCCCAGGGAAAGGGACAGGAGCCCTTCTTGCCCAACCTAACGGCAAGAAGCTTAAGGAATGGCTTTGCTAACAGAAGGGAAGATCATCCCTGGAAGAGAGGAGAAGGAGACTTAGGTTGTGAAACACAATGAGTTATGCCCAAGAATTTATCTGACATACGTTGCTGATGTGCTATGACAGTGGCTCAGGGGAATTCCGCATTTGGGGAATTTTTTAATCTCTTTTATACCTTGTATTTTTCTCATTTTCTTCTCTTTTCCTGACTGTTCACTGTTGTCTTCTTGTATGGAATTGGTGTTTTGGGCCAATTAGCAGAATAGGTATGTGCCCTTCAACTCTTTTAAATAGAAAATTTTACACACAGCCTTTATTTGGGTAATCAATCAATATCTTTATGTGAAAAAGTCTTGAAGTGCTCTTGCAAAGGATACAGATAAGACCCTCTGGCCAAAACTCCATCTCCAAAAAACAATAAAAGACTCCATAGCTTTAAAATAAAGACTTTTAGCTTTAAAATAAAGATTTAAAACTTCTAAAATCAATTCTATTTTTTTTTTCTATTTCCCACCCAGGAGAGCTTTCTAAATCAAGGATGGGAAATTAGCTGTCCATCCAGAATTACTACATTTGAGACAAAATTCTGACAGGCAGCTACTTAGAAACCAAGATTTTCATTATTCAGATAATTATGCCACTAAGATTTAGATGGTAATTCTTACTAATGAGTAAAATTACAGAATTTCAAGCCAGTAGGGACTTTTAAAATCATCAAGGGGTGGGGGCATATTTGTAAAAGATTAAAAAGTCAAGTGATTAAGCAAGCTGTTCAAGGTAATAGAGTTAGAATTTGGACTAGAACCCAAGTGTGATTGTTTAAGGCTGTATGTACCCAAGAAAAGTATGTTTTTAAAGTTAATCCATTCTGGTTGGTGTGGACCCATTGTAAGTAGGATTTTCTGGTGAGTAGGCTCATAACTTAAGTTGAGATGTGACCCATCTCATTCAGTGTAGGTCTTAATCCTCTTACGGGAGTCCTTTATAAGAGAAAAAGACAGAGAAAAGACACAGAAAAAGGCTCCAGGGAAACAGCAAGGAAGCAACTGAACCCAGAAGCTGGAAGCAACAAAACCCCAGAGAGAAGGGAGAGACCAGCAGATGTCGCCCTGTGCCTGGTCATGTGACAGAAGAACTGAGGATCGCTCCTAATCGGTCTTCAGGAACAAAGCATTGCCCGTTGATGCCTTGATTTGTACATTTTCACAGCCTAAGCACTGTAAAGCTTGTCAGTTAATAAATCCCCATTGTAAAAGCTAACCCATTTCTGGTATATTGATTTCATCAGCTTTACCAAACCAAAACACCAGGTCTCATTTCCAGGTAAGTGGGCTTTTCTCTATAATGAAGTATCAACTATAGGGCTATGAATAGGAAAGTGTGTTTCCAGATTCTCTTGGAAATTTTAAATACAAGCAAGAAATGATGATAAGAAAAGGAAAAAACAGGTAGAGGAAAGAGGAGCCTTCTTGTGCCTTATGCTGCCTAGAGAGGACACTTTCCTGGATCAGATACATAAAAGAACATGCCATCTCTTCCAGAACCTGGCATCTATTCTGGATTGGTTACTATATACTTTTCCAAAATAAACTGACTGATTTGAAGATAGAAAGTAAAGAGGCAGAAGATCATAGCAAAGAGAACACCATCCAGGAATTTAAAATATTAAAAACCAGGACTGAATTTCGTTTTAATTACCATCCCAACTTCTTTTAAATTTCCATGAAGTACAGAACTCACAAGGCACAGGAAGATAAGTCAAAGTCTTTTCCTCTACAGAAATCACTTTCTGAGTTGCTCTTTGGGGAAAAGAGCTGGGTTAAATGAGACCAAGTGCTTTGCATGTTTGATTTGAAGTGAATCTGACAATGACACACCAACGAGGTGTCCGTATTGGTAGCCAGAGCTGATGCTGCTAAGCAGCAAACTAGAGGCATAGAAATCTATAACAACAGAGAATGAGTCCAAATAGGGTTAATTTAGGACTGCCTGACTCTCACAACTCTCGGGCCAGTGGGATAAGAAGGACTGGCTGGGATTGCAAAGTGGCCTTGAACGTGTTTAAATTGTAACTGGTCTTGTGGACTTGCCCTTTAAATTTATTCCACAAGGGGATGAAGGACTAAGGAAAACTGATAAAAGGTCAGTGGATTCTCCACTGAAGTAGATTCCATCTTAAGTAAAGAAGCCCAAGGGATGAGTTCCAAGAAATATGTTTGCAATGCTAATTCACTTGCTATCAGGACTTCTGTTTTCAGAGTGGGCCTACTTGTCACTAACTGTATGACAGCCAGCTGACCTGGCAGCCCCTCACCAGCAACTCAGATGTGGTCAATTGAAAAATGGGAAACACAGCCCCAATTCAGGCTTAATGGTGGGATTAGATTCCTGGCTGCCCTACATGGAAAAAAAAATGTATTTTATATAAAACACAGAAAAGATACATAAAATTCTCTGCCAGTATCACAAAATGTTAAGAGGTTATCTATTTCTACCCTCTTAGTCTATAGAAGAACAAAGTTCCAGAAAAGTTAAAGGACAGAACAAAGATTATAGAGCTAATAAGAATAGCAGTATAGAACAGTAGTTTGAAAGGAGTGTTCTAGCTTCAGACTGTTGCCAACGAATACTGGCTCCACCAATTACTGGCCACGTAACTTTGAGTGAGTTACTTAAATTTTCTGCAAGTCTGTTTTCCTAAATGGAAGTGGGAGTCTACATTGAGATTATTGTAAAGATAAAAAAATTCTTACAAAGTGGTTTGTACAGTTGTGAGAATGATGGCAAATTATCAGTGAATGCTAATTATTGACAATAATAATGATACTGTGATGATGATAGTAATGATGACTTCATCATCTTTATTATGTAATAAGCTGAGAATTAGTCTAGGGATCTAGGTTTGTGCCCTTGGATACTCATCAGCACTTTCAGAGCCAAATTTAACTGTCTTCAAATGAGAGTTTAGCTTAAAAGCTGAGTCAACTGGAAGAGCTAACTGAAGTACAGGTAGGATAAGGACTGGCATCCTCTTTGGAGAGTTGAAGAGACAGGGATGAATAAAAGGGCAATTAAGGAGCTTAAAACATGAATAACATGTGGAGTGACGGAACCTGAATGGGTGAACTTGTGAATTGTCATAGAACTCTTTCATCAGTCTTATTCAAGATAACAAATCAGTACATACCCTCTCTATATATATTTATATAGAGAAGATAGGCTTATCAGAGGGTGAAATTAAGTTGATAGGAGCAGATATTACAGATGAAGGCCAACAGTTAAGCCAAGAAATAAAAGATGAAATGGATATATTTGTATTTAAAAATCAACTACATATACAAGAAACAGAGAAGATATTTTATCTATAGCATATGTCAAAAATCTATAATAACGCAAAACCCAAAGTGCAGCAAAATTGGACAAAGACTCCTCATACATTGACATGCACCAGATGAAAATGGTGAGCAGATATTTTATTGTGAATTGTAAAAAACTAAGTGACTATTGCCTCTCTGAAATAGCATCGCAAAGCAAAAAATGAAAGCCCTTAAGGAAAGAAATGGTGAGAAAAGTGGAGGTCGTGAGTATAAGCTGATAGCCCAAGAAAGAAGTAAACAAAACAAAACAAAACAAAAAATGTTACAGTTAAGGTACAACTGGAAAGCATCCAAGAGTAAATAAAGCACTCAGAGTAGTGAGGGCAGAGAGGATAGAAATAAAGCAAATTTACAAAACATGACTAACGGGAAAATCGACAGGGACACACATTCCCAGAAGTTTGTTGAACAACATCTAAAATTAACTTAATAAAGAAAATATAAGCCAACGCATTTATTTCAAGTGAAATGAATTTTCAGCTATACAGACTACAGGCAACCAATTTGACTACATAAGGACTGAGGAAAACTTGTTCCCCTGAGTCTTTTTTGAGGAAATTACTAGAGGACAAAGTTCAGCCTCCAAGAATGAAGGGGAAACCATAGCAACAGACCTGGCAGGGAGCAATGAATGGTTAATAACTGGGAGTCAAAGGATATCATTGAAAGCTGACAGATCAAATAATGGAAGCATAAGAGCATTTAACTCTACACCGATAAATCACCAAGAAAGATTTAAAAATTGACTAAAATTGAGGAGTAGAAGGGGGAGAGAAAGGAAGTGGAAATATGCTAATTATATCAGCTTTCATAGAACAAAGATTCACCTGAAAAAATGATTACCATTTTACACATGTTATTATTTTAAAGGAATGAAATCCTTTATAAATATCAGAACTACACACATAAAACATACAGAAAAACAAATAAAATGGAGCTCATAGTAAAATACATATGCAAAAGAAAGCTATGAATACATGAAAAATTACATAATATTTTGAAAGAACTAAGAACAAAGCATATATTATGCCCATAAACACTAGAAGGCTAAACTCACCTATTAAAATAAAACAATATTGAATTATTACAGAACAAACTCAAAGCTTTGCAGTATGCACAATACATACTAAATATAGCTATGAATAGTAACAGAAATCTATTCATTCACTGGGCTCATTTTTATTATGCTTCTATAATTCACTCCACTCTACCACTGACCTCTCTGCTCTTTCGGAACATGCCAGACCCGCTCCTGCCCCAAGAACTCTGCTGTTTCCGTTGCTTTTCCTGAAATTTCACGTAGCCCATCACCACTTATTCTTCAGGTCTTTACTCAAAGTTCCCACTTTCAAAGAGATTTTCTCAACCAAGGTTTAGAGACAAATGAGTGGGAGAGAAGAAAACAACATAACTCTGTAGACTTGCCCATATGCAGAAAGCTTTCTGGAAGGTTCAGCAAATACTCAATAATTGCTACCTTTGAGGGAAATGGGAACTGAGCAATTGGGGGGCAGCAAAAGGAAGAAGATGTTTCATTTTATATGTTTTTATACTTTTGGATAGTTGAACCATATATCTGCACTATCTACTTTAAAAAAGTTTTAACAGAAGACACACTGTGATAAGAACCAAAAGAAGGGGACAGAACCCAAAAGGAAGTCGTTATGAGATTTCTTGGTGAATATGTGTTCTCATATTAGTTTTAGACCAGGGGAAGGGATTAGTCAGGAGGGATGGGAGTAATGGTCTCCAGGTGGAAGGTAAAGGAAAAGCCAGCTTTAGAGTCAAGAATCAGCACTACATGTGCACAGAGGTTTACCAGCTACTTAATATAACTGGACCATAAAGGGCGAGGCAGAATGTGGACAGTGGTGAGGTGGAAGAAACAGGCCGGATATATATATACCATGTTAGGAATCTTATACCTCATTCTGGAAGCAATAAGAAGCCACTGTTGAGTTCTAAGTGAACCCTTCAAAAAAATCACTTCATACCAGAGGTTAGTTGATATTTTTAATTCAATTAATACCACCTGTAATAACTTGTAATATAAAACTCTGAAGATTAGCTAAATTTAAAAAGTCTGTGAATTACTAGCTTTGGCAAGAATGGGAAGAAATTCAAACTTTTATACCTACTGATGAGGGTGTAAATTGGCCTAGCCACTTTGCACAGCAATTTGGCAATATCTATTTAATTTGAAAATGGCCATTTCCTACATCCCAGCAATTCTACATCCAAGTCTATACACAGAGGAAACACTCACATAAAAGTACATGGAAGCATGTCAGGATGCCATTGAAGTATTGTTTGTGATAGCAAACATTGGAAAAAGTCAGAGTCTCCACAAATCAAAAGGTAGATAAATATATTATATAATATTTACAAAATGTTTTTCAGAATACTCTTCAGAAGTTAAAATTATTAAATGAAAAATTACATCATCGCACATGCAAAGAAATGTTATAATTAAATCAGTCCTGGTAAGTGGAGTCCAAATATCCTGTGTCAGTTTCCTACTATTGCTGTAACAAATTAACACAAACTTAGTGGCTTAGAATAATACAAATGTATTATCTTACAGTTCTGGGGGTCAGAAGTCTGATGTGGGTCTCACTGTCCTAAAAACAAGGGGTCAGCAGGTCTGGGTTCCTTCTAGAGGCTCTGTGGGAGAATCCATTTCCTCCCCTTTTCTAGCTTGTAGGGACTGCCCATCTGCCCCTAGCTCATGGCCCTCTTGTATCCTCAAAGCCAGCAGTGGCCAGCCCAGTCGCTCTCTGACGGTGACTCTTCTGTCTCCCTTTTCCAACTTCTAAGAAATTTTGTGATTACATTGGGACCACTTGTGTAATCTAGGATCATCGTCCTATTTTAAGGTCAGTTGACTAGTAACCTTAATTCCATCTGCAACCTTAATTTCTTCTTGCCATATACCAATATATTCAGAGGTTCCAAGATTTAGGACATGCGCGTCTTTGGGGACCATAATTCAGTTTACCACATACCCTTAATAACTGATGCTTTAGTGTACTCTGTTTCATCAACATAAGTTCTGCTCAATACAGTAGTGGGTAATGGTGAAATGCTCATTTCTTTAGATATTGCACAAAGTAACTCTGGTAATCAGAGAGTTAACAGCGATTGTGACATCACCGTCTGTTAGCTGTTTGGAATTCAAGGCTTACTACTTTCAAATTCAAGGTTCATAGCAACTAACTAGGTGCAGTGGAAGACCCAGAACAACCTTTGAGGGAAGCCACAACTGAATTGAAGACATAGCCAGCCAAAACCAAAATAATATCTTTAGACATGAACAATTCATATTGATCAGTGCAGAGGAGACTGACTAAAACAGCACGAAAGGTTTCTCTTTCCTGAGTTTTTATGCAATTGAAGCCCAATTGTTGAAATCAAGTGAGTGAGGAAATCAATTGTTACTGTTGATTTTTCTGGTCCCTACCTTCCTGAGATGGTTTGGAAAGTTGCTGTCCTGTCAAACTGATCCTGAATAAATGACTGGACACTCATTTCCATTTAGAATGCCTTTTTAAATACTGGTTTGACCTCTGAGTAGGCTGGGGGCTGGGTAAGGTATGTAAGACTGTCATTAAAATTGTATATGAAGTACAAGCTAGAATGAAGCTACTGTACCTTGTTGGCTGATTTTCTTCCCTGGAATCCTGAGAGGAAGGAAAGAGATGCCAATCATCAGTAAGATGAGGCAGAACAAGGAAATTTTAGAGTTCGTTAGGAAAATGTCTGAGCTTCTCAGTTCTGCTGAGACAGTTAGCTTCCCTGCTAAAGCCTTTTATGGCATTTTTCAAAAACATGATAGAAAATAACCTTCTTAAAACATGAGACCTCTGAAGGCCACTCTGTTTTTGCACAGGAAATTAAGGATGAAGAGAGTCTAATATAAATATCTGCAGAGTTTCACAAGAAACAACTCAATGGGAATCCTTTTAAATTTATGTGATGGTTTACCTCCCACCCTGAGGGGTTGAAAATCTCAAGCACAGGAAGCAGTTACTGATTTACTGGTTGATCCACAGTCTTTGTTTTAGTGATAGCTCACATGAACCATTTCATTTCTCTAAATTGCTTTCTAATTTCCTGAGGACAGCAGCATTATTGGAGTGTATTTAGAACATTGTGCATTTCAAAATGCTGAATCCTCTCGTTTAATTTCATAATTCATCACTGTAGAATTGGTGGTTTTCCTTTAGAGGGACAAGAGTATAGGTCTGGAGAATCAACAAACTCAAATTGAGTCCCTGCTCTGCTGTTTACCAGTTCTATAACCTTTGAGAATTCCCTTACCCTCTCTGAGTCTGAACTTGCAGCATCTATTGAAAAAAGGGATTGGACTGTATTGTCAAAGGATCCTTTCTGTTCAATAGTGCTGGAAGTGGTCATTATGCTTTATCATGTGGGTGCTCAGTACTACTACATATATAAATTGTCATTATTTATACAATGAAAAGGTGGCTTTGCTAATGAGAGGAACATTGGTACATTCATGCATATCCATTCTGAACAAGATAATGTATATGATCATTAAACAGAGGGGTCATTCTATAATGATATGAGGCTTGTCTTTTAACCTGCTTATTATATGGCCTTTTATTCTCAATAGAAGATTCACTTATACCAAAACTCTGAGATGCATCTTAACCAGACACTGGTTATAAATTGAAAATGCTGAGGTCATTCATTTTTTTCTCTAGTTCCAAAACTATTTTTAGACTATCACACTTCATAAAATTTTCTCCCTACCCCTAGTAATTTTTCCAAAACTTATCCATCCTTTAAGGCCTAGATGGAGCCCCATCTGATCAATGAGGCTCTGTATGAATAATACATTTTTTTTTAATTTTTTGAGTCATTATAGAATTTGATCATAGCAATGCCAATCAAAACAACAAATATTTATCGACTTGTGTACTTGTGTACAAATCAGAAGGTGAGGAGGAAACATAGGAAGGCAAACATACCAACTGCTTTTGAAGAATCAATCATATAGTCAGCATAAGACATAAGCAAATAGAGCTAACATGAATATGTAAGACCTAAAAATTACTGAATCATTGTCAAGTTGCTTCTAGTTAATTATAAAATGAATGACAAACAGTTCAGGAATTTTCAAACATTCCAATTTTTTTTTTTACCCTTGAACTTCTACAGAGAAAATCAGAACTTCTGTGGTTTAAGTAAGGATGAAAGGAAGCTCTATGCTGTTTCTCTAGTACCTAAAGCATGTCCCTAACCACTTACCACTCTAAGGAAAAGGTTTTTAAGATCACAGTGCTACAGGGGTTTGATATTTAATAAATAAAAGAAAGACAAACTGGAATATTGAGGAATGTCTTTCTAGAAGCAGTGAGATTGATAACGAAATCTTTGAAAGACATATAGGTTGATGTAAAGAACATCAGAAAAGCTTCAAGGGATGCAGTTACAAGAAGACTGGGAAACAATATAACAACTAAAATAAGAGCAATACTTTGGGACATACATTAATGTTTTTCTCTTTCCATTAAATGAATATGACTTTGTTTCTAGACACTCAGGGTTATTTCTCTACCTTGGGTGGTTCAGTGAGAATAGAGGGACATGGAGGTGAAGAATTAAAACTTTCAGAACAGGAACGCAAAATGTAAAAGTCCTTCAGGATTTAAATACCAAAATATAATTTATGAAATAAGACAAATTTTATGGAAAAAAATTTTAATTACCTTAACAATCATTAGCATATTAAGTCATGTCTAGACCATATATATATAAATTTACGCCCCTTAGCTTAGAGAGGCTGTACCTTTTCTCTATGTTGGGAAGGCCAGAAGGTTTTCTCCAATAGGGTAGGAAAATATGACAAAATGTCCAGTTGAGTTTCGGAAGACCAAAAATTATCGGAGGTTGAAGTTGTTCCCTAGGTATAACATGGGAGAGACTAAGTTCCTAACTTCAGTTCAAGTCACAGAATAAGAGTAAGGGGACAAGCACAGCCACATTGGCAAGCCTGAAGTTGAGTTCCTGGCACCTCATGCGTGGCCTGGGTAAAGGGAACCCAAAATGTCCTAGAAGTTGTTTGGGGACATGGAATGTTTAGCAGTCTCTAGGATACTGAGAGCTAATGGCTGGGACACAGACTTCAGAGGTGAGTGCCAGCATAACACCCTCAAAAGGCCAGATATAAGCAGTTCAAGTTAGTGGCCAATCATCTAGGGAGAAGATGAAACTAGCCACTAGACAGCAGATAAAAGCACGATTTAAGGGACATTGCATGGATAGTACCAACGTCTGTATTCATTACCTCCCATACTAGAGCAAGAATGCAGTAAACCCCTGCTGCCACCAAATGCAGGGGAAAGAAAAGGCAGCAAAAATATGAAAGACCAAGCAATTTTCTGATTGCCCCCAATTCTTACAGGGTGATGGGAAGAAGGCCAGCTGATACCCATTCTCACAGTGGGTTGTGCTATAGTAGAGGAACCCCAAGCTTAGAGAACCTGAAACTTTTATATTGGAGAGTAAGCAAGTTTACTTTTTTGCCTCAAAAGAAGTTATCTTTGTATTAGACAGTAAACAAACCTGTCCTTAGCTCCACAGGGAGATACTATCTTTAGTATTTCAAGACTGTTTGCAATACACTCTTAGAAAGATAGTCTGAAGCAAAGGGAGTCAGTGCTATTACTCAAGAGATGTGCAGAAAAATGAGAGACCCAAGGAGAATTATCTCCCAACAAAAGGCTGTGATACTGTCCCCTATTTATTTATTTTTATCTCATCATATATGATGGAGTTTATTATTTATCAGTGATAGAGAATTATTGAAGAAAGTTAAGAAGGAAAGTTCTTTTTGAAAAGCATGAAGAATAGTATCACTGAAGTATAAAAATTGGTTAAAAAAGTGAGTAGAGAACAAATGAACATTTCATCAATCCAGGTGAGAGGTAATATTCAGATATTATTTGTTATGTGATTTCTGTTTCTCTTAACTCCCCAACTATATTCTGTTCTCTTTGGAATCTGGATCATATATTGTGCTAGATATTTCCCTCATGCCTAACACAGGGTTCAGGGTATATAGGACATATAACAAATACCTTGTTGACAAATGATTTATTTATTTGAATCTGGAGGTTACTGAGAATAGAGAATAGTGCCTACAGTAATGGGCTCCAGAAGCATAGCATAGGAAGACTTGAATTTGCTCACAGTGCTTCATTACATATTTTTTTCCCAAAGAAAAATAATCATCTCTTTAATGCTACTCCCTTTTTATGAATTCTCTTCATATTCAAGTTATATTATAGTTATAAGAGCAACATCTGGGGTAACTGACTTCTGGTCGGCCAAAGTGGCAGCATATGATGCTCCAGAATGCCGTTTCCCCACAGAATCACTGAACAACTAGCAAAAACTGTGAAAGCCATATTCCTCAAAACTCTGGAAAATAAAGATTTACAGAAACAGAGCAAGTGCTGAATCCAGAAAACACAGTTGTAAAATATGGTAGGTGAAGCTAGCCCCTCCCTTGCCCCTTCCCTGAAGTGGTGTGGAGCCAGCCTGTGCTCCCATTGTGAGCCTGTGGTCCTGTTACGGTGGAATCAGAGCATCCTCTGTGCACGTACTAGGAGGCCTGGATGTCCATGTGAATATAGTGGGTGCCGGACAGAAAGACTCAATCAGGAGACTCTTCTCCAGTTCACCCTCCCAGAACTTCGCCTGAAGACTAAACCAGCTTGCTGGCAGCTAAAGCAAAGAAAGAAACAATTAACAATTAAGTCAAAGCTGACTGGGGAAAAGGATTACAAGCTTTAAAACATACAGTAGAGCACCCAGGAAGGGGGAAAGTTTATATCATAGGGAGTAGAGGGGACGTTCAGATTCCTGTAAATGGGAAATTCCTAAGGCCATGAGTAAGCACAAGCCAAGGACAAGACACAAGGCCAGAAAAGATGGAGAGGACCCTGGACTTCACTTCTGCATCAGGCTGATCTCCTTGATAGGAGGCGTTAACATTGAAGAAGAGCATTAACCAACACAGAGCCAAATGGCAAAGACTGGGAGAGGTGATTTTGTGTTGATTTATCTTTGTTAGTTTCTGGCACACAAGGATATCTCTGTCATATCACTAGCAGGATGCGAATTAAGAAACAGAAATCTCAGGGACTACATCCCAGAGTGAACAGATTAAAATATTAAAATGTACAGTGTCCAAAAAGATTACAAGATAAACAAACTAAAAAAAAAAAAACCCACAGGAAATGATAGCTCATCCAAAGGGGATGAGATTAAAACACAGAACCTCTCAACAAAGATGAACCAGGGCGCGCCGGCACCAGGAGTGGGCGACCAGACCTGCAGGGTGCAGAGGGCAGCCAAGGCCCAGGCCAGGGCTCCCCGGAACAACATACCCCCCTGCCCCCATCCCCCTACTGACCATTCTCACTGCTCACCTGGTGGCAGCAGCACTTTGGTTCTAGTAGCGCCTGGGCAATCTCGGAGGAGGAGGAGGAAGAGGACGGTAGTGAGCCAGTTAATCGGTAAAGAAATCAGCAGACTAGGAGAGGGAGGGGAAGGCGCTAACTATGAAGTGCGTGCACCTGAGAACCATGTCAGCCCGGGAATCCTTTAACCCAGAAAGTCACAGATTGGACAAGAGCTTCCAACTGATCAGGTTCACTGAGCTGAAGAGCACATGCTGCAGAGTGCCCCAAGATGTATTACAGAAATTGCTGGAATCCTTGCAAAAGAACCACTTCCAAGAAGATGAGCACTTCCTGGGAGCAGTTACGCCAAGCCTCGGCATTGGAATGGTGACGTGCATCATCCCACTGATGCATAGCAGTCTCTCCTTGGTGCAAACCTCAGACTACAATTACCCTAACATAGACGACCCTTACAGGATAGCCTATGCCAATGCCCCCAGCAACCAGTAAGTAATGGGGGGTCATGAAATGCAACATGTTCATGCTCCTTGGGTTCAGCAATAAGATGACAAAGAGGGGTTTTTATCATGGCAGAGAAAGCAGGGACGTCATTGAAAGGTGGTCAAACAATATTTAACCCTGGATTATCTTAGGGGGAGTTGCTACAATTGTCTGCCAGCCCAAGTTCATCATGTCAAATAACACGGTACCAGGAGATGGGCTTGTTCTGACCAAACCTCTTGGCATGCAGGTGGCTGTGGATGTGCACCAGTGGCTGGACAACCCTGAAAATGGAATAAAATTAAACTAGTGGTGACCCAGGAACATGTAGAGTTGTCATACCAAGAAGCAATGATGAATATGACAAGGCTCAACAGAACAGCTGCAGAGCTCAAGTACAAGTTCAATGCCCATGTGGCCACATACATCACACGCTTTGGGATCCTGGGCCTCACGCAGAACCTGGCCAAGTAGCAGAGGAACAGGTGTCATTTGTCATCCACAAGATGGCCACCATGAGCAAGGCCTGCGGGAACATGGTCGGCCTCATGCACGGGACCTGCCCGGAGACTTTAGGAGACCTTCTGATCTGCTTACCGCACCAGCAGGTCACGTGGTTCTGTGCCAAGATCAAGTCCCCCAAGTACAGGGAAGGCCACCAAACATGGGGAAGACCACCGAGCATGGATTATTTGGATTGTGGAGGAGGGCAACCACACAGCCAGAATCATAGACAAGCCCCAAATCTTCAAAGTGGCCCCACAGGTGGTCACTCAGAATGTGAACCCCATGCCCAGCACCACCTCCTAATCTAGGCCGCACTAGCTCCATGGTTTGTTTTTACATAGATCTATTCCTTTACCATTACTTCAATTAAAGACTGTAAACCACAATGCTGTCATTGTGTTTATACATCTGGTGACTTTAGGTAGATTTGTGAGCGCATACAACTAATAAAGTAGAGCCCATTGCCTTCTTTTCCTGTTATGTTAACTGAAGATGCACCTACTCTTGAGGCAGCTTTGGAGACAATAATTATATTGTTATCCAATACTGTTGATTCATTTTGAAACTTTAGATGCTCATCTCTTGCCAACAGGCTCTTACAAAGGTGTTTTCACATGGCACAGACAATACTGACAGTAGTCAACCGCAGTCGGTGTCTTCTCATTTTATGTCTAGTTATCATTATAAGTCTGATCTGTTTTTGCTGTCTCGAACAGTATCCTGGAAAGATAAAACTGGTCAATGAAACAGTGGTGTCCCAGTAGTAGGAGAGCTGCACGATGTCTGCAAGATTCAGTCTGTCTAGTCCTACCATTCAGGAGCTTCTCCAACCCAGGACACTGCCAACTAGTGCTTTCAGTTACACTGGTTAAGCGCTTCACTATGCATGGAAAGGTCTTTGAAGACAAAAAGAAATTTTGTCTCTTTTTGTGTTTATAGCCTTCCAGGTATTTGCAGTAATGTCAATAACTTACTGATAGCAAAAAAGGAAACTTTTTGCAATGCAATTAGATGTTCTATAGTACAACAAGGAATTGCCTTTCTGAAAGGGGGCTCTCATATAACACACATTTACAATTACAATTATATATGCAAATAATTTTTAAATATAATCAATAATAAAGAGTGTCTGTGGATGGTAGTGTTTAATACATTTTATGTTTTGTATAATGATATCAGGCCTTTTGTTTTCTTAAAATCAGCAACTGTTTAGCCAAATTCTCAGCATTATTTTGTCCATCATGCCAATGCTTTTTTGTGCACACTTTTCATGAACTGTGTTGAAATCTGCACTGCCAACTTTGTAGCTTAAACTTGTTATTCAAATAAATATTTAAATTTTTTATTGACCTTGTGTATTCGTGTGCCAGTTTGGTTATATTATGTCCCCCCCCCCCAAGAGCCATGTTTTAATCCAATCCTGTGGGATATTTGGATTAGATTGTTTTCATGGAGATGTGATTTATACAACTGTTTTAATCCAATCTTGTGGGGTATTTTGATTAGATTATTCCCATGGAGGTGTGGCCCCACCTATTCAGCATGGGTCTTGGTTAGTTTACTGGAATCCTTTAAAAGGAGCAGACTCAGATGCTTGCTGATGCTTTGAGATGCTAGCCCAGAGTTTGCTCTGGAAAAGCTAAGAGAGGACAAAATGCCCCAAGAGGAGCTAAGAGAGACTTTTGAGGAGAGATGCTTGGTTGCTGCAGAGATGTTCAGATATGCTTGGAGTTGCAGACAGAAGGACGTTTGGATATGCTAAGCTAAGGACCCACAGCAGCTGAGAGAGGAGCTGAAACACAACCCAGAACCAGCAGATGCCAGCTGCGTGCCTTCCCAGCTAACAGAGGTGTTCTGGACACCATCGGCCATTCTTTGGTGAAAGTATCTTCTTGTTGATACCTTAGTTTGGACACTTTTATGGCCTTAGAACTGTAAATTTGTAGCTAAATAAACTCCCTTTATAAAAGCCAATCCATTTCTGTATTTTGAATAACGACAGCATTAGCAAGCCGGAACAGATTTTGGTACCAGAGGAGTGGGGTGCTGCTGCTGAGTTTGCAAATACCAAGCATGTTGGAACAGCTTTTTAAATGGATAATGGGAAGATTCTGGAGGAAATGTAAGGAGCTTGATAAAAAAAGGCCTGAATTGCTTTGAAGAGACTGCAGGTAGAAATATGGACTCTAAAGATAGAAATGTTGAATGTGTCATTGAAAACTGGAAGGAAGGCAATCCTTGTTTTAAAGCAGTGGAGAATTTGGCAAAACTGAGTCCTGGTGTCAGATGGAAGGCAGAATTTGAAAGTGATGAGCTGGGATATATAGCTGAAAAGATTTACAAGCTAAAAGTTGAAAATGCAGCCTGGCTTCTCCTTGCAGCTTATAGTAAAATTTGAGAGGAAAGAGATAAGCTAAGAACTGAAATCTTGGGCACAAAGAAACCAGAAATTGATGGCTTAAAAGATTCTGGGCTTCCAGAAAGTTAGACCCAAGGGTGCCCATGTAAGGATGTAATGAAACCTGGAACCAGTGAGTCATTTCAGTACAAGCCAGGATCGGAGATGAAGTTATCCAGAAAGGATTTGTGGAAAGTCCTACTGTCTTTTGGTTTTGACCCCTCTATGCTTCATGCCAAGCCAACAATTTTTTTGTGAGATCTGTATAGACGGAACCACTACCAATCTGGACTAGTAGGGATGGAGAAGGGACAAATTGAAGGAAAAACTTCTTCAAAGACATAGCCATGAAGGCTGAGGTCAGGAGTCAAGAGGTCTTTGGCAGGGAGAGTGGAGCAACCCACGCACTTGGAAAGGGTGAGTTTGCCCTGGAGGCAGAGGACAGATCATCCACCTCAATGTTCAGGAAGAGTGCTGCTGCCCCAGGCCTCAAAGAGGGTGGAGCACATTCCCTGGGGATTGGGAAGAGCCTGGCCCCTATCCCCACTGTTCTGAAGGGATTGAGCATGTGCCCCGGAGAAGGCAGAGAGTGCAGGTGCTGCCCTGATGTTTGAAGAGGTTGGGGCTGAGGAGAAGGTGGTCTTCCCAATGTGTGGATATGTTCAAACAGTCACCCCAGGGTTTGGAGAGAAAAAGGCTGCTGCAAAGGCCCTTGGAAAAGTTTGGACTCCTGCTCTCTCAAGCCCCAAGGATAAAATGTCATTCTACAGATGATTCTCAGGCTTTGAAATCTAATAACATTTGCCCTGTGGGTTTTAAACTGTTTTGGTTCCTTGAGCCTGGCTTTTCCTCTCAGTTTCTCCCTATGGCAATAGTAACATTTATTCTATGAATGTTCCTCCTTTGTATATTAGAAGCAGATACCTAGTTCTAAGTTTCACAAGTCCACAGCTAGAGGGAATTTTTGCCTTAGGCAAAAGACCATGTCTGTAACTGATTTTGATAAGATCTTGTACTTAACTATTGTTACTGAAATGATTTAAGTCTTTGTTATATTACGATGGGATGAATGTATTTTGTATATGAAAAAACATGTCTTTTGCAGGTCCAGGGGTTGGAATGTGCTGGTTTGGATATACTGTGCCCCACCAAAAGTCATGTTTTAATCCAAGGTTGTGGAATATTTGGATTAGGTTGTTTCCATGGAGATGTGACTCATACAACTGTAGGTGATACTTTTGATAAGATTATTTCCATAGAGGTGTGGCCCCACCCATTCATCAAGGATCTTGATTAGTTTACTGGAATTCTTTAAAAGGAGCAGACTCAGATGCTTGCTGATGCTTTGAGATGCTAGCCCAGAGTTTGCTCTAGAGAAGCTAAGAGAGGACAAAATGCCCCAAGAGGAGCTGAGAGAGACTTTTGCAGAGATGCTTGGTTGCTGCAGAGATGTTCAGATATGCTTCAAGTTGCAGACAGAAGGATGTTTGGATATGCTAAGGACACAAAGCAGCTGAGAGAGGAGGTGAAACACAACCCGGGACCAGCAGATGCCAGTCACATGCCTTCGCAGCTGACAGAGGTATTCCAGATGCCATCAGCCATTCTTCAGTGAAGGTATCCTTTTTTTGGTTCCTTAGTATGGACACTTTTATGGACTAAGAACTGTAAATTTGTAGCCAAATAAACCCCTTTATAAAAGGCCAGTCCATTTCTGGTATTTTGCATAATGGCAGCATTAGCAAACCAGAAAATTCAGATGTCCCTTTAAGTATTATGTTAGAAGCATTGGGAGGGTTTTGCCTAAAATACAATTTATTGGGGGGAAAACTAGACTTTAGTTTTATGAAACATGTAAATCTTTCATGTATCCATATATTTTTTGAATTAAATTTTGTAGTTCTAGAACAAATAGGTGACCTAAAAAGATGTTTATCTGTGTTACTCAAAAGAGACCTCCTTATATTTTGGCCTACTTGACAATTACGGGAGCTCCCTGTTATCAAGCACAAGTGCACTGTATCCTTAAGGGCCTGTCTTTGTGAGAGAAAATCACCATGTCTCTGCATATTTCCAAACACTTTCTGCTTCCAGGCTCTGGAGCTGCCTACTCCAATTGGCTTCTTGCCAAAGGAAACTGCCACCAAGAAGATGATCCTCCCTGGAAGATGTGGCCTCCTGGAACAAATAGGCAGCAGCCTTTGCACAGGTGCTTCTGGAGATGAAACCACACATACAGTGTGCAAGACATGTGAGCTGCTACAGAACTGAAATTGATCATCCATTGCATAAGAATTTATGCAGATATTGGTCCTCAAAAGCTACAAACCAGTGGTCAGCAAAATAAAATGTGTTGGAGACCTCTGAATAAGAACAACAACAACAACAATAACAAAAGATGAACCAGACTTGGACATAATGAATAAAGCTTTTTTTAAAATGAACTTCATTATGCTCAATAAAGTAAAAGAAAACATGGAGAAGGAACTAAAATATATCACGAAAATGATGCATGAATAATATGAAATCTCAGTAAAGAGATAAAACTTTTTAAATGAACCAAACAGAAATACTGGAGTTAAAGACTACAATAACTGAAGTGAAGAGTTCCCTAGAGGATTTCAATAGCAGTTTGGTACTTGCAGAAAAACGAGTAGTAAACTTGAAGACAAGACAAATGATTCAGGATGAAAGCACAAATAAAAAAGAATGAAAAAATATGAACAGAGCCTAAGAGACTTGTGGCATGCTACCAAGAGTGCCAAAATATGCATTATGGGGGTGCCAGAAGGAGAAAAGGGACAGAAGAAATATTCAAAGAAATAATGGCAGAAAATTCCCAAATTTAATGAAAGACATGAATATACATTCAAGAAGCCCAACAAACAGAAAACAGAATAAACTCAAAGAGAACCACATACAGACACATGGTAGTCAAACTATTGAATGCCAAAGACAAGGAGAGGGTTCTGAAAGCTTCAAGAGGAAAGTAATGAATTATGTACAAGGGAGTCCTAAAAAGATAAAGTGCCTGTATCTATTCAGAAAACATGGAGGCAAGAAGGCAGTATGGCAAAAAAATTAGAGTTATAAAAGAAAACAATTATGAACCAGGAATTTTATATATAGCAAAAATGACTTTCAAAAATGAAGAAGATTGGGAAATCCCCAAAAAACAAAAACTGAGGATGTTTATCACCAGTAGACCTGCTCTACAATAAATGCTAAAGGGAGTTCTTCAGACAGAAAGGAAAGGGCACTAGATAGTGGATCAAAGCAGTGTAAAGAAAAAAAAGACCTCTGGTAAAATTTAGTACATGGGTAATTAAAAATGCCAGTGCTTTTGCATTGTATTTTTTGGCATGTAATTCCACTTTTTCCTTCTTACAAGTTCTAAAATTAAAATGCATAAATCATGAAAATAAATATTTGGTTTTGGTTATACAATATATAAATATATAAATTCTAACAAGTTAAAAAAAAGTTGGGGGGACAGAAGGGTATAGCAATAGTATTTGTGTATGCTGTTGAAGTTAAGTTGGTATCAAATCAAATGTGATTCCTATAAATTTTGAATGTAAATTTAAGCCCCAATATGAGCACAAAGAAAATATTTGCAAAATATAAACAGAAGAAAGTTACAACAGACTCAAAATGATACATTATCAAAAATAAATAGAGAACCTAAGATGGTGGCTAGGTGAGACAGGTCTAAAAAACATCTCCATGAAAAATACTAGATAAAAACCAGAAGGTGACCCAGAATACCGGTTTCAGCAATGCACCAGCTGGACAAGGTCTACTAGAATCACAGGGGCTGTACACTTGGTGAAACCAGGAGTCTGCATTCTGAAATGAGTGAGTAAGCCAGCTGAAAGACCCAAGACCTGTGGCCACACTGTGGTGTGGAGAAGCCAGGGGTTGGCATTTGGAGACGGACTGGTTCTTTAAAAAAAAAAAAAAGAGGGAAAAACCCAGGAGCGGCTGCAGTTGTGATGGTGGGAGCCACACAGTGCAGCATGGCAGGAGTGGGCTGAGCTGGCCTCTCAGTGTCTGGTGTGGAGGATAGCCTGCTGCAGATTCTCTCAGGGCCAAGGGAGTGGAAAGGAGAGCCAGAAGGAGAAAGAAACAGTGCTGCTTGCAGCTGGATCCCCAGTGGGCTGGAGATACTCCTGCCTGGGGCTGTGCCCACAGCCCAGAGCCATGCCAGTTGTCCCAGAGCTGGGAAGGAGGAACTGTGCAAGGAGAGGGGGGTTGAGATGCCCCATTCAGCCTTCTTCGCATGAGGATGAGAGCACCCCTGCATGGCCCGGTGGCCCCGGGCTTCCCTTGAGGGACGGCATGCACATGTGACGTAGCACAGCATTCCCTCAGCAGAAGTCCTGGAAGATGACAGCTGAGAAGGGGGGCCCACTTGGAAAACCCAGGGATGCTACGTCAATGCCAGTGGTTTGTGGGTCAGTGACAGAGAGGGTCTGGGGCAGAACTGAAATGAAGGCTTAGACTCTTGCAGTGGCCTTGAATCTCTGGGAACACCTGGGGGGATTGAATATTAAAGCTGCCCTGCCTCCCTAGCCACCCGGACACATGCCCCACATTCAGGGCAGACAGCTCCAGCAACACACCAAAACTGAGTTCACCAACTGAACCCCACAACAATTATTTCTCCACACATCACATGGACAAAGTTGAGGAGAACTGACTTGAAGGGAATAGGTGACTTGCAGACACCATCTGCTGTTAGAGAAAGTGTATTTCTGAAAAATTAGATTGTTTTTTTTTTTTTTACAACTTGAAAGAACCCTATCAAGCAAAGCAAATGCCAAGAGGCCAAAAACAACAGAAAATCTTAATGCATATGATAAAACCAGACAATATGGAGAACCCAACTCCAAACACCCAAATCAAAATATCAGAAGAGACACAGTTAATCAAAGAACTACAATCAAGGAATTAAAACATGGCAAAGGATATAAAGGACATGAAGAAGACCATGGCCCAGGATATAAGGGACATAAAGAAGACCCTAGAAGAGCATAAAGAAGACATGGCAAGAGTAAATAAAGAAAAAAATAGAAGATCTTATGGAAATAAAAGAAACTGTTGGCCAAATTAAAAAGACTCTGGATACTCATAACACAAGATCAGAGGAAGTTGAACAATGACTCAGTGTCCTAGAAGTCCACAGAACAGAAAATGAAAGAACAAAAGAAAGAATGGAGAAAAAATCAAAAAAGTCAAAATGGATCTCAGGGATACGATAGATAAAATAAAACGTCCAAACTTAAGACTCATTGGTGTCCCAGAAGGAGAAAAGAAGGGTAAAGGTCTAGAAAGAATATTCAAAGAAATTGTTGGGGAAAACTTCCAAAACCTTCTACACAGTATAAATACACAAAGCATAAATGCCCAGCAAACTCCAAATAGAATGAATCCAAATAAACCCACTCCAAGACATATTCTGATTAGACTGTCAAATACTGAAGAGAAAGGGCAAGTTCTGAAAGCAGCAAGAGAAAAGCAATTCACCACATACAAAGGAAACAACATAAGACTAAGTAGTGACTACTCAGCGGCCACCATGGAGGCGAGAAGGCAGTGGTATGACATACTTAAAATTCTGAGAGAGAAAAATTTCCAACCAAGAATACTTTATCCAGCAAAACTCTCCTTCAAATTTGAGGGAGAGCTTAAATTTTTCACAGACAAACAAATGCTGAGAGACTATGCCAATAAAAGACCTGCCCTACTTCAGATACTAAAGGGAGCCCTACCGACAGAGAAACAAAGAAAGGAGAAAGAGATGTAGAGAATTTTAACAGACATATATAGAATCTTACATCCCAAATCACCAGGACACTCATCTTTCTCTAGTGATCACGTATCTTTCTCCAGAATGGACCATATGCTGGGACATAAAACAAGCCTCAATAAATTAAAATTAAAAAAAAAAAATTGAATATATTCAAAGCACATTCTCTGACCACAATGGAATACAAATAGAAGTCAATAATTTTCGAATTGTAACTCCACTATTTACTTCCTGCATGATATAAAATGCCCAAACTCTAAGGACAAATCAGTGGTTTTGAACTCAATGTAAAATATTTAATTTTTGACAAGAACTATATAAAGGTGGAGGAATGGAGGAGTATAGGAACATAGTTTATGTGTCCTATTGAAGTTAAGTTGTTATCAAAGAAAAACAAGATTGTTATGGATTTAAGAGGTTAATTTTAAGCCCCACAGTAAACACAAAGAAATTATCAGAGAATATGACCATAGAGATGAAAAGTAGAGTATGGATTAAGAGAAATGGGGGAAGGGGCAATGGGGAGTTAAGAAATGAGTATAGGGTTGCTGTTTGACGTGAAGGGAAATTTCTAGTTACGGATGGTGGGAAGGTCATCACATTACAACATTCTAAATGTGATTAATCCCACTAATGAAATGCTAGGGAGGGGGTGGAATGGGAAGATTTAGGCTGTATATATGTTTCCACAATTGAAAAAAAAAAAAAGGACAGTTTAAATAGATGACAATTGAATGCCAAGGATGATCCTGGATGGGATCTGAGGATGGAGGAGAGGCGGCTCAAAGGGACACAGTTGAGACATAAGAAAAAAGAAAAAAAAAAGGAAATATAGAATGTAAGCTTTTTATCAATATTGAATCTCTTGTACTTCTTAGCTGCGTTTAATGGGATTGCATAAAAGAATGTTCTTTTTCATGGGAATTGTATATGCGAATTATAGTGTTTGTTCAAGGATGTGTGCAGCTAGCTCTCATATGTTCAGAAGACAGAGCAATAGATGATGGATGATAGGGAGGGAGGGAGGGAGGGAAAGAAATAGTGGTGTGACAACATGTTAAAGTTGGTGGATTGGGATATCAGGGGACAGGGGTCAGGGTATACTGGAGTTCTGTGTATTGGGGTTTGTATTGTTTTTGCAAGTGTTCCTATAACTTTGAATTTACTTCAAAATAAAATTTAAAAAAACTTCTTTGGCTTGCAATGAAGTAAACTTTAATAAAACAGCATTCCCCCAAAAAAATAAATAAATAAATAAATACAAAAGTAGACATTAACTGAAGAATTGAGAACAAAAATGTATAAGAATTGAGAAAAACAAATAGCTAAGTGGCAGAAGAAATTACTGCATTATCAGTAGTTACTTAAAATACAAATGGATTAAACTTTTCAGTCAAAAGAGAGATTGGCAGAATGAATAAAAAGCATGATTCATCTATATGCTTTTTACAAGACACTTAAATTCAAGCATATAAGTAGGTAGAAAGTGAAAGGACAGGAAAAAATATTCCATACACATAACAAAAAGAGAGCTGGGGTAGCTACCTTAATATCAAATAAAATAGACTCTAAGTCAAAAACTGTTGCAAGGGATAAAGAAGGTCACTACATACTAAAAAAAAAAGGACTCGATTCAACAATAAGATGTAACAATTGTAAATATAGATGCACCTAATGGCAAAGCCCCAAATCTGTGAAGCAACATTGACAGATTTGAAAGGAGAAATAAATGGTTCTACATTAACAGTAGGAGACTTCAGCACACCAATTCAATAATGGATAGAGCATCTACACAGAAGATAAGTAAGGAAATGGAAGACTTGAGTGTTAGTATAAACCAAGTAGACCTAACAGATATATAGAAAGCACTTCACCCAACAGCAGAAAAATGCACATTCTTCTCTAGTGCACATTGGTCATTCTACAGGATAGGCCATATGTTTGGCAACAAAACAAGTCTCAATTTAAAAAAATATGGAAATGATACAATATTTCTTTTCTGGCCACAATGAAATGCAGATATAAATCAAAAGCACCGGGAAATTGGAAAATTCACAAATATATGGATATTTAAAAACACAATGTTAAACAACTAATGGGTCAAAGAAGAAATTGCAAGGGAAATTAGGAAATATTTTGAGCTGAATTAAGGCAAAAACACAACATACCAAAATTTAGGGGATGCAGCACAGGCAATGCTGAGAGGGAAACATATAGCTCTAAAGGCTTATATTAAGAAAGAAAAAAGTCTCAAATTAGACACCTACCCTCACAACTGAAGAATGCAGAAAAAGAAGAGTGAACTAAACCCAAAGCAAGCAGAAGGAAAGAAATAACAAGGATTCAAGAAAATTTAAATAAAATAGGGAATAAAAATATAGAGCAGAAAAAAAATGAAACCAAAAGTTGTTTCTATGAAAAGATCAATAAAATTGACAAATCTTTAGCTAGAATGACAAGGAAAAATAGATAGAGGAAACAAATAACTAAAATCAGAAATAAAAAGGACCTTACTCCTGACCCACAGATTATAAGGATATGATGATCAACACTATGCCAACAAATTAGATAACCTAGATGAAATAGACAATTTCCTAGAACTACCTACCACGTAAACTACCTACAGTGATGCAATAAGAAAAAGATCTCAACAGACCAAAAACAAGTAAAGAGATTTAATTGGTATTCAAAGACAACCTACAAAAGAAAAAAGTCCAGGACCAAGTGGCTTCACTAGTCAAGTTTACCATGCATACCAAGAAGAATTAACACCAATTCTGCTCAACCTCTTCCAAAATATTGAAGAGGAAGGAACATTTCATAACTCAATCTTTAAGGCCTACTTCCCACTAATGCCAAAGTCAAATAAAAGTAACACAAGAAAAACATTACAAAACAATATCACTTATGAATATAAATTCAAAAACCTGCAATGAAGTACTAGCAAACTGAATCCACAGAACAATTAAAATAATTATACACCATGATCAAGTTGTGTTTATTCCAAGAATGCAAGGCTAGTTCAACATAAGAAAATCAATTAATGTAATACACCACATTACAAAACAAAGGGGAAAAAACACATGATCACCTCAATCAATGCAGAAAAGGCATTTGACACAATTTGGCACTCCTTCTTAACAACAACACTCAGAAAACTAAGACTAGAAGGAAATGCCCTCAACATGATAAAGGATATAGATGAAAAAATACAGCTAATATCAGACTCAATGGTGGAAGACTGAAAGCTTTCCCTCTAAGATCAGGATCAAGAGAAGAGTGCCTACACTCACCATTATTATTCAACATTGACCTGGAAGTTCTAGCAAGAATAATTGGGAAAGAAAAGGAAAAAAGGGATCCAAATTGTAAAGGAAGAAGTAAAATATTCTTTAATAGTAGATGCTACGATCCTATATATAGAAAACCCTGAAAAACCCACAACAAAGTTACTAGAGCTAAAAATGAATTTTACAAAATTCTGGAATACAAAATCAACCTGCAAAATCAGCGGTGTTTCTATGCAGTAGAAATGAATATTCTGAGGATGAAATCAAGAAAAAAATTCCATTTATAACAATTAAAAGAATCAAATATCTAGGAATAAATTTAAACAGGGTTGTAAAGGATTTGAATACAGAATAGCTAAGAAAAAATCTATTGCTAAAAGAAATCGAAGAAGATCTAAATAAAAGGAAGGACCTTCCATATTCATGAATTAGAAGACAAAATGTTAAGATGTCAATTCTCCCCGAAGTAATTTACAGATTCAACACAATCCCAGTCAAATTTCCAACAGCCTTCTTTGAAGTAATGGAAAAACAAATCACCAAATTTATATGAAAGGACCAGGGGTCCTGAATAGCGAAAACTACCTTGGAAAGGAAAAATGAAGTTGGAGGACTCACACCTCCTGATTTTAAAATATATTGCAAAACAATGTGGTACTGCAGAAAGACACACAGAGAACAATGGAATTGAATTCAGAGTTCAGAAATATACCATCACATCTATGGCCAATTGATTTTTGACAAGGTTTCCAAGTCCACTTCATGAGGAAAGAGTGTTGAATTTTCTCTTCAACAAATGGTGCTGGGAAAACTGGAAAGCTGTATGCAAAAGAATGAAGGTAGACTGCTACCTGACATCATATAGAAAAATTAGCTCAAAATGGATCGAAGGTCTAAATAGAAGAACCAAAACTATAAAACTCCTAAGAAAAAAACATAGGGACACATCTTCAGGACCTTGTTTTTGACAATGGTTTCTTAGACATTACAAGAGGATGAGAAAAAAGATAAAATAGATAAATGGGACCTCATCAAAATTGAAGAAAAAATTATGCATCAAAGGATTTCATTATGGAAGGAAAAAGGCAACCTACACAATGGGAAAAAATATTTGGAAACCACATTTCCAATAAGGGTTTAATATCCAGGATACATAAATAAATCCTGCAACTTAACAACAAAAAGGAAAACAACCCAATTTTAAAAATGAGCAAGGCTTGAATAGAGAAATGCAAATGGCCAAAAAAGCAGATCAAAAGATGGTTGACATCTCTATACATTTGTGAAATGCACATCTAAACCAAAATGAGATACATTTTCATGCACCAAATTTTAAAAATGGATTTCTACAAGGGTTGGAGAGAATGTAGAGAATGAGGAATATTCATTACTTGTTGATGTGGATGTAAAATATTGCAGCTGCTGTAGAAAACAATTTGACAGTTCCTCAGAAACTTAAGTATAGAATTACCATGTGACCCAGGAGCTTCACTTTTAAGTATATAACCCAAAGAATTGAAAACAGGAACTCAAACAGACATTTGCACATCAATGTTCATATCAGCACTACTCAAAATTACCACAAGCTGGAAGCAGTCCAAGTGCCTATCAACTGATGAATGCATAAACAAAATGCAGTAAATATATACAACAAAATATTATTCAACCCCCCAAAAAAGAAGTTCTTATACCTACTGAAACAGTGGTGAACCTTGAAGATATCATGTTGAGTGAAATAAGCCAGACACAAAAGGACAATTTTTTGCCATGATTCTCTTTTTTCATTAGAGACATTGTAGTTTACAGGAAATGCATAAAATACGGAGTTCCCATATATACCCTATTACTAACACCTTAATTACTATAGTACATTTGCTACAGTTGATGAAAGAACACTTATGTAATTGTGTTCATTATAGTCCATTGTTTACAGTAGGTTTCATTGATTGTGTTGTACAGTTCTATGTATTTTAAAAATTGTTCTTAAAGTAATATAAATATAACCAAAATTTCTTCTTCTAATCACATTCAAATATATAATTCAGTGATGTTAATTATGCTCACAAAATTGTGAGATCATCTCCATTACCAATTTTTTTCCATCTCCCCAAATAGAAACTCTGTGTGTTTTAAGCATTAACTCCCCATTCTCTACCCCTGTCCCAGCCCCTGGTAACCTATATTCTAGTTTTCAACCCCATGAACTTGCTTATTACAATTACTTCATATCATGGGCATTTTACAATATTTGTCCTTTTGTGTCTGGTGTATTTCACTCAACAAGTTGTCTTCAAGGTTCAACCATGTTATTAAATGTATCAGAACACCATTCCTTTTATATGGCTGAATAATATTCCATTGTATGTATATACTGCATTTAGTTTATGCATTCATTGGTTGAGGGACACTTGGGATGCTTCCATTCTATTGTCAATTGTGAATAATGTATTTATGAATAACAGTGCATAAATATACGAGCATCTACTTTCAATTATTTTGTGTATATACCTGGAGTGGATTTGCTAGGCCAAATGGTTAATTCTACACTCAGCTTTCTGAAGAACTGTCAAACTGTCTTCCTTAGTGGCTACACCATTTTACAATCCCACCACTAATGAATGAGTATTCCAATTCCTCCAGATCCTCTCCAACACTTTAAATTTTCCATTTTTTTAATAGCAACCATTCTAGAGGGTGTGAAATGGCATCTCACTGTGGTTTTAATTTTCATTTCCCTAATAGCTAATGATGTTGAACATCTTTCCATGTGCTTTTTTGCCATTTGTATATCTTCTTTAGAGAAATGTCTATTCAAGTCTTTTGACCAATTTTTATTTGAGTTTTTTTTTATCTATTTGTTGTGGAGTTGTAAGATTTATTTATGTATTCTGCATATTAAACTCTTATCAGATATGTGGTTTCCAAATATTTTCTCCCATTGTATGAGTTATCATTTCACTTTCAAGATCAAGTCCTTTAAGTTGCAAAAGTTTTGAGTATAAGGGAAAAATAAAAACAATGCCTAAAAACAAGGTCCTGAAGATTTTCCCTATGTTTTCTTCTTGGAGTTTTATACTTCTAGTTTTTATATTTAGGTCTTTGATCCATTTTGAGTTGATTTTTGTATATGCTGTAGATAGGGGTCTACCTTCATTCTTTTGCATGTGGAAATCCATTTTTCCAAGCACCATTTTTTGAAGAGACGATTCTTTCCCAACTGAGCTCATCAACTCAATGCTGCAGAAAAGGCATTTGACAAAAATGGGAAGCACTTTTTTATAAAGACTAGAAATAGAAAGAAAATCCTTCAAAATTATATGCCCTTTATAAAAACCTACAGCTAACATCATATTCAATAGTGAAAGACTGAAAGCTTCCCTCTAAGATCAGGAATAAGACAAGGATGCCCACTGTCATCACTGTTATTCAGCATTGTACTGGATGTTCTAGCAAGAGCAATTAGGCAAGAGAAAGAAATAAAAGAGGTTCAAATTGGAAAGAAAGAACTAAAACTTTCCCTATTTGCAGATGGCATGCTCCTATATATAGAAAATCCTGAAAAAGCCACAATAAAGCTTCTAGAGCTAATAAAATGAATTCATCAAAGTGGTGGAGCACAAGGTCAACATCTGCAAATCAGTAGTGCTTACGTACACTAATAATGAACTATCTGTAGAAGAAATAAAGAAGAAGTTTCCATGTATGATAGCAACTACAAGAATCAAATATCTAGGAATAAATCCAGCCAAAGATGTAATGGTGTGTATATGGAAAAATATAAAACATTGCTGAAATAAATCAAAGATCTAAATAAATGGCAGGACATCCCATGTTCATGGATTGGAAGACTAAATATTATTAAGATGTCAATTCTACCCAAAGTAATCGATTTACACATTCAATGCAATCCCAATAAAAATTCCAGCAGCCTTCTTTGCAGAAATAGAAAAGCCAATAATCAAATTTATATGGAAAAAGGTAAAGGGCCCTGATTAGCCAAAGCCATCTTGAAAAAGTAGAATGAAATTGGAGTTCTCACACTTCCCAATCCTAAAACATATTACAAAGCCACAGTAACCAAAGCAACACAGTATGACTTAAGGATAGACATATAGACCAATGGAATCGAATTAAGCATTCAGAAATCAACCCTCACATTTATGACCAACAGATTTTTGACAAGGATACCAAAGAGACAAATATTGTATTATTTCACTGATATGAAATAATTAGAATAAGCAAATTCACAGAGTTAGAAACTCTAATACAGACTATCAGGGATGAGGTGGGGGTAGGAAATGAGAAGTTAAGGCTTAATTGCTACAGAGCTTTTTAGGGTGAAGGAAAAATTTTAGTAATAGATGGTAGTGATGGAAACACAACATTGTAAATATACTCAGCACCACAGTATTACACATTTTAATGGGTTAATATGGGAAATTTTAGGCTGTATATATGTTAATAGAATAAAAAAGTTTTAAGAACCCATAGGACTATACAAAACTAACAGTGAACCCTAATGTAAACTATGAACTGAAGTTAATAGTATGATTATAATAACATTGCTTCATTAATTGTAACAAAGATACTGCACTAATGCAAAATGTTAATAATAGAGAAAACTGCGTGCATGACTGTTGTATATGGGGACTCTTTATTTTCTGCATGATTTTTCTGTAAACTTACAACTTCTCTAATAAAAAATAAAATAAAATAAAGAGCCACATCTAAGCTTTTTTGGCAAACACCTTCAAAAAGCCAGCATAAAAAAGGGTCAAGTTTCAAGTGTGTGGAAATGCTTTCACTTTTTCAGGGACTTGGAAGCTATACTTTCATTTAATAACTTGCATTTTTTTTATATCAAGGGTAGCTAAACTGTTTTGGCTACTCTATAATTGCACAGGACCATTGCTACTTACTGAATTTCAATATTGATGCTTCCCATTTTTACTGTTGCAGTCAAGTTTTCTTTTAATTAATTAGTAAAACAGTGTTTGCTAAGGAAAAATGCCTAAAGCGAAACTGGAATCCAGGTACTGATCAAAGGGAGAAAAGAAGCAGTCAATGTTTATTGTGAGCACGAACAATCTCTTTTAAGGTCAATGCAACAGATCAAACTAGAGTGTTTTTATGTTTTCATTTTTCTTAATAGAGTCAGTACTTTCATTTAGAAGCAAATGAGAGCAGCTCTTATTTAAGCTTGAAAGTTAACCTTTGCCAAATGACTATAGCAATAATTAAAAATATTATCTTAGTCATTTTTGCTAATTAAGCTTGTGCTGCATCTCAGTGATCTCCTTTGATTCTTTCAGGGAATTCAAAACCACAGTAAAAGAAAAAAGAAAAAAAGGAATTTTCCTGTAATGAAGTTACAAAGAAGAGGTGAGATGAAAGGTTGAATGACTCCAGCAAAATAAAGTCCTGTAAATTTTACTAGCATGTTATTTTACATGTTGTGATAACATGGCACTTTAATAATGCAACAAATGCCACTATTTTGATCCAATGTTGGGGTAGGTAATTTTAGTTTATTTCCTTTTTTGTTGTTTGGTTGGTTGGTTTTGCCTCCTTGTTTCTCTGCCTTTTAGAATTAGCTGTTCGTGCTCTATTTCTCACCAGCTTTTTTTTTATTAAATTGTTTAGTAATATGACATTTTTAAGGTTTTACCTCCATCTAACATGAAAAACCACATATGATTTTTCTGAGCCTCATTTTTGTTGCATATTGTGACTTCCCATGGTGAATGTGGAGCAAAGTCTGAATTATTATAATCCAGGTCCTTAACCAAAACTCCTTGCTGAGGTATGTACCTTTACCAATAAAGACATGGAAATAAAATACCAAATGACCTCAAAATCCCACACTATTTCTCATCCTGACGGAAGTAGATAAAGCTTTCCCATGTCATCAGGAGACAATGCCACCCCTACCTTCAACCTCTCCCAATAGATAGAGAAAGAGAGAGAGGGAGAGAGAGATTTCTTTTAAATTTCTGTAACTTTTCAAATGGAAAACAATCAATACAACCTTGTACAAATGGATTTACTACATGATGAAACTTTACACAAAAGGATTTGGTAGTACTGCTTTTTCTTTACATCAATTTTATTATTGTTAAATTCTTGAGTATTGTGCTTCATTCTTAAAACATTATTTTCTCCATTTTTCCCCTGGGGAGAGCACAAGGGGAGTGGCAAGGAGTATTCTCTTCTGCTTGTGTTCTCAATGCATGAAATGGTTGCCATTGTTAACACGATCCAGTGCCATAGCTTCTGTCACATTCGCAGACAGTACTGTGCACAATTTATGAATTTTACCTAGAGGTTATGTGGAATAAATCACTAGCCTTTATCTTCCTAGGGTCTTCTTTGCATTATTTACGAGTGAAGAACAATGCATCCTGCTGGATTGTGTGTTAGACTGCTGTAAGTTACCTGGTAAAAAATCATTTTCCTGGAGAGCCTGATGGTAGAGTGAAGAAGCAACTCCCTTTTTTGAAGAAGAGCCATGCAGCATGTCTCATTTAGTACATCAGAAAGATGCTTACTGCACCAATTATTAATGATCAGTCTTAAAATATAGCACAACCCACAGAGGAATAAACTTTCTTAAAGCTGCATTCTGCAAGGAATGCCACTTATCTTGTCCATCCTCTAGATACCATACTGTTACTGTAATTCAGTCATTTATTCAAAAATTTTATTTCTGGAGTGCTTGCCATGTTCCAGGAACTGCTCTAAGTGACTGGAATCCTACAGTGACTAAAGAACAGAAATTATGGGCTTAACCTAGCTCCTCTTAAAAAGAGCCTGTGATAAGGGCTTGAATGAATGAACTTTAATTTGGGAAAATGGACCCAAATAACTGTAGTATGGGAAGACCAATACAAATAAGCAGGGGAAGTTAACTTAAGGTTGAATAATTGAGCAACAAAGGCAAAATTCCAGGGGGATCGCTGATGAGCTATGTATGGGCACCTCAAAATTGTCTAGTTGACACAGAAATTGCTCCCCAACTGCTAAAAGTTGCCCCATGGAAATTAACTCTCTTTTGCATGTATCAAAATACCTGAGCAGATTCCTAAAGTCATCCCAGGTAGAAGTTGCAGAGAAAATCAAGGGCCAAAAGCAAGAGATTTGCAGTAGAGTTGAGGTAAGATGCTGACAGATCTGCATGTAACTGTTTGCCATAGCAATGACTGTAATAAAACAAGGGACAAAACACTGTGAGATGGGGTAGAAGAGATTTTCTATACAATCCCCGCTCTCGATGAGTTTACATTCTAGTCAACTGCATTTTAGCCAATCCACATGCCTTACTTGGGGATTTCTAAAGAAAATAGTAGTATTAATTGAGGTTGGCTGCACTCACACAACAGAGTAAGACCAATTTAGTTTACAATCCCATTAACTTAAGCATTGCTATATTAAAAAATACAAATAATAAAACAAGATTGCTATATTTATTTCCAATCCTCTTAAGGAGAAATGGACTAAAGTTTTTGATGAGGTTTGTCTAAGAGAACCAACTTTGGTGTGATTTTGTCTGAATAGCTGTTGTTCTACACTTTAGGTTCTTGCAGATGTGAACATGGAACTATGTTAAAATCAGCTTCAACTGAGATTCTGAGATTATAGGCATGAATGACTACCAAATTCCAAAATGCAAGTCCTTTGAACAAAAGAGGCAGTGAAGAGACAGATTTCCAACACTTAGATGAACATTCACTTCCAGTCTTTAAAGAAGCTGGAGAGACCAGAGGAGAAATGTTGGGAGAAAGCCACCAGGGTGCTTTGAGTTCTCTATGTCTGCCATGGGAAGGAGGCTAAAAAGCCCTTACCTTATCTTCAAAGACAAGGAAAGGGGGAACAGTGGGATGCCTCAAAGAGCTTTACCTGCTTTCTATTGGCCTTAGAGACTACAGTGGACTGATAAAATGCTTGAGAAATCTAAAGGGAAAGGGACTGTAGCTGCGAAACTCCTCTGATAGTGGTGTAAAAGAAGTTACAGATTTGGGGACAGCTTCTATATAGTCAGAGAGAACTGGAATGGGGTGACCTAAATTCTGCCCAAGAAGGCTGCCTGGATTGAGGAGGAGTCCTTAGCAAGAAGAATTCCTGGGTCTGAAGGAGAACTAATTAATCATCAGCCAAAAGAAATGCATTAACCCGGTGGAGGAAAATAAATTTGAGAGACCTCCAGCAATGGGGGACAAGAAAGGTCTTCTCTGGAAATCCCACAAAATGACATCACAGTAGAATGACTCAGTTTTAAATATCTGTCGAATTTGCAGTTTCTTCACTTTGAAGAATCTATAAGGTGCCACCATAACCATTCTAAGATGGAACCAGGAAGTTTTGTCTTCCACTAACAAATACAGGGACCATGTGAGTACCAGTAAAATAAACCATTGATCCTAGAAAAGAGGAGAAAAAGAGAGAAAAATGTAAAAGAAAAACTAAACTCTTAACAGAAAACTGAACTCCAAGAAGTACATTCAAGGATTGACCATACTTGGAATGGAAGGCTGTCCGGCGCTCTCTCCGCCCCGCCTCGAGTCCCCGGTCGGCCGGCGATGGGGACCAGAGAGATAAGGGGAGAGAGGGTGCGGACAATGTCTTACCCGACGCACTCGTGATCACTCTGGACTCGCAGCAGTGAAGCATGTAGGCTTTTAATGGAACTAGGCAATCATCCTCTTTACAGGTTCCGCCCGGGGCAAGACGCCTCGGGGGAGAACAACCTCGATGCGGCCGTCAGGCGCGGCTCCTTGTGGGCTGTCTCTCCGAGCTCTGCCCGGGAACTTTCTTATAAACCTTACGTATATCCAATGGGCAAACGCCACGCATACAAGCATGATTGGTGAATACAGAGGGTTGTCACATACATCACAAAGCGGAAGCAGGATGTGGGCGCCATCTTTGCACCACTCGATGGGCGGGGGGAACTCAGGGGCAGGCTGCAGCTTAACAACTAGGCCAAATCCGGAAGGTGGCTGCTCACATCTCCCCCTTTTTTGTTTTTTATGCCCCAGTGTCTCCAGTGATGAATGTGCTCCCGTGGACCAAGATGGCCCACAACGTATTTTTTGGTGCTTTGGGGAGTCTGGACTAGGTCCCGGCCATACTGAGGTGGGACCTCTGGCACCGACCAGAATGCTCACTTCATATAGAGACCGGAGAGCCCATGAGCTGGAAACCATGTGGCTCTCCTTGCAGTACTCAGTCTCGCAACTGGGGGACAAGAGGGTTAGGGGAAAGGTAGCCAGTGCCGAGGGCGTCACTAGGAGCCTCTGTGCAATGGCAGGGGTCCCGTCTGGCCACAACTAGGACTCTGCCCAAGAGATCTACCTGAGACAAAAATTAAGACTGCTGGAGTTATATGTTATATCCGGGATACGGCCATGGACTTTGCCGCGAACCTGGCCCCAGAGCGCCCCACCCCGAGTGGCCGGGACGGGGATCGATCAGTATAGAAGCTACTGTCAGAAGTACTACAGGTTGAAGACATAGCCATCATAGTGGTAACGCGCAGTTGCTGCTGTGCTTGAAACAAGCGTTCTAACAGGCATTTGACGATTACTAAACCCACCAACAACCCTATAGCGAGGAGAACCCAAGTGGTCAGATTAGGCCAAGAGAACCAGGAGGGAAAAAAGGTCAATATTCCTGGCCCTCTTCCCGGTCTGCTGGGGAGTGGTCGACACCGTCGACATCATTTGACCGCTCATCACGCGAGTTGAGGACTGGATCCAACAGGTCACGTTGGGGGTTTAACGACCCGTCAGGCTGCAGTTCTTGGGTGTTCTCAGGCGACTGCACGGTTCTCACCAGTCTTTCCGGAACCCACACTGGTTGACGTCCTGGTTCCTGGGGAAAAACACAAACAGAGCCTCTGGCCCAGCTGAGCACCGGGTCAGGGCCTTTGTACTCGGGCGGGGGGTACGGCAAAGGTTGCCCCTCCCCTGACCGGCCCATCGGGGTTTCCGGGTCTGGCAGCAAAGGATAATTACATTTACTGGGCATGGCCACTAGAGGGAGCTCTCGGCGAGGTCCTTTGGTGGGACCGCCCAAGGCGTCAGTTAGGAGCTGGGGTGTCCCTGGGGGTGCAGCGGTAGACATTGGCGGGGCGGAAGGCCGCACGGGTGTGGCGGGAGGCTCCTCCCACTCAATTAGCGGGGATGCTTCCGGTCCCTCGTCTGCCTCGCTTTCAGAATCTGAGTCAGAACTATCAGAACTAGTACTCGACTCTGGCGGCTTGCCCTTATGGGTGCCCTCCGCAGACGAAACAGACTGAGCCTCTTGGAGTGCATGTCGCGCCTGCAACAAGGCAGTGGGCGTAGTTAGGCCAGTGGCTGATTCTAACTCAAGTACTGCACGAACAGTCTCCCATATTGGGACTAGAATCGGGTCCAAACAAACACCCGTTTGGCGCGCTCGGTCTATATCATGACCAAGTTTCATTGGAGAGAACTTTTCTTAACTGAGATACCCCGCTGCTTCAAAAGGGTCTTTAAGGGGGTTAATAGGGGTGAGCTTTCAGACTGCCCCATGCTTGCAGTCGGCACTATCTCTTAATCACTCGGAGAGCTCTTCCGAGTCCCCGGGGCTACCTGAACGCCCACGGGCCCTAGTCCTCGCACGAAAAAAAGGGGTGCTTACCTTCTCGCGGTGATCAGTCGCGGAAGTCAAGCCACGGATCCCGGGAGCACGTCTCCGTCGGGTCGAGGGGAACGCGAATGAGGTTCCCCGTACGGGCCACCACTTGTCCGGCGCTCTCTCCGCCCCGCCTCGAGTCCCCGGTCGGCCGGCGATGGGGACCAGAGAGATAAGGGGAGAGAGGGTGCGGACAATGTCTTACCCGACGCACTCGTGATCACTCTGGACTCGCAGCAGTGAAGCATGTAGGCTTTTAATGGAACTAGGCAATCATCCTCTTTACAGGTTCCGCCCGGGGCAAGACGCCTCGGGGGAGAACAACCTCGATGCGGCCGTCAGGCGCGGCTCCTTGTGGGCTGTCTCTCCGAGCTCTGCCCGGGAACTTTCTTATAAACCTTACGTATATCCAATGGGCAAACGCCACGCATACAAGCATGATTGGTGAATACAGAGGGTTGTCACATACATCACAAAGCGGAAGCAGGATGTGGGCGCCATCTTTGCACCACTCGATGGGCGGGGGGAACTCAGGGGCAGGCTGCAGCTTAACAACTAGGCCAAATCCGGAAGGTGGCTGCTCACAGAAGGCAAGCAATGAGAAAATTTATTTTGCGTTCATGATAAGTTAGTAGTAAAAACATTTGTTAATGGATGTCTGGTAATGAACTTCACCTGCTTATTTTCCAGAGGTCATGAGGCATGAGGTTAGGATCACACATAATTAAAGGCAAAGAAGGAAAGAAGAAGATAAAAATGTATAAGGATGCATAAAGTAAGAGGAGGCTCATAAACTAGCTGGGTTTATCACTGTTAGGACCAACAGCCAGAAAGAGAAGACTACTGACCTGGGGTGTGTGTTTGGAGTCGACAGTGAACTCACTTTTGTATTCAAGTATAAGCCTGTTCTAGTTTGCTAATGCTGCCAGAATGCAAAACACCAGAGATGGATTGGCTTTTATAAAAGGGGGTTTATTTGGCTACACAGTTATATTCTTAAAGCCATAAAGTGTCCAAGGTAACACATCAGCAATTGGGTACCGTCACTGGAGGATGGCCAATGGTGTCCGGAAAACCTCTGTTAGCTGGGAAGGCACATGGCTGGCGTCTGCTCCAAAGTTCTGGTTTCAAAATGGCTTTCTCCCAGGACGTTCCTCTCTAGGCTGCAGTTCCTCAAAAATGTCACTCTTAGTTACACTTGGGATATTTGTCCTCTCTTAGCTTCTCTGGAGCAAGAATCTGCTTTCAAAGGCTGTCTTCAAACTGTCTCTCATCTGCAACTCCTGTGCTTTCTTCACAGTGTCTCTCTTGGCTGTAGCTTCTCTTCAAAATGTCACTTTCAGCTGCACTGTGTTCCCTCTGCCCATCAGCTCATTTATATGGCTCCACTGATCAAGGCCCACCCTAAATGGGTGGGGCCATGCCTCCATGGAAATATCCGATCAGAGTCATCACCCACAGCTGTGTGGGGGCATCTCCAAAGAAACACTCAAGGAAATCTAATCAAAACTAATAACATCTGCCCACACAAGATTGCATCAAAGATAATGGCGTTTGGAGGACACAATACATTCAAACTGGCACAAAGCCAAGTGAGGGAATGCCATTTTTTAAGCACTCTATGTTTTTGCCAAGGCTTCTCTAGCAAATACCACAACTGATTGGCTTAAACAACAGGAACTTATTGTGTTATAGTTTTGGAGTCTAGAAGACCAAAATCAAGGAATTAGCAGGCCGTGCTTTCTCCAGAGTCTGTAGTGTTCTAGTGGTGGCTCAATCTCTGCCTCCATTACATGGCAATCTGTCTCCTGTCTCCTCCTCTGGCATTCACTTCTCCTTAGTCAATTGTGCTTCTGTCTAGTTTTCTTCTCTTTATGAGGGCTCCAGTAATATCAGTTAAAGCCCACCCTGATTCAAGTTGGCCTCATCCAAAAAGATTTTTGAAGATCCTATTTATAAGTGAGCTCACATACACAGGACCCAGGTTTAGAATTTGAATATGTCTTTGTAGGGAACATGATTCAATCTACAACACTATTTCACATCAAATTTCTTCAGTCCCTAACCTTTTAACCCCAGTAGAAACAACCTTTTAGCCTCTGAAACCATGAGCCTATAAATTCCTGTTGTTAAGCCAACTCATTGTATGACATTTGCTAGCAGTTACGAAACAAAAACTACTTTGAATGATTTTCCCAGAAATTACAGGATGTCACAGGTCAGAACTGCACCAGCCAGAGGTTGGTATTGAATATACTCCAGGCTGACAGGAATCAGTTGCAACCTGTTGTACAAATATAAGCCAGCAATTAGGAAAGTTAAATCTGAAGAGAGAGAATTATCTCCCATTTTACCCTAAGAAATTTTTCCAGAATTTACAGATATATCTGTGTCCCAAAGACATATACAGTACTAAGTTAGGCATGTCAAGAGAACCAACTTAAATCAACATTCTCTCTGAAAGGAAACTTCTAGTAATATTTAGCAAAGAGAGAATTTTCATCTGTTCTGAGAAGACTTGTTTTGGTGTTGAGGTTATGATGGATGATTACCAAGCCCTCAAGTCAGTAGAGTGTCACAAACTTTGGGATTTGCTTTCTTTTTCTAGAAGGGGTTTAGCAAATAGAAATAATGGCAAATGTGCTTTACCTGCATATAGAGAAGGAAATTGACTAAATTTTTCCTTTAGGAACTTAAAAAATACAGAAATCACAAATCTTGACTATTCTATATTTGTATCCTTTTTTGACTCAAGTTTACTACTATTCAGTAAATAACTTTCTTTTAAATTTGTAGGTTCCCATGGAAGCTTAGCACTCTACATAGAGGTGATGTGCAATAGAGTTAATTGATAAATTCAATTACAATGTACTTCAATATACCAAATCTCTGGTGTGAAATATCCATAGTTAATGACTAGAGTAGCCTAAACTGAGGTCATTGTAAGTATCACCAACTCCCAAATTTAATTTTACAGATGGGAGGAAGAGACATTAATGTGTGTCTCTCTCAACTGTAGTATCTTATTATGCAGCTCTTCATAGTCTTTTATCACATTTCTTTCTTCCTAGCTGTTTTTTCCCTTATATAATTCTTTCATTGTGCAGGCTTTTAGAATTAAACACTGTGTAGCCAACACTATTAGCCTTTGTTCAGGGCATCTGGTTTTCTGGTCCTTATTTTCAATTATATTTAAGTCAAAAAAGAGGACAGAAAATCATGGTTTTTCAAGGCTTGGACAGGATTCTGTTTTCTTGTCTTTATACAGCCTCCAGTAATATGGATTATTTAGTTGGCCACTCCTTAACTAAAAATAACACTTTAAAAGGGCCCTATTTATAATGGGCTCACATCCACAGGGATGCAGATTAAAATTAAGAATATGTATTTGTTGGCGTACATAATTCAACCTACCATAGCACCCTCTGTGTTACAAGTATGAAGGAATTTAACATAGGAAATTAGAGACTGCTACAACTGTTGGAAGAGTAGGAAAAGAGCCACTAATTCTCACAGCATCAAGCAGGCAGTTTCAATAGCATACCCAGGAAATGCTACAAATCTCAAGAAGCTCTAGTGAGCTCCCATCAGCTTCAGTCTGCCACAGTGAGGTGAGTTGTTCTCACGGGCTAACCTAAAATTTACCTCAAACCTCCTGTCCACCCACAATGCTATCTACACCGACGTCTGGAGAATAAAAACCTCTCCCTCTTGACTGCCTTCCAAGAGTATCCCATGGGCAGAAGCTTACTCATAACTATTCAGGGAGGGGAATCCTGATTTAGACCACGGTCCAGGGCGCGGTGAGGATGCCAACTTGACAACAGGCAATCAGGCACGTAGGCCAATAGGAATTTGCCCTTGATATGGGATCCTGACTGTAGACCTCCCTAACCCAGCATTAATAAGAGATGTTGGATTCTTGCAATAGGTTATGACATTGACAGGGGCTACAGTGATCACCAGTTATTAGTGTCCTCTGGTTTCCAGCAAGAGCGGATGCATATCCCATCTGAAGGAGAGATTCCTCAGTTTAGGCCCTCTGCACTTATGCAGTTTAAAACCAGCCAAATAAGGGCTCACAATCAAATATTTCTCAATGCACAAGGAATCAATACACCATGACTGAGAGTCAGTGAAAATAAAAAACAGATTCAGACCTGAAATTATGAAATATAGACTATCTCAATCTATTATTTTTAACATATTTAATGAAATAAAAGACGTTTTCTTTTCTTTTAATGAGCAATAAGAAGCCATCAAAACAGACCGGACATATGTGAATTATAAAAAACAAAACAAAATAAAACAAAAAACCCTAAGTTTTAGGAATGAAAGAAAATCATTGAGGTTAAAACTTAAATATGTTTTCTCTATAGAGCAGAAAAGACACATTAAAGTAAGAATTAGTAAATTGCAAAAAAGATCTGTCCATATTGAAGCACAGAGAAACAAGGAAATGATAAATAGTAGAGGTTAAGAAACAGAATAAGAAAAAATATAAATCACGCCTAATCCGAGTCTTAAAAGAAAGAATAGGGATTAGTCCATATTTGCATAGAATAAATAATAGCTGAGAGTTTTCTAGAACTGGTAAAAGATCTGCATCTACCAATAAAAGCAATTCAACATATACAAAGCAGTAAAAGGAGAAATCCATAAATAGATTCATATTGCAATTACAAAACATTAAAGAAAAGCAGAAAGTCCTTAGAATAGCTAGAAAGAAAAGGAAAATCATTTACAAAGGACCACTAAGTTTTCAACAGGGATGATGGAATTTTGAGAACAGTGCAATTATATAATCAAGGACATGAAAGATCAAAGCTATCAGTTCAGAATTTTGCATCTAGCAAAACTATTTTGAAATAGTACCTTCCTTAAGGCATCTGTAGAGTTCACTACATAATACAATTACTTGTGTTTATTGCATCCATCCTTCTACAATAGAAGGTCCTGTGGACACAAACCTCTGTAAACAGCATAATACCTGCATAAAACAGATGTTTTTAAATGTAAGGAAATGAATCAATAAATTCATCCCATTTCATCAAAGAAGCTTGGAACATGCGCTGATTAAAGCAGCAGCAGCAGCCAAGTAACTTACACGTCCTCTTGGCTGTATCACGTCTTGAGCCTCAACTACAATCCCAAGAGTCAATCTTGCCTCGTACACGATCACTCTAACTCTATGCTTCTTTGCTCACAGACTCCAACACACCTTTCCTTCCATTCAAATGGTAAAAATAAATTCTTACACATAAGTAAAAGCTCCCGCAGGAGGAATAGCACTGTTTAATAAAGACTCCCAGACGGTGTGTGTGCATTCCTTTTCCCCAAAAAAATTATTTTGATAAACTTCTAATACAGAGAAAAATTAAAAGGATCATGCAATGAATACTATATTTTCAACACCAACATTCATCAATTGTTAACATTGGACTACATTTTTTCCTTCCTTCCTTCCTTTTTTTCTTTTCTTCCTTTCTATGTACTTAACTACATTTTTTGTGTTTGAAAACCTTTGAAAATGAGTTGTAGATATCATAATGATTTACTCTTAATTATATACTTTCAGTTGCAGATATCATAACGATTACTCTTAATATATGCTCTTAGTTGAGTATATATTTCCTAAAAACAGAATAGACCATTCTTCTATATAACTTAAATAATTTGTCACACCCAAGGAATATATCATGGATACGTAATGCCTTATAATATACTGACCATGTACATATTTCCCTAAATGCCCCCCAAATGTATTTGATAGCTTTTAGCTTTAAAATAAATTAGGATTCAAACAAGAATTGTTCATAATTTAAATTGTCATGCTTCCTTAGCTTTCTTTAATATAGAACAATAGATTATGCAGCCGTTTTTGAAAAGCAATGGCCAGTTTTCTCACAGAATGGCCTGTGACATAGATTTATCTAATTTATTCTCCCTGAAGAGATTGGAAGTAAACAGTTTTAGTTAAAATAGTACAAAAGTGTCTGCATCACTTCAAGGAGCATTTAATATTTATTTTGAACAATCATTGTTTTATGCTGAGTTTGATCACTTGGATAAAAGGGTGTCTTCCAGAGCTCTGTATTGCAAAGTTATCTTTCTCCTTGTTGAATTAATAAGAAATTGAATTAATCTAACTGAGTCCATATGAATATTCTATTCCATGACTAGCCTTTACCCAATAGTTATAATATCTATTCAGAATTGTTGCCTGAAATAATTATTACAATGGTGTTTTTGACATGAACATTAAATTCTATCTTTTTTTCTATATTTATTAGCTGGTATTCTCCTGTAAAGAAGACATCTCTCCTTTTTGCCAGGGACTGATGAATTCTTTTTTTATTCAGTGAGCTATAATCCACTTATGATCCATTGTCTTCATTATTTTTCTTATGCTCAAATTGTCACAAATTTGGCCAGTGGGTGCCCCTTCAGATTAAGTGCTATGTCTTTTAAAATATTCTCCTTAGTCTTCGAGAATTTCCTTGCTTCCTGGCAGAAAAAGATTATAGGCTCCTCTTATTCATTTCCTGCCCCAGACTGTTCTGGGTAAACCAGAAAATGTTCCGAATAAATAGCCATTTCTCCAAGGATCCCTGATTCCTTTTGGTGGGGAAATCAAGTGCTGGATCCCAGGAGTGTTCATTGACATTGTTGTGTCATAACTTCTTGGCCTTTATAGTAAACGGATCTAGAGTAAAATTTATATACATACATATATACATATATATGTGAATATATAGGTATATGCGTAGAATATACATATTCTTATATATATACACACACACACAATATATAGATAGATTAATGTATGGAGAGAATAAGATGAGAATATAATGAGTTAATACAAATTCCACCAATCCAATCCAAGACTTCAGAGTTCTTCCTCTCTTTCCTACATTATACAACTGTATCTTCCTTTACCCAATGAGAAACCTGATTCCAAACATCAATGTATTTCTTTACTTTTTTCTACCCTAGTACACATAAAATAATTTCATAATTAAATATCAAACTAATTACCAAATCTCACTGATTTAAAACAATTAGAATAAGCAAACTCAGAATCAGAATCTAGAATACAGGTTACCAAGGGATGGGGTAGAGATAGGGAACAGGAAGGTTGAAAATGTACAGTGTTCCTATTTAGAATGATGGAAAGTTTGGGTAATGGATGGTGGTGATGGTAGCACCACAATGTAAATGCAGTTAACAGCACTGAAATATATATCTGAATATGATTAAAAGGGGAAAATGTTGGATTGTATATATGGTAAGGGAATAAAAACTTTTTTAAAATCCATGAATTACACTACACAAACAGTGAATTCTAAGTTAAACCATGGACTTTAATTGTAAGTACAGCTATAAAAATGTGCTATCAGTTGTAACAAATGTTCCACACCAGTGCATGGTGTGTTGGTGCAGGGGTCATTTATGGGGAGACTGTGTCTTATGCATGATTGTTCTGTAAACCCATAACTTCCTTAATAAAGGAAAAATAAATAAAAAATAAAAAAATAAATTCAATCAGGCTTAAAAAAGAAAAAAAAAGCAAGCCATGAAAGGAAGGTCCAAGATTTCTTTTAAGTCCTTATGTCCTTAGAATATAGTTGATTAATTGTGAACAAATGCTGTGATAATAAGCTACTTGAATGCAGGAATGCAAATGGTGCAGCAACTGTAGAAAGCACAATGTCAGTTCCTCAACAAGTTAAATATAGAATTACCATACGACCCAGGAAATCAACCCCTAGATTTACATCCAACAGACTCAAACAAATACTTGTACAAATGTTCATAGCAGTCTTATTCACAATAGCCAAAAGGTGGAAACAACCCTAGTGTCCATCAACAGATAAATGGATGAACAAAATTTGGTACATACAACAATGAAATGTTATTTGGCTGTAAGAACAAATGAAGTTCTGAGACACTGCAACATAGATGAATCTTGAAATCATTGAGTGAAATAAGCAAAGTACATAAGGACAGCAAACCACATAAGGACAAATAGTGTATAACTTCATTCATATGAAATACCTAGAAATAGCAAATTCATTGAGACAGAAAGTAGATCAGAGGTTACCAGTGGATGGGGGAAGGGATAAGGGGGAATTGTTGCTTGGTGGATATAAAATACTTGTAAATTCTGGAAATTTAAAAAAAAAAATTTAAAGAAAAGTTACTTAAGTTAACTTTTTGCTGAGGGACTATATTATCAATTTGATAAACATTTAGGCTTATTTGTTTTTGTTTATATTCTATTTTAGAGTGTGATTATTCATTCTTTTCTATTTATTTGTAACTATATAAAACATTTACAAAGTTCAAGGGTCAAAACTAGATACAAATGTATAATCATGGAAATCTCACCTCCATCCCTAACTCTTCTACCCTAGTTCCACTGTAGTTCTCTATATGTAGCCATTTTCTTTAATCTCTTTATACTTCTTATCTTTCTTGCTGCACAATAAGCAATAGAGGTTTTTTGCCTTTCTAATGCAAAAGGTAGCATATTACATCTCTAGGAGTTTTCTTTAACATAACAATATATCTGAGAAATCAGAGCTCACTCCGTATCAGTTTATACAATCTTTCTAACATTTTCAGTGGCAGATTACTCCATTGTACAAAGGTACAACGGAGTATTCAAAAAGACTCCTCCTATTGGGCATTTAGATTGTTAATATTTTTCTCTTTCAAATAAAGTTAAAGTGACTTATTTTGTGCATATTTTTAGAAGTATATCTTCAAGGTAAATTCTTAGAAGTCGGAATGGGAATCATAAGGTAAATTCATTCATAATTTCTGTAAATACAGCCAAATTCCCTTCTATAGGTGTTGCACCATTTGTATCCTATCAGCAATGTTTGAGTGTCATTTCTCCACAGCCTCACCAATAAAGTATGTTGCCAAACTTTTGCATTTTTATCCATCAGTTAAGTGAAACTGATTATCTTGGCAGTTTTCATTTTTATTTCACTTATTGTGAGTGAAGTTGAACATCTCATATTGTTCAAAGGCCAAGTTTATTTCTTTGTGTGTGTGTAACCTGAAAGACTTCTACTTTTCTACTGTCCCTGACCTTTTCTAAAAACATATTTCTTCACTCTCTGCTCTAGATTTCTCAGCTTGGCTTCAGTGAACTTCTAATCCCACTGGTATTGGAGTATGTGTTGAGTCATTGCTTCACATTCTCACACCATCCCAGAGAATACAAAGTGTACCCTGATCACTGGGACCATCTGGACAAAGCCACTCATCCTCTCCTCACCTCAAATCAATTCTGTTGTCCATTTAGAAACAATTCTTCCAAGCACAATAATAAAGGATACCGCAGCAAGTGCCAGAATCCTTGGAGAATCACTGATAGCATGATGATGCCCCCTCCATCCATCTGAGCTCTTTGAAGGTAGCCACACATTGCCGTGTCCAGTTTCCTAATAATGAGCTTTCTTCCTGCTTAGCTGATCTGATGGAAAATTACATACACATTAACCTCAGTGCATTTCCTTAGTCATTCAAAAAGTCATTAATCATTTATAGGGTACCTGTTATCACCTTTCCTTACAGTACCATTATTAAATATTATATGTTTTGATTGCCTATATTTGAGATTTGCTTCTCATTCTTTCCAGGTTTTGTTCAAAGGTGGACACAAATGACAGCAGTATGAAAAAGCACTTACAATGTCAGTTTCCACCCCATCCCTTTGCCCACATCCTTGTTAGTTTGAATCATTTAAGGGTCATAGATCTGCTAGGATCTATAGCAAAACATTTTTTCTACTTTTACCACAAACATCAGATTAGAGACCTGATGATTTTTATTTTTATGGAATTCATACAGCTGAGCAAAAAGAACCAGATCAACCTATAAGGTTACTTAGAATCATTTAGAGATCAGTGAAAAGTAATGATGTTAAATAGCAGTATTTGAGTTAATAACTTGTTTGGACTATCAAATCCTTTCTCCACCATGCTCTCCAGCTTGCTTTCCTCCCTCTGAGGCTTTGGGTCAGAATCAGCCAATGCAGGTCACTATCAGGAGATGTTTAGGAGGTAGAAGAATGAGGTTGGGACTCTGATTCCCTGGTTCCTCCCCTAAGGGATCGCAGTGGACAAGGAGGATCCCTGGAATAAAGTTCATGGTCTTATCAGGTGGTTCTCCAAACAGTAACTGCTCTTCCATTCCTTCTACTTGCTCCTTCAGGCCTCAAGTTGTTAATAGTCCCTACAGTTAACCAACACCAGGGTTGGTGCACCACACCTGTTGGTTTCTCATGTGCTGACCATAGCTGTATGTATTAAATTCTCTGCAAATTGCACGTTGGATGGTACCATCTGTTTTCTACAAGGACCCTAACTGCCAGTGTTATCTATGGCATTCCAGAGATCTTTCCAAGTCCAAAGGGGTGTTATCTCAAGACCACACGAACTTGACCTTGTATTACTTAAAGCAAAAGGATTTGCATTTAGTATCTTCTTTTAAAAAGAGTCAAATTAAGCTCCCATTGAAGAATGTGTTGGGGCTTTTGTCCCTTAAGATGGCTGTTTTGCAGCGACGTGAGGACCATATGGATGCACGGAAACATGACACATCATCACTGCTGCTCTCCTGTCTGCGTCCCAGGAAGAGAACTCTCAATGTCAGTCCAAATGCCAGAGCTTCTGAAAATGCAGCACACTTTCCCCATAAGAACATAAAGACTCTTCTAAAAAATTGTTCATGTCTTCTCTTCCATATAAATGAGGTCAAACATGAGGTTGAAAAGCAAAAAAAAAAAAAAAAAAAAAAAAAGATCAGTTAATCATTCTTATGTCTTGTCAACTGTGTACTAAACAGTGTGACATGAGAAAACATAGTCTCTAAAAATAATATACAGAACATAATTTCACATTCTTTTGCTGTCTCATGTCATCATTATAAGTGTGAATTACTGCTATTGTAGTAAAGAAGCTTTTAAAATGAAAAAAGTCTCCCCAAGAATAAACTGCAGAACTGTCATATTTCACCATTTCATACATCTGTTTTTTATACTTGCTCATTGTCTTTGATTACTGATATCTTGGTTTTCTCTCCCACATTATTCCAACACCCTCTTTTGAAGAGCAGCCATGTGGCTTGGAGTGTGGGATTGACCTTTCTCCCAATTCCAAGGGAATGCCCATTCCAGGGTAATTCCATTCCTTTAGCCACAGTCGATTGTTTTTTTCACAGAGGGGCTAGTATCCAGGCCTAATGCTGTCAGGGCTTAACACTATCCTGACCAAAGAAATTGGTTCAGAGGTGGAAAATCAGAAACATTCTCTCCATCTGCACTGAATGTGACCGAGGAACTAAGCCACTGGAACCATGTTTCTGGACTATGAAAGCTCATCTAAGGAGGAGACCACAGTGTCACAGATCTGAGAGAACTATAGAACTGAAGCCCTGATTGAACCATGCCTGAAGGCCACCTTACCATTGGTCTGTTCAGTTACATGGGTTAATAAATTGTTTTAGCTGACTTGGGTTGGATTTTCAGTGTGTACTTTCAAACTCACAGATAGACATTTCTCACAGTTAAATGTCACTTCTGATCTCATACCTGTCATCATGTTAGTCTAGCATAATTTTCTGCCTGCTTATTTTTCCTACTGTAGCTCTCTGTTTGCGGAAAATTATAAAAAGGTTAGCCAAACTTATAAATTAAGATTGATGTTAAACTAGTCTTCTCAGATTAGAGGAGAAAGACTAAGAATTGCACTATAAAAGCCCATGGAATAGTATGCACGCCTTTTGATAGCTGATATTCTTGCCACTTGAAGGCACACATTGTATATATGTTCAAGAAGGCTGAAGTTTCTGGACATCTGATTGTTAGTTAAATGGGAAGTAATTGTACCTCTTGATCCTGGCAAGCATACATGCTTGTGTTTGGTCTGTGGAGAGCTTTCTTCCTGTGACAATGGAATAAATATAGTGGATTATTCCTTAAATAGTAGGCATTATTCTTTCTTGGCACTTAGCTGTTATTCATTTGACTCATTAGGAGGTCTGATGCAAAAACATTTGGAATAGCACAATTTGCAAATTTACAACATATTGCTGAAGTCTGAAGCAGTGATAATTCTCTCAAGCATCATGTATTATGTCAGAACATCATTCTGATAAATTAACACCAGAAAAAAATAAGAACAGAAAGAGCTTGCCATCTTGGGCATTGCAATTCTCAACTTCATCAAAGCCTGACATCTTTAGTACAACAACAGGGAAGGCTTGAATTTGAGTATCACTGATTCAAAGATGGCCTCAAAAGGGAGCTTCCTGTGAGGTGATATGTCAGGATCCATCAGTATCAGATTGTGTATCAACCAGAAACTGCCAACCACACTGAAAGAGTTCAATATTCCTAAGTAATCCTCAAAATATATTCCTTCTATGACTTCTCCTGTAATATATATCCTCCATGTAATTATTTTTATGTAATCTGAAATTGTATTATATTGATAGTGTCCTTTTAGGGATACTCATCTTATTCTCCTGGGTAGATTCCTTAATAGTGGGAACCTTACCTCATTTTGCAACTCACACTACTAGAGACTTCTAGTGCATACCCATAGCCAGTGCTCCTCTCCTTCGGGGCACTCTGGAGGATTACACTTACTTAACGCTTTATAGTTGAAGCCGTTCATGTTAATATGTATAGTCAATCAAATATGAGTGGAAATGACATTTGCCATTTCTGAGCTTTGGCAGTGAGAAACCTATATGCAATTCCCCAGTTTCTCTTTCCTCACTGTGTTGATAAAGGAGGTTATGTATCCAGATGATGTTGTAGCTGCCAAAGGATGAAGATGCCATCCTTAGGATCTCTGAGGAAAGGCCCCTTACCCTGTGTAGCACAAGTGTGAAATAAATCTCTGTCCTGTTAAGTCACTGACATTTGGAGTTGTTTGCTTTGTCAGCATAAGCATAGGTTATCCTTATTAATACGACCATGTATATGAGAAATAATTATTGAATTTATATTGTTTAATTGGCTTTTAATTACATCAGCATTAATTATTCAGTATCTGTCATTTTGAGCTCTTCTTTTAAGTGGCATCAGGGCAGCATATTTGTCTTTCTGTTTCCCTCAATGTTGTATGTTGAATTATGTACCCCAACATATGCATGTTCTTACTCTATCTCCTTGTGGTTGTGAAGCAACTATAAATAGGACCTCTTGAAGACTTTTTTAGTGAACATGTGGCCCAACTGAATAAGGGGTGGTTCTTAATCTGGATTATTGGAGGCCCCATAAAGAGAAAGCCACAGGAAAGAGCAGTAACTGAAAGTTAGCAGGGACTCAGAAAATAAAAGAGAAGGCATTGCCATGTGATGGGAAAGCCAAGGAACTCCAAGTATTACCAGCAGCAGGTAACAGAATGCTACAGTTTTACAGAAAGAAAGCAAGCCTTGCAGATATCTTGATTTTGTGCTTCTAGTTTCTGAAACCATGAACCAATATATGTTGATTAAGACAACTCATTGTGTGGTATTTGTCATTACAGTCTGGCAACTAAAAGACTCGGTATAGGTGTGTCTATTTATTTGTCCTGGTAGCAACGGTCTTTGAAAAGCACTATCAGAGGTTTTAAACTGGAATCAAGTAAAAATTTAGAGGCCATGAATCATAATTCTATATTTTCTTTTGTGGGTTTCTATATCCATGCATTTTGATAGGGTAGCAGGTCCTTAGTCTTTTATCAAATATTTAAATTTCCACAATCACAGATAAGGACTTCTAGAATATCTGAAACTTAGAATTTCTATAGAGTAGTGATGTGAAATCTTAGTGTGTGTGTGTGTTTATATATATATTCATGTATATATAAGACAACTGAAAAACTTCAAAGGAGGCTAAGTGATCTTAGTTTAAACTTTTATCATAAATACATAAAATAGTTAACTAATCAGATAGTTCCTCACATCTCAAAATTTTGTTTGAAGTAGACATGATATCTGAAAGATTGCTTCAAACTTTTCAACTACATGTTTTGACCTCATTTAAATTGGTGAGAGTAAATTATCATCTTAATGCATAACCATTAAGAGATTGATACTCCCTGATATCCTTGTAGGTTCTTACTCCAATACTAGTCCCATGCTAATCCATGTCAACTGCTTCTAATAAGCACACAGTCACTGATAAGATGCCAGTTCATGTGGCCCTCTATATTTAGTACTCCAACAGCTCTTATCCCACATTTGAGAAAGCTTTAGAAATGATAATTCTGCCACATTCTACACAAAGGCAATGGTGTTAGAAACTCTTGAATTGCTTTGATTTTGAAGCCACTCCCAAGGAATATTCCAGTAAAACTGAACCATTTTCTTTCTTAGTTTCCTTTAGTCTCAACCCATGGCATGGTTTATGAAAGAAAAACAACATCTGTCTCCTAGTCAATTGGTTCAAATACACTGACCTTTGAATGAATTCATACTAAATTTTAAGAATGACCCAGGCTATGGCTTCAACTCTGCCTGTCTCTGTTATACTCTTCTGGATCCAAACCTGTGTCAAGTCCTTGATGACTAACCTCCTCAGATGAGCACTTGGACTAGAGGTAGCTCTCTCAAGGGCCTCTACTCTGTGTCTCCTTCCCTGGAGTCTATCAGTTCTCCTCTAGTTTTCCCTTTCTCTTGACTTGAGACAAGGTGAGTAGTTAACTTCGTGTGGTAGATTGAATTATGGACCCCCAACAAAGAGAAAGTCTTAATTTTAACCCCTGTTCCTATGAGTGCGAACTGATGTGTAAATAGGTACCTTTAAAGATCTCTTATATGTAAAGTTGTAGACTCATTTCTAAATAGAAAATTCTAAGGTCCTTTTGAGGTGTGACCCAACTGAATCTGGGTGATTCTTAATTCACATTCCTTAAGACCTTAAAAAGTCAGAAAAGTTCAGAGGAAATAACCAAAAATAGGGGTAACTGGAAGCTCAGACACAAGGACGGAGATTGCCATGGTGGGAGGCAGAGATGCAAGCCAAGGAACCCCAAGGATTGTGGCAAGCCAGCACCAGAGCACTACACTGCAGGGAGAAATTACGGTTTTGCAGATGCCTCAGATTTGGGCTTCTGGGCTCCAAAATGGTGAGACAATAAATCCCTATTGTTAAGTCAACCCATTGTGTGATATTCTTCATAGAAGACTAGCAAATTTAGATGCTTAGACAAAAAAAGTTGTGCTGTGCAAATAAGTATTTTATTTTCCTCTGGATCAATGAAGTTGCTTACTGATCTACACAGTGAATTAATATATTAATGCTTGCAATTTGGTCACTCATATGTGTGTGTCTTGGATCCCATATAGTTGCCAGGTCATTTACAACAAATTCATATTTATGTCTCTCATAAGCACCTAGTAAATGAGCTTGCACATAGCAGGTCCTTGGCAAACATGTTGCGAATTATAATCACAGGTTGGATGAGTGGATGAATAGATGGATAGATAAATGATCTCAAATCACTGGAAATAAAACAAGTAAGCAGTGTTGTTATAATACAGAATTTTATTGAAAGCCAGGAGGGTAATCCCAGATTTGCCACTAACTAGTACTACCTAGCCCAGAAATCTAAGACAAGTTAGTTACCCCCCTGGACTCCTGATTTATCATCTGCAAAATACGGGTGCTAAGATTACATGATTTTTTTGTCACTTCTTAAGTAGTAAAAATTTTTGTTGGATAATTACCCATTAAATTTAGTACTAAAATATTTCAAGTCTCAATTTCTCTTTCATTTCTTCAGCTGCATCAAATATCTTTAACTAACTGTCCGTTTTTCTTTCACCAATAATCTTACACAGCGTGAAATAGAAACCCTACAGAAGGAGATCAAGGAACAGTCCATAACTTCGATCTTTAGTGTGTAGGTATAAAACAGCCCAAGGATAAGAAACAAAGAAAGGCAATGTCAGATCAGGCAGCCTTGAGACAATGGATGATCTGTAGAGGGGACTATTATTGGATAAACTATTTTGCAGATAGTACTAAACAAAAGTTGGAGCTTTGAAGTGGAGGAAGAAGTAACTGATTCACCAAACGAGAGACAGAGAAGTGTCAAGTGATAAAATGGATGAGATGTGTCTTCATGGCTGGAGAATGTGTAAGTGGAATAAGATATTCTGAAAGGCCATGAGTACAACAGATTAAATAATTTTCATTTCATATTAGATGGAGGAACTCATTTCCTGATAATGTGGCAGATTTGGACCCAGTGGAGAGTGGTAGTAACAGCATGGGTTTGGGATTGGACAGATCTGAGTTTGAATCTTGGCTCTGCCACTTGCTACTTGGAGGACTTACCAACAAATATCCCAGGCCTCATTTTCCTCATCCATAGTAACTTTAGCTACCTCATGGGGTAAAACATGAGGATAAAATGGAATAAAGCCTGTATAGTCCTTAGCTCAGTGCCTGGCACAGGTAAGTGTTCAATCATTATTAACTGTTATGAGATGTAAGGAAGAAATCAAGACATTTCTATTGATTGAGGACCGTCTGCCTCTGAGTGAGTGTGCCCAGGTCAGGGTGAAGTTGGACAGAAATGTACCAAAACAAACCCAGGAAAGACAGTGTCAATGTTGCTGGTGAAGAGCTATGGATTTGTAAGGACTAGGGAGCAAGAGTGAATAAGATATTCCCTGGGGCTGATATTGCATTCAAGCCAGGAATTAAAAGCAGTTTCTGAGTGAGTTAGACTTGACAGATCAGTTCTAAACTGATGAATTTACAAAAAGATACCACTCATTTTTGTTTGGTCGTTGCTCCTTCTATCAAGCAGTAAAACACTGCTTAATTCAATTCCAATTCTAAATACTACAGACAAAGCCATTAATAGTTCTTATTAGTTTTTATACCTTAAGCACTGTGAACATTTGATCTTATCTTGGAATTCTGTCTCTCTTTATTTTGATTTTACAGGACTAGGAGAAAAAGGGGATGTTGGGGTAGAGGGGACAGCAATTACAAGGTATTTTCCATGCCAAAAGAAACTGGAACACAAGTCTGATTGCCTATTTTAATTATGCCCCAAACACTCAAAGATGTACATTGGAAAATGTTTCATTGAGTGATATTCTAATTAAGATAGTGATTTACATTTTAATGACCAGGTGGGTACCCTTAAATTTTAAAACCCTTATGGTACATTTTAAATGTTTTAAAGCTTTATTTATTTGAAATTCCAGCATTGGCCAGTATAATTTCAATTCCACTTAGAATATGGTAAGGGAAGAGACAAAGTCCATATATAAGTAATGACATCCAATTAAGGCATCCTTTTTCCACCAAAGGCAAATTTTTGACATGCATACAATATTTTAAGATGGTCCTTAATGTGTATATGGGAGGAAAATTATATATAGTCAAGAATTATATAGGACCCCTAGAGTGATTTAGATTCTAAAGCACATTTTTATCTCATTTATTTATTTTCCCCTATTGCCTTACACCTCAAAATGCACATTTTCTGATTCCTAATTGTGTAACTAATCAAATGTCAGATTCAAGTGAGAACAATGAATCATTCAATGTAAGAGATACAGGAGAGACTAATTTAAACAGCGTTTGAAACATTCAAGGCACATATTCTGCCTTATTTTCATGTTTCTAAATGCTGATTTCACTTGAGAAAATGTCAGAAAATGAGCAGAAATGAAAAGCTCCTCATATTCTTTATTTTCTTACATCTGCTTTGTTACTTGAGCTTTATCACATGCTACTCACAAGAAAATTGCATCCATGTTCAAAATAGGTATCTGTGTATAACATCATGTTGATACAGAATTCTGTTTTCCTAAAATTAGTTTCATGTTTTTTTTTTTTCAAAAATTAACCTCTTAAACAAATATACTGAATGACAGGTTATATATCCATTATTTTGCTTTCAGAAATTATTGCCTGCTTCTTGAAAGGAACAAACAAAAAGTTCAGCCAAATCAATTTCATTTTGAATAATTAATCCATGTAGATGAATTGTCTTTCTGAAATTTCCAGCTTTAAGTTGGATCAACATGTACACAGATGTTAGAATAAACCATTGATTTGGCATTGGGAAAATGAAGATGAAGAAGAAAAAATAAAGCTCAGATTTCACTGAATTATAAAGTTTCTCATCAGTAATTTTGCCAGCCAAGAAATGTTAATAAGAAATCATAATGACAACATAGCAAATGCATAAAATCATGCTAAAAATAATTATGGTAGGAACATCATATAGAGACCAAGTCCAGAAATAAACTAATTAGAACTGTGGAAGTTGATAGGAATTTTTTTAATTATAGCATTATTATCAGATTAATGAGGCAAACAGTCATTTTTTTCTTAATACACTATCTACTTGATCTTTCCTTAACCATTGAAGTGAATACAAAATTGTAAAAATGTTGCAAACAAATAAACATCACATTTTGGAAGATCTAACTTTTTAAGTACAGATTTTTTCTTTTCTTGCTTTTCATAGAAAAGTATTTGATTATATTACAACTATTAGAAAGTAAAAAATTTAAAATACTAACTTATTTTCATTTTCCATCATTTTCTCTGTTGGTCATTCTCTCTTTCTTCAACAATTATCAGCTTGATTTCAAAATTAATTTAAAGTGAAGATTTCTAATAAATTCAATTAGTTTTGGAAATTATCAAGCATAAAAAGAATTTAATAGTTAACAGGTCTATATCAAGAGTGATGCAGCACTGCCCAAGTGGAAAATAAATGGCCAGGCTATAAGATACAAGATGGCCAGGTATGGATTAATTATTCAAAATGAAATCTTTAACCAATTCTTATATCATTCTGAAATTTAACCATTAAAAAGGTCCTAATGTGTATTAATTTTACTGTCTAGCACTGCAAAAGCTCTAAAGGTCAAATGATTCTGAAAAAAGATCCTTTTAAACTGAGAAAATTCCTAAACTTTTATAATTAGGGTTTCCCTCAGCAGCCACTCCAAGCAATAAGAGGAACTTTCTTCTTTTTTAAATCTTTAATCACTTTTGTCAATTCATGTAACCAAGTTATATTTCTTTAGGTGACATTTCTGTTTTAACAATCTTCAGCTTCCTTGGATAGCTAATTTGTTCCCCCCAATTATAATTTGCATGTTGTCTACTTGACTAATTAGTACTTCATAACACTAAATGAAAATGTTTCATAGACTCAGAACCTTCTGAAATAAAGTCTTCCTTAAAGCTTGCTTAGACATGTAAAGTGTATTGAAATTTAACATAGCTTCATTCCCAGAAACAACACATATTATTCTGAAGAAGTTGACTAAACTCCACTTTAAAAATTCTGTGGAGTTGGTCAGTGAGTAAGATGTATTAAATTATTATATATGTGACTAGAACTTTTGGCCCAATAATGTTCCTTTAAATAATTTTGGCCAATGCCCAATTATCGCAATCATTTCAGAGATATTTATTCAACCACTTTTCAGTCTCCTTATGACATAATCCAAAGGTTTTAAGATGGCAGCTTTGCATTATTTATCTCCAAGGTGGCAGTGTCCCAATATCTCTCTTACTTACCTGAAAGCTGTTTTATTTTTAGCCATATGTTCTTATTTGGTGCTTCAGATTATGAGGAAAGTTAACATTATTAAGTCCCTTCTCTAGCTAGCTGCTAGAGGTCTGTTCCAACCCAGCTTTTGAAGGGCTTGGGTCAGTATAGCCCTAAGACCAAAGAACATGCCAGGCATAGAGTGAGACATGGGTTTATTAGAACTTACAAACAGGAGAGAGTTCTTCATGGCAACAGTAAGCTGGGAAAGGGACATCAGCACTCTGCAAGGGTGGGGGACGCAAAGGGCAGCTTATAAGAGTTTAGGTCACAGACATTCCATAAGGTGTGAGAAGAGAGTTTCAGCAGAATGTAGTGACCCAGGGGTCTGGAGGTTTGTCATCAACAGTGATCAGGGGAGGGGAGTTTTAATGCTTTGTTTATGATACCATTTGTACACACTTTCTTCCCTGAGGAGGTCTGATGACCTTCAATTTCTGTCCCAGTCAAGCAGCTGCTATAGGCTGTGGGACCTAATTCCCCATTAGGGAGCCCAGGCCCTGGGTCCACACAAGGTCCTAAGCTAATTGCAGCAAATATGGTATAAAATTAGACCCAATAAACCAGGACTCTACTTCTGGCAGTCGTATTATGAAGAAGTCAGGTGATTCTCTTAAGCAATGAAAATTATTCAACATGAATATTGAATATTCTTAAACATGAAAATTATTCAAAATAACCATTTCAAGAATTTAAAACTGACCAAAGGCAGGAAACAACTTAAGAAGCATTTATTTATGAAAACTCTGATTCATTGGCTAAGAAAAAGGAGTTTGTAGCCTTTTACTCTGGATTGTTTCCAAGGTCAGGAGGAGCTTAAAAAAAAAAAAAAAAAAAGCATCTTCCCTGGTCAAAAGTGGCATGTCACTCAAGATCCAAAGGACAGCAACTAGTAACTGAAGGAAAGGGTTAAAACTGAGGTTTTCATAGAAAGGCTGAGATAAGAAGCACTATACATGTATTTGGATGACTTCTGAACTATGTATGCATGCAAGACATCCAGAGAGCCCAATGAAAATTAAAGGTTTTGGAGATACTTAAAAATTTCCTACATCTTTCAATGTGTTCCTAAATCCACAGCTCAAAGAGTAGAGGGTTGAAGACTCGCTGTTTCTGGTGTCCGAGAATAATCTCTATCTAAAAAATTGGATGACTACTAAATAACTTTGGCACAAAGTAGACACCTAGAGACCAGGCTTAAATAAAAAGTCAGCAGAGACATCAGTGTATGATGCTACAGGGGATAGCGATTTCACATTTAAAGTCAAGAAAATTAATTGCCTACTTAAAAAAGTAAACAACTCACAGAAGAATAAAACAGAATTAAGGGGCACTACAACATATTATCTATAGTGTCAATTTTTCAACCAAAACTTACTAGACATGCAAAGAAACAGGGAAATATGACTCATTAGAAAAGAGTCAATAAAAACTGGTCCAAGTAAGTCCGTATATTGAATAAAGCAGTCAATGACTTCAAAGCAATTACTATAAATATATTCAAAAAATTAAAGGGAAATACGTTAATAATGAATGAAGAAATAAGCATATAGAGAGATAAATTAAAATAATAAAAAGAAACAAAGTAGAAATTCTACTGTTGAAAAATACAATAACTAAAAGAAGCATTCACTAGATGCTTCTCAACAGCAGCTATAAGATGACAGAAAAGACAATCTGTCAACTTGAAGATATATCAAAAGAAATTATCCAATTTGAAGTAGAGAGGGAAAATTTTTGAAGAGAAAATAACTGAGCCTTAGTAAGCATGGGACAATATAAAAAATTCTGACATATGCATAATTGGAGACCCTTAAAGACATGAAAGAAACACATATAAATTATTTGAAGACATAATGGCCAAAATCTTCGCAAATTTGTTTGGGAAGTTGTACTTATAGATCCAGGAATCTTAACAAACCCCAGGTAGGATAAGCACAAAGGAAAATATACCTAGACACATCATGATCAAACTGCTGAAAGCTAAAGACAGAAAGTCTTCAAAGTAACAAGAGAAAAAAAATATGTATCATATGCAGGGGGATTATGATTCAGTTAATATCTGACACCTTCTCAGAAACAATGGAAACCAAAGAACATTGAAATAACTTATTCAAAGTATTGAATGAACAACAACAACAAGAAATGTCTTTCAGACATAAAGACAAGTCTTTATGAATGAAGGTAAAATAAAAGCATTTCTAGGTAAGCAAATAATTTGTCAGTTGAAGACCTGCATGCAAAAAGTGTATGCTCAAGACTAAAGGCAGATGAGATAAAATGATAATTTAGATTCATACAAAGAAAAAAAAAGGATGAATACCACCAAAATAATAAATATGCAGGTAAATATAAAGATATAAACCTAAGGGTTAATGTGTGCATTTATATATGTATATATAATCTTTTCTTATTTATTTAAAAGACTGTGATTGTTTAAAGCAAAATTATAGTATTAGTGTACCACTGGACTTATAACATAAATAAATGAAATTATATAAAAATAACAGCACAAAATAGGGGATGCAGAGATTACTGGAACATGGTTCTATATTTACCAGAGCTAAGTCAATACTAACTTGAAGTACATTGTGATAAGTTAAGTACATGTCATTATCATTTGAGAAACCATAAAATATGCAAAGAAATGTTGACTAAAAAGTCAATAAAAGAATAAAGATTATACACTAAAAATATAAAAATATACTAAAAAATACTTATTTAACACAGAAGAAGGTAATAAAAGGGAGAAAGAGGAATAAAATTATCTAAATAGAAAATAAATAATAAACAATAAAATAGCAGAACTAAATCCAACCAGAGCAATTAAATACAAATGGACCTCTCACTCCAATCAAAAAGCAGTTACTGTCAGATTAGATCAAAAAAGAAACACAAAAAATAAAGAACAAAAAACAAGATCTAATAGTATAAGGTAAAAAAGCACTCATACTTGGTGACTTGCTAGAAAGACTCATAGGACTTAGAGACTGTTATACTCATAGCTGTGTTTAACTATAGGGAAAGTATACACAGTAGTATCAACAAGAAAATAAAAAGACACATCAGGATCAGGCATAATCTGGAGGAATCCAGGCTTCCAAAGTTCTCTCTCCTGGTGGATGAGGAGAATACTGCACAGAGCACACCCATTCCTCCAGTAATGAAATGAAGCAACATATGCACGTTGTTTCTGACAAAACAAACTCACTTGAGACTCAGAGTACAGGGATTTTATTGCAGGCTTTTCATGTAGATGTTCTCTGCCTGCATGACCAGCCAAAACTACCAACCATTTCATATTCCCAGAAGGAAAATGGATGGTCAACCTAAATCATATTATGTGAACAGTCTAGGAAAGCTGGTATAGGAGGGTTTGGTACCCCAGATGCACATAGTAGCTTTGTCAGGGAGGAATATAGGGGGCTTTCAGAAAGACCAGTTCCCAGGTGCCAACCAAGAGCAAGCCCTCCCTGCAAAAGAACGCCCTTCTAAAGAGCAGCATCAGGACTGCGTGTTATTTCTTTCCTGCACAAAAAGACACACTTTAAAATCAAAGAAACAGATTAAAAGTAGAAAATTGGAAAGAGATGTATTATGCAAATAATAAAGCATAAAGAACTGAAACCACTGTATTTACATCACACAAAATAGACTTAAAGAAGCATTACTAAATGTTAAAGATACATTTAAATCCTAAATCCTAAAGATACACAGAGCAAAAGAGCATAAAGCCATAACACATACATATATATGTGCCTAATAACAAAACTCAAAACTAATTGAAGCAAAGCAGACAGGATTGAATGAAGAAATAAGAAAGCCAATAATCATACAAAGGGATTTGAATACTACTCTCTCAAAAATTTCTTGAAGAAGTAGATATACTCAGTAGGGAAATAGAAGCATTGATCAAAATTGCCAATTACCTTCACCTAGTTTATAGAACACTTCTCAAACAACAGCAAAATAAACATTCCTTTCAAATGTGCTTGGAAAAATCACCAGTATAGTCCTCACAAATAAATTTAGAAAATATCTTCAATTGAATGAAAACAAAACACAACAAATAAAAATTGTGGAATGCAACTACAGCAGTACTTATGGAGAAACTTATAACTTAAAATATTTATCTTAGAATGAATAAAATCTAAAATAACTTATTCAAGCTTCCGTCTTAAGAAGATAGAAAAAAGAAGAGCAAATTAAACCCAAAGTTAAGAATGAAGAAAATATAAACATCTGTGCAAAAATTGATAAATTAGAAAATCAACAGACAATAAAGAAAACCATCTAAAATAAAATCTGAATCTTGTAAAGGTCAAAAAAAAATGATAAATCTTTAGCAAGACTCAATCCTTATCTATCTAAATCTTTAGCTAGAACAGGAAGAAATGAGTGAAATACATATTATCAATGTTAGGAATAAAAGAGGGACATTAGTACAGTGCTAACAGACCTTGAAACTATAAGGGAATATTATAGAGAACTCCATGCCTTTCTCCAAATCTTTCAACTTAAATGAAAATAATAAACTTCTTGAAAGACATAAATTGTCACAAGGCCAATTATCACACTGATAATTAAATCAGACAAACATCACATGGAAAGAAAACTGCAGACCAATGTCCTTTATATTAGAAGGGTTCTCCAGAGAAACAGAACTGGCAGGAGATTAGATAAATAGATAGATTTATTATAGGAATTGGTTCATTCAACCATGAAAATTGGCAAGCTGAATTCCACACAGCTGGCCACAAGTTGGGAAATCTGATGAAAGATTCAATGTGAATTTCCCAGTAGAAAATGGTCACTCAAATAGAGAAAGAAATTCTTTCACCCTGCTGAAATCATCAGTTCTCCCTGTGAGGCCTTCAGCTAATTGAATGAGACCTCTCTCATTACTAAGTCAATCTCCTTTATTGTTTGTAAATGTAATCAACCATTAGATGCAAGCAAATGACTAATGATTTAAATCCACAAAATATCTTCAGAGTAAAATCAGGCCAGTCCTTGTTTGACCAAACAACTGGACACCATAACCTAATCAAGTTGGCACATAAACATTATACCCTTTATGAACATAGATGCAAGAAACCTTAACAAAATGTTAGCAAATTGAATCTAATAATACATGAAAAAGATAATGCATCATTACCAAGGGCTTATCCCAGGAATGTAAGTTTGTCTCAATATTTTAAAATCAATTAATGCAATTCACCAAATCAAAAAACACTCACCTATGAATGACTTTATCTCTGTCACATACCTCAATGCATTTAATTTTCAGTCTTCTATGTAATTGTGATTACTCTCATTTCACAGAAGAGGAATCAGAGATTAAAAAAAAATAATAAAGGTTTCAATTAGTTACCAAATGTTACAGATCATATAAAGGAGGAATAAGGATTTTAGTTCAGGTCTTCCTGAATCTAAATTATTCTTTCCTCTGTGGATTCTATCTACCACTGATGAACTGCAATAATATGAAAAATCTATATGGGCAGTTGAGGGGGTCTTGAGATTCTCTTTAGTGCAGGATACTGATTACGTGCTTCGACTTGGCGGGCCTGGGCCGGGGGACCTGATCAGCCCCTGGGGAGGGTGGTGGGCACGGGCGACAGCACCCTCCACAGCCCCCCAGGCCTGGGAAAGTGAGGCCGGAGGCAGGCCCCATTTCCTCACCCAAAATACCACCGTTAGGGGAGGCTTGCCGGAGGGAACCGCCTTTTCCCCACCCCCTTATCTTGCCCGCACACCCCCCGTTGCCAGAGCAACTCCCGCCACCACCAGTGCGCATACACTGTTGCCAGACACCGTTGCCAGAGCAACTCCCGCCCCTTTTCAAACAACCTCCGCGCCCTCTTAGAACCAATCCTAGCCTTTATCCCCTCAGCATTGGCTTGTAACAACCCCCGCCCTCTATACCAGCCTATATAACCTGTGCTCACCCCTGAATAAAGTTCCTTTTGTCCTTTTGTTCTACCCCTACTGGAGGAAGAGTGTCTTGTCTTTCCCTTCTCGCCGCCCTCCACACCTTGCACGCCACCGCCGGGGACCTGGCCAAGTCCCCCGCCTCGCCCTCGCCTCCGGGAAAGAGCCCCCGCCGCCGGTACCCTCCGAGCAACGCCGAGAGCCGAGGGTTCAGCAACCGGCCGCCCCCCCCCCCCCCGAAGCAGTAGACGCGACCGCACTTTAGTAAATTGTTTGTGTTCTCTCCTATAGTATCTTAGCCAATATAACGTCTCTTCTGGAGAATAAATATTTAATCCAAAGCTGGATGTTCAACGTAGCTGGACCCACAATAACTGCTTCATTTCCTTGCATAGCACAGACTACCCAAGTTCTAGCTTCTCATCAATAGCTTTATAATCCATGAATATGAAGCATTAGTTACACAAAAGATTCCCATGTTCCATTTGGTTAAGAAAAGCCCGTCACCCTATCTAAAGCCAAGGGAAAATGCCAATGCAAGGGCTTAAGCCCTTCTCCAGAGGATGCTTTCTTTCTTCCACAAATAAAAGCAGCATGACAGCTCCAGTGAGGTAGTACATGTAATTAAATCCCACATAACATGGGAATGTAAAATGTCCTTCTCTCCATAAACATCCCTACATGCTCTTGCATCATCCCCATAAGATTTTTGAAGCATTTAAATAAAAATATCATGAGGCACAAAATTAATCCACAGCATGAGCGTATCTGGGACATGGGAGTGAAACCTGTGGGAAGCTCAAATTGAGTTCATGCTTTAGAAGTGCTTTAAAAATACATTTTTAAAATACCAATATTGAAATGCATTAAACTCTTCTTTAACATTTTAAAAAAATTTTAGCACAGTTCTTTTGCATTTAGACAACCAAATTCTAAATAGCATCACCCCATTCTCCAGCACCCATTCTAATTCTCACTCTCAATCACTTTCCTGGATCCCACGTGGAACTTTAGCCTCTTTTCTATGAATATTATTACATAGTTAATATCTAAAAATATAAAAGAGCATAACTCTGAAGTCTGATTTTTACAAGATCAGACTCACCCGTATTCAAAATTTTAACACACATACATATATGTACATAAAATTAAATATATATTAGACTTCCTTAGGCAATTCCATGACTTCCTTTTTATATTATTGATATTGTTTATCAATATTGTTGAATTTTCCTATCCCTGTAGTCTTCACAGAGGCATCCTAGAAAACCATTTTTCCTTCCTCCATGGTGAATAGCTTGTGCCTAAAGAAAAGATTTCCATGTATAGATCTAACAGTGACAAATATTAACACATTGGAATGAGATGTAAAAGGAATACTTTGTATAGGTAAGGATGTTTCAGGTCTAAGTGGCAATCTCTAAATTGTGATTGAAAATATGGTTGGATGCTTAAGAACCACCTTGTTTGCTTCTTAAATCCAGGAGTTCTCTGGTTGTCTCAGTAGATTCCAAGAAGAATCTACATTTTGAATTCAATTTTATTGAGATATATTCACCAACCATACAATCATACACAGTGTACAATCAACTGTTCACAGTACCATTACATAGCTGTACATTCATCACCACAATTTTTGAACATTTTCATTACCATCAAAAAAAGAATAATAATAAAAAGTAAAGTTAAAAAAACAGCCAGAACATCCCATACTCCCCATCCCTCCCTATTATTCATTTACTTTTTGTCCTCATTTTTCTACTCATCTGTCCATACAATGGATAAAGGAAGTGGGAGCCACAAGGTTCTCACAATCACATGGTCATAGTGTAAGCTATATAGTTTCACAACCATCTTCAAGAATCAAGGCTACTGGGTTGCAGTTCAACAGTTTCAGGTATTTCCTTCTAGCTATTCCAATACACTAAAAACTAAAAAGGGATCTCTATAGAATGCATAAAAATAACCTCCAGAATGGCCTCAACTCTATTTGAGATCTCTTAGCCACTGAAACTTTATTTGGTTTCATTTCTCTTCCCCCGTTGGCTCTGATCTGGCTTCCATGACTTCGGAATTTCTGTGGCCAAAGAAAGGGAGGCAATTGCTGAAGGAGAATTGACTGTGCTATGTGTTTATAATAAGTTTCCTCAAACCCAAAAGAGAATGTTTGCACTTATTTACACCAGTATCTATCATTTCTTCCTTTAGTCATCATAATCTCTATGGCTCTATTTCTGTGTCTCAGCAATGATTTTTCCATTAATTCTTCCTAGTTTATGTTAACATGTGGCTTCAGATAGTAAGCCCACTTCTCTATAGAACACATGACCTGAAATCTGCCATAAATAGAGAAGGATCATGCATTAGGTCAAACTAGTTTCCCATTCAGTTGATGGTCATATTGAGTCCAGCAGGAGCCAGCTCCTCAAATGTCATATCACATCAGTTCAGAAAGATTCCATCTGGTACAAACCACGCTATATTATATTGCATGTAAGCCATTCCCTTCTATTTTGCAAGTATTCCAATAAAGATGTCAAACCCAGTTAGGGAAATCAAGTATAAGCATATATCATCAATGCAAATATAAAATCAAATCAATGTTAGGTCATCAATACATTAAACTCCTGTCGAGTCTAATTAGAGCTCCCTCAAATATGCTTTCATTGGAGCACATGTTGTTTTGCCAGAAAGGTAGCAAGGATTTTGCTGCAAACATTGCAATTCCCAAGGACAAAGGGTTGAGGTTTTTGTCAATGCTATATGAAATGATAACAACTGCTTCCTAAGCAAGTTTGTGAATGTGTGTCCGTGCATGTAGAAGGGGAGCTTTCATAAATATATTTATATTTATATTTATATTTGTTTATATATATTTTTCCAGTAGAAAATGGACTTAGTCAGATAAGACCTTCCTTAATGTTTAGAACTATTTGGTCATGCCAAATCATTAGAGTTATACATTTTGACAAGAACAATCCCAGTGATTTCAAATGGCTTTCCAAGTGACTACAAATTTGGTTCTACTTTTCTCCCTTCAAATATATCAAAACCAAGAGCTAAAAAGTTTAATTATTTTTGAAAGACTTCGTGGTACCCCAATCTCAGCTGTGATCATGAGAGTTTTAAACTGCTTCTCATCAATTTGGCTAATCCCAATTGTGGCATGATTGGTGTTTATTGTTTTTAGCCTATTTATTGGTTTAGCACAGGTTTTCTTATTGGTGATGTGTTGATGCTGGAAACTTCCAACTCATGAGAGCCAACTGCTAAAGATCTAGGAATTTTGTAATCCAGTTTTAAGCCATACGTAACTGTAATAGACCAAGGTGAGAGTATTACCCCATGGACATTGGCAAATGCTACAAATCAGAATCTTTTTTTTTCCCCCAGAAAGCTGATTTACTAGCACAATACTGACTAATAATTGTAATGTCAGCCACAGCCACATCACCTTCTATACATTAGAAATCTTCCCCACTCATAGTTCTTTCTGAGAGAAGTATCCTTAGATTGTAATTTAAGCCCATAAGACAGAATCTGTGTTATATCATACTATCTCCTCCTCTCCAAAGTTTCAGTTGGTTATACCACCTCCTAACTCAGTTACATCCAATATTCAAACAGTATGACAACCTACATGGTGGTCTAGTATGAAAAACTATCCAGTCTGTATGATCATGAACAGCTAGGGAGCCAAATTTTCTTTTGTTTCACCAAAGGCAGAATCATTTGGCTAGTAGAAGAAAAATAATTAGATTGAAACTGTGCCGAACAGGCAAATGGAGAATTAGTGACAAAATCATGGAGCATGGCATTATACAGTAAAAAGAAAAACATGTTCATTTCTAAAGACAACGCTATAACCTGGCTCTCGTAGGCCTTGAATTCAAAACCGGTTTCTAGTACATGGCATCCTAAGGCCTACTGTTATTTCTATGGCTTTCCAGTGTCCCTTAATGTCCTCTGTATCTTTACTTATCAACCCCTAGGACTTGAGCTCATTTTAGTTGGTCACTTCCTTGCAACTGATAGGTATAATTCACATAAAATCTTGTTAAGAATCCATTACTCATACTGAGTAATAAATTATAAGTCTTACCTTCTACAACTCCAGAAGTTGAACATTCAGCCTGGATTCTCCCAACTCTACCACCAGTGACTGGACATCCTGGCTAATAACCCATTCCTTGAAATTTGGATGGCCCAGATCTACATCTTTCTAATGGCAAAACCTCCAACACCTATTTTGAAATCTTATATGCCAATAAGGCTTCCCGCATGACCCTCAGTGACTGTTTGCTTCAAGCCTGAATTTTAGGATTCTTTATAGCAGAAATTTTTAACATCTGTGTGTGGGCTTCATTAGGTAAGGAAATCATTTGCAAAATGCTAGTTACTACTGAATGTGAGCATCTTCAAGGAAGAAGTTTACAGAATTTTCAAAAGATTTTCAGAGGGATTCATGACCCCCAAAAATGTTTATGAGTGACTTCCATAGAATTTATGTTTTTTTAAACCTTTATATGGTTAGGGTAAAGCTTACTGCTTTAACAAATAGTTTCAACCAATAGAAGATGATTTGTGGTAACAATACAGGGCAAGGGAGCAGGTTATCAGAACAGTCTTCTTTCATGCCATCATTCAAGGATCCAGGCTGTTGGCTGTTTTGCCATCTTCAACACAAGCCTTCCAAAGTCTCTTTGCAGGTCATGCCTATTCCAGTCAGCCAGGTTGAGAAAAAAGCAAGGAGGATTGGATACGGGAAAATTATAAACCAGGCCTGCTAATTGTACACATAATTTCTTGTCACAGTCCATTGTGTCGAACTCAGTCATATGGCCATGTAGGTTTTGGTGAACACCTAGCAACCAATCTAACCTGAGTAAATATTTGTGTTTTCCCTTAACTTGGATGGTTCACCTAGTTTAATAGCAACTTTATATAACTTCACTGTATTCTCTACAACAAAAGATCTCTGCATGCTTCCTTGTTTGCATTTGGTGGAATTGTGTTGGCATACTTCAACTCTAAATGTAGACACTCCTCAATATCATCTTCTCACAGCTACATGAAACTCTTATAAAAGATAAACTAGCAGCTCACTTTTGGCAACTAATTTTGCTTAACTCAAAACTTGATTTATATTTCTTTTATATAACCTTTTTATATTCACTGCTCCAGTAAATCTGAATCTTAAATTGCCCTAAATAAGGCATCACTGATTGGATAGTTACAGAGTTCAATTCAGTGGATTGTGGACTCTACAATCCTCACCCTCACACATGATTCACCGGTGTTTCACACAGAGAACCACAGTAAATGTGGCAGCCATGGCCTACTTCACATCCTTCTTTAGCCCACCAAGTAGATGTGCAAAAACCCTTTCACCTCCTCAGTAACCCACTAGGTGGTATATACCACTTGGCCTATCAGTCAGGTGCATGGATTCAAGAGGAGTGGAATAGTGCCTCATTACAAAGCATTAGGAAACCCATACCTCCTTAGGCAGGAGCATTTGGACTAAGCCATGCATAGAAAAGAACAGAATGATGGCTAGAAGAATGAGCATTTTCATGAATGAATAGATGGGACATAGTCATCCTAAACACTGAACCATAGAGAAAGGTGTTGTGCAAAAACTTATAAAATCACAAATATTTGGAGTTTACTCCTTTGCATACAAATTATCAAGATATTAACTAGGTATTAGCCAGATATGTTGAAATGTAAAGCAGATCAATAGTAACCTATTTGGTAAAATACTCAGGCCACAATTTTAAACCTAGTTTATGTTGCCGCAAGAAAGATGGCAGTAATCATATTGCATTTCTTTTAAAATACTTCATATCTCATACCTCTCACAAATTCAGGTTGTCTTCTTCCCAGGCCACATACATACAACGGATTTGTAAGATTTCTTTGTAAGATCTCTCTATAAAGTGGCTGAAGGCTGACTTGAACAATATTATAATATTCATCAGTACATTTCGCCATTATCATTTGGCATAATCAAGATTAGACCAACCTTTAATATCTGCTCTTAACATCAAAATCAGAATGTGGAAGCTAAAACATCATTTAATCTAATCCTGTCTCTTAAAGTGAGGTGACATGGATGGTCCAAGTTCAAGGAGTAAGTTATCAGTGGAGCCAGGATTGCAACCCAGTGTTCCTTCTACTTTGTCATATTGAGCCCTCATTTGAAGCATCATACTCTTAAATAATTTCAGGCTCTATCCAATTGTCATTGAGTATGGAGTAGAGGGTATGGTAAGGTGTGCATTGTTCTTTGTAAACTAAGATATCACTGCATAGTTAAACCATAGGGTGATTGGATAAACCTGCAAACATTTTTTTTCCTATCATATTTTTAAATCTCTAGAAAAGAGAGAAGGGAGAGAAGGGGATCCTGTCTTAACTTTTTTTTTTTTCCTTTTAGAGGAACAAGAGAATAAAAAAGGGCACAGCATGGCTCATTTCTTTGAACTCTAATGCCCCCTTTGAATTCAACAGGACCTAAGTGGCATTATTTACTGAACATTTCCTTGAGGCTAAAAACTGACATTACTTCCAAATCTAGCCTTTTACCACTGCAAGAATGAACACAAATAACATCCATATTCATTAGCTGCCCGGAGTATGAGCACATATAATAAGACTTTAAGACAATCTCACCACATAAGTCAGAAAATGGAAAGAAGGAAGGAAAAAAAAAAAAATAATGAGTATGGGGTTCAAAAGTTTCACTTTAATGTGCATCAAGCAGTTTTGCTTAATGCGAGTAACTACAGGAGTTTGCTGTTTAGCAGTGATGGGTCATGCACAAACTGGGTTTCTCTTGATCCCCTGTTGCGCTGGCAGCCTGTGCTCAGCACCAGTCATCTGCCAACATGTGAGGGATGTTAACAGATTTCCCTGTAATGAGCCCACTGGACTAAAGCACTAGTTAAAGGAGAAGGTCAAAGATTCACATTTGTTTAGCTTCCTCCAACATGTCCATGTCTTCCTCAGATGTGCAAGGAGCTAGCTTTCTCTTGTTTGCTACTATTTCATGCTAAATTAGCCAACCTGTCAAATGGATCAAGATAAAAAGGTCACAGCAGCCAAAGAAATACAAAACAGACAGACCAACATACAGAAAGCTCTATCAGTAACACATATAAGGACAAGTCTCCATATTTCTGTTTTTAACGAAGTGAGGTTGGGCCTTAAGGATATTAGGCTCTGAGAAAGTGAACATTAAGTTAAAAATAAAATAGTCCTCAAAGGCATAACTCAAGTGTTCAGACTACAAGCACATCATGCCCTTAAGTACATCATTATTCTTCACTAGCACATAATGTGACATGGGCTCATATGACCTTTCCAAAGTTGTAAAATTTGTGTTGAACTAAAAGATAGTTTTCAGCCAGGATGCAAAATGTAAAAAACAAAATGGTAAAAATTTGAATGTCAGGCTAAATTCTAAGTCTTCGTCTAACTTGTTTCTATTCTAATATTCAGTCATTAATATCCTAACTCAAATAACCTTTCTCAAAAACCCTCCCCCTGATCACTGAATGTACAAAAAAAAAAAAAAAATCATTCTGAAAGGTCAATGTAGAATTCCTTTCACCTAATACATCTCTTGTTTGTTCCCATATTATATCTTTTCCCATAAGAGTCAGAGTCTCAGCAGACGCAAAATCATACTCAAGTGTCTTAATGCATGACACAGAAAGGAAAACATAGAGTTTTACCAAGGTGTCTTGAGAGCTAGGGAAACTGAGAAGAGGTTGTCCTACAGGAGCAGTAATTGTGGAGGAAACAACCTTGGCCAGGAAAACACAATCCAGAGTCAGAATGAGGAGGAAAGAAAAGCCATGACCTCTCTCCTCTCACCGTTCAGTCTCCTGCTGGTGCCTCACATTGGCCAAACTCAATTAGAAGCCAAAAAGCAAGGTGGTACAGAGCCTAGGGTCAGCCTCCAGGAGCAAGGGCCTAGTAGATTAGGGCAGGGAGTAGATAGTGTTGGGGGCGAGAGTTGGCATAGCTTCCTTGTGGGATCCTCGAGAACCAACTATGTTTTCTTGTCTTTGTATGCTCGGTATGTAGAACATGTGGCTATGTCTGGTACACAGTATTTGCTCAATAACAATTTATTGAACAAATTAACTGTTGAGTTGAAAGAATAAAGATTCTGGCTTCCGTGCCAATTTAGTTCTTCCACTGCACCATTGTGACCTACAATAATTTGTTTTTCCTCTGGGTGTATCTGTTAGAAAATGGGAATCAACCATGAGATCTTGAGCCCTTGGCTTATGCTATCCTCTAAATTAACTCTGAGTTGATCTGCTTTCTCTTTAAGAGAACCTCCCTATTTTTAGTATTAAAGTACTCAATAGTTCTTACATGCTAGGTCAGGCTACTTTCATGTACTTCCCAGGGTTCTACGGATAGAGAAAACTGTCTGCTAGTCAACATCTGAATCAGTCATCAGCTTTCTCACTCCAAAATAGAGATCTCTACTGTGTAGTTACTCTATAACTCCTTGATATGCATAGTGCCACAAAACTCTTTTACATCCCCTCCTTCTTTCCACATTAGTGTCATGATTCTTGTCATTGAATCAATTATCTTTTGGAAACTGAGCTACAGAGTGGTTCAATATTTTGAATTGTGAGACATTGGAAGGTTGTGAAATCAAGTAAGTTGACTATGACCTGCACTTGTAATGCCATAAGGTAGGGTAGGGTAAAGTAGGGTGGAATGGGATGGAATAGAATGGATAGGAATGGAATGAAATGAAATGGAATAGAACAGAACAGAATAGAACAGAACAGAAAAATATGAAATGTATTGCACAAAGCAAGGTGCCTGTCTGTAGTCATAATGAACAATATGTCTATATTTGTGTGTGTATTTGTATATTATGTTGTGATATAAAATGCATTGCTTAATATATGTTAAGGTAAAAAAAAATGTTTGAAAGTCACTTGACTAGGTGGATGCTCTTTTTAAAAGCACTCATATCACAAAAAGGCCATTCCTGGTTCATTCTCTGGACTTGGAATTTTCAATACTATAACCAGTTTTTATCTTTTTTTTCTCATTTTACATAGCCACGTTTAGTTTATACACAATTCATGATTTATAAGCTTGAAGAGGAGCTCTTCCTTCCAATTAACCTAAATCTTCCTTCTGCAAATGAAGTCTTTTCTTATTGAGCCATTATCAGTATACATGGATTTTCCATATAACTTCCCCTTAATGTATATTGAAGGCAATTAAGTCTTCAGCTATATTGTCTCGGTCTCTGGAAACGTTATGCACAAGTCCAATTTCCTACCTCAGTTCTCTGTTCTACTCTCTTTTCTCTCAAGTACATTGCTGGAAAACAAGATGGAAAAGAGTAAAGGTGATCCCTCATAGATTAGAGAAGAGGACTTTGTCATAAAGAAGAGGTTAAGCTTCCTGCCTACAATACATATATCTTTCTACTTAAGTGCTTTAATCACAAGATCACTGGCTGTAGTTATTGATATTATGCAGATTTATATGTAGAAATACATATACTATTACATATAAATGCATTATAAGTCACATTTAGTTTTCAAGGTAAAAGGCAAGTTACCCAGTTTCCTCAACTGGAAAAGTGAGTAGCATAATACCGCACATTAAATTAATTAACATAAATTTCTTAGTACCGTATTTAGCCTATATTAGGTGTTAATAAACAGTATTAATCATTGATAAAATTCATAGTACATTTGGATTTGAGCTAATTTCTGGAATTATTACTGGAGTCTGACTAGTTTTAAGTCATTATCTACTTAATAAATCATATGCATAAGTTTGATAATCATCTTATAAAAGTATCTCTTTAAGGGCAGCAAAGGGACAGATTTAAGAAAAATGACTTCAAAGGCAGAACCAAAGAAGCTAATGTCTGGAGTCAAGAAACCTCAAACCAGGAGAGTGGACCCACCCATGCACACCTGAAGGTGAATTTGCCCTCGAGTTTGTGGAAGGCGGGCAATCCTCCCCATTGTTCAGGAAGAGTGTTACCACTGCAGGACTCTCAGATGCCTGGGGGATTGAGGGGAGTGTGGCTGCCCCGTTATTCAGGAAGAATGCTGCTGCTCCAGGCTTCAGAGTGGGTGGAACATACTACCCTGGAATTTGGACGCACCTGGCCACCAGCCCACTTTTCTAATGAAGTTGACAGTGTGCCGTAGAGATGGCAGAGAGCCCAGATGCCACCCCAGTGTCTGAATAGGGTGAGAACATAGTGGTCTCCCCAAAGCTTTGAGATGTTGGAACCCTCACCGCAGTTCTTGGAGAGAGCAGGTCTGTTGTGTAAGCCTTGGAGAGTGTGGTTCTTCAGTGCTCTCAAGCCCCAAGGATAAAACACCTTCCTCTAGATGACTCAGACATTGAAATCTAATGGTGTTTGCCCTGCAGGTTTTTGGAACTGTTTGGGTCTCATGACCCCCGTTTTCCTTCTGTTTTCTCCCTATGGCAATGGGAACATTTATCCTATGGCTGTCCATCCTTTGTATATTAGAAGTTTTATGTATCACAGGTCCACAGCCAGAGGGGAATTTTGCCCAAGGAAAATCCATGCCTGTAACTGGTTTTGATGAAACATTGTACTTTATAGCTACAGAGATGATTTCAGGCTTTTTTGATATTGTGTCCTCTGGACTCACCTTGTGTTAGTGAGCAGGTCTTACATGCTAAATTGAATGTAACATGCCAGTGTTCCAAAGCCTTTGGATACCTTCTTCTACAGTGTGACAAGGCAGTTCTGGAATTCCAACTTCATTAAATGTAAGCCACAAAAAAAAAAAAAAAAAAAAAAAAAAAAAAAAAAAAAAGCATCTCTTTAATCATAACTGTCCTTATCCTTAAAGCCCAGGTTTCTAACCTAGAGTCCATGAGTGTGGAGGCTATTAGAATGTGCCTCTTAGAGCTCCAACTGTAGGGAACATTATTGACTCATAGTCCTAGCTACTGCCCTCTGAAATCCATCACCATGTTCTCATGGAGACCACAGGCCCCACAGGTTGCCCCCATCCAAGGGCTGAGCATGGCACAGATACTAAGGCACACTTGTCACTGGGAGATGGGGGATTCCTCTGACAGATGACTTTGGCTTCAGGACCTCCTAACAGCCAAGTTGAACCCTCTTAGAGCTGTACTGCACTCTAACCTTCTCTTCTTTCTTCTCTCATTCACCTGGAACAGACCTGCATTGTGCTTTTGGCCCCTATGGTTCCTAAGCCCTGTTACATCCTGCTAACCTATAGCCATTTGATTCTTCTCTTATATCTCTGAACTTCACTTTTCTTCTGAGTTAATTGCTTTACATCACACTTAAACCACTGTCTTTTGTATTTACACTCTCAACATTCTGAATCTATCAAAGCTGACATGTAGAAAACATTTGCTTTCATTAAGAAAAACTAAAAAATTATTATAAAAGTTAATTTATTCTTTGGAGACCCTTGAAAGTGATTCTTTAGTTACATTGGAAAAATCATTAAGATTTCTAGGCAATTAAAATTCTCTTTTATAAATTAAATCATGCATGAAAACCTCTGAAACTTTAAGTTGTAGAATTTTAAGTATACATTTTACATTTTTAATGCTACTAGAGTCCCAAAGGGTTGGAACTACAGAACAAGGACTCAATCATTATGAACCTTTTATTTCATATATAATGCCATTACAGTTATCAGTAAGAAGATAGGGTTGGCTTCAAAACTATTCCATTTCTTTTTTCATTTCTTACATTTGCAGTGATGTGTGATAATTTATAATTTAATGGTCTTTTATCTTTCTTTTTGAATCAAAAAGGTAGTTTATTCATCTGTTCCCATCCACTCTACTTAAGCACAGCTTAGGTTCTTGTGATTGCTTGTAAGCCAAATCAGCATCTAGATCGTTAAGATTCTATGATCAGTCTTGAGACTCTACATTGATCTCTTTTGTCTACAAACAGACCTTGGTCATCTTGTCTCTCTAATTGCTGAGAGACCTTTACTACATCTTGGCTTTATACTTTCCATCAAGCCTGGTTTGGGGTTCCCCATTTCCCAAAATTAATCACGCAGCTGCCACCTGGGTTAATCTGACACACACATTTCCTTCTTTAAAAAAAGTTCATTCTTATTTGCAAGGGAGGTCAGCTTTTAGAGGAGAGGCATGGTTTACAACTATTCTTCTCGCTTGGAGATGATGGCCTTGTCTCCGGGGAAGTGGTAAAAACAAAAACAAACAAATAAAAAAAAAAAAAAACTATTTCAATTCTTTAGGTCAAGTGAATATTTATATATAGCCTTCTGGAAATAGTCTTCCAAAACCAGTCACCACCAACCCTTGCCTCTAAAATATAAAATTTGTAGAGAAGAAAGATAATAGAAATAATTTTGCAGTTCAAGAAAGTCGCCTAAGCAACAAGAACTAAACTCCTGTCTTGGTCTTATTTTTAAACTTGAATCCACCTTTTATTGCATACATAATCTTGGAAAATTTCTCTTTTTTTCTTTCATCGGCCTTCCACCTTGGGATTTGGAGTTGGGGAACCACTCTTTTAAATCCTTGGCTATTAGTTTAATATTTCTAAATACAACAAAGCAGTGAGTTATCACCAGTGATTGGCCAAAGGATGAGACTAATAGTAGGGAAAAAAGTAATTGCTTATCAAGACAAAGGTGAACTCAATGCAATAACAAACATGCAAATCCAGTTCTTAACCTTTGCTCAAGGAAATGCACTCCCAGCAATAACCACCAAACAGCCATATCCCAGGAAGGCTGGTGACATGGGTTTATTTTTGTATTAGCATGTAACACAGATGTTAAGGAAAGTTTAATTTATTTTAATTTTTAGGTCTTTATAAGAAGTAAATGGAAGACAAATGTATGATGCCTGTTTTAGTTACCTAGGCTGTTCAAGCAAATACTTTGCAATGGGTTAGTTTAAATGATGGGAATTTATTAATTTACAGTTTTGAGGCTGAAAGAAAGTCCAAATAAAGGCATCATTAAGACAATCCTTCCTTCCTAAAGACTGGCATTCTGGGTCTGGCTGCCAATGAATGATCTTGTCTCCTCTGTCACATGGCAAGGCATATGGCAGCATCTCCTAGTCTCTCCCTTCTCTTCCAAGTTTGGCTAATGTCTGCCCTCTTGCTCCCTGTGGCTTTCTCTGTTTGTCTGAATTTCACCCCACTTAAAAAGGACTCCAGGAATAGGATTAAGACCTATCCTGATTGAGGTGGGCCACATGTTACCTGAAGTAAGCTCATCAAAATGTCCTACTTAGAATGGGTTCACACCCACAGGAATGGATTATATTTAAGAACATGTTTTTCTGGGGTACACAGATACCATTTCACTCAATGCAGTTACTCAAATATTATAGTCTCTTTCCTCTCTTTCTTCTTCCACCTATCTTTCCCAAAGTTACTTCAAGATTATAAGCCTCATGAGGACAAGGATCCTATCTAGTTTAGTTAGCAAATGTTTCCCCAGAGATTATGTGCATAAACGTATTATTTAAGGAGAGAATTTGGATCAACACATCTTTATGCTTGCTGCTTGCTGACCCTGCATTACTATGGATGATATGAGGGCCATGAAGACTTAGACAGCATTCCTGAAAAGAATTTCCAAGATGGTGGCTAAAATAGAGATGCACAAGTCTAACAGCTATGCAGGACAGTATAACTACTGTAATTGAACAGAAATGTGGTTTTTAAAAAGCCTGTGAGATTTTGCAATTGAAATGAGAAGATATGGAATCCAGAAATTCCATTGACATTAAAATATCTGACTTGAACTTGAGGGCTAGATTATAAACCATTAACTGTTTTTGCTAGTTTCATCCCTCATCTTTGTTGAGGGATCAACAAAAGGTGAGGCCATTCTGATTCTAGTGTTTCCTTATCTGAGGGTAAAAGGGTGTTTTTAGCATCCATTCAAGGGATATTAGGGCAAAAAACTAAATTGAGATCGGACAAGATGGCATCATAGAGAGGAGTTGAATTTAATTAGTCCTCTGGAACAACTAATAAACAACCAGGAACAGCTAGCAAATAATTTGGAATAATTGCTGGGGGACAACTGTGACTGTCCACACATCATACACCAATCTGGATTGGTAGGAATGCCTGATATTGCAGCATAAAATCTGTAAGCAAAAACTGTGGAACCATGATGGAAGCCCCCTCCCCCCGCAGCAGACTGAGTTGAAGAACCTCTCTGTGATAGAAAGCAGCACTCTCACGGGAGCTCAGCTGAGCTCCAGCTGGGGTTTTAATTAACAAATGTGGACTGCTGAATATACAACCTACAAACCCCCAACAAACAGACAGAAGCTTTTAGTGACAACTGACCTTAAAGAACCAGAAGATGCAGCTGTCCTGGGAGGGGGAGCCCAGAAGACCAGGTGTTACCTCTGGCAGACAGGTGAAACTGGGGGGTCAAGTACTGGCTCTAAAAGGGGGCTTTTTGTCCCTTTTGCTGTCTCTCAACCTGAGGGGCACAGTGAAGACAGCCTCAGCCATTTTCAGTTTGCAGTGCTCTGACCCAGACAGGGGAAGAGACAATAGTCAGAGAGACAATTCAAATGAAGATGATAACTCCCTAGGGAGTATATCTTCCCTAAGAGTAAGGAGGTAGGGCCCAGCTTTCCCTTCAGAACCAGACCCCAGAGCCTGGGGGAAAACAGCCAAAACAGAAACTAAGGAGGCCACACCTTCTTACACAGTCAGGAGAGATAGGCTGACAGGCACCACCTGCTGGCAGGTTAGGAAAATCACAGTGACTAGAGACCTCAGAGGAAAGTCTGTTATTCTTCTAACATACACCCTGAATATAATCCCCTTCTAAGAACTGAACTCATTCTGGTCTGAGAAAATCTGATTGAGGTAACCAAGGAAATCAGATGCCTAGACAACAGAAATCTACAATCTACACTAGGAAAAACAAAGATATGGCCCAGTCAAAGGAATAAACTTACACCTCAATCAAGATACAGTTGAGATATTGTTTCATTCACTTTAATGAAACAAACTGTTAAAGATTTCCAAAAAAAATATGCTAAATCAAATCAAAAACCAAAATAATGAGTTCAGGGTAGATATAACAACAAGAGATGAAGGCTATAAAGAAAACACTGGGTGAAGATAACTTAGAAATCGAAAGTTTGAAAAAACAACTGGCAGAATCTATGGAAATGAAAGGCACAACACAAGATATGAAAAATGCAATGAAGACATACAACAGCAGACCTCAAGAGGCAGAAGAAAATACTCAGGAACTGAAGAACAAGACACCTGAAATCCTACACACAAAAGAACAGATAGGGAAAAGAATGGAAAAATATAAGCAATCTCTCAGTGAATTGAATGACAACATGAAACACATAATGTACATGTCATGGGTGTTCCAGAAAGAGAAGAGGAGGGAAAAAGGGCAGAAGGAATAATAGAGGAAATAATCAATGAAAATTTCCCATCTCTTATGAAAGACATAAAATTACAGATCCAAGAAGCACAGCATATCCCAAACAGAATAGATAGGAATAGATCTACACCAAGACACTTAATAATCAGATTATCAAAAATCAAAGACAAAGAGAGAATCCTGAAAGCAGCAAGAGAAAACGATCCATCACATACAAAGGAATCTTGATAAGAATATGTGCAGATTTCTCAGTAGAAACCATGGACAAAAGAAGGAAGTGGTGTGATATATTTAAGATACTTAAAGAGAAAAACCACCAACCAAAAATCCTATATCCAGCAAAACTATCCTTCAAATATGAGGGAGAGCTTAAAATTTTCTCTGACAAAGAGGCAACAAAAGAGTTTGTGAACAAGATACCTACTCTACAGGAGATACTAAAGGGAGCACTGCAGACAGATAGGAAATGACAGGAGTGAGAGGTTCAGAACACAATTTTGGATGATGCTAGCACAACAATGTAAGTACACTGAACAAAGATGACTGTGGGTATGGTTGAAAGAGGAAGGTTAGGAGCATGTGGGACACCAGAAGGAAAGAGGAAAGATAAATACTGGGACTGTATAACTCAGTGAAACCTGGAGTGTTCAACAATTGTGATAAAATGTACAAATATGTTTTTATATGAAGGAGAACAAATGAGTGTCAACCTTGCAAGGTGTTAAAAATAGGGTGGTATGAGAAAAATACAATCAATTCAAACCAGAGACTATACTTAACAGAAACTTTGTATTACGCTTCCTTTAATGTAACAAAGGCAATACGCCACAGCTAAATGCCTATAAGAGGGGGACATAAGGGTGGGCTATGAGACTCTTGGCATTGGTGATGTTGTCTGACTCTTTTATTCTACTTTAATTCTATCTTTCCTTTTGTTGCTTTTTAGCTGTCATGTATTTTTTCTTTCTTTCTTTTGTCTCTCTACCTTCTTTGACTCTTCCTCCTCCTTTGTGGAAGAAACAGAAATGTCCTTATACAGATAGTGGTGATGGTATTGAATACATAAATATGTAACTATACAGGGAACCATCTATTGTTTTCTTAGGGTGGAAAGTATGGTGGGTGAACAAAACCATCTTAAAAAAAAAGTTTGATGAAGAAACCTTGAGGGCACTACATTGAGTGAAATAAGTCAAACACATAAGGACAAATATTGCATGGTCTCAATGATATGAATTAATTATAATATATAAACACATATACATGAAATATAAGTTAAAAGGTTATAGAGTGAGGCTAAAGAATGGGGAGTGGTTGCTTATTATGAGCAGAAATATTCAACGAGGTTGAACTTAAGTGTTTGGAAATGGACAGAGGTGAAGGTGGCACGTTATTGTGAGAATAACTAACAGTGTTGAATGGTGTGTGAATGTGGTGGAAAGGGGAAGCTTAGAGCCAACTATGTCACCAGAAGGAAAGATGGAGGTTAAAAGATGGGAATTATAAAACAGTAAATCTTGTGGGGGACAATGCCTGTGATTAACTGTACAAATATTAGAAATCTCTTTCATGAACTAGAACAAATGTTATGACACCATAACTAGAAGTTAATACATGGGCATATAGAGAAAAAATACACCTACAGTTAGTAGTACTACAGTTAATAGTATTTTAACATTCTTTCATCAACAGTAACAAATATACTATACCAATACTATGAGTCAATAATGCAGAGAGGGTGGTTAGGGGTATGGGAGGAATTGAATTTTCTTTTTCTGTCTTTATTTCTTTTCTGGAGTAATAAAAATGTTCTAAAAATTGAAAAGAAAATCAGTTGTGGTGATGGATGCACAGCTGTACGATGGCACCATGGGCAATTGATTTTGCACTTTGGGTCTTTGAATAATTGTATGGTATGTGAACAATCTCAATAAAATTAAATTTAAAAGAAAACTGTATTGAAAGAAGTTACAGAAGAGAGCAAGACAGAAGCTAAAAATGAATACAGAGAAAATGAATAGCCAGATGTGAAACTCTGGGTTCAAGCAGTGCTGCGTCTTGGCCTAAGTAAACCAGAACAGGGATCTTCAGGTTTTGGATGAATGAGGTCTTTATTACCCAGATGAGAAGGGATATTGGCTTAGTTATGTGAAATAACACATAACTAAATCAAAAATGCTAAAGATAATTGGAATTAATATTTCACAACAAATTACAGCTTTGGCAAACAAACTTGAGAGAGAGAAGTTTGTGACTTATACCTGTCTCTCTCCTTTAACTGGCAAATATTGGTCTTTCAATAAATGTACATTGAGTGAATGAACATCTGTTGATAAAAAGATTAAAGAGACACTTCATGTGGGATTATAATTTTCCCAGAGTAAGTTTAGGGGTGATAGCATGGAATCATAGGAGGGCATGGATTTTAAGACAATATGTATCTGGGTTTAAAACTTGATTCCATTTTTTTATTGCATGTGTAATCTTGGAAAATTCCCTTCAAGCCTTGGAGACTGCTTCCTCATCTGTAATACATGGATCACAAAGTAATTAACTCACAGGATTGTTGCAATGATTGAATAAAATAATACATACAAAGCCTTTGTAAGTGTCATACATATTGATTAACCAAAATTGGATATTATTACATGCTTTGCTATAATTTTTTATTTATTTTTGCTACCTCAAAACCTATAACTAGAAAATTAACAAACAAAAATACACAAAACCTTGAAGGAACAAGAAGGTGGTAAAATGCTCTGGAAATAACCTTGTGCTGGTTTGAATGTATCATGTCCCCCACAACGCCATTTTCTTTGTGTGGGCAGACTTATCAATGTTGATTAGATTGTAATTCTTTGAGTGTTTCTGTGGAGATCTGTCCCACCCAACTGTGGGTGATGACTCTGATTGGATAATTTCCATGGAGGTGTTACCCCATCCATTCAGGGTGGGTCTAAATTAAATCACTGGAGCCATATAAATGAGCTGACAAACAGAGGAGCTCAGTGCAGCTGAGAATGACATTTTGAAGAGGAGCTACAGCCAAGAGGGACACTTTGAAGATTGCGTAGAAGCTGAGAGAGTAGCTGCAGATAACAGACAGTTTGAAGACAGCCATTGAAAGCACACTCTTGTTCCAGAAAAGATAAGACAGGCCAAACACCCCAAGAAAACTGAGAGTGACATTTTTGAGGAACTGCATCCTAGAGAGGAACGTCCTGGGAGAAAGCCATTTTGAACTCAGAACTTTGGAGCTGACACCAGCCACATGCCTTCCCAGCTAACAGAGGTTTTCCAGATGCTATTGGCCATCCTCTAGTGAAGGTACCTGTTGATGACTTACCTTGGACACTTTATGGCCTTAAGACTGTAACTTTGCAACCAAATAAACCCCCTTTATAAAAGCCAATCCATTTCTGGTGTTTAGCATCCTGGCAGCATTAGCAAACCAGAACAAACCTAGAATGAGATAAATAGAAATACTTGTTCATATGATAGTAGAGAATACGGGGCAGGATTTGAATGTAATGTGCTTCCTGTGCAATTTGATGCAATTCACATTACATTATGTAGACACCAACTGAAGCAACTTAATTAAATCATCCCAAATAGAGGGACTGTGAGTTGACTTCCCTGTCATCTAAACTGGTCTTCAGGGGCCCTTCTAACTAAATCAACTAAGTCAAAAGTCAAAAAGCGATTTCTTTTTTCCTTGAGATTCCCAATGATAGAGTCAACACCGTAGACAGCAATAGATCGATTGTGGCCTTTGGAAAGTCACATGGCTTGATGCTTTGAACCCCCAGCTGTTTCTCAAGGTCAAGCATGCTTTGCTTGAATGACATTTATTCTCGAGAACATGCTGTCAGTCACGAAATTTTCTTGAGGACCTACATAAAGCACTTCTCTCGTGGACATTTTCATTTGGGGAACTTTACGGTTGCCTGAAGAGTCTGTCAGTAAAAGTCATCCAAAAATGTGCTTAATTTGCCTTATTACTGAAAAAAAAATATGCTTCCAATGCTGCAGCAAAATTACTGTTGGGTAAATATGCTTTTAGGAACTTTTCAGTATACCTTACTGAAAAACTGAAATAATTTTTTTTTGAAGGTGTTGGTAAGGAGATGTGGAGTGGAAATTTTAATTAAGGGTCACATATTTTAAAACAGCGAAGTTTTTCTTTGGAATCTCTCTCCTCCAAGAAGTCTCCCTGACTAATACTACATTTCGATGATCGCATGTTCCATTGAGTTTCTATGAACATTACTTATATATGTTTATCTGTATAATTTTGGTAATATTCTTGTGTTGCTTTTAAATGCACTTTGTTTCACTTTTACTTCTATATAATAAAATTTCAAGTCCATTGAGCAGAGACAGATTGGTTCTTCAGAGTTCACACAAGAAATATTTATTAAGCTGAGGACACGAAATACCTATAATACTCTAGAAGTTAGCATGATATAGTAGTGGAAAGCGTTTACCTTAAAGGTCAGTGACCTTGTATTTAAACTTAACCTCTGCAGTTCCAACCTAAGAGGTAGAACCATTTAACTTCAGCCCCCTGAGCTGAAGTTTTATCATATGCAAAACAGTACTGATGGATTCTTATTGACAGAGTCACTTTGAGAGTTAAATAAAAGAATATCCATTAACTATACAGTCATTTTCTAATATATAACATGTACTTAATAATTGTGAGGCCCTCCCCAAGCCCTAGCTGTCGAGTGCTGGAGAACTACATGATAAATTGTGTCAGACTCCCAGGAGCAGGGATAACAATTGTATTTATAACTCAAATCTGTGCTCCCATATCCATCATTCTAAAGGCATCCCTGCATTATACAGTGTCCTTGATTACCCCAAGCAGCAATAATTGAGACCTGATATTTCCTGTGCTGTATTATATCTCATTTGGGATATTTCCTCAAGAAGAATAAGTAATCTTGGCACTAGCAAGTCTAAATATATTTATAGATTTGTCTTCAGCTTGTCTTATGCATTCCCTTAGATATAAAGCACTCTATATTTATAAATGAGCACTGTTAATTCACATACCTCTGGGTGGTTTTGATTTGCTTACATATAAAAAGGAATACTCTATTAAATGCTCGAGTTTATCCTTTTAATAATTAAGAATAGTTCTATTGAATTCCACCAAGGCCATTCTTTCAACTTAAAGATTGCAACCTCTCTTCATAGAAAAGTTTTTAATTACTTCCTTAACCCCTCTCAAATCTACTATGATTAATAACTGATTGTAATTTGCCTCCTTCTGGGCTATTCTTGGCCTGTCATCCAAACTCTGTATGCTCTCTTTCCTGTCTTAACTGCCTTCTCAAAATGGGAAATTTGTTAACACCTTACTCTTAATTTGTTTCTCAAAGTCTTTCTACCTAGAGAAAGGAAAATTCATTTAACATCCTGATGTTTCAGGTGGAGTAGGCTATTTTGCACAATATTTTGCAAATTTCTTTCATTATATGCATAGTAGTAGTCAATAAATATTGTTGACTATAATAAGTTGTATCCATTAGTTTAAAGATCTAAATTAATTTGAAAGGGTGAGATCTGTTCCCTTATTATAAATCTGTGTGAATACAGTTCTTAATATCCTCTAGGCCAGGTCTGAATTTGAACTAAATAAAGAGAAAACGGGAATATAAAGAGGAAGTATACAGGCTCTATCTGTGATTCCATATGTAGAAAAGACTACAGAAAAGTTATGGATGGCAAATGTCTCCCTTCCATTTTCACTCCTGGTTTTACTCTTTTCTAAAGTTGTAAATGCCTTGTTCAATTGCTTCAGTAATTTTCTCAAATCTAACTATTGTCATTGTCTCTGGCACTTAATTCTGTGGGGAAATTACTTAGATCTTTTGATCTTTTCTTAAGATGGGCGAAGCCACATTTTCTTCTGTTTCGAGATGTCAAAGTAATAATGAATTTTTAGGTCCCCATGAAGTTCTTGTTCTTTGGAGGGACAGTAAATAATGACTAAAATGGTTAGCAAAACAGTTCAGACACGGACAGTCAACAAGTAGTGCAACAGATGGTTTGGGAAAATACAGATTCCAGAGTTAGACGCCAAAGAAAGAATCCCTAATTCACTACTTTCGAGTTCATAACCATGAAGGAGCTACTTAAAATTTCTGAGCCTGTTTGTAATCTGTAACGTTTGGGTAATAACAACATCTACCTCATAGGATTATTTGGATATTAAAAGAAATAACCATGTTGTATGATTAATATTGCAATTTGAAACATAATCAGGGCCAGTAAATATTAGCCAATTATTGTAACAGAAAGAGTCCTTGATTTAACTTTGGGTTATACAGGAACTAGATTGCTTAAGGAACAGAAACCGTGGTAAAACCCCCGAGAAATGGATACATGAAAACCAAAGGTCAGAAATGTTTTTCAGTCATGTCACATTATTAAAAAAAAAAAAAAAAATCCTCTTCATTTCCAAGAAAAACACTTAGATCCCTCAAGATTGAAAAAAAAAAAAAAAGAAGAAGAAGAAGTGAGAGAGAAAACACAACTCTCTATGACAGATCACTGCAGAGATATCCTCTCACGCAATTGTTGGAAGGAATGAGAAGAAATGAGAACTCACTAAGGTGAACTCCTGCTATGAGACCATTGAAAATTCATCTCTCAGAAAATGAAACAAAAAAAAATTGCACCAGGTCTTTTTAATAAATGAATAATTCATGGATGATCAGCAGGAACATCCATCCAGGCAGCTGATTAAATGCAAAGTATTTTGATAAGCAGAACATCACCAGGGCAGACCTCATAGGGGAAGAAAAGCATCCTCGGCAATCACTGCCAGTCCATATATTGATGGATATGGCCCAGGCTTTTCCCAGCAGCCTATTTCCTCATTCCCCCTTATCACTGTCAGAAAAAGTTACCTCCTCTGTGAGTTTCTTTCTCTTGTCAAAATGATAGAGGTTAAATGTGGATAAGGAAGGCAATTAAAATAGATCTGTCACAAGTATGCTATCCCAGTGTGCCATCCTGATTTTCTTCTCCAGTATGAACTGCTACCAAAAGATGGTAATTGAAAGTTGTCAGTGTTGACAGCTGATGACTAATATGGAGATTTTCATTACATATCCCTATGGAATGTAAAAGAGATGAATGCATACTAAACTTCAGATGGTGGCAAACACAGGACAGGGAAATACAGACACTACTCAACTCAGCAGTGCAATGACTATTTGGGAGAACCCAAAGACACTCTGAAACTAATTTGTATGGAAATGGAGATGGCATTAGTTTTCTTCATCCTCATTCTATGTAGCATCATTGTTTTCAATATTACCATGACCTGTGCTGTCCAATTACGTGAATATCGACTGGAATCCTCACCCACTATCTTTGGCAGAGTGAGGTTTGAAAAAGCTGCTTGAATTCTAAGGCTTCTTCAAGTTTTAAAATGTTGTTTTTTAATGCAGAAACCCAGGAGTCACTTCTATTGGTCATTTGCATTATTTTGTAAGTTGTATGTGTTTTTGCTAATTATCAGTGTAGTTCTAATTCTGCCAAAAGATGAAATTAGAACGCTATAATCAAATATGCCATGAAATCACCTTAAGTTAAAATTTTGCTGAATATGAGTCTTTGCATTGGTCAAATGGATTTCTGGTGTGTGGGACAGAAGGTAAATGGGGTCTCAAGTTTTGACACACTTTCCAGTTAACTACTGCTACATAACAAAATATTGCAAACTCAGTGGCTGAAAACAACTTGTTTATTATATCACATATTTCTGTGGGTCAGGAATTTGGGCAAGGCTCAGCTGAATAATTCTTCAGTTCCACATGGCATTGATGGGATTCCTTCAATAGTACTCAGCTGGCAGATGAACTGGTCTGGAGGCTCTAAGATGATTTCACTCACATGTCTCGGAAGGTGGGCTTTGCTGGGACTGTTGTTTGGAGTACCCACCTATACATACTTTATGGTAGTGAGACCTCTTACATGGCAATTCAGGGCTCCTAGAAAGTGTTCGAAGCTGCAAGTCTTCCTAGGATCTTGCTGCAGAAGTTTCAGAATGTCACTCCCTCTGAATTGGTCAAGTAAGTAACTAGGTGAGCCCAGATTCAAGGGAGAAGAATTAGACTCCATCTCTCAATGAGTAGGGAGGTAAAGAATTTGCAACCATCTTTAATCTACTGCAAGTAAGAGCACTTCGGTCAAGCCATTATGCATCCATAATCAATAATCAGTGCAAGTAGGAATTTTAAGAGAAGTTGTTTCCTAATTTTGCAAACTCCTGGGGATTGGGCAGTATTCTCCAGGAGAGTTACCTAGGATATCTGCATGTTTTCAGGCCTAGTCATATCTGGTTGGTATAATCTTTGCTGCAGAAATTAGGGAAAAATGAAACAAGGGTGGGGAACCCCACTTCAGGGGACATACTCTGCCACATACCTGAGGGGACATGACATAAATAAATATGTCTCCCAATTTTATGGAGGGAGGCATGATACCATAATTATTGTAAAGAGGTAGGTGTGCAGATTCACGTAATGAGGCATTAGTGTTGAGCTCATATCCCATTTATTTTCTAAACCATGTTTTAAACTTGTATTTGCATTTGAGTTTAGTGAGTGCAATTTGCGCTTACTGACCAAAATGACTTTAAATGTGAAAATGATGAAGCTTAAAAGTGTGTAACTTGGCTGATCAATCTTCAGGGTGCTAACGGCCCCCAATTTAACCAGGAGTGCTTTCCTCCATACCAACTGAGAGCCAGGTCCCACACTAAGACTATTTAGTGTTCTTGGGTTAACTCAATCTCTAATGGAAATGTTGCTACCTCCAAAGAAGTTGAACGGGAGGAGAATGCAAAACAAGGCATATTTCACTCTTTTTGGCTTCAACTGTGACAAAGGACATTTTGGTGTGGAATTAATAAAGCATTTTTTAAATGTTGTGCCTATTTATTTTCTACCAATATGTAATAAAGTAACATGGATATATCTTGGATCCAATTACATAAGAATACTGCACAAGCAACTTCCTTAGGTTTCATTTAAAAAAAAAGGCATTTTCCTAGACTTGATTCAAGAAGTCAGTGCTTTCCTGTCACCAGACAATTGTGCTATTTTACATAATCAGTATTCAGGGGATGGTATTTTGCTAATAGGCAAAATCCTACAATGACAATTTAAATGGTTTGAAAAATGCATGAGATAATTTGGAATCGCAGCTTTGCCAAGTGCTAAACAAGTGCAGCCAGAATTTAGACTCTCCAAGCATCAAGAGTGCTGTTGGGGGAACAACCTGTCCTTTTCAATAAAGGAAACTTTGCTCACATCAAGTCAAGATTCCAAGCCAGCTAATATCGTCATTTCAGACCCTTACCGGGGAAGGTTAGCTGAATTAAGTGTCTTCACTAGATAACTCCATTGCTTACCGTGGGCAGGTATTTTAGTGGCTAAGAGTACAAGCTCAGACTGGAATAAAAAAAGACTGGGAGGGAGGCAGGGCAAGATGGCGGAGTGGTGAGGAGCAGAATTTCGTCTCTCCCCTAGAGCAGCTGGCAATTACCCAAGAACTACATGAAACAGTGTTTTCAGGGTCTCCAGTAACCAGTCACACATTGGACACAAGTTTGGAATTGGAGGAAAAGCTGAGATCGCAGCGAACATTGTAAGTTCCCCGGACCAGGAGTCTGGCGCCCCTCCCCACCCAGACCTCACAGACTGTCTTGCTGCGGGCTCCCTGAAAGGGGAGAAAAAGAAAACCAAAAAACAGCAATCTGCTGAGGGCAAGAAGGGAGGCTCAACCCACCCTCAACTGCAGAATTAATTAACAAATTAATTAACTAACTTTGGGAGCTGGGGTGCTAAAGAAGGGCTGGACTCTGAGAAGTGGGGGCACATAAAAGCGGGCACCCATTCCCAGACTCCAAAAAAGCCATTTTTTTCCCCTACATTTTGTCCCTTCTGGCTTCTCACTGATCCCTTATCTTTTTGCATTTCAATAGCCACTGGCAGGGGTGGAACTGAAGCGGTTGGAGAGTAATTATCAGACAATAGCCCAAAGCATATCTTTAAATGCTCTATTCTGACACTGACAAAACTTCCAGGCTGGGGAAAGACTTTTAAAAGAGACTCTTTTTTTTTCCCCCTTTTTCCTTTTTCTTGATTTCTTTTCTACTTTTTTTTTTTTTTTAATTTGCAAGTAATATATGTGGTTATTTTCTATCGGAAGGCCCAGGTTGGGGGACTAGGCTGGGCTTGGGGGAGACAGAGTACCCACAGTGTCTTTGAATTCCGTATTCACTACTGAAGGCCTCCATCCCCGTCTTTAATTGGCAACTCAGGCTGAGCAAGAAATCTACCTGGAGAGGCCCCAAAGAGGAGAGAGGAGAAGGGAATAGTGCCCCTGAGAGACAACTGGAGTTCTGAGGATTGGGAGAGTGGAGGGAGGTCCAGCTCAACTGGCAGTCCTCCTTCTGGGAATTCAGACCCCAGGGGCTGGAATTCAGATTCTGGCTTCAGTCAGCCACGCCCCTGACAGGATCAGAGTCACCAGGAGAACTAAAGGCTCCATACCTCCTTACACTGGTGGGGGAGCTGCAGGCTGGCCAGTGCCACCTGCTGGACAGGAGAGGAAAAGCACCAATTCTAAAGGCCACATAGGAGGGTCTCATTCTCAGGAAAACTCCATACCCTCCCAATGAGACCTGGGCCTAACTAGACTGGGAAAAGCTGACTAGGGTCGACCATATCTGAGGAGACCCACTCACAAAAAGGTTACATAGAGGCAGAGCAAGAAACAGAAAAAACAAGAGGGGAAAAATTCTGATCAACTAAATAGAACCTAAGTTAGAGGTCTAGAATAAGTTGAACTGAATAACAGAAGCCAGAGAACAAAGCCAACCAACAAGAAAAGCACTAGGTAAAAGACAGAAAACAAGCTCAAAAATAAACTAATCAAGAAAATCAGATGCCTAGACAACTTAAGATAACAAGCCATACCAGGAAACACGAAAACATGGACCAGCCAAAGGAACAAACTAATAGCTCAGCTGAGACACAGGAGTGGAGGCAACTAATGCTAAATAAATTCAGTGAAATGAAGGAAGATATAGCAAAAGAGCTGAAGGATATAAAGAAGACACTGGATGACCATAAAGAAGAATTCATAAACTTAAAAAAACAAATGGCAGAACTCATGGGAATGAAGGCCACAATGGAGGAGATGAAAAACACAATGGAGGGACACAACAGTAGATTTGAACAGGCAGAAGAAAGGATCAGTGAACTGGAAGACAGGTCATTCGAATTCATACACACAAAAGAACAGATAGTGAAAAAAATGGAAAAATCTGAGCAGGGTTTTAGAGAGCTGAGTGGCAACATGAAACGCACAAATATACGTGTTATGGGTATCCCAGAAGGAGAAGAGAGGGGAAAAGGGGCAGAAAGAGTAATAAAAGACATACTCACTGAAAATTTCCCAACTCTTATAAAAGACAGAAAATTAGAGATTCAAGAAGTACAACGTACCCCAAATAGAATAGATCCCAATAGACCTACTCCAAGACACTTACTGGTCAGATTGTCCAATGTCAAAGACAAAGAGAGGATTCTGAAAACAGCAAGAGAAAAGCAATCCATCGCATACAAGGGAAGGTCAATAAGACTATGTACAGATTTCTCTGCAGAAACCATGGAGGCAAGAAGACAGTGGCATGATATATTTAAGATACTGAAAGCTAAAAACTGCCAACCAAGAATTCTATATCCAGCAAAACTTTCCTTCAAAAATGAGGGAGAAATTAAAACATTTTCAGACAAACAGACACTGAGAGAGTTTGTGAATAAGAGACCGGCACTACAAGAAATACTAAAGGGAGTGCTACAGGCTGATAGGAAAAGACAGGAGAGAGAGAGTTGGAGAAGAGTGCAGAAATGAAGATTATCAGGAAAGGTAAAAGGAGAGGAAAAAATAAGATATGACATATAAATTCCAAAAAACAAAATGGTAGTAGAAAGTACTGCCCTTACAGTAATAACACTAAATGTAAATGGATTAAACTCCCCAATAAAAAGACACAGACTGGCAGAATGGATTAAAAAACAGGACACATCTATATGCTGTCTACAAGAAACTCACTTTAGACACAAGGACAAACATAGACTGAAAGTGAAAGGTTGGAAAAAGATATTTCATGCAAACAACAACCAGAAAAAAGCAGGAGTAGCTATATTAAAATCAGACAAGTTAGACTTCAAAAGCGAAACGATTAAAAGAGACAAAGAAGGACACTATATATTAATAAAAGGGTCAATTCATCAAGAAAACATAACAGTCATAAATATTTATGCACCAAACCAGAATGCCCCAAAATTCATGAGGCAAACACTGTGATCACTGAAAGGAGAAATAGATACCTCTACAATAATAGTTGGAGACTTCAATATACCACTCTCATCAATGGATAGAACATCTAGACAGAGGATCACTAAAGAAACAGAGATGTTGAATTGTATGATAAATGAACTAGACTTCACAGACATTTATAGAACACTACATCCAACAACAGCAGGATACACTTTTTTCTCAAGTGCTCATGGAACATTCTCTAGGATAGACCACATGTTGGGTCACAAAGCAAGTCTCAACAAATTTAAAAATATTGATATTATACAAAACACTTTCTCAGACCACAATGGAATGAAGTTGGAAATAAATAAAAGGCAGAAGGTCATAAAATTTACAAACATATGGAGGCTAAACAGCACCCTCTTAGAAAAGCAGTGGGTAAAGGAAGAAATTACAAGAGAAATTAGTAAATACCTCAAGGCAAATGACAATGAAAACACAACTTATCAAAACTTACGGGATGCAGCAAAGGTGGTGCTGAGAGGGAAATTTATTGCCCTAAATGCCTATATTAAAAGAGAAGGGAGAGCAAAATTGAAGAGTTAACTGCTCACCAGGAGGAATTAGAGAAAGAACAGCAAACTAACCCCAAAGCAAGCAGAAGGGAAGAAATAACAAAGATTAGAGCAGAAATAAATGCAATTGAGAACAGGAAAACAATAGAAACAATCAACAAAACCAGAAGTTGGTTCTTTGAGAAAATCAATAAAATCGATGGACCGCTGGCTAGGCTAACAAAAAAAAAAGAGAGAGCAGATGCAAATAAATGCAATCAGAAATGGGAAATTAAATATAACTACCGACCCTGCAGAAATTAAGGAGATAATGAGAAGATACTATGAGCAACTATATGCTAATAAACTAGACAACTTAGATGAAATGGACAACTTCCAAGAAAAGCATAAACAACCAACATTAACTCAAGAAGAAATAGATGTCCTCAACAAACCAATCACAAGTAAAGAGATTGAGTCAGTCATCAAAAAGCTCCCAAAAAGGAAAAGCCCTGGACCAGATGGTTTCACATGTGAATTCTACCAAGCATTCAAGAACGAATTAGTACCAATCCTGCTCAAACTCTTCAAAAAAATTGAAGAAGAGGGAAAGCTACCTAACTCTTTCTATGAAGCCATCATCACCCTAATACCAAAACCAGGCAAAGATACTACAAAAAAAGAAAATTATAGACCAATTTCTTTAATGAATATAGACGCAAAAATCCTCAACAAAATACTCGCAAATCGAATCCAGCAGCCCATTAAAAGAATTATGCACCAAGACCAGGTGGGATTTATTCCAGGTATGCAAGGCTGGTTCAACACAAGAAAATCAATTAATGTAATACACCACATCAATAAATCAAAGCAGAAGAACCACATGATCATCTCAATTGATGCAGAAAAGGCATTTGACAAAATTCAACATCCTTTCCTGATGAAAACACTTCAAAGGATAGGAATAGAAGGGAACTTTTTCAATATGATAAAGGCAATATATGAAAAACCCACAGCTAACATCACACTCAATGGGGAGAGACTGAAAGCTTTTCCTCTAAGATCAGGAACAAGACAGGGATGCCCACTATCACCATTGCTATTCAACATTGTGCTGGAAGTTCTAGCTAGAGCAATAAGGCAAGAAAAAGAAATAAAAGGCATCCAAATTGGAGAGGAAGAAGTAAAACTTTCACTATTTGCAGATGACATGATTCTATATGTAGGAAATCCAGAAAAATCTACAGCAAAGCTACTAGAACTAGTCAATGAATACAGCAACGTAGCAGGCTACAAGAACAACACGCAAAAATCTGTAGTGTTCCTATACACAAGTAATGTGCCACAAGAGGAGGAAATCAAGAAAAAAATCCCATTTACAATAGCAACCAAAAGAATCAAGTATTTAGGAATAAACTTAACCAAGGACACAAAAGACCTTTACATAGAAAACTATAAGAAACTGCTAAAAGAAATTGAACAAGACCTGAAAAAATGGAAGAACATACCATGTTCATGTATTGGAAGACTAAATATAGTTAAGATGGCAATTTTACCTAAACTGATTTACAGATTCAATGCAATACCAATTCAAGTCCCAACAACTTACTTTACAGAAATAGAAAAACCAATAACTAAATTTATTTGGAAGGGTAAGGTGCCCCGAATAGCCAAAAATGTCTTGAGAAAGAGGAATGAAGTGGGAGGTCTCACACTACCTGACTTTGAAGCATATTACAAAGCTACAGTGCTCAAAACAGCATGGTACTGGCATAAGGACAGATATACTGATCAAGGGAATCGAATTGACTGTTCAGAAGTAGACCCTTACATCTATGGACAACTGATCTTTGATAAGGCAGTGAAGCTGAAGCAACTGGGAAAGAGCAGCCTGTTCAATAAATGGTGTTTGGAGAACTGGATATCCATTTCCAAAAGAATGAAAGAGGATGTCCATCTCACACCTTATACCAAAATTAACTCAAAGTGGATCAAAGACCTAAACATTAGCACCAAGACCATAAAACTCTTAGAAGAAAACATAGGGCAATATCTTAAAGATCTTGTGAAAGGAGGTGGTTTCTTAGACCTCACACCCAAGGCACGAGCAACCAAAGAACAAATAGACAAATGGGATCTCCTCAAAATTAAACACTTTTGTACATCAAAGGACTTTGTCAGAAAAGTAAAAAGGCAACCTACACAATGGGAGATGATATTTGGAAACCACATATCAGATAGGGGTTTAATATCCTGAATATATAAAGGAATCCTGCATCTCAATAACAGAAAGACAAACAATCCAATTAAAAAATGGGCAAAAGACATGAACAGACATTTTTCTGAAGAGGAAATACAAATGGCTCAAAAGCATATGAAAAAATGCTCAACTTCACTGGCTGTTAAGGAAATGCAAATCAAAACCACAATGAGATATCATCTCACACCTACCAGAATGGCCATTATCCAAAAAACAGAAAATGGCAAATGTTGCGGAGGATGTGGAGAAAGAGGCACACTTATTATTTGTTGATGGGAATGTAGAATGGTGCAACCACTCTGGAAGACAGTGTGGAGGTTCCTCAAGAAGCTAAATACAGATTTGCCATATGACCCAGCTATTCCACTGCTGGGTATATACTCAGAGGAACTGAAACTTAAGACACAAACAGACATTTGTAAACCAATGTTTATTGCAGCATTATTCACAATTGCCAAGAGATGGAAACAGCCCAAATGTCCATCAAAGGACGAGTGGATAAACAAACTGTGGTATATACACATGATGGAATATTATGCAGCTGTAAGACAGAACAAAGACATGGATCATGCAATAACGTGGATGAACCTTGAGGACATTATGTTGAGTGAAGTTAGCCAGAAACAAAAGGACAGATTCTGTATGGTCTCACTAATATGAACAGACATTAATGAACAAACTTTGGGAGTTAAAAGCTGACAACACAGGCAACCAGGAGAAAGAAAGAGGGCAGAGATCAGCCATTTGATGCTGAAGGACTACAGAATGTTTAGGATTGATTGCATAGATCCAGAAATAGATAGCATAATACTCTGTGATGGTAGCATGGTATTGTAAGTACACTGAACAAAGATGTCTGTGAGTAAAGCTGAAAGAGGTAGGATAGGAGAATGTATGACACCAGAGGTAAAGATAGATGATAAAGACTGGGACTGTATAACATGGCAAAAACTGAAGTGGCCAATGACTGTTACTAAATATACAAATATAAAAATGTTTTTGCATGTGGGAAAGCAAATGAATGTCAACCATGTAGAAATTTGAAAAACGAATGGTATTCAGGAAAAAACATAATCAAAGCAAACTGGAGTTTGTGGTCAACAGTAACATTGTAATATACCTCCATTAAATGTAACAAAGGCAATATGCCAATGCTAAATGTATATGAGAGGGGGATATAAGGGAGTAATATGGGATTCTTGGTAGTGGTGTTTTTTGCTGTCCTTAGTAGTATATTGTATTGTATGACATGTTATTTTTCTTTTTATCATTTTTCCTTATTGATAAAAAAAAAAAAAACAATTTTTCTTGTAGTAGTCAGTATGTTCAAGTGCTGATTGTGGTGATAAATGTACAACTTTATGATGATACCATGAACAACTGATTGTACACTGTGAATAAATGTATGGTATGTGAATATAACTCTATAAAATTGTAGGAAAGTATATATATAGGAGTAAAAGTGTTGGAGAAAACATGGTGAGAGGGATGATGCCTCACCAATATGGACTAACTACAATGTGTAAACTCAGAATTGAATCTTAGAACATAGCCTAACGTGGACACAATAATTGTAATAGTCCCTAGATTGTAAGCTCTTAGAGCAGTTAACTCTATCCCTGAATTGTAAGGCCTATCTCTAAACTTTGAGATGCTGATCCCCTAGCATATAACCTGATTGGTCTCTGGAACAATGCATATCTCTGAGACACCTGAAACTCAGAGCTAGAGCTCGGCAGATATGAATGTCAGTATTAGTGCATACAGCCACTGTCAAAAAGGAAAAAAAAAAGCTGAAAAAGAGCCCAGACTTCAATTAGTGATATGAATGAAGCAGGTCTGGTTAAGACCAGGGCAAGCCAGGCCAAAGGGTAAAGGTTGAAACTGATTGTGTTTTAAAGCTTCAACTTTCATATGAGACCAAGGGAATAGATGTCTATTTGGTACAGGATCTAAATTTTCTAAACGGTACAACTCTACAGTCAATTTGTTCAAACACCACAATTGCATGGAACTTTGAATAGGAAGTGAGATACGGTAGGTTAGTATAGGCTGGAGTGAAATAGTGACACATCCTAGAGGAATTTGGGCAGATAATAAAAAGCATATTTACAGCCTCCCCCTCCCCAGCCCCGAGGATCTGGGGGAAGGTGTGGATGTGTTGGACATCCTCACCTGGACTGGTGTTGATGTTGTCACAAACATTGGGACTAGCGGTTTGATGTGCTGAGCCCTTGAGCATGGGACTTGCCCTTATGAAGCTCATTACCACAAAGGAGAGTCTAAAGTTGTATGTAATGGTGCCTAAGAGTCTCCCCCTGAGTACCTCTTTGTTGCTCAGATGTGGCCCTCTCTCTCTCTAACTGAGCCATCTCAACAGGTAAACTCGCTGCCCTCCCCACTACGTGGTACCCGACTCCCAGGGGTGTAAATCTCCCTGGCTATGCAGAGTATGACTCCCGGGGATGAATGTGGACCCGGCATCATGGGACTGAGAGTATCTCTTTGACCAAAAGGGGGATGCAAAATTAGATGAAATAGTTTCAGTGGCTGAGAGATTCCAAACGGAGTCGAGAGGTCACTCTAGTGGACATTCTTATGCACTATATAGATAACACCTCTTAGGCTTTAATGTATTGGAATAGCTAGAACTAAATACCTGAAACTACCAAACTCCAACCCAGCAGTCTGGACTCCTGAAGACAGTTATATAATAATGTAGATTACAAGGGGTGACAGTGTGATTGTGAAGACCTTGTGGATCACACCCCCTTTATCTAGTGTATGGATGAGTGGAGGAATGGGGGTAAAAACTAAAGGGCAAATGGGGTGGGATGGGGGGATGATTTGGGTGTTCTTTTTTCACTTTAATTTTTTATTCTTGTTCTGGTTCTTTCTGATGTAAGGAAAATGTTCAGAGATAGATTGTGGTGATGAATGCATAACTATGTTATCATACTGTGGACAGTGGATTGTATATCATGGATGATTGTATGGTGTGTGAATGTATTTCAATAAAACTTAATTAAAAAAAAAAAAAGAAAAAAAGACTGGGTTTTAGTCCCAGCTCTGCCAGTAACTGGCTCTGTAAGTTTGAGTAAGATACTTGATCTCTCTTCAATTGATTCTCCATCTATTTAAAAGATAAAAATAAAAATAGGACTTACCTCCTAGAGCTGTAAGGATTAATTGAAATAGCCATGTAAAACAGCTCAAGTCTGATACAAAGTAAGTACTCAATAAAAGTTAGCATCTGCTGTCTAGATGGAGAATTAACAATACTTTGGAAAAGATTGGTCCCACGTTTGACAGGCTTAGGGCAGGGGTGGGAGTGGTCAATTAACCTTCAAAAATGTGACAAAATTCTGCATTTTTTTGGGAAAAAGGCATCATGGCTTTCATAAAAGTCTCAAGTAGAACTATAACAACAACAACAACATTTAATAATCATTACCTTAATATTTTCCAGAAGAGACAAAAATAAGTTTTATGGGACATCAACAAATTTTTAATGTTCTCCTAAGTACCAGGCACTATGCTATGCCCTGAGAATAAAACAGTGAGTCTAAGAGATGTAGTGCCTTCCCTTAGAGAGGTGGGTATGAAGATAGGGAGAAGAGCCATCAGTGTCTAATCCATAAATATATTTAAAATGTGACAAAGTTTATACTGAGAAAGAGCCGGGTGCCGAGAAACATACAGTAGCTGAAACCAACCTGATCATTATTTTTAGATGGTTGTGCTCAGCCCAATGATGTTCAGTATATTTGGCTCCTTGGGTTGGGGACAGGGGTTCAGTCTCTTTCCACTTGGCTTCTTGGGATGTGGTTAGAGCTGGAGGCTACAGCCTAGGATCACGTGGTTGGGTGCAACAGCTCATCCATCACCTCCCCACCCAAACAAACCAGTTTCCTCCTAAACCCACTGGTTTGACAGAAGTGTCACACAAGTCTGGCCTATTCCTCTTTTAATATCACTGACTCATTGCAAAAGTTCAAAATATTGGGAAATAAATATAACATTCTTTAATTTTTTTTCCAACAACTGCACCCTAGCAAACTGTTTCAAGTTCCCCTTTGCTTCTTGGAACCCACTCCTTAAGCAAAATTTTGCTTCTGTACAACACATTTTTATTTATTTTTTTAAAAATCTATAAATATATCTATTTACAAATGTAACTACAGATTTACATAAATAATATATTTGCCTTTTCTTGCCTTGTCTTTCATTTTCTTTGTTTTTTTTCCCCACTTCCATCTCCCCCTCCCAACTGCATCACTGCTCCCATAACTCTTATTAGCCATTCAGCCTAAATGTATGTATGTATGTACACATATTTATAAAACTATATTGCTATATTATTATCCATGCTCATAAAGTCATGTGTATGTATATGTATATGCTTATTTAGGCATGTATAATCAGTTATATATATGGTTATAATGGCCATATTATTATATATTACATACAGAGAGAAAGAGAGAGAGAAAAAGAGATGTGATATTTACAGAAATAAAATCATATGATACACACTTTTCTGCACCTTGATCTTCCTCAGTTAGCAATAACTCCTGGATATTCCTCTAAGACAGTTGTAGCTCCATTTAATGTTTTTAAGGGCCACATAATATCCCATGGTTTGGATACCATAATTGCTCCATTTCCCTTATGTTTGTTAGTCTTCCAGGATTTTATAACATAAAAATATTGCAATAAATACCTTTGTCCATATATTCTTTTTTATCCCCCAAAGGGGATCTGTTTAGGCAAAAGTTATATGCCTTTATATTTTAATAGCTGAAGCTATTTGTTTTCCAGAACAGACTATGGCAATTCACAAATCCTTCCCACCCAACAGGTACACAGTGAGCAGCACAGTGTTAATAGTTGTGTCCTATTCCCAATCCCTGCCCTGCCCCAAAAGACTTTACCCTACCAGGAGTCACAAGATTCACAATCCAACATTCACCATCCTATTGATCTACACCTTGAATTTCATTCAGACATTTAACAAATATTTATTGAGACCCTCTAATCTCTAACTCCATAGTCATAATGCCTTTCTCCTTTTCTGTGAGTATTGAATTTCCCTCTACCTCACTGTTCCGGTTTGCTAAAGGTGTCAGAATGCAAAATACCAGAAAAGGGTTGGCTTTTGCAATGGGGGTTTATTGGTTCACAAATTTACAGTTCTGAGGGCATGAAAATGTCCCAGTTCAGGTATCAGTAGGACAATACCTTCTCTGAAGAAAGGCCGATGGCATCTGGGGTTCCTCTCTCACATGGGAAGGCACATGGCTGGAGTCTGATGGTCCTTTCTCACGGTTAGCTTCTGGTTTCCATGGCTTTCTCCAAAATGTCTCTGGGCTTCTGTCTTAGCTTCTCTCTCTCAGCTCCCATGCGTCCTTGCTTGTTTTTCCCAGGGCATTTCTCTCTAAGCATCTGGAGGTCTTAGCTTCTCCAGGGCAAACTGTGGATTTCATCTCTTAGCTTCTCTCCTGGTTCTGGCCTCCAAAATTGTTCTGGGTGTTTTCTCTCCAAGTGTCTCTCTTAGCTTCTCTCTTAGCTTTTCCTGAGGGCAAACACTGGATTACATATTTTAGCTTCTCTCCAAACTGTCTCTCAGCTTCTCCAAGCATTTGGGTCTGTATCGGCTCTCTTAAGGGTTTCAGTAACCTAATTAAGACCCATCTTGAATGGGTGGGGTTTCCTCTCTATAGAAATAACCTAATCAAAAGACCCCACCCACAAGATTGCTTTAAAAGAACATGGCTTTTGTGGGGTACATAATAGATTCAAACCGGCACACTCACTCTTACAAAGTTACATCTGATAGCATTCAAATAATCCCCAATAAAAAACATGTCCTTAATGTTAATCTGCATCCCTATGGGTGTGAACCCATTGTAAATAAGACTTTTGAAGATGTTATTTGTGTTTAAGGTATGGTCCAACTGAATCAGGTCATCTTTAATCCAAATCATGGTGATTTTATGAGAAGAGAAAACAGAGAAGACCATAGAGAGAAGCCAGAAGTCAGTGGAAGCCAGAAGAGCAGACACAAGGAGAGAGAGATCGCCATGTGATGGAAGGCAGAGATGCAAGCCAGGGGCCTCCAAGAATTGCAGCAAGCCGGTTCCAGAATGCTACAGACTTCAGTAAGAAAGTATGGTCTTGTCGATGCCTTGATTTTGAACTTCTATCCCCTAAAACTGTGGCTTAATGATTGTGAAACATTACCTGTCTCCCAGATCTTGTGTTGTTGTTGTTTTTGAGATAAAGGATATAATACTTACAAAAGCACTTAGCATAATGTATATGCAATAAATACTGGTTACCATCTTTTCATTTTCCCGCAAAACATAACAGATTAAGAAGCAGTTATATACCTCTGGCCCATTCTGAGCATTAAATGATGTTTTACTCCAATTTAAGTGACTATTCCTTAAAATAAGAAGACTACAAGTATTAAGGTGTGTTACTTTTCTCCTCACAGTTCAGAAAGTAACTTTCCACTGTCTGTTCTTTTTGATCCAGGCTTTTCATTCCTGTTTTCTCCAGTTAATCTCATATGTTCCCACCTTTCTCCCAAGTCCTGATGAACACTGCACAAAAGGTTCTAGTCTACCTTGCACTCAAATTCTGTGGAATGAGGACAATGTCTATTTTTCCTTTATATATCCATCTATTTATTTATGTCTCAAATATAGTAAAATTTTCATAATCAAATCAATTAGAGCCCTAAAGGGACCTGAATTTGGTTTTGGCCTTCAACATTAAACAAAAAGATAAATTCTCTCCAAATTTTTTCTTAATGAGAATTTAGTTAAAAAAAAAAAGTTAAAATAATTTATTAAACATTATTTATGCATGATATAAATGTGTATTTAGGTGTGTATATTTGTGTGTGTCCTTAGATTAGTGATCTATCTAATCAATTATAATGCCCAGTTCCTAGTTAACATTTACATTTGACAAGAAATAATCCATTGTTTGGCCATGGCAGGCATTGCTAATTGATCACCAATGTTATCTTTTTAACTGAGATTGGGCTTCCAAATCCTTCTGAATGAGACACTACCGTATTCATCAGTTTGTTATAGCCGACACCTGAGGGGAAACCACTCTGCCATTCCTGGATAAACTCACTTTCTTGACTTAACATTGCATTTGAAGTGTGGTGATAAATTTACTCAGGTAAAGGATATGGGCATTATAGTCCCAGCTCTTTGTAATTTCACAGGGAACCCATGATTTTATACATTCTTTATTGGAAATATAACCCTATGTGCTACTTCATTCAGTAAGCTGCCCTTCCTGAGTAAATTTTAAAGGAAATAATAACCAGAAATCAGGAAAGAAGCTAAACTCTATTTTTCTTCTGGTACGTGTTTCTTCTTGTCCTACTCTCTGGCACTTTTTCTTTTTCTTTTCCTTCCTAACTGTGGTGGATTGGAGCTGTATGTAACCCAGAAAAACATGTTGTTAAACCAAATCAATTCCTGTGGGTGTGAACCCATTGTAAGTAGGACCTTTTGATAAGCTTACATCAGTCAAATGTGGCCCTCAAATCAGGATGGGTCTAAAACTCTATCATTGGATTCCTTTATAAGAGAATGAAATTCAGGCAGAGAAAGAAAGCCACAGAGGTAGCAGCCAGAAGCTGAACATCCACCAAATCCAGACAAGAAGGGAGAGACCAAGAGATACCACCATGTGCCTTGCCATGTGTCAAGCTAAGAACCAAGGATTGCCAGCAGCCAGCCCCAGAATGTCACAGTCTTTAGGGGAAAGCATCGCCTTGATAATGCCTTGATTTGGATTTCAATCTTAGTCTCAAAACCATGAGTTAATAAATTCCCATTATTTAAGCCAAACCATTGCATTGTGTTTGCTTGAGCAGTCCAGCAAACTAAAACACTGACCAAAATAATAGGAATAACAACAATAATACATATTCTTTGTTTAAAATAATATGTAGCATTTAAAATTCTCTGCACAACACTTTGAGATCTTCTGAGTCTAACAAAAAAATGAAAATGTATTTTGAAGTGCTTTATAGTCATGAATTAATGATAGTGTTTATATCATCCCCACAAGAAATCTAATAGATCCTGAGGTGAAGGACCAAATTCGCCTGCAGGAAAGCAGATGACTAACACCTCAAAAGAGCAGAGAAAATTGAAACCTTCACAGATGAATTGACAACCTGTTTTAAAACCAAAACGTTAATTTCTTACCAAGTGAGTCACAAAAAAGTTCCAAGCCTGAAATATTAAATACAAAGCAGAAATCACTTTCTGGAGATTTGTCTTCCTAAAAATTATGCTCTGAAGTCAAACAGAGCTGGATTCAAATTCTGTCTCTTTAACCTTAATTCACTTTGCCTCTCTGAGCCTCCTGTCCTCCTCAATTTTGAAAGAGAAAGTGATATTTTCTGTTCAAAGCCCCCAGTATGATGCCTAGTGCCATAGTCTGAGCTCACTGAATGTTAGTCTCCTTCCTCCTAGGAAGTTACCTGCCTTGAGTGGGGGAAGGTCAAGGAGACTCTCTGGAATTCAAATACTAGAATTCTTGCGGTGGTAATTTCCTAACAAAGATGACTGGAAGGTGCCAATTTTAAAATGTTAAAATGATAAACTGATTTCTATGCACTCTTATAGGTTTAATAACCAAAATCAAAGTGCTGGGTTGATTTTCTGTAGGCCAAATTATGTTAATTGTTGTAGAGATGAATTTAGAAACTTTCCATTTCTAGTCACTGAATTGTTAGGACTGAGGCATTTTAAATAAGCATTAAGCCTTGTATAAATTACTCCCCTCTCTAGATATCAATTGTCGAGGGCACCATGGTCTGACACTTACACCATTTAGTCCCATTAGGGGCTGCTACGGCATGAGGTTAAAGTTATTGAGCAAGTGGAGGGATCTGGTTTCCGAAAATACTCCAATTGTCTCCCTTCAAGCAGAGTACATCTCTATTACATGCTATATGCAAAGAGCTTCTGTGTAAGACTTTTTGAAAAGGGGTTTATAAATTTTTATAAATTTAAAAATGCAAGAACCACTGTTGTTCTAGTTTGCTAATGCTGCCTGTTATGCAAAATACCAGAAACGGATCAGCTTTTATAAAGGGGGTTTATTTGGTTACAAAGTTACAGTCTTAAGGCCATGAAGTGTTCAAGGTAATGCATCAACAATCGGGTACCTTCACTGGAGGATAGCCAATGGTGTCCGGAAAACCTCTGTTAGCTGGGAAGGCACGTGGCTGGCGTCTGCTCCAAGTTCTGGTTTCAAAATGGCTTTCTCCCAGGACATTCCTCTCTAGGCTTCAGCTTCTCTCCAAAATGTCACTCTCAGTTGCTCTTAGGACATTTATCCTCTCTTAGCTTCTCTGGAGCAAAAGTCTGCTTTCAAAGGCCATCTCCAAAATGTCTCTGTAAACTGCAGTTCCTCTCTCAGTTCTTGTGCATTCTTCAAAGTGTCCCTCTTGGCTGTAGCTCCTCTTCAAAATGTCACTCTCAGCTGCACTAAGCACCTTCTGTTTGTCAGCTCATTTATATGGCTCCAGTGATTTAATTTAGACCCACCCTGAATGGGTGGGGTAACACCTCCATGGAAATTATCCAATCAGAGTTATCACCTACTGCTGGATGGGGCGCATCTCCATGGAAACACTCAAAGGATTCCAAGCTAATCAGCACTGAAACGTCTGCCCCACAAGATTGCATCAAAGAATATGGCTTTTTCTGGGGGACATAATACATTCAAACCAGCACAACTGTTTTAAGGGAACATATGCTCTGTCTAGTGTGACCCTACCTACTTCTCTGGTCCCATTCCAGACCTTTCTCCTGCTTACCCACTATACTCTAGCCACAGTGACACTCTTTCAGTGTCTTAAATGTGCCAAGCTCTTTCCTGCTTCAGAGACTTTGCGCTTGCTATATCTTCTGCTAGGTCCCCCACCTTTCAGCTGGCCAATTAATACATACTCTATTCTCTGGGTCTCTGCTTATTCATCACATTTTCAAAGGGTCATTGCTTGTATCACAACCCTCATTGAAGTTAGTTTTTCCTCTAGGATTGCCAAATAAAAGACAGGACACCTAGTTAAATTTTAAGTTTAGATAAAAAAAACAAATGTTTTTAATATTCTCTATTTATATTAAAAGGATAGTTTGCCTGCATTTTTATTTGCTAAATCTCACAACCCTATTTTTCCTAATTATTCTCTCTAAGCACCCTGTAGTTTTCCTTCATAGCAATTACATTGTGATTTTGATTATTTATTTAACATACCTCTGATCCACTAGACTATAAAGCTCCAATGGGCAGGATCTAGTCTGTTTATTTCTCCTCTATATACCCAGTACTTAGGATAGCACATAGAACACAGCTGATAAAAACAATCTAACTCTGTTGAAATAATGAATGTACACGTAGATAAATGGAGTGATACATGAGTTTGAATTGCAATATTTGTAAATTACAGTATTATTTATTATTATCTCTAAAATGAGGGCTTGGACTAGACAATCCCCACAGACTACCTTGTAGTGAAAATTCTTTGATTATACACTTTACTATAAAGCAAGTGATCATTAAGACTCTGAGTGTAATTATTTCAGAAGTTCTGAAATAGTTCAACATATCCATATGATAATGGTTATTCAGCCACCTAGCATATAATAGATACTTTAATTGCATGATCTCTAGTCTTTAGAGAATCCTTTGATTTAAGTAGTAGATCTATTTTGAAGAAGAGAAAACTGAGGATCAGAAAACTCGAGACACTTGTCCCAGAATACACAGAGAGTGTACTGAAGACTGGGTTGTTTCACCCATCCCTCATTTGGCTTTGTAGAGATCAAGTTGACATTTCTCAGATCTCCTTCAATCTAGGGTTCTGGATGTGAATTAGCTTCTACCAGTTACACATATTCAAGCAAAATCTGAGCAATAGAATGAGCAAGAGGCTAACTTCTTGAAGCTCTTAGCAGTTGTTGCTGGCAGTAGCACTTCTAGCCAAGACTCTGTTTCTTCAACCTCTCTGATAATTTTATAAGCACCTAATCTCCTATATTCAACCCCTTCTTGCTTTAAATAACTACAGTGGTTTCTGTTTCCTGCACCAAATTCAATTCTAGTTCTTTTTAGCTCTAAAGTTTGGCTTTTTCCACTCTACTATGTTGCCTACTAACTCTATATATGATTTTTTATTTACAAGACAAAGTATCTTAATTTCTCCCTTTTTTGCCCTTAATAACTGATGAAAAATTTGGTGTATTAGTAGGTTTAATGTGGATGATTATAATGAAAAATCAAACCCCAAGCCAGTATATTTACCTTGCCCTCTCAAGATACTTTCAGAGCAACTTGGATCCTGCCTTGCTCTCCCCCAAAAACTTCATTGCATGAGTAATAAACCTCTCCATACCCTCTTGGTATACATCTGACATCATCAGTCTTGATAAATGAACCAGATTTTGGATGGGTGTCCATCCCGCTTTTCAGGATGGCTATAGAATTGACTAGGTGCTCTAACATTCCAAGAAACGGTTTAAGGAGAAAATGAAAAAAACAAAAAAAAAAAGAAAAAGAAAAAGCAAGAATATCTGATCTAATGAGAGGTAAAGCTGACTCACAGGTAAAATTTCTCGAGGACAAAACAGCTTTATTTGAAGAACTCTTGCCTAGGAACATATTATGTAAAATGTCTATGCACTAAAAACTTATATGTTAAATCCAATTGTGATTCATTCTAATAGCTTCAATAGAAATGCAATTATTTCCCACATCCAAGCATTTTCAGAAATAGCTATTGTGTTAAAGAGCAACTTTAATGCACAACCAATATGAGGTTGTTAAGTATTTTAACTACTAAGTGAGTGACCAGGAATTAATATTTCAGGATTAAATTCATTGGTTTTTTGATTTCTGCTATCTAGTCATTATGAATCAATAATTAACATTATTTCCATGGAACATTTTTAGTTAAGAAGTTGATAAATCTAACAGCCCTGAGCAGGGACATAAATACCACTTACAGATTGCACAGCATTTCAAGGTGGCTGTGCCAGTTTGAATGTATTGTGTCCCCCAAACGCCATTATCTTTGATGTAGTCTTGTGGGGCAGACGTTTTGGTGCTGATTAGATTTGCTTGGAATGTGCCCCACCCAGCTGTGGGTGATGACTCTGATGAGATATTCCCATGGAGGCGTGGCACCACCCATTCAGGGTGGGCCTTTATCAGTGGAGCCATATAAATGAGCTGACTCAAAGAGAAGGAACTCAGTGCAGCTGTGAGTGACGTTTTGAAGAGGAGCAAGCTTGCTAGGGAGGAACGTCCTGGGATAAAGCCATTTTGAAACCAGAACTTTGGAGCAGATGCCAGCCACTTGCCTTCCCAGCTAACAGAAGTTTTCCGGATGCCATTGGCCACCCTCCAGTGAAGGTACCCAATTACTGATGTGTTACCTTGGACACTTTATGGCCTTAAGAGTGTAACCATGTAGCCAAATAAACCTCCTTTCTATAAAAGCCAATCCATCTCTGGTGTTTTGCATTCCGCAGCATTAGCAAACTAGAACGGTGGCTTTGAAAGAAGACATCACCTCTCCATTGAAGGGATATTTATGTTTTGACAAAATGAAACAAAATCACAAAATTTTAGACCTAGATAGACCATTTGAAACCTTGATCTTTAAGACCTTAATTACAAAAAGAGGAAATGATTCATGGAAGTTAGGAGTCAAGCAGCCTATGTGTTAAAGTGCTGGTGCCATATGGGCTCGAGATCTTACAACCCTAAGTCCAATTTTCTTACCCCTTAAATGCCTCCCTAGGAACTCTTATGGAAAGCTGACAGCCCTGAAGCTAGAAAACATATTTTTGGAATTTCACTATGATGTATTATAAATAAATCAAATATTTTAGTCAGAACATTTGCCCATAATTACCCATCAGTCTGTGGAGGACAGGGTTGAGGCTAGCCTATCTGGTGGTATCTTTGTGCAAATAGGAAAAGACACCCCCACCCCACCCCAGATGCAAAGTTGGAGAGTTGAAATCAGCCTCATCGTCATTTCCCAGTGACCCCTCAACAGGGTGCCTTTTTGCAATACATAAAGTGTTTCATCATACCCGTTGGCCCAGATTATGAAATGACCTCATGTTTGAGATCCAGAGCAGAGTACAGGAAGTAGGATTAGTGGGTTATAGGGGCACATTATTTTCAGGTATTTGCAGGCAATTGTGAAAAGCGCTAAGAAGCATAATTGTTGCCATGAGAGGGTGTAGCAAGGAGAGCTAGCCCAATCCAGAAAATAAAAGTGGTTTCCTTGAGGAAGTGATATTTAAGTAAGAAGTTAAAAAATGAGTAAGTACTGAAAGGAATAAGAAGAGGGGAACAAAGTAATAGAAAAGAGCACTCCAATCAGAGAAAACCTTGGTGAAAGGCCTTAATCAGTGGAGAACACGGCTCTTTTGAAAAAATAAAACAAGACCATCAGGCTTAGACCATAAAGAACAACTAGGTGAGTAAACAAGACCTTGTATACCATGCTTGGGATTTTAGTCTTTAGTTTAAGAACAATGAGAAGTCACAGGGATTTTAAATAGGACAGTGCCAGAGACCAACTTATAAATGTTAGAAGATTTTAGAAACTAAAAGATTACTTTCCTTGACTGCAGTATGAAGAACAGATTGGAGGGTATAGAGACAATAGAAGGAACATATGGGACCAGTGAAGAAGCCATAGTTATTGTTCAGACATGAAGTGAAGGCCACTTGGACAAGTACAGTGGCAATTCAAAAAGAGAGAAGTGGACAGAGATGAGAAATATTTAGGACATAAAATTAACTGAAATTAGAGATTGATTTAATGGAGAGAAGGCAAAGCCAATTGAAGCAAAGCTTAAGGTGATTTCTAGTTTTCTTGGACAAATAGAGGTACCATTCATGTAAACATAAAATAGTGTAGGAAAAAGCTGTTTTAAGGAAAAGTTAATGAACTCAATGTTGGACGTGTTGAATTTGAAATAACTGTGAGCCACTGATCACAGATGTCAAAAAGGCAGAAGGATATTTAGGTCTGACTTCAGAGAAGGAGATATTGGTATAAGAGGCAGCCACATTGAACTGGTAATTTAACTGTGAAAATAGATGTGAGTCAGTGCATAGAATAAGGTAAGAGGTGAAACAGACCTAGATCTTACCGTTGATAAATGCCAGCAATGTCATGACAGGTATAAGATAATATGCTGGCATGGGAGAAAGTCTGGAGAATAGGAAGTCATGGATCCAAAGGAAGTGTGTGCTTCAAGAACAATAAAAGTCCCAAAATAATGTACGTAGATTCTTACCTATCATAAAGGTAGAGTTTAGCCCTGCAATCCCCACTTCCTTGAATGTGAGTTGGTCTTACAACTCAATCCCAAAATATAGAGGATAGAAAGGAAAAATAGTAACTTTACAGAAGAGAAATCTTACAGACGCTATCCTAACCAAGCGATCAAGGTTAACATCACCAGTGACATGTTCTCATCATGTACCCCTGACATGATGCAATGTGAAGGGCTCATCATTTCTTTGACATTCTTCCCCAAACCCCATAACTCCAGTCTAAACATGAGAAAAATGTTAGACAAGCTCAAATTGAGGGACATTCCACAAAAAAACCTAGCCAATACTCTATAAAAATGTCAAGGTCATGAAAAGTAAGGATAGACTTAGGAACTGTCCCAGAGCAAAAGAGACTAAAAAGACATGACATTTAATTGCCATATGAATTCTGAGTTGGATACTGGACCAGAAAAAAATATATTAGAAAAACTTGTGAAACCCAACTAGAATCTGGAGATTAATAATAGTAATATACTGATGTTAGTTTAGATAAATGTACCAGTTATGTAAGATGTCAATATTAGGAGAAAATGGACAAAGGTATATGGGAACTCTCTATTAACTTGGCAACTTTTCTGTAAATCTAAAACATTCCAAAATAAAAAGCTGTTTAAGATAATATCCATTGGATTTAATAATAATCTGAATTGTAATAATATTTTCTGACTTTGAGAAAGTTCATCAGTTTATTTTCAAAAGAGATGAGGTTAAGAATACACATATTTAACATAAATCTGGCACTTCCTAAGAGCTCAATAACTATTTGCCATTATTATTAGCTTGTCCTCAAAAGAAGGCAGGCTTTCTCTCTTCCCTTCCTACTCTTTTCTCTCCCTGTTGTTGGAATGTGCAGGCAGCATTTGCCATTTTGCCAAATTTGTTCAGGTCTTCCCAGAATAAGAATGGGAAAACAAGTACTACCTGCCATATCAATTATCAACTTCAGTGTGTTTTCAGTTGTCAACATACAGTTGTCACCACATACTAAGAATTAAGTATAAAGAGGGCCATTAAGGGAAACCTCACATAGAAACATTCTAAAATATTTTTAAGATATTAAAATGGCTTTATTTAAGCAATAGACTTTTTCACTGTACAGCTGAACCCTAAACACTTCAGAAGAAATTTACTAAGCATATGTTATAAATTACTATGCTGATAGGCAAATAGAAAATCAGAAGAAGTTTAAGGTCAGTATTTATCCCAAAGGGTGCTAAATCATGCTGTAAATAGATCAATATATAAACATTTCAATATACACATGTTATTAGTGAGAAATGCATGGAGACTTTTATCACAGTTATGGACGTTTTTAAATCTGCCAAGTTTAAAAATTTATTGATATCTTAATAGAGAGGTGAAATTGAACAGCTTTGAAAAAATCTCTGTTGCTGACCTTTAGCACTTGAATTGTAAATTGAGATTTTCATAAACTGTTCTGTATGACCAAAGAACAAATCAAACCTTATTCAACCTACTGAGACTTCTGCATTTCCTGCCTGGAGTAAGGCCCATGCTTTATCTTTTATTGGTTCATGGTATGCATCTTAATTATGCATTCATTACCTTTAGGCTGGGCTGTTTAGGACTTGGCCTACATCATGAAGCATTTAGGGAGAAATGACTCTAAGGGAAATATTGAGTCATGTCCTCCCCAGTGTGAACAGGGGCTGTGGAGGGCATCTTTTCATGGGAAACCTGTTCTCAGAATTCCACATGGAAGGGGTTTAGAGTTCTAACTGTCAGAGATGGCCATGGGACACTGTTTGGCTGCTGGCAGTCACAGGCCAGTTTTGTTTTCCCCCTCTCCACTCCTTGTGAGCTCTCAGACACTGTGGGCACAAGTATGATTCCCAATCTTCCATGAGAGGAAATATGCAGTGTAGTGATTGAAAGCATGGACTCTAGAGCCATACAGCCTGCTCTGCCATTTACTAGGTATAGACCTTGACAATTTTACTTAACCTCTCTGGGCTTCAGTTTCCTCATCTTCAAAATGGTGAAAATAATAACATCTTCCTTAAAGGAGAGCTGTGAGGATTAAATGAGCTAATATGTACAGAGCATTTTAAATAGTTCCTAATACATACAAATCTCTATAGAGATGTTTGCTAATTATTGCCCTCCTGCTTCCTAAACTTTAATTGCCTGTTGGAATCACCATAAGAATGAGGCAACACTATGTAGATAGCACCTCTTAGGTTTTGAATGGCTAGAAGTAAATACCTGAGACTATCAAACTCCAACCCAGTAGCCTGGACTCCTGAAGATGATTGTATAACAATGTAGATTACAAGGGGTGACAGTGTGATTGTGAAAACCTTGTGGATCACACTCCCTTTATCTAGTGGTTGGATGGAAGAGTAGAAAAATGGGGACGAAAAATAGGGTAGGATGGGGGGATGATTTGGTTGTTCTTTTTTAATTTTATTTTTTAGTCTTATTCTGATTCTTTCTGGTGTAAGGAAAATGTCCAAAAATAGACAGGGGTGATGAATGCATAACTATATGATGGTACTGTGAACAGTTGATTGTACAAAATGGATGATTGCATGGTATGTGAATATATTTCAATAAAACTGAATTTAATTTTAAAAAAATAGACTGGAGTGAGGAATGCATAACTATATGATGGTATGGTGAACAATTGATTGTACACTTTGGATGACTGTATGGTATGTGAATATATCTCAATAAAATTGAATTTTAAAAATGCTGTAAAAAAAAAAGAATGAGGCAGAAGGTCTAATCTGTTGTCTATGAAGTGGCAATGACAGTGACCCCTAAGAATCAATGAACAAGCATCTGTTCATACACTAGACAGAATGCACTAGGATGTGAACCATAATGTGAAAAGAGCCAGAAGCAGACTAGGGAGGCAGAAGGCTGCTCTAGAGAAGGGCAGAGAGACTCTCATCACAAGTTTTAAAGTCGCAATACCTTGCTACAAAGTTCTGTACTCACTGGTCAAATGGATAATCAGTTGCTGTGGTAGCAGAATAATAGCCCCCAAGGATGTCCGTATCCTAATCCCCAGAACCTGATAAGGTTAACATGGCAAAAGTGACATTGCAGATGGGATTAAACTAAGGATCTTTAGATGGATAGATTACCCCACATCATCTGGGTGACCCCAATGTAATCACAAGAGTCCAAATAAGAGAAACAGGAAGGTGGGAGAATCAGAGAAAGATTTTAATGGTGTGCTACTGGTTTTGAAGATGGAGGGATGGAGTCACAAGCTAAGGGGTGTGGGTGGCCTCTAAAAGTTGAAAAACAGGCAAGGAAACAGATTCACCCAAAGAGTTTCTAAGAAGGAATGGAGTCCTTCCAGCCCCTTGATTTGAGCCCAGTGAGATTCGTGTCAGACTTCTGTCCTACAGAATCGTAAGATAATAAATGTGTGCTATTTTAAGCCAGTAATTTGTTATAGCAGCAATAGGAAAGTAGTACAGTCACCCTACATCTTTGTCCTCTGATTTCTTTGTTTCACCAAGAAACACAGTCAAAAACCATCATTATACGTAGGTGCTATAAAGATAAACTGACACCAGGCCTTTTGGGGATCCCTCAACATTTGCTAACATTTGCAAATTGCACTTCCTGCCAACTTCACACATCTACTTTTTAATTCCCTCTCCTAAACAATCCAAGGAAAGTTTTGATCTCAATTTCATAATTTGGTTGAAACTTACACAAATGTTTTCTGTCAGATATTTGAATTTTTAAGTTACTTTTCTCAAATTGAAGAAAGAAAGCTCTGTCTCCTGCTACTGGGAGAAGAGGAAATAATTTGAAATCAAGAGAGTTCTCTTGTCTCCACAGTTGTTCACAGCCACTATTACCCCAGTAGATAAACTCTCGTACCCTGTTACAGGGTACTGTGGTAGCCAGTTCAGATGGTATTGAAGGGTGTCTAAATTGTCAACTATCTTCCCATTTCTCTCTTAATCTTTAGCCAGCACATTGCTAGGTGAACTAAATTAACCTTCTAGCTCATTTCTCAGCCCAACATAACAAGATGCTTGGTATCTAGGATACATTTTCATTGTCCCCCTTCCTTTGTTAACAAGTCTATCTTTGACCCAGCTCTCTGCTCACAGAGCTACACAGCAGGGCAGTCAGTGATTAATGGCTACTCCGTCATACTCCAAGCAAGCATTTTATGATGTCTGCTTCAACATGCCCTGATACTCAAGGTTCTGTCAGGGAAGGTGTTCGGGAACTAAGCATGTGGGATGGAGGAGGTAATACGATACCGGGAAGGCTCATAGTGACCGCAACTCTTAAGAGTAAATCCAAGTCCTCTTCCTTAGTGCAGAGTGAATGTTACCTGCTTTGTGTGATTATTTTACTCAATTCAATCCAACAAACTGATTGAAACCTTACTCTTGGCAAAGAACAAGGATAATTATTTCACACATGGCATTAGGGAAACTGCTAGCATTTGGACTGGTGATATATATTAAAGAATTAACAAAACTAGAAGGGAAAACCTAAAAAAATTGCAGTTGTGGCATGAGTAATACCAATTACAGTAATATATGGGAACTACTTATCACTAATGCCTAATTATTATGCAGCACAATCATAATTATACATGACATTAAATGTGTGTTTGAGGGCCTTTGGTATGTGCTATATTAGATTAGATTAAAACAATGAAATATAAACATGCATGTTCAACCCTCATAGCTTGTTACTCATGCAGTAATTTGTCATCCACTCGACTTTTTAAAATTAGATAAAAATGCTAAGTCCTTGAATAAGATAGCTTGGTTCTTTTATAGCAGAGAAACTATAAATTGATTAGTGCACTTGATTTTCTGAATTCCCTATCATTGCTGTCAAGAATCATAGTTTTTTTCCTCCCAGACTTTCTTATAATTTTAATTTCTCTTTTTCAACATACTATTCTAGAATAAATGCAACTCTGGGTGGCTCATTATCTTGATCATTTGCAGAGAAGATGAGATAGGTAAATGAGTCTGACCAGCTCCATATGATCAAACCAAACCAGCCAGTCATTTGCAGATTATCAATCATTTAATCAAGAGGACATGTACTAGGGACTGCAGATATTAGTTAAAACCACAGAGTAAGATGGTATTGGTGTCAACATGGTTCAATCACGCACAACTTGGCATTTATGTCTCACTCCCAGAATCCCGTGGAAACTTCTGTTTTTATAAAAAGTGAATTTTTAGCTTTTTGGTGTGGAAAGTTAGTTGAAAGGGAAAAGCAACGGGTTACATAGTTTTGAGTTCAGTCTATAGTTTCATTTTTGTGCCTGGGTGATGAATAAATCTAAAGTTCTAAGTTTCATAGCATGGTTCCAAGTCCAAATTTCATAGGGAAAGCCACAAGCTGGGAACTCTGATGAAGGTATTCAATGACTTCCCCAGCAGAAGCTGGCTGGCTGAAGTAGAGATGGGAATTTTCTCTTTTGGATGCTGACATCATCACTTCTCCTTTTAAAGCCTTTAACTAATTGGATGAGGCTTCTCTCATTGTTGAAGGTACTCTCCTCAGTTGATTATAGATGTAATGAGCCATGGATGCAATCAACTTAACAATGATTTAGCTCTGTAAAATGTCCTCACAGGAGCCATCAGACCACTGGTTGCTTGATCAAACAACTGGGCACCATAACCTGGTCAAGTTGACACATGAACTTAACTATCACAGTCCACCCCTTGTCAACTTGGCAGGCATACACATCTCTTTAAATCATACTTAATCTCTAAATAAAAACAATAACATTCATGTTTTTTGCCCAACCATTCAACTGTCCTGTGTACAATGGAAATTAACTGACTTTCTCCAGAATACAGTGCAAGTCCTTGGGTAATATTCACTCTTAAACTTGATATCCTGTAACTTAAATACTATGACATGAAGCTAATATAACTTATGTCATATGATAAGGGAATAAAATAGGGAAGAAAAAATATATTTGCTTTATTTGAATATACAAACATATTCAAAACAAGGAAGAAATATTCATAACCGTTACAGTCTTTGTTTCTGTAATTGATCACATAGCTGTAGTTCATATTTATCACTGCCTTCTTCCACCACCCATTCCTTATTTCCTTTATCATCAGCAAGCACCTCAGCCAATCACTGTTCTTTGCCTGGTGGAGTAACCCAAACCTTCATTTCTGAAGTTTCTGGAACATTTGACATCTTGCCTCAACTGGGTTGTTGCAGTTTTCCATTGACTTTAATTACAGGGCATGGTAGTACTAAGAGACACTCTAGGAGATCTCCTGTATTCCAGGCAAACTCTTTTTTACCTCCATTGTTTAGTTATAGTCCTATTTCCCCTTGATAATAAGGATCAATCACCCCAGCCAATACAGTAACTCCCTCCTTTGCCTTGTTGATTCAGAGGCATAGAGGTGCACAAAGTGGCCAGGTGGCAATCTTAACGTCCAGTTCATTGGAATCATTGTGTACCTCCTGATGGAAGCACTCCTTCTATTGGAACTAAGACCTACAGAACACAGAGCTTAAGGTTGCAGGGACAAGAAGCAAACATTTTTCCAGTGGATCACTAGGGGTAATTGTGCATGGTGCCACTCCCATTTCCACTCCTTGATTCCTGGACCTGTGAGTCCTGGCTATGGAAGATACAGCACAATCAAGCGGATGGCAAATTAGAGTATACATAACCTACTGGAAAACATTGCACTAGCTCTGCAAGGTATTGCCACATACTTGGTACATTTTGAGTCTTCAAAAGGGTATTCCAGTCTTCTATTGATCTAGCTGCTTTAGGATGATGAGGAACATGGTAAGACCAGTGAATTCTATGAGCATGTGCCCATTCCCATACTTTATTTGCTGTGACATGGATCCTTGAATACCATGGAAAACCATGACAATGGATAAGGCATTCTGTAAGTCCACAGATGGTAGTTTTGGCAGAAGCATTGCATGAAGAGACAGCAAATCCTTATCCAGAGTATGTGTCCATTCAAGTTAGGGAAAAAAAAAAAAAAAAAAAAAAAAAACGCTGCCCCTTCCATGATAGAAGTGATCCAATATAATCAACATGCCACTATGTAGCATGCTGATCACCTAAGTGAATGACGCCATATTGGGGACTGAGTATGGTCTCTGCTGCTGGCAGGTTGGGCACCCAGCAGAGGCTATAGCCAGGTCAGCCCTGGTGAGTGGAAGTCCATGTTGCTGAGCCCATGTATAATGTACATCCCTACCACCATGATCACTTTGCTCATGAGCCCTTTGGGCTATAAAAGGACTGGCTGGGGAAAGAGGCTTACTGGTATCCACAAAATGGGTCCTCTTATCCACTTGATTATTAAAATCTTCCTCTGCTGAAGTCATGCTCTGGTGTGCATTTATGTGAGACAAAATATTTTCATGTTTTTTTGCCCATTTAGAAAGGTCTATCCATATACTTCTTCTCTACACATTTTTGTCATCAATTTCGCAATCATGTTACTTCCAACTCCCTGACCCATCCAGTCAAAACTATTGGCAACAGCCATTAGTATACAAACTAAGCCAGTGTCTTGCAACTTGTATAGCAATAATAAGTATTTGTTCCTTTCTTCTGCTGTAGGAATGGACCCCAGGCAAGCCTAAATCTTGGGCCTGCCAGGGGATGTTCCCAATAAATTGGTCACTGACTCATCTAATATCACTGAAACACTCAAAAAGTTTCTGTAATAATCACCAATGGGCAGGCAAGCAGGCATGTAGAACAAGGCTTCTGATGAGTTTGGAAGATCTAGGAAAGTGTAAAACATATAGCCCAAAATGGCAAAGGGGTCTTACACTCTTCATTCTCGTCATTAATTGTGTATATTTGCATTCTTTGCCATTACAAGGGGTCTGCAAATTTTATATCTATTTGGAAGATTTTCATCAGTTATATCACTATGCTGTTGTAACAAGTATACATCCATTATCTTCCACCAGGTCTACCTCAAAATGGCACTCCATCAGTATCTATATGCTTTACTTACTCCTAGCTTTTAAAGAGAGATAAATAGGATATTTTTCTTCAAGTCAAAAACTTTGACTTCTTTTCATCCTAACCCCTTCTCTTCCAAATCCTTTTTACCTTGCAGGGTCTGTTGAAGCCTTTGAACCTATAAGTTTTCCACCATTTGATGTTTTAAACTTCATATGACTCATGCAATCCACAAATGGTGATTTCCAGCTTGCAAACAATGATCACCTTCTCTGAGAAGCCAATTTTGATTCTCAAACTGACAGCAACCCCTCCATACTCTACAATCAGATTTCAGTCCCTCTAACTTGTATATGGCCCTTAGACCATGGATAACTAGAGAACAAAATAACATGAAACCTCCACAGTCGACTTGTAGGTTCCTGTAAAAAAGGATCTATGGTTTTGGATCTTGATCCTTGCAAATAGTGGACATTCAATGAAATTGCTTTATGAATACAAGACCCAGCTTCCAATTACACCTCATTAAAATTAGAAAGAGCAGTTAAACCAATTGTTTGGGTTAGATAATGATAGCTGCTTCAAGTTTTCCATTTTCACCTACTGAACTGAGCATCTGCTTAGAGTCCAGAGAAAACACAAAAACAAATCACAACATTTACTTCCATTTTCTTAATTTTAAATATAAACAGGTTAAGAGGTGAGGTGTCAGAGATAAAGTCTGAATGGGATGATAATGAAACGTGCTTAGGTTAGAGTTCCAGATTGTGGAACAAAATAGAATTGTGATGGGAAGGATATTTTATAAGGCTGGGAGATATATCTGTGAATCCTTGATTCCAAGACTTTGAAATTCATAACTTCATTGGAAATGATGTAATTAAATGTAACAGCCTTACATACTTCAAAATAGTTCATAAGTGATACTAAGATTAAAACTTGCACATGGAGCCATGTTATGAAGCTTAGAACTTTAGATTTGTGCATCACCCAGCCACAAAATGAAACTACAGACTGACCTCAACACTATGTAACTGGCCACTTTTCCTTTTCAACCAACTCTCCACACTAAAAAGCTAAAAATTCACATTTTATTTAAAATTCCCTCAACTTTTAATCTATATCTAGGAGAAAGTCAAACCTGACAGCAGTCAAATATGTATTTTCTTCAACATCATTTTCTTTCTTTTCTAAGGAAAAGGATATTTAAACATGCCTGAGTTTCATAGCTAAAGTGAAGGAAATAAATAGCAGCCAGGAAAATATTGGATCCTTTGTAATACCTCTGATAAGCTTTCATGCCCATGAAACTCATGAGTCAGTTGAGCAACTTTAAGATTTACTGAAAACTGAGTAACCTAAATGATAATGATGGTTACCATTCATCTAGAGATATCAAAATCCAAGAAAATCAAAAATGACCCAGAATATTTCAGAAGAAAATTTATACAAATTATACCTAATTTATATGAAATATATAAAAACTGTATATAATTTAGAGTAAATTATAATAAAAACTGCATAAAGAAATTAGAATATTGAAACAAAACCATGCAACTCTTTTCTCCAAATGACCCAGAGAAAAAGCAATCTTTTTTCAAAGCAAAATTTTTTTAATCTGAGGATTCAGGTTACCATAAGTGCATTTATACTTATAATTTCTGAATGCATAAATTAACAAAGTTTAAGAGTGCATTTTTTGTAAAAGGGGAATTTACAGGTCAGAGAGTATTTGAATGCAAATATATACACACTCCCACCCCATCAGAGTCCAATTAAAATCAATAAGAGAATACAAAAATAAAGCAAAAATGTTGGAAATTAGAAAATAGTGTGATCCTTATGTCATAAAACTTGAGTTCTTTTGGCCAGGCATAACAGCAATGGGACTAACATGTGACAATGGCTTTGTGATGTTGCAGAGGCTTCCCCAAGTTGATAGAGGATTGCACAAGAAAGAACCCAGACATGGCTATGCTAGTTAACTGCAGCAGAGGATGAATAGAAACGAGAAAGCAGACCATGAGTCAGTGGCTTCCCCAAACACAGATAATAAACTACAGAGATGAACTTAGTTTATAGAGACAATGTATGGCCCAGGTTCCCTTGTTCCTTTCCATAGACTGCTGAATTAATTAAGTAGTAATGAAAAATTAAACTAATAATTCAATCCTAATTTAAAGATGAATGGATGAAGATAATTAAACAAACATAAACAAAAATTTCTGCTGGAGCAGCATCTCTGCCATTCCTGATGTTTCTCTCCACATGGGGAGCACTCCATTACCATAGCCCTTCTAGCTCTTATTCACCCTACGTGCCATCCAGGACTAGTTAGAGTGATTTATTCTATTGAAGAGTTTTTTGTAGAATAAACTGGGCATGTTTAATATTTTCTCTTTTGTTCTTGAGATGAGCTGAACATAGGAAGGATATATTTCCCCCTCTGCCAAATAGAAAATATACAAACTGTATTCTCTAACTATAAAATGATAAAACTAGGAAATAAAATTTGGAAAAAACAACATTTGGGTACATTGTATATGTTCACATTAGGAAAATTCATCTATCTATGCAGTCATAATTTGTGCACTGTTCTGTAGGTGTGTTACATTTCAATTTTAAATTTCATTAAAATGAAAAAACATCATTAAAATGAAAAAATTAAAATGAACAAATTCATAGCTGTACACCTGTACACACTTTTATTTTTAAGGAAGAAAGAACAAACTAAGCACTTAATGTAAGAGGTTACAGAAAGAATACCAAACCAAAGAAAGAAAAAAAAACCAGTGTGCCAGTTTGAATATATTGTGTCCCCCAAATGCCATTATCTTTGATGTAATCTTGTGTGGGCAGATGTTATCAGCGCTGATTAGACTATAATTCTTTGAGTGTTTCTTTGGAATGTGCCCCACCCATCTGTGGGTGATGACTCTGATTGGATAATTTCCATGGAGGTGCTGCTCTGCCCATTCGGGCTGGGTCTAAGTTGATCAGTGGAGCCATATAAATGAGCTGACATAACAGAAGGAGCTCAGTGCAGCTGTGAGTGATGTTTTGAAGAGCTACAGCTAAGAGAGACACTTTGAAGAAAGCACAGGAGCTGCAGATGAGAGACAGTTTGAAGACAGCCATTGAAAGCAGACTCTTGCTCCAGAGAAGCTGAGAGAGAACAAATATCCCAAGTGCAACCTAAGAGTGATATTTTTGAGGAACTGCAGCCTAGAAAGGAATATCCTGGGAGAAAGCCATTTTGAAACCAGAACTTTGGAGCAGACGCCAGCCACGTGCCTTCCCAGCTAACAGAGGTTTTCCAGACACCGTTGGCCATCCTCCAGCGAAGGTACCCGGTTGCTGATGTGTTACCTCGGACACTTTATGGCCTTAAGACTGTAACTGTGTAACCAAATAAACCCCCTTTTGTAAAAGCCAGTCCATCTCTGGTGTTTCGCGTTCTGGAAGCATTAGCAAACTAGAACAACCAGCTAAAATAGAAAGAAGGAATTTATAAAATGTAAGCATAAAAATAAATGATAGGAATCTGAAAATAATATAACTGACACATTTATCCAGAAGTAGTTTCTTTGGGGAGAAACATAAAAACAGACAAACCACAAACTGGCCTAATCAATAAAAACGGGAGAAAACACAGACATATGCAAACATAAATTAGGAATCAGGAAAGTTTTATAAAAGATGACAAGGCTGCTTCAAATCACAAAAAGTATGTGAATTTATTATCAAAAAGATTTATGTAGAAACAGTTTTAGTTGTCCATAGACTTTTATAAATGTTATGCACCAAAATGTTAACTTGTTATCTCTGGATTGGTGGTATTATCTGTGAAATGTATCTCGATGGGATTTTTTAGATCATTAGATGAAATACCATATATTCATTTTATTTATTCAACAATTTCATTCAAGCACTTTACACATGTCAGACATAGTACCAGGTAGTGTGTTAAAGAAAAAGAAAAATCCTTGCATCATTTACAGATTATCTACTTGGCAAATCAGACATGAAGAAAATAACCTCCTAAATGAATACAATATATAATCACAAACTGCAGTGAGTATCAGAGGAAACGTACAGCGCAGTTAGGGAGGATCATGAGTTACAAAAAGTACCTAACAAGCTGGTACATAGTGTGTGCTCGAGCCATGTCAACCTTGGCTTTTCTTCCTTCTTTCTGATACTCAACTAATGATCTTTCAATGGGACATACGACTTCTCAAAGGAATCCAATATAGAAGACTTACTAAAATTTCCTTAATTACAAAAAAGTAACAAAATCAGAAAATAGTCTCAAGTCTGGATATTGGGGCAATCTGGCACATTTGTGTGCTAATGGCATCTAGTCTCTAAATCTCAACTAACTGTCAAGGCCTGTTTATGAGGTACCTGCCACTGGCCAGCTCAAGGCATGAGGCTAATGAAAATGCAAATATGGCTTATAAATCTGTGTGGAAAAACTGCTTTTAGACTGCTGCTGATCTTTCACAACTGCCTAGCCCACCTGGGTCGATATCAGTTCAGAGGTATGTGCAGCCCATTGGCCACAGGTAGGAAAACTGGAGAGAGTATATGCACTGTAGCACTCTGGGATTTCCCTTCATAATACTTGTCACCATTGGTAATTATGTATTTGCCTGGGGTTTGTTCCTGGGATTATTTGTTTTAATTTTCTGCCTGAGATATTTCATTGACTGATGTTTTTCTTGTTGCCTTCTCAGCTGAAGGGAAAAGACAGAAAGGACAATAGAAAGTGGATGGGTTCTAGCAAAGCCCTGGGAAAAGGGGAAAAACCCAAGTGAGAGGGCTACGTGGCTATTTTAGATTGGATGGCTAGAGATGGGCTGGCCAGGGAGTGACATTTAAGCTAAATAACAACTGGGAGTCAGCCATGCAGAGATTGGGGAAGCCCATTTCAGGCAGTGGAAATAGCTAGGGTAAAGCCCTATGGTGACAATGGGCTTGACTTCTAACAGGAATTTAAAAAGCACCATTGAATGGGAGCTTAAAGGGTGAAGGGAGAATTAGTATTAAATAAGATCAAGGAAATCAGTGGTGGCCAAATCATGTATGGTTTTATAAAGCTAGGGAAAGGAATTCATTTGTTTGCTTTGTACTAAATGTGATGAAAACATGTTCGCTATTTGGAAGTGATGTGATATTTATATATATTTTTAGGATAACTTTCGTGGATTATGCAAGAGTTCACGCGAAGTGAGGAAGTGGTAGCTTGGACCAAGGTGGTAGGAGCAGAAATGGAGAAAAGTGGGTGGTTTGGGACATGCTTTGGAGGAAGAGTGAACAGCATACACTCATGGCTTTGAGATGGAGGATGTGGGCGAGAGAGAAATCAAAGCTAGATAACACCTAGACTTTGGCTTCACAGCCTGGATGCTACTGGAGAGCTTTATGGAAATGTAGAAGAAAGAGGGAAGGAGGAGCTGGTTTGGCTGGGCAAACCAAGAGTCCACCTTTAGTTTGAAATGCCTGCTAACTAAATTTATTGGTTTTCAAGGGCTGCCATAACAAATCACTAAAAACCTGGTAGCTTAAAACAATAGAAATTTATTCTTTTGCAATTCTGGCGGCTGGAAGTCTGAAATCAAGGTGTCAGCAGGGCCATGCTTCTTTTGAAGGCTCTAGATAAGAATCTTTCCTTGCTTTTTTCTAGCTTTGGTGGTTCCTGGCAATCCTTAACGTTTCTTGTCTTACAACTGCAGCTTTCCAGTTTCTGCCTCTGTCTTCACATAGCCATCTTTCCCATGTGTATATTTCTGTATACAAATCTCCTTCTTTCTCTTATAAAGATAACAATTACTGGATTTAGTCCACACCTAATCCAGTATGAACTTATCTTAACTTCATTATATCTGCAAAAATCTTGCTTCCAAATATGGTCACCATCACAGATACTCAGGGTTAGGATTTGAAAATAACTTTTTGGGATACACAATTTAACCCACTACAAGATCCGGTGAAGATGTCAAACAACCAGTTGGTGTGAAATACATTGAAATAAGATTATAGCCTGGCCTTAAAGGCCTAGGAAAGATTTTACCTCTGTTTGAAAGAGTTGACATATATTTACTCAGAGCCATCACATTTGTATTTTAATGCTTAATCCCCAGAAAACAGTCAGATATTACGTACATCCATGGTCTTGGGAGTCTCTTCATTTAGCCCCCTAGCAGAAACCTAGGACCCTAACTCCTGTTCCCTCATATCCCCAAAGTCATTGCACATGACGAACCCTGAAAACCCATTTTTGACTAATAAGGTCTTCCAAGGCACAATTCCTAAACACTGACAATCAGTGAGAGAGCTATTTATGTGTAAGCCTCCTTGTCTGAAAGGCAAATCAAAATGCTCATTCATGGTGACCATGCTTCTTATTCACTGGGAATTTTGTTTTATCTCACCAACAATTGTTTTAAATATGGGAAATTGACTATTTTAATCCAACTCAAAATAAAAAGGTGTCATTTCTAATTGTCTCTATGATCATGGTCAAGTTATTACAACACCCCAGTTTCCTCATGAAATGAAAGCTCCCCACAGGATAATCTCTGGGTCCTCTCCTCCCACAAAACTAAATGTAAAAGAAATCCACTATTCTTCCAGCACCAGGCACTCTTAACTGTGACTCATAAATAATAATAATACTGTTTCACAGAGAGTATGGCACAAAGTAAGGACTGTTTGCAAAAAGCAATTTAAACAGGTCACGTTTTATGGCTTGCCATTTACCGTGGTAGTAAATAGCAAATAGACAGTTGTGCCTACGTGTATTTGCTGATCTGTCAGACACTGGAAATGAGGCCAGTGCATTATCCCTTTATAAACCAGGATGCACATTCATTCTCAGGGAGAGGCATTAAGTTTTTATTGAAAACGACAAGCCACTGCATCTGGGGTGAACCACAGAGGGGTCCTTCCATTACCATCTAGCATATGCATATGCATTTTTCAGAAAGAGTGCCAGGGTTTTCTTAGCCTTGTTCCACCATGTGTTGGAGTCAGCATTCCCATCTATTTTGATGATTTTAAAGACTAGCATTTTCTCATCACATTTTACATACCCATGCCGAGCTTCCACTCAATTTCTTTCACCAACTCTAATTATCTGACTTTCTTCCTCCTGATTCTTTATCTCAACATCTCCAACATGATTTGGTTTTAAAGCTTCCTTGACATCCTTTCCAGGCCCCAGGTGGCTATTTCTTCACAGCTGAAAACTGCTAATGCACTTAAGATAATGTCCTTCACCCTTGGAAATAGAAAAAGAATAGCAATAATCACTGATTCTAAGGATGAAATCTCTAAATATTTTATGTCTTCCCTGTTTTAAATGCCTTATGAGTCATTTTCTTTTCCTTTATTTTTTAAAGAAGTAAAATGTCAGTCACAATGTATTCTCTCCTATACATACCAGAAATAACCAAAATTGTATGTGATTAATGTGATCATAAATTGATTAGTTGGTATTTATCCACTGTATCTTCCTCTTTTATTTTTATAAAGAATTTTCAATTGGTGCAGTATAATGTAGCTCAGTTTTTGTATTGCGCATTGCCTGCAAATGAGAAACACTATTCTGAACCACATTATGGAAACTGGAGGAAATTTCATTCAGGTTTTTCATGCAGGTCAGAAATTACTAGGATTTAAAGAGTAAGTCTAGCTTGTTACAGAGCTCTCATAATTTATAGACAGCTCAGGTGACTGAATTGTTTGCTCAAATTTTAATCTTTTTTAGAAGTATAATTTCTAGTTCAAAGGACAGGACTGGTTAACTTTGTCAATAAGTTCCCAGAAGAGTGTAGGTCTTAATGCAGAACGCAACAAAATTTGTGTATACTCTGTAAAGTATTCAGATTCAAGAGGAACTGATAGGGAATTCTGGTTAGTAGATGGTTCTGTGGATGTTTGTGTGAAAACAATAAGGCATTTCCTCTTCATGTGTGTATATATTTGTAGATTAGTATAGGTGCACAATTTCCCCAAGCTCACATATATAACATGGGGTTTGTAGGATCTCACAAGATTATGTCACATAACTTACCATCCTACCACAGAATGAAGATAATATCTTGAAGGAGAAAAAAAAAATGTGTCATTTTATAGGTACTAACTGCAGAAATCAATTCTATAAACACAGTATATAATCCCATGAACACAATTTTGGATTATTCAAAGTAACATCTAAATAAAATCAACTGCTATTCTTCCCCTGAATAGATAGGGCTTGTTCAGTATTGTTAAAACACCACAGTAAGGTTAGCATGTAACTTAAAACAAAAATTAGATCCTAAGCACAGCTTCTATAAAACATATAGATAGAGAAGCAAGCAAGCTTCCTTCCTTTCCTCTACAGGCTTACCTCATTATACTGCACTTCGCTTTGTGCTTCTCAGATATTGCATTTTTCACAAATTGAAGCTTTGTGGCAATCCTGCATCAAGCAAGTATATTGGCACCATTTTCCAACAGCATGTGCTCACTTCATGTCTCCGTCACATTTTGGTAATTCTCACAATACTTCTAACTTTTTCATTATTATTGTCTGTGATGTTGATCTGTGAGCAGTGATCATTGATGTGACCTTTGTAATTGGTTTGGGGTCCATGAACCCTGCCCATAAGAGACAATGAATTTAATCGATACGTATTGTGTGTGTTCTGATTGCTCCACTGACTGGCAGTTCCCCAATTTCTCTCCCTCTCCCCAGTCCTTCTTATTCCCTGAGACACAACAATATTTAAATTAGGCCAATTAATAACCCTACAATTGCCTCCAAGTGTTCAAGTGAAAGGAAAAGTTGCACATCTCTCACTTTAAATCAAAAGCTAGAAATGATTAACCTAAGGAGGAAGGCATGCCAAAAGCCAAGATAGGCTGAAAGTAGTCCTCTTTGCCAAAAAGTTAGCCAAGTGATGAATGCAAAGGAAAAGCTCTTTAAGGACATTGAACATGCAAATGATAAGAAAGCAAAACAAACTTATTGCTGATATGGAGAAAGTTTTAGTAGTCTGGATAGATCAAAACAGTCACAACATTCCCTTAAGCCAAAGCCTAATCCAGAGCAAGGCTCTAACTCTCCTCAACTCTATAAAGGCTGAGAGAGGTGAGGAAGCTGAAGAAGAAAAATTGGAAACTAGCAGAGTTGGTTCATGAACTTTAAGGAAAAAAGTCATCTCCATAATATAGAAGTGCAAGGTGAAGCAGAAAGTGCTGATGTAGAAACTGCAGCAAGTTATCCAGAAGATCTCCTAAGATAATTGATGAAGATGGCTACACTAAACACCAGATTTTCAATATAGACAAAAACAGCTTCTATTGAAAGAACATGCCATCAAGTCTTTCATAGCTAGAGAGAAGTCAATGCCTGGCTTCAAAGCTTCAAAGTACAGGCTAACTCTATTTTTAGGGGCTAATGCAGCTGGTGACTTCAAGTTGAAGCCAGTGCTCAGTTACCATTCTTAAAATCCCAGGGCCCCTAAGAATAATGCTAAATATCTTCTGCCTGTGCTCTATAAAAGGACAAAAAAAAAAAAAAAAAAAAAAGAAATCCTGTATGACAGCATACCTGTTACACCATGATTACTGAATATTTTAAGCTAACTGGTGAGCTCTACTGCTCAGAAAAAAAGAAAGATTCCTTTCAAAATATTGCTTCTCATTGATAACGCACCTGGTCATTCAAGAGCTCTGATGGGGTTATACAATGAAATGAATGTTGTTTTCATGCTGCTAACACAACATCCATTCTGCAGCCCATGGATCAAGGAGTTATTTTGAATTTCAAGTTTTATTATTTAAGAAATACATTTTGTAAAGGCTATAGTGCAATTGATCATGATTCCTCTGTTGGATCTGGGCAAAGTAAATTGAAAACCCTCTGGAAAAGATTCACCTTTCTGGGTGCCATTAAAAACATTCATGATTCATAGGGGGAGGTCACAATATCAACATTAACAGGATTTTGGAAGAAGTTGATTCCAACCCCATGGATGACTTGGAGGGGTTCAGAACTTCAGTGGAGGAAGTAACTGCAGATGTAACCACAGACTGAAATAGCAAATGAACTATAATTAGATATGGTGCCTGAAGATGTGACTGAATCTGCTTCAATCTCATGATAAAATTTGAACAGATGAGGAGCTGTTTCTTACAGATAAACACAAATAGTGGTTTCTTGAGATGGAATCTACACCTGGTGAAGTTGCTGTGAACATTGTTGAAACGATAACAAAAGATGTAGTATTTTACATAAGTTTAGTTGATAAAGCAGCAGCAGGTTTTGAAAGAATTGACTTAAGTTTTGGAAGATATTCTACTGTGGGTAAAATGCTATCAGACAGCATCACATGCTACAGAGAAATCTTTAGTGAAAGAAAGAGTCAATTGATGCAGAAAATTTCATTATTGTCTTATTTTAAGAAATTGCCACAGCCATTCCAAGCTTCAGCAACTACCACCCGGATAAGTCAGCAGCCATCAACATTGAGGCAAGAGTCTCCACCAGCAAAAAGATTATGACTCACTGAAGGCTCAAATGATGGCTACCCATTTTTTAACAATACAGTATTTTTAATTAAGGTATCCTCATTGTTTTTTAGATATAATGCTATTGTCTCACTTAAGAAACTAAAGTATATTGTAAACATAACTTTTATATCCACTGGAAAACTTAAAAAATTTATGTGACTCACTCTATTGAGAGATTTGCTGTATTGCAGTGTTCTGGAACCAAACCCACAGTCTCTCCAAGGTTATGTCTGTATTTCTAAATCCTCTAACTCCCACTCATTCCAATAGTCCCAGTTAGAACCTGTCTACTGTGCCATCCAGTCTTAAAGTTTACTTCTTCTCTCCTAGTATCACAAGCCCAGCACATAGTCACATTTACACTGTCACTTTCTCAAATAATAGACAGTGAGATGTTGATTTTACTTTTCCTGAATAGACCCTACATTAATGTCTACATGGAGAAAGTCCTATATCCTAATATAGAGTTCATTCTTAAAATCGTGCTTGAGAGTTGACTATATAAAAGTAAAAACAATAAGCTTGCATATTAGAAGTGGTTTCCATGTTCAGAAAACTAATTTTTTACAAATTTCCTATTGAAGATATAAAGGTCTATTGATTTGTTGTTATTGTTTTGCTTAGGTTACCCAATATACAAAGAGAGAGAGAGAATTATTTTAAATGTCAGCAACATGGATTTCCCTTTGCTACAGACCATAAAAATTAATTTTAAGGATTTTAGAAAATTGTTTTAGGTTAATTGGGGTGACACTGACAGGAAAGAAGAAATTGGTTCTAATACTGGGAAGAAGACATTGTGATTGAAAAATTTTCAAAAGATTCAGCATGGATTGAGTCTGAAATTTTGAGGTTGATTTTTTTGAGGAGGGGTTGTCCACAGACTCTCCTAACAAAAGTCATAAGAGGAATAGGGATAGCAATCTTCTCTAGAAAAAGGACTCTCTGATGAGCTCTAATCTTATCAATAGTTGTTTAAAACTATGAATTTACTCTTGCACTTAGATCACTAGAAAAAAGTTTTGATGCAACTTCTTGACTTATGTCAAGTTAACCAAGGTCTCTAAGCCTCAGTTTTCCCATCCTTAAAGTGGGAATGATAAAACATATACTACTGGGAGACGACTATCCATGGATACTTTGCAATTCAGACTGTGTCATATATCAAGGCCCTTTGTGGTAGACTATCTTTTCAAGAATTTTTATATAGCAAACAGCCTTGAAAGATAGAAACAATCCCAGGGCAGAGGTATTATCCTTTGCTGTCCAGAATAATAATGATAATGCCTCCCTCCAGGACAAAAGTACAGCAGATTTACTTATACCACCTTTAAAATATTTGAGAATTCCTCAACTTAAGGTTCTTCTTCTAAAATGCAATGCAGGTGTCACCTGGTCCTCGTCACATTGCTCTGTGGTATTTGGACTTGGAGAACTGGTGCAAATGCTGATACCCTGGGTTCTGCTACTGCTGTAACAAACAGTTCTTTGTGTCTGACCCAATAGTCTTGTATCTTCTGCTTGAAGCCACGAGTATGCATCATGCTAAGTTATTAACTTGCAAGTAGGTTAGAAAAACTCAGATCCTGCATAATTCTTGTATTTCATATGGTTGATGTGGAAATTGAATTATATAATGTCTATGTAACTACTCAATACCTGGGCAAAGAAGCATTCGAAAATTGTAGCTATTACCCAAACCACTGTTTTATAAATATCTCATTTTCAGCTATCACTAAAACTAACCTTTAAAAAACTGTAATAAATTACAGGTTCTAGGATTTCATACAATTTAGCTTTTATTTTATTTGATAATTAAATTAAATTTAATTATCTTAAAATGGATTAAAAGTTTCACTTTTACTATGCCATCTTTTTAGCACTTTCTCATTTCAAAAGAGAAGATAATTATGACATTTTTAGTCAAATAATTGCAAAAACAGTGGTTTAAAAAGATGCTAATGTTGCCAAAATCAAATCCTTGGCAGACATCTCAAGCATGAGATAGTTGGGAATATGTGTCAACTGATGTATGAAAACAGATTCTGTATGAGGAGAGAAGTTGAGGGATAACACTGAATAAGGTATAATGTTAAAGTTGATTATTTTAAAGCCAAGTCCCACCTGGGATGATAATATGAATAAGAAAACTTAAAATGTCATACATCCATTCACTTCTTATACAGCTAAGAATCTGGGTCTCTTGTTTCATAAGTATCTCTAGAGCTATGTGTACGTACAGCCAAACTACCAAAAGTCAGTCAAACTAGCATTAGTATATAAAAACAAATAAATGAACAAACAAATGATGCTAAAAATAAAGATGTATTAATGGTTTCAATTTTCAGCTGTTTTGATTGGTAGTATACAGATAAAGTTTTCAGTTTAAACTGCATATAAATGCTTACCAGATAAGAACAACAGACATTTAAATTTTAGTGTAATATCCAAAGCAGCACCATGAATTTAATTACGCCCAGTATCAATGAGTGTGCATTTGAGGGAGATGTATGTGCACAAGTATGTGCATTTGTAAAAATGAGAGTATTTTGTGACAGTTAAGATTCCCCCCCCACACACACACACACACTCACAAAAATAATATAAATCTGGACAATTTTTCACCTATTGCTTTATTTGGCAATCAAGAAGTGGATCCCAAATAAAAAGTCAGGTAAGTATTAATTGAGAACCAAGAGAAAATATTTCAAAAAGACTTCTTTATTTTGGTAAAGTTAGCACAGAGAGTTTTAAAAAATAATTGGAAGAGCATATATTAGATTTGAAACTAAAAGAACCATAAACTTGGGCATAAAGATGTATGACAAGTCATTTAAATATTCTTAGCAGTAAAAAAAATTATTAATCTGGAGCACTGAAATATTATACAGCATTGCTATAGCACATCTTTAAAATAATTAGTATGTTTCCATATCTCAAAGGAAACTTTATGAATCATTGTTTATAACATATTTATCAGTATTTTGGTGATAAGTAAAATGGAATAGAATAGTAGCTTTGTATTAGTCAGGTTTCCACAAGAGAAATAGAACCAGTAAGATTATATTTGCATACACATATATAAAAAGAGACTTATGCAAGGAATTGTCTTACATCATTGTAGGGGATGACTAAACAAGGCAAAAATTCACAGGACAGGCTGCCAAGAAGGACAGGCTGGAAATTCTCAAGCAGGAGGTGTCATTGCAGTTCACAGGCAGAATTTCTTCTTCCTCGGGTAAATCTCAGTTCTCTTCTTAAATCCTTTCAACTGATTAGATCAGGTCCACCCTGATTATCCAGGATAATCTCCTTTACATAAAGTCAATTGATTGTAGATGCTAATCACATTTAAAAAATACCTTCACAGCAACACCTAGATTATAGTTTATCAAATAACTAGGGTCTACACCCTAATTAAGTTGACACATAATACTGACCATTCCAGGCCTCATATCTGGATTTCTTTTTCTTTTGATCTTTACGTTTTGTGCGTGGTCATCCAAATAAATGGTGGAGTAAGAGATGAGAATAAATTGAATAGGAAGATGAGAATAAATTGAACAAAGGAATTAACTTCCTGAATTACTGAGCTGAATTCATGGAGTGAATTCATGGAGAAGTAAACCTTTCCCACAAAAGGGAAGGTCACAGATTTATAAAATTTTATAATATACCACCTCTTACCAAATTAATAACAAGGAGAGAATCAATAAATGCTGAATGAATAAATGAAAAACTTTAAGAATGGACTATAGAACACTTATTGGATATCCATTCTCTTTTCAACCCTCTATGTTTATGGATTATAATTTTAATAAAATAAATCATTTCAATAATTAAAGAGGAATGTGTTATTAGAGTTAACTGTTGTTAATACACGTATCCCGCAGTATCCAGGTAAATGCATCATAAAATAAATAACCATGAATAATGTAAAACATAGTGACTTATTGGAAATAAGACTCATTATATTGGAGACTTTTTAAATATCAAAAAACTTCCCTAAGGATTGAACTGAAAGCTTTTAATGAAAAGTTCTTAGAATGAATGAGAAAAGGAATCTACACTCCTAAAATGTAAATGCCTCCAAGTTTTTAGCAATACATACATACAAAACAAATATATTTTCCATTTTGTTTGTTGTTCACAACAAATAAAGGGTCTTAACTTCTTTCAGAGCAATATAAAATTCTCTAATCACTGCTAGTTATCCCTGGAGTAAATAATAAAGTTGTTACTTTCTTGAAATATTTTACTTATCAAAATTAGGAAAATGCATAGACTAAAAAATAGAGAGGATAAATTAATTATGTAAGAAGATAACAATAGTGAAATATAAAATACCAAAATGCTACATTATATTTTATTTAAGAGAATGCATGTACATCTTCAAGACTGGAGTAATGATCTAATAGTAGAGTTAAAATGTATCTATATTTGTGTAGTCCTTAAAAAAATCACAGTTCAAAAGTTACAAATAGTTTGTAAAATACAGGGGAATTTACAATGGGAAAATTCAGCCCATTATGATTAAGAAAGATTTATCACCTCCAAAAGTACACATGAACTCATGCTTAATGTTCCAAATTAGAAGAATATAGTATTTAAATAATACTGTTCATCTTTAGAGTGCTTTACAAACATTATCTAATTAATAAGTACAGACAAATCCTGCTGTGTCCTTCAAGCTCTCAAATGGCATTTCTATGATTTAGAGCCTGATTAAAATCGAAAATGTATTTATCTCTCCTAGATAAGCCTTTTGCAGCAATAATTTAAACCATATAAAATTTTAAGTAGCATATCATCTGAATAATTTTAATTCCCATGAAATTCTCTAAGTGTTTCAGATTTGTTTCCTAAAACTACTCAGACACTTTTTTCCTCTCCCTAAGTTTTCAAAACTGACTCCTAGTCCTTTTCAGGAAGTCTGAACTTCTAACTTGTTTGCCCACTGTAAAAGGAAAGATATAGAAGCTATGGCTCACACACAGATTTTAATTTATAGGAAATAAAATAAATGTAACCAGTTTCTTTGGAATTTTGGCTAAAAAATATTCAATGGATATTATATCTCCCAATTAATGTTCTGGCCCAAATATTAAACAAATAACATTTTTGAGGAAAAATGCTTTTACATTTATTCTTTTTCTTTTTTCTTGTTTTTCTTGAAAGAGTCAACTCATGTTTCCCTGGGCATCTTTGTTTGTTTGTTTGTTTTGAATTATATTCAATACTTCTCTAAGCTCTTCTTTTCTCAGCCAACAAACTGATACAGTAAATAGATTAGAGCCAGAAAATCTCTGTCCCGGAGAGATAGCAAAACTGCCTAGCAGAATATTAATGAATTCCAGTTCCAAAGGCAGCTGCTGTCCTCACTGGTTTAAGCTATGGACTTAGAAGAGGAAAGAAGCTGCATGTGGGAAGACAAACTTGGAGCTCTCAGTACCTTTTTCTCATCTCTGTGAAATCTAACAGAACCCTTGCTCTTTTTCTAAAATTCTTAGATGATTTTTCTGACATATATTCATAATGGCCAAAGGCTTTATAGGTAAATCAAAAGAGGCTTATGGTGATCAAGGAAAAGGAAGATCAATATACAAAATCAACAAAGAAATTAGTATCAAAGAAGCTTTCCTTTAATGTTCTAAACAAGGATGAAAAACATCTTTTCAGACCAAGTTGCTTATAAAGGGCTTACTCTTCCCTCAGTGAAGTTTACCAAGTTTACCAATGATGAGAAGTGAGTACTCTCCATAGACCTTCGTTCTCTAAGAGATCTTAGAAGAGTTCTGCTATTTATTCCACAGAAATTATGTCACTCTGTCCTCACTAGTACTATAGCTAGGAGAAGCATTAGATAATATGTAGCATACTTACTGTGAATTCAATAAGGAAAAATCTAAACCATGTGTTCTACAGGGGTTTCTCCAAGTATTGCTCTGTTGTCACTCACTCTCACTCACTCAGCTTTAGAGCATTTGCTGCATCCAGGATAATTCCATGTCAGAGCACCATGGAAATTAGCAAGGTTCTCTCACTTAACTCCTCCTTGCCAAACTAGCAAGAATTTAGTTTACAGTAGGTCATGGAGTTTTGTGGGGTTTTGTGTGTTTGCTTGGTTTTGTTTTATTTTTCTTACTCTGTTGCCTTGTTGTGACTCATTTCTCTTTCAAAAGTGGGATCTCAAAAGCTTCTCATTTCTAGGTTTTCACTTCTGGCAGAGCTCTTTTAGATGCTGAAAGGTATACCAGAGAAATATTATACTATATATTAATTGAAAGTAGTGTTCTATGATTTTGTTTCTTTGTTTATTTGTTTGTTTGTTTTTATCATTCAGAACTAGTTGTTAATCCTGGCTCTGCTAAATATTGTCTGTAACACCTCAGAGAACCCATTTAACACCTAGGAACCCGGATGTTCTCATGTGCCAAAACTAGCTTGTGCAGTGATATTGAGGATTAAATGAGATCATGGAAACAAAGTGATTATCACATTGCCCAAATCTCAAGCTTTCACACACACACACACACACACACACACACACACACACACACACACACACAAATGGTAGTTGGAAACAAACCTCCCTTCTACAAAACAAGCAGACAAACAAATAAAAAACTGAGTTATTACTGTTAGCAGTGGAACTGGTGCATGGTAAGACCTGGTTCCTGTTTTTCAAGAGATGACAATCTACTAGAAAAGACAAGTGGCAATAATTTTATCAAAATAATATGTTTAGAAAAATGCAAGTAGAAGAAGAGAGTGAGCCAAAGGTGATCATAGAAAGAGGCAGTCAGAACCAAACTTTGAGGGAAAAAATGGTCCAGTTATTTGGACAAGCAAATAGGATAGTAGGGAAAAAAAAGCATTGGAAAGGCTTAGAGCAGGAAATGATTGTGATACAATTGGAAGGAAGAGAAGAAATTGGTCTATATGGATTAAAAAATAAGATTTAGATATACTAAAAAGTAGAATTAGAATTCTTTTACAGATTAAGAAATTTTGGATGGCTTGAATGTTATATTGTTAAGGGAGGACTTGATCTTTATATGACAGGTAGTCACTTGGGGCTTTTTTACCATGGGAGCAATAGCATTGAATCAGAATTTATAAAGTTAATTCTGAGACCATGATTATAAAAATGGATCAAAAGTGAGAGGCAATAGAGACAGAGGGAATGGAATAAGTTGAAGAATACTTAAAAGAGAATGTGAGCTGTAAGAATAAAGAGAAAGGATCAGATGACCAAGATATTTCAAGGGAGAATCAGTAGAAATTAATGGATTGAATATCTGAAGATTTGAATTCATTTCCATTGAGGCTTCTTCTTTAATATTTCCATGCATTCAATTTTTGCTACTAACCTTTGCTTTATCTATTCCTTTGTAGAAGAAAGAGAATAATAAACAGCCTCATCATTTATGTCTCAAGTCTATATCCACATCCTTGGCTTTCAAAATACAAAGGCCAGGTTTATAAATCAAGTGAGAGAGAAAACATATTAGAGTGTGGGTTTAAGTGTATTTCAACTTGAGTTGAATCAGTGACAAGATATAGTGACTCTGTCATAAACAGTTATAAAAACAGAAAGCTTTAAGAAAAGAATACTTAACTGTTCAACCACCATATCTGAGACTCCAGATCCAATGGCCTTCTAAACATATCAACAACTAATGCATTTAATATAATTCTTCCCAGATATAGGCTTCAAATATATTAGCCAGTTTCTAATTTAAAGTACCAACTCATATATAACTCAATTCATTTATAAGTTTGATAAAGACCAAACATTTTATTCATAGCAAAACCATTTCTTCAAGCACAATTTCACATGAAAGCTTAATTAAAATAAAGATGTACTGCTGAAATCAGGGGGGTGTAGTCTCAGAATCTTGGCAGCCCCACTTCCACCCTCCTGGTTTCAGTATAGCATAATTATTGGAACCCCTAAAACTCCACAAAGCACAGTTTGAAAGCCACTGCCTCAACGGACTTAACTGATTGGTTGTTCAACCAATATTTGTGACAGGGTTGGGAATGAGGTTCTAAAATGGAAATTTTCAGTCTGCCAAATCAATTTTAGGGTCAAAACATGACATTGGCTTCATTTTATAAGACTAGCCTCTGAGCTCACTGAGCTAATATACAAGAAGACCAGGAGCAAAATGAAGACATCAGTCACCTTCCCCCTTTTATGGACTTGGGTGCAAACAGTTCAAGTCATTGTTAAACCCACATTTGGTTTTGGCTCATATACACACAGACCCTATAATATACTATAGTTCCACAAAAGAATTATTTATTCATTCACAAGATGACTGATAGACAAGTATAACACCCATATCCAAGATTAGGTAAGAGAGATTGATAAAAAAGACAGATAAGGAAGATGAGGAAAAAGAAAAGAATGTAAAATTTCATGGAGAAAGTTTAACAGTGATTTTCAAAGCATAATATTACCTAACCTTTCCAACATACCCAGGGAGTAAGCAGCATTATTATTTTCATTTTAAAGACAAGAAATCTGGAAACTAAAGTTTAGAAAGGAAAATAAATTTGTTCAAGAAATCACAGATAGAAAGGAGCAAACCCATGACTCACTCAGAACATTGTTTTGCAAGAAGAGAGGGAAAAAATGGAGAAAGGAAAATGCAAAGAATGAGAAAGAATAATGAAGAGAGACTAATAAGAAGGGTGTGCCAGTTTGGATATATTATGCCCCCCAGAGACAGCCATGTTCTTTTATGCAATCTTGTGGCGGCAGACAAGTACTAGTGTTGATTAAGTTGGAACCTTTCGACTAAGTGTGTCCATGAAGATGTGACTCACCCAACTGTGGGTGATAACTCTGACTGAATTATTTCCATGGAAGTGTGGCCCCACCCACTCAGCTTGGGTCTTGATTTGTTTACTGGAGTCCTTGAAAGAAAACAGCTTAGAGGACATTTTGGAGAGAAGTTAAGAGCTGACTGTGATGTTTAGACATGCTTGGAGATACAGACAGAAGGATATTTAGCTAAGAAATGAAGCCCAGAGTTTGCCCCAGGATATGCTAAGACAGGACCCTCATGTGCTTGAAGAGAAACATCCTGGGAGAAAGAACCAAGAATGTGCTGCAGCTGAGAGAGACATTTTGGAGACTGCCATTGGAAGCAGACTTTTGTTGACACTTTGGAGATGCTAGCCCAGAGTTCCCTCTGGAGAAGCTAAGAAAAGACAAAATGCCTCAAGAGCAACATTTTGAAAAATGCACAGGAGCTGAGAGAGGAGCTGAGAGAGGAGCTGGAACACAACCCGGGATCAGTAGACACCAGCCATGTGCCTTCCCAGCTAACAGAGGTTTTCTGGATACCAGTGGCCTTCCTTTGGAGAAGGAATACTTATGTTGATGCCTTAATTTGGACCTTTTCATGGCCTTCAGACTGTAAATTTGTAAGCAAATAAACCCCCTTTATAAAAGTCAATCCATTCCTGGTATTTTGCATAATGGCAGCATTAGCAAACTAGAACAAAGGGGGAATTATGGAAAAAGGAGAGCTGGAATGAAGCCAAGAGATAATGCTTAGAAGTACTGACACTGGCTACATAAATTTATTGGTATTAACTCAGTGACTCTTATTATATTTGTTAAATTAACTATTACCAGGTCATAGCAATATTTTTTGTGTTTTCCCTTTCCTGGTTATACATCTTCATACTATGTCTTCTGCAAACTAGTCTTAATCCACATCTGATCAATCTTTGTCTTAATACATCAGATGATGTGGCAGATTTTTTTTGTTATTAGGACTTAATGATCTTCTACTTAATTAACTTATATTTTTCAGAAGTGATGATTTATCTATTGATTCCCTTAAAAAGAATAATACAGACAACCATAAGTGCACGTGTGCACACACACACACACACACACACACACACACACACACATGCTTGAGAAGAGGAAAAGTCTTCTGGTTTTTACTATAAAACCTGATTAAACCTGAAAGGAAAGTCTCTAGACAACTTTACCTAAGGAAAGAGGAAAGCAAGAAACTCCCAAAATTTCAAAATAGATAAATAAAAAAAGGACAGATAACAAATTATTAATCATGGCATGATAATCACAAACATGCTGCAAAATAAATTGAAAATCTGAGTAGAGAAATGCTGCATCCCAGGGAGCTTTCAAGTCAGCAACTAGCCCTTGAACTTAATTCTTGGTTTAATGTACCTCCAAATAATTGAATAGACAATGAATGACTCAGGAGTACCGGGGATGGGGAGAATTAAGGGAGAGCACGATTTTGCATAACTTATCTAGACAATGGAGGAGGAGGGAGAGGAGTTAAGAATGAAGGTGAAAGGATTAATAATCAGTGTTATTTTTACTGTAAACATCGACAGGAAGATAATGAATTCTGGGCCTGGCTCCTGAGATGCAGGTTACTTCCATCCAGGAGAAGGAGGCATGAATAATTAATAACCCTCTTCAAAGTTCACAACCCCCATCTCCTCCCCAGGTAGTCATCAAGAGAGGCAACAGCCAGCTAATGGGAGGATGGCTTAGAACATCTCATGCAAATTGAAGCTTCTCGGCCTCAAGGTTTTCTCTCCTTTGCCAGCTCAGGAAGCAGCTGGTTCCCTGAACTCCAGGAGAGAACATTTAGCCCCTTTCAACCACAAATCACCTACCTTCTTTGCTTCTTTAAAGATTCAAAATACCATAGGGGTCCAGCCATCAATCAGTAAGTGTGTTTGCTAGAAAATCAAGTATGTTACCTACAGCACAGAGCTCAATATACACAGGGACCTAATTTATCTGTTCACCCAAATACAAACCAGACAACCATTGTTCTTCAGGGAAAAACATTTAAAAGTCAGTTTTGTTCCCTAATGGACAGGTAAATATCAGGCTGAGTGCACTCAACGATTTTCAACTATTTTCAAAGTCCTCCTACAAATCCAGTATTACAGTTCCAAGCTTAGCTGTACATGGAATTAGTTTCCAGAAATTTAATCCTGAATGCTACCCCTAGAAATACTGATTTAGTAGGTCTTAGGTGAGGCCAAAGAATCTATATTATCACTAAAAAAGAACTCAACTGATGGTCATGCAAGAAATTCCTTAACTAGACTTTGAAAAGCACTGAGGAGCATGCCATTGGCATTTACACATTTAGCATCCCTGGACCAAATAGTCTCAATTTCTACTCTTTTTCATCAAATTGCAATTATGAAGGTTATAGATAATGTATCTGAGAAACCAAATCAAAACCCATGCACAGTATAAACAAAGTTGGCTCCAAGGGTGAGCCAATAAACCTTTATGCTTGTTAATCTTAAGGTGGCTTTCAATTTGTCTGCTCGTATTTCTTGCAGTACTCCTCAAAAATGGTTTACAAAAAATCCACATGCACACACTCACAAACACATACAAAAAAAGAAAAAACTTCTCTGACAAATAGTCATTCCAGGGAAGAGAAAACTTAAGGGCAAGTTAAAAATTTAGAGATGAATATCTTGGTGGAAGAATATTGTTAGAAAGAAAGCCGTACCTGAAAGAGAATAAATGCTCATCCGATTGTAGAGAAGAAAAGAAATGTATTCACGATCTTGCAAGAGCGGGCGCACCACCAAAGAAACGTGGCAGGCGCAAAACAATAGAACCCAGCAATATTTATCCTAAGCCTAACACACAAGTCCCGCCCCTGTTTCTCCACTGGCTGGATACTCCAGAGGGTACAGCCTATCCTAGAGAGCTAACTAGTCCACCTTCGGGATTTTAAATTGTAGAGCCCATCTGAGAGAGCTAACTAGTCTGCCTTTAGGAAGGAGCTAATGCCAACTCTGGGCTTACCTCAGGGACCCTCTCCTTCCCTTTAACTGCAGAGCCCATTTGAGCCAATCTTGTCTAGTTTCCATTTTCCCTACTCCACATTGCTTTATGTGAAAGCTAAACTTAACCTTTTCTTACAATATCCAGTTGAGTTCATAGAGATAATTTTATAGGATGAAAATAAGGAAATTTGCACACACACACACTCAAATATGTTCACTATCTATTAAAAACAGGATAATATTGAGTAAGCTTTGCTAGGGGTAAGTTTCATATCTACAGAATAAGAATATTGGACTAAATTCCCTTTGTAACAACAATCTATGATTTCATTTGGCAAAAATTTCACAGAGCTCTTTGCAGTGCCTATGATAGTGTTATCCACTTTAATTTAAAAAAGAAACACGGATTATTGCTTATTTCTTATCCCTTCTTACTATTTTTTTTTTCTTTTTGTGTTCCCAACTTGTCCATCACTATTTAGATAGGACTAGCTTCCAAAAGGAAACAACTAACACACTCAGGGGCCAGTAATTTGAGGAGAGTGTAATAAACAAACCATTTTAAAATTTTTAAGGAAATCACAGGGCCAATGCAGTATACTGGAGCTAGTAACTTCAGAGGAGCTGTTAACATCCCTGGAGACAAAGGAGTCTTGGGACAGAGAAAGCAGGCATGCTACAAAGAGCTGTGGCCTCTGGTGGAGGGATGCAACGAGCCCAGGCCAACCCTGAAGAAAGGAAGCTGGGAGATTAAATTCCCTGCCTTGATGTCCTCCCTCTTCCCAGTTGCCTACTAGAGCTCCCCATTGGCCAAACCAAATAAGAAGTCAGAAGGCAAAAGAAACATTTGATAAAATCCATAAAGATCAGCCTCCTGGGGCAAGTGCATGATGAAGAAACAAAAAGTGTAATTCCACATTCCATCAAATCTTCTACAGAAATCATTGACAGCCCCAGCATGGGGTTTCTACAAATTCCCACTGGTTTACAATTCTCCTAATCACCTCTGGATTCAATATCCTGTTTTTGTTGAATTCTGATGTCCATTTTGCATCTTATGAATGTTGTTTTATCTCTATTTCATGTCAGCCCAGACTTAGAAATTTGCCCCTTTCCCATGATTTCAACAAAACAACCAATCATATAAGGCTCGTGTATAAATGGTTGGATAGACAGAGGGGTTTAGACCAGAACAATGCAACAAATAATGGATCTTCGTGTTAACCAAAATTCTTAATCATTTCCTCCAAATTGTGTTCAGTTTCCTGCCATGTTTCTGGATGCTTTCCTCATCCATCATCAAATCATGAGTAAAGATCCATCTGAAAAATTACTTGAAATTTTAATTTTAGAAATCATGTATCTGCAAATAAATTGAAGCCCTCCTCCTCACAGATCAGTATACATCTCACTTGTTTCTGTTTCTTTCCCTTTCTCACACTGTCCTGTAATTTCATCAATTAATATCTGTCTGTCCCATGAGGCTTCAGACATTTTTCAAGAACTGAGTCTTAATCACCTCTGGATCTCCAGATTATATCTCAATTATATCTCAATATAGTAGAAATTCAGTTAATGATTGAATGTTAACTAAGGTATGATCTTCCAGGATCTGACAGCCCTTCTATTCACTTTACTCCACCTCCCACACAGAAGCCTTCCCTCTTGCACAGATATAAAAACTGAGGCTCTGTGAAGAAAAATGACATGCCTCAGGTCCAGAGAACAAAGTCACATTTACAAGTTCTCCACTGGTTTATGCTTGACAGTGTAAAAACAGCCTTAAACAACCTTTCTTGTCACATTTATTGACTTTATTCTTACTTTGAGCTCATCTTATATGTAAACAAAAGACTCAAATATACTAGGCTTGCTGCCAAACCATCAAATCAGAATCTTCTAAGGTGGGGGAAGATAATCTACATGCTTTAAAGGACCTCCAATAACTGTGGTGATAACTCCACTAAGCCATGTACCCACCAAAATGAATTATGAAATACTTATGTGAATGTGTAAATCTATATTTTTTTCTGCAAAGATGATGTTCTGGTGGTTTGAAGCTGTATATACCCAAGAAAGGCATGTTCTTAAATTTACTCATCCCTGTGTTACGGACCCATAGTAAGAAGGACCTTTTGAGGAGGTCACTTCAATTACGGTGAGATTCACCTCATTCAGAATAGACCTTAATCCTCTTACTGAGGATGAAGAGAGAGAGAGAGAGAGAGAGAAAGAGAGAGAAAGAGAGAGAGAAGAAGAAGAAGAAGAGGAAGAAGAGGAAGAAGAGGAAGAAGAAGAGAAAGAAGAGGAAGAAGAAGAGGAAGAAGAGGAAGAAGAAGAGGAAGAAGAAGAGGAAGTAGAAGAGGAAGTAGAAGAGGAAGTAGAGGGAGGAGGGGGGGAGGAGGAGGAGGAGGAGGAAGAAACTGAAAGCAATGAAACTTGGAAAAGAATGGAGAGATCAACAGATGCCACCATGGTAAAGAAGCCAGAGGAGCCAAGGATTGCTGGCAGCCAGTCTTCAGGAAGAAAGTATTGCCTTGATGGTGACTTGATTTAGACATTTTTCTCAGTTTCAAAACTGTAAGCTAACAAATTCCCAGTGCATGGGAATAAAACCCATTTCATGATATCTGTTTTGAGTAGCATAGAAAACGAAAACAGATGCCTTCTCTTTTTTTTTTTTTTTAATTCTTAAAGGCATCTGGGTTGAAATATATATTAGGAACTCAAAGTTGAGACAAAAATAGAATCATCTTTCCCAAATTATGTTCTCCACTTGCTTAAATGAAACTATCCAGAACACATGGGTCTATAAAGGCATAACATAATGGTCCCTAGTCAATGCAAAAGGAAGTACTTCTAAATTTACCAGTTATCTTATATGCCTTCCTTTATCACATCTTCCAACAAACTTCTCCGGTATCATGAATCCTTTCTTTCATGGCTGTTTTGGACAATATAATCCCTTCCACATCCACCTCTCTCCTGGCTTCCACTCTGGGCTGTTGTGCACAGTTGTCTAGGTTATGTCCTGTCCAAGGGCACCCAGTCAAGGAGGCAAATGGAGGGCTGAAATTCAGCTATGCCTCTAAACACCATCAACCAGGGCCTACATCTACCCAGAGGAGGTACCATTTTCTAATTCATGCTAAAGTGATGTGTGTGCTAGCAATGGCCTTGCCCTTATACTTTTTTCTTGCCACCAGGAGGAATAAGCATACATGGATCCACAGATAAGAAGCCATTGTAAACTGCTCCCTTTTATCCTATACCCTTTATACTACTTGGATTTGTCCAAAGAATAAAAAAGTTGTAAGTTTATTTATATGTCTATGCATTAACCACAGTAAAGGCAAGTCAGAGTTGCCCCAATAGCAACAGTGAAATATCCCTACTTAATAATCAAGAAATTCTATGGTATGTTAAAGAACACTATATTTTCAGATACCTGTGTACAAATGTTGATCCTGGTATCTTCTAGCTGTTTGACTTCTGATAAGTCACTTCAATATTCATTTGACTATATTTTCTCATCTGCAGAATTAGAGTAAAAACATACCACTCCAGGAAAGTTTGGAGAATCTGAGCTAATGTACATGGAAACATTTTGTAAAATCCCCTAGGAAAAGAGAATTGTGTTTGTGTCCATCAGAATATGATGAAGAATAAGTCATGTCCCTGACCACAAAGACCTAAGGCATCAATCTATAGAATAATTTACATGGATTAGAGTGGCATAATAAATTCAAATTCAGTCAAATTAACAATAGAAGCAAAAATATAATCATTGGGCTGAAGTAAACAGGGAAAGCTCTAGAGGAGACAGAAGTTAAGCTATATTTTAGGAGATGGTTAGGGAGTGACATCATCAACATGGCAACATAAGACATCCCCTGGAAAAGTCTCCCTTCAGAATCAACTAATAAAAGGACAAATCTCACTTTCTTGGAACTCTAGAGTATGATAGAACTGGAGAAGTATACCTCAAATGTTGCATCAAAGAAAAAGAAAAACAATAATAACAAATTCAAGTAGGAAATTTATGTTCTGGATTGTCAGTTTAGGCTCCCCTACCCCCTACCACTTGGTCTTTCATAGATTGGGAATCGCACAGAGGCAGTACAACCTGGGCCACTTCTGCCAAAGCTTCAGGACATAGAGCCACTCACAGTAGTGAGTTAGACCTCAATGCATATCCAGGCACAGGAACCCAATCTGCAGAGAGACAGGGAAGAACACAGGCAGCTGAAGAGTGCCACACACAACTGTGGCCCCGGGGGAAAAGGAGACCATGTCAGAACTGATGGCAAGAGGTGCACACACCCAATACAGTCTCTATTTGCTGGACCCCCTAAACACTAAATAGACCTTTCTGGATTAACCCCACATGGCTCCTGGGGGTGGGATACCTTATTGGGGAAGAAACTAGAGGTAGAAATATCTCACAGAAAAAAATAAAAGGGGAAAATTAAACTGCTGTAAGACAAGACAGGTCCCAGAATTGAAAAGTATGATGAAAAGGGTGTGCTGAGTGAGGGAAAGAATTTTAAAAAAATCACAGGCACTGGGAAGAAAATTCTGTCCAAATACAAACAGAATAGATGAAGAACCCTGGAAAAGGAACAGAAGAAAAGTAGCTTTCTCCTGGGTATGAAACAATTGCACAAAAAAGGGAAATCTTAATAATTTTACTTCATATCCAGAGGAAGAATCAGGTACAGGAAAACACAGAAAATCTGAACAGTTAAATATAGCATGCTCTAAAGGTCCAAAATAAGTTGAACCAAGAGTCAAAGAAGAGACTTAACACAAAGCCAATCAATAATAAAACTCTAGGCAAGAGGAATAGCAGGCCTTGATATTAACACACAAAATAATAAGATGCTCAGACATAAGCAAAAAATTATAATCCATACTAAGAAACATGAAAATATGGCTCAGATGAACAAAGTAAAAATTCAAAGGAGACCGAGAATTTGGAAAACTAACCAAAGAAATCCAAATAAATATCCTAAACAAAATTCAAGGAGATGAAGAAAAATATGGGTAGAAATAAACTAATGGTGGATAGATAGCAAAAGGATATTAAGAAGACAAAGCATGAGAGTAAAGAATTCAAAAGAATAGAAACAAACATAACAGGAATTATGGTGATGAAAGTCACAATAACAGAGATTAAAAATGAACTAGAGGCACACAACAGCATATCTGAACAGCAGAAGAAATAATCAGTGAACCAGAAGACAGTATTATGAACATGATACAGTCAGAAGAATAGAGAAAAGAACAGAAAAAAATTGAGCACTATCACAGGGACTTGAGTGACACCATGAAATTTATAAATGTACACATTCTTCACTGGGAAAGAGTGACTTGGGTAAGTACTCTCCAAGGTGACCCTCCTCCAAAATTTGTCCTCCAGGCAAAAGCACTGTGAGACAACAAAAGTAGTGTAAAAAGCTAGAGATAGACTGTCTGTGAAAAAGGCCTACTGGCTTCAAATACATGGGAGAGGGAGGTCTGTCTCTTAAGAAACAGAAGAGACAATCAAGCTACTGTAAAATGGGGAACTCCAAAACAACTAACAAGCAAACCCTAGGACAATACAGAGGCCCAGAATTACAGGGAAAATACTGCACACTGAATTTGCCTTCAGCAGATCTTCCTAATAGGAGGGTTGAAGCTCAAGAAAATCTCTTTCTTATCAGCACCTGGTTACAAAATTAAAAAAAAAAAAAAAAAAAAAAAAAAAGACATGCCAGAGAGTAAATGCCAGACCAAATATTTTAAAATCTTAAAACATACAGTGTGCAACAAAAGAGCATGAGACAAACAAAGAAAAAGGATAAAACACAGAAAACACCTATGAAGAAGATGGGAACATGGACATAACAAATAAAGCCCTTAAAAATGATCTCAAAATGCTGAAGGAGATGAAGGAAAGTACGGAGGAAGAACTAAAGGATACCAGAAAAACAATAAATGAATAAAATGGGAGTCTAAGAGACATTTTAAAAAGGAACCAAACATAACTACTGAAGTTGAAGACCACAATAACTGAAATGAAATATGCTCAAGAAGGCTTCAAGAGCAGATTGGAGCTGACAGAAGAATCAATGATCTTGAAGACAGATACTTGAAATGAGCCAGGCTGAGGAGCAGAAAGAAAAAAGAAATATTAAAAGTGACAGTAGCCTAATCCAGCTATGGGACACCATCAAGTGCACCAATATATGCATTATGGGAGTCCCAGAAGAAAAAAGAAAGGGGAAGAAAGAATAGTCAAGGAAATAATGAAAGAGGACTTCCCAAACTTAGCAAAAGACATGAATATGCACATCCAAGAAGCTCAGAGAATATCAAACAGGACAAACATGAAGAAAAATACACCCTGCAATATATTGCTTATACTCTCAAATTCAAAGGACAAGTAGAGAGCTCTGAAAACTGCAAGAGAAAAGCAATGTGTTACATCCAAGAGAGTCTCAATTACAGTGAATGCCAATTTCTCATCAGAAACCATGGACACAAGAAAGCAATGGGTAGAAATACTTAAAGTGCTGAAGGAAAACAATTGCCAGTCAAGAATTTTGTATCTGGAAAGGCTCTCTTTCAAAAATGAAGGAGATAGAGGAATGGAATTTAGTCAGTCTCCTGGAACAACTAATAAACAACAAGGAACAACTGGAATAACTGCTGGGAGACAACCATGACTGTCCACATATCATACACCAACCTGGATTGGAAGGAATGCCTGAGACTGAAACATAGAATCTGTAAGTAAAAGCTGCAGAACTGTGCCAAGAGCCCCATTCACCACCACCCCTCCCCCGCCCATGGCAGGCTTTACTGCAAAACTTTGCTGTGGTAGAGATCAGCACTCTCCCAGCAAGTGAATATAGCTCAGCTGAACTCCAACTGGGGTTTTAATTGACAAATATGGACTGCTGGATAAAGCTACAAACCTCCAATAAGCAGACAGAGGCTTTTAGTGATGACTGACCTTAAAGAACTGGAAGACTCATATGGACTGGGGGGAGGAGCCCAGAAGACCAGGTTTTACCTCTGGCTGATGAGTGAAACTGGGGGGCCATGTACTGGCTCCAAGAGAGGGGCTTTCTGTCCCTTCTTCTCTCTCTCAACCTGAGTGGCTCAGAAAAGAGAGCCACAGCCATTTTCAGTTTGCAGCGCTCTGACCCAGACAGGGGTGAAGATAACAGAGTCAGAGGGACTATTCATATACACATGATAACTACATAGGGGTGTATCTTCCATAGGAGTAAGCAGGAGGGGCCCAGCTTTCCCTTCAGAACCAGACCCCAGAGCCTGGGGGAAAACAGCCAAAACAAACTAAAGAGGCCACATCTCCTTACACAGTCAGGAGTGACACACTGACAGGCGCCACTTATTGAGCAGGTTAGGAAAAGCACAGCAACTGGAAACCTTACAGGAAAGTCTGTCATTCCTCTAAGATACACCCTGAATGTAATCCAATTCTGAGACCTGAACCCATTCTGGTCTGGGAAAATCTGACTGGGTTAACCAAGGAAACCAGATGCCTAGACAACAGAAAACTACAATCTATACTAGGAAAAATGAAGATATGGCCCAGTCAAAGGAATAAACTTACACCTCAATCAAGATACAGTTGAGAAACTGTTTCACTTTACTGAAACAAACTTAAAGATTTCCAAAGAGCTATGCTAAATCAAATAAAAAAGCAAATCAATGAGTTCAGAAAAGATAGAATAAAAGAGATGAAGGCTATGAAGAAAACACTGGGCAAACATAAGGTAGAAATGGAAAGTTTGAAAAAACAACTGTCAGAATCTAAGGAAATGAAAGGCACAACACAAGAGATGAAAAACACAATTGGGACATACAACAGCAGATCTCAAGAGGCAGAAGAAAACACTCAGGAACTGGAGAATAAGACACCTGAAATCTCACACATGAAAGAACAGATAGGGAAAAGAATGGAAAAACATGAGCAACCTCTCAGGGAATTAAGTGACAACATGAGGCACAGAAATGTACATGTCATGAGTGTCCCCAAAGGAGACGAGAAGGGAAAGGGGACAGAAGCAATAATAGAGGACATAATCACTGAAAATTTCCCATCTTTTATGAAAGACATAAAGTTACAGATCCAAGAAGTGCAGCATACCCCAAACAGAATAGATCTGCATAGACCTATGCCAAGGCACTTAATAATCAGATTATCAAACATCCAAGACAAAGAGAATACTGAAAGCCATAAGAGAAAAGCAATTCATCACAGACAAAAGAAGCTTGTTAAGACTATGTGTGGATTTCTCTGTAGAAACCATGGAGGCAAGAGGGAAGTGGTATGATATATTTAAGATACTGAAAGAGAGAAACTGAAAACCAAGAATCCTATATCCAGGAAAATTTCCTTGAAATATGAGGGAGAGTTTAAAATATTCTCTGACAAACAGACAATAACAGAGTTTGTGAACAAGATACCTGTGCTACAGGAAATACTAAAGGAAGCACTACAGACAGATAGGAAAAGACAGGAGTGAGAGGTTTGGAACACAATTTTGGATGATGGTAGCACAGCAATGTAAGTACACTGAACAAAGATGACTGTGAGTATGGTTGAAAGAGGAAGGTTAGGAGCATGTGGGACACTGGAAGGAAAGAGGAAAGATAAAGACTGGAACTGTATAACTCAGTGAAACCTAGAGTACTCAACAATTGTGATAAAATGTAGAAATATGTTTTTACATAAGGGAGAACAAATGAATGTCACCCTTGCAAGGTGCTAAAAATAGAGTGGTACTGGGGAAAAAAACACAATCAATGCAAACCACAGACTAATTAACAGAAACTTTGTATTATGCTTCCTTTAATGTAACAGAGTCAATAAACAAAAGCTAAATGCCTACAAGAGGGGGACATAGGGAGGGATGTGGGACTCTTGGCATTGGTGATATTTCCTGATTCTTTTATTCTATTTTAGTTTAATTCTGTTTCCTTTCTTTGCTTTTTAGCTGTAATGTTTGTTTTTCTTTTTCTTTTGTCTTTCTACCTACTTTGACTCTTCCTCCTTCCTTGTGGAAAAAGTGGAGATGTCCTTATATGGATAATGGTGATGGTGGTGAATACATAAATATGCAACTATACAGGGAGCCAATGATTGCTTACTTAGGATGGAAAGTATGGTGGGTGAACAAAGCTGTCTAAAAAAAAAAGGTTGATGAAAAAACCTTGAGGGCACTACATTGAGTGAAATAAGTCAGAAACATAGGGACAAATATTGCATGGTTTCACTGATATGAACTAATTATAATATTTAAAAACACAGACATGAAGTATGTTAACAGGATATAGAATGAGTAAATAATGGGGAGTGGTTGCTTAGCATGAGCAGAATGTTCAACTAGGTTAAACCTAAGTGTTTGGAAGTGGACAGAGGTGATGGTAGCATGTTATTGTGAGAATAACTAACAGTGCTGAATGGTGTGTGAATGTGGTGGAAAGGGGAAGCTTACAGTCACCTATGTCACCAGAAGGAAAGTTGGAGGCTAAAAGATGGGAATATATAAAACAGTGAATCTTGTGGTGGACAATGTCCATGATTAACTGTACAAATATTAGAAACCTCTTTCATGAACGAGAACAAATGTATGATCCTATAACTAGAAGCTAATAATAGAGGGGTATACAGGGAAAATATACACCTATTGCAAACTATGTACTACAGTTAACAGTATTTTAACATTCTTTCATCAACAGGAACAAATGTATTATACCAATATTATGAGTCAATAATAGAGGCGGGGGGTTGGTTAAGGGTAGGAGAGGAATTGCATTTTCTTTTTTGTTTTTATTTCTTTTCTGGAGTAATGAGAATGTTTCAAAAATTGGAAAAAAATTTAATTGTGGTGATGGATGCACAGCTGTATGATGGTACAGTGGTCAATTGATTGTGCACTTTAGATCTTCGGATAATTGTATGGTATGTGAACAATCTCAAAGAACTTAAATTTTTAAAAAAGCATAAAAAGCCCAGTTTGAAGGATTTCTCACTGGCCAAGGATGAGACAATTTGAGCATCAAAATAAATAAATAAATAAATAATAGCAATATTCATAGTTTATTGAAAAATGATATACATTTTAAATCTTCAAATGATACTCATTAAAAACTACTGTAGGTTTTTTATTTGTCCATTTACTTGTTTCTTTCCATTTTTCTGGAACCAGAAATAAAAGGAAATCATTTATCTTTAAAAAAAATGAGGGAGAGAGATTAAGACACTCTCAGATAAAAAAAAAAAAGCTGAGGGAGTTCATCACCACTAGATCTGCCTTACCTAAAGGGAAGTCTTCATACTGAAAGGAAAGGACACTAGACAGTGATTAAAAGCAGCATAAAGAAATAAAGGATTGTGGAAAAGGTAACTATTTGGGTAATTATAAATGCCAGTTTTATTTTATTGTATTGTTTGGCATGTCACTCCACTTCTTACTTCCCACACATGGTAAAATGCAAAGGCATAAAAAGTAATGATAAATCTAGGTTTTTGGAGATACAACATAAAAAGACATAAGTGGTAAAAAGTACAAAAAAATGGTGGGGGGGCAGAGGATTATAGCGAAAATATATGTGCATGCTATTGAAGTTAAGTTGGTATTCAAACCAAATATGACTGTTATATATTTAAGATGTTAAAAGTTAACCCCATGGTAACCACAAGGAAAACAGATGAAAGAGAAATGAGAAGGCACTCAGTATGGTACAACACAAAACAAGCAAATAAACATAACAGAAGCTTTTAACAAAAGTGAGGAGGAAAAAAAGATGTAAGACTTACAAAGGCTAAATAGTGAAATGGCAAAGAGATCCCTGCATTATCTGTAGTGACTTTAAATGTAAATGGATTAAACTCTCCAGTCAAAAGGCAGAAATTGGCAGTATGTATAAAAAAGCATGACCCAACAGTATGCTATCTGCAAGAGACTCAACCTTAAAGTAAAAAATACAAGTAGGTTGAGAGCAAAGGGATGGGAAAATAAATAAATAAATATATATATATATATATGTGTGTATGTATACGTATATGTATATGTATATGTATACCATGTAATTAGTAACCAAAAAAAAGAGCTGGAGTGGCTATACTAATATCAGTTAAACAGATTTTAAGTTAAAAGCAGTTACAAGGGACAAAGATAGTCATTATATACTGATAAAGAGGACAGTTCAACAATTATAAAATATCTATGCACCAGAATAGCTAAAGCCATCTTGAAAAATAAGAATGAAGTTGGAAGACACACACTACCTGATCTTAAAACCTATTACAAAGCCACAGTGATCAAAACAGCATGATACTGGCACAAGTTTAGATGTATAAACCAATAGAATAAAATTGAGAGCTCAGAAATCAACATTCACATTTAGAGCCAGCTGATTTTTGACCAGGAGGCAAAGACCACTCAATTGGTAAAAAAGTAGTCTCTTCAACAAATGGTGCTGGGAAACTGGATTTCCTTTTGCAAAAAAGGAGAAGGAACACCCCTACCTCACACCATATACAAAAGTCAAAGCAAAATAGATCAAAGACCTTAATATGAAGTTAGAATTTTTAAACTCATAGAAGAAAATGTGGGGAAGCATCTTCAAGAACCTGTGATAGACAATGATTTCTTAGATTTTACACCCAAAGTCAAAGCAACAAAAGCAAATAGATAAATAAGACCTCATCAAATTTTAAAACTTTTGTGCATCAAAAGACTTTACTATGAAAGTGAAAAGATGACCTACTAAATGGGCAAAAATATTTGGAAACTACATTTCTGATAAGAGTTTAATATCCAGAATAGATAAAGAAATCTGACAACTCAACAATAAAAAGACAAACAACTCAATTAAAAAATGGGTAAATGACTTGAATAGACATTTCTCCAACAGAAGATTACAAGTTTTGGAAAGGATGTAGAGAAACAGCAACACTCAATCATTAGTGGTTGGAATGTAAAATGATGCAGCTGATGTGGAAGACAGTTTGGCAGTTCCTCAGAAATCTAAGTATAGAATTACCATATGACCCAGCAACCCCACCACTAGGTATATAGTGAAAAGTGTTGAAAGTACAGTCTCAAACAGATATTTGAACACTGATGTTCTCAGGGGTATTATTCTTAATTGCTACAAAATGTAACCAACCCAAGTTTTGCTTGAATGGTTTGATGAATAAACAAAATATGGCATATATATTCAATGAAATATTATTCAGCTTTACAAAGGAAAGATTTTCTGATTCAAGCAACAACATAGAGGAACACTGATGGCATCATGTTGAGTAAAGTAAGCCAGACACAGAAGGACAAATAATGTATGATCTTAGATATAATTGAAAATTATATATACATATAATTGCATAGTTATAATTGCATAGTTATATATATATATATAATTGTATAGTTAATAGTTCAAGTGTAAAAGTGATCTTTTATGAATGATAACAAATGTAGCACACTAATCCAAGTTGTTAATAATAGGGTGGTATATGGGAACGCTGTATTTTATGCATGATGTTTCTGTTAAGCTACAATTTCTTTAACAAATGAAAAACTATTAATAAAAAAAAACGAAACAAAAAAGATGGTTAGGTTTAGCTAGAAAAAGGGGTGGGAAAGTCTTAGGAAATCTTCTGATTATAATGTTCAGGGTTTGTTTCTTTTTTTCAAGTTCTTCTTGTAAGAGGTGTTCCAAATATTAAATAAGCTTCTGATCTCCCAAGGCATTGCCACCAGAAGTGTAGCTTAATAAAACTATCCATAATAGGCATATTGGGGATAACAATATAAAGGCAATTAGGGGAAACAAAAAGTCACATTGAAATTAATGTGACTTAGAGCTCTATGTGTTATTGCATTGTCATTTCCACCTTGCTCAAGGTAAGGGGTTCATTTAAAAGTTCAGTCTAAAAATAATGAAGTTGATAACCAAGTATTTTCTAAGTGGAAGTGTGCCTTTGGGCATGAAGGAAAGAGATCAGTCTCCAAATTTTTCAGTCCTCTTTTAGGGCTGTCAGAGTAGCAGGACTCCTTTTGGGAATGACTCTATGGATTAGGCTTCTTTCCCTCTTTACTTGTCAATTTAAATCTCAGGTATGGGCACACTTATCAGTTCCATCTTGAATTCTGGCTGGTTAAACAACAAACTTGAGCCCTCCATTAACAAAGCCTAATGCAAGCTATTTTCACCAAAAATAAAATGAAAATGGCTTTCCATTCATGAAGTCAAAGAGAATCAGGAAGAATTATTTTAAAATTCCTATTAATCCAAAGACATCCATATAGAACAGTTCATACTGCAACATTTCTTATGCCCTATATGTCTAGGGACACGTGATACAATTCATGGCAAGTGAATTTTTGGTTAAATTCTATGATTATCCTTCAGGGAAAAGCAGGAAGGGAAGCACAAGAACATCATTAGTCATTTTTACCTCAGCCTTTCTTGTTCTCTTTCTGACTATTCTCCTGTAATTGGCAATCTGATGTCTCATAAGGACTTCTGAAAGAGTAAATTAACAATAAAAAATAAATTTGTTAAGCGAACCAACGAATAAATGAGTCAACAAATCCAAGAGAAGATGATTAATAAAGCATTTTAACCTAAAAGGCACATGAATAACAAAGTAAACTTCCATTAACATCGGAACAGGAGCAGCAACAGACCAATCATTGATTGAGTACTTACCATGTGCTAGGCACAGTGCTCAGTTTTTTACTCAGCAATGAATTTATTACAGCAACCTCGTAAGCTGGGTTCTATTATTATGCTCATTTTATAGATGAGGAAAATGAGGCTCAGTACCTTGTCAAAGATACACACCTCAGATATAGCCAGGTGAAAACTCAAAGCCAAACCTGTTGAATTCCAAAGCTGAGCCCTTCACCTCTGCAGAATTTCTATCTCTATCACCCCTTTAGGTTTCACAGCTAGAGGTTTTCTGGAGACAGAGGAAAAAAAAGGGAGGGAAAAGGAAAATGTTGGCGAGTGGGGTGGAGATTAACTTTACATAGAAACCTGAATTGTAAACTTAGGTTGTTTTGCTTTACTAGCTTTTCAAAGGAGATACCATGAAATGGGCTGGCTTCAACAGTGGGAATTTATTAGCTTACAGTTTTAGATGAGTAAACTATCCAAATCCAGGCATCTTCAAGGTGATGCTTTCTTCCCGAAGACCAGCTGCCAGGAATTCTTAGCTCCTCTGTCACATGGCAAGGCGCATGGTGGCCCTGCTGGTCTCTCCTTTCTCTTCTGGGTTTTACTGCTTTCAGCTTCTTGCTTCCATGACATTCTCTCCCTGTGTATTCATTCCATTTAAAAATGACTGAAATTTGAGGATTAAGGCCCTGAATGAAGTGGGTCACACCTTAACTGAAGTAGCCTCCTCAAAAGATCCTACTTACAATGGGTTTTATATCCACAGGAACAGATTACATGTAGGAACATTTTCTTCTTGGGTACATACAGCTTCAAACCATCACACTCCACCCTCTGGACACCAAAAAGACTGTTCTTTCTACATGCAATATACATTCATTCCATCATAGTATTCCCAAAACCTTAAGTCATTTCAGTAACAGTTCTAAGTGCAAAGTCTAATAAAAATCAGTTATGAGTGTGTTCTGTCCTCACAATTCCCCACCATCCATGGACCTTTAAAACCTAGAGAACAAGCTCTCTCCTTCCAATATACATTGGAAGGACAAGCATAGGATAAATAGTCTTATTCCCATTGAGAGAAATCGGAAGGAAAATAGGGGTTATGGATCCCCCAAAATTCCAAAACTCTGCAGAGCATTCTCCATTAGACTTCAAGTTCCAAGAATCATCTATCTAATGATGTTTTGTCCTTCAGACCTGATGGAAAAGCAGTGCCAACTCTTCCAAGTGCTTACACAGTGGCCATGCTCTCCCCAAACATTGGAGTAAAGGGTCCACTCTCTTCAAGCATCAGGATGGAGATCAGGCTCTCCTGGAATGCTGGGGCACAGGTTTCAAGTGCTTGTCAGGCACTGGGGTGGCAGCCAGACTTTGCAATTCTCAAGGCTTATGCTCCACCCTCTCTGAAGACTGGGGCAGCAGCACTCTTCCTGAACAACAGCGTGGAAGGCCCACCCTCTCCAAGTGCCAGGGCAGACTCACTCTTTCCACACACTGAAGGGCTGTGTTCTCTTGGTCCAAGAAGTTGTCTTTATTCAAGACCTCGGCTTCTGTGGACCTGTCCTTGACGTGGTTTTTCCCTCAATCTGTTCCTTTTCCAACTCTTTAGTCCAATCTAGCAGTGGTTCCGTTGATAAAGATCTCAAAAAATGTGTCAGTTTTGCATGCAGTACACATGGGTCCAAACCATCAGACAAAAGAACTCTCCACAGATCCTTCCTAGATAACCACATTTCCAATCTTGACTAGCACTGAAATGGCTGACTAGATTCATGTTCAATTAAACCATCACATGAAGCACTATTCTCTGGGGACTCACTTTCCAGAAACACAGAACTTTCTAAACCTTCAATTTCTGGTTTCTTTGTGCCCAGGAGTTCAGGTCTTAGCTTTCCCATTTCCTCACACATTTTACTATAAGCTGCAAGAAAACAACAGGCTGTACTTTCCACACTTAGCTTGGAAATTATTTCAGCTAAATATTCATGCCCATCCCTCTCAAATTCTGCTTTCCACCTGACATCAGAACTCAAATTTGCCTAATTCTCTGCAACTTTAAAACAAAGATCGCTTATCTTCCAGTTTCCAAAAACACATACATCATTTTTTTCTAATGCCTCATCTGAAGTATCTTTAGCATCAATATTTCTACAGTCTGTTCAAAGCCATCTAGGCCTTTTCTATCAAGCACTGGAGAATTCTTCAAGCCTCTACCTATTACCCAATTCCAAAGCCACTTTCACATTTTTTGGTATTTCCAATAGCAGCACCCACTTCCCTGGTACCAAAATCTGTTTTTGTTTCCTAGACTGCTCAAAGCAGATACCATGAAATGGGTTGCCTTACACAATGGGAATTCATTTGCTTTTGGCTTGAGGGAAGGAAAACGTCCAAATTATGGCATCATCAAGGCAATGTTTTCTTTCCAAAAACTGGCTGCTGGCAATCCTTGGCTCCTCTGCTATATGGCAAGTCACATGCCGGCATCTCTTCCAGGTTTCATTGCTTCCAGCATCTTGCTTCTGTGACTTTCTTACTCCGTTTATAAAGGACTGCAGTAAGAGTATTAAGACCCATCCTGAATGAGGTGGGTCATATCTTAACAGAAGTAACTTCCTCAAAAGATCCTACTTACAACTGGTTTGCACCCACAGGGACAGATTAGATTTAAGAACATGTTTTTCTAGGGTATACAACTTCAATCCACCACACAGGTAAATGTATAAGATAATCATATTACATGGAAGGGAAAGCAGCCCATGATTTTCATTCACATTTGCTATGCAAAATATTACCCTGTTAGTTTCAATCCAATTTTGAGTTTATATTTTTCAGGCTTCTTCAGTTATGGTTGCTTATCAGGAATAATAACAGCCACAATTTTGAATAAAATCACAGACACCCCAAGGTATCTACACTTCATCAATAATAAGTGAGCAGGAAAAGTGTCTGGAGTTCATGACCCTCCTATACTCAGGATCACATGGTGGCATCACTTGGTAGATTGGCATAAGCTATCTCTACTCTTTGTGCAGCTGACAACATCTACTATGAAATTTAAATATATATATTTCTAGACACTAAAAAGAACTTTAATTTAGCCATATATATTAGTGCTGACCTATGAATCTATGCTCCAAACACTTCAGTCTAATATTCTCATCCATTACCTGCTTCCTTGACCTCCCCACTTTATCCACTGACAAATATTTGGACCAAGTCTTTTTCTAGTAAAAGGAAACTCTTACCCAGAGTTCAGCTAAATTAACTTGGAATATTATCAAACCAGTTAGAGCCTCTATTTCCTCAGCTGTTAAACAAAACAAAATATAACAAAATTAAAAATGACAAAAAAAGGAGTATAATAATATCAGTTCACTGACTTCACTCTCTTTTGAGGGGATTACATCCAGTATGATAGAAAAGCAATCTGAAAATGTTAGATATTATGTTGAAGGTCTTATAATCAGGGAAGTAAAGTTTCTGTTAACTAAGTTCCAAAAATTCTAGACTGGGTGACAAAATATCCCTGCCCTTCCCAGAATTGGTTCCCCATTTCCTGTAGTCAAGCAACACCAAACAGTGAGTTAGCTAACATTGGCAAGTAATTTTATATAAGCACTTGGAGTGACACCTGCAGTTTGCCATGGTGCTAAAATGCATTTTCTTCCCTGTTTCTGAATTTCTTAAAATGTGTTTCTTTAATGTAAGAAATACAATGCACAACACTGTATTTCTATTACAGCTGAATTCAGCTACTCTACTAAAGAAGTAAGAGAATGAGAATAAGATAAGTACAAGGGAAAAGCTGCAAATTTTTTTTCAATGGGAAAAAACTCATATATTTTTCCATAAAAAGGTTTTCTTCTCTTCCCATATATCACACTTGTGTTTCTAGTCCTATACCTTGTTTGATTGATCAGTATCATTATCATTATCAATAAAAGGTGGTTGCTATTCTAGTTATTTCTAACAAATACCCAATTATGATCAGATTCTTTACCTACATGATTTTATTTATCAACCCCATTTTAGAGATGAAGATTTTATGCCAAATCAGCATTTAAAGCCAGCTCTGTCTGACTCTCAAAGCTTCCTTCATTTTCTTCTTTTTTACTGTGTCTTAAGAATAGTACTATAAATGGAGGTTTATGAAAATATTTCACTATGGAATTATTGTGATTGGTTAATTATATATTTTTAACGTTTCCAACATTCTTCAGGGGCTAATTTTGGTGAGAGTATATTTAAGCAATTATAATGTAAAGGGGAGAAAGAAAGTTCATTATGCAAAAAAAATTGATTAATAAAAAAGTTGTGAAATGCATTTATCATTGAATTTTATTTTTCTACAATATATAAACATTCAAAATGGAGACATTGTCTTTTAAAGATGTGCTTTCCTACTAAGAATTTCATCACTTCTTGGAATAATGAAATCTTGCCCTTTTGTGAAAGTGTCTCTGTAGCTAGATCAGAGTGAAATAGAAAAAAATAGATTTCTTTCATGAACGATATATGTTTCATCAAAAGAATAAAGAAGAAGCCCTAAATGCTAGATTTTCTGCTTCCCTGAGATGTTTAAAACTGTCAGAAGATGTCAGGTTTCTGATGTTCCCATTCTAAATTTTCACTTTTTGACTTGTCCTTACATTCGGCAAATATGGGCAGGAGAAATGACATTTATTGATTGCCCTCTATATGGAACAGAGGTAAGTCCTTTATATACATTATTTTCTATGATCTTCTCAAGATTTGTTATGAGTTTAGGGAAACCCATTGAAGCACATCCCTCCGCTATAACTTGAAAAGAAGAAAAATGAGATTGTCCATCTATTATTACATCAACACATGATCAGATATGCGATGCTACTTTAAAGAAATTAAATGCATCCTAGAGCAGTAATATTTGGTTCTAATTGCAATGAACATCTCTGCATATCCCAAAAAAGATGAGAGATTGTCACTCAGGTGAGAAAGAAGAATCACAGATGGAAATTTGGCAATGACCATCCAGATATGACCTAGGAAAGGGAGATCCTTCTATAAACAAGTCCAGTTACCTTGATCCTATAGGCAAGAGCTTCCCTCAAGGAAAGTGGATAATAGGATTTTAGCCAAAGGAATTCAAAGGCTCTGATCCCAAAGGCATGTCTCAGGATATTTTATCCTGTTGCTATTCAGCAAGTAATTAATCTAACTGTCCTTGTTTAGAGTCAGTGTTCCACAAGCAACCTTCAGTTATGATTTGTCTTTCCAGATTTGTCTGTCGACAAGTAGAAAACAGGTTACTTATAGAAACATTGATGATTCCCACCTATGTGACTGAATTTTAGTTTTTTAATTATTGATCAGTATACTGGCATCCTGACTGTGGGTTAGTTTCCCAAGCTGCCTATAGGGAGAAAATGGCCTGATCAGTTTGACATGTCTTCTTCCAGTCAACAGGAGAGTTATACTTCTCACGGTAAAATGATGAATCATCATTGAGATGTTTTGCATCAATCTTATGTCTTGGTTCATGTGAATTCATCCCTAAGAGTATTCATTTTTGATACTGAGAGCTGCATTTTGAGTCTGCAACCTGAAGATATTATCACTAAGGTAATGAATGCCATGTTTTGAGACCTGTCAGAATAAAACCTGCTGGGGTTTTCCAGGACTGTGTTCATATACCCTTTTCTATTTGCTATGTAGATCCTTTGACACTTCCTTTGAAATCTGACAAGCATTATGTATCTGTCAGAGTTCCATCAGAGAATAGCATTCACTCCAGATGGTTCAAATGAAGATGTGGCAGAAAGGGTTAAGAGATTGGCAACGGCGGGAAGCCTTTACCTCCCTTCCCCAGGGCTGACGGGCAAGGAGAGAAAACAGTGTTACAGGAGGCCAGTGAAAATAGGAACCAAGGACAGAGGTCTACGGAGCAGGAGCCCCATATTTAACAAGACAAAGCCCCTGCCAGAGATGCTGGGTGAAGCAGGGCAGGAGTAAGGAAGAAATATCTGGACTTCTCTCTCCCCCTGCTGGTTCTTCTTCCGTTGGCTAGACCTAACCTGAATGAAGTCAGCCAGCAGGGGATCCCGGGGAGAAGCAATTACAGAGCAGGATGCAGAAAGAAGGAAAATGAATGTGGATTGGGGGGAAAGGGAGGCAGGACAGAAGAGGTAGCACACATGTTATTCCAATATTAGCTGTAAAAAAATGAGTTTCAGCAAAATAAGGAATGCAACCAAAATAAAATAGTTAATAGTAGTTGAACTAAAATTTGAACCCATGTCTGCCTGAGACTTGAAAATCTTTTTTAGTTCTATCTTGCTATTTCATGGCTTTAGAGTTTAAGTTTTCCTCATTTTATATATTTGCCTTTGAATTGCTTAAACACAGACAAGCAGTAAAGAATCATTCCTGATTTTCATAACCATTCAATATTCATAATTATGCTATTTCCTCATTTATAATCTAAAATTTGTTTGAATCTCTCACTGTTTCTCTTCCCCAACATTACTTGTCTAGCTTAAAGAAAAAAATGTCCTTGATTGTGTTCAATTATTCATCCTCATTGCACACTCAGAATCAAGAATAATTAAATTCTATATTTTCCACTCTCAATTCTATGTTCAAAATAGTTTAGTTTCTTCTGTAATGGGTCTTAGTCTCTACAGCTGTCCTTGCTTGCTCATTAATGTCCTCATAGAAATATTGGTTTATATGCCCAACAATTAGATCCATTATATTGTTGGTCCCTGCCTGATTTCAAGATTTTTCATTTCTCTAGAAAAATACTTTTAACTGGCAACTCTGTTCCATTTCTTCTGGGCAGAGTTAATGCACTCAGTATGACCTTCTTCAGGACACTGCCATCTTCTTGTTTAAACTGAATCCACTTCTTATCCACTCACTGAATCACTCTCCCCTCTCCTTCTTCCAGCATCACTGGCACATCTGTCTCACATATTCCCACTTGCCACCATTCTAAGTGCGCTGAATGCATTGAGTGGCACTGTATCTGCTGCCTGGGAAATTAGAGCCTTCCTCCAAATCCTGTGCACAGTTAACAAAACACCTTTCCCCTTGCCCTTCTCCTGACATCCCCTTGCAGCCAGAAACTCTCCCAGGGCAGGAGGGGAGAGGAGCAATCGATAGTGTCTCTAAACAGAAGATGCCACCGACAAACAGGTAGCACTCAGCCACCGCAGTGAACCGCGGGCCTCTGATTAAGACACCCGCGCCAGCCTGCTTGATCTGCCTATCTGCTCTGCATACTAACAACTACCTACCCTCCCTGTCTTTGCTGCTTTGTTCCCCTCACAGAACAGAGAGCTTAAAGAGGAAAGTGGTACTCCTTAAAAGGAATTACTGACAGCTGATTTTTCTCTCTGAACTCGGATTCTGCAATCAGTTAGGAGAGGTTTCGCAGAAATGGCAATTGGAAACGAAAGTCCACATTAGGTCACAAAACCCAAGTTCCTCACAGCCTGCCCTGTTAAAGAGAGCTAGATCCCAAAGGCCTGTTTGTTCAACTTGATACAGTTCAGCTTCAGCCAATTCAAGTGACTATGCTTTCCTTACACAGAAGATCTACAGATCAAGTAAGCTTCATAGCAAGTCACATACAGCAAAATTCTGGAAAAAAAAGTTGCAGCGTAGGCCTGGTGAATTTCCTCAGAACCTCACCAAAGTGGAAAACATTCAGCCTAATTCTTTTGAGCCTCCAGGTTCAAATTAAATACATGCACACATGCATAATATCTACATATCAAATACATACATACATACATACATACAAGCTAAAATAAGGTTTCAAAAGTTGTGGCAAGGTTAAAAAAGCTTATAATATGTGAGTAGGCTGTCTCTTTATCTTATTTATACTATTTATAGTACATATATAGAGAGTAGATTTTCTATATATATTCTATATTATACACATCTGTACAGTAACAGCACGAGATTATACTTACAATATACAGGCACTGGGTGAGCCACCGTGAGGGGGAGGGATAACAATAACTGGCATTTACATCAGGCTTAGTATACCTAAGCACTTTCTATACCATTAAACTTCCCTAGAACTCTACAGTGTAAATATCATTAGCACCATTTTGCAGAAAAAAAAAATATATAAGGCTTAAAGAAGTAAAGAAAATTGTCCAGTATGTGCCACTAGTGAATAGCACAGCTAAGATTAGAACTGTGTGATTTCTTCATTGATAGAGAGACAAAGAAAGATTGCCATGGTCCTGCCATCAGTAACTCACAGTTATATTGCAGAGATAAGACATGCCCGGGTGAAAGGTTGGGTGATAATACAAAACCATATAGGAAATGTCCTGGATAATAAAAATGACTAATCCCTAAAAGAAAGGTATAAACAATAAGTACTTGGCATTTGGCAGGGAGAGAGAGCTTCCTTTCTCTCAACTGCTCATAGCCATGATCTTCTCCATTTCCTCTACGTCCTCAGTGTTTATACCAGCAGCAAACCTCTGGGCAATTATTCTTCTCCATCATCTTGTCATTTACTCAAGTTTATTATGTACTTGGCTTCTGACAGTTCCTAAGAACTCAATACCTCCAACCTGCCATAGGCCATATTTTCTTTCATTTCACTGAACTCTTTCTGACAGTCTTATATCTTTCTGGAATTGTGCCCTCTCACCAAGCAAAAGAAGCAAGTCAGTCTAAAGTGAAACCAGGAGTGCTCTGAAAACAAACTCCTAGGTTCTGCTTCTCCCTTCTGTACATCATGGGTGAGCTGTTTATTCACAAATAATTCCCTGGGAGAGCAGAGCTTTGAGTGCACAGGCTATTTGCCAGTCAGTGACACTGAACATGGTAGGAGGGAAATAGCTTTAGTAAGAGGAGAATAGAGTCACTGAAATTTGACACTAGTCTGTAGGGAATTTTGGAAGATCTTTGGTTATTTAAATCCTGAGTATTTTTTAAGTATCTTTTCAGTTAGCTGCTTCCTTCCAGAAGAAGGTGTAACCCCTTACCTACCTTCCAAAAAATAAAAAAAAAATCTCCCTTTAATTAAAAAGAGCATTTTGATCTTTGTACATTTCTACTATTTAAAAAAAATTATTGATAGACTGCTTACTCTTAAAAGATGATTGCATCATTTTATATTAAGTATGTAAACCCAATAATGTGAAAACATGCATATATTATGGCAAAGCATTAAATCTACCTCTGAGCTTCCTAGTAGTGAAAGCAAAAAAAAGAAAAAGTACAAAGGTTTACACTGTCATTATTTTATAATAAAAGAAAAGATATCCTTATGAATAACTTACTCTACGGTTTCTAGATTATGAAGTACTTACTATGTGGAAGGTTCTTTATAAACATTACCTAATTTAATCATAATAATAGCCAGCACTAGTAAAGTATTTATTCTGTACCAGACCCTATTTTAAGGGCTTTGCACATAGTAACCAGTTTAATCTTAACAGCAACTTTGGATATAGTTATATTATTATCTCCATTTTACAGGTTAATAAATTGAAGCACAGAAGGATTAAGTGATTTGCTCAAGTTCACATACCTAGTATGTGGAGAAACTGGGGCTCAAATCTAAGCATGGTTCTCAGATTCAAACTCTTAAACACAATTAAACACTAAGCTACACTATACCTGTATTCAAATTCTTACAGTAAGATTCTGAGAAGGAGGGGGATGAAGTGATTGAATCCGGGTCACCAGGACAAGAATTGCTAGACTCAGTGTTCAAATCTAAAATTAACCAGCTCCAAAGCCTACATCTGTTCCACTGGATTACACTGTGTTCCTTAAAGGATGGTATCTCATGGGTCTTTATGCAAAGAACATTTAAGAATTTAGCATAAATGCTATGCAGGTGTTCTTATATTGACTCAATGAATGTTAAGGGTGATACATTAAAATTTAACTAACTGTAGATATTGTATTAGATGGCTAGACCTAGAAATGGGACTTTCTGGTGATCTAATTTGATTCCAAGAATTTACTTGGTCCTAGAGAAATAATTGGGAAAAAAATCCCTTATAAGCCTTTGAGCATCACTTTTATCCCTTAGTATTTTGGTAGGGGCTGGATATCAGCTGTGAAAAGATTGATCTGCTCTGGCTATCAAAAGATAACAATGAAAATATTCACATTCAACTATGAGAATTAAGACTTCTGACCTGAAGTCCCAATGAGCCATCACAATGTATATTTGGCTATAGGATGGCCTGCAAGCAGATCAGAATTACCATAGATGATGTTCCCATTGAAATATGTCTTTCTTATAGCCTCATTTTCTAAATATATTTAGTTTGTCCTGAAGCCCATCTACAAAGCTACATTATGTTGGGCAAGTAGGTACTTTGGGCAAAGACAGTTGCTACTCACCAAAAATCCATGTACTACCTGGCCATTCCAAGTTTCTCACAGTTAAGTGGGGACACATGATGAGTTCTCACCAACAGGACATGAGTAGAGGAGATATGTATCATTAGCAAACCAGAGCATCAAAGTGGCAGTGTGTATTCTCTTCCTTTGCTCTGGTAACACTAAAAGCTCATGTTCAGATGGTACAACTATAAGTTGCTAGAGCTTTCCATCAGCCTGGATCTTTGAGAAACTATGTGGCAAATATCTCCCCAGCAATCTGTGTTGTACCTCATTGTTGTTAAGTCATTGATATTTCAGGGTTAATTTGTTTTTGCAGCAAAGCCTATCTTATACTGACTGATGCAGTATTTCATTGCTACACAGGGATGGACTGCTTTTAAATGCCCCAAACCACCCTGGAATTTCCTACAAATATATAGTTTTTAATTTTGCCATGAAGAGATATTTAATTTTCTACTCATCTTACTTCATTTCTACATATGATATTATTTTCACAAAATGGAACATTTTTCAAAATGAATGTATTTATAAAATTTTTTTAATCCTGGCTTTTATTTTGCTACCTTTTACTTTTAGTCCTTCAGTCATGTTTTATTCTCTATTTTGAATGCCTGCATCTATGATTAATTTTCCTTTAAAATCAAGTGACTTTTCCCCTCAAGTCTAGTAATTTGTTGTTCTGCCATTTTAAAAGTGTCAGAAATCTCAGTTCCAATCTACAGCTTGTCAAAACATTAACTAACTCCAGAGGCATGCCTTTGGAGTAGGTACAGTTAAAATATTAAATAACAGCCTGTATAAGTATACCTTTGGGAACTGTCCTATATCTCAACCACCAGGTGGCAATTTCATCACATTATATGTCCCATTAGGTAAGCAATGGCCTAAATGATGTGAAAAGATGACTTTTTTCCCTGCAAGTTTGTGCTGTAAGGAAAGGCTGAGAGACACTTGGAGCAGAGCTCAGGACCATGAGTGAAGAGAGAGAAAAATTCTCCATTCTCTAGAAGGCAAGAAATCATTGCTTTCTTTGTGTCTGTATCAAATGTACTGAAGGTGAGTTCTAAACTCTATACCTCAAAGAAACAGTAACTCAGAAGTCAGCTGAGATCACAAAACAGAGAAGAGTAATTTTAGGGTACCAGAAAACATTCTATGACATTAGGATTAGAAGTCAGATTATCTCTTGGGAAACCATAGACCATAGTATCAACCCTTCCCCTTAACTAAGTCCTTCAACTTTCTGCCCTACATTTCCCCTCACTTTCTATTCTTAACAGATATCCACTCAGGGGTTCCCACATTTTAGAGCACCAGAATCACCTGGTGGACTGGTCCCTACCCCCAGTGTTTCTGATTCAGTAGTTTTAAGGTACAGCCTGATCATTTATTTACATCGCTAAAAAGATACCAGCTTATGCTGATGCTGCTTATTCAGGGACCAAACTTTGAGAACCATCAATCTGATCTACTACATGCCAAGCTATGAGGGCTGAATTCTTAAGATACAATAATGAAGACAACAGAGCCACTGCCTAACATAACTACTTGCCAATTGTAAGAAATTTGACAGGTCAAACATTTTGAGCTTCTATTTCCTTATCTGTAAATGAGGAGTATATCTCACAGGTTTGCTACAAGATTAAGTAAAATATAATACATACAAACATTTTTCCTAGTACTCAAAATATAGAAAGACATCAATATATAATAGCTCAGAAGGATCTTAGCATCCCAGAGGGAAGACAGACTGTTAAATAGGCAACTGTAGTATAGCAGGAACAGGACTAATGTCTACTCCTTCTTCAGCTTTTGGCTGAACTAGTCACTCACCAGGAAACCCTTTCTGACACCTCCTTCCCCATTCCCTTCTGACCAAGGGTAGTTAAAGGAAAGGAACTGACATCTGTTATTAGTAGTAGTTATTCATTAAGGATTCATTCTTGTATGAATGATGAAAACCCAACTTAAACTTAACCAAAGAATTGTTTAATTGGCTCATGGAACTGAGAAGTTCAAGGGTAAAAATGATTCAGGATTCAACTAGACCCAGGTATTCCCTTGCTACCCTCAGTCTCTCCCAATCTTTCTTTTTCTATCTTTCATCCTGTCTTTCTTGATTATGTCATCATTTGGCCCTACTCTCCTCTGTGTTGTCTTGATTTTTACACAGAATCTGTCTATAAGATGAACTTGATGGCCACCAATAGGCCTTGCTTGGATCAGGCACCCATCTGTAGTGGGTTGAATGGTGGCTTCTCAAAAGAAATGCCCAACTGGAAGCTGTGAATGTGACTTTATTTGAGAAAAGGGGTTCTGCAAATGTAATTAAGTTAAGGATCACTAGATGTGATCATCTTGGATTAATTGGGTGGGTCTTTACAAGAGACAGAAAAGGAGAAGACACAGAAGTTGATATAGAGATGAAGGCAGAGCTTGGAGTGATGCATCTATAAGCCAACACATCCCAAGCATTGTCAGCAGCCACCAGAAAGAGGCATGGTATGGATTCTCTCTCAGGGCCTTCAGAAGGAACTCTGCTAACAACTTGATTTTGGACTTCTGGCCTCAACACTATGAAATAATACATTTTTGCTGTTGCAAGCCACCTTGTTATTAGTAATTTGCTAAGGCAGCCCTAAGAAATGAATACCACCTCCTTTGGACCAATTTCTGAACATTTGTGAACTGCTGGATCCAAGTCACTTGCCCAACCCTTCAAGCAGAGGGCAGAGAAGAAACTTTTATTGACAGTCTCATCTAAAACATATGGAGTGCAGTGAGGCATTTTCCCAAAGAGACGGATGATGATGCTGATGATGATAGTGATGATAATGGTGATGCTAACTCTCACTTAGTGAAAGCTTACTATATTCCAGACACTTTGATAAATTTATATGCATTATTGCCTTTTATTTGTAAAACAACATTGGAAATAGGTATCTTCAGCCCCATTTTATAATTGAGTAAACTAAGAATCAGTGTTTAAATAACTTGACAAATACTGCATTAATGATGGAATTAAAATTTGGATTCCATTTTTTTCTGATTTTAAAACTCATGCTTTTAATAAATAAATATCTTCTGCCATTTCTCCCCTTAATTTAGTCATACACTGAAAAGGCATTTCTAGGATTTGAACCTGAGTGTACCTTTCTCTAACATGTTTGACCTTTGAGTAGGGCAATGCCCCACTGGGCACCTAGGCTTAGAAGGGAGCAGGATTCAGGATAAAATTAAAGTTAGCAATATCTCTCTTTAGTGATATACTACAGTGCCCATGAAAGACATTAAGAGCACATCATCCTTTCAATTGCTATCATCTTGACCAGGTCCTGGATAAGTTACCTTGGGCCCCAGACCCTTTAAGAACAGCCTTGGATTCTAAAGCACTCTTTTTACAAAATCATGCCACCACGTATGAAGGGAAAGGAAAGGGACACAACTTTAACTCTAAGGATGTATTGGCTAATTACCTAGCAAAGCAGCACAGCATACAGGCAAGCAGTATAGCATAATAATCTGAAGTAAGGACAAGGAATCAGACTGCCTGGGTTCAGATGCTGACCCTGCTTCTTCTTAGCTGTGTGGTGTTAGGGAAGTTATTTATCCTCCTGTGCTTTGGTCTCCCCATTTATCAATGGGGAGAATAAAAGTAGTAGTCAAAAAGCTATTATGAGAATTAAAGAGAACACTTTTTAAGTATTTAGAACAACGCCTGTCCTATGATGCCAGATAACTCCCATAATAAGGTTATTTAAACTCCAGGTCTACAGACTCAAATGAAACAACCCCCAAACCAAGATGTGTGTCTTAGCTTCATCCATTAGAAAACAAATAGATGGTCAGAAGAGGTCATTATCCTTTTCACAATCAAGATGGGTTGTCTATGGTTTTGATATATTATGGTCAGGAACCATGGAATTCCTGAAACTATGTTTCCCATTGTGCTCCTCTTTTTCCGCTCAGTTTTAAAGGGTAACTAATACACAACGAACAATAATGGAATGAAAATTCAAGTACTACGTTATTCATAGCTTTGAATTCACTGTGTATTCCAAATGCAGGGCATATTGATAAAAGGCTAAATTGAAGTTCCCCACTTATTATAAATTTTTAATGAATGGGAAAAAATAATTCCAAAAGGCAAAGAAAACATGGACTTATGCTTTTATTGTATGCAACCCTTCCTATTAGTAAATTGTGGACCCCTGTGTACTATAATACATCATATTAACTCTGTTTCCCTTGAAAGAAGGAAGAGCTCATATCACTCCTATCTTAAGTGTAGAGAATAATAGCATAACAGGGAAGGCAATACCTCATACTAAGGAGTAATCATGAACTATTTGAATGCTAGAGTGAGAAGGAGGCAATAGGATATCATCTACTCCAGAATCCCCCATTTTGTGCAGAACACTATTGTTTGGCAAGATGTTAATTCATAATTTTCAGAAAAGAGTTGCACAAACATGTAAGGAAAACACTGGATTAATCAGAGTTAAATAAATTTTTGTACTCAGGTAATTCTCAGAGCTTTTACTATGACAATACACATTGCAATTTCCAAGTGGGAGTTAAGTGGTTGTTCCCAAATTTATCTCTCTAATAAAGCACAGTTCTAGTCCATTCCCTTATTTTACAGATGAGAAAAACTAAAACACAGAGAGGTTAATTAAGTTGACCAAGGTTATACTGAGTTGTCAACAGTCTAGAACTTCGGTTTTATGACTTTAAGCCCAGTGCACCTTCTGCCATTTGTTACTGCTTCTCCAGCTTATGTATGTATGTGTGTGTATATGTATGTACGTGTATATATATTTGAATAGCAATATAGCAGTAGGCAACTTTCTCTTTCGAATCTCAGCCCCAAACTTAAAGAAGATAGATTTTCAAAATTTACTTAACATTAACTGAGATTTTATTTACGTGCTAGGCACTACACTCTGCTAACAAATACACCAATGGGCTAGGCACCACCACCTTTATTTTGCAGATATGGATACTGAGACTTGAAAAAAGCATGCGATTTCTCCAAGATCATTTAATGGTAAATAGAAGAATCAGAATTTGATCCCCAATTCTCTCATTGTAAGAACAGAAAAGATTGCTAAATTAAAGACTAGGGATTGGTTAGAAGAAGAGGATGGTGAAATTTAAAGGTTTGGTTGAACGGTTCTCTATTAAGGACTTGTTATCAACCCTAAGTCCGCATGCTCCTGCTCAGCACATATAAGTGGAAGATGGGTCAAAGGGAGGCAGTGCTTGTTATACAGCTTTTTACCAGAAAGAACCCATGAGTGTACTTCTTATTCTCCAGAGAAGCGCTATTCAGGGATTCATATTCAAGGCATCCTATAGTTGATCAAAGTTAAAATACAAGTGTCACAAGAGTTCTGACAAGATAACAAACTTAAAATTTAAGAGAAAATGAGAAAATCATATGGAAAGAAGTCTCAGAAGGGTCCCTTAAACCACCTAGTAAAGGAATTTGGGCAAAGAGGGGGCAAAATTCATTGCTCAGCTCAGAGTAATAACAATGATGACTAACACTTATTGGATGCTATTTGCCATGCACTACTATAAGTACTTTATGTTATCAACTCATTTAATCTCAAAACCATCATGTGAAGTACATACTAATATCACCTCAATTTGCATACAAGAATCTGAGGCTCAGTGAGATTAATTAATTTGTTTAAATAACACTTGGAAAGGAATATTTTGTTTGGATCTGTATTTTCAACCACATCTCATGGGAAGAAGTCTACGGCTCATGCCCCTGAGACAACTGGATCGGGCTGGCAGTAATAAAGGACATTCCTAGAAGGCCTTCTGGGCTGGAAATAATTGAAGCCAGACCCTGCTCCCTAGTCCTTTTTCTTACCTGCATTACATTTAGCTAGTTGGAGAACAATTATCTTAGACCCTGTCTATTTCTGTGCTCTAAAATGTCACATTAAAGAGTAACCATTGATCAGCTAGCTTTATGGCATTTAATTAGTAATTCAGATTCATTCATATGAAAGTCCTATAAAAGTCCACTCACCTGAGGACAAGTGTATGTTGAATTTGAAGGATGGTTGGGTGTGTCTGAGCTAATAATCTAAGAACTAAACTAGGTGATGTTGATTCATCAAAACCCCTTACACCACCATCTAAACTCAAGCTATGTGATGAACTTCTGACTGCTAGAGAAGAAATTGAGAGTGCCTAGTTCAACAGGTGTCTAACCATAGTAAAATTAATGGTTGCTACTAAAATTCCTGTGACTTAAATGAGAAGCAATGTGGTGTGTGAGAAAAAACATAGGCCTGGAAGATACAAGGACATGCAATCAAATCTGGGTGCAGCTACATTATGGTTAATATCCAATTACTCTACCTTCACCCATTCCATTCTTCACCCTTCTCTGACCTGTTCTGAGCCCTGGGCAGGGGAGTGGCAGGGACACTGGGCCAGTGGCTCCCTTGCCTACTGACATCCAGTTGGATTCACCTAATCGGAGGCACTAGCAAAAGATAAAAAGTAGGAAAGGGTTGGGCATCTTTTCCCTAACTTTCCTGCAAGTCTCCACTACTACAGCTTCCAAAAGTCTAACTCTCTTCCTTTGTTCCAGTTTCACTGGGTTATAGAAACAATACTTCTTCCCTTGATCCCTACAGACATAAGAGATTGTAGTGATGTCCTATGGTTGCTAATCTATGAGTGCTTCATTATCATTCTGATTCCCTTTACCTACTCACACTTCTATTCTTAGGTCATCATTAAACTCCCTTCATTTAAACCACTTGGGATGAACTATTTCCTGCTAATATCCTGACTGCCACAGTTACTCACTTATCAGCCACATAACCTTATCCTTTACCTTTCTGTAGTCTCTCTTGGTCAACTGCAAAAAGGGGGTAATATTTGCTTTGCAGTGTTCTCATAGGGATCAAATAAGGTAATAGACGTTAAGCTCCTGGATTATATGAGGCACTTATTACAGGTCAACTGGAGTTCTAAAAATGCAAACTCTAACATATTATTACATGACTGACACTGTACATTATATTTAAATTCTCACTAGCCTGTGATGTTCATGATTATATAGATTTCTTATTTCATCCTGATATTTATTTGCCAGAAATTTGATTAAAGATCATTGTATTAAATCAGCAGAAATGAAAAAGGAATATGCGGAATTAAATTTAACTCAACAGAAATTTACTGAGTATTTAGCCGATGCCATGCCCTGCGTTCAGCACAAGTGACACAGTGATAGGTAGGAAGTGGGTTCCTTCCCTCAGTAAGCGTAAAGCAAGTGGGTGTAAACTACAATTTTTGTTTGTTTTTCTTTTTATGTAAAATTTAAATTTATACATTTGCAGTTTTAGTAAATGCACACATCTATGTAACCCAAATCTCTATCATTACAGCAACCCCAAAAGTTTTCTCATGTCCCTTCCCAAGCAATTCTTATCCCCATTTCCACAGAGGTAACCCCTGTTCTGATTTCTTTCATCATAATTTCATTTGATCCCCTGTCTACAAAATGGCATTATCCCTATCCTCTTAAAAGATTTCCTCATTATCATTGATATTCAGCAGTTTGAATATAATGTGCGTAAACATGTTTTCCTTCCTATTTATCATATTTGAGGTATGCTGAACTTCCATAATCTGAAAACGTTTACCTTTTCACCAAATGTGGGAAATTTTTAGCCACTGTAAATTCTGCCTCACCATCTCTCTCCTCTCCTTCTGGTACTCCAATTACAGATATGTTGGGCCTTTTGTTATTGTCTCACAGGTCCCTGAGACTCTTCATTTTCTTCAACTCTTATTTCTCTCTTCATTAAAATTAAATAATTTCTATTGTGATAATTTCCCCTGTCATCTCCATTTTGCTTTTAAGCCCATCCAGGGAACTTTTTATTTTGGTCATTTTATATTTCTGTTCTAGAATTTCCATTTTTTTTCCCACCACTTTTATTTCTCTACTGGCAGTTCCTGTGTTTTCATTTAGTTTTAGCTTATTTTCTTTGACTTCACTGAGTATAATTTTCTTGAGACTTGTTATCTATGTATTAAGTCCTGTATTGTGTCTCAAACATAGAAAGTATCATGTTGTAGAAACTCTATATCACATTACGTTACTTCAAAGAGTATGATGTGTTTTTATAAACAGGCAATTAACTTGGTTGCACCCAATATGCAAACTCTTTCTCTCAAGTACCAGATAAATTTCAATTCACCCTTTTATCATTAGCTGTGAAATTCTGAGTGTTTCCTGCACTTGCATTTCTCCGGGATCAGCCAAAGACTTGGACAGCATCTTTACACAGAATTTGCAGCTTCCCCTCTCTGGCTCCATTTCAGGAGTCCCTCTTTCTTTTCCATGACTGTAGTTTCACTAAATCTATCTTTTGTTCTAAGCATAGAGACTTCAGATTTTCTGAGTTTTAGCTACCATGTACAGGGCTGACTTTGGCCTGCCTTCAGACTAAAAGCATAAAAACATCCTGCTCTGGTCCCTTCCTACAAGTTCAACTCTTCCAGAATATCCCTACTTTTTTTTTTCCTCTGCAATTCCTTTAGTTCATTATTTTCTTACATCTTGCCTGGGGTTTAAGTTGGGTCAGTGGGTGGGTGGGGGCTGGTATGAGAGAAAATCCAAAAAATAAAATGTAAACATGAAATTTACATATACAATTGATATATGTTATGCTACAAGAGGGAAAGAATAAGAAGTAAACAATGCTACAGTAATTCATAGAAGGTTAATATACCTAACATAAACTATTTGCTCAGAAAGGGCATTATCTAAGCTGGAATTGGAAAGATGCATAGTAATTAGCTAAGCCAAGGAAGGCTTGGAGTTACAAAGCATATTTCAGATCTAAAAAATGTATTAAAAGTAATAATAACAAAAAAACCTCTTAGAGTGGAAGAAAGCACTAAATCTTTGTAACAGAAGATTTATCACTTACTGGGATATAAAGTTTGAGGTTTGGAGTATAAATTCAGCTATATTCCATTTAAGAGACATATATCTATTGAGGTTTTAAACCTCTCCTTATCTTAGAGAAATTACAGTGTTACTGTAGATTTACATATAGCTTATTCTTATAGAAATGTTAATAATAGCACAGTTTGCTATGCAAACTAGGTTGATTTTTTTGTTTGTTATTAAAAACACTCATTTCTTTTTATCATGTTACATAAAACTTTAGAAAATAAAAAGTGGAATTAAAAATCAAGGTCCTATCATCAATTTATTTCTATTTTTATAATTCAATCAAGGTAAATATAGGCATTGAAGTTAATAGTACTAAAGATATTGATAGGATAGAGATTGTTCAAATTTAGGGCAAGAAAACAGATCTTCCATTTTCTGACCAGGAATCTAGGAATGAAAGTGTCTCAGCCATAATGTGAAATGACCAGCAATGGTACAAAATCTATTACAAGGGCATATGCATTACCTGCTGGTTTACTGGTGCCTGAGTGCTTGTATTAGTCGGGATTCTCTAGAGAAACAGAGCCAACAGGAGATATCTGTAAATATGAGATTTTATAAAAGTGTCTCAATCAACTGTGGGAATGCATGAGTCCAAATTCCATAGGACAGGCTGGAAATTGGCAACTCCGATGAAGAATTCCAATGAATTCCCCAGGAGAGGCTGGCTGGCTGGAGTCAAGATGGAAATTCTCTCTTCTGACTAAATTTATTACCTCTCCTTTTAAAGACTTCAACTGATTGGATTAAATATCTCTCATTGTGAAAGACACTCTCCTTAGTTGATTATAGATGTAATCACCCATAGATGCAATCAACTTACTGATGATTTAAGTCCTGAAATGTCCTCACAGTAAGTTAGGCCAGTGCTTGCTTGGCCATACAACTGGGCACCATCACCTGGCCAAGTTGACACATGAATCCAACCATCACAGTGCTTACGAGTTTACTTTGCTCTACATATCTTATTAACAATTCAATCTTTGCAGATTGAATCTGATTCTAGCTGCACCAGCTTTGACAAAGAATTGGATATATCAATACTCCTCTTCCTCCTTTCAAATGTGGAGAGTCCAAGAAGCTCATCAGTTGAAACCATTTTTACAATAGATGCCAAAAATTTACTAACAATCTTCTAGAGAATCAATAATAGCCATTGTACCACTTTGGATATATTAGGTCTCCAGAAAAAGCCATGATCTTTTGATCTAGTCTTGTGGAGGCAGATGTATTAGTGTTGATTAGGTTTGAAGCTTTGGATTAGGTTGTTTCCATGGAGATGTGACCCACCCAACTGTAGATGATAACTCTGATTTGATAATTTCCATGGAAGTGTGGCCCCACCCATTCAGCGTAGGCCTTGATTAGTTTACTAGAGCCCTATGTAAGAGCTCAGATAAAAGGAGCTTGCTGCTGGGGCTTACAGAGACATTTTGAAGACAGCTGTTGAAACCTGACACTTGGAGAATGCCATTTTGAAACACAACCTGGGAGCAGACAGACACCAGACATGTGCCTTCCCAGCTAAAAGAGGTTGTCCAGATGCCAATGGGCTTTCTCCAGTGAAGGCACCCTATTGTTGATGCCCTACCTTGGACACTTTATGGCCTTAAGACTGTAACTTTGTAACCAAATAAACCCCCTTTATAAAAGCCAATCCATTTTCTGTACTTTGCTTAACAACAGCATTAGCAAACCAGAATAGCCATCAACTACTTGGACTCAAGACAGAATGGGAAGTTTGATTATGACTCAAAAGAGAGTGAGTACATGATCTATTTTATTGCTTAGTGGTAAACCTAGAGAAAAACTGACCTTTAACAACATAGCTATTGCTGTAAAAAAATTATAACGAACAAGGTCACCCTATGTTCTGGCTTGCTAATGCTGCCATTTGCAAAACACCAGAAATGGATTGGCTTTTATAAAGGGGGTTTATTTGGTTACAAAGTTACAGCCTTACAGCCATAAAAGGGTCCAAGCTAAGGTCTCCACAGTAGGGTACCTTCACTGAAGGATGGCCATTGGTATCCAGAAAAACTCTGTTAGCTTGGAAGGCACATGACTGGCATCTGCTTGCACACAGGTTGTGTTTCAAAACGGTATTCTCGAAAATGTTGCTCTTGGGGCATTTTGTCTTCTCTTAGCTGCAGCTCCTCTTCAAAATGTCACTCTCAGTTGCTCTCCAAAATGTCACCCACAGCTGCACTGTGTCTGGGCCCTGTGGCTCTTTTTAAAGTACTCCAATGATCCAATAAAGATCCACCCTAAATGGGTGGAGCAACACCTCCATGGAAAGGTCTTGCCCATAATTGATTGAGTCACATCTCTATGGAAACACTGAACCAATCGGTTTCAACCTAACCAATACTAATAAGTCTGACCCCACAAGGTTGCATCAAAGATAATGGCATTTTGGGGGGCACAGTATATCCAAACTGGCAAAACCTATGCCACCGAAGTCAATATCCACAAGAATTGAAAATGAATAAAGTGTTTACAAATACTCAAACAGAAGAAAATGCCAACACTTTTTGGCATACTTAATACTCTTTTACTGTTTGCTACTATAAATGTATAATGTCTGTGTTTGGGGCATGGGTCCAGCTTGATACTAAGCACTGCTTACCAATTACATTAAGAAACATCCAGAGGTCATGTGAGAGGGGTATACAAGGGGTGTGCCAGCTTGGATATATTATGTCCCTCACAAAAGTCATGATCTTTTAACTCAGTCTTGTTGGGCAGAACCTCTTGATTGAGTGTTTCCATGGAGATATAACTCACCCAACTGTGGGTGATACCTTTGATTAAATTATTTCTATGGAAATGTGGACTCGGCCCACTCGGGGTAGGTCTTGATTGGTTCACTGGATTACTTAAGAGAACTCAAGGGCTGACAAAGATGTTTGCTGATACCTAAAGATACTTGGATATGAGGACAGAAGGATGCTTGGAGATGCTAAACTAAGAGATGAAGCCCAGGGTTTGCCCTGGAAAATCTATGAGAGGAACTCCAGATACTTAGAGAGAAACACCCTGGGAGAGAGAAGCAAGGATGCACAGGAGCTGAGAGAGAGGAGATGAAACACAACCTGGGAGCAAAGACCAGCAGATGCTATCCACATGACTTCCCAGCTGACAGAGGTGTTCTGGGTATAAATTTTTATAGGAGGAATGGCAAGCTTTCCAGGAAAGTACTCATTTTAAGAAAACACAAAGTCCAGCAGTCAAGGAGTAAAGCAAAATTGAGATTAGAACATTATCCTTTACCCAAATTTGTCTCATGGAGTAGCCACCATGGACTGATTCTTCTAGCCCTAAAGAGAAAAGGTTATGATTAATATAATCTGGAAGATCTTTGCCTATTTATAAAATGCTGGAGATGAGGCAGCAATCATGTATAGCTTCAGCACATTGAGATTCCAGAACAATGGGATACAAACTTGGAGAAGGGCAGTGCTGTCACATATACCAGACACTCTGCAGAGCTGCTGTGGAACCATGGAATACTTGAGAACGTGGGGCCACCAGCTGAGGTGGAAGTGATGATGGGTCTCCCACAGCACTGCCCTTCTCCAAGTTTGTACCCCATTGTCCTGGAGTCTCAGTGTGCTGAAGCCATACATGATTGCTGCCTCCAAAGTCTTCAGTGCCTGCTCAGCTGTGGCAGCAGCTTCTATACTGGGGAAGGAGGTGCTGAAGACCATGTTGGCATTGCTGAGAAGACTTCTCTATGGGCACGCATGAGATATGCCCTGGAGACTTGCAGAAATAACAGGGAAATTTTCCAGGGAGCTGACGTCTCACTGAAACAGATGCTGATGATAACTAATATTTATTGGACAATGACTATGTCTCAGATACTGTACTAATTGCGTTTATTGTAGTCAATCAATCCCTACAGCAATCCTATAAGGTAAATACTATGAACACCACCATGCCACATGCAAAAACACTTAGACTACATAGCTGTAACCTCACTTCCAGCTTTTATAGCCTATGGAATCACAGGTTACGTAAACTTGTAATCAACAAGAATTAGGAAGATGGTCTCTTCAACACATTGGTAATAGCAGGGCTATTTCATAATTCTGTTAACTTCACATTTCCCTGACACCAATACATGTAGAAAGTAGATAAATGAACTCAACTGCCTACTACTGGGGGGGAAATTTCTTATTTCTGTGGCCTTAACATCCATTGTGTTAGGGATGAGCCCTAAACACCTTCCCAGGTTTCCTCCACCTCCTAACCACTGCCTGTTCCATAATGCTGAACTTCTGCCTCGGTTTCCCCGCCTATCATACTACTTCCTTATTGGTGCTAAAATTTTACCCAACATTGCAGTCTGTTTCGCTGGAGTCTGAACCTGCTCTTAAAATTGTAAAAAGAATAAAATTATACAAATAATAAAATAATAAAAATGCTCAATAGTGAGGAAACATATGTTTCCTGAAAATCATAAGAAATGTTCAATGGTCCCTAAAAATGCCAAGTGGAGAATTTGTAAACAATAAATATAAAATGAGTACACCTAACTTCAGATTAGTGTATGATTTTTAATATCTTAACCTTTGTACCACAGTTTGCAGTAGGCAAAGCACTTCTGCATCAACTATCTCATGAGTTTAGAACATATGTAGATGATAAGGAAGCTCCTTGTAAGAGTGACAGTACAATGGAATGGAGCCAGAATGTCTAAGATGAAAACTTGAACAAGGAATTTATTCTCCTTGGAATTCAGGTTCTTCATCTATAAAATGGAATGACAATAATAGTAGCTACCCCTAGTGTTTGGGGTACAAATAGATGAGATAATAGATAAGATAATTATAGCACAGTGCCCAGCACATAATTAACACCTTACTGCATGCCAGACACAATTTTAAATCCTTTGGATGCATTAATTTATGTAGTCCTCACAACAACCCTTTCAAAGTAAATACTGTTATCCATGTTTCACAGATCAGAAAACCAAAGCACAAAGAGGTCCCTAACTTGCCTAAGGGCATCTATTCTCTCATGATATTAGGTCTCTTATTCTTTTTCTTCTCATGTAATCATCCCCTTGTTTGCAGATAAAGAAACTAGGGATTATAAAAGCAACCAGCTCTTGTTATTTCATTAGAAAGCAGTGGAGCTAAAACTTAAATCCACCTTCTTTACCCTATTCATGTAATGAAACACAAAAGGAATCATAGAATTATGTGAATATTTAATTTAATAGGGTATAAGAAAACTGTATTTTGTACTACCATTTATTGAAATGTTAATATACGTATGATGTATAAATAGATTTTTTAAATAAAATTAAAAAGCCTTTCAGAATATGACTATTAGAAAACAGGCTGACTAATATGGAACTCTTCAATACAAAACCAAAGAAGCCATTTAAATTCAGTGTCTGCGGAGTAACTAGGTAATTCAGTTGCTTACCAGTGGTTCTTAATATGAATTTATGTTATGGGGAGTTGCCAACATTTTTTCTTTCTCAGATTCCCCACCCAAGTGTAATTGATGGCAGTAAAAGTGGACAAGGAATGAGCAGGCATCAGGGAAACAATTGTTCAAGGAGCCCTCCCCCCCACCACCACTGCCACCACACACAAATCTTGGCAGCCTACAAATGCAGAATGCAAATGAAACAAAAACACCAACACTGATCTAGTACCACACCACTGCTGACATGAAATTCATTCTCAAATATGGTAAGACCATGTAGTTACTAAATAGTGTGACAATAAGCTCATCATCAGAATCAAGCGGTAAAGATTCCAGCAGTTTCCTTAGAGATACCCTAACCCCGTTCTGATGTAGAGTTTTTGTTTGTCTGTATCATTTTTGGTTTTGCCTTCATTCAGCTCCTACTCTTGTTAAATGTTTTAAATTATTTATGAGCTACATTTTCCTAAAATAAGAGTTCACATGGAAATTTGATTCTTTAGTTGCCTTGCCCATGTCAGGCATGGTTGTTGTGATTGTCAATTTGCCATTACCATTGGGCACAGAAGAACCAAGAGATGCCGAAAACAATCCATGGGTTCCAGACATGCTTCTCCCTCACCCTCATAGTATAGCAGTAACCCTAGGTCTTCATTGTGATAAAGATTGAGTACCCTGTTTGCTCAGTACATCCTTTGTTTGCTTGATAGTCCATTTGCAGGAGGAACTTAAAGGAATCAGGTGATAATCAAAGCTTGAAGTTCAGTGGATAAATTCTTACTGTATCTCCTGGTGGAAGTATTTCTAACTAGGACCAAGGACCTGTATTGAATCAGAGCCTTAAGTTGTGGGGATGGAAAGCACAAATTTCACAAGTGAAATGAGTCCCTGGGATGAAGATGAAAAGGACCAAAACTACTTCCATCCGTTACATCCTGGACCCATATATTCTAGCTATTAATCATTGGTTCAGCTCATGTACCGTATTTTGGGTGTCACCCAAAAACCACAGGCTGTTATCCTTGACCTGGGGCCACTCTCAAGCCTTTAACAGGTAATTCCATCATTACACTGTCAGTCTGATTCTGGACGATGGGGTACCTGATATCTAGTGTATATCTTTCTTTGCCATAAAATGGGTTCCTTCATCTAAGGCAATGATATCATTATATCAGGCATTATGTTTGCCTTCTGATAGTCACACTAGCAGAAGCACTGCTAGTAGTGTAAGCAAACCCAAATCCAGAAAACTACAACTCTGGAAAGGAAGAACTACTGCCATCTCCAAGTGACTGGCTGATCTTCTTGAAGAATGGTAATAAATTGAAGACTCAACATCAGTCTCTGCTGCATACCAGTTGCAGTATCTAGATTAACTCTTGCGAGAGGGAGCCCTTAGAATTGGGACTTTGGTGCCAGCTATCATAACTGCTATGTTCGTGAGGTTCTGCTCCAAGCCTGGGATAGCCAGGGAGAAAGGCTTGTTATTGAAAGCTTTATCTGCAGATGCTTTCTGGTAGGCATAAATGTGAGACAAAATTTCACACATTTTATAAACATTCCTATGAAGCATCCATGTACCTTTTCCCAAATCCCTTAACTCTGGTCTTCCAATAGTATTCTTTCCATTCCCCTGACCAACAAGTCATTTACCATTGACCAGAAATCCATGTAAACCTCAATTCAAACCATTTTCTCTTCCTAAAAACATGGACAACTGAGTATGCTGTTCACAAATATACACCCTAAGAGGATTTCCCTTAGAACATATTTGTGTGGAGCTCTGAGGCATTCATCCATTTTTCTTAGCTTGCACCAACATATTATACCAATCTTCCTGTGAACCATAACCATGTTCCTTTCTGCTTTGTCACTTGGTGGCAGAGAATGCCCTATGAACCATACATTTGAGCTGAAAGAAGGGAAGAAGGGCTGTGGGACTAAGTGATATCAGCGTCTGAGCCATAAGTACTTGTAATTTATTCATGCCCTCTGGACCAGTTTAGGCTCAATCATGAATATACCATAATATTATGGATTACTGCTGTACTTGTCTGAACTTATAACTTAGTGGGTGGGCTAATATCCAGTTAGTGATGGGAAACTCAGGTGGCACAATCAGTTGCCCCATTTTTAGGCAGTCTCTACTATGGACCAGTAGCTCATTAGAGCTGTTTTTAAAACCAAGATTAGTCATTGCTCACAGAAAATACAGATTGGCTACAAAACCCTAGAAATTGATTCTGAAACTCCCCCATTGGGACTTTCTAGGCACTCCACACAGCATCCTTAGTCACCATGGATGACTATTACCATTAAAAATTCTGGGTCATATTGCCTGAGTGGTAACTCGCACTGCAGCCTGAATCAACTGAAAGGCCTTTTCTAACTCTATGTCTCTCTCAAAACTGACAGCTTTCCAATAAGTAAGTCAGAGCATTATGGTCTAACATAATATCTGCTGCCTCCAAAGTCCAAAGAGTAAGCTCACCAAGCCTAGTCTCCTTTCTTAGCACTAAGACATACAAAGTACAACACTTGTCCTTTACTTGAAAAAGGATGTTTGTCATGTCCCATACTGCTTGGCCCCTAAAAACCTTTGTCAGTTCTGTAAATTGTTGTGAGAATTATCTCCCACCCTCTGGTATGAATGTGTCTCATTAGGTTATAAAAGTACATATCATTTTATGCTCCTGGAGTCTAATTAGAATGATGTCATTAATATAGTGGACTAATATGATGTTCTGTTGAATATCAAGACAACTGAGGTCTCTACAAACCATATTATGGCAAAGAGCAGGAGACTTACTGAATTAACCATGTTACTTCTGTCCCAATCAAGCGAGGGTAAACCGTTTTTCCTACTCCCTACAAAAGGGAGTCCCCCCCCCAAAAAAAAAAAAAAATGTTTTTGCCAAATAAAGCCACACGCTAACTTGATCTGCTCCAGAAGAACTATCACCTCCAGTATGGCAACTGAAATTGAGGCTACCATATTATTTAGCGGCCTGTTGAGTTTTGCTTGGGCATGGTAGGTGGGACCTACCACATCTGTAACCTTTAAGTCTTTGATCATGGTCCTAATCCCTACAGTTCCTCCTGAGATGCAGTATTTCTTAAAATTTACTGTTTATCTGTGAAGGGGGTGATATTTCAGAGTCAATCACTTTACCCTTCCTACCATAATGCTTCTTAATTCATAGTCAAGAAACCAAAGAAAGTTTTATGCCAGTTTCTAACACCTACCTGAATTATATTCTGGGAAGCAATTGAATAACAATAGTGTAATTCTGCTGATACATTGGTCCCAATATGAGATGGATTCACAGGCCAAAACTCTATAACCTAGTCTTCATGACCCCACCTCTAACCAGAGAACTATAATGGCATTTTGGGTTCCCTTGTATAGTGTTGACTCAAAGCCAATGTCTCAGTTTCCTAGGGCTGCTATAACAAAGTACCACAAAGAAGCTAACTTAAAATAATATAAATTTATTGTCTCACAGTTCTGGAGGCTAGAAATCCAAAATCAAGATGTCAGCAGTGCCATATCCCTCTGAAACTTCTAGGACAGAATCCTTCCTTGTCTCTTCTATCTTCTGATATTTGCCCACAATCCTTTGTGTTACTTGGCTGACCACTGCAAAATTTAATCCCTGCATTTGTCCCATGTCTATCTGTGTTTCTTCTCCCCTTCTTATAGGGACACCAGACATATTGGATTAAGGACCCAATTTACTCCTGTACGACCTCATTTTAACTGAACTAATTCTATCTGCAAGGACCCTATTTCCAATAAAGTCACATTCACAGGTTAGGAATTGAACATATCTTTTGGGGGGACACAATTCAACCCATAACAGTTTGTTTCTCATAGTCATTCTTATTCCTTCTGTGCAAGTATGCTGTCAAAGGACTTTGGGAATGGATCAGTGGAATATTTATGTGAGAATCCTTCCCCAAAGGGAACCTGGTCTCCTCTCTGATCATGGCCCCTGGGTCGATGAGTTGATTTAGGTCTGGAAACTGAGTGACTGCAATTTTCTTTTACGGCAGTTGATGGCAATATCTTATACTCCATCTTTTCAATTGTTTTTCTTTTTTATTATATGAACTCCACAACTCTCTAGTCTTCAGTCCATCTAGTTCAACCTAAGAACTACCATGATCTATTAACCATCACGATTAATGCCTGTGGGTCAATGCATGTTAATTGCCTCTTTGTTTTGTTTTGGATTTTTTTTTCCACTTTATAGTAATTATGTTACCTTACCTTTATACTTAAGTGTTGCTTCCTGGTCTCTGTTATTTTGGAAGCCAGGGTTCTCCACTGGATACAAGAGAGCCCAATTCCATAATAATACCTCCCAGCCTTCATGCTTATCTAAGGAGGACAACTACTGCTTCTCAAAGATGTTAATATCACTCTGACTGGTATATTCTTTACTGACTTAGTGAGAGGATTGTATTCTGTACCCTTTGTGGGAACATAAATAGGTGATGCATTCTCAGCTCTTACCTAGTAAATCCATTTTAACATTTCCATCTCTCTGAGCTTTCTGAGCCCTTGTCAATAAAATGCCAAAACTTCCAGCATTTATACCTCATTTACCTCATTATGAGCCAAGAGTTAGCAAACGACAACCCATGGACTATTTTTGTATGGCCCTCAAGCTAAGCATGGTTTTATACTTTTTAATGGTTGCAAGAATAAAATGAGAAGAAGAGTATGTAACAGAGATCACAGTGTCCTGCAAAGCCTAAAATATTTATTATTGGGTCATTTGCAGAAAATTTTTGCTAACCCCTACTGAAGACTATCATTCCTTCCAAGTTTAAAGGACTCAAGAACCAGACTATTATGACTATCTCCAGTGTTCTTGTCAGAAAATTGAATCTCAAGTCATAGGTGAATCCCTGCATGTCAATAATTTATCCCTTATCTGGTCTTATATTTTGACGTCTATTCCCTTGGTCTGAAGACCTTCCAGCACTTTACCATGCACTTTCACCTGGTTCTTGCCAATACATATTAGCCAGATCCTATTTTCTTAAAGACTGTATTTCCCTCTCAGCTCGTGCTGAGGTCTGACTCTGGTTATGAGCCTGGATACAACAGGGGAGGACAAAGCAAATCTTGAGGAGACATGCATCAGGTCAAATAATGTCATGGTTTCTAGATAAGGGGAGGACTGTCAAAGGAGAAAAGTCTGCCTCTGCCAGTCTTAACTGTGCAGGGAGACTTAGGTTTCGAGATTCTTCTCCAAACTTCCCAAATGTTCCCATCCCAGAACTCAGAGTCTCACTGTTTTTTATAATGGGCAAAAGTTTAACATAGGATATATCTCAAGACTATAAAATAAACCCTCTCTTGCCACTCTGCAGTCCTTAAAATTAAATGCCAAGCCTGGTTCTCAGCACAGTCTACTTTGTGGCTGCAGGAAATGGCAATCTCCTTAAAAGCTGCCTTGGTGGTTGTGCTGGTTTGAAGCTGTTATGTGCCCTAGAAAATGCCATGTTCCTTTAATCCATTCTTGTGGATACAGTTTTTTTTTGTGGGTGGGACCTTTTGATTAGGTTGTTTCTATTGAGATATGGCCCACCCAATTGAAGGTGGGTCTTAATCCTTTACTGGAGTCGTTTATAAGGATAAAAGAGAAAAACACGCAGAGAGAGATCAGAGAGAAACACCCGGGGAGAAATCACAGAAAGAGAAACACCCAGAGAGCTTGGAGAGAAAAGCCCCAGGAGAAGCAAGCAAAGACCCACAGAAACTGAAAGAGCCAGAACCTGAAAGCAACAAAACCCAGGAGAGATCAGCAGATGCTGGCAATATGCCTTCCCAGATGACGGAGGAACCCCGAATGTCATCTGCCTTTCTTCAGAGAAGTATTGTTCTGTTGATGCCTTAATTAGGACATTTTAATGGTCTTAGAGCTATAATTTGTAAACCAATAAATCCCCATTGTAAAAGCCAACCCATTTCTGGTATATTGCATTCTGGCAGCTTTAACAAACCAAAACAGTGGTCTTCTAGCTTTCACATTGACAGCATGGCTTGAATTACAGTTGGTTGTCTTGGGTCTTTTCTTTTCTTTTCTTTTCTTTTCTTTTCTTTTCTTTTCTTTTCTCACAGCTACCAAATCAGTTATCAGAATCCAGACCACCCCACAAGCCTTACATTTCTCACTGCTCCCATCAATTCATGAGTGAAAAGCTGTCATATCTCCCTAATCTCCACTTCCTCCTGCACTCACCCAAATTAACTACAGAGATAAAGCTTTAGTAATAGTGGTGTCACTCTATATTTGCCATCAGACTAATAAGTAATCCAGCTCCAAAATCCACTCTGAAATCTTTTTAGAGCCACTTCTGACACCATCTCTCTTACTACAGAAAGCAGAGTCTGAAATAAAGATTTATATGTCACTGCTTTATCAGGGAGTATAGTCCCCAAAACAAGAATGACTGACAAGGAGAGTAAGGCAGGGAAGAAGGAAGACCCTATAAAAGGATGCACTATCAAGCTGACCCTTGCTGTGTCCAAATAACTGCCCAAACTCAGATGATTGTCTGCTGAGAAGGGGTATAAATCATGTCTCAATACCATCCATCCAGAGTGAGAAAGGGGGAAAATCTCTCCACTGACCGCTCTCCTTTGGGACATTAATTCCCCCATACTGCTGGACTGATCATGCCTGGGCACTGGGCACTGATCTCTGTATTTACAGGTACACAGTGTCCAAGTCTCTGCATCAACAGGAAAGCCCCAGCACAGAACATGAAAGGTGAAGCACAGAGCGTGAGGTGAAGCACTATCAGCTTGGATCTGCATGTGGTCTGAGAGATCCCACAAAGATGTGGTTGACTCAGCAGCAGCTGGAATAAGATAAGGTGAAGCCAAGAATATCTCAGGGGCCACATAATATAGGGCTACCTTTGTAAATAGTGCATTAACTTTTAAACTTATAGTTATCCATTACACAGTTATAGGAGCCTGGAACATAGTCAACTAAATATAATAACAAGCATTCAAATAGCACTTTCCCTTTACCAGATGCTCATCTAAGGACTTTGCATTTATTACCTCATTTAACCTTTGCCACCAACCAACAAAAGAAAATAACCAGGCAGATTTTATAGATGAGGAAATCAAGACACAGAGTCGTTAAGTACCTTACTAAGAGCATAGGACTAGTCGGTGAAAGAACCAGGACTTGAAGACCGACTGTCATAAGATCTATGGCCCATTCTACTGTATTCTTTGTATAACTCTGTTGGGACCTGTCTAAGCACAAGGTAAAAGGATAAAAAAATATACCTCACACTGCTTAGCACAGAAATTCTTAAACATTTTGTGCCATGGATCTCTTTGCCATCTGGTGACAGAATAATGTTTTTAAATGCATAAAATGCAACCAATTGGATGGAAGAGAATTCCAAATAAGGTAACAAAGAAAAAAAAAAATTTGCAATGTAATACATGTGCTATATCATGTATTAAACAAAGATCTTGCTGGAATAACTACCACAAGTTCAAGAATTTCTTCAAGATATTTGCAACACTGTGATGAGAAATATTCATAATTTATATTGGTGACAAAGTCACAGGTGCTGCTGAAATTACTAAGCTTTGTTGTTTACAGTCAGTTGAAGAAAATGCTAAATATCACCTAGAAGTTACTGAAAATAAAGTTGTAATTTCTTCCCATGAAAAATAATCAACCCCTGAATCCTTTGACAGACCCTTTGCAGTTTCATGGAAACTCAGGAGAGGGCCAGGAAGACGGACTATTTAGCCAAGGAATAGTGGAGAGGAGTTCTACTTCTTGAAAACATCCAATACCCCTATGTTAAATTAATTAAGCAGAAAAATTGACAAAGAGATTTTCTCAAACTAATTTTCATTTCTTCCTTCCCTTTAATTCTTCATCCTTCCTATTCATTCTTTGGACAACCTGCAGTACAAAAGAAAGAGTTTTAAAATAAAAACATTAAAATACATTTCTCCCAAGCAACAGAAAGGTAATAAAAAGACAGGTATTTTAGAGAATGAGATATTAATGCTAAATTAGTGCACTGCATATATTTTTGAATGGCCAAAATAAATATACTAATATTCACACGTAAATTCAGAAACAAGTTCCAAGGACAATATGAAATACTTTTGTTTTAGCTGCCATTTGAGGGATAACCAAGCCTTACTGTTTCAGCGTGAGTAACTGAGAGAAGAGGTGACATAGAATATAGAATAGGAATTAGAAATCCTAGTTTCCAATGGCAAGAAGTTCATCAAAACAACCAGTAAATATAAGGACCTTGTGCAAAACACTGATTTTAGATTTGGTGTTTGAAGCCTTGAGGTTTCTAGAAATTAATAATAACTTTAATAAATGGAAATTAATGGATTAATTATCATTGTAATGACTGTAAAATTAAGTTATAAAGTGAATTTGCTTTAATAAGTTGAAGAGAAATGAAGAAAGTCTTAAAGAATATATGAAATAGTGTTTTCATTAAGTTGCCAGAGGACAAAGCTTATCAATAAGAGATTATCACAAAACTATTATCCAAAGTTATTCCTACACAGAGGAGTCTATAGAAAGTTTCATGAAGTTCAATCTTCTAAGAACTGTAATAATTCCCCCTAATAGGACCTTGCATTTAAAGGCCATACCAACATGATCCAAAGCTAGATAGTTAATTGGCTCGTGAGTATTTGAAACCATCAAAGAGTTTCAAACTCATTTATTTGATAAATGCTATCATTTGACAAGCACCATGCCATGTGCTGTGACTGCAATATTGAGCAAAATAGACTTCATCCCAGATCTCCTGAAGCTGTGGTATTCGTCAAGCAATTACTGTAAAGTGTGATGTGTGTTATGATGGGGAAATCCAATTAGTTTTGGCAACACAAAGCAGGGATCCTGAACCTACTGTAGAGAATCGAGGAAGATATAAAGGATGTGTGAGAACTGGTAAGGCATGGGGGAAGAGAGATGCTGAGGAGGGACTGTTACAGGGAGAGGGAATTTACTTGTGAGGATATGTGGGGTTAGAGACGGAATGGTGCTTTCAAGGAGGTGAAAGAAATCAGGAGTGGAAGGAGAGTAGGATGCGGGAGAGGAAAGTGAACAAGGTGAGCCTGGAAGGGTACACAGGGATCACATCATGGTTTTCCTTCTAGGCTACCTGAAGCAGTTTAGACTTTATTCCTCAGGCCAGAGTAATACCGCTGATGAGACTTGATTAGGGGAGCAATATTAACAGATTTGAAGTTCAAAAGGAAGACTCTGTCTACACTGGAAAATATAGAGTGGCAGGAGAGTAAGATTAGATGAAAGGGAACTGGAAGCTGCAGCAATAAAATCAGAAAGAGATGACGGTAGCCTAGATTGGAGTAGAGAGACAAAGGAGCCAAAAAAATAAATAAATAAAAATGAATTTAGAGATGTTAAGCTTGTAAAATCAACATAATTTGAAAATTAATTGGATGAGCATTTAAGATAAAGGAGAAATTAAATATGAATACTACATTTCTGGTTTAAGAACTAAAAGTTTGATTATTCCATTTACTGAGCACTGAGCATAATAGGCATATGTCATCTATGGCTTTTGTGTTGCCTTCCTGTGTTTGGAAAATTCTTGCATTACGAATACTATCACACCAAAGTGGAGGCCAGAATTTATTTTCATAACTATCTTTATTGCTAAGTTTACTTCCCTCCCTGCCCCCGCCCCCAAAAAAAAGGAGCAGCACGAGGAAATAGCATGCACAGAATCCATCTTTAGGTTAGCACAGTGGCAATGGATCTAATTCTTTAGGAGAAGAAATCATAGCACTTTTGGCCTCCAGATTGGAATTTCTCCATTTGAACCACAGAATTGCTGTCAAGCAGTGGAAGCTACAGTATTTTCGCTAGAACACCTCCAATGGGAAATAATTGAATATTATTTCTGGCTGTGTACTTCCAAGGCTGGTCCCCTTATAATTCTGAGTCTGTGAGCTACCTAAAATCTTTAACTGATATCCTGTTCTGCTTAGAGTACTCTGTTGTTTGCAACCAAGAATCCTGCCTTCCATGATGAAAGAGAGAGAATGCTGGAATATGTTAAGTTTAGTTGGGGAGTAATGGTTAGATGATAAGTTGCCCCAGAAGAACTTCCCCAGAAGAAACCTTGTATTCCCTTTGATTGTATACAATGGATTCAGGAAAATGGAATGTCCTGAAAGCATTTTAATGAATTCACAACTAAAATCTTGTCTAGCTCATTTTCTTATCCAAACTGGTCTTCACTGATGACTCTATCACCAAACCAATGCAAAAAAAGATGTGGTGCTTTGTGTGCCTTTTTGTATGAACTAGGAAGGCTGAAATTCTGCAATTTATAAATATGAGAATATTAAATGATTATCTTAACACATGTTTTTAGTATTCCTCATGGGAAGGGACCTGTCATTGTTTTATAAAGTTAATTTTCTAGTCAAGTCATTTGGGGTGGAAGGTGAGACCCTGAGGACATTGGTTAACAGAAAGAAAAGATGGCTAATCTTTTACAGACATTAGGTATGCGTTTATTAGCATAAGAAAGAGGGAAGGTTAAGAGAAGGGAGATAAAGGGTAGGGCAACTGAGAGAGAGCTCCACTGCCAATAATCTTTTTTTCACTGACAATTATTTAACACAAATAAAACACATTCTTATATAATGGCACATTCCTATTGTTTCACAAGATATAAGAGGAAAAATATGAACAGCCATTCCATTTTGCTATGTGCTGCTTTGTAACTAACAAATGGTAAATTTCTTAAGGCATGCAAATATTGTTTTCAATTAATATAAGAATGCAAAGTTCTCTGAAGCTCCTTTGGCAGCTCTAGAAATGTGTCTCTAAAGTTCTCTTCTCTAAGGCACAAAACAATGAAAAGAGAGTTGGTTAATCATGGGCCCCTGTCATACGGGAAAGCTCAAATAAAAACAACAAAAGGGTTTTTTTTTTTTTTTTTGACTGTTCAGAATCTTCCAATCAGTCTCATAGCAGAAGCATTCCTCATCAGCTTGTCAATTGGGCAGATTCTGAACATTAGGCACAGAAAAGGTGTATGGAAGGAAAATATATTCCAGATTACCCACTTGGAGGCTCACATATGTTATCTATCCCCTGGGAAAAAGATAAAAGAACATGAACTTCTTTGAAGATCATAAACCATAATCACCATTTTGGGGCACTATCAGAAGTAAGGATAATTTTTAGAGTTTATCAGTACCAACCATTCCATAAATCCCCAAAATTCCCCTCCCATAACCCTCAACGAAAGTGCCTTTACTTACACAGACAGGAAGAAAGGAATCCTTGGAGTGCCTCCTGTCCCAATCCCAACCTGCCACCATTTTCCACTCTGACATTCCACTATTTAGGGAAAGCACAACAACACTCTAACTTGAGACATGGGTTTTCTCTAAATCATTTAGCAGTGAAGCTCCCACTGATCTGAGGGATGGAGCTACTGATTCTGAGCACATTGCTGGAACATTTGCCACAACCTGTCTGGCTCATCATAACCCAGCTCTGCTTCTGCGATCCAGGGCTGACTAAAATTAGGAGCTCATTTGATTTACTATAGAAAAAATCAGTTCTGCAAGGAAAAGTCAATTTGGTTGTTTACCATATACATAAGCAGTTTACAAACCTTTGTTGGCATAGAATCCCTTGGTCAAAGGACTTTTTTATTTGTATTTTGCTTGTTTGTTTTCCCATGAAATTGAATGTGTAAAATGCATAAAGGCAGACTGACTCTGGTGGAACCTTCTTGAGTTAAGGCCTGAGGAAACACCTAGAAAGCTTTAGCTTCTCCAAACACCTTTAAAAAGCCCTCCAATCCCTCTTAAAACAAATGATGGAACAGAGACTAGAGAGCTGAGCCAGTTGCCACCAGGTCACATAGCTAGTGAATGCTCAATGAGGGTCTCAAATCTAGGTGGCTGATTACACCCTAGGTTATATGCCTTGCTGGTGGAACCTTACTAAAATTGGGCATGTTTGCCTTTAATGACTTACTTTTTTGCATTTCCAAACAAACAAACAAAAATGGCTAAAGACATTTAAGTGAATATTCTACTTCCAAAATCTTCCCTAAATATGTCCTCCTGTGAAGATAGGGGAATGTGATAAAGAGAGTTTGCACAGTACTCTTTATGTGGGTTATTTTTACCCAAAATTAATTACTCAGATGTCAATAGAAATGTCCTTCTTTTGCTTTTTAATTTCAGAAAAAGTACCAAAGTACCAAAAATACCAAACTGATAATTTGCATAATCATATCAAAGGGGAAGAAAGGGTAGCATTTATTCACAAATTAGAGTCAATATCCTTCTCCATGTCTTCTATTATATTATTCAACATGTTTTTAAGTTTGAGGCAGAAGAGTGTGGCCTTCACAAGTCTTAATCATTGGACCTAGGACAGAAACATGTCCCAACATCAACAGAGAAAAAATATGTGTAGACCTAATAGATGAATCACTTCTGGACAATGAGATGTAAGAAAAACTCCCCAAGAAAAGCCTCTGGGAAATAATTTTCTTTGATAATGAGAAATGATGCTTGGAGCTACACCTGCCACCTTACAACTAAGAGAGAAACATCATCAATATACTAAGAATGGTAAAGTGGCAAAACTCAAATATTACATTTTTCAGTCACCAAAACAACCTTGCCTACCTCTATACTGCTTGCTAAGTAAAAAATAAACATCCATACAGTTCAAGTTGATTTTAAACAGATGATCTGTTACTTGCAGCAGAAAACATCTTAGCTGATATAGTACACACATGCCTAGGATATCACCAATCTATCTTCTATAGTGTCCATCAGCTAAATTTAAGAGGTATTAAACCTGCATGCTCATCCCCTCTTATTAAATAGTCAGTCCTGATGAGATGAAGAAATAATAGGTGATTCAACCACACTTACAGACTGGCATGGGAATATTGCTGAATTCATGGTAATCTATGTAATAGAGGTGATCCCTGATCACTGAACTTTCCTCCAAGGTTCAACCTTTCTCTATCTGGTAAAATGTAGAGTCAAAGGATTTCCCTAACAAATACCTAAGTTCCATCCTGGAATTGGAGTTGGTCCTGCCTTAACCTTCTCCTGCTGAGGTTCTGATATGCATCATAGTCCTTCCCAGAGCAGTCACCTGGGTATAGATCCTGTCACCCCAACCCACAACTAGAACCCATCTTAAACAAATGATCTCAAATCTTAGATTCCATCATTGAATATACTTTTTCCTGAGTTCCCCCCATTGCCCTGTTCACTGGGGTAAATCCCCAGCATTTCTTTCTGCCAGAACCAAATCAAAGTGTGCCATACTCTTTGTGGAGTTTTGCGCACTAGCATGTCCCAGCCTATCCACCAGATCAGTGTCTCCAGCTCTCTTATTGTATCCCACATCCTCTCCTCTTTCCTGCTAGTCCATGTTGCTGAGGCTTCTGGATGCCTCCTTTGCAAAATGGCATTAATTGGATGCAGCAATGAGATGTAGTACAAAGCGCCCAGGGCTAAGAGTCAGACAACCTGAAATGCAGTTATTGTTGTGCCCCACGCCACTGTGTGACTGAGGCCAAGTCACTTAACCTCTCTGGGTGCTGGCTTTGTCATCTGTAAAATGAAGCACTGAATTAAATGAACTCTAAGATCTCTCCCTGCACTAAAACTTAAAGCACGAAAAGTAAAGCTTGAAACCAGTTTGACCACAGTATTTTCAATAGTGTGAGCTTCTAAAAAGTTTGCCTTCTCCTTGAAGTTTCTTCCATTTTCCTAATTCTCCTTCCCTTCCAGATAACTGTGATTCCCCCCAACAAAAGGTCATTCTCTATTTGTATGACAATATCCTAAGATGTTTTGCTTTGTGAAGTATCTAGGCTTCTCACCAAAACAAGCTGCAAAACTCCCATCCTTTAGAAAATTTTCTCATATTTTTCCCTCTTTGGAAATAAACTTAAGTGGAAAGGATGGATATTACTTAACAGTTATCCTTCCCATTATACTATCTGTCTAAGAGCAACTCAGCAGAAAAACATAAAAAAATAACTTCAGGAACCTGAATGAGCAGAAGTGAACATCATAATGGATTAATTGACTCTGAGATTTTCCTGATTAGTCCATCCTACTGTGATTATTTGTTTTCTTAATATATTTATTCCATTTTAATCTGTACCAAACAATCTAGCATTTATATTTTCCTCTAGCTTTTCCTATATACTTTATATAGATACATATAAAACTGTTTTAAAACCTTTGTGAAATGAAGCAAGAGACTGGATAAGTGAATTGAAATTATCTGGCCAATGAGATACTGACTTCAGTGTTCATAACACAGAAAAGAACAGATTCTGAATAACCTAAATTTAAATGTTCTCTGTAAAAGTGTTGGGTGGGAAGAGGTTGGTGGGAGGGAGGGAGTAATAATAGAATAATTCTAAGATTTTCCAGTGCTATTGAGTCATCTTTGGTACTAAAAAGGTCACACTTGCAGCTGCCTCTAAAAGGCACCCACAGAACTTTGTATTGAGAAAACATGTTGAGGAGAGGAAGTTGGGGGTTCAGTTTGAATAATGCTGAGATCCAGAATGCTGTCAATTCCTACAACCTAAGTTTTGAAGAGGGTCTGAAAGGAGGAAGTGGGAAGGTTTTATTCATTCCACTTCATAGCTCAGCCCTTTTTCTCTCCCCAATCATCAAACTCTGACCAGCCACAAATTATTCAATAAATACACATTGAACACTTTTAAGCTATATAAGACAATGCATTAGGTCCTGTGAAGAATAGAACACATACAGAGACACAATTCTTGTCCTTATAAGATGGTTTAAGACACCAGACATGCTTAGGAAAAGACACATGTAGCTCATGCCAAGGATTAAACAAGAGATGTGGTTGGTTGTTCACATGTTTGTTTGTTTCTTTGTTTGTTTTGTCCCTACCATCTCATTCCCAGCCTCACCCACCCATGGGACTCATACCCATGCATCTTCTAGCTCCTAACAAAGACAGAAGGGAGGCTATGGAAAGATACAACTTCCCCACTTCCTACAAATATTCCATTCACCTCCCCCAAACTACTGTACTCTGCACCTCAGGATCTGCTTCTGGGTGAACCCAGACATAGACAAGTGGAAATGTAAAGGATTAGTTTGTGTCAACCTCTAAACACCTGATCAGTGTTTGATGATGTAACAGTAAGAATTTTCAGTAGTGGACTAAACTACTGTTTAGTGAAATGAACAATCTGCATAACTGCTCAAGGTGGGCCTGGTTCTGAGTACACTGTGCTACTTATTCAATCCAGTCAACTTCTCCCCATCCTGTACCTACATTAAATACTGTCTATATTCAAGATAGCTCAGAGGATTGCATTGTCAGATCAGACTAATAAGAATCACAGATATTTCCCAATACCCAGCTGTATTAATAATTTCAAGGATACAAGTAATCATAAGACACTCCCTATATAGGGATTCTCCTGCTAGTAACTGCCAGAAATACGTTTGCTAGGAGGTTTGTCATTATCATGTTTACAAGAGGATTCAACCAGATCACCCTTCTGTATTTCCAGGGGCATCACTAATACACGGAGATAATGGATTATAGGACTATTGCTAGATCTCTCCTTCTTAACAATTAAATTAATGTGTTAAAACATAATATTTAATAGATAGTATGGAATGGCCATCAGAAGGTTAATATGCATATCAAATGACTTTGAAGGGACTACCCAGCCTTTGAAAGTGTCTGCTCTTAATCTCTCCTTCTTTTACACAAGACATGTCTTTTGGTAAATATTAGTGCTTAGTGCCATTATTTTCAGTATAATTAGTTTGCAAAGTCTGGAGTTTCTTATGCAATCTTTTGAAAAGTCTAAAGGAATAAAGAAGCTCTGGAAATGGCATCTTAATAGGAATAATGAAAGTTAGGCCCCAGTGAGGTTATGGTATATGATCCATTACATGGAGCTTGTTCAAGATATAAATACCTCAAAGTTGACAGATTATCAGTCTGACAGAAGTCAGCACCTGTTTTATAACCAAAAGTTGGTAGTTAATGGGAGGAAAAAATGTGCCTAACTCTTCTCCCTTTGGAAGGGGAAAGGGAGGAAGGAGGTTGAGAAGAGGCATAATTTTTTTTTGTCTAAGGGTTGCAAAGTTTTTCTGAAATATTCTATTTTAGCTTAATTCTTCAAGAAAAGATTCTTTTTTTTTTTCTTTCTTGATTTTAAAGCAGAGAAACCTGGAAAAATAAAAATAAAAAGAGTTGGGTCAGAGAAGACACTATTCTACTCTCTGTTTCTCTGTCTCTGTTATCCTTCATCAAATGGGTTTCAAACCAACCCAAGGACTAAAATCTTCCCTTCTACTTCCAACTGTAACTATTCTAATTCAAATAAGTCCCTGGTCTTTGGTGCTAGAATGGAAAAAAATACACAGAATCCTCTGTTTCCCCATCTTCCATCTCATCTCTTTTCTGACACTGAGTTGCATTAACTGATTATTCAAAAATATTCACTCCTTCCATGAGAGGAGTATCTTCCACAGCAGATATTTTTTTTTCCTCTGAGCCAATTACAGAGAGAACTTATTTCATTGCATTTTATAAATAAGAAAGAAATGAAATGTGGATTAATCTGAGAACAAAATTACAGTATAATAGCTACTCTGTCACCTCCCAGCACAGTGAGTGATAAACCCACCCCCTTCTCAAGATAGAGCATGTGCCCTCTTACCTAGGGCTTGGCCAGTGACATTGTTTGGCTTTGAATCAGTCAGGGTCTGATCATGAAACGGAAACTGCATCAGTAATTTTAAGAGAGAAACTTTAATGATAAAGAATTGATAATTCATTATAAAGAACTGCTAACCAAGTACCTGAAAAGAGAAAAAAGAGACCCCTAAGGTAACATGGAGTAGCAACCTCAGGAAACAGCCACCACCCCTAGGGCTGAGGAAACAAAAAGATTGGAGTGATTTACATTTAGAAGCTTGAAAGAGGAGCCCTACAGATCTCTGAGAAGGGAGCACTGTCCAGCTGGTGCTGTTATCTCTGAACCTGCAGGAGGGCCACCCTGAACTGGGACCTAAACTCTGAGAAGGAGACTCAGTGAAACTGGAGTCTCTGAAAGGTGCGTAATGAGTCCAGTTCTACAAGTGTTGGGGAAACCGCCAGCTGGATTCAGCTGCTGCTATTAGAACAATCTGTTATTGCCAGGGTGAAGAATTGAGACTGTGGTGATGATGGTGAGAGCAGGAAGCACATATGGTGCTAATAGGAAGCAAATAGGAAAGAGCAAGTTCTTTCTGCTTCTCCAGGCTTGCCATCTCCCTCTGGTGCCCCCTATTTGCAAAGCCTAACAAGAATCCAACTGGCAAAGCAGAAATGCGGCTATCAGTGTCCCAACTCCAGTGACTCAAAAGTTTCAAATAGAAGAGTAGATGTGATAAAGAATAGCTTAGTACAGGCTATTGTATTGGGTGAAGGGTGCATCCCCACGCCATGACATTGGTGTTGGCCCTATGACTTGCTTTGGCAGGTTGAAATACTTGAATGGTTGGGCCTGCCTCTTTAACTTCTACTATGAGAAGAACATGCCCTGGCCAGGAGGATAAGAGACATGTGGAGCAGACCTGGACCCAACCTGAAATCTGGAGCCAAAGCCAACTGAGCCTAGATCAGTTGAAACCCAGCTAATCCATAAGAATAAATGCCAAATGCTTGATGTCACTGGGATTTCATGGTTGGTAGTTACACAGCAATATTAGACTGATATAAACATCTCCTACCACTACCCAAAAAATAAAACAAGATAAAAGTCTGTATGGACATAACTTCATGCCCATACACCTAGAAGGAAATTGGCAACCTCATATGACCAGTTTTCAGATAGGCTAAGTAGGACCACCCCGTGTATTCACTATGCTACCTGGAGTTCTTTACCCAGAAGGCAGCAGGTTACAACACAAAGGCTTCAAACACCATTGCAGTCAATCCAAAGGGCTGATTTTCATCTCCAGATCAAGGGCTGGATGTGCCCCATTACTCTTTCTAGAGAAAGGAATTCTTTCCAGTTCTTTGTGAACTTCAGCATGGGAAATAAAAAGGTTCTGAGCATTGGGTTGGAGTGTTAAGGAGAAAAAAATTATATCAGTTTCCAGTGCAAGAACAAGCCCTAAAAAAGAATTGTAAAAAAATGGAAAGTGTATGTCCAGCATTCATAGCAGCTCTATTCTGCATATTTCCCTCTGTTCTCTTTTCTCCACCACTTTAGTTTCCCTAGAATTTCTATGCGTCTTACACATTTTCAAACCACCTGTGTAGGAAGGGTTTGAGATCTGTTTTTCTTACTTTAGAGTGAAATTAAGGATGTTTTTCCTTTCCTAACGGTATCTGCAACTTTAAGTTCCTATCAAATTATAAACTAGAAACTTCTTTTCACTCTTTTGCAATCCTAACAGCAAAACAGTATATACCAGATATAAAGCAACCCTGAATATATTAGACAATTGTCCTTTTTCACAATGAGAAGACCATTAAAAATGTTTGATGCTATTATTGCTATTTTTAGCCAAGCTTAATACTTACTAGATATAGATTCAATGGTCAAATGTATACTTACAATATAAATGTATTAATTTAATTATGTATGCATATCTAAATCATATATATGGAACTTAGAAATATTATCTTTCCTTGTATCACATTTCCTTGAAATTATTTTATCTAAACAATTCATATGGTCATCTAACACAGCTTCCTGGCACAAATCATCTTTACTTCCACAAAGTTTTTTCAGGTACAATGTTTGAATTCTATTTGTGGGGCTCACTAGATAATTTATTCCAAGCTAAAAGTATCCACTCATATACATTAGGACATTTTATTTTCCTGTTGCTCCTATGGGTAATATATTCACAATATTAAAAAAAGAAAAAAAAACAAGCAAAGCCCTAAACCTTTCTCATTCTATTATTTTTAAAAGTGGTTTTACACTGAAGAATTGTTTTCAATGTCATTCTACAATGGTAATTGTAAGACCATGCCCAAAAATAATTACTATATCAAAGGTCAACTCCTTTGCCTCCATTTCCACAAATTTTATCAGGTGACCTCTACAAGTATTCCAAAGTAGCTTTGATTGAGGTCATTTCAGGCTAATGTGCCCTCCCCAAACATTAATTTTTTTTTGAAAAAAAAGGAAAGTGAAGGAACACCCTATAATGTGACATTTGTAAAGCTTCCAAAATAAATATTAAGGACAATTGTCTGACAGGAACAATTCCAAAACCTGAATAAAACCACCATTAATATCTTTACGCATTTCCTCTGAATAATAAATTGTTTAACATCTTAGTTCCACAATATAAGCAAATTTGCATCCTGCCCTTTTTTTTTTTACCTATCTATGCATTTCTCCACACTATTAAATATTCATTTTAAATATCATTTTAATGTCTGCACAATACTCCAAACTATAGATATACCATAATTTACTCAATGTTGCCACTCTTGATAGAGGTTTAGGTTATTTTCAATGCCTTATTATTATGAACAGTGCTTCAAAGAAAATCATTGTGTATAACTTTTTGTCTGGATTGTTGATTATTTCATATAATAGATCCCTAGGGAAAGAATTACTAGGTAAAACAATAAATGCATTTTTGAGGCTTTTGAAACAGATTAACAGATTATTGTCATGATGGTTATATTAATCTTCTGTTCAACAACCACAAAACAGAGCCCAACATGCCATACTTTTACCAATACTGAGACATTTGTATCTTATTTTATTTATTTGATTCTTGAAAGTATTGTTATTGCATTATTTTAATGCAATTTTATTGAGATACAGTCACATACCAGATAATCATCTAAAGTGTACAATGAATAGTTCATGGTATAACCATGTAGTTGTGCATTCATCACCGCAATCAGTTTTTCAACATTTTCATTACTCCAAAAATAAAAATAAGAATAAAAAATAACTCCCAAAACATCCCATAGCCCTTATACACTCCTCTATTATTTATTTATTTTTGTCTTTATTATCTTACTCATCTGTTCATACACTGGATAAAGGGAGTATCAGTCGCAAGGTTTTAATAATTATACAGTCACACAGTAAAAGCTATAAAGTTATGTAATCATTCTCAAGAATCAAGGCTATTGGATTACAGTCTCAAAGTTTCAGGTATTTCCTTCTAGCTATTCTAATACAGTAAAAACTAAAAAGGAATATCTATATTATGCATAAGAATAACCTCCAGAATGACCTCTCAACTCCATTTGAGATCTCTTAGTCACTGAAACTTTATTTTGTTTCATTTCTCTTCCCCATTTTGGTCCAAGAAGGCTTCCTCAGTTCCAGGATGACAGGGCCAGGCTCACTACTGGAAGTCATGTCCCATGTTGCCAGGGAGATTTATACCCCAGGAGTCATGTCCCACATAGAGGGGAGGACAGTGAGTTTACCTGCAGAGTTGTGTTAGAAAGAAAGGCCACATCTGAGCAACAAGAAGTTCTCTAGGGGTGACTCTTAGGCACAATTTTAAGTAGGCTTAGCTTCTCCTTTGCAGGAATAAGTTTCATAAGGGCAAGCCCCAAGATTGAGGGCTTGACCTATTAAATTTGTAGTCCCCAGTGCTTGTGATAATATCAGGAATTCCCCAGGAGGGGAAGTTTAACATTTCCACATTTTGTCTAAGGTGGTGTTCCTGTTTGCAAATGCTGCCAGAATGCAAAATACCAGAAATGGATTGGCTTTTATAAAGGGGGTTTATTTGGTTACAAAGTTACAGTCTTAAGACCATAAAATATCCAAGGTAAGGCATCAACAACAGGGTACCTCCACAGAAGAACACCGTTGGCATCTGGAAAACCTCTGTCAGCTGGGAAGCCACAGGCACATGGCTGGCATCTGCTCCAGGGTTCTGGTTTCAAAATGGCTTTCTCCTCTCTTAGCTGCAGCTCCTCTTCAAAATGTAACTCTCAGTTGCTCTGAGGTCCCTCTGTTTTTGAGCTCTTTTTATAGGACTCCAGTGAACTAATCAAGACCCACCCTGAATGCGAAGGGCCACATTTCCATGGAAACATTCAATTGAGACGTAACATCCTAATCAAATGTGTCACTAACAGTTGGGTGGGTCACATCTCCATGGAAATAGCCTAATCCAAAGATTCCAACCTAATCAACACTAACACCTCTGCCCCCACAAGATTGCATCAAAGAACATGGCTTTTTCTAGGGGACATAATATAGCCAAACTGACAAAGAGTGAGATAAGTTTCTTTTTCATTCTTTTGGATATGGATATCCAGTTTTCCAAGCACAATTTATTGAAGAGGTGGCTCTATCCCAGTTGAGTTGACTTGACCACCTTAACAAAGATCAATTGTCCATAGAAGAGGGTCAATTCTAATCCATTGTTCAGTATATCTATCTTTACTCCAGTACCATGCTGTTTTGGCCACTGTAGCTTTGAAATATGCTTTAAAGTCAGGTAGTATGAGACCTCCCATTTCACCCCTTTTTCTCAAGATATTTTTAGCTATTCAAGTCATCCTGCCTTCCAAACAAATTTGCTTCCTGGATTTTCTATTTCTGCAAAGTAAGTTGTTGGGATTTTAATCAGTATTACACTGAATCTATAAATAAATTTGGTTAGAATTGACATTTTAACTATATTTAGTCTTCCAATCCATGAACACAGTATGTCTTTCCATGTATTTAAGTCTTCATTAATTTCTTTTAGCAATCTTTTGTAGTTTTCTGTGTATAGATCTATTGTGGCCTTGGTTAAATTTATTCCTAAATATTTGATTCTTTTTGCTGCTATTGTAAATGGAATTTTTTTCCTTGATTTCCTCCTCAGATTGCTCATTACTAGTGTATAGAAATACTACCGATTTTTGCATGATGACCTTGCACCCTGCCACTTTGCTTTACTCATTTATTAGCTCTTGTAACTTTGCTGTGGATTTTGGGATTTTTCTACATATAGTATCATGTCATCCACAAACAGTGAAAGTTTTACTTCTTCCTTTACAATTGGATGCTTTTTATTGCTTTTTCTTTCCTAATTGCTCTAGCTAGAATTTCCACCACAATGTTGACTAACAACGGTGACAGTGGGCATCCTTGTCTTGTTCCTGCTCTTAGAGGGGAAGCTTTCAGTCTTTCCCCATTGAGTATGATGTTAGCTGTGAGTTTTTCATATATTCCCTTTATCATGTTGAGGAAGTTTCCTTCTAATCCTATCCTTTGAATTGTTTTCATCAAGAAAGAATATTGAATTTTGTCAAGTGCCTTTTCTGCATCAATTGAGATGATCATGTGGTTTTTCCCCTTTGATTTATTGATGTGGCATATTAAATTAATTGATTTTCTTGTATTGTACCTGCCTTGCATACCTGGAATAAAACCCACTTGGTCATGGTGTATAATACTTTTAATGAGCTGCAGGATTTGATTTGTGAGAATTTTGTTGAATATTTTTGCATCTATATTCTCTAAAGAGATTGGTCTGTAATTTTCTTTTCTTGTAGAATCATTGTCTGGCTTTGGTATTAGGGTAATGTTGGCTTCAGGGTCCATCAATTTTATTGATTTTCTCAAAGAATCAACTTTGGATTTGTGGATTCTCTCTATTGTTTTCATGTTCTCAATTTCATTTATTTCTGCTTTAATTTTTGTAATTTCTTTCCTTCTGTTTGCTTTGGGGTTAGTTTGCTGTTCTTTCTTTAATTCCTCCAGGTGATCAGTTAAGCCCTTGATTTTTGCTCTTTCTTTTTTGTTAATATAGTGTTTAGGACAATAAATTTCCTTCTCAGCACCACCTTTGCTGTATCCCGTAAGTTTTAATATATTGTGTTCTCACCTTCATCCTCCTCGAGATATTTACTGATTTCTCTTGTAATTTCTTCCTTGACCCACTGGTTGTTTAAGAGTGTGTTGTTTAGCCTCCATATATTTGTGAATATTCCAACCTTCTGCCATTATTGATTTCCAACTTCATTCCATTATGATCTGAGAAAGTATTTTGTATAATTTCAATCTTTTTAAATTTGTTGAGACCTGGTTTGTGAACCAATGTGGTCTATCCTGGAGAGTGATCCATGAGCACCTAAGAAAAATGTGTATCCTGCTGTTTTGGAGGTACAATGTTCTGTAAATGTCTGTTAAGTTCAGTTCATTTATCATACTATTCAAAATCTCTGTTTTCTTATTGATTCTCTGTCTAGATGTTCTATCTTTTGAAGAGAGTGGTATATTAAAGTCTCCAACTATTATTTTAGAGGTGTCTACTTCTCCATTCAGTGTTGTCAGTGTTTGCTTCATGTATTTTGGGCACTCTGGCTCAGTGCTTAAATAGTTATGACTTTTGTCTTCTTAATGAATTGTCTCTTTTATTAATACATAGTGTCCTTCTTTATCTCATTCAATTGCTTTACATTTGAAGTCCAATTTGTCTGATATTTGTATAGCTCCCTCCCTCTCTTTTCTGGCTGTTGTTTGTGTGAAATATCTTTTTCCAGCTTTTCCCTTTCAACCTATTTTTGTCCTTAGGTCTAAAGTGAGTTTCTAGTAGAAAGCATATAGATGGATCCTGCTTTTTAATCTATTCTGCCAGTCTATAACTTTTGATTGGGGAGTTTAATCCATTAAGATCTAATGTTATTGCTGTAAAGGCAGTACTTTCTTCCACCATTTTGTCTTCTGGATTTTATATGACATACCTTATTTTCTTCCTCTCTTTTTACCTTTGTTGATAATCATCATTTCTACATTCTTCTCCAAACCTCTCTCTCCTGTCTTTTACTATCTGCCTGTAGCAGTCCCTTTAGAATTTCTTATAGAGCTGATCTGTTGTTTATGAACTCTCTCAGTGTCTGTTTGTTTGAAAAATATTTAAAACTCTCTCTCATTTTTAGACTGTTTTGCTGAATATAGAATTCTTTTTTGGCAGTTTTTCTCTTTCAGTGTCTTAAAAATGTCATACCACTGCCTTCTCACCCCCATGGTTTCTGCTGAGAAATCTACACATAGCCTTATTGAACTCCCCTTCTATGTGATGGATCACATTTTTCTTGCTGCCTTCAGAATTCTTCTTTGTCTTTGACATTTGACAGTCTGATTAGTAAGTGTCTTGGAGTATATGTATTCATATATATTCTTTTTGGGGTGTGCTGCATTTCTTGGACCTGCAAGTTTATGTCTTTCATAAGAGAATGGCAATTTTCAGTGTTTATTTCCTCCATTATTCTTTCTGCCCCTTTTCCCTTCTATTCTCCTTCTGGGACACCCATAACACAAATATTTGTGCACTTCATGTTGTCATTCAATTCCTGATACCCTGTTCATATTTTTCCATTCTTTTCCCTATCTTTTGTGTGTAGTATTTCACATGTTCTGTCCTCTAGGTCACTATTCCTTTCTTCTGCCTCTTCAAATCTGCTGTTGTATGTCTCCATTGTGTTTTGCTTCTCTTAAATGGTAACTTTCATTCTCATAAGTTCTGCCATTTGTGTTTTTTCAAGCTTTTGAGTTCTTCTGTCTGGTCACTCAGTGTCGTCTTCTTCCTTCACTTCATTGATTTGATTTAGAAGGCTTGTTTGAACATCTTTAATTAGTTGTTTCAACTCCTGTATCTTATTTGGAGTGTTAGTGTTTTCCTTTGACTGAGTCATATCTTTGTACTTCCTAATATGACTCATGATCTTTTGCTGTTGTTTAGACATCTGATTTCCTTGATTTGTTTACTCTGGAAGTCATTTTCTCTCTTTTACCTAGGGTTTTCTTGTTGGTTAGCTTTGCCCTCTATCTGTTCTTTGATATTCAGTTCAACTTATTCTAGACCTCTAGCATAGCTTCTTTTTAATTGATTAGAATTTTTCTGTTCTTCTTTTTCTGGTTATTGCCCTCCCTATATGGAAGTCATTTTGAGGAGGGTCTCCCCAGATAGATTTTCCCAATCAGATTTTACCAGTCAAGACAGGCTCAAGACTCAGGAAGAGGGTGTAATCAGTATCAAGGTTCCCTGGGGATGAAACACAGCAGAATGCCAGTCTTTCCTGTGAAGCCTGTTGATTCTATGCTTTTCCTATCCTGCCCAGCATATGGCACTTGTCAGCCTACAGCTCCCCAACCACATAAAGTGGTATGGTCCTTTAATTCTCAGCAGACCCTGTTCCTGCCAGGGGCATGGATAAGACAGAGGCTGAGGCAGAGGGAAGGCTTAAACTGTTCCAGTTTTCCAGGACCTAGTGTCTGAATTCTCTTAATGAGAGCCACCACTTGTGCTGGGATCTGCTCCTCCCTTTCTTGGGGAAGATACACCCTTTAGGGAATTATCTCCTATGACTAATTACTTTGTCTATCAAATATTCCTTAACTCCACCCTACCTGGGGCAGTGCTGACAATTGAAAAAGCCTGCTGCTTTCTTTATGCTAAAAAAAAAAAAAATTGGTCCCAAGGCCCCCCTCCCCCTCAGTTCACCAATCAAGAGTCAGAGTTGGTACCCAGCTCTGTGTGGTCCTTTTCCTGAAGCACATCCTTTTTCTAATATTCTGCACTCAGCCAACTCAAATACCTCTTTTTTTTTTTTTTTTTTCCATCTGCCCCATCTCCTCTCTGTCATGGAGAGATCTCTGGGTTCCTTTCATGCTTTCTCTGGGTTTTTCCATACTTGGAGCTTGTATTCAGCAGTCTGAATTTCTTAATTAAATGTGCAATTTGAGCTTGGTTGAGCTATCTTCCCTTGCTCCTAGTAGAGACTGCTTCTTTTTTCCCACAGGTAAGTAACTCCAAGCCAACCTGCTGTGCTAGTGGGGGAGGGGCACCAGCCTCCAATGTTTGAGAGCCTTTACTTACAGTTCTGCAATGTGATCTCCACCCTTCCACTCATTCCAGACTGGTATACGATGTGTGTCTGGTCACAAAAGTTCCCCAAACAGTTGTTCCAGACAGTTCCTGAATATTTACTAGCTGCCCTAGAAGATGAACAAAATTCCACACCTTCTTATGCTGCCATCTTGCCCCTCCTGTGTCCATTTGCTTTTAAGTTCTGAGAGTCATCTATGGAACTATGTTTTTTCCTCCAGGCCTGATGAAGCTGCAGACTCACCCCTTCCAAGAGCTTTCCCAGTTGCCCTGATCTCTTTAAACACTGGAGTGTGTTATACATTACCCTTTCCAAGCATCAAGACAGTGATCAGGCTCTCTGCAAACCCTGGGGCATACGGCTCACCTTTTCTAAACACTGGGGTGGCAACAAGGCTTTTCAAAATTCTGGGGGACAGGCTCCACCCTCTCTGAGCATTGGGGTGGCAGATGACCTGCTCCTTCCACACACATAGTTTGGACTACTCTCTTGGCCTAAGTAGATGTCTTTGGTCCAGATTTCAGCTTCCATGTTCTGCCCTTGAAGTCATTCTTTCTTCAATTTGTCCCTTCTCCATCCCTTTCATTCCAGGCTGGCAGTGATTCTACTCATACAAATTTTACATAAACCTTGCCAGCTTTGCATGCAGTTCACAGGGGCTCAAACTCTGTGACAACAGAACTTTCCACAGATCTTTCCTGCATAACTGTATTTCCAAACCCTGACTTCCACTGAAACAGCTGACCAGATCTGTGATCAGTTCAACCCTCACATGGAGTCCTATTCTCCAGGGCCTCACTTTCTAGAAGCTCAGGGAGGTCTTTGTTAGAGCTGCTGCTGGCCCTAGTGTCAGAGCACACTATGTGGACAGGCTCAGAATTTTCCAAATCATCAATTTATGGTTTCTTTGTGCTTAGAAGTTCATTCCCCAGCTTAACTCTTTTTCCTCTCACATTTTACTATAAGCTGCAAGGAGAAACCAGGATGTAACTTCCACACTTCACTTGGAAATATCACCAGTTAAATATCCATGCCCATTCCTCTCAAATTCTGCCTTATACCTAGTAACAGAACTGAAATTTGCCAAGTTCTCTGCCACTTTATAACAAAGAGCGCCTTTCTTCCAGTTTCCAAAAATACATTCATCACTTTCTTCTAAGGCCTCGTCTGAAGTACTTTAGCACCCATATTTCTACCAACAGTCTCTTCAAAGCAATCTGTGTTTTTTCTATCAAGTACCTCATAATTCTTCCAGTATCTACCCATTATCCAATTCCAAAGCAATTTCCACACATTTTTTAGAATTTGCAATAGCAGCACCCCACTCTCCTAGTACCAAAATCTGTTTTTATTTCCTGGCTTCCAAAGCAAATACTATACAATGGATTGGCTTAAGCAATGAGAATTTATTGTCTCATGGTTTTGAGGCTAGAAGTCCAAAATCAAGGCATTATTAAGGTGATACTTTCTTCCAGAAGACCATGGTATTCTGGGGCTGGCTGCAGGATATTCTTGGTCCTTAGCTTTTCTGTGACATGGCAGTGCACAGGTTGCCACTCCTGGCTTCTCTCTTTTCTTCCAGGTTCCATTGATTTTAAGTTTCTGGCTGCTCCCTCTGCGGTTTTCTATCTGTCTGAATTTCCTTTTACTTATAAAGGACTGCAGTAATAGAATTAAGACTCATCCTGATTGAACTGGACCACACCTTAACCAAAGTAGCCCTCATCATAAGGTGCTACTCACAGTGGGTTCATACCCACAGGAATAGATTAAGTTCAAGAATATGTTTTACTGGGACAGCCATATATTTATATGTAATATCCAGTAAAAATAAATTTTTAAAGACAAAATGCAGATTGGTGATCTCCAGGATCTAAGAGGATGGGGGTATTAAGAGGAAATACTTAATGATTTGGGGTTTTCTTTGGTGGTGATACACATGTTTTGTAACTAGGTAGAGATGATGGTTGCACAACATTAAGAGTGTACTAAATGCCACTAACTTTTATACTTAAAAATAGTTAAATTTGGATATGTGAATTTCACCGCAGTTTAAAAAGATAGCCATATTTTCTCCATATAGTCCAGAAATTTGTAATAATCTGTAATAATGCTCACCATTAAAGATAGTGTGCTAAAAGGAAGCCATGCACCTTTAGAGTTAAAAGATCTGGATAAAGTTCTGAAATTACTATTTGTTCCCTTATGTCACTAGTTAAATCATCTAATCTTCTCGAGACTTCACAACCTTTTCTACCAATTAGTAATGAAGGTAACATCTGCCCTAAAACCTCATAGAGTTATAGTAAAAACTAAATGATCTTTGCAACCTATGGAAATTGTTGAGGGACTCTAGTCACCCAAAGGAGAACTTCTTTTATGGATTAAAAATATGGATTATGTTCAATTGACAAAAAAAAAATGGTTTAAGTCAGGGAAGTCCAAAAAACATGTACAAGTCAGCAAGTACATCATGCAGAAGAACATAAGGAAGAAATCACAGAATATATGCATGCTGACTTCCACAAGAGGTTGAAGAGTCAGGAACCAGCTGGAGTTTGATCTAATTGAGCAAAGTATCTGTTTTAGATTGCTAGGCTACTGAAAACAGATACCATAAAATGGGTTGGCTTTCAACAATGAGAATGTATTAGCTTACAGTTTTGAGTCAAGGAAAGTGTCCAAATCAAAGGCATCATCAAGGTGGTGCTTTCTTCCAGAAAACCAGCTGCCAGTGACCCTTAAGTCCTCTGCCACATGGCAAGGCATATGGTGGTGTATGCTGGTCTCTTCCTTCTCTTCTGGGTTTCACTGATTTCAGCTTCTTGCTCCATGGCTTTCCTCTGTGTTTTCATCTCATTTACAAAGGACTCCTGTAAGAGGACTAAGACCCATCCTGAATGAGGTGGGTCACACCTTAACTGAAGTAGCCTCATCAAAGGGGCCTACTTAAATGGGTTACACTCACAGAAATAGAGTAGATGTAAGAACAAGCTTTTCTGGGGTATGTACTGTTTTAAACCACCACAGGTCTGACAAAGACTGATCTGTGGTCTGAGCAAAGATCATTAAGTTAATAAGATTATAATGATGAAAAGCACAGTCAAATGAGTTAACGAGTAATCAGCAGTGAGGCAACAAGTGGCCCAGATACTGCCCCCGTGGGGGGAAACCTGGGGAGCAGAGTGGTAGGATCTGTGTGATCAGGGCCAAGACCTTGAGCAGAATTTGGATTTGCCTATAAAAGGGCTAAACTGGGACTGCCTGCCCAGGGCCTGCTGGGTAGCTCAAACAATATAGGCCTCCTGACAACATGCATGATAATCCGTGTAAATGACCAAGTAAAGCTTTCCTCCACCCAAGTGGCCTGATTTCTCCTGCCTATGTCAGTGCTATAAGGCAGCAAAGACAATAGGGAGCAACATAAATGAAAACAAAATATAGCACTACTCCCAAATAGAAAATACTGTGACATATCATTGTGGACATGAAGAACATAGTACATAGCCATATATATCACATACATATCACACACACACGCACACATACACATATGAGGGGGGAAGAGGAGAGAAAGAGAAAACATACACCAAAATACTGATGAAAATATTGATGGGAGTTTACTCTGTATGGTGAACTTTGGAGGTTGTTTTCTTTAGTTTATTTATAATTTATTTGCAATTCACCTAAATTAGAAATGTATTATGCATGTAATAAAGTTATAAAGTTTTAACTGAATGATATAATGCACATTAAAATACTGTGTAAATGGTAAAGTGCTATCCAGATGTGAGTTATTATTAATCATTCTTCCAATTGTTTTATACCCAAGTGCTTCTGTGATGTCAATACAAATCATATCAGTGGGAGGCAGATTATATGGCCTTTGGAATAATAATACTGGAGGGTCAAACCTTAGCTTCCCTATTGTTCTAGTTTGCTAATGCTGCAGAATGCAAAACACCAGAGATGGATAGGCTTTTATAAAACTGGGGTTTATTCTGCTACACAGTTACAGTCTTAAGGCCACAAAGCATCCAAAGTAACACCTCAGCAATCGGGTACCTTCACCGGAGGATGGCCAATGGCATCCGGAAAACCTCTGCTAGCTAGGAAGGCACGTGGCTGGCATCTGCTCCAAGGTTCAGGTTTCAAAATGGCTTTCTCCCAGGACGTTCCTCTCTAGCAAGCTTGCTCCTCTCCAAAACATCACTCACAGCTGCACTCCGTTCAGTCTCTTTGAGTCAGCATGTTTTATATGGCTCCACTGATCAAGGCCCACCCTGAATGGGTGGGGTCACGCCTCCATGGGAGTATCCCACCAAAGTCACCACCCACAGCTGGGTGGGGCACATTCCAAGCAAATCTAACCAGCACCAAAACGTCTGTCCCACAAGACCACAAAGATAATGGCATTTGGGGGACACAATACATTCAAACCGGCACACCTATAATGTTTCAGTAGCTTCTGTATTGATTCCATTTTTAATAATGGTTATGGTTTCATCAATTTTTAACCTTGAACCTATTAACTTAGCCATATTTTTGCCTTTAAATAGACACAATTGTTAATTACAGTAACCGATTGTTCAGTGTCTAATCGTCTAATGTTGAGTTATAACAAGTAAATATAATATGGGAATCTCGTGGTTGAAAAATACAATAGTAACAAAATACATTTTTGAGGCATTTAAGAGAATGTGATTATGAAACAAAATTAGAAGATGCTAAAGACTTTTTTGAAATGTTGAAAAAACAAAAACAACCTTAGCTTCCCCTCTGCTAACTGAGTGACCTTGATTAAACTTAACTTTGGTATGTCTTAGATATTTTAATGGTCAAACGGGTATAATTATACCTTCACCAAAGGATTGTCATGAACATTTAATAAATTGATGCAAGTAAGGAGTTTACCCTGGGTGAAAATAATAATTCAACACAGGTTAGCCACACTTACTACCATCAGTTTATACATTCAACAAGTGTATTGAGTTCCTGTTCAGTATCAAGGAAAATATGCCTTGCCTCGAGTTGTTCACAGACCTGTGGATAAAACTGTTAAGGCAATTCTGTAGTATTCCCAAAAAGTAAACACTAAATGCATTACAATAACCATTTGTTGAATGAATAACTTTGATAAGTAAAATGATAAATTATATGCATAAGCCTATGAGAACAGGAAAGAGGGATGCGCACCTATGATTTAGGAGAGTGTAGAGAATCTTCAAGGTGGAGTTGACACCTGAGTTCAGTCTTGAAGGACGAGTGGTCACTTAACAGGCAAGTGAGAAGGGGAACATTACAAGGAGAAGAAAGAGCATGCTTAAAAACAGCATGAAAAAGATTGTCATGTCCAGGAAATTGGAAGTAGTTTCAGAGGATTAAAGATTGCTGCAGATGCACTATTATTCAACCACTAGTATCCGCTTGCTTTACTGCAAATGTGTGAAATTCCTAAATGCAACTGGAAGGTTCAAATGTGACAAAGATGAATTAGGGCACAGTGATATACAAGGAAACGCTATTTCACAATTAAATCCATAAGTTAAGCAGCAGTATCTTGGGAAGTATTAGAGGTTTTAAATTTAAAATTAAGGCAAAGAATTTGAACCTGGCAGTAGAACAAATGTTATTTTCCCTGCTTTAATCACCATTATGTAGTCTTTCTATCATTGTACTGCCAAACAATATTATTAATATTGATGTTTTATGACATCATTCGTGCCCATCCTCTTGACCTCTGGAAGAATACACAAAGCAAACATAAAAATGTTTAGGATCAATATTTTGCCTCTACGAAGAAACAAAATTCAACTTAACCTTTCACCATCTTGGGTGGGCACTGGAATGTTACTATCAGCTCTTTGTTTTTATAACAGGGACATTTTGAATACAAAGAACACATAAAGTGAAAGAACCTTTTAGGTGAAGTGTAATTATTCTACCAGAGAAACTGAGCCAATTGCCTGAGGGTAGACCACCGTGTCAGCCACTTAAGCAACTATGATACAACTGCTATGCACATGGGCACACAGGGAAACTTGATCTCCTTTACTTTTTGCAATGAGTTTCCTACATTTGACAGTACTCAACCAATTAGGATTCAGCAGTATTTGGCAGACAATAGAAATTACCCAGCCTGGGCTCAGGAAACTGTCTTGAGTGTCTTCTTGTACTTGATGCTAAGTGAAGTGAAGCTATGGAGAAAAGACTTTGCCTATCAAAAGGAGTTCATTTCTCTTTTAAGTCACCAGAAATTCATTTTCTTTGACAAAGCATTAAATCCCACAGAACATATGAATTAACATACAATTGAGGTAGCTTCACTGGCTCCCTAATAGCTTGAAAGCAATACAATTGCAAGATGGAGGCAGGCAGGGGGGAATATACTCACTGACATATGTGAGATTTGCAGAACGAGCATTATAGAGATGGGGAGGGGCTCAAAACTTATCTAGCCCAAATCTTATAATCATTCAATATGATACCAGAAACTGGTCTGCCACTTGTCCAATTTCCCAGTTTTATCTCTCTTACTTATCCAAATGTCTCCTGCCACAGGGCCTTTGCACATGTCTCTTCTTTCTAGAATGGTCTTCTCTCCAATCTTCACCTCCCACCCTCTCAAATTTTAACCAAAGCCCTTTGTTAACACACACCCCCACCAATGTGTGTCACATTGTATGCCCTATTATGAATTCTCACTTGCACCTTCTTTTCCCCTTTCTATCATTCACCATAGTGTCATATTTATCTGTGTTTAATAACTATCTGCCTTTCCCCCTAGATTGTAAGCTTCATTTGGGTAGTAGCCATGTCTGTTTTGCTCATGCTTGTATCCTCCAGTGCGTGGCACATAATAAGCCCTTTATGAATGAACAGATACAACTTTTACTCCCATCATAACTAAATACTTAAATGTCCCAGATGCTTTTGCTGCCTCATACTATTGTACATGTTATTCCTTCTACCTCAAATATCTTTCCTACTTTTCACTGCCAAATTTCTTCCCCTCCTTCAAGATGAATCTGAGTAGCTCCTCTAGGAAGTACATCCTCATTACTATAGAAAATTACGACTTGCTACCTGTGCTCTCAAATCCTTCTGTGCATAACCTTCTAAAAACACATCACTTTTTTTAACACCAGAAATTCTTTTAATTAACTTCCACTAAAGTGATCAACCAGATTAACCCTTTCAACTCCTTCTGAAAACACACTAACTAGTGCCCAAGGGGTGCTGCTCACTCTTGGCTGGTTGACTGCTCTTTAACAGTTCTGAAGCCTTTCTGCTCCCATAATCTGAGGTCTATGCCCACCAAAAGCCAACTGTGTTTGCTTCCACATTTTTTGTATCAGGTGTACTTGTTATTCTAATTATGTTGCTTAATTAAACAGTATATACAAAAGAGTTGTATCTAGAAAAATTAGATGAAATTGCTTTGAAAAGCAAGTAGCTGAAAAGGAATCCATTTAATTAGATATGAGCAAGACTTAAGGACTCCAGGAGAGGAATCTAGAAAAACTCTAGTAAAAAGTCTAGAATTACAATCTCACATTGCTTCACAAGTATCTAGGCTTTCTCTCCACATTAAAGCAATCTGAACTGGAAATTTTAGAGGAGATATTATGAAAGTGGTTTATGGAAGAACAATGACAGAAAACTCCAACCACAATCCTAATAAAAAATGACTAAATTAAATAAATGTTTAAGGTATGCAAGTATTTTCTCTAATTCCTCACTTAAACTAACTTTTTAAAATTTATCAGGTAACTATTGATCCTGATCATGATGGATGAGCTGGCTTCTATTACATCAGCTTTTTATCTTTCATCCCTGGAATACTGGCAACCACAATGGGTGGGAACTGTTTCTTTCATCACCAACCACAGATTCTCCAGAACTTATTACCTTGCCTTGAATACAGTAAAAGATCAACAGATATTTGTTAAATGAATGAATGGATCATTGCTGCCACTTTACTGATGAGGGAGCAGAAGCTTAGAAAAGCTAAGATCATTGATGGGATGAGATTTCAAATACCCTTGCCCAAAATTATATCTTTTCTTTAAATTGAAAACATATATTAAATACATACCACATGCCAGCACTGTGCTAGGCACTGAAGATACAAAGATGAAAAGTAACCACTTCCTGCTGTCAATGTGATTTTGTGCTTTAAGACAATAGCATTAAACACTAATACCCAGAATTATGTCTCCTCCCTAATGCCCCAGGATCAAGGCTGGTCTGTGAGTTTCTTCACAAATGACTGTGGATTTGGACTCAGTCTCTGCAGGAAACAAAGTAAAGAAGTCTAGACTGCATTCAAGAGACAAGAATAATGGATCCAGGCATCTCAGTCATGAACTTGTCTCACCTTCATCAGCTTCTCTTCACCTCTTGGAGCTTCAGTCTCCTCCCTCATCTGTAAACAACTTTCTGAGGTAAAATTTCTCTACTAGGCATCCACAGACTCTCCAGAAATTTTAACAGTCTTTGAGAGCCTGACTCAGATTCCCAAAGCTTCAGACAGGAGCATTTTGGGAAAGAAAACAAAAACAAACCATCTCAGGTCTCTATTATGCCAATGGAAACCACTCAAAACAGTAATCCTCATGGTCCAGTTACATCCAGCAAGGTGTTTCAGACTTAAGTCAGTGCCTGCTAATCACATGGCCAAGATGTCACACAAAGTAATGCATGTGGAAAACAGCCTTCTGGGGAAAGGGCCAAAAGTCCTCTCTTCTAGCCAGGGAAATCAACAGAAATGATTGCCTCATTCAGCTCTCAGGGCCCTACTGAGAAGGAATTGTTTCACGCTAGAGAAACAAGTCTATCTCCATCTACGTGTGTTCTCAAGGTCATTCAGAGCTTATGGAAAGAGCCCAGAAAAATCTAGGGACATCATTAGCTCCAAGGGTATCTCTTGCTTTCTCCATCACTGATCTCCATGATTGAGCCCAAGTAAAGCATTCCTCTGCCCCCACATCCTCATTTATGTCACTTGCTCATATGCTGTGCCTACAGTACTACAGAAGTAAACTTTTATCACTGTACTAATTATTTGTGGATTTCTTTATATCTGTTACCCTGGCCATAGAGTGAGCCCCATGAGAGCAGGGGCTGTGTCTATCTTGTTCTTTCTTGTATCCCCCATGACAAGGACAGTGCCTAACACATAAGCCCAAAAACATATTGAATAAATAGACCACGTGTGTGTGTGTGTGTGTGTGTGTGTGTGTGTGTATTAGGGTTCTCTAGGGAAACAGAATCAACAAGAGATATCTATAAATATAAGATTTTATAAAGGTGTTTCACACAACCATGGGTATGCACAAGTCCAAATTCTATAGGGCAGGCAGCAAACTGGCAACTCCAATGAAGACGTTCAATGAACTCCTCAGGCAGCAAACTGGCAACTTTGGTGAACTCCTCAGGAAATGCTGACAAAGAAGTGAAGGTCCTCTATCTGTCTTGCTTAAAAGTCTTCAACCGATTGGATTAAATCCAGCTGATTGCATTCTCTCATTGTGGAAGACACACCCTTCATTGATGTAATCAGTCACAGCTGCAGCCAATTGACTGATGATTTAATAAACCAGCCTCCTGGTTTATAACCAGCCACCAATGTCCTTGCAGTAACGGTTAGGCCAATGCTTGCTTGACCAAACACCTAGGTGCCATCACCTGGCCAAGTTGACACATGAACCCAACCAGCAAAATATATGTATATATATATATATGAGTATCTTCTCCTCCACTTGATTTTAAGCTTTTTGAAGACACAGTATGTATCTTGTTCATTTTTATATTACCACTACTTTACCGTGGAACTGGCTCACAATCAAGATAGGTGTGTTGAACAAATGAATGCACACTAAAAGGATGGAGGCCCCTCACTGTTCTCTACCTCCTGTCTTCTGGTCAAGCAGATTTCCCTAATACCAGGTCATTACAAAGTATGTGCCCATTGATTCTCCTTTGTCCTGGAAGCCTTTTCCACACACATAAACCAGACTGGAAAAGCTCAGAACCTGCATGGCATGGCATTGATTGCCAGACAAATGGGCATTTGTGATCTGGGAAAATTGGATCCTTGTTCTTGTCATCTTTGGGTTTGCTTTAAACTTCCATGGGTTAACCTCCCCTTCTATATCTTCTGATGGAGCAGAAAGTGCAATGCCCTGAGTTTCAAGAAGCCTGAATTCTGGTCCCAATTCTGCTACCAATTCTGCAAACTTGGAATGTCATTCAAACTCTGGGATTTCTTTCACTATTATGGAAAATAAAGGAATTGACAGCAGATTTCCATGGTTTCTCCCAGGACATCTAACAGGTTAGGAAGTTTTCACATAGGTCAAGTCCATAATTATATGAATATAATTACCCAATTGTTCTAGATCGCTCCTCCCTTGTCAACAGCGTCATCTATTCTGAGGCAAGTAACTACACAGGTTGGGTTGTTAATGGAGCTTTGACCTCAAAAAAGATTTATTGTTGTGCTTTCCTATTTCTTCCTACATAGAACTGACCAGAACAACTTGTGGCATTATAAATGGAGTCTCTGGACTCACGATGTGAACCATATCAGTTAAGACTACTCGGCTCTTAGAGCAGCATTCTGAGGTCTGTTGACTTCTTTTACTGCCATCCAATTCAAATATTGCTCTGATAACATCCAAAGATTTTTCAGCTTCTTGCCAATGAGATCCTCTTCTGCACCGTGTGTTCACTGGTCTACTCCTGTTTAAGTCAGGGGCACAGGGGGCACACATTGTTTTGAGTTCTTCTGGTCATTTTTCTCTAAGAAAGGAGCATCCAAGTGATACATTAAAGTACATCTAATCTCCCAAAGCCACATCGCAGACCTCAGCTGAGATGAGCAATGGAACAGGTTTCTAAATGGCTCTTTATTGCATTTTATGATGAAATAACCACCTCTGTGGTAAAAAATCACTCATTCAATTTCAGGCCCTAGTAACTGGAAAGGAAATATTCATCGCATCCAATTATTGCTGAGCACACTGCACTGTGCACTGTGACCCCAAGCATAGAACAAGGTTAAATGTATTTTAGTTAAACAGAAGTCAATACCCACCCGCTTCCTTTCCGAGTAAACACACACACACACACACACACGCACACACACACACACCTGCATTCACTGCATTCACATGAGAGGAAAACTGGTTTTAAATTTTATTTTAAAAACAAGGGTATACAGGGGCCTGAGTGTGCATGCCATGGAAGGAAAGTAAAAGGCAGTGCAGGCACAACAGAGTTAAATGTGTGTGTTGTGGCACTGGTGAGGAATTGCTATTAGAAACGTGAAAATACTTCTGAAAGTGCCTGGTATACAAATGCATGGAGCATTGATTGACTAGTAGCGAATGGTTATTTTCTGTTTCCATTTAGATGAGACATATTAGTATGGGTCCAAATTGTATTACTAAAAATAAGGGATGTTCACTTATGTTTAGTCTTCCTTATTGAAACTTGGAAATTATTTACGGAACGCTGTTCTCTAAAGATTTTATGCAGTGAGTAGATTGCCTAAGTAAAAAGATACTTAAGGGAAAAAAACCAAGGGGATAGAGAGTTTTTATTTTTATCTATAGTCTTTAGCTAAGGAAATGGGGTGAATGCTTTTTCCAGTATGGCATTTCTTCAAAATATGTTCATTTCAACAAGCAGAAATGTGAGTTACACTTTAAAAGACTAAAGGGTAACTCCGAACAGCAAAATGGGTCACTGGCTCAGTTCTAAAGTTGGAAGAGGTGTACCACTTCTTCAAGGGTACAATATTTTATGCATGATTTGGAAGACAAATTTCAAGGTATGGGCCAAGAGCAAACTGCAGTTATGTCTCCTGCAGTAATAAAATCTGTTAATAACAGTGTGATTACTCTTTTTGGGATCAAAATGAATAATTAGTCGATAAACCCCCCTATTGGCCACTCATCTAAAACGGCAGTTTAATGTTCAAATGATCCCATCTAGGACTTGTGTTACATGAAAATTCTGACTCAACATGTCTGGGTTACTGCCTGACATTCTACATTTCTAACCAGCTCCTAAGTGATGCTGATGTTTCTGGCTCACGGCCCACACTTGAGTAGCAAATATCAAAAACATATCAATGATTGATTCTCTTAATTCCAATGATGATTTTGTGTTCTTTTGACAGTGGCAAGAAGTATACAGGGTTGGTAGCTGTAAAGACTTTTTATTCACTGGAAGCAGAATCCCATAAAGTATCTCTTGTATAATCACCTTCTATACTTATTTGGTTACAATTATCAGAACATTATTTGGTTGGGAGAAAAATCATGTGCCCTGGTGGTTACATAGTCAAAATACATTATGAAAATATTAAGAACTTGTACATATTTACAATCACAGAGCAGAGGAGGCCCTCAAAGTTGATCTGATCAAAGCCAAACACCCCCAAAGAGCTCTCAGAGTTGAGGAGAGCTGACCCCAGGGCTTACTCTAATTAGTGGCAGGGCTAGAAGATACCCCAATTCTCCTCATGCCTATGGAGAGGCACTTAGCTTAAAGTTGTGGGCTTTTTTTTAATTAGAGGAAAGTAGAGATGGAATAATAAGAATTAAGACATTCTTTCTAACTGCAACTATATCCTGTCAGCACTCCTTGAGATAGTGTTGTGATAAACATATCTATCCCCATTTTTAAAACTGAGGAAGCCTAGATAGTAACAGAATAAGCAAATAACTTGCCTGAGAAGTCACACACACACACACACACACACACACACACACACACAGAGGAATGCATGGATAAAGCTACAGTGAAGTTTTCCTCAAATGGTATTCTGATCTGCATATTAAGGCAAGCATTCTCCTAGTTTTATGTTTTATGTAAACAAAGTGTGACAGGTAAAACACTGTGTTGTGTTTTTGCTATTTTTCTATAGCTCTTTCTGAGTTTGGACAGTGTGCAAGCATTGATCTTCTTCTCATATAGTGTTATACTATGTTTTTTGTTTTCATCAAAACAATTAGCTGCAACTCAGAAGATAGAATTCTACCAGCACATCACAGAAAATCCTGTTTCCTGCCTGCTTTAATGAAGTCAGGCATCATGGGAAGCTGAAACACCAGGGAAAAGAACACGTTGTAAAGTATAATTGCTTTCAAGAAGAAAGACCTTCCCTTGTGAGTCTGTTTTGGATTAAATGTTGTCAAATTTTCTCTTTCTTTTTTTTCTTTTTCTGATTCTTTTTAAAGTACTTGTTGTGCAAAATCCTTCGCTAGCATGTGGTGTGTCCAGCTTTCAAGGATGTAATGTAGAAGATGGACTAAGGTCATGGATTAATTTTCAACCTTTTCCCTTTCAACCCAAGAATGCTTTTCAAATGCTATTCTTGCCAATGTTTCCACGTTGAATCATTAATGGTATCTTTAAGCCATTCTGACCCCACACACTCCCACATCCAACTCCTGCTCAAAGCTTCAGCTTGTCATTTGTTCCATTTGCTCCAGCCCTGCTGGCCTACTTTGAATGTGCCAATCTTGTTCCTGCCATGAGACTTTTGCCTTTGCTTTTCTTTCTTACAAGAATGCTCTTCCACCTCCCCCCTGCATGGCTGGTTTATGCTACCTCCATAGAGAAACCTTCTCCAAGGCCCAGTCTAAAGTTGCCTCCCAGCAACTCTGTTTTCATTATCTTCAGAGGATTTGTCACTATCTAATATTTTTGTGATTTATTTACTTCTGCGTTCTCCCACAATAAAAATGTAAGCACCACGAGATCAGGAACATTATCAACTGTGCTCATCAATATACTTTGAACATTACTTGGCTCACAGTACATGCACAGTAAATATTTTTTTGAATTATTGAATGAATGAATAAAATCAATCAATCATAATGTACATATTTTAATCACAGCATCTTAGAGCAATAAAAGACCGTAAAATTAATCTAATTTAACTCCTTAATTCCCAGAAGTGTAAAATGAGCTCTCAAAAGGTAAAATACCTTTTTAAACATTTTTATTGTGAAATGTAAGATATATACAGGAAAGTGATAACTTTCAAGGTACCTTTCTGAGATGGCTTTAGGAAGCTACTGCAGGGGAGAAATGTCATTCACTAATTCTTTCTGCAAATATTTATTCAGTGCCAGGCACTGTGCTAGATCCTTAGAAATCAAATATGGAAATTACTGACATTGACTTGGCTATCATGGTCTTTAGGATTAAATGTGGAGAGAAAAGAGGAGGATTCAAGAATGGGAGGGCTCAAGGAAGCACTAATCCCGCTCAACCAATGAACTAACATAAAGTCCCAGAGTCCAGGAAGCAAAGAAAATTATGAAACTATCTAAAACATGAGTTAATATAAAACATAAGAGTGAGTGAAATAGGTGATATCAATTATGAAATATGTATCAGAGTTCCACTGGTCTGTGACCCTGACAAAATTCAAACTATTAAAATAGAAATTAAAATGAAAATGAACTCTCAGTGCCATCTCTTGGAGAAGCTTTCCATTTCTACCACTGAGTGGGCTTCTTCCCACTTGGAGACCCTCTACAATCATGATTGCTACAGAATTCGTAAGGGAAAGATGAAAAAAACTTTCTCCAAGATAAACAGCTTAGACTAGGATTTTATTCCTCCAAAAATGATTATTAAGGAGTTCCCAGGGAGAAGATAAACTGAACTGTGTGAAAGAAAGTTTTATCATTAAGAAGGTGCAGCAAACCCTCAGTCAGCTCTATTGAAGTGGAAAATTTCTAGGGACCCATGTATAAAAAGTATTATGCAATAGATAATTACACTCTAGTGGATGTAACTTAATCATAACATAATTAGTGGCAGGAAAATAAAAATTATTTCACACAAGCATTGAAATCTGCCAACTTAAACAAATCTTGCTCATTGGCACATATCATAAGCAGAGACTTAATCATAATACAGTCTTGAGTCTTGATCCTTCTTGGAAACCATAAGCACAGCTTCTTAATTATTATCAATGACCCAGGGGATAAAATGGGTCAGTTTGGCCTCAAACTCCCCAAAGCTGCATATTTATAATAAATTTAGAGCCTGATGGTTAATCTAGATTATTCTGGACAAATGTGCTTGGCTTTCCTGAGGCTATAAATGGAGCAAGAAAAGAACATTACCATGTCTCAGTTACTCAGGTATCAAGAGAACTTCCTTTATTGAAGTGTTGAAAATGTTTCATCCACCCTATAAATCCAAGAGTCATTGGTCTTGGTTTAGGGAGCCACCAATCCAAAGTAAACAGAAAAGAACAGTTTCTCCTCTCTGGCTGGGTCTGTACAGTGCCAAATTGACTATCAGCTTAAAAATAATCAATCAATTATATGGCCAAGTCAAACTGCTTTTACTCCTACAGACATAAGGAATGAAGATAGAACAAATGTTTCTACTTTTCCTTTAGTGCTGTTAGGTCCAGTGTACAATTTTCATAGAGTTACTATTGATTTCAAAAGCTTAAATCACACATTCATTTATTCAGGATAGAATATTCAATTATTTATGTTCCACACAGTCATCTATGTACAATGTAATTTTAGCTCATTGAATTCTCCACCATTTACATCAGGGGATAGAAAATTTTCTGTAAAGGGTCAGTGTTGGGGATTGAATCATGACATCCATAAAAGACATGTTCAGATCCCAAACCCTGGTTCTTTGGGCATGAACCCGTTTGCAAATAAGACCTTTAAAGATGTTACTAGTTAAGGTGTGCCCAAATTGAATGAGGGCAGGCCTTAACCCAATATGGCTAAAGTCCTTATAAGCAAAGGAAATTGGTCACAGAGAGGAGAGGATACAGGTAGCAGCCAGAAGAGAGAAGTCAAAGGAAACCAGAAGAGAAAGGAGAAGACTGGCCATGTACATTGCAATGTGACAGAAAAGTCAAAGATCAAGGATCTCTGGCAACCAGTCCCAGCATGCCACAGTCTTTAGGGAGAAAGCATCATCTTGCTAACACCTTGATTTTGGATTTCTTCTATCCTGAAAACTGTAAGCCCATAAATTCCCATTGTTTAAGCCAAACCATTGGATGGTACAGGCATGCCTCATTTTATTGTGCTTCACTTTATTGCACTTCTCAGATGTTGCATTTTTCACAAATTCAAAATATGTGGCAACCCCACACTGAACAAGTCCTTGGTGACATTTTTCCAGTAGCATGCGCTCACTTCATGTCCTTCTGTCACATTTTGGTAATTCTCCCAATATTTTAATTTTTTAAATTATTATTATATCTGTTATGGTGGCCTGTGATCCATGATCTTTGGTGTTGCTATTGTAATAGTTTGGGGCACCATGAACCACATCCATATGAGATGGTAAACTTAATCTGTAAGTGTTCTGACTGCTTCATGGACTGGCAGTTCCCCTATTTCTCTCCCCCTCCCTAGCCTTCCCTATTTCCTGAGATACAACAATATTGAAATTAGACCAACTGATAACCCTACAATGGCCTTTAAGTGTTCAAGTGAAAGGAAGAGTTATACATCTCTCACTTTAAATCAAAAGCTAGAAATGATTCAGAGTAGAGAAGAAGGCATGTCAAGAGCCAAGATGGGCTGAATCCTAGGCCTCCTGCACCAAACAATTAGCCAAGCTGTGAATGCAAGGGAAAAGTTCTTGAAGGAAATTAAAAGTGCTACTCCAGTCTCCCTGGCAATATGGGACATGACTCCCAGGGATGAGCCTGGCCCTGGCACCATGGGATTGACAATGCCCTCTTGAACAAAAGGGGGAAAAGAAATGAAGCAAAATAAAGCTTCAGTGGCTAAGAGATTTCAAATAGAGTCAAGAGGTCATTCTGGAGGTTACTCTTATGTAAGCTTCAGCCAGATATTGCAAATTCCCACAGTATGCCAAGACTCAAACAATAATATTTCGGAAAACCCTAAAGAATACCCTAGGCTGTATCTAAGACTCCATAAATGATTTATTTATTAATTTTATTTTTTCAGAAACTTAAAGCCTCCAGATTGTTCCTAGGACAGATAAGTCCTGAAACCCAGAGTTGTCAGTCTCTCCAAGAACATCAACCATTTCATTCCTCTACTCCATAATGTCAGCACCCCTTTTCAGCATGAAGAAGTCAGAAAAGTCATTGCCCAGATACTCCTGAAGATTGAGACAATGATCAAATGAGAGAGGAGTTGTATCAAAGAAGTTAGGATTAACAAATGATTATGACTACTGAATCATTATATAGATATTTCTTTTTAGTTTCTAGTTCATTAGAATAACCAGAAAGAAATACCTGAAATTGTTGAACTGTAATCCAGTAGCCTTGATCTTTGATAATAATCATATAACTCTATAGCTTTTATCTTACGGCCGTGTGACTATAAAAACCTTATGACTAACTCACCCTTTATCCAGTGTATGTTTAGATGAGTAATCAAATAAAGACATGCATGGGAAAAAGAGTGCTACTCTAGTGAGCACATGAATGATAAGAAATCAAAACAGCCCTATTGCTGATATGTAGAAAGTTTTAGTGGTCTGGATAGAAGAACAAACCAGCCACCACATTCCCTTAAGTTAAAGCCTCATCCAGAATAAGTCCCTAACTCTCTTAAATTCTATAAAAGCAGAGAGAGGTGAGGAAGCTTCATAAGAAAAATTGGAAGCTAACAGAAGTTGATTCATGAGGTTTAAGGAGAAAAGCCATCTCTATAACACAAAAGTGCAAAGTGAAGCAGCAAGTGCTGATATAGAAGCTGTAGCAAGTTATCCAGAAAATCTGGCAAAGAAAACTGATGAAGGTGGCTACAGTTAACAGCAGAGTTTCAATGTAGACAAAACAGATTTCTATTGGAAGAAGATGCCACTAGGACTTTCATAGCTAAAGAGGAGAAGTCAACTACTGGCTTCAAAGCGTCAAAGGACAGGTTGACTCTCTTGTTAGGGACTAATGCTGCTGGTGATTTCAAGTTGAAGCCAATGTTCACTTACTATTCTGAACATCCTAGGGCCCTTAAAAATTATGCTAAATCTTTTCTGCCTGTGCTGTATAAATGGAACAAAAGGCATAGATGACAGCACATCTGTTTATAACATGGTTTACTGAATGTTTTAAGCCCTATGTTGAGACCTACTGCCCCGGGTTAAAAAAAAAAAAAAGATTCCTTTTAAAATATTACTGCTTATTGACAATGCACCTGTTCACCCAAGAGCTCTAATGGAGATGTACAAAAAGATGAATATGCCTGCTAACACAACATCCATTCTACAGCCCATGGCTCAAGGAGTCATTTCAAATTTCAAGTCTTATTATTTAAGAAATACATTTTATAAGGCTATAGCTGCCATTTACAGTGATTCCTCTGATGGATCTGGGCAAAGTAAACTGAAAACGTTCTGGAAAGGAGTCACCATTCTAGATGCCATTAAGAACATTCATGATTCATAAAAGGAAGTCAAAAATATCAACATTGACAGGAGTTTGGAAGAAGTTGTTAAATTGGTGGCAGGGTTTGAGAGGATTGGCTCCAATTTTGAAAGTTCTACTGTGGATAAAAGACTATTAAATAGCATCACATACTACAGAGAACTCACTCACAAAAGGAAAAGTCAATTGATGCAGCAAACTTCATTGGTGTCTTATTTCAAGAAATTAACAGAGTCACCCATACCCTCAGCAATCACCAACCTGATCAGTCAGCAGCCATCAACATTAAGGCAAGACACTCAACCAGCAAAAAGATTATGACTTGCTGAAGGCTCAGATGAGGGTTAGCATTTTTTATCAATAAAGTATTTTTAATTAAGGTATCTACATTTTTTAGACATAATGCTGTTGCACACTTAATAGATTACAGTATTGTGTAAACATATTCACCAGGAAACCAAAAAAAAAAAATGGGCGACTTACTTTATTGCAATATTTGGTTTATTGCAGTGGTCTAGAACTGAACCCACAATAATGCCAAGATATGCTTGTATTTGTTGTAGCAGCCAGGAAACTAAAACAGTCAGATGATACATATTTTAGACTTTGGGGGTCACTTATGGTCTCTGTCACGCATTATTCTTTGTTTTGTTTTACCTTGCTTTTTGTAATTGATTTAAAATGCCAAAAACATATAAGTCCATTAGCTATATAAAAGCAGGCCACGAGCTAGAATTGTCAATCCTTGATTTACACCCACCATTGAAATAAATTAGGTACATACATTCTAAATAGAGAGTGGAAAGGAACATTTTTCTTTTTTTCCTGAAGAATGTTTGATTCATTTAAGGAAAATTTTACTTGGTTATCATAGTAGGGATTTTTTTTTTAATTTTGTCTTTTTTACTCCTGCTTAATTACAGTAGCACTACCTGATGCAAGAGCTGAACTTCAAATTCTCAAGAGACTCAACATAAGAGAAGTTTATTTTTAACCCAACAGGAGAATAGGCAGGGATTGTCTGTTGTACAATCAAGAAGAAACCCAAGCTTACAGAGGATCAACCAAGGTTAAGACAGGATCCCAAGGTTACCACTGATGTTGACATCTAGCTAGTGGACAGGGGACAAAGAGGGCATAGGAAAGCACACCCATGCATTAATAACCATACCCACCAGGAACTGATGTACTGAATTCCCTTCTCATTGGACTAGTCAGAACCAGTCATATGGTCACATTTAGATGCAAGTGTAGGTGGGAAATATGGATGCTGGTTGAACAGCCCCTTTCCAGTGAAAACTGCACTGTAGAAGGTGAGCATGAATCTTGGTGGAGCCAGCTTTCTATGTCCCACCTAGAAACCCCTAATTGGTCCAAATTGCCCCAAGGATCTCTGATCTTCAACAAAATATAGCCAAGTCATTTGTAATTGCTTCAAGAGACAGGCGGACACACCAAGAATAACGGTGCCATAGAACAGCTTTTTTTTTTTTCAAAGTAGACTCCCATAAATCCTTAATTAAACAATATTCTAGAAATCAAGGCTTCAAAAAAAGAGAAAAGGGTTTTCTGAAGACTTAGGAGGCTAAATTTTTACCTAATAAAAAACACACCACCAAGACCTGACCATAGAATAAATGGAGAGCAGAAAAGAGTCAGGATATGACATATAGAAAGTTCCTGCCCCTAAGTAAGGAAAAACATTTTCCAGCCTGGGAGATGGAGGTGCATGTGGGTTGGAGAAACTGAGAGAGGTCCAAAAGAAACAAGGGCAAAATGTTGTTTCTGCGTATAGTGGAGTTGAAAGGAAAAGTAAGTCATTGCAAGTGAGAGAAAGCAGTTGATGAGATTCTCTCATTTCTCCATTGACTAACTGTATGTGTCTCTTGCAGCAATTCCACTAGCTCCCACACATTCCAGTGAGGGATACATAAAGGCTAAAAATCTACCGAATGGCATGTAGGGTCAGAACAAAGAAGGGATAGAGCTCATGAAACTTGATCATCCATAGCAGATATCAGAACATATGATAGGCTGAGTAGGAGCAGTTTCACTAACTTCATTGGCCAACAAGGTTCCTGAGGCCACCACTCTGGTCAGAGGCACTTCTCCCCTCCATGATGAGGTGACATAGCTTTTCCCGAAACCCAATGCCCTTGGAGAAAGAAAAGGGAAGAATGAAAGCAAGTTAGCAAAAATCTGAAATACTGAGTTTTTGTCCAAGGCTGAGGAAGCTTCAAACTGGGTAGTGCCTATCATAATTATATTGAAAGTTCACTGAAAAATTCAACTAGATTGGACTGAATAAACCAGAGTGCCTTAAAATAAGTTGTGTGCTCTAGGCATCTTGGAGGAACTTGAGAACAAAATGCAGTCCAGTTATAGAAAACTAAGAAGTTATCTGTGCCCTAGTGGTAATGTGTAAATGTATACCTGACACACTATGTTTATTTTCATTCAATTTGTCTTGTTCCCCCTCAAGTTGAAGAGAGTATGTCAAAACACTTTTACCTACTTCAGAAAAGAGTCCTTTTAAGTACGAAGTACCTAAGGGTTAACATATACTATGCAAGGTTTCTCACAGTTTAAATAAGGATATATATATATATAAACATATATATACATATACATATATATGTATATGTAATGCACTTACCCCAAGACCTAGCACATGATAAATGCCAAAACTATGGTAGTTGGAAATAGTCCAGCTCCCACATTTTTCAGATAAGGAAATGGGCCAAAAGTTTCAGGAATTCATTAAAAAGATAACATCCAACATTAAAGCATTAATTATAGTCAAGGTTTAAACAGTGTACTCTTTTTCAGAAAAAAGGTCAGACTCCTATATCATAATTGTTTGTTACATTTTTATCATCAAGACCATCTCTCTCTAGAGACAAGAAATCCAATTCGTAACCAATAACTGGCAAAGAGAGGCAATTATAGTATACATATCCCATGAATGTGTTTAAGGCCAAGATGAAACTATAACATTGTACTTGCTACTGAAGAATTTTTTTAAAGGCACTTGTCTGAAATTTTGAAAGTTTGCTATTGATTCCACTTAGTACAAACAAGTTGAACGTTCAAGGTCAAACTATTCCTTAACCCTGGCAAGAACTCTATTGTTCTTACAGACACAGTTATAACAGTAGTTGTAAAGTAACGACAATCGTGGTTTATTGAGCAGCTTTTATGTGACAGCATTGTGGTAAGCATTTCACCATGCATAAGCTCATTTTATACTTAAAACAACTTGATGGAGGATATCGTGTCACCATTTCCATTTTAAGATGAGAAGGTCCGAGAGGCAGCCAACTTACATGGCTGGTTAGAAATGAAGACTTGAACCAGGATTTGACTCAAAGCTGGTCTTAATTTTGTTCAAATCCAGAGCAATTACTTCTGACTTACCAAGTGCAGCAATGGTATCCTCCCGGTTCCCTTCAGAGTCTTTGTTTATCAAAAGTATTCTATTTTGTGTTCTGCAAGGTATCATTTCTTCTACTTTTTATTAACACTCAGCATTGGATGAACAAAGATGAACTATAACCACCTCTAAGTAGTAAAATCATGAGTCCCCATGTCCACCATGACTACCAAATCCATCATCCCCAATGAGTAACTTGGCCACAGTCACACAGCCCAGAAATTGCGACGGAGATGTGAGCCAGTAGTCATTGTGCTTTCAAAGATCTCATGCCTGACCACTATTTCTTAATGGCTATTAGTAGCCACTGTAGCAGTAGAGTGGCAATGGTACTAAGGAGAGCCCACGATTCCTGACATCCAATCCTAACTCCAGGTAGGCCAACTTTGGCAAATCCGTTTCTCTAAACCTCTGTTTCCTCATCAGCAAAACGGAATTCAAAATATCTGCTCACTCGAGTGGTATCAAAAAGCAATGTGGTAATGTTTGTAAAATGTTTATGGCTAGAAAGTATGGATTATCCCAAAGTGCTAGGGAAAATAGCAAACTTGTCAAGGTTGGTTGCCAATTTGACATTGGTGAGGAATCCTTTTATCTCCTGATGCAGGATTTAACTTCAAAAAATAAATGATGAAATTACGATATAAGACTCTTAGGTGACAGTCTCTATATTATGCTTGTAATTTACCTAGTTCTTGAATTTTCTCTATGGTAATTAAGTGCCAGTGGAGCGTTTGTTTTTCATTTTACCCTCTTCTTTATGGTTTCATTTTTTTCCTTTTTTTCCATTACTTCTCATTGTTGGATGATGAACTTTTGTCAAAGATGAACTATTAACCCCTCTTGGCAGTAAAAATAGGAAACCGCCTTTATGCATGGTGATTCGACCTCCCATCCTTTAGAACATTTTCATCTCATCATCTTCCAAGTGTCAAGTGTACCTTCCCTTCTTAAGATGGACATCTGTAATTCTTGGTTTGTGGTTGAATGAAGAAAAACTAAGAATCACAGGAAGATCACGGGAAGGAATCTTGGCTCTCACCAGGCTCATCCTCTCAATTCAGATTCAGCTACCTTGGTAAGTATTTAATGTACTAAATTAGGGATTTCATTACATTACCACATTTAATTTTATATAATTCTCACAACAATCCTATGAGATGCTTTTATCCTCCCCAGTTCAGAGAAAATTAAACACAGACTTGGAGAGGCTTTGTGCTGTCCAATAGCTCAGCAGCAGCAGCACCAGGCCTTACTGAAGGCCCTTCTCCCAAGTCAGGGAACTAATTCATTTCAAATTCACACCAATCACAGTCCATAAAGTCCATAGCACACTGCCTAGAAAAATAAGCCAGAAAGAGGCTGAAAATCAAATTAACATTAAGATAAAATGCTGAATGCCAAGTGTAACTTCCCTTGGAAAAGAATTTCCAATTAAACAAAAAACAAAAAAAAACAAAAAACAAAAAACCTTTTCTGTTATGTATGGAACACATTATGCAGTGAAGAGTGGTGAGAAATTTTTCTCTCCAGATATCCTTCTTAAAAAAAAAATTCATCCGAAGTTGGATTTTGCCTATTTCAATGGTGGGAAGGAAAAGGGAAATAGAGAAAAGGGACTGATAAATAATTTATGAACAAGACTGTTTCACTGATCAGATCTGGTGATGAAAACGTCTTTGAAAACCCATGAGGTATATTTCTTAGCGGAAATCATTTGCACTTCTCCTGGGGACCCTTCTATTTTTTTTTTTTTTTTTTTTTTTTTTTTTTTTTTTTTTTTTTGGCTGCTATTAGTTTGATTTTGGCTTGACAGTCACCACTGTGCAGAAATGTAGCAGCAAACACAATGAAAAGCCTTTCCACATGATTATTTTCGAAAGTAATAAGACATGTGTGACCTGGAAAATCAGCCCCTCCAACGTGTCAGGTAAGAAGCGTGGATGATTATATTTTTAAAAGCTGCCTCCAGCTTCAGTTTGTGAAGCTCAGAGCCAAAGTTCCAGGGGTCTAGGGTGGACTTTTGCTGCCATCTACTGGTCAGCTGTGAAAGATCATATGCCTCTGAAGTTCCTCAAACAAAGGCAAGCATTGAAAATCGGGAGATAGGGAAAACCTTAGCTGTATTAGGTAAGAAAATCCCCAAGAAGAGGAATTTCTACAGCCAGTCATAGAATCCTATGTAACTGTGCTAGAAAATATTTAATAAGCCCTCGCCTATAATCCAGGGATTCTACCAATGAGAAGGTACATCACTAAGTCTTTGTTCCTTCAACTGTAATTTGTCTGAAGGAGCAGACTGATATTCTTTAAAGCATAAAACTGAGGAGGAATAGCATAATGGTTTGGTTGCTCATATGGGTTGTTGGTGTCATAATAAACCCCTAACAATCGCTATCTGCCTGAATCTTCCGGCAAATTACTTAATCCCTTTAAGCATTCTTTTTCTTACACAGCAAAAGGGAAACAATAATAATGGTTCATAGTATAATTGTTCATTTGTTTATTCAAAATACATGTATTGAGATGCTGGCATGAAGATTAGATGTGGTGGTAGGCAAAAGTTCCTTGAAAAGACCTAGCTCTCAATAAAGATCAGCTGTTAACTCTTCTTAACATCATCACTGTTACTTTCTTTCATGTTGCAATAACTAACAATTCCAAAGGGGGAACACTATTCAGAATGACTTCGCTAGCTCACAAGCTTCTCTAAGAAATCAGAAATTCACTTTGTGTGTGTGTGTATGTGTGTGCCTCAAGGGAGTCCGTGACAAGAAAGAAGGAAGGAAGAAGTACAGCAATGCAAAAAGAAAAAGGCAACTACACAGATCAGAAAAATCTCTGCATTGATTTCGTCTAGATGAATAGCAGACTATATCAGAATTCTAGTCCAGTTCTCACAACAATCTGAAAGATTGTGACATTATTCTTTAAGACCTAGAACTTTGAAAAAGTGAATGTATGTGGAGATTTAAATGATTATTCTCAGATCATTTGGTCATGTCTATTTGTTTTATGAGGAACACTTTTGATTTGGGCAGATACACAGATCCAGAGGAAACAGAAAGATAAGCTCTTGGGAGATAGATGGAGAGGGGAATAGAAACAGAAGTAAGGCCATTTCCTACTGAATTTTAATAGATGATATCTGTAAGTATGTGAGATTTTTAAGCCCTCACTTCCTTAGCCTTATAATCACCATTCTTAAGAGGATTTGGGGAAATAAAAAATCATGCTATACTCATAAGTCTTCTTTCAACAATCCACTATGAAAGTCTTTTAATAAGGTTCCAGGAACCGTGACAACTCTGCAGGATGCTATGTTGCTAAGATCCATAGCAAGTCCCTGCCTCTTAAGAATGTCATTTAAATCCAAGACCACACCATTGCTCAAAAAAATGCACAGTGAGGGGTGAATGAAGAAGCACTATAACAAACGGTGGCATACAGCAGAGAAGCATATTATAACAATGCAGATTGCTTAACTTCTCTGTTCTTGCATTTCCCCACCTGCAAAGTAGGTTTTGAAAAATAAATAGTATCTAGCTTATAAGGTCGTTTTAAAGATTAAATGAATTTAATTTATGGGAATCGCTTAGAACAGTGCCTGGTATGTAATAAGTACCATGTGTTAGCTATTATTCTAGAAGCAAAGAACATTTGGAATGAAAACTTTAACATAAAAAAAAAAGTCCTTTCTGCTGGCGATTTCCAAAGTTTTGTGTTTTTTTTTAACAGCAAAATTATTTTTTCCATTGAAATTATACATAAGTCCTCATATAAAGATAAAAACAGCTAAAGCAGGGGCAGAAGCCATATCCACCAACATGTCTACTGAGTGAACTGAGGAATACCCAGAAAATAATGGGAACAGTGAAAAAGCCATTGATTTTAGCCATTTCTGTTTTCCTGGCACAAAATCTCTTGGAAGGTTTGACCTAAGAAAATTGAACCAGGAATACCAGTGGAGAAAGATGTAGAACCTCTTCTCATGGTCAGAGAGATATCTCACATTGGCAAGAGTTATTTCTTAGACCACAGGTGATGAAAAGACTAAATACAGAGAGCGTTTGTGAGCATCTGAGAAGGTATAATGCTTGGTTCACCAAGTCTAGTACCTTGTTTTGCTGTTTACTGTCCATCTAGTTGATCCCCACACCGCCAAAGGGGGATAAGATCTATGCAAAGTTATTGAACATTGTAAAATGGTATCACAAAGCAAAAGAACCTAGTTCAGCATGGGTGCTGTGGTAATGGAGACACATTACACAAGTCTTAAGAGTTCAATGGACTTTGGAGATCAAAGCCCCAACCACGTGGAAGTTCAAGTTGAGTCCAAAAGCCAGCCAATAACATATGTCTTAGGATGGACTCGGTCCCTAATTTTTTTGTTCTTCTTTATGCTGACTACAGTCTTTTAAAAAAACGATGTTTCTGTTCACTCTGAAGACAGTGCTGGTGGTAGTACCCTCTAACAAGAGATACTTTGTATTTAATACAAAGGCACTGATATTGCTCCTTGAACATGTTTATCCCAAGAGATATTTCTTCTAAATGAAATTATTTCAGCATTTGGCAAAAAAAAATATTTTTGCTTCAGCACTTACATAAGCAGCTCCTTTTGAGTATACCAACAATATATTAAATGGTTTGTTATGTGGATTTTATTCCTTATGTCTGTAATAATCGAAAATCATTTTCTATGGAAAATCAATCCCAATCTGATATATTCATTTTTATAGTTTTGTCAATATAGGAACTACATGGAAGTTTTAGAACACATTCCAAACTATATTTCTGTTTTCACTGAGGATTCAATAATTTTTTCCAATTCTGTGTTCTCTATTATACCACTAAAAATGCCCTAATTATTCTTATTGATTAATATAATTCAAATGGTTAAAATCATATTTTAAAATTATTATTTTGTTTGGAATATTTGAGTGTGTTAGAACAAGAAACTTTTTGCCATCTGCTGGTACATTTTACATAATAAATATACAAATTCTCAAAAAGGTATTATTTTTCCCAGTAACCACCCAAGTCCAAGATTTCCGTTTGCTGTCCATAATCTGGGAACTCCTCACATAAAAAGAGGAGGTAGAAGGATAAAAATTGAATGGTTGTCTGGATAAATGAAACCTTCCAAAACAGTAAAGTGAAGAAATGAAATCTAAAATCCCTCTTAGCAGCATGTACGGATATGGATCAAATAAGCCTGGGAGGAAAATGGTATTTTTTTTATTCTTAAGATGACAATTCATCACTTATTTTGGCTGCTCGGAATCTGACCCCATTTCATATTTGAAGAATTCTGCAGTTTATTAGTTTTAGTGGACAGCAAGGACCACCTTTAGCAAATGGAAGTGCTAGCTAATTGCTTTTCTAGCATCCCTTCCTGTTAGGACACGGACACTGACTGAGGCTTTTCCAATCAGATTCACCCGAACTCAACTTTGACCCAGTAGCTAGTGCACAAGAGGGATGGGAAGAGAGCCTGCTCTTTGCTCTTGGCAGCAGCTGTTCTGGTGAGAGTCTGGTCCAGAATTAGCAGTGATGCCAAATCTAGAAACTGGTGTTTGGCAGCAGGGGCAGCAATTTGCTCATTAGGCGTGTTCTGATGCTGCTAGGTTTTGTTCAGAAAGCTTATTCTGGGGTCTAATTCTTCCGCTTTCCCAGTAATTCTGTGAGCGACACAATAGATTTAAAATAAACTCCATTTTGCTCAATCTACTAGACTCATTCCCTTGCTTGCAACAAAGAACTATGAATTAATTCAAGACCTTTGAATCGCACTGGTTAACATTTACTTACATATCAGTATGTATTTGTCAAACTGATTTAGTTTTACCTGGCCTATAACTCCTAGTTCTTTAAGTATTAGAACGTAGTATTTTTTAAACAAATAACCAACAGTATCTAGCACAATGTCACCTATATATTATGTGTACAAAATCAAATTTGATCAGTTGACTGAATAACTGATCAAAGACAAAAAAGGGGGAGAAACTATTTTCTGTTCTCTCAACCATCACGCACAATGTTTCCAAGTCCTTTTCAACATATTGGACAAAAATAGAAGGTGGTTAACTGCTTTAAAACAAGCTTAACAAAACCCACATCATAGGTTCTGCCTTGTATCAACCCTCTATTTCTAAAAACCCAGGTCCAACACCCATTCCCCCATGAGGTCTAACACTGCCGCAGTAATAAATGTAAGTCAAAATGGGTTTCATTATTTTGACACAATGCACTGAGCAGTTGGCTATGATTATCAGTCCTCCTCAGGGTTTTTAGACTGAAATTAAATGTTGAAAAGAAACTAACATAGCAATTTACGTACCACACACTGCATTCATGGGAATCAGTTATTCATATGGAAAGTCTATATGTCTTTGTCTCTCACCATCAACGTTATGTTCTCTGAGGCTCCAAATCTTAGAACTGGAACACTCACGCTATGTCTTCTACAAGTCACTGGCACAAGCATTCCAAAACATGAGAAAATCAATGACCACAGCATCTTGCAAAACAGGAGACAAGCCCCAGATTAAAAAGCTTAAAAAAATTAAAGTGAGCAAAGGGATGGTTCTAATGATTTGTTCAAATGAAAGAATCCACCCAAACTTGAATCAAGAATTAGAGAATATGAAGGTGTCAGGTGAGAGGAATTCTTTGTATGTATATTCTAATTTATACTCTTTCTTATTAAATTAGAAACATTATGAGAGCAAAGACCTAGACTAAGTAACTTTTGCAATTCTCTCCAAGTTTCACCCGCAGATCATGACAAAGGTTTTGCACATTATGGAATTAAGCATGTGTGTTTTCAGCTGCCATTTGTCCCTTCAGAATGCATTCTTGTTAATTCATTGAGTACCTGTTTCTCCCACATCATGAGGACAGATTCTGCATCTCTTTTTGTTCATTGCTATATCCTTACATTGTAAAAGAATGCCTGGCACATAGTAGGTGCCCAATAAATATTTGTTGAATTAAGTGAATACACTTTTAGTTATTCTTCAAAACACTCCAGAAATAAGTGTTATGGTGAGGGTCATATATAGACATGCAACGTTCCATACCATCCCTCTGAAACTCCATCAGCCATCTTGTTCCTTTCTCTCTGTCATTCACACTCTTTCTCTCTTCCTCTCAAACCTAAATATTTAGTACCTTGTGATGTGGCAGTCTCTATGCAAATCCAAAAACTGTTATGGTTATTAACCTCTGGCTTTGAAACAGGTTGCAACTTGTAGAGAGTAGAGTCTCCAACACTGTTTTAAAAATAGCTTTTCATAACACTGCTCGGCCTTTCAGAAAACGGCTTGCAATGTCTCTCCTGTGCTGGGGCTTTCCAGCCCTGTGCCTGTGGGCCTGCGAGGGTTCTGCTAAACTGAACTAACTGGGTCACAGCGAAGACAGCAAACCCCTCCCAGAATCAAGCAGACAATGATAAATGTTGCATTTTATTTTCCAAAGCATCATCTTTCAAGAAAGCAGCCAAACAAATAAAAATTGGATATCTCAACATAAATAATACTTTATCTCCGCTTGTCACTGATACTTGCTGCTGACAAATTGGCATAAATATTTGAGATGCTAAAAAAATTTGAAGTCATTGTGCTGAAACCAGTGAATACATTTTTGAAGAGATGAAATGGGGTTGGTCTTAACAAGAGGGAAGACACTACCGATATGGAGATGGGGGTTTCCAAATCTCTCACTATGATTCTAAACTTCTTTGGGGGAAGGGGAGGAGGAAAAATAGATGAGCATGGGAAGGAGATTAGATTCCAAAAAGTACATAAGGTATTGATGTCTTTACCCTTTGCCAGGGCAAATTTCTTTCGTATTACCTGTTGGATGCCTCTTAAGCACCTCAAAGATAGATTTAATTTTGATTTAGTCTAACCATAACAAGTATTGCATTAGATTTCTGTTAAGGAGTAATATCTTTATTGCTTTTTAATTAACACTTTAAATAATACCTTTTTGGTGTTTTTACCTTGGTTAATGAAGTAATCACAAGACCCAAAATAATAACAACAAAAATTAAGGTTATTACCCAGAGGCAGGTGACAGGAGAACAGCTTCGTTTCAGCTTCTGTGTACTTTTGAATCCAAGATTCTGGATTCACACTTTGTCTCCCTGAGGGGGCTCTCTTATTGGCAGAATTATAGTAATATTTGCTGAGATGGAACTCTCGGTAAATAAAAGAAGCTGTGTGGTCAGAAAGACCTGGGTACTAGTCCTGGCTCTTAGATGAAGTAACCTCTCTATGCTTTAGTTGTCTTATCTGTCAAATGAGAAAAAAATGTTAATGCATACTTTAAAAGTTTGTTTTAAGGATAAACAGGATAAAACCTAAAAAGAACACATAATACCTGGCACATAGTAAGCACTTAATAAAAATTAACTATTTCTAGTATTATTTGTATTGCTCTAAAGCATATGCCAGTCTACCCCAAGGTCTGTGGTTACTTCACTGCTGCTTTAAGATCTGAGTCATATGAGATTTGCCTCTAATTCAGCTATATTTCCTAAATTAACCATCTTATATAATTAGCATCTCCTGATTTGTATGTCTGGGTTTTTTCCCCATAATTATCTTTTCTTTCCCCTCTTAAACAACATTGCCACCCACATCATTTTTCAAATTACAGCTTTCATAGTCTTAACTTATACTACTGCTCAAATGGCCTTTTTTTTTTTTTTTTTCCAATCTAAGTACCTAAAAAAAAAAAAAATCCTTGGGGAAGTCAACTCTGTTCTTCCATCGTGTGAAGGTTCACACCAGAACAAAAAATGGGAAAAGAGCCAGAAAAGAGGCATTTGGTATTGGCTTTGCCCCAGTGGTAAAATGTCCTCACCATCTTCCTCACCCCCAGCTACTTCCTTGACTTTCCTCAGTGAGGCCCATGTGACTGATTGCAAAGTTACTGATTTCAAAAGTCATGCTGGCCTTTTAATTAAATGAAGGTGAACCAGATAGGTTCCAACTATCCAACCTGACAGTCTCCATCCTTATGGCCAGTGAGGGCCACCAGGTCCTTAACAGATTTAGAGACAAATTTGGGTTGTGGGATATGAGATGCTAAAAACTCAGGAACGAATAGAGCTCATTCTCTCATGACTATATTAGTTCCTGCCAAATTCATCCTAGCAGTGGGGGATAAAGAAAATGGGGAATGGCAACACAAGGTGAAGTATTCTTTGAGTCAGAAACTTGTTTATAATAATTACAGAGAGCAGGAATAGGGAAAACAAAAAAGTGCTATTTGGTTTTACAGTGCTTTTTTTGCATCATCCTTTCCTGTCTCTGCTTCAGTCCAACCTTAATTTAAGAAAATAAAATCTTAATGCTGAAATGTACCAAGAAAATGTATTTCACTTCAAATGAGAATCAGTGAGATTGCTAGTTCTTTCATCAAGTGTATAGAGATATCCCACTGAGTAACAAGTTTAATGGATGGCACACGAATGTTTTAGCCGATAGATTATCCTAAAACATTACAATTATACCAACGTTAACATAACTTTTTCTCAAGCTGTGGAATTAACGTAGAGCTAGAAAGTTAACCGACTTCATGTTTTCCTAAAATGGCTTTAAAAGAAGACTCCACATACAGTTAGCTCCTTTCTCTTGTGTACCAGTCCTTGTCGTTAGATTCTGTTATTTTTCCCAAAGGGGAAAAAATGCTGCCTTCTCAATCTATTTGACTGGGAGTAACCATCAACTTTGATGAAATCAACCAGCATGAATGTCAAAGTCTCCATCTATACATCTGCAGCCTCAAGCCTACCTGAAATAAGGAAATTGCAAGGTATTCAGTTATAAGAAATTGAAATGTGTTTACATAACTTTTAGTGAGTACTTAAGCATATTACCTGGGACTAGCAATCATTTTGGAGTAATTGTCTCATTTGATGAGCCCACAGTCCTCTGAGAATGGTACTATTGTTATCCCCATTTATTTTAGTTATGGTACCTGAGTCATGGGAGGTATAACCTAAGGTTCAATAGTATGTCCTAAAATAAATGGGAAAAACTGTAATCAGGTGTGATTCCAAAGCACATTTTCTTTACCACTGAGCTAAACTTGTTGAAAGAAGATACAATAATGAAACATGTAGAGTTTGGGTAATTAATCATATATCAATAAAAAGCATCTGTAAATATTAAATATTTCTAAGTGAAATCACTGAGAGAATTAATGTGAAGGAAAAGGAATAACAGATATGTGATGGAATGAAATCAGACAAGGATGAAGTCTGCCTATATCAACTGTCCCCATTCCTTTCCATGTGAAAAATAACCACGCTGAGAACAGAGTATAGAACTCTTTGTTCCCATATATAGAAGACAAAGCATTAAGCATCTGAGGCTGAGTATTGTAGCTGCCACTTGCTTCTTGTTTCCCTGCTTGAGGGTCCAATTAAAATAAAAAAAGACTGGAGTTTGTGTTTATCTGTTACCAATAGCTATATATTATTCACTTTGATGTTTCTAGGCATAAAGACAGTTGGGCTTGAGGGAGGGAAGGGACAAAGAGACCAGTGACTGTCATCTGCTTGGATCATAAAGAGCAGCCTGTCGATAGAGCACAAGAATGCTTATCAAACATAGGGGCTGCAGGCCACAGAACCCTGTGCAGAGCAACGGTGGCCCAGAGCTTGATGGAATTTCCTTACCTACTCTCAGTCGACATCAGTGTCATAGTTTCTAATATTGTCTATAAGACACCAAACACCCCTATTATTAAAAGCAAATAATTCTATTAAAGAACTGGAGACATTCCAGCAACTAAGTGAACATCTAAGTGCATCAATATCTGTGTCAGTCAATGGATTGCAAATTGACTAATCAAATGTAAAGAGATACAGATTGTTTTTGTGTATGACGATATAACATCTTCTCAACAATTCAGTGAGGTCGACTGTATTTTCAGATAACAACATGGTGCCCCAAAGAATTTCTCAAATGCCTCAGTGCTAGGAAGTGGAATAACCTGGACCCGTTCCCAGTCCACCAACTTTTCTGCTGTTTCATAACTACATTATCTGGGTTGCTTTTTGTTGTTACATGGATGTTTCCAGACACAATTATACTCAACATAGCTTATATCAGAAATATTAAACCAATCTCATAGATACATTTTCTGATGATTAATTAATTAAATAATAGTAAGAACAATGTTAGATCTTCAAGATTCTTTGCCAACCTGCTATTTTTGAATTGGTCCTATGCATGCTTACATATATGACAACACTCTACCCATAGTCACAATGTTTGTGTCATTTTTTTCATTCCACAAGCCAAGAATCTCTTTGTGTTTGCCTGGAACAAATAAGTTTAATTTGTTGAATTAGTTCCCACATTCTCTTAAAATCTGAAGAAACCCTAATGAAAAAATAGTAATATCCCTAAGTAGAATAATATATTCAATTTCCTTGAAAGCCACAGCCTAATTTTCTTTAGCCATGGGCCAGGGTCTTTGAAGTTGTTGGTTTATGGCTGAGGCTAATCTCATTGTATTAAAAACTGTCTAGAATCTGTGTACTTTATTAAAGTCAAGCCCTTCTTGTCCACCTCTGCTATTCAAGTGAGAACTGACACTCTTGGAACTAGAATAACCAAAATGTCTGAGCCAGAACTCCTTTCTTTAAAAATCACTCACATGTGCCCCAAACTGTTGGTGAGTTGGTGCTGAGTGGCTCCTGGATTTCCTTGTGTAGTTAAGTCCCTGCACTCCAAGCAGTTGACTTATGGGTAATGTGGTGTGAAGGTTGCTTTTCCAGTTGGAGTTCTCTTTTCAATTCCAACCCTAGTCAGTGGTGATTGAATGTCATCACCTAGAGACTGATTTTTGGTCCTAAAATGCCACAAAGCATTTATCTCAGAATTGTTTCAAGGAGGTGACCATCAGCATTTCAAAAACCCCTACTTGCAACATGTTTCACCAATTAATACAGGCAATATTTTCTAAAGAAAATCTGAAATGAATCCAAGTTCTCCCAAACCCAAAGCCAAGTCCAGATGCATGGAAAATGTTAGTGATTTTTTTCCCCATAATTGGCTCTGTTTCATGGATACTTTGCAAAGATTTAGGGTTTCAGGTAAAAAATGTGTATGGTCATTTCATTTGATGGCAACCAAAAGCCAGGTGAAAACAAGAGAGTTGTGGCTGACTTTTCTTTTCCACTGGTTTACTCAAATCCAGATGATTCCAGGGTATGATTTTGTGGGAACAAAAACAGAAAAATGTCTGAATAACCAGAAGCATCCAGCATTCATGAAGCAGTCAACTTTAATGAAAAAGGCAGCTTAGTGGACAGAACTGAGAAACAGTGATCTGGACTAAGGAATTTTCTCCCCTAGAACAAAAGTTATTAACCAAACTGCAAATCTATAAGCTGGAGAAAGTTTACTATTTATATATCCATTGTGAAGAAAAGATTGTTCTAACATTGGTACTTACAATTTATACTAGCAATTTTAGAGTATTTAGAAAGGAAGAAAGGAAGGAAGGGAAGGTGAGAGGAATTTTCAGTATAGTATCTAATTTATAATATTCTTAATAAAAAGGGATTGGGATGATTGTTGTTGAGTCAATCAGAAAGACTGGTTAAGAAATGAATTACGAAATTTATATGAACATAGATTAAACATTTTATTATACCTTAAATACATAAGTATACATTCACCCAGCAATCTTTTGTTGCATAGCAAGGTCTTATCTTTGAGAATGTCTCCTGTGATTGAAATTTCATCTCACCTTTTTTGCATAAAACCACATGTAGTATCACCCAATATTCCCAATTCTAGTTTCTTTAAAGAAAAGGGAGAGCTTATGAACTTAACAAGGATCTGAACGCAAGATGCTACATATTTATTTTTATGCAGTCTTTTAAAAGCTCTCTCCAGTATCTAATTTGACTTCAATTTTTTTTAACAATTTGCATTTATTGAGTCTTTATAAAGCATTCAACTTAGTTTTGTTAGAACAAGTTTCTTCTCTAACACATGATTGGCTTATATAACATAATGTTACGTAATTAGTATAAAGGACACAATTGAAACACAGGTGTGGGAACAAAGACAACCGACTCTTGGTAAATACATGACTTAACTGGTGGGTTTAACTTTCAAGAGTGTTCAGCATACCAGGGGCATCAACCATGTTCATATCTGTTAGCTAGTGCCATAATATTGTTGCTGCATACAAATAACCACCTAACCTCAGTGGCTTACAACAACAAATACTTACTTTTCCATTCACAAGTTTCTGAGTCATTTGGGGTTCAGCTGAACTGAGCTTCAGGTGGCAGGTTAGGATCAGGCATGCTTTGTGCCTCACACTGGGTCCCAGGCTGAAAGGATTGTGGCTACCTGGGACCAGGTCATCCTAGGATAATAACAAGCACAAGAGGGCCAAGTCCATCCAAGCAAATACACTTCAAGCCTCTGCTCATGTCATATTACCCACTAACACCCCTTTGGCCAAAGCAAGTTATTTGGCCAAGCCCAAAGTTAAAGTCATGGGGCAGAGAAATACACCCCATTCATCGTGAGACCATGTCAAGAGCGTGGATGCATAATTCTGTAACAGGGAAAGAACTGGGACCAAAAATTCCATCTACTGCAGTGCTTAACAGAGGGCAAAAGCAGAATATTTAATCCAGGGAATCAATTAAGTGTAAGTCAAAGAGAGATTCAATTGCACTTGGCTCCAAACAAAGTAATGAATACAATGAACTCCACATTTATTTCTTGATTCATTCATTGACTAATCCATACATTCCACAAAAATATAGTGTGTTCCTTTTATGTGCCAGGTACTCTGGAACGATAGAAAAAATATTAACAAAGAATTACCTTTGCCCTTGAGGAAGTAATGGATTATCTATGTTAACAAATAAAGAAGAATTATTCAGATTAAACAGTGGAAAAGAACAAGTCTTGATTCTGTAACTTTTAATGCCTTTATTAAAGCAATGGATTCACCTGATAAGTATGGTTCTGGATGAGCTATTAAAAAATTAGCCAACATGCTCTGATCATTGTTAGTGGTGAATAATTACTCATTACCTTTTACCTCCAACCTTTCAGTTTGTCACACATAAAATATTGAGTGAGAGAGTAAAGAAATGACAATACACTCCCTGAGACTGGCACACTCTGCAGTGTCTTTCAGAAGAAGCAGACAGACAGCATGCATCAAGTCAATAAACAGGTAAGCATTTAATGAAAGAAAGAAAAGTCTGACAATAACAGAGCACTTACCATCCTTCTTGGGATATTTATCTATTTCTTGCTACTAGCAGACAAATCTGAAGTATACTTGAGGAGGTCATATGGGTAAGTGGGAAAAATACTCCATCATCTAAGATTTCCACTTTTCAATTTCCTTAGAGTAGAGGAAGAATTAAGACACTTGAAAAAGAGACTGACTGGAATTCTAGTGCTTGCTCTGCTACTAATAAGCAGTGCCACCTTTGGTAAATCACTTAGCATCTTTAGGTATTGCCTTCCCTAAAAACCTTCCCTGGTTGTGCTTCTCCTCCCACACCTAGTTTAGGGACCCATTGATCCCTATAACTTAATCCTCCTCTATCAGCTTACTTATTATATTGTTTTATAGTTACCATGTAACTACTGAGCTCTTTAAGATTAGAGTCTATATCTTATGTATTTTTGTTCTACTACGTATAGGAAATAAAATAAGACTTGTTGATGATTGGTCTAAAACACTTGCAATTCTATTATAGTCTCCCAGGAAATTCTGTGAAAATCTGTTAAATTCATTTTGGCCAAAAACATCCCAGCATGTGTCTAAAAACAAACCTCACTCTATGCCCCATAAAGTCTGATAATTTCTACTATAGGACTCAAGCCCAAATTCAGTAGGGTTGATTGTTATTTTATTCTTCAAAGTTTTATTTAAAATCTGACCTGGTTATAGGAATTTGAAAGTAAAACACAGGCTTTTCTCTGCCATCTTTCTGGTTGTTGACAATTAATAAAAATGCATAAAGATGAAAACGTTGATATTTCCTAGATGAGCAATAACTATCTCCAAATATAACAGTTTTTACAACAGATCATCAACATGACCTAGAGAAAATCCTTGGATGCTAACTTTAAAAGAGAGATGAGGATTTGTCTCATCTAAGATTTTTTATCTATATTTGAGAAAACTGAGATTCTGAGAGGTGAAGTGACTTGTACAAGGTTACCATAATTCTCGTAACCATGGGCCTGGGACTTATACCAAATCTGATGGGCATTTTCAAAAGAAAATATTAAAAGAAAAAGAAAGAGAAATTACTCAATATCTTGCTTCCTTGTATGCCACCTATATCATCTCCTTTTAGGTGCCATTCTGACCACTCTCCACAAATGTTCTTCAATCCAGAACTAACTACGTCTTCTTATGAAAAGCTGTGTCGCAGTGGCCGTTTGACCTCCCTGGTTTCATTTCTAATAAGGGGCTTGGCCTATACGACTTTGAAGATCCTTTCTATGCACACTCTGGGAAATAGACTGATTAGATTAAGATTTAGTAAATACTTGTTATAGAAATTGGATTTGGGGATATGTATATAAAAGATGACTCAGTTTAGACACTGCTGGGGAGACACTTTTCTTTCATGTAAAAGGAGGGCTTTATTGCAATGTCAGGATATAGGGAAAAGGGATAGACATTCCAACTGCACTAAAACTTGATTGGTGTCTATCATTGATATATCACAAAGGTGCTAAAAAAAGCTGAAAGCTCCTGTAATAAGACGGAAATGATTTAAATTATGCCAGAGAACTGAGTGTGAGAAAAAATATATATATATATGTGTATATATATATATATATATATATATGCACACTTGGGTAAAATATTAGCCACAGATAAGTTAAAAAGTCACAAAACAATACTTGAAACCATCTAAATTTTTCTGAAGGCATTCAGATCTTTTTTGCTTTTATTCTTAATTCATTTTCAAAAATCTCATATTGATCATGTCGTTTTTATCATAATACCCATTTGGGAAGAATCTGTAGTGAAATGGGCTAAACCAAACATTCAAGTGAGAGCATAATTTGATGGATTTGTTCTGGTGATATTATGAGTCTTATGGATGAGTATTTTTGATCTAGCTTCTAGGAATTCATTCCAAAGAAGATTCATGTATGAGAATATTCAGTATACCAGTATACCACCACTGTGAAAAACTGGAAATACTCTAAGGGTCTAAAAGTAGTAGCAATAATTTAATGACAAAGTTGCATCTACCTAAGCAGTGGTCTCTCCATTATTCTATGATGCTTCCCACTGTCCGTACCATAAAGATGTCAGAAATGGAGAGGCCCTCCTGTGTCATCACCTTCTCCAAATTTCTCATTTGATAAATAGAAAAAGATATTACAGGAATCTCTCACACCAAGAGACCATCATAGTCTCCATAGCTTCTCCTTACGTAACGCAGGAGTGATGGATTTCAATCTTCCTTGTCTAACTCAATGCTAGTCAGAGTTTACTCTTTTTCTATCACAGTTTTGTCACACTTCAAAATACCTAGTTTCTATTGGTAACACTTCTCAGTTCCCAGAAGGAAAATTAATATCACCCATGTGTTCCAAGAGTTAGCCTACTTTTTTGGCTGCTGATGGGTACAAAGGTAAGATAACGTTGCACTGGTCCATCCAGACTTCCCACATGACTTTATGATGTATAGTAAAACTGAGTTCAGTCTGCAGTTTATAAAAAAAAAAGCAACATCCCCGGCTTTTCTCATAAAACAAAGTGGAAAGCTTTCCTTAGATCTGTCTTCTATCTTGTGCCTGGTGTAAAACTAAGCCATTTTTTTTGATTGGGTGACATAGAAGTCTCACCTCATGAACTATTCCACACTTGAACTCATTAGCACTCAGATTCTAGAACATCGCCTCCTAGAAGGTGAAGGTAAATATTTTTTTCTGTCTCCTGTAAAGCCCAAGCATCATTTAAGTTAATGGGGAAATAATAGAAAAAGCTCTGGAACTGAGTCACTAAAAGCCATCTTTTGAGACTAACATGTACAAATGGGTTGGCTGGGTTCTGCTGCTGTTAAGGCTCAGTGATTTAAATGATGGCTTAATTGTTTTGAACTGCATCAGTATTTAAACTGTTTTTGTAGGTCTGAAGACCAGAGACCCTGCTACAAATCTCTTGGAAACCTACTGCAAATTTATTAAGGAAGAAGTAATGGCTTTAGTGACCATAAGAATTCACAACACATGTGAGTCTGAGAATACATCAGAGCATTTACCAGAAACCAGGGGCAGCCTGCAATAGGCTAGCCTCACTGTGAAAGGCATAAAAAACCTGTCTTCCCCTTAAGCAACTGATTCTGCTTCCTTAAAGAGATCAGTAACCTAGCCCATTCATCTGTCTAGAGGTCTACCTGCCTACATCTGCTGTTATTCTATCTACTTTAACAGGCAGATTAAACCCTCTAGGTTATGTAGGGTTTGTAACATAATGCGAAATATAACTCAATATAAGCCCATCACCAAAAAGTCTTCATGACTACCCTGTTCAGTGCCCCAAAGCACTACTGTCCATATGGAGAGGTGTTTCATAACCCTTTATTGCTTATTACTTCTTCCAAGCATTAAAGTATGCAAGCATCCAAAAGGGATGATTTCTTGGCCGCAATAGCTCATTTGAAATGCACTCCATAATTAACAACTTTGAAAGCAAAGAGGTAAATTTTGTCACATGTATTATTAAAGTAGAGTGAGGTCCCCCAGGACCAAATTAGGCGCCTGATTAAAAATGTCCATGTTAAAAGAAACAAGTAGATAGGGAGTTGCAATCTCAGCAATCTCAAATTATCACACTGATTGAAGAGCCTGTTCAAGCCAGTGGAAAGACACAGGCCTTAGATATGCCTTGGTGAAGGAGAGCTCAAGTGTTCCAACTTGAACACAAATCAGCAGAATCAACTTCAATGGGGTCATCAGAAAGTAGAGTAGATAAGGGACATGGATGAATCACCTGATGGGCAAGTAACCACTGTGTAATGAAAAAATGTAATAATTGGGAAATCATAAACCTGTATTCATTTATTCTCCAGCAACTGTTTTATTTTCAAGTGCTGTGCTACATGCTAGGTGTTTTAGTTTCTTAGGCTGCTCCAGTGAATGCCATGAAATAGGTTGGCTTAAACAATGGCAATTTATTGGCGTTGCAGTTTTGAGACTGTGAAAATGTCAAAATCAAGGTATCATTAAGGCAATGCGTTCTTTCCAAAAATTGGCTGCCGGCAATCATTAGCACCTCTCCCACATGGCAAGGCACATGGTGACAGCTGCTGGTCTCTCCCTTCTCTTCCAGGTTTCATTAATTTCAGCTTCTTTCTTCCATGGCTTTCTCTCTCTTTGTCTGAATTTCATTCTTTTATAATGGACTCCAGTAGTAGAATTATGACCCATCCTGAATGAGGTGGGTCACACCTTAACTGAAGTAGCCTCACCATAAGGTCCTACTTACAATGGGTTTACATCTACAGAAATGGATTAGATTTAAGAACATGTGTTTCTGAGGTGCATACAGCTTCAAACCACTACACTAGGTTCTTGTTTTTCTCTTCTCCTCTTGATCTTGGCCAAGACCCCTACCACCTCCACACCTCTGTCTTCACTTGTGTAAATTGAGGGAGTAGAAGAAATGACTTATAAGGGAATTCTTTCATGATTTTAAGGAAAATAATGGAAGTTAAAAATCTATTTAATCTTTTGTTTTGGGATGCACTTCATTTTCCTTTAACTACATTCATATCAATTTTATGAAGACTGTTTAATTCTAATCCCCTGCCAAAGTTCTAGAACTTTTTGCAATTATCTCTGAGATGCAGAAAGCCAAACTGCAGAAAGACAAACAGGACTATTACCTTAGGGTTGGAAAAATTCTACAATTCTGATACCCAAGAAAGGTGGGGTCTACAAAATGTCCTCTAAACTTGTTGGTGATTATGATAGGCAAGAGAGAATTTAACAAGCTTGGGAAAGAAGCTCAGTGACATTCTGCCTGGACTCAGCTCTGTGCATTCCACATCCAAAGTTGGTCCTTTGTTTACTTTACACAGGTCTGACTCTCTGTAATTACTTTTGTCCTCTCTGTTTTTTTGTTGTTTTTTTTCCTAAGACAGTATGTTTCCTTGACAGAAAAGTTCTTCCCCAAAGAATACAGCTACCAAGCAAACCTACAACCTATAATTCAATTAAGAAAAAAAAAAAAAAATGCCTAAAAAGAAAAGAAAACACGTAGTAATCCCAGAGACTCTGCCTTAATGAGCATGCCGACTATGGCCAAGTTAAAACTGTTGTGGGAATCATAATTTGGAATTTCCTCCTCCATTTTAATTCTCCAGGGCCAAATTACCATAATGATCTTTCTCATATTGAAATTCAATCTTTCCAGAAGGTGAAGAATGGCAACAACTTACCTTTATATATAAAGTAAATCAAAATGAAGAGAAGAGTTACAAGGTGAGCTTGAGCACATCATTTCACCCTTCTGAATCTTGTCAATGAAATGAAAGTTTTTGGATGTCTTAGTCCCTTGACAGCACTACCACTGCATGAGTCTATTGTACAGGTGCTACCCAGTAATTGAGGGTTATATAAGTCACACAGGAATTAAAAGGAACACTGGACCACTAAGGAAAAGGCAGCTAGAAGCACACATTGCAGATCCCCTTCAAAATGTTAGCCAACCGATTTCCCCCCCTTGGCTTCCTGCCTTCTTAGCTGTCAACACCTAATACTGTTATTCCACAGGATTTTAAAAATAAGTAAAATTTTAAAAACTTTAAATGCTCCAGCTTGAAGCTAAAAAAAGTAAAAAACTGGTAATGAATAAAAGGTGATGATGACCATTCATTGAAGAATGTGGTCACCTTGGTTATTTTACATCATACCCTAAAACCATTTTTCCCAAAGTACTTATTTCAAGATATGGCACATTCCAGACTTCATTCTCATATGACAGCCTATGTTCTATAGCATCTTTAATTAATGAGGTGAAGCCATATGACATAACGTCAGGTTTTGATGACAAGACTGTTTAAGTAAAAACCATCCTTGATGACAAGGAAGAGAGCTGATCTTCTAGTTACTGGATACATTTTAATTAGTGTATATTTTTCTTCTTGAAAACAACCCTTGTCCACGTGCTAGAAATCTAGCTAGAACATTTTTAAAAATTAAGAATGTAAGGAATGAAAGGGAAGGGAATAAAAGGGAAAGAAGGGAAGGGAAGGGGAGGCTAGAGGTGGGTGGGGAGGGAATGATTAGATAAAAGGAGTCTGTGTGAGACTGGGGAATGAGTAAGAGTCAGGGACCCAGCTTTGCAGTAATTAGCTTTGTGCTTGATCTTAAATAAGTCAATAGATATCTCTGAACCTAGATGCTTCATCTATAGAATCATTTGCCTGGATTTAATGGTGTTTAACCACCCTTTCAATTCAAACATTTTATAACTGTAAATGACTGGAAAATAGTTATTTCTTGAACACCCAAATGGAAGTGCAGAATAATGTATTTTCTCATTTGTAACTCTTTTAAAGAAAAGTTTTGTTGTTTTGCGTTTTCATTTTTTGTTTTTGTTTTGTTTTGTTTTGCTTTGCCTGTTTTTAATCTCCCACATAGTAAATCCTATAGAGGGTAATGTTCACTTTTCTCTCAACCCTGTCAGCTCAAAGAAACACATTTTACCTTTAGTATCCCTCCTAAATTCTGAATTCACAATATGCCAGAAGATCATCAAAGTTGTCTCATTCCTTCCTCTAGGGACCCAGAAACAATTATTCAAATGTTTTCGACTTACATGCTACTGAAAGCAGTTCTGAAAGAGTTGAGGGAGTTAGTATAAAGCTTGTGTCAAAGATCCTAGATGGAGGGGTGATAGGAGTCATTGAAATGTAGATAGCAGACAGAGAACAGTTACAAAGCATTTAGAGAGTCTAAGATGAAAAGAATTATATTAGTGCCAACAAGTATTATTCCATAAAAATTCCCTTTGTGACTGATGAGAAGGAGCTCAAATCTTCAATAAAACATTTAATTCACACCTGACAGCGATTTTCATAGCATGGAACAAGCAATGTTAGTAATTCCATTCTTAGCCCCGGGAAAAACAGTGCAGCAGAATAGAGTGGCAATAAAGTAAATGTCTGTGGTTCTTGAAAAAGAAAAACTCTGAAGAGAAAGGCCCTCTGGCCAAAAGAGTAAGCCCCATGCACAGACCTAAATCCCACTGACTTTTAATTAGCACAGTAAGGGGATTACAAATTTCGTGCCATTTCTGCACGGGTCTAACTTACACACTAGTGCGCACACACCCACACACACACACACTTGACCCTTGGCATTTGTGGATTCAGCCTGTGTGTTATTGGTCATTCACAAGCAGCTTTGGAAGGTCTTTGACTCATGACTGTTATTTTGCTGAAACTTCAATATGAATAAAGTTGGGGGAGGGTCGCAGGTGTGAGTCACTTAGTTAATGCCTGAAGGTCATTAATGCAATTTCACATTATTTGTCATGAATGTGACTTCACTATTCTCCACTCCTGTACCTGTGTGCAGCAATTCCTGTGAAGCAATAGGCAAAACAGTCCCCAAAGGGTGAAAAATGATAAGCGAATGACAGATTCACAATTTGGGCTTTCGTGGACCCATAGTTGGAATGGAGGCTGGACAATGATACCCTTTACTGCCACTGTGTGTAATCAATTAAGAAACATAAAACTTGGGCAGATAAAGTATCAAAATCTCTTTCATTACCTTTAATGCTGGATTAGAGAACCCGATTTGGCCTGTTGACATATTTGGCCTGTTGCCACATTTTCCTCCTAGAATTAAACCCACCTACCTTGTCATAGTAGAGCACTAGACAGCCACAGGCCTTTGCCCTCGGCAAATCATAGCAGTAAGAGAAGGAGAACATAGCTGTCCTGAAAGCAGAATGCTCTGAAATGAGAGAAGGGTCCTAGTACAAAAGTTTATAGACCTGATGCCACCAATCAAGTATGTAAACGGTAGAAAGTAGGTCTGGAAGTATTACACATGGAAACATGTGGATACCTTGCTATTCAAATTAAAAAATTTTCCACATGGCCATTTTGTTTCAGGAAGAACTCAAGTATCCACTAGGAAAAAAAAAAAAAAAAAAGCAGGGTATGGATTGAATTATGTCCTCCAAAATGTTCAATTACTAACCTCCAGTCCATGAATGTCATCCTATTTGGAAATAGGGCCTTTGAAGATGTTATTAGTTAAGATGAGACCAAACTGGATTAGGGTAGGCCCTAACCCCTAACCCAATATGACTGATATTCTTGTAAGAAGAGGCATTTTAGATAGAGAGAGAAGACAGCAGTGTGATGGAGGCAGAGATTAAGCTAAACTGCAAGCCAGCAACAGAATGCTACAGGCTTCAGAGAAAGTATGGCCCTATTGATATCTTGATTTCAGACTTCTATCCACCAGAACTGAGACAATACATTTCTGTTGTTTGAAGCCACCCAGTTTGTGCTACATTGTTACAGAAGCCCTAGGAAACTAAGACAAGTAGTTACAGCAATAGAAAACACCATTCTGCATCAGTCAGAATAGGACAGGTTATGCTGTAATAACAAACAACCCTAAAACCTCAGTGGCATAAAACAACAAAAAGTTTATTGGCTACGGACTTGCAGGGGAAGTGAGGGAAGGAAGGATCCATTCTTTGTCACTCTCACTCAGAGGGCTAGACTCCAAGCCCCCAAAATTTCAAAAACTGAAAAAAGGTGAATGTAATCACTCATGCCCTAGTTCTTAAAACTCCCACTTGGAAGGGACACATGTTACTTCCATCCCCATTTAATTGTCTAATGCAAATCACATGGTCACGGCAAGAAGAAGAGTATAATCCCATGAGAGCTCAGAAGAACTAGAAATATTTGGTAACCTGCACTAAAGACATAGCCAACATTGTTCTCCTTATAACAACATAAACATTTTAAAAGTAATAACAGTAACCCTTCATCTTTGTGTAGTGCCTAACCTTTTGCATCTATCTCATTATAAACTTGAAAAACAGTGATAAGTATGTTGAGTCATGAGGACCATCAATTAGACTAGAAAAATGTCAGTTAGAAGAGAACAAAATGAAAAATATGTACTTCGTATTTCCAATGAAATAAGTCCATGTTTTAAAACAGGTTTTGAGATAGACTCTCCTTTTTAAATTATAAAATATTTCAAACATTCCAAAAGTATAGAGAATAATATAAAAATACCCAGGTACCTACCACCCAGCTTAAGAAATAAAATCTCACAAATACAATCAAACCTCATCAGAGATTTCCACGTCTAATGAGGGTAAGCAAGCTTATTGCCAACCAACACTTCAACTGAGAACAAATAGAAAGCTGAATAAAACTATCATTCCTAATCTTTTTAAAGGCATTGGAGAACTATCAAGGAAGTAAGAACTTGAGCTACCAAGATCTTAGAGAAATGAAAAGTATGTAGGGATGAACCACATATTTGGAGTCATTTTCCCCTTGAAATGTTTAAAATTTCCAAGCAGAAACCAGGAAAGCAGAGCAGAGTCACCAGTAATATTATGATGCAAAGTAAACTAAAACTGCAATTCAGTCTTCACTAAGAAGGAAAGCCCTAGTAGACATCTCTGACTTTCATTTGGGGTACCCAAAAGACCATACTGAAAATAGATCAGCCCTCACAAGACTAAAGCACAAGATCCAATTTCCTTAGTTCTTGCTTAGTTTAAGGTGACTGATACCATCTCAAGCCCCAAAGTACTTCTATAATTTTTCACACACAATGTTTGTATTCAGTACAAACTAGCTGATATAACAAGAGTAAATGACTGAAAACCAAGGACAAAAATCAGACAATAAAAAGAGACACATGGAAGATGCAGATATTAGAAATATATTTAAACTATGTCATTTATAATTTCAAGAAATTGTTGAATACAGTTTTACATAGGTCTGAGTTTCTGGGCCCTTGGGTGAAAAGGACTGACAGCTTTTGTTCTGGACTATCTTTTCAAAAATATCTATATAGCAAGCAGTCTTGGAAGAGAGTGATAATAGCTCCCTCTGCAGCAGAAGACAGGTTTGTTTACTGTACAGTATAATAAAGATAATGCCTTCCTCCTGGAAAAGGGGCAATTTGCTTGTGTTTTCCCAAGTTGGAGATCCTTAGTAGTGACATCATCAGCATCCACTTGGACTGCCCCTTATCACACCTGCGGGACTTGGGAGCCAGAGAAACCATTGCAATCACGAAGTACATACTGCTTGCTGTGCTGTGAATAACAGTCATAGTTCTCTGACCCAGAGGTCTTACAGCTTCTGCATGATCCATAAAACTATGGCATGCTAACTTGCTAGCTTGAAAGTAGGGTAACATCTCAGACCTTTCACAGTTCTTGACAGAAACTGGGTAATTAGATGGAGAATTTCAGCACAGAGTGAAAAACAATTGAAAAATGGAAATCTTAGAACTGAAAATACAGTAACTGAAACTTAATAGACAGGTTTAACAGCAGATTTGGCACCACTAAAGAGAGGGTTAGTGAACTAGGGGATAAATAAGAAGAATAGAGCCAGACTGAAGCTTTTGACAGAGAAAAAGAGATGGAAAATGCAAATACAACTGAAACTGTGTGTGTATCCATTCCTAATTCTATTACACTTTAAAAGTATTTGGGTAATTAGTTACCCCAAAATGTAACCAATTTTTAAATTTGTATTTATCATACATATATGTCTTTATACATCTACTACAGGTTTGTATGTATGTTTGTGTATATATATATATCAAACAACAGCATTTTGTTTGCACTTTTAAAACTTTTATATGATTAACATTATAATGCACTTGCCTTATTTTAGCCTAAATTTGATCTTATAAAAGCTACTGTTACTAAATCATGTTCACTGACACTCTCTCTCTTATCTCATACAGCATGGCAGAATTTTCTTTAACAAAATCAATGCAGGCTTTTCACCAAAATTTTATGTTTTCTATACTATTAGTGATTCTTTGAGCTCTTCAGTCAGTTCCATGTTTATTTCCCAACTACAGGCATAAAGCAAAATCCTAGGCTAAAAATTGAAAGCCAAGAGTGCATTTGAAGTAAAACACAATAAAAAAGAAATTTAGATTCATTATCAGCATTACCTAGAGAAAGATGTGAAAATAAAATATTCAGGAAGTTATTTTTAAAGTTACCAATTAGGAAATTCATAAATTTCCTCAAGGAGATGAAAAAGGCATCATTGTGGCTAAAAATTAGTAGCAGACTAAGTAATACAAAATAATCCTCATTAACTCATAAGTCCCATGCTCAGGATGACGGTGTCCATTGCAGATCATAAAGTGATGCCAAGAAATCTTCAGTGACCACATTAGGCCTTGGCCAGACTGGATTTCCTTTGAATAAATCACATAAAGCATTAGAGAAATGAGTGAGGTAGCATTTCAGTCCATTTCAATCATGGTAATTCACAAATTTGTTCACTAATCTCTCACCAGCATTAACACCGACAGATTTCTTCCAACTCAAGGAAGATAAAAAGTGAAGTTCAGAGTTTACAGAATTTGAAAAATATCACTGGCTGAAATAGGCAGAAAGATAATTCTAGCAAAGGAAAAATTTTTCATTTTATTATAGTCGTTTAAATGAGGAAGGACTTGCTCCTCTACAAAATAGTCAAAAGAAAGGTTTAAGGTCATATTCTTGAAGGAGGTTTTCCTGTAATGGAAAGCGATAAAGGTTGAGAAAATATTTAATAGGTCATACGTTGTAATAGGTAAGTGGAACGAAGGTTGGGAACTATTTTATTCAACTTAAGCCTACCCTAGAAATGACACATGACCTCAGGCAAGGCAGCCGTGGAGGCTGAGACAAACCCTGATGGAGCAGACACCTGGAAGCTCTCTGCTAACGACACTCCCTGCAGGTGGGCAGCAAGTCCTTCCTTCAGTATGTTATGTGGAATGCAATCCCAACAGGTGATGCAGGGACATGCAGACCTTTCCTCCTAGGCCAGCCTTGAAAAAGTAAGACTCCAATTTAACCAATTCTCTGTCCTGAGTATTTTCTCTTTGTCTAAATGCACTATGCACCCTCTCCACCTTCTCCTGTGCCCTGGGAAGCTGACCTTTATTTACTGTATCAGTGGGTTTTCCTGTCATTTGGTTTCCTGTTGGGTTCAGCCAGTGAGAGTCACCTGCAGAAGATCAATGGGCAGGAGAAAGGGAAGGTGAGGGTGTTTATTCCCCTGACTCACTCCTACCACGTGGTAGGTTGGCAATGTCTACATTCCCTACTAAAGGCCACAGCTTCTACCGGATGGCTCTTCCCTAAATATCCAGCTCTCTCTCCATGTGTCAGTAATGACTCCCTCCACTTGACCCATCAAGTTTACAAATGTGATGACTTGTTAGTGCTAGAATAGGGTGTGAATCACCCTCCTGTATTGGTTTCCCATAGCCTTGCTCAGCCCATGCAAAATCTCTTTACTAAATTGCCCTCACTTACTCCATCACTACCTTTTAGGACCTGGGCTAATGCACTCAATTATTAAGCCCCTCATTAATTCTCCTCAAAGGCAATAAACAGATTCACCGTAACCAATGGGAAAATTCTTAGAGCGCAATTGATAAGGCTGACTTTGACCAGAAGCAGCAAGGCTCTTTTGTTTGCCAGGGAATCCCCTTTCAGTTCTGTGCCTTATTAACGCCCTTTATTGATTCTCTGGAGCATATTTGAGCACAAAGCAGTTGATCTTCCCAGAAACTACTTGACTGGGAAACTTTCCCTGGGCCTCTTTATTCATGAGCTGAGGAATCAGTAAACACAGCCTACAGCCAATAAAACCCGCACACACCACTTGGGTAAATAATAAGAGATGAAAGCAGTTTCTTATTAAAGTTATGATTAGGTTTATCATATCTAATCACAATACTCTCACCAGGAAAAAAAGCAAGCAAGTCTGCTTTTTTTTTTTTCCTGCCAAAGCCAGAATTCCCTTAGGGTGGAATTACACAACTTTGTCCATAGAATTTGACCCAAAGAGGAACTCTCTTAATAAGCAATAGCTTGACCAGTTAGCTGAGGGGAATTTACCATGAAGCCAATGAAGCTTAAGATTCAGGATCTCCCACTTGTACAAACCCCTTCCAAGGCTCTGCAAGGAGCCATAGCAATATGTTCACATGGTCAATTTGTTTTACTAAAATTTGCCAAAATAAGAATTTTACTCACAGTTGGTTAAGAATGTGTTACAGTTTACTAATGCTGCCCTTTTGCAAAACACCGGAAATGGATTGGCTTTTGTAAAGGAGATTTATTAGATTACAAATTTACAGTTCTAAGGCTAAGAAATGTCCAAATTAAGGCATCAACAAGAGGATACCTTCACCGAAGAACAGCTGATGGGATCTGGAGCACCTCCATCAGCTGGGAAGGCACATGGCTGGCATCTGCTGATCCTTTGCTCTGGGTTATGTTTCTTAATGGCTTTCTCCAAAATGTCTCTGGTCTTCATCTCTTAGCTTAGCATCTCCAAACACCCTTCTGTCTGCATCTCCAAGTGTCTCCAAGCATCAGAAAGCATCTGGGTCTGTGTTGACTGTCTCTTAAATACCCCAGTGAACTAAGCAAGACCCACCCTGAATGGGTGGGGCCACTCTGCCATGGAAATAATCTAATCAAAAATATCACCCACAGTTGGGTCAGTCACATCTCCATGGAAACATTCAATCAAAAGGTTCTACCCTAATCAAAAGACTAATAAATCTCCCCCACAAGATTACGTTAAAGAACATGGCTTTTTGGGGGACATAATATATCCAAACCAGCACAATGATACATTAGTTTGGATTTATGTGATATGTTTATATGGCTTTTAGTCTCTTCTGCATATACTTAATTATTGCAAGCCATCCCCTTGTAGGAATGGCTTCCAGGAATACTCCATCACCCAGTATGCCACCTTGCCCCACATAAAGACACCAACAATGCAGGGCCAGAGAACTAAAATCATGGTGCCAGATACTGGTAGAGTGAGGGAATTAAAGAACAATCAGGTTTGAATGGTATAGAGGCAGAAGTTAATATGTGCAACAATGGCAATAATTTTACATATCAGACATGTAAAATTATAAGATTTGGTTCTCAAAGAAGCATAATCAACACAGAAGTTCTCTCCTATCAGCAATAGATTCAATATTTCTGATTCACTATACAGTTATAAACACCAAACATGTCTTTTCTCTCTGATGAGTATCATGCAAAACAGAATTTAACAGAATTCCTATGGTTAAAGGGTACAAATCTATAGCCATCCTACAGAGTACATCTGCATTTTTTTTATTATCAAAAATATTTAAAAGTGTCAATCAACCCCTCTAGAGGAATGACTAAATTATCTTTCCACTCTTTCAATATGAAATAGTATTACAAAATGCTGTTTTGTGAAGATACAGTCAAAATAGTATGCATGACAAAAGTATGATATACAAGTGGCAGGCTGCTAAATAATATAAAAATGGTTATTTTTCTGGATTTTGTAATGTTTGTGGAATTTGTCACCTTTTTAAATATATGTACTTGGTTGTAATTTCTCTTTCTAGATAAATACTGACTTTCATATCCAATTTTATATTCATGAATTTTGATTCTTTTTCTTACAGACATCCCCACTCAGCCAAATGGTATTAGCTCTGACCCCACAAAAGTATGCCTACCAGTTGGCTTAATAGGCATACTTCAGGTTCAAGTGCTATCTGATTCCATGTACACAGAGCTGGAGCTAGACAGGATGGAATATAATAGGGGGGTATCCCATTGTTAGAAATTACCACACATGTCACAGGTAATTTGATGATTTTCAATTGCCCAGAAACAGAACTTATACAATTGCATCAAAATCATCATCTGGTGTACACTGTCATCCAGCAGAGAGTTACTGAAGCAAGAAAAAGCTACGTCTAGTTCTGTCCTTGGCCACAAAAATCTTCTTACCAGAAAGAAGGCAGATGGATTTCTCTGTGTCTTAGTTTCCTCAAACTGGAAAATAGTTTTCCTCTGGGACAATCCTCTTCTTTACTATCTGTACAAAATAGCTCAACCCCATCCCCATCTCTAACCCCACTTACTGAGGCTTCCCAGAGGGTCCTCCATCTCATGGGCTCTTCCAACTCCAAATTACTTCTCCCACTGAATTCTTGATTGCCCCCACTTAAATCTCACTTCCTGCAACTTTGCTAGGATATAGCCCCTTTTACGTCATTCTCTAAGACCATACTTAAACAAGGACATTTAGTGCAGCAGTTTTTACTAGTTTGTTAATGGAGTGACTTACAACATAGTATTGGACCAGACTTATTTTGAATTGAGCATCAGACATCACTGTGCTTCCAAAGTCATCAACCATTCCCTGCTCAGAAAACATCCCATTAGCCATATAAATATATATATATATTTTTTGTACCCCAATGCTTCTTCCATTTTTGGGGACTCCTTTCCAGAATCTTCCTCCCATTTCCTCTTTGAGGTTCCCAAACAGTTTCTTAAACCAATGGACAGCTTCAACATTCCTTTTACTTTATTGTCTAGATTGATTTTAATCCTTTTGTCTAAAATGGTCCCAAATAGTAAATGTCCCGCAATGGGAATGAAGCTATACCTTCATAAGGAAATAACTCTAGTCAGGCATTTTGAACAAAAAACAAAAATTAAAAAAAAACAAAAAACAGTTCTCCCTCAACAAATTTGTTTCAACCAGTTTAAAATACAAGAAGCCTTTCAGAGTAGAAAATTTTTTCTCAATTGCAGGTATTAAAAACTTGTAAGAATTCAATGAAAGATTGTGAATACTTTTAAAAAGTTAAAATTTTATACTAAATAAGATATTATGGAGTAAGCATATATATAATGATGCAGTCATTAATTACATTATTTCTAGTAGTAATATTATTATTGCTACCTCCAAAAGTACCATTTTGAACTTCCCTATTCCTGATATTTAATTAAGTCTTGTTCATTCAATATCAGAATATGCAGTAGATTAGAGGCTTCCATAAGGAATCACATAGAGACAAGAGGAATGGATACCTCTTTATAGGTCACCATTAAGAAAATCCAGCTACATTTTCACCCTAGGAAGGGCAAAAATTTCTACATTACATATATCAATTTGCTTCCCCAAGCCTCCATTTCCTATATATATGAAATGAGACTGAAGGATGAGAGGCAACAATTATATCCTCTTCAAAAATAGAATTTTCTTTCAAATCAAGAATTATAGAATTATAGGTGAACTTAGAAATCATTTATTTTACTAGCTCCATTTTAGAAATGAGGAAAACTAAGACCCATAGAACCTAACTGACAGATGCAAGATCATACTCCTGTTCAAGACCAAGCTGGGCATAATCCAGCTCTCCTGACCCATGCTATTACCAGCTCTAAAATGTAATCTACTTACTTGAGTTGGGAATGCTAAACAGATTTATCTTTAGGTTTTAGTTAATCAAGAGGTAACCAGTGACACACCAATTCAAAATATCAATTCTGTTTAGTTACAACAGCAATCTACATTTTTTATGATTTTTAAACTTAAATTTATTTTTATATACTCTGCATGTTAATATCCCTCTTTCTTTTTCCCTTCAGAAATAAAATGTTGATTTATCAGTGAACACTCAGTGCTATCAGCATTTAATTGCACATGGGTTAATTGTGAAGCTAGGTGGGACTTTTAAGGAAGGGATCAATCCCTTTATTACAGGAGTAATGAGTTTCTAATGGTTCATTAAGTATACCATACCTCCTTGCCTTCCCAATGCTGGGTTGAACCCTCTGCTTCCTAAGTATTAATCACTTATCCCTGACAGCAGACCAAGGGTATTTTTTTAAACAGAAAAGTAGGAAACAGAAAAGTGTAATTGCCACATAGTATTAGCACTACAATAACAGATTTCAAAGTCTGCATTTCTGAGGAACTGTATTAGCCAAGTTCTCTTGGTTGCAAATGAGAGAAACTCACATACAGTTTAGGCAAAATAGGGAACTCATTGGAAGGATATTGAGTTACATAAAAGCCAGAAGAAGAAGGGAGTACAGCTGAGCCTCAAGGACAATGAAATCTGCAGTCGCTGTCTCTTATCTCTGCTTCTTTGTGCATTTTTATTTCATTGTCTGAGACTAACTTATACCCCAGTGGGGAGCATGGCTGCCAATAACTCCCTTGCCTTATACTCTCAGCACTCAGAGGGTGTTCAAGCTTTGAAAGGCCCAGAGAAGAACATAATTGGCCCAGCTTGAGTAGGTGCTCATTCCTAGAAAATTTGATTGTGGTTGGATAATCAGGATAGTATGCAGACAGGCCTCGCCATGCAAAAATTTCACACCTGAGAAAAGAAGTACTGTTTTTTCCAACACAATGGAGAAGCACTTGGCAGACTAAAGTTTAAAAATAATTTAAATATCTACGAAAATATTTTCAGTTAGGAAGACCATGAGTTTATCTGTACACAGCAGGGTGTAAGTGATGCTGGCCTCTGTTTCCAAATTTAATACCTCTGGGATCCTGTGCCAGTACCTTAATCCATTCAGTTCCCTTGACCTCAGTAACTAATTCATAAATTGGGAATAAATATGTTAATTAGCTGAAGTCAGGAGACTAAACCAGGTTTCTGGCAAACATGCACATGTGCTTACAGACCTCCTCCTACAGAGTGGACCTGATCAAAGGCCTTAACTGCTGTGCTTCAAAATGCATTGCCTGTTTGGTGCCATTGCTTCTCCCAGACGATGACAGTGTAGGGAGGAAAAGGCAGGTCTGTTTCTGGAACACATAGTAATCCATTGTCATCCAACATTAGCTCAAAGTCTCCCCAATAGCTCTGCTGAATCTTCCTTGGACTATATGGCCATCCAGGAAGTTTCTGCCCAACCTTCTCTCCCTCTCTTCCTCACTTGGGCTCAAACTTGCATTATGATCTGGTGGCTCTCCCTGCCTTTTTTGACTGCCTCTCTATTCTTTTCACACAGGTGTTTCCCCTAATTAATCCTTACACATTTAGCCCTGTCTTAACCCTGTCTTTTCACCAGCTTCTCAGAGGGCCTAGACTAACCCAACTGGGTATCAGGTTCCCTTCAAGATTTACAAAATGATTTTATGCTTTTCATCCAGAATGATGGTTTCCCATGAAGAATGTAATAAATTAGAAGTTAAAAGAAAATACTCGTTCCAATTACTATCCTTGCCAGGCTCACTGATTCAAGGTCTTGCAATTCTTGTACGTATAATTTTATATTTTATAAAACTGGCTCTTGTGGTCAGTGAAGTAGTCATTAAAAGTGTCCAATTTTCCTTTTCTTCCCCTATTAAGTACTCAACAGGATTATACTTCATGACTCCCTTGTGATTGGGGGAGGGGACACATGATGTTTTTAGCCAATGAGTTTTGAGAGGAAATGATATATGTCATTTCCAGGCCAGGTCTTTAATTACCAGAGTGAGTACTGAATTACCAGTGTGCTGCAAACTGGTGCCAGTCCATAAACTATTTGTTCCCAGTCCACAACAAGATAACTACAAAAGCATAAATAAGTGTTTTGAAACTTTTATAGTAATTTAACATTGTGTCAGCATCCAAAGATGTGATCAGTAATTTAATTGAATTGCACTTCATGAAAGTATTGGCCCATGACAGATTTGAAATTAAATAAATAAATAAAAATTGGTCTACTACCACAGAGAGTTTGAGCAGTACAGCTTTAGAGCTTTCTTTTTTCTCTGGCACCATGAATGGCAAGGTTCAAGATATTGGTTTACTCTACCCCCTTGAGTTCATGAGCAAATAATGAATGGAGCCCTTCTCAGTCCTCAGCCAACTCACAGTGGAAATGTAGAAATGTACATTGGGTTAGACCAGTAAGATTTGGGAGCTGTTTGTTACTATAACAAAACTTAGCCCATCCTGAGCAATACTAAATCTCCCTTTCTGAGACCATGGTCATTTGTTTGGGAGGGCTGAGATGGGTCATCAGATCTTGGATTGAATTTTGGTGGTGATGGGTTCTCTCAATGGCTGGCCATGAGATCCCAGCCTCACCTTTCCTTCCAAGGGCACAGAGGGTGCCATGACAGCTCTCCATGAAACCTTTCCTCTTATGGGGGAAGTCCCCAGTCCTAGGCCTTCTAGTTCAAATTATTGAATGTGTAGGAACCAAGTATATATACATATATATATATGTATGTAGGACCAAGTGCTCAAGTTGAAATTTCATATATTTAGGACCAAGTGCTCAAGTTGAAAATGGAAAATCTAGTTGATACAGTCACAATTTCCAAGAATTCAAGGTCTTATGAGAAGGAACTAAAAAGATAGACTTCATAATTGGAAGTGATCAATGAAAAAAATTTCTTTCCAATAGAAATGTAATCTTTCCCTTAACATTTTCAAGAAGGGAAGTTGATCTTCATAAGGCATTCTTTTTCCCACTGGGAGTAAACTGAATATTGAGTTTCAAACATTATTCTAAGCACTTTATATGGATTACCATATTTAAATAAAATAAAAACTCATGAGGTGGGTACTGTATTTAACATCATTTTTATTGGTCAGGAAAATGAGGTTTAGAAGGTTTAAGTAACTAGTCCAAGATCACAATGTTTGTCAATATGGAGTCAGATTCAAACTCAGGCAACTGTATCTTATAATCATTATGCTATCCTCCCTTACTGAAAGATAAAATATGCTTTTTTGTTCAACAACTGGCCCTAATTCTTTTGAATGGATAGAGATCAAATTCAATCCATCTCAGCATGATAGGCATCCAAAGATATTTAAAGAATGAAAGAATGTAGGGAAGTAAACTAATATACTTTGGTTATCTACAATAAGCATTATAACATTTAATCCCCACAACATAACCTCAGATAAGAAAATAAGGCTCAAAATGTTTAAATAATTTGTCCTTGACCAAAATCCTAACTGATAGTAATGTGATTCAATTCCATGGTCTTTTTACTTCATTGTACAGCTTCCTGATTATGCCCATACTAATTAGTCTCTTTCTTGAGTTCACCTTTCCAAATAATTAAGTAATTATTGATTTACTCATTCATCCATTCATTCATTCACTCATTCATACATTGACTCTTTTCACTCATAATAAAATCACGTCCTTACTTTGGCCTACAATGTCCTATATTTTCTGGCCCCTTGCCAATACCATTCTCAACTCATCTCTGCCTACTCTCTCCCTTAAGTGAATAGTCAACTTAAGTCATTCCAGATGTTCCAGTCATCATTGCTATATAAGAAAACACCCCAAAGCTTACTGGTGTAAAATAACATCTATCCAGTATGCAAATCAGGGCTGTGGTCAGAAACACAAAAAGGGCACAGCAGGAATGACCTGTCTTTGTTCCACAAAGTCTGAAGTCTCAGCTGAGAAGACTCAAAGGGTGGAGTAGAGGTTGGTATTAGGGGTGACTTGATGACCAGGGGCTGAAATCATCTGAAGAATCACTGACTCATATGTGCGTGGGTTGATGCTGGCTGTTGGCTTATATCTCAACTGGGGCTATTGGTGGAAGACACAAATATGGCCCAGGCTTTCTCACAACATGGCGGCTGGGCTTCAAGAGTGAATGTCCCAACAAAACAAGGCAGACATGCATGACATGTTTATGACATAGTCTCAGAAGTCAAATGGAATCATTTTGTCTATACGCTATTGGCTGAGGTAGTCCTAAAGGTCCACCTAGTTTCAAGAGGTAGGAAACAGATTCATCACTCAATGGGACGTGTTCAGATATTACCTTGTAAGAGTGCACGTGGGATGAGTATATTGTGATGGCTATTGCACTAGCCTTCTTACTCTTCCTTCACCTTGCCAGACAAACTTTTGTCATAGATCCTTTACTGTTTTCTCTGTCTAAAATGCCCTTTCCCCAGATATCTGTTAGGCTAACAGTCATGTCCTTCAAGCCTTTGTTCAGATCTCACCTTCTCAAAGAGACCTACCCTGACCATTACTTTATAGTGCAATCTGAACACATATTGAACATAATTTGCATATCTATAGACAGAACTTCTTGGCAATTATTTTCACAACTTAATCATTGTAAAATTGCCTAGTCAAAGACAAAGGCAGAAATAAACTTGAAGGATGACTTCTTCAGGACTCCCACTAAAATTCAAAAGGCTTTCACAATTTTTCCATATACTCATTATAATAGTTAAACATACAGTTACTAGTTGAAACCATTAAACCTAAGAAGACAATTTTCCATCCTTCAATCTTTAGGAGGAAGTCTGAACTTCCTAAGTCTCACAGAAGTATACCATTGATTTCCTAATCGAAAAGAGAGATGTCACAACTCCCATCTTATTTTCTCTCCATTATTGTCTAAATACCATCTTAGGTAGGCCTACCTGACCTCTGCAGGTCAGAATGCCTGGGCAAGTCTTTGAGGTGGCCCAACACTTGCGTGCCTTCCTGAGAATGGGCATTGCCTCTGTGTGCCCTGTGACTTTCCCTATTGAGGAGAGAAGATTTCATTTCACAGTTTAAAAATGTATCTAATTAGCATAGGAATTGAATTGAAAAAAAAAAAATGCCCAAAAGGTAAAAATAACCCAAATGTCCATCAAATGATGAATGGATAAACAAAAAGTTAAAAAAAAAAAAAAAAAAAAAAAAAATACCCAAAAGGTGGAAATAAACCAAATGTCCATCAACTGATGGATAAACAAAAGGAGAAATACTCATCAATGGACTGTTTTTTAGCTATAGAAAAGGAATGAAGTACTGAAACATGCTACAACATGGATGAACCTGGAAAACATGCTAAGTGAAAGAAATCAGGCACAGAAGGTAACAAATTGTATGAGTCCATTTATATGAAATGTCCAGAATAGGTAAATCCATAGAAATAGAAAGCAGATTGGTGGTTACCAGGGGTTAGGGACAAAGGAGAATGAGGAATGACTGCTTAATGGGTATAGGGTTTCCTTTTGGCAGCATGAAAACATTTTGGAACTAGATAAAGGTGATGATCACACAACATTGTGAATATACAAAAGTCACTGATAAAAGAAAAACTTTTCATGCAATTTAGGATCTCACAGCTTTATCAAGAGATTCATTAATCAGGCAGCATCTGTGTTGGTTTGAATGTATTATGTCCCCCAGAAAAAGCCATATTCTTTGATGCAATCTTGTGTGGGCAGACCTATCAGTGTTAATTAGATTGTAATTCTTTGAGTGTTTCCATGGAGATGTGCCCCACCCAACTGTGGGTGATGACTCTGATTGGATAATTTCCATGGAGGTGTTACTCCACCCATTCAGGGTGGGTCTACATTAAATCACTGGAGCCACATAAATGAGCTGACAAACAGAAGGAACTCAGTGCAGCTGAGAGTGACATTTTGAAGAGGAGCTACAGCCAAGAGGGACACTTCGAAGAATGCACTGGAACTGAGAGAGGAGTTTCAGCTTACAGAGACAGTTTGAAGAGGGCCATTGAAAGCAGACTCTTGCTCCAGAGAAGCTAAGAGAGGACAAATGCTCCAAGAGCAACTAAGAGTGACATTTTTGAGGAGCTGAAGCCTAGAGAGGAATATCCTAGGAGAAAGCCATTTTGAAACCAGAACTTGGAGCAGACGTCAGCCACATGCCTTCCCAGCTAACAGAGGTTTTCCAGACACCATTGGCCATCTTCCAGTGAAGGTACCCAATTGGACACTTTATGGCCTTGAGACTGTAACTGTGTAACCAAATAACCCCCCGTTTATAAAAGCGAGTCCATTTCTGGTGTTTTGCATTCCAGCAGCATTAGCAAACCAGAACAGCATCTCATTCAGAAAAGTAGAAGGGAGCTCTGCTAAGGGAGTGCAAAGGGGAAGCTCATACAGGGCAAATGCAGAAGCAAATGAGGAAATGTTCTGACTGGCTGACATTAAGTCTCCATTTTACATAGGAGGGGGTCTTACAAAGTGGGGAACAAATACACATTGATTAGTACGGAATGCTTGTCAATTCCAATAAGCTATCTCCACTGAATAGAAATTAGATTTATCACCAGATGTTGCAGGGAAACCCCCTGCAAGTCAAGTGTCTTCTGGAAAAGCGCTTCTCAGAAAGAGGTCCCCTCCCAGCAACACCCAAGGCAGTTGGCCATTTTATTTTATTCAACAGTCCCTCCTTGTGGTCATTTTTCCAATGATCTCATTGGAAACTTGACCAAAACATTCCGGTCACCACCAGTGATGTCTTTGTCAGGCAGTTGAGTAGTTTCTGTCAGTCACTTTGTTCCATTTTTTCTTTACATTTTTCACATTTGTTTCCTTTCTTGATTGCAGTGAAATTTGTTGGTTAGCTATTCAATTATATTTAAAACCCTTGGAGTGGGGTTACTTACTCAGTTGAGTGGATTATGGGTACAGCTCTCTCTCCAAGTCAGGGTGTCTATTATTTTTATTTTTAATCTAGGTCCACTAGAGACAGTCCCATTTCTATCACATATTTCTTCTGATTAGTAATCTTAAGAGCAACCATCTGTCTGGAGGGTGACAAGGAATTTGAACAGAATCATGAAACAGTTTGTACAAGAAATAAAAACATATAGACTAATAAGCACAATTAAAAGCATAAATCCAAGCATATCAGTTTGTCCCAATATTCCATTAAGCCAAGAATTCAGGTCAAGAAATAGGTCTGTCCATTGAAATGTTTGAGACTGACTGACATCATGAAACACCTTTCGAATATTTAGCTTATTCATCACTTTGCCAGACTTAGTAATGAAAGCAACATTGTTTGTGGGCGGTAAGTGTATCTACTGCCCATCTGTTTTGCAAGACCACGGATGCTAAGCTGTCAACTTCAGCCTGGAGAGCCTGAAGAGCATTTGGGATGGTATTAAAGCTGTTTCATAACTTTAGATATGTTTATAACTGCTCACCAAATTCATATGCTCCTAGGAAAGGTATGATGGTGTTCATGAAAGAGTGGAGAATTACAGTAGGTCAAGGGATTAGGACATTAATCCCTCTTTTTTTGGTTCAAGGCCCAATGTACAAAAGATCGTAAGTTAGCTTTCTGACTGGCATTTAGGGTAGACAATATATGCAAGATCACAGGATCCAGTCCAATTTAATAGGTAGCTAACAAAACCCATGCAGTTATCTGTAGTTTACCAAGGGGATGCAAAATAATTCAGACACCGAACAGTAACAGAATCTGATCACCCACAGGACTGTGCTATAGTTTTCCACCGAAACACAAAATTTCTCTCTACAGTCACCCTCCTTTTGAGCAAAGATAGCCTCAAAAAGATCATTATTAATCATAAAATAAGGGTAGTTTCACTAGATTTAGCCTGATTTTTGTTTGCATAAGTGCAGCAAGAAAGGTAATTTACCATACAGGCCTTTTAAGTTTGTTTTGCTGGTAGTTTACCAAAAGTACCTCCAATTGGACTTTTTTTTTTTAACATTTTTTATTGTGAAATATTACATATATACAGAAAAGTGACAACTTAAAGAGCAATTTAACAACTAATTAGAGAGCAAATTTCAAAGAATGTTATGGGTTACAGTTCCACAATTTCACTTATTTCCTTATCGTGAAATATAACATATATACAGACGTGATAACTTTCAAAATACATTTTAACAAGTACCTATAGAGAAAATTTCAGAGCACGTTATATGTTATAGTTCCACCAAGTCAGTTATTTCCTTCTAGCTATTCTAGTATCCTAGAAACTAAAAAAAAAAAAAAAAAAAAAAATTATATAAAGATTCTGTACTTGTAATTCTTTGTTAAATCCTATATTGTCCATTGCAACCCCTCTCATTTGATAACTTTCTCAATCTTCAGGGATATCTGGGCAGTGACCTCCCTAACTTGTTGATATTGAAAAGGGGTATCGATGTTATAGGGAAGGGGGATGCATCTTGTTGATGTTCTTGGAGAGGCTGTTGTCTCTGGGTTTTGGGACTTATCTAGCATAGGAACACTCTGGAGGATTTCAATTTCTCAAATGTAAACTTAGTGAGTGAAACTTTTATAGAGCCTCGGATAGGGACCTAGGTATTCTTCAGTATTTTAGGGACTAATGTTGGTTATGGCTTGTCATAATGTGGGTGGTTTGGAATATATAGCTGGAGCTTACATTAGAGTAACCTCCAGGATACCCTCTCGATTTGATTTGAAATCTCTTAGCCACTGAAACCTTATTTTGTTAACTTTCATTTACCCTTTTTGGTCAAAAAGGCATTCTCAATCCCTTGATGCCAGGGCCAGGCTCATTCCTGGGAGATGTGTCCCACGTCATCAGGGAGATTCACTTCTCTGGGAGTCCTATCCCATGGAGAGGGGAGGGTAATGAATTTATTTGCAGAGTTGGGCTTAGAGAAAGAAAGGCCACATCTGAGTAACAAAAGAGGTTCTCTGGAGGTGACTCTTAGGTGTAATTATAGGTAGGCTTAGCCTCCCCTTTACAGCCATAAGTTTCACTAGAACAAGCCTCAAGATTGAAGGCTTGACTTATTAAGAAGGGGGTTCCTAATTTCACATAATTTATATTCTGTCCAAGATAATAAATTGTCTCACATTCTCTTCACTTAGTTGTACAATATCATCGCTCTCAATTTTAAACAATTCTCATGACCCAAAACACCCCAAAGCTCTTGTCAGCCCCTAATTATTTATTCTTAATATTAGTGTGGTACTGGTATGGTATTCCTATTAAATATACCCTATAATATGCAATAGGTAGTTCTTCCCACATACCATTCTGTTGTTAACTCTTTGTACCAGTGTCATACCTTCGAAGTAGAAAATGCAAACACATATTTATATCTATAGTGCTAATCTGGGGAATACATACCTCTAAACAACCCCTTTCAATCATGTTTGCCTTCAATGCAGCACTGATGCTTATAATCCCATTATCAAACTATTATCGCCTCTATTCATTCACATACCTTTAAGTTCAACCTCATTAACAAATCTGTATATATTAGGTAATCGTTCCCCCTTCACTAGCTTCTGTCTATCTCTAGTTCCCCTATATTCTACATTATAAGACACTTATTTTACATTGTTCAGGGAGTTCATATAAGTGGTAACATACCATATCTCCCCTTTTGTGTCTGACTTATTTCACTCAGCATTGTGTCTTCAGGGTTTATCCATATTGTCATATGTTTCAGGACCTCATTATTTTTACTATATTCCATCGTATGTATATACCACATTTTGTTTTTCCCCTCATCAGTTAAAGGACACTTGGATTGTTTGCATCTCTTAGCAATTGTTAACAATGCTGCTATGAACATTGGTGTGTAGATGTCTATTCATGTCACTGCTTTCAGATCTGGGTAAATACAGAGAAGTGAAATTGCTGGATCACAGGGTAATTCAATATCCAGTTTTCTGAGGAACTGCCAAACTGTCTTCCACAGCAGCTATACCATTATACATTCCCACCAGCAATGAATAAGAATTCCAGTTTCTCCATATCCTCTTCAGCATTCGTAGTGTTCTGTTTGTTTAATGGCAGCCATTCTTATTGGTATAAGATGATAATTCATTGTGGTTTTGATGTGCATTTCCCTAAGAGCTAGTGAATATGAACATTTTTATGTGTTTTTTAGCCATTTGTATTTCCTCTTCAGAAAAATGTCTTTTCATATCTTCTGCCCATTTTATAATTGGGCAGTTTGTACAATTGTTGAATTGTAGGATTTCTTTATATATGCTGGATATCAGTCTTTTATCAGATAGATGATTTCCAAATATTTCCTCCCATTGAAGTGGCTGCCTCTTTACCTTCTTGACAAAGTCCTTTTAAGGCACAGAAGCTTTTCATTTTGAGGAGTTCTCATTTATCTATTTTTTTTTCTTTCATTGCTTGTGCGTCGGGTGTTATATCCAAGAAATTGCCTCCTATTACTAGGTCTTGAAGATATTTCCCTATATTATCTTCTAGGAATTTTATGGTACTGTCTCTTATACTGAGGTCTTTGATCCACTTGAGTTAATTTTTTATATGGTGTGAGGTAGGGGTCCTCTTTCATTCTTTTTATATGGATATACAGTTCTCCCAACCCCGCTAGTTGAAGAGACTGTTCTGTTCCAGTTCATTCGATTTAGGGACCTTATCAAAACTCAGTTTTCCATAGATCTGGGGATCCATTTCCAAACTCTCGATTTGATTCCATTGATCAATATGCCTATCTTTTGTGCTAGTACCATGCTGTTTTGATCACTGTAACTTTATAGCAGGCTTTAAAGTCAGGAAATGTAAGTCATCCCACTTCGTTTTTCTTTTAATGTTTTTGGTGATTCGAAGCCCCTTTCCCCTCCAAATAAATTTGATAATCAGCTTTTCTAAGTCTGCAAATTAGGTTGTTGGAATTTTGATTGAAATTCTGTTGAATCTGAAGATCAATTTGGATAGAATTGACATCTTAATGACATTTAGCTTTCCTATCCATTAACACAGAATATCTTTCCACCTATTTAGGTCCTCTTTGGCTTAGTAAAGGTCTTTTATATCCTTGGATAAGCTTATTCCTAGGTACTTGGTGTTTTTTTAGTTGCTATTGTGAATGGGATTTTTTTCTTGGATGTTTCTTCAGTAGGCCATTTCTAGTGTATAGGAACATTACTGGCTTTTGCACATTAATCTTGTATCTGGCCACTTTGCTGAATTTGTTTACTAGCCCAAGTAGCTTTGTCATTGATTTCTCAGTTTTTTCCAAATATAAGCATATTATCTGCAAATAATGACAGTTTTGCTTCTTCCTTTCCAATTTGGATGCTTTGTATTTCTTTGTCTTGCCAGATTGCTCTGGCTAGAATTTCTAGCATAATATAGAATAATGGTGGTGACAGTGGGCACCCTTATCTTATTCCCAATGTTAGGGGGAAGACTTTCAGTCTCTCACCATTGAGTACTATGCTGGCTGTGGGTTCTTCATATTTGCCCTTTACCATATTGAGGAAGTCTCCTTCAATTGCTATCTTTTGGAGTGATTTCATCAAAAAAAAAAAAAAAAGGTGCTGAAATTAGTCAAATGCTTTTTCAGCATCTATTGAGAAGATAATTTCATTTTTCCCTATTTATTAATATGTTGTATTACATTGATTGATTTTCTTATGTTGAACCACCCTTACATGCCTGGAATGAACTCCACTTGGTTGTGGTGTATGATTCTTTTAATGTGTCTTTGGATTTGATTTGCAAGTATTTTGTTGAGAATTTCTGCATCTACATTCATTAGAGAGATTGGCCTGTAGTGTTCCTTTCTTGTAGCATCTTTTTATCTGGTTTTGCTATTAGAGTGATGTTATCTTCATAAAGTGAGTTAGGTAGTATTCCTTTTCCTTCAATGTTGTAAAAGATTTTCAGCAGGGATGGTGTCAGTTCTTTGGGGAATGTTTGGTAAAATTCCCCTGTGAAGCCATCTGGCCCTGGGCTTTTATTTATAGGAAGCTTTTTGATGACTGATTGGATCTCTTGTGATTGGTTGGTTGAGGAATTCTGTTTCTTCTTGGGTCAGTTTAGGTTGTTCATATGTTTCCAGAAATTATTCATTTCCTCTAAATTGTCTAGTTTGTTGGCTTACAGTTGTTCAGAGTATCCTCTTATGATTTGTAGAATTTCTTTGGGATCCACAGTAATGTCCCCTCTCTCACTTCTGATTTGTTCATTTGGGTCTTCTATCTTTTTTACTTTGTCACTCTAGCTAAGGGTTTGTCAATCTTGTTGATCTTCTCAAAGAACCAACTTTTGGTTTTATTTATTCTCTCTATTGTTTTGTTCTCCATATCACTTATTTCTGCTTTGATCCTTGTTATTTATTTTCTTCTACTTGCTTTAGGGTTAGTTTGATGATCACTCTCTAGCTTCTTCAGTTGTTCAGTTAGGTTTTTGGTTTTAGCTCTTTCTTCCTTTTGAATATATGCATTTAGAGCTATAAATTTCCCCCTTCAGCACTGCCTCCACTGCATCCTATAAGCTTTGATATGTTGTGTTCTCATTTTTATTAATCTCTAGATATTTACTGATTTCTCTTGCAATTTCTTCTATGACCCACTGTTGTTTAGGAGTGTGTTGTTTAACCTCCATATATTTGTGAATGTTCTGGTTCTTTGATGGTTATTCATATTTCTAGTTGCAGTCCATTATGGTCAGAGAATGTGCTTTGAATAATTTCAATCTTTTTAAATTTATTGAGACTTTTTTTGTGCCCCAGCATATGATCTATGTTGGCGAATAGTTCATGAGTGCTAGAGAAGAATGTATATCCTGGTAATTTGGGATGTAATGCTCTGTATATGTCTGTTAAGTCTAATTCATTTATTGCATTGTTCGATTCTCAGTTTCCTTATTGGTCCTCTGTCTGGTTGTTCTATCTATAGAGGAGAGCGTTATATTAAGTCTCCCACTATTATTGTAGAAATGTTTATTTCTCCCTTCAGTTTTGCCAATGTTTGTCTCATGTACTTCTTTGATTTGCATATTAAGTCATTAAAAGGGTTGGGAAGTTTTCCCCAACTACGTCTTGGAGCACCTTCATGAGGTACATAAAGATTTATGATTGTTTCTTCTCAGTGAATTTATTAATTTATTAAAATTTATTAATATTTAGCGTCCTTCCTTGTCTCTTATGACATCTTTTGCATAAAGTCTATTTTGTCTGATATTAGTATAGCTACCCCTGCTTTCTTTTGGCTTCAGCTTGCATGGAATATTTTTTTCCATCCTTTTACTTTCAGTCTCTTTGTGTTGGTGGGTCTAAGACAAGTCTCTTGTAAAAAGTGTATCTATGGATTATACTTTTTTCATCCTTTCTGCCAATCTGTATCTCTGTGTCTTTTAATTGGGGAGTTTAATCCAATCACATTCATAGTTATTACTGGGAAGGCAGCTCTTGAACCAACCATCTTATCCTTTGGTTGTTATTTCTCAGATCTATTTTTTTTCCTCTCTCTCTCTCTCTCTCTCTCACACACACACACACACATATCTTCCTTTAAGTTATCCTTACTAAAACTCTTCAGTTCTGTGCCCTTCTTCAGACCTCTCTCTCCTGTCTTTTTTTCTCAGCTGGTAGAGCTCCCTTTAGTACTTCTTATAGGGCAGATCTCTTGTTAACAAATTCTCTCAGCATTTGTTTTTCTGTGAAATTTTTAAATTCTTCCTCAATTTTTAAGGAGAGCTTTGTTGGATAAAGAATTCTTGGTTGGCAATTTTTCTCTTTTGAAAACTTAAATATGTCATACCACTGCCTTCTTGGCTTCATGGTGCCCACTGTGTAGTCAGTACTTAGTCTTATGTGGTTTCCCTTGTATGTGCTGAATTGCTTCTCTCTTGCTGCTTTCAGGACTTTCTCCTCTTCAGCATTTGACAATCTGGTTAGTATATATTTCTGAGTGGGTTTATTTGGATTTATTCTATTTGGAGCTCATTGCACTTCTTTGATTGCATATTAAGTCATTAGAAGGGTTGGGAAGTTTTCCCCAACTATGTCTTCAAATACTCTTTCTAGCCTTTTTCTCTTCTCCTTCTGGGACACCAATAATTCTTATATTTGTGAGCTTCATGTTGTCTATCATTTCCCTGAGATCCATTTCAAATTTTTCAAATTTTTTTTCACTATTTTTTCTTCTGTGCATCCAATTGACTGTCTTCTAGTTCACTTATTCTTTCTTCACATCTTCCAATCTGCTGTTGTGTGCCTGTAGTATATTTTTAATTTGATCAACAGTATATTTCCATAAGAGCTGCTTTTTTTTTTATTTATTCTTTCAAACTCTTCTTTATGCTCTTTCAGAATCTTCTTGGTGTCCTTTGTGTCTTTAGCCAACCCATTGAAGTTGTTTTGGAGATTTGTGTGTACTTCCTTGATTAATTGCTCCAAGTTCTGTGATTCCTCCAGATTTTTACTTTGGTTGTTTGGCTTGTCCATATCTTCTTGGTTCTTCATGTGCTTTGTGATTTTCTGTTGACTTCTGGGCATTTATTTATCTTTACAAGGTTATTTTGGGAAATGCTGGAGATATATATATATATATATATATATATATAGGCAGAGCCACAGCTTGCTGGAATGTACTTTCCCTGTCTTCCCAGCAGATGGAGCTCTTGAGCCATTGCTCACCCTCAAGCCAGCTTTCCCTCAACTTCATCTGTATGCTGGGAGGCCCAAACCATGTGGAAATCCAATCAGCACACCAGTTCACCATGTGCACTGGGGACTGCCAGCCCTGGGGGTGTGGTGTGGGCCCTGTGCAGCTCAGCGGGGAATCCACTTAAGGGCCCTGGATGGGTATGGTGATTCCCAGGCCTCCAAGTGGATCACTCTCAACCTGTGGAGCTGTGTGTCTCACCCTCCAGCTCAAACATGCCCCACTCCCTGCCTGCCATGCATCCACAAGTCTCTGGAGTGTGGGAGGGACTCCTGGTGCTTCTGTGTGGTGTCCTTGCCTATCCCCGCCTCTCACCTGTGCAGACCACAGGCTTCCATGGAGGGAGAGTAAATGCAGTTGACACAGGTCTGCTGCTTCCAGGGTTCCCTCACGGGAGCTCCTGGCCATGTGGCTGAGAAGGATTATCTCCCCAGCTAATTGCTGTGATGGGTGTGCAGGAGTGTAGAGCTGCTCCCTCCCTGCCCAGCAGCCCTCTCATCACTGCCAGTCCCCAGCAGTAGTCTCAGCTGAATAAACTCACCCCATCCTCTGACATGCAGTTTCTCTGTTTTTTGATCCATGTCCCCACTGCATATTGTAGAGGTCCCTCTCTGGCCACTCGCACCCAGAAATCACTGTCCTAGGGCATTTTCTGCATTTTCTCTAGTTTCTTTCATAGAGAAGAAGTTTTCTTTGTCTCACCTATTCTGCCGTCTTCTCAGAAGTCTCCAATTGGACTTTTAAAAGTCTCTCGAGGCCAAGATGCCAAGCAAAGAACTCTATACCAGATTTCACCTGCAGTACCTATAGATTTGGGATAATTCCTTTCTTGAGGTCCCCAAAGTACCATATGATTCCTGTGCTTGCTAGAAAGTAACTTCTTTACTGACCTGTAAGCCAGGTATCAGACTGGTTTTTGCAATAGAGCCTTGCCTCCATAAAGCCTTGCCTCCATAAAGTCAACAATAGTTCCTTAAAAGTATCTTTTATTTTACTTAACACCATTGAATTGTGAACTTTAAAATGCTTAATTCTATGTTATGTGAAATTTACCTCAATAAACACACACACACACACACACACACACACACACACACACACACACACACACGACAGGATGGAAATGACAATTGAATGAGAAACATGGAAAGGCAAATAGCAGCCAACAGAAATAACTCCATATCCACAATGATGCTATTGCATCCCTAATTTATCTCCTCCTAATGATAACAATAATAACAGTAATAAAAGAAAAAGAAAGAACTATTTGAAACCACAACCAATCACGTAGTTTTGTTTAGCAAAGGAACTGTGAATTACATTACTGTACATTTGGCCTTTCCTTTAACTCAATCATTTCATGGGCCATAGTTAACACATGAAATGAACAAAAACTTAAGATTTTGAAAGAAGTAAAACTGGGTGGGGTAGGAGAAGGAAAGGGAGCTAAAAACAAGGCTCTCTGGGGTGGAACAACTCATCTTCCCCAAGCCAGTTTTGTGTAGATTTGTAAATCAATTTTACTCCTGATCTATTAATGTCTCTTTTTTAAGTCTTCCAGTAAGAAATCCCTGAAGTCAGCCAGTAAGAAATCCCTGAAGACAGATGAGCCAAAGGGAGCTGTTACAATTTTAAGCTGTTTGCAGTGTTGGGATACAAATATTTTGTCGCCCTGTGAGTTCATAGAGCCCCATGTTGGTGTATTTCAGGGGCATGGAGTCATTATGAAGGCATCTCACATAGAGTAACATTGTGCCAAAACAGGACACCACCGTACACCTCAGTGTGATAATAAACACAATGAACTCACAGAACAGAAGCAGAGCAGATCAACTCAGACTTGATTTGAAGAAAACCCGAGCACATCACTGAATCCCCCGAGAGTAGGAAAGATGGTTTTCCTATAGCACATGGATGGGGATTAAACTAGTTCCATTTAAGTCCCAAGGGACAGCGTAGCGCTAATTGGTATCTAAGTTATAATGATAATAGCTAAGATTTGAGTGTAAGGAAATTCAGAAAAAGCAACAAAATCACTGGATGTCCCCAAAATGATGCATTGTTTAGAATACACCTTCCTGGGTCATTTTATTCAAGCTTTTCATTGCTTTTGATCTATTTTCAACTCTGTAAATTGTAGATAACTGTTGGCAATGCAAATGATTCTTCATTATGAACATGCAAATGATTTTCTCTGGGGGTGGGACAACTTGTCTTCCTCAAGCCAGTTTTGTGTAGATTTGTAAATTAATTTTACTCATGAGCTATTAATGTCTCTTTTTTAAGTCTTCTTTGAACTAGCTATGACATCTGCGTGGTCCCCTCATTAATAGTGAGTTAAATGAAATATTAAACATACATTCATTTTATATCTGTATGAAAGTCATGATTTTATCGTTTTTTTGAAAATTATCTTTTACACATTGCACCTCATATTGTTTTCTCAACAACTAGAGAGGTGGGTAAAATTGTAAGCCCCATTTTATAGATCAGAAGTCAACAAACAGCCTAATGGGCCAAATCTTACTTGCAGTCAGTTTTTTGTCAATAAAGTTTTATTGGAACACAGCATGCCCATTAGTTTATGTATGGCTGTTTTTATTCTACAATGTTAGAGAAGAGTAATTGCAACAGAAACTTCATGACTCACAAAAACTGAAACACGTACTATAATTCCTTTCGTTCCTTCTTTAGATGAGAAGCCAGTTGTAGAAAGATTATGAAATTGACAATGTTGAATGTTACCTGAATCCTGTGATCCTGGAACACAGCATTGTTTATGAAATCTCTCACCCACTGTGTTACTGACCAAGACAGCTTTAACTTCTCCTTAGTTTGACTAAGCTTTAGGCAGGCTTCTCCTTGGCTCTAGGCACCTGACCTCCCTCACCTTGGCCCTTATAGAATCCAGACAGAACATGTCCCACCTGGTTTTGATATTAAACTCAGGAGGTAACACCATGTAATGGACACACCACCTTGCTTGACCTCCCCCTCCTGTCCTCTTCCATGAGCTTATCTCAATCCTAAAATCTCTCTTGCCCTCTGCTCCAGAGGAGTTGAACTCTCTCTCTCTTTCCTCTTGTGACAGCTTTCTAGTCCCTCTCCCTCTCCCTGTCCCTGTCCTTCTCTTTCTTTCTCTCAATAGGCTTCTGGCCTTTCTCTCTTCTATTGTGTATAACTTTGAATAAAATCATCCATGCCTGTTTTACATTGTCTGATGAAATGTTTTTCTTTGACAAAACTGACCCAAATTCACGCTGTTAATGAATGGTATTACCCAGGCTCTTAACCTCCACCTGTATTTCCTCTGATCTTAATGCTTCTGGACTTTTACTTATCTCAAACCAGATCAGCTAATACATGGCATAAGTTTGGTGCCTTTAAAGAAGGACTCCTCCAACAGCATTTACACATTCATGCTTGTAATTTCTTTAGGAATGCTGCAATGACAGATAAGGCTTAAAATGAAAAAATGATTGAGAGGGAAAAAATAAGGACTCAAGTTTGTGTAAAAGTAATAATGACTGAGAAGAGATCCCATCTCCTGAGCAGAGAAAGAGGCCAAGTCATTTATTTGTACTGGGAGAGGAAAAAAAAATAGCAATGGTTCAAAGGAAGGTTGGTACTAAATAAAACTGAGACTGCTAAGGCCAGCCGGGTACCTAACTCAACACTCCTCCCCAGTTTACTCTCTCTGACTGTCTCCAATTTATTTTGTAATTTATTGTTTTGTAATTTATTATTTTTGTAATTTATTATTGAAAGTGGGGGTAAAGTGTTACAACAGTAATCTCTTACAGCCTGCGCCAGCCTCTAAGGACTTACTTGAAAATGGCAGGAGCAATTGTTATATCTAAAGCTGTTCTGCTGAAGTGGTGTTCAGTGAGCTTCCTTCTGGAATGCTGTCATCCAGCCCTCCCTCTCCGGTCTCTTGCTCCCTGCTTTATATGAACCCAATTAATGTTGGGGGAGTGGGGATGGTTTGCCTTCAAAGCAAGAAGTGCACAAATGCATACGATAAATGAGGTCTGCCTAGGAGTCATGTATTAATTATAATTTAACAAAAATACACTTATAAGTGAAAGGGCCAAAGTATCAATGGAAAGGCTAATCAGAATTTAGAAGGGCAATGAAAACCATATAAATGGGATTCCACTTGAAATTCTACAGACTGCTAAGGGTGAAGAGTTTAGGCAATTAATCCACTAGTTATCCAGCACAACGTTGAATGAGAAGGCTATAGTTTTTGGATTTTATTTCCATTGCTTCCCAAAGGAGGGGAAAAAAAATATTCTACCAAAGAATACTGCCCTTTTACCTCAATCAAATCTTGAGGATATAGATACATCTCTTAAAACAAACCAAATGATATAAATTCCAATTGCAAAAGATCTAAAAAGAACCACATGGTGACCAGAAAGAAAACTCTCTTCATACCTGCTAACAGCCTTTGAGAAATCTATCCACACCACCCCACCCCCACCCCCGCTGAAACAGCATAAGCAGTAAACAACTTTCTTGGGGATAAAGCAAACAGATCAGCAATGCCAGAATATATAATAGAAAGGTTTCTTAATTCTAAAGACCTCAGGCACAGATATCAAATACAATGAATTCTTTGTGGGGAATGTCAGACTTGGACAGTTGGTCTGAGAGATTAGTGAATGGGGAAAATGTTGGCTGCTTCATTATCTGGCAGGGATTGTGTGAAACAGTGGCCATACTTGACATCCAGGAAGCTGGCATAGTAATTGATTTCCCTGTTCTATAAAACTAGCAACTGAAATCCAATCTCAAGCAGCCCTAAGGGCTTCTCAAAGTCTTCCAAAAATCCTCAAACCTTCAGCACATTAACCTTGAAAATATTAAAAGTCCTTCTAGGAATAAAACCCTGATGTATACTGAGCCTCTTACGGCAAGGCATGTCAAGAAAATACTAACAGTTCAGATGGCAGCACAAGTCAGTATGAGCTATTTTACATATTATGGGGGGGGGAGCAGTGTTTCAGTGGAAAACTGGGCATTATCTACATACAACACATCCTTCCAGGGTATCAGATTCCAGCCTTTGTTTTTGAGCTTTATTGAACTCTTTTAACTTGTAAGTAACTAATAGATATGTAAATTTTGTCTTGACTGATAGAGATTTAATTGGCCCTACCACCACCATCACCAGAAAAAAAAAAAGTTTTGCCTCTATTTGCAATTCATTTCAACAGTCTTTTGCTTGCCAGGTAAATTTGTGCTGCTTTTACTTTTCTCTTGAACCAGTTATAACATCTGCCTGGTTCCCTCATAGAGGAGTAAAATAAAATCTTTAACACACATTCATTTATACATCTGAATAATAGTCATCAAGCTACCATTTTCAGAAAATTCTCTCTCTTTTTTTTTCACAATTGCATTTTTATTATCACCAGATAGGGCTTTGGGGCTTTTATTTTTTTTACAATAAATGAAAGCGTTTCTCTGAGAAAAAGTCATGTGTTCCTTCAGTAGGTCAGAAGAGCCCCCCACTCCCTTCACCCTCACTCCTGAGGTTGCAGCCCACATGGGGGCCGCGGTAGCACCTCTGGAACATTCAGCAAAGCGACCCTTAGCCTCCTGACCCCCTCTTCGCCCCCCTCCCTCAGAAGCTGGGATGAGGACAACATATTCCTCACTGCTCACCTGATCTTGAGGTCCTTCAAGGCTGACTGCGATCTCTTCACATCCCAGATGTTCCGGGCCACAAGTGCAGAACTGCGAGCCCTTCGCCCTTCCCCAGCTGGGCACCGAGACCCGGCTGACGTGGTTCTTGCACAGAGTCCAGGCCTGGCCTTCGTTCGGCGGCCGCGCCACCCTCCAAGCTCACCTTCGGATCGAGGTTCTGGCAGAGCTCACCGGCCGTCAGGTGGCTCTGCCAGCCTTGCTTGGGCACGTCCAGCCGCCTGCCAGAGTTGAGCATCCTCGCAGCCCCGTCGTGGGTAAAAACAGCACGGGGAAGCAGACGTGGCCCGCTGCCACCAGTCCATTTTCCATGAAGACGGGGATTAGCGGCAGCGTTTCAGAGGCCAGGATGGTGACAGCTATCTCCCTGTCGACATGGGCCAGGCACACGGTGCTGTCGTGTCTGACCCAAGCCACGCAGCTCGGGCTGGCGGAGAAGCAGACACCTTGCACCCAGCTGCAGCTACTGCTGGGCTCGGGCATCAGCTCCTCAAAGGGCATCTTGGAGCCCCACAGTGTGGGGACCGGCTGTTCCTCCACCTACTCCAGGTAGACTGAGAAGATCGACCCTTGAAGTCACAGGAGGCGGAGGCCAGGAGTACATCGATGGGGCCAGTCCCGGCTGAGGACAGTGAAGCGAATGGGCTTTGTTAGGTAATTGCATACCCACCAGTCATTCTCTTGCTCAAAATAACAGATGGAGAGGACACTGACATGATGGAGATGACACTGACACGGGAGCTGCTGCCCAGGGCGAACTTGTTCACCTGGGGCAGGCAGCACACAGAGCGGGTGGTGGGGTTGGCCCACAGGATGAGGAGCCTGGGCTTCTGCACATGTGGCCGCTCAGCCTCCACACACGTGGGCATTGCCGTCTGTCCTGCAAGTCACTGTGTGGTTGCTCTCCAGGGTCCAGTCTATGCCTGTCGCCTGCACATTGCGTTCCTTGAGCTCCTGCACACTGACCCACTTGGCTTTGGTCCTCTCTTAATGTGCACCCTGTGGTTGTTGGGACAGGTGGCGATCTGCGTCCAGTCCTTGTTCAGGCAGCAGATGGGCTCCACCTGGAAGACGTGGTAGGCAGTGGCTGCTGGCACTGGGCACCCCAGACTCGGACTCTGTGCAGTTTATGGACTGAGCCTGCTCCGAGTTCCCCAAAAATTATCATTTAACAGCACTTAGCAGGCAATTTAGTCCCCCAGGCCTAAAATTCTACTGTGCTGTGTGGGAAGAACATGGGAAGAAAAAAGTCATTTGTTTGTTAAGTCTTGTATATCACAGTTCAGACACTACTTACAAAGTAGAGCTCTGAAATGGGGGGAGCGAAGGAGGATGGAGGAGGGCAGAGGACACTCGGAAAGTGTTTCAGTGCCCCAGTAGGCTTAAAGAAGGGAGATACCTTAATTAACTAGAGAAGCAAAGGGCTGCCAACGACATCCTTAAAGAAGCCATTTTTTAAAGTTCAACTTGCACTCAAGCTGGATATATAGCTCTGAGCTACTTTCCAAGATGACTTTTGGAGAGTAAGCCTGAGAAATTAGGCTGCTAAAGGACCAATAGCTCCTCCAGACTATTTAAATTGTCCAGAACCTCAGGGCATCATCTAAGAGAATTAATGGCCAACACTGCCACCACCAACATGCTATTAGAAAATAATTCTAGTATAGCTTCATTTTGAAAGGATGTGTGTGTGTGTATGACTGTGCATGTAAGAGAAAAGGAGAGATCCCTCATTATCTATGTGACATTCCAGAGGAATGATTGGTGAAAATTATTGGACTTTTCACTGAAGAATTTCCTTAAAAATTACCTATGGAAACCCAGAAGTTCCTGGCTGGCCAGGACTCCAGAGAATCTAAGAGACATTTTGCAGGCAAGATCTATTCATAGCTTCTGTTTTCCTTCTGCTGTCCACACTTGGAGAAACTTACTTGCTATCTGGAAATTTAGCCCTACCCACAGGATGATAGTCATACAGTTATGCTTACCAAAAGAAAGAGGTTCTTATATTTCCCAATCCTCTATGCCTTGATTCAGACTCAAATCTTTCCTGCTGTTTGGCTGGCACAGATACAATGTCTTATTTCTGATAACTGAGCTCTAACTTTATTCATAAGCCTACTCCTTTATATGTATGGGTAAGCATTTGTTTGTTAGAATGTATAATATTTGATCTTGTCCTTTGTATTAGACCCCTGACCTCACTTATGAGGAAATTTTTCTTTATGAGTACCCTTGGTGGGAAGCAGTGCTCATTACTTGCCTCATAACCAAAAGGGGCCACATTGTTTAGTTCCTGTCCTGGCATAAGCAGTAAGGTGGGTACATGACTTTAGTCTCAGCCAATCAGATGTGTGACGTGAATTTGTTTTTGAGAATATTCAATTCTCCCAGGTAAGTGTGTAGTTTGTAAAACACGGGCAGAATCTTTCAAAGTGTTTTAATATAGATAAGTATCTAGTAAACAAAAAGGTTGTTGGATGGAAGCAAAACTATGGCATGTATTAATCATAAGATAAGAAGCTAACAAGTAGAGCATATGAGTGCTAAACATAGAGGATGAAAGGATCAACAGACATCTGATATTTAAAGAGGCACTTTGAAGAGTGAGTTGCTACACAGTGCATCAACATGTTGTGGTAACACAGGCTCAGGCCCAAGAGAAATTTCAGCAAATGACTGCTTTATTATTTACACAGAACAAAGGGTCCAAAAGAGCAGGGAAAGAGATCCTATCGTGGCTGATCTCCCAAACTGCTCGTGTTGGGTTGGGTGGATGGCAGCTCTACACAACCCATTTGGCATCAGAGGGGAGAGACGAATCTGTGCTGTCATGGGTGGGGAATTCATACAACCCAGTGGGAGGAATCCCTGCCACTGAGATTCCCCATCCTGATAAGCAGCTAAGGCTGCTTGTTCCCTTTTCCCAGGTTCAAGGTATGGTCAGGGCTCTTTAACATCTCCCCCTGGATGCAGAATAAAAAAAATATACTGAAACAATAGAAAAGGAGAGGGTGAAGGAGAGGAAGTCTGGGAGATAGCTGCTAGGCATGGCTGACTTCCCCAGCACATCTGGGTACTAAACATATATGAGACTAAATTTACAAGAGGCACTAAATACTCAAGATGCATTAGCTATATGAGCACATACTATTCATGGGGACTTAATTCACCACCCATCAGTGACACTCATTCTGGATCCAAGAAACTAAAATAAAACCCATGACTATCCATCAGGCTAATTGGCCAGATCCAGCTGTGGCCAGTTGTACTTGGCCCTGTTTTTCACCAGCAGAGCGAGAGTGTCTCATTGACCCAGGGTATTACCCATCTGCAGGCTCCTTTGCTCAAACCTCAACTCTGGTCCTCATAACCACACCTGCAGTGGGGAAGACTGAGATGGCAGAAAGAGACAGGTCATAGGATCGTTGCATACCCCAAGGTTCAGATTGTGTGGCACTTCCCTTGTCCTTGTACCTATCCTTAGTGTGTTAGTCCCCTTGTTCCATATCCTCACTTCCACTTGGTATTGTCTGATGCTTTAATGGTTGCAAATCTGGTGAATGTGCAATGGTTTTATTTTGCATTTCCCTTACTGCCAATGTGTTTGAGTGCCTTTTCATGTATTTATTAGTCATTTGGACTTCCTCTTTTATTAAATGACTGTCCAGGTCCTATACCCAATTTTCTAATGAGTTGTATGTCTTTTGTGTTGATTTATAGGAGCTGTTTATATATTTTGGATCTAGAACTTTGGTAGTTGTGTCACAAGTATTGTTTCTCACTCTGTAACTTGTTGTTTCACTCTTTTGAAGGAAAAAACTTAATTTCAACATGTAGAAAAATTGATCTTTTTCTTTATTGATAGTACTTTTTGTGACTTGTTAAAAAAAATCCTCCCTGACTCTGAGTTCATGAAGATATTTTCCTGCGTTATATTCTGAAAGCTTTACAGTTTTGCCTTTTGCATTAGGTCTGTAACCCACTGGGAACCAGTTTTTGTGAATATCTCTGTTTTTTATCCAAGGCTGATTCTCCAGCCTGCAGTCAATCTGTAAGTCCCAGACCGCCTTACAATAAATCCTCTTTTGGCTCTAGAAAGCCTACATTGGTTTCTGTTATTTTTAATCAAGAACCCCGGTTGATAAAATGGGACTCCTGCCTTGGCTCCCATTCCTGGAGTCCTGTCTCTTAATCCCCACACAGTTCTGTGCCTTGTGCAGACTGGTTTTGTCCATGGTTTGGACTGTGACCAAAGATTGTCATATCCCATATTCTTGTACCTTGCCCAGCAGACTACTACATATTTCAGAACCTGCTGCTGGGTTGATTCCATTAGCTTCTGTCCCACTGCCCAGACCCACTGTAAGTAAAAACCATGCTCCACTGATTCTCAAGATATCACATGAAATTGTAAGCCAGCTCTTAGATACCCAGCTGGAAGAGCGAGAAACCCACAGAAAGAGGAGTATAGAGACAACATTCACAAACCATCACCAACTGACGTCATCTGCTAAGCCCAACAAGTGAAAGCAGGCTTAACTCCCAGTTGGGATTTCAAATCTCATTGCCATTCTTTGCGTCTCCTATCAGGAGACTATGCAGGAAGATTTACACTTTACTTCTTTCCAAGTGGTTTATTGATTTGTGGGTTCGGTGAAATGTGCATCAATTGAACTAAATATTCCCTTTAAGTAAGAGGGGGATTCACACTGTGCTGAAATTAACAGGCACAACAGATCTGCCTCTTAGAGTTCAACCACAGCACAATAGATGCACACAGTGTGAGGTCAGTCTGGCAATTGAATAGCTCCACTTCATTCTTGGCCGTCAAAAGCCAGTATGTGCTTATTTCTATTTTCTTTGGCTCCCTCCTCCTTCCCCACAGACATACACATTTCAAAGAGATTACATGCACTATTTAACAGAAAATAGATTTCTTTCCCCTCCTTCCACTTTTTCTTAATATCTCTAGGTTTTATTTTCCCAAACGATTTCTTAAATGTGTAGCCAACTTTTAATTCTTTCCTTCTAGACGACTGCTTAACTTCACATCTCCTCTGACCAAGTCCATGATGGAACTAATGGCTAAGACGAATTAGCAGCATATAGTCATCAAGACAAAAACTGGACCCCACATTTAATCAAAGATTTTTCCTTTTAAAAATTAAGTACTTATCCTTATGCATGGACACGATCCTACCAACCTGTTGTCTTTTTCTCTTGATAATAGATTTGATACTTAAAGATACATGCCCTTTCATCTAGCCTGCCCATGGCTCTTGTGAGTACTAATTATAATGTCTGACAATTTTATAACCTTTACAGACTTCAAAGTCTGTTGACACATCATTTTATTTCACAACTACGATGAGAGAGGTGAGACCTATAGCTTTACCTTCAGCTTCTTGGCAAGGAAACTGAGGCTCAGAAAGAATTTTTATATGATCCATGGTACAACCAGGACCCAATCTTGACTTATCAAACTCCTTGGCCAGTGCTACTTCTTTTTAAAAAGGAAACCTCTAACATTAAGAGGTTCTCATATGGCTATAAGAATAATTATTTCATACAAAATTAATATACATACCTATACTGAAACCTGTAACACTGACCGCATTCATATTTTTTGCAACTATCTGATTCCATACTTGGCATAAGCATGCTATTATTTAGACTATAATGACATAAATTTTAAGGTAATATTTTAATAAATATTATTATGAGCTAGGATTCTAGTACATGTAATAAATCTGATTTGGGGTTTTTTGTTTGCTTGGTTTTTGTTTTTGCCAATTCAGATTCAAAAATTATTTTATTCATTGAGATTAGAAAGCCAAGCATATTCCAATAGAATGTGTTTAAACAAGAAAGGTCAAATTCCAGACTTCTATCTTTATTAGCATACAGATTGAGTAAACAGGCTTTCGCAAACATATTTAGGTCTTTATAACTGTACAGAAGAGGCAGGGGATGATTGGCTTCAGGGCATGAATCTGATGATACAATCTGTCCTTTTACTTTTTGAATACTTAGCTGTTAATTTCAGGGCTGGGTGAAATTCCACTATGTTAGAGACAAAGGATTTGTTTAAATAGAATTTCAAGAGATGAAAGAAGAATGTTCAAGAAAATGTATTATATATGTATAAATTTTGAAATCTTCTACTCTGATTATCCTGGATCTCCTAAAAGAACAAAGGGAATTTCTTTTTTTCCATTCTACCATTTATTTACTTTCATTCTGTTGTTTATTTAATTTCATTGATTTTTTAATTCATTCTCTGTTATTTATATAGTAACTACCATGTGCTCCTTGCTGGGATGCAATGATGAATTAGGGTCTCTACTCTCCAGCAGAAACCACAGGCTATAGCAAAGCCGGTGACCTCAGAGGTGAGCACAGCAAGATAAGAGATCCCACAGGAAGAGAACCTATCATCACCCGGAAAATCAAGACAGGCTTGCCAAAGGAGATGATATCTAAGCCCAGGAGAACAAATAAGAGCATCCTTTGCAGTAAACCCAATTTCTTAAGCTGTCATATGAGCCTCAAAACCTTCTCAGAACATTTAGTGTGTGTGTGGGGTGGGGGAGTGAGTGAGCCAGAAAATCGGAAGCCTACAGTTCCATGTTTTCTGACCTGGTGTCCCAAACCCCCATACTTCCATACAATAGTTTCAATATGTCAAACAGTCTAGTAGAAATTGAACTACTAGTCTTGACTTTTGTTTAGTCAGCTATCCTGACCTTGAACTTTTAATATCCATCTGACCCAGCATGCATACAAAGGTAGCTCTTATGATATACATTGTATTCTGTACATTGTTCATAAAATTTACTCCAAATTCCTTTATGTTGCTCCAAAGTCTATCTCTCTCCTACTCCCCTTAAACGCTTTTGAATATTAGGCTTCTTTCCCTTTTTCATGCCCTGTCCTTCTGTGGAGGTGTCATGGTATAGCTTTGGGAGAATGTTAGCTCCCCATAATCTTAGTCAACCTGCCTTTCCCAACACACAGGTTATTCCAAAAAAGAAGAAACTAAAAATTAAAAAAGAAATGTATTTGTTATTCAAAAGCAGCATAATGAAAATACCCTGGCCTCCTATTTCAGCCAGCATTTCTGGCTGGGGTAGATAATGTTTGGGCTATCCCTAACATATACACCCTCCATTCTTGCTAAAAGAACCCCACTTTTTGTTCAGGTAGGGGGCAGCAGAATGCTCAGGAAGTACAGGCTACAACCGCCACCCTCACTCACTGCCTCGGGGACGGAACCATTATTGGTCTAACCTATCATGGAGTACCCTTCTCCTTTGCCAATGATTAGTTCACATGTATATATAAGATCCACTTCTGTTCAGTGGCCGCTGAGGGAAAATCTGTTAGGGACTTCTAGAAAATATTTTTCTCTATGAAAAAAAAAGAGATAAAACCCTGAAAGAACCCTTTTCCTTCTGACTGCCTGTAGGTATCTTTGGAAGCTTTTGGACACCTTCGGGTTCCTTTTGAGAAATATGTGATACTGTGTTGGGACCATGAGTAGTCAAGCCTAAAGCAAGCATGAAGACAAAGCCAGCATGCTGAGTATGATAGAGTTGCGGCAGAAAGAGCCTAGGTCCTGGTGACATCATTGACCCATCATACAATTCTTGAACCACCCTATCTTGGAACTTCTTTTTAATTGTGATACTAAATGTCCTTTGGTTTAACCCTCTCATACATAAATTCTGGCATCACCACTGTTCTGTTGTGCCCTCTTGACTTGACAACTCCACCTGGTTTCTCTACCTTAAACTTTGGTTCTCTTTAAATAATTTAGCTCCAACTCACCACCCCCACAACATCCCCACCCTCTGTATTGTTTTCCAAATTAATAGCAGTTCAAGCCACTGAACCCAAACCCTGACCTGAGTCATATGGCCCATTTTGGTGATTCCAGAAGAGACAGGGGTGAAAATATGCTCCATTATATATGCCTTTAATGGCAAATAAATGGAAGTAGAATTTTTCTTTTATACAGAGAAAGCAGTTTAAAACATAAAGGATATGGGTGTTTTTTTAAAAAATTCCTAGTGATGAACGGTTTGAAAATCACTATTGTCAACAGAGAAATAACAAACTAAGTTGCAAGGCAATAAAGTCATTTATTTGGAGTCTTAGAATTACAATTCAGGGAGCACAGATTCGGGTCTCATCTTGGCATTTCCAGGCAAGGGTTTTTAAAGGAAAAGAAGACTGGATAAATTGTTTGTGGTTGGTGGATATTTGGGAAACTCCAATTGTCCTTCAGGTTACAGAGTTTACAGAGTTCTTATCTGTAGTTTATGGTGTCTGGATGTCCTTAGGGTTTGAGGAACATTGTTGCTTGAGGCTTTGCATACTTGGGCAGTTCGTGATATTTGGGTGGGACCTGTGTGAGAGTAACCTTCAGAATGACCTCCCGACTCTGTTTTAAATCTCTTAGCCATAATGATTCTACTTTGTTTCATTTCCTTTTGCACTATCATAATTCAGATATTGATTTTGGTTTCATGGAAAAATCTGAAGGATATGAATCTCTCAAAGACTGAGTCAACCCAAACCTTTAAAATAATCATAGCCTTCAATTCCAATTCTAGGTAACTGTGCTGGTTTGGATGTATTATGTCCCCCAAAACGCCATTATCTTTGATACAATCTTGTTTGGGCAGATGTGTTAGTGTTGATTAGAGTGTAATTCTTTGATTTAGTGTTTCCATGGAGATGTGACCCACCCAACTGTGAGTGATGACACTGATTGGATAATTTCCATGGATGTGTGGCCCCGCCCATTCCACATGGGCCTTGATTAGTTCACTGGAACACTAGATAAGCTCAGACAGAAGGAGCGAGCTTGCTACAGCCAAGACACTTTGAAGAATGCACAGAAGCTGGGAAGAGAGGAGCTGCAGATGAGACACAGTTTGAAGGTGGCCGTTGAAAGCAGACTTTTGCTCCAGAGAAGCTAAGAGAGGAAAAACACCCCAAGAGCAACTAAGAGTGATATTTTTGAGGAACTGCAGCCTAGAGAGGAACATCCTGGGAGAAAGCCATTTTGAAACCAAAACTCTGGAGCAGATGCCAGTCACATGCCTTCCCAGCTAACAGAGGTTTTCTGGACACTATTGGCCATCCTCCAGTGAAGATACCCAATTGTTGATGACTTACCTTGGATACTTTATGGCCTTAAGACTGTAACTTTGTAACCAAATAAACTCCCTTTATAAAACCTGATCCATTTCTGGTGTTTTGCAAAAAGGCAGCATTAGCAAACTAGAATAATGATTACCAAAATAAAAAAATTCTAAATCCAAAAAAAGCTTAAGGTAAAAAGCTACTTATACAGCCAAATAATAGAAACCATCTAAGTAATAAGCGATGGGAGGAAATTGGTTAAGTAGACTATGGTGTAGTCATGTAACTAATACAGTTATTAAAATAATATTTAATAGCATGGAAAATGCTGATTTGTAATGTAAGTAAACAAAATATGGATAAGAGATATATAATGTATTTTTGAAAACTGTGTTTTAAACAGGATGTACAGGGAAAAGATGACAAGATGAAAATATTACTAAAATGTGCACAAAGTGACTGTATTTAATGTTAATATTTCTTCTTTTAATTTCTCAATGCTTTCCAAATGTTCTTGTACAAAAGGTTATGGTCTGCTATACCCATGGTCATTGTCATACTTGGTGAATTGGCAGTTTTCTTTCAGCCGCAGCCTGAAACTGGAGTAGGACTTGGTAATGCCTTCAAATAAATAAGGAATAATTAGAATACGTAACACCAAACCAGATGAAAATGGAAAGGTTCAAACCAAACAATCCAGGTGTTCCTAGTTTCCAAATATTTAGTGGAGAGAAAACTAAATCAACAAATCTTTTAACTGCTTGGTTTTGTTTTCTTATTGAATTTTGGCTCTAAGTATCTGGGTATTGAAACAATAGCAGCTAAGATTTCTGAGAAAATGGAGAAAGGTTCACTGGCAGAAAAACACACAGATAAGAGTTCACCCAGCACCTGTCTGAACTACATCCATGCTAAAGCAACTAATTCTTTCCAAAGAAAGGTCCAGATCTGGTTCTGGACTCCTCTACTAGTCTAAAGGAAAGAAGATAAATATTATCATTGACACAAGATTAAAGGATGATTGGGTCCCTTTAGGAATCTCTAATAAATCTCTAATCCTGTCTTTAAAGGCTGCAAAGCTTCACTTAACCAACAACAGGGACTGGGGTTTCCTCGAATACGCACATCTTTTTAGCTGCCTTCTAATCTCCCAATTGCTGGAGAAGTGCCAAGGTATAAACATCAAAATTGCCAAGAAAGGAATCTGGCCTCTCTGAGTTGTTTCTATCCCACTGAGGCTATTTGTAGTTATAACCTCACAGTTTCCAAGGGGATGGAAAACCCCACTCTATTAGTATCAGAACCAGCTTACAAAGAAGCAGCTGAAGCAAACTGGAAGAAGAATTTGATGGAGAATCAGAAAGTGTCACTTCTGATTCTAACTGTACTGGAACAGTTTGGACCTTAGACAGTCCACAAGCTTGCAGAGTCTACAGATTCCCCATCTTTAAAGACAAAACTTGATGTATTCGTCTCTAAGGCCTCAATAATCTTAATTCCTTATCTTTATATGAAACCTTAATGTCTACCATCCGGAAGCTCACAATTCCTCCAGTCTTCCAGAATCTCCATTTATTTTAAAGTGTAGAAATTCCAGTATTCTTTCCAAGTTTTCTGCAAGTTCTCTGGACACTTGCTCTAATTTCCTGCTTCCGCTGCATTTTCAATCACCTCACTTATCTTAATTTCAGCTGTATTCTCTTCTCTCTACACCTTTTCATCCCACAGCTTGACATTGCCCCTTCTTTATCAAATTCCTCACCTCTTTTCCCTCCTCCCATAAACAAGCAAAGCAGGATCTGAAGCAAATCAAGAACTGAAAACAAAGACACTATCAAAGGAAAGATATAGACTGAACAACACATCCAGTCTAAGAAAGAGGACTGGGCAGGAAGATGAAGAACAGGTCCCTTTATATAAATAATTGAATAAATAAATAAATGTCAGAGAAGAGACAAATAGAGACAAATAGAAGAATTTCAAATAATTGATGTAATTACTCTTTCCTTCAGGAGGTAGAACTTAGTCCCTCCCCACCTTCCTTGAATGTAGATGCAATTACTGACTTAATTCCAAAGAATAGAATATGGAAAGGGGAAAACAAAAAAGTCCCTTTGCAGTGGAGAGACCTGACAAACACTGCTTCAGCCAGGTGATCAAGGTCAAAATGAACAGTGATAAGTCATGTTTATAGTGTGTACCCTTGATGTGATGTGATGAAACTGGTACTATTTCTCTCTGCCTTCCTCCCAAAATCCATAGCCCCAGTCTAATAATGAGAAAAATATCAGAAAAATTCCAACTGGGGAACATTCTAAAAACTACCTGATGAGCACACCTCAAAACTATGAATGTCATCAAAATGAAGGAAAGTTTGAGAAACTGTCAGTGCCAAGAGGAGCCTAGGAGACATGAAAATTAAATGTAATGTGGGATCTTCATACAGAAAAAGGACATTAATGGAAAAGCTAATGAAAACAGACAAAATATAAAGTTTAGTTAATAACAGTGTTGGTTTCTTAGTTATGGTAAACGGATCATGGTACCGTACATGGTTAACAAGGGAACAACTGGATGTGGGATATCTGGGAACTCTCTATACACTCTGCAACATTTCTGTAAATCTAAAAATATTCTAAAATTTAAAGTTTATTAAAAAAAAGAAGAAGAATCAGATCCAAGGCCATGGGGCTGAAAACGGGGTCACAAGGATAAGTAAAGTGATTTCAGAGGGAGAATAAGAGATTTGCCTGGTGTGCTGGTTTGGATATATTTATGTCCCCCAAAAAGAGCCATGATCTTTTAACCCAATCGGAGGGTGGAAATATTTTGATTGAGTGTTTCCATGGAGATGTGACTCACCCAACTGTGGGTGATACCTTTGATTAAATTATTTCACTGGAGCCCTATAAGAGAGCTCACAAACAAAAAGAGCTCAGAGCAGCTAAGAGAGACAAGCCCAGAGACATTTTGGAGACAGCCATTTTGAAATGCAACTTGGGAGAAAAAGACCGGCAGACACCAGCCACGTGCCTTCCCTGCTGACAGAGGTGTTCTGGATACCGTTGACCACTCTTCAGCCAAAGTATCCTCTTGTTAATGCCTTAGTTTGGACAATTTTATGGCCTTAGGACTGTAAATTTGTAACTTAATAAATTCCCTTTATAAAAGCCAATCCATTTCTGGTATTTTGCATAACAGCAGCATTAGCAAACCAGAACACTTGGACAGGTGTGATGCAGTGTCCAGACCCTTCAAAGGAGACCAGGGGTTTATTCAGGACTAAGGAGGAAGCTGGGAAGGCATAGTCACTGGGAAGCAGAAAACATTATTTATAGGTTTCTGTGAATTGCTTGGCTCTTTTTTTACTCACGGGATCATGCAGGCAGCAATCTGAATGTCCAGACAACTATATTTCCATTTAGAAGCCCAGGACAAGCCCTGACCTCAGAACCAAGCATTTATATCCTCCAGCCACTCCTGTAGTAGCACACTGCCCTTGAAAAGATTTTCAGGAAAATCAGAAGGCCCTGAAAAAAATATCTTGCTGAAAGAAGAAGTGACACTGACTGACTGGCTTGAACAATGCAAAATTAAGATTGTGCCTGAGGATAAAGTGAAAGGAAAAGCCAGGTGGGAATCTGACTAAAATTGCCTGCTGTCTCAGAAAAGAGCATGGGTGGAAATGTCACCTTTTCACTCAAGGCCTCGGCTTTAGGCTCCCTATAAGTCACATTGACTGAGCTTCCTGATGACATTTTTCTTCCTTTAAGCCCCAAAGCTCCCCATAGGACAGTCAGGAGGCTGAACTCCCTGCCCTTTTCACTGCCTCTCACATCAACGCTCTGGCACAGAGAATCAGAAGTCAGTTGGCTGAGCAAGGTACAAGGCCAGCTATTTTCTCTCCCTCCCATATTTCCAGTGGGTGTGCCAAGTCCCCCAAGAGTGGACAAAAGGGGCAAAACCTCTCTTTCTCAAATAATAGTACCACCAATCACCAGCCCAGCTGCAAAATTATACTCGATTCCCCCTTCTTCTCATGCCCTAAACCTATCCCACCAGCAAAGCCTATCAACTGAAGTACCAAAACATTGCCTGTATCTGTCCATGTCTCTCCAGCTCTACTATTACCTCCGAAGTACACTATGGTGGCTTGGAGCTATGTACCCCAGAAAAACATGTTCTTAAACTTAATCCATTCCTATGGATGTGAACCCATTCTAAATAGGACCACTTGATGAGGTTACTTCAGTTAAGGTGTGGCGTAGCTGAATCAGGATGTGTCTTAATCCTGTTACTGAAGGCCTTAAAGGGAAGGTCAAAGAGAGAGAAACAAACCACAGGGAGCAGCCAGAAGTTGGAAGTCAAAGGAACCCAGAAGAGAAAGGAGAAGCCAGGAAAGACGGCCATGTGTTTTGCCATGTGATAGAAAAGCCAAGGATCAAAGATCACAGCCTGTCAGCCCCAGAACACCACCATCTTCTGGGACAACACATCGCATTGCCTTGACCAAACCATCCTCTGGCCTTCCCCTACCTCCACCTCCTTTTCTATTGTGAGCCATTCCACAGCCTGGGGGAGATGTTGAGTTTAATGAAAAGGCCCAGCCAGACCTTAAACCCAGAAACAAGCAGCCCCAGGTGCTTATCAGAACAGGAAACAGTGGCAGGGCCCTCTCCCCTTGAGGTGGATAAAAACCACACTTAAACAGTGTAGATTTATCTCTCTTCTCTGGCACAAAGTAGGGTATGAGGAGCTGCCTTCTATTAACCCCTACACAGAGCAGTTTGAGCCACTCCGGGGGACTGGCCATGATAGAACTTCTTCCCCTGCTCTTTTGGATTCTTTGTGCTGTGTAAATGACAAAGATTATTTGCTCTTTCTAGACTCTTTATACTGTGCAAGTAATAAAGAAATAATTTGCTGAAAGTTTCTGTTGTGCCCTGAACCTGTGTTCCCATGATGCACCATTGTAGCACATCGCTCCGTATTATCTTTTTAAATATCCTTAACAAAGAGAAGTAATTAATAAAGATCTCACAAGACTATTAGTTTCAGAATCCCATTTGCGAGCACCATGCTTCCCTACCAGGTCTCCTTAGAGAAAGCTCCATGACTAAAGGTGCATTGTACATTAGGGCCACGAGTAACCTGGTTGTCAGCCTTGGATTTCCCCAAGGCATTCAGCTTGCTGAATTTCCTTGTCCTTTAAGATGCAAGTTAAAAATTTGCTTCCAATTCTATCCCAGCACCAGCTCTTAGGATTCTTAGAGGATTTATTTTTCTCCTCAGCACCTCAAGTTCCTAACATCTGCTAAGGTAACAACCTCTGTCTCTCATCTTGCCTTCTATGTCGTTGTCATTTCTCTCTCTTTATCACCTTTTGGGACATTACCCCAAACCTGTCACTCGAACATATCACTGACCTAGGCTGGAGTAAGTCATTTAAAGAACATAGCCATTGAAAAGATTACAGTGTCCATGATCTTCCTATATTTAATTCAAAAAAATCAAATAAAATTTATTTTTGAAATGCTACAATTTAATATATGAAGAAAATAAAAGGCTTCTTATTAAATTTTCATGGTGCCAAATTCAGACTATGTTAGTGGAAATTAAACACTCTCTCTCTACTTCTTCCTGTCCCTCTCATTCTCCATCTCCCTCAGTGTCTCAAAATGTGCCTGTTGAGTAATCCACCAAAGCAATGCTATATGCAGCAGATAATCCTGAAGGTTTAAGCCACTTGGAGAGATTTGGGTGGGGAACTTAAGTCACCCTTCAAAGCCCAGCCCAGCAAAGAGCTTAAATCTGATGACAGACCACAGTAGTAGACATCAGTGTTCTCAAGGTCCCTCAGTTATCCATGCATCCAGCATGATTTCCCATGCTTGGGCCTCAGCTTCTGCTACATGTTTGGGCCTCCAGCAATTCCCTGTTGATCTTCCTGTTCTCCTCCTGAGCTTGCTTATTCCAAATACTCCCAATTCTCCTTAATTCTAGTGTAGGGTCCTTTGCCCAACTCCCCCACTCTCCCACCCCAAGAATCCAAGTTATGCTTGGAAAGACTAATCTTCAAAATCAAACACCTGCTACTTTTTTTAAAAAAATTATTGTAATAACACCTATATAACACCTAATTTCCCATTTTAACCATTTTTTAAGTGCACAAGTCAGTGGTATTGATTACATTCACAATACTGTGCTACCATCACCACCATCCATTACCAAAACTTTTTTCATCACCCCAAATGGAAACTCTGTACCCATTAAGCAATAAATCCCCATTCCCTACTCCTCTCCAGGCCCTAGTAAACTTTAATCTACTTTCTGTCTCTATAAATTTGCTTATTTAAGATATTTCATATAAATGGCATCATACAATATTTGTCCTTTTGCATCTGCCTTATTTCACTCAGTATAATGTTTTCAAGGGTCATCCATGTTGTAGTCTGTATCAGAAATTCATTTCTTTTTACAGCTGAATAAAATATTCTATTGTGTGTATATACCACATTCCTCTTTTGTTTTCTTTTGTTTTGTTTTGTTTTGCATTTGCACATCTAGTTTTCCCAGCATCTTTTGTTGAAGAGATTGTTCTTTCCCCTGTGAATGTACTTGGCATCCTTGTCAAAAATCAATTGGACATGAATGTGTGGGTTTATTTCTGGACTCTCAATTCTATTCCTTTGGTCTGTCTTTATGCAAGTACCATACCACTTTGATTACTATAGCTTTGTAGCAAGTTTTGAAATTAGGAGTGTGAGCCATATGTCCAACTGTGTTCTTTTTCAATATTGTTTTATCTTTTCAGGGCCCCTTGCAATTCCATTTGAATTTGGGAATCAGCTTTTCCATTTCTGCAAAAAAAAAAAAATGGCTGCTGAAATTTTGGTAGAGATTATGGTGAATCTGTAGCTTGCTTTCAAACACCCACTACTTTTTGTCCCAAAATATTCAGACCCTTCCCTGAGAAGATTCTCATACTCCATTGCAAACAAACAATAATATTTATTTTCTTCCTATCACACATGGATAACCCCAACTTGTGTATTTGGGATTCATGGTTTTCTTTTAAACTTGTTATTAACCTAATATTAAAAGTAGCCTGTAACCATGACTCAGCACATACCATCTGATGGTTAGGGTTGCCCCAAAGCAGATTCATTGTCAAGCAGGAGCCAGTCTCAAAAGAAAAACAAGAATACCTTCTAGGATCTACATTCTCCAAGTACCTACAGATTTAGTGGCATTTTGTTTAGCAATTTAGATTTTTATCCCTAGGTATTAACAGACTGTTAATTCCTTGCAGGTGGGGACTTTGTCTTATTCATTGTCTAACCCTGGCACCGGTACAAAGGAGATATTCAATAAATACTTATTGAATTCGATTGATTGGCATGTTAGTTATAAATTTAATCTTGGCAGTAAAATGAGTCCTATGAGAATCATTTAGACACTTCATAAATGTACTAAAAGGTGTAATCAACAAAAAATAATATTTAGTGTTCAAAGAACACTGTTTAAGTACAACTTAAGCCGTATTGACTAAATGCAGTAAGTAGAAACTGCAGGAAAATAAATACAACACTAATAGTACAAGCACCCCAGGTTATAGAAAAATGAAGAGTCCACCCCCAAGGCCCAAACTTTAGCTTCTTCCCCAGTTTCCCACTTTTACTCAGACCATAAAGAAGGAAGGAATTTTCCTGCAGCTTCTTTAAAAGAATATACTCATGCATAGTAAAAGCTTAAACCCCTGCTCCCTATTTCCAGTCCTTATCAAAGTAAAAAAGAAATGCTTTGAAAACAGTTATTTCTCTTTTTATGTCCCTAGAAACTTTATATGTTGCCTTTTTATGAATGCTTGCCCATCAATTTGCACTTGAGTTTAATTTTTTTATTTATTAAACAGTAATATCATTTTATTGCCAGTTTTTAAACCTAATTTTATCTCTACAACAATTAGGGAAAAGCAATGGGCTGAAGCATTGGGTCTCAAAAATTCACACTTTCTCACCTTATTTAGGGATAGTCCTGACATGTTAGTTGGAAGACGGACCAAAGGGAAAGAAAGGCCTGCTGAAGTCCGTTTTCAAATTCCTTAATGCTTTTCCTCAAATCTGCACTTACATCTACGACTCATAAAGTGAATGGAAATGCAGAAGTCACAGGAAACAATGTCTAGCCCTGTCAGAATTCTTTTCTTCTTCCTACCAGAAACTCAAAATAAACAGTCCATCTTGTGAGCAACGGATGGCACAAAAGAGAACATAAAAGACCCATGAAGGAAGACAGAACAGGAGGGGAGAACATGAATATTAATAATCTTCTGTTTAGCGGAAGGGCTGGTGGGGGTGTGTGGAGACATTGAACAAAGACTCTGAAAAGTTCCAGCTCTCCCACTGGAAGCAGGAATTGCTAATTGAGCTGTGCATTCCCAGCATGTCAATTCATTGCGGTGAGAGATGTGGCTTGTTTCCAGAGTAAGAGGAGAAATTAAGAGCTTCACACAGTTTTCATTATTACCTCTTTGATATATTTAGTCGTTCTAGTCAGCCTCCAAAAAGCAGCCACGGCTCTTCTCCCCACTTAGCACCCACCTTTGGTTATAAAGACCCAAAAGACTTAAACATGGGGAAAAAACTTCGGGGACTCTTCATGACCTTTCAGAGTCCTTTAGTTTTACCCTACAAAAGTTCCCAACGCCCACAATTACCAATGATCAGGCAATTATTCAGGTTTAAATAATTTAGCACTCACTGACTATATTATTTTAATTGCAGTGGTAATTTTCCTGAAAGCTTACAATCTGTACTCATGGGGAAAAGTGAAAGAGAATGGAAAAACCCGCTCAGGGAGAGGGCTTGAAAGATTTCACCCTCATCAATTCTGCTCGTTATTTGGTTGATAACAATTCTGGCCTATTCTAGCCTTAAAACGTGGTGCTTCCTCTTGATTTAGAGTCTTGTTTTCAGTTTGTGAATTTAATCCTTAGTATATAACATAATGAAAAGTCCTCATAAAGTATAATGGCAAATGATGAGATTACCCCCTTGCTCCAAACTCCCACCTAAAGACTACTGCCTGTAACACTCCTATTTCTGCTTCACCACCACTCTCTAACTTCAATGTCCAGCCTCACTTTCCAGGAAATAGTGCCAGTGCCCTATATCCAGCCACACTGGATCTTTCACTGTTCCTGAATATACACACACCCTTTTGCACCTTCATACCTATGCATTGTTCATTCTGTCTACATGAATGCTCGGCTTCATTTTTTTTTTTTTGGATGAATTTGTTCTTCAAAATATAGCTTAGATATCGCCTCCCAGGTGAATGTTTCCCAGATTGCTCCTAGAAGTGCAACTTGCTTCCTCCCTGTATTTCCAGGTTTCTTTTTATACCCCTCCAATTTTTTATGGTCTGTCTGCCACAACAGAACTCAGTCTCTTTGAGGATGAAGTTTGCCAAGGCCAAGACACGGCCAGTTAAAAGCAAGCATACAGATTCTCATTGAATACATCAGGTGACTCTTCCACTTGTGAAATTCTGTTAACAGTTCTCCACACTGATGGCTTAAAGAGGTGCTGTAACATTTACTGCTCTTTTAATGCCTTCAATTAATACACACTACCTGCCCTGTTTCAAAATGGCATTTTTAATGATTCAATTAACAACTAGGGAAAAAAAAACCTGTCCTCCTAATTTACTCCTTCTACTTTTTACGATTTTAAACTTTGCCTCTCCCTTTAAGCCAGTCCTCTCTGGGCAAGTACATAAAGCTCCAAACACAGATCCAATTATCTGGGAGCACAACGGTGTACACACTGGGACCCTGTGTGTGATTCATGAGGGTCCCAAGTACTTATCAGTATCAGGAGACCAAGTCAACCCTTGCCTCATCCAAGAAATTACTAGCACGTAATTAAATTTCATTCACAAAGTAAAAGAGTCTCAACATTTATTTTCAGAGAGCAAATGTGGAAGGAGGAATCTTTATTTTTAAGGTTGTTGGAAACAGAGAAAAGCAATGCTGCATATATTCTTTTTCACAAAGTTCTTTCTTCCTTTCATGCCTATGCAAAAAAAAAAAGAAAAGAAAAGAAAAGAAAAGAAAAGAAATTGATGTCTCTTTTGACTCTGTTATTCCACATTTTGGACTTGTCTTTCTGTCTCATTTCAAACCAGTAGAAATGTTTTGAAAGCTTACAGTTGGATGAGACAAACAACTGGCTTTCAAGGAGTCATACCACATAACATATATAATAACCAACTCAAATGCAGGAGAGTGACATAATGGTACACATACCTTGATGAGGGAATCCAAATGAAGAAATACTTTATTTTGACTGAGTATCTAGGAAGTTCTCATAGGAAAAGCAGCACGTTAGCATTTAAAGATGAGAAAAATTTACATAAATGGCACCATGAACATAGGCACAAGGCATGACATAAATGGTATATTCAATAATAGTAAGTACCAACTGCAATTGAGCTGAAGTGGGAATAGATGTGGGAATTTTTTTTAAAAAAAAGTTGTCTCTGGGAAGATCTTTGGAGGTCAAATACTTGAAAGCTTAGAAATCATGAAGAGAAGTTTATACGTTTTTTTTTTCCTGAAACAGTTAACCTAGTTTAAATAAACTAGTCCCCTACTAATGCTAGTCAAACCAGTCATAGTGCATAGACTGCATTTCAGTTGTCTCTCTCTTTTTTTTAAAACTATATCCGCATCATATTTCCTTTCAACTGAACCAGCCTAGGATAGTAGGTTAAAATCGCAGTTCTAAAACTAGGAGAGGGTGCTTTAAGGAAATTGCTTAACACCACTAAACTCCAGTTGCTTCATCTGTAAAATGGGGCTAATTATAATAACAGCTACATCATTGGTTGAGTTTACAAAGAAAACTATATGAAATAAAGTACTTAGCCCAAATCTAGCAAATATCTCTATGAGATAGAAATGGCATCTGTTAAATGCCAACATCTCTCTACAAACATGAAATCTAAAGGCAAAATCTGGAACTAGCCCAAGGTAGATGATTTTATCGTTGTTTGTTGGACTTTATTTCAGCACCTGCACTGTTCAATTAGAACTGTTATCTTTCAGTCTGGGTGGGCACATCTGTGGCTTTCCAGCATGCTAAGAAGAATATCAAGGGATAAATATGACCCAGTAGAGAAACCCAGTTCAAGTTAGGAGAGAAAAATAACAATGGCAAGACTATCCTAAAATTCCAGGTGGAGTTTTTGTTTGTTTGCTTTTTCCATATGGAACTTTAATTCTAGTTAAGATTCAAACTTCCCCTGTGATGAGGACGGGTAGAAACTGGGATTTGGTCATATATATTTTATTTGGCATCAACGCGTCAATCCTTGTGGAAGGGCAACTTTGACAAGAAATATGGAAAATCATATTTCTCAATATATTTTCTCATTCCAGTCCTCTGTTTCCTCTTCTCTTCTAAGGACATAGTAAATGGTGGGTTAGTTTTCTGCATTGACTGGCAAAGAGGCAAGTACACACAAAGCAACATCAGTCTCTCAGTTTATTCAAAGATAGCTCATTACAAGGCAAATAATTCTAAGGCCTATCCATAAGAGGTAATTTGCTCTAATTATTCTAAATTAAGGTGATAAATTCTGCAGGTTTCAGAGATGAAATGTCTTGTTATGTCAATGTGGAGATAGTTTCCAACATTTTGAAGTGTAGAATTTCACAAAGCAGATGCTGATAGGTTTATTTTGGGATGTACCTTCCAACACATTAATCCTTAGGCCTCAAAAGTAGTTCTGTTAATTGGAATTAACCAGCACTCTTCTATAAGCAATCCAGAAGCATCTCTGTTCCTTGATTGGAAGAGAATGTTATTTCCCAGACTCTGGGCTCTTCCTTGGGATTGAACAAACTCAAACAAAGAACACCAGGCAAATTCTCCCTAAAACATTCCAGGAATAGAGTAGTTGGTGAATTTCTACCATCACCAGAAAACATTAAGATCAGATTATTCTGCAGATCACTAGGCAATGATCTGGAATACTCTGAACCTGGGTTGATTTCTAACCCAACTGAGCAGTTATTTAATCCCTCCTGTATTTTTGCCCTCCAATAGCATAGACATTAATTGCATAACATTCACACCTTCTCAGTTATGATGCCCTAATTGATAAGCAAGGCATAAGAAGAGCAGTGTGGGCAGTATCGCACAGTGGAAAGAAATAAGCTTCAGAACCAAGTGGAAACTAACTCTGACGTTGGTTTTGTGACTCACAGCAATGACTCTTGAACTTCTATTTAGTCATCTGTAAAATGGGGATAATAATAGAATTTACTGTAATTGCTGTGAGAGGTAAATTTAATAATGCATGCAAATAATTAAATGTAGATGTTCCATAAATAGTACTAGTTATCATGTAAGCATGCAGATCCTAGAAAAAGTTTCCACTAGAGGGTGTTCAGCTGGATGTCACAAGTGTGGTGAATACAACTCAACTGTGCTGGTTTGAATATGTTGTGTCCCCCAGAAAAAGCCATACTATTTGATGCAATCTTGTGGAGCAGACATGTTGGTGGGGATTAGATTGGAACGTCTGGATTAGGTTGTTTGCATGGAAATGCACCCCACCTAACTGTAGGTGATAATTCTGATGAGATAATTTCCATGGAGGCATGGCCCCACCCATTCAGGGTGGGTGTTGATCAGTGGAGCCATATAAATCAGCGGAGAAACAGAAGGAACTCAGTGCAGCTGTGAGTGATGTTTTGCTTAAAGAGGAGCTACAGACAAGAGGGACACTTGGAAGAAAGCACAGGAGCTGTAGATGAGAGACAGTTTGAAGACGGTCATTGAAAGCAGACTTTTGCTCTGGAGAAGCTAAGAGAGGACAAATACCCCAAGTGCAACTAAGAGTGACATTTTTGAGGAGCTGCAGCCTAGAGAGGAATGTTCTGGGAGAAAGCCATTTTGAAACCAGAACTTTGGAGCAGACACCAGCCACGTGCCTTCCCAGCTAACAGAGGTTTTCCGGACATTGTTGGCCATCCTCCAGTGAAGGTACCTGATTGCTGATGTGTTACCTTGGACACTTTATGGTCTTAAGACTGTAACTGTGTAACCAAATAAACCCCCTTTCAGTATAAGCCAATCCATTTCTGGTGTTTTGCATTCCATCAGCATTAGCAAACTATAACATCAACCTATCTGTTACATAGGGAGCAGAAAGAGTAATTTCTAGAATGAAGGGGCAGAGAAGCCCTTTTACACAATTACACAATTTCCATCTGGTAAATGAATGAATAAATTCCTTTTTTGTCTGATCAAATACAATGTCAAGATAAATCTAAGGTACCTTTTTAAAAAGGATTATCTATCCTAATTTTAATGAAACAATCATTTTTGAAATAAATCTCCATTAAAGAAAGACTGTGTTCCAATTCTTAGTCCAGTATTGATACATTCAATAAATATTTTTTAAACTATAAATGCAGATCAGTTTCTTCATATTTCCTATTTGGAAAAATATTGCTTGACGAGAATTAGAGGATGATTTCCCCTAGTAAAATAACATATAGTATGGCTATGTATACATATAAGAAACTCTTAAGAACCCATAAAAATAAGAATTGGTCATCCAGAATTTTAAAAACTTAACTAGCAGTTAAGTTTTGGCAAAGGCAGGCAGCAGATCACTGTATGGAGTGTGTAACTCAAACCTGACTTGACAAAGCAATTTAAGTTCTGTCAGGTGCTGAGGTCTCAATTCCACTACTCTGGTGTTCTCAGGAAGAACTGAATTAACCCAAGCTGAAAATAAAATCTCAATTCCAACCTGTCATCTTTGCATTATAGTTCAGCTTAACAAGAACCATGGATCTTTAGGGAAGATAGCTGATGAGAATCTTTGAAGATAGGTAATTTAGGGATGACATTTAGAAGTAAATAAAAGAACTTTGGGAAGCTGATTCAAGGAAATGTAGTGGTTGTAGAATTGTCATTTAAGTGAGATAAATTTTAAAAGCCTTGGTTTCTTCCACCCTGCCTGAACAAAAATCCTTACTCAGTCTCAATTTTTGAAAGATGTGGAAATACAAAATGGTACTTTTGGAAGACAACACTTGTAGCAGTGGCAAACACACTTTGGAGACTGAAATAAAGTTCAGAAGAAGTATGGCTTCCAAGCTATGCTGGTGTAATAACCAAACATGGCCCCATTCTTTTCTCACCTATTCTACCTATTCTTTATTCTCCTGGCAAGAAGGAGAAGAGGTGTAGAAAAAGAAAAGAAGTTAAATAAAATCTTCGTGATTGATTATCACCTCTTTTGGCCTTCTTTAGCTCCATTGAGATATGGGGAATGTAGCCAAGCCCCAACCAAAAGTATTCCTGAAAACTCCAAATAATACCCTGGGCTCTATCTAAGACTCTATAACTCTTTTACTTAATGTTCTGATTTGCTAAAGCTGCCAAAATGCAATATACCAGAAATGGATTAGCTTTCATAAAAGGTTTATTTGGTCACAAATCTATAGTCCTAAGGCCATTAAAGTGTCCAAACTAAGGCATCAACAAAAGGATACCTTTACCGAAGAAAGGTCGATGGTGTCTGGAATACCTCTGTCATCTGGGAAGGCATGTGGCCAGTGTTTGTTGTTCCTTTCCTTCCGGGTTGCATTGCTTTCAGCTTTGAGTCCAGTGGCTTTCTCTTGAAGCATCTGCAGGTTCTCACTTAGCTTCTCAAGGGCAAATTCTGGGCTTCATCTCTTTCCTTAGCACCTCCACACCACACATCTTTCTGTCTTTTTCATCTTCAAGCGTCCAGGTCTTTGTCGGCTCTGAGCTCACTCTCTCTCTCTCTCTCTCTCTCTCTCTCTCTCTCTCTCTCTCTCTCTCTCTCTCTCTCTCCCCAAATGCTCTTAAGGACTCCAGTAAACTAATTAAGACCCACCTTGAATGGACAGGGTTACAACTTCATGGAAATAATCTAATCAAAAGGTCTCACCCACAATTGGGTAGGTCATATCTCCATGGAAACAACCTAATCAAAAGATCCTACCTACAATAGGTTTGCCCCCACAAGATTGGATTAAAGGAACATGGCTTTTGTGGGATACATAATAGAGTCAAACCAGCACACTTAGTAAGTTTGTTTTTTTCAGAAACTTAAGTCCTCCAAATTGTTCCTATGCCAGATAAGCCCTAAAACCCAGAGGTACCAGTCTCTCCATGAACATCAACCAGTTTCATTCCTCTACTGCATCAGATTGATACCCCTTTCCAGCACAGAGAAGATAAAATGGTCATTGCCCAGATAGCCCTGAAGATTGAGAGAATGATCAGATGAGAGGGAGGAGGTGTAACGGAGAATTAGGATTTAACAAATGATTATGACTGCTGACCCATTTTGCAGATATTTCTTTTTAGTCTCTAGTGTATCAGAATAGCCTGAAGGAAATACCTGAAATTGCTGAATGGCAGTCCAGTAGCCTTGATCTTTGATAATAACCATATAACTATATAGCATTTATCAAGTGACCATGTGATTGTAAAAACCATGTGACTGACAATCCTGTATCCAGTTTATGAAAAGATGAGTAATAAAATAAAGGCATGCATGAAAAAAAAGATAATAGGTTGGGAATATGGGGGAAAATAACAAGAGTAAACTGTGGACAAGAGTTATAGTGTTACTTTAATAATCTTTCATCAATTGTAACAAATGTAACTACTGCTGAAAAATAGAATTACAAAAAGTGTTGTCATCAATTGTAACAAATTTTCCACTCCCATGCAAGTGTTGATGGTGGGTGGTGTATGGGAATCCTGTAGTACTTACATGATTGTTCTGTAAACTCACAACTTCTCCAATAAAAATTTTTGAAAAAGATATGTGGAAGGGAGAGGGAAAGAAACAGACTGAACATGGATGGTTGTTTGTCTTGTTCGAATTCTGGCATGATGTTTAGAGAGTGATTCAGTATCAGTATATCTAAAATGTTAACTCATTTATAGAAGAAAAAGAGTCCTCAGAGATACCTATGCAAAGCTTTAATTCTTAACAGTTTTCAAACTGTGTTCTTGAAGCCATAGGCTTCCTCAAAGATACATCAATTCCAATCTAACTTGAGAAGTACCACATTTACCTGATTTATATACTGGAATTCCAGATAAGATTTCATTTGAGGGAAGGGGAAGGTAAACAAGTGTTACACTCAAACAAGATTCTACTTTCAAGCCAATGGTCTATTATCCCCAAGTAATAACAATGCATTATATGAGGACAGATAACTTCATTGAGGAGAAACTCACTACCTTCTGAGGCAGCTCATTCAAAGTCTATATGACTTAATGGATAGGAACTCACTCTTACAGAGAGATGAAAAGTGTGTGTTTTATAATTCCTATTCTAGTTCCATCCTAAGAAACCACAGAAAGGAATTCTAAACCTTTTTAAGACCAGAGTCTTAGAAGACTATTAGAAGACAACTGTAAGGACATCACTGCCCTCTGTTTCTTGGGTAAAGATTTCCAATTCCTTGATACTTGGTAGGATTTTAGGTCCTTTTGTCCTCCAAATCACTCTCCTTTGGATACACTTCAGGGTGTTGAGCCCTGCTGTGTGTTCTTTTGGGGTATAATGTAAGAGGGGTGTGTTTGACTATAACACCTTTTCTGCTTCCTTCAGTTCTCTCAAAACAAAAGAAGAGAGAAGAACAAAATTGACTGAGTATTTGAAGCTGTTTGCTTTGTTCATGATCCACCTTGTACATGATCTGGCAGTGGCATAACACAATGTCACTTTTTGAAGATATGTTTTGTAGCAATAGCACAAACACTTTGGGGCAGGAAATGAAGGTTGCAGAAGTATAGCTGTCAGGCTTCAGTGCTTTAAATAGCAAACCAGTCCCATACTTTTCTCATCTGTTGGCCACACTGGTTTCTTCAACTAGTAAGAAATGGAGAGGGGATATAGCCTCTCATAATTATCCTAATCATCCTAATTCTGAAGTCTCAGAATTCAGCTAGGTAAGAGGAACCTAGTATTACAGTGTGATGAAGAGAAACAAAGATAAGGCTTTGGAGCCAAACAAAACTGGGATCAAATTTTGGTTCTTCACTGTTATGTTTGGTAAATCACTCCACCATTCTGAACTTCAATTAACTCACCATATTTCTGTGCAGAATTGTTGTTTTTAGGAAAACATATGTAACAGACTAGCACATAGCCTGACACAGCACACTTTCAATGAATATGAAAAAATATAATTTCAAGCATTTATGTCTCCTTTATTTTAATTTCAGTGGTATCTCATTTATATATCAGCATCAAAGAATGGGAAAGTTCCATGAGAATTTCCAGATACTCAAAGCTTACATTTTAAGGATCAAACCATTTTTGCTTTAACCATTTTAAATGGAATTCATTATAAAAAGATTACTGCTGTGACTTTGTAAACAGAAATGACAACCATGATTTAAATATTTATTGATATTTTAATTATCAGGATATTCATATAATAGTATTATCCAGTAATCCTTTGATACCTGCAAGAAAGTTTGAGGTGGATGGACCATTTTGTTCTTTACTAAAGGGTCTCAGGCTGTTGTAATTTTTGAGATTTCACCTTTTTTTCCAATGGTTTTGGCTAGGTAAGACCTGTGGCTCATATATAGTAACACATGGAATTAGGTGATATACTGGAACAATATCTGGTGAATTTATTGTTTCTCTTATTTTCATGACAGTGATAGATGTATTGATTGGAAGTGTTTTGGGATATGATATTTGAAGTGGGACCTGCCCCCAGTCAGCAAAGAGAATGGAATTTTGAAATTCTTTTTTTAAACCTGGGAATTCTTCTCATTATAGGGGGGGCTGGTCCATCTATTGACTTCTAGAGTGTCAAAATTGTAGAAGACGGTGGATTGCAGCATGGGCAGCAGCCACGGACAGGGAAGAGATACCATTTCAAAGATCCGCCAGCTAGTGAGACTTCAGGGATACTGGTGTTGTAATGCAAGTTTCTTGTTTTCACCCACACTATTCCAGAAAAATTGCTAACTATTCTCACTGCTGTCCAAGTGATTTCCTCTAGTGTTTTCTGCTTTTGACCTTGAGTGGACTCTAAAAACAAGTAAATAAGCTTTATAATGTTTCCTGGAATGAGCCTGTTGATACTGTATAAGAGCTGGAAAATTCTTGGGTGTAATCCAGAAGCTTTACCCATAGACCATGTGACATCTTTTTTTTTTACTGCTCAACCAATTTGTATTAAACAACACAAACATAGTTGGAAGAAAAAGGCAGATAGAGACAAGACCAAACTAAGCCAATTCTTCTTTGCCTCCTAAATAGATATTAGTTTCATAATTTCACTGAGTATTTGAGGGGCATGGAAGGAATTTGTTACATTGTTTTTGAAAATGTCAACAGCATGAATTTGGTAAAACTACCTAGGACTATGAAAAAACTATTTTGAAAATCAGAGAAAAATCATCTCAGACATTTGCAGCTAATATTATAGGCCTCTTTAAGAATTACAGATTTGATTTTCAGACCAATAAGCCATCACCTTAAACTTGATTATCTCTCCAGGGTCCTATCTTCTAGAATATGGATGCTTGCAGTATTTTCTATATAGTTGCATAACTATGTTAGGATTAATTATAAATGGTTGCAATTTTAAAATGCATTTAAATCTGAATTATATGAGTTTCTAATATGGAACATTTAAACATTACATGGTTACATTAAAACAGCTGGTGGGCTATCACATAGGAAGAGACTTTAAAAGTTGGCATTTAAGTTTGTGTACATTTGAGAATGGGTGATTGTTTGGGGAAGAGCTTGGACTAAATTACTGGCCCTGAGATAAAGTCATCAAATAAATCATCAACAGAATCTTAAGTGAGTGCCTATAATGTGAAGGGTTATTTTGCTAGGCATTGGGTAAATAAAGAGATATAGAGGCAATCTCTTGAATTAAAATATTTATAAAGCAATCTGTAATCCAAATATAAATGTATATTATATATTGATGTTTAATAATGACTCTTGGCAACAAGATGATCTTGAACATCTTTGAATTATTAACTTATAAAATTAGAAAAGACCTTAGATTCCAACATCCCCTATAAAGGTGAAGAAATTGAGGCCAGAGGAATGTACAATCCCCTAGCACTTCTCCCAGAAACTGGTTCGTAGAAGGAAAAAAGGAAACATTCGTTAAATGTATGAACGAAAGAAATTACTTATTCAAATTTATTCAGTGAAAGATGAACAGGTCTGAATATAGAACCCAGATCTCCTGACTCTTAGCCAGATGCTCAAATATTCTAGACCTCCATCTTGGGTCTATAAAATTGTCACAATTGGTTTCTTGTTTATTTATTTGTTTTTGTTTTGTTTTGTTTTTACTTAAACTTTTATTTTGAGCTCATTGTGGATTCACTTGCAGTTGTAAGAAATAACACAGAGAGACCCCATGCACCCTTTATCCAGTATGCCCAAATGGTAACGTCTTGGAATGTTACCATTCTAAACTATAGTAGCTCATAGCAACTAGGATATTGACATTGATAGTCAAGATATAAACCATTTCCATAACTACAAGGATGCCTCGTTTTGTCCTTTTATAGTCACACCCACCTTCTTCTACCACATAACCCCTCCCCTCTTAATACTTGGAAAACAATAACCTGTTATCAATATTTTTAATTTTTTTTTATTCCAAGAACATCACATAAATGGAATCATATGATATACAACCTTTTGGAATTGGCTCTTTTCTGTCAGTATAAATGGCTGGAGTTTCATCCAAGTTGTCGAATGTATCAGTAGTTTGTTACTTTTTATTGCTGAGTAGTATGCCATGGTGTAGTGGTTTGGAACTGTATGTACCCCAGAAAAACATGTTCTTAAAGTTAATCCATTCCTGTGGATGTGAACCTACTGTTAACATAGGACCATTTGATGAAGTTACTTCAGTTAAGGCATAGCCTACCTCAGTCAGGATGGGTCTTAATCCTATTACTGAAGTCCTTTGTAAGAGAATAAAATTGTGACAAAGGAAGCAAGAAGAGGAAACAGAACCCTGAAAAGAAGGAAGAGACCAGGAGACGCCGCCATGTGCCTTGCCATGTGACAGAGGAGCCAAGTGTTGCCAGCAGGCAGCCCAGAACGTCTTCGGGGAGAAAGCATCACCTTGATGATGCATTTTTTGGACATTCTTTTGGCCTCAAAACCATACTTTAGTAATTCCCATTGTTTAACCCAACCCATTTCATGGTACTTGCTTCAGCAACCTAGGAAACTAAAATACATGGTATGGATATACTACAGTTTGTTTAACCATTCACCTGTTTAAAGACATCTGGGTTGTTTCCAGTTTTGAACTATTAGAAATAAAGCTACTATAAACATTTGTTTACAAGTTTTTCTGTGACATACCTTTTCATTTCTCTTGGATAAATGCCCAGGAGGATAAAGCTGGGTCATATGATAGCTGCATGTTTAGTTTCTAAGAAACCTCCAAACTCTTTCCCACAGTGGTTGTGCTATTTTATATTCCCACCAACAATATATGAGTAATTCAGTTTCTCTGCATCCTCATGAGCATTTTTATTTTAACCAGTCTGATATATATGTAGTGATATCTCGTTTTGGTTTTCATTTGCATTTCCCTAATGACTAATGATGTTGAACATCTTTTCATGTGCTTATTTGAGATCTGTATATACTCTTTGGTGTAATAACTGTTCATATCTTTTGCCTGTTTTCTGAATGGATTGTTTGAATTTTTTTACTGCTGAGTTTGGGGGTTTCTCTCTATATTCTAATTACTAGTTCTCTATGGGATATGTGACTGGCAAATATTTTCTCCCAATTTGTATGTTGTGTTTACATCCTCTTCAGGTCTTTTGCAGAGCAACGGTTTTTAATTTTAATGAAGTCCAAGCTTTCACTTTTTCATTTTTATAGATCATGCTTTCAAAATTAAATTTAAAAGTTTAAAAACCCTTTGCCTAGCCTTAGATACTGAAGATTTTCTCCTGTGTTTTTTCTACAAGTTTTACAGATTAAGTGTGTGATACTTTTTGAGTTAATATTTTATACAAGGTGTGATGTTTAAGTCAATGCTTTTTTTTTTTTTTTTTTTTTTTGTGGGCTATGAATGTCCAATTGCTCCAGCACCTTTTGTTTTGTTGAGAGGCTCTCTTTTCTCATTGAATTGCTTTTACAACTTTGTCAAAAATCAGATGGGCATATTTGTGTGGGTCAACTTCCGTGTTCTCTTTGCTATTCCGTTAAGTTATGTCTTTCCTTCCACTGATATCACATAATCTTTTGTTTTGTTTTGTTTCTTAGATTTTTTATTGTTGTTGCTGTTTCTACCATGTAAATGTTGAATCGCTTATTGAACATGCATTACATATATGAAAGAGGAATTCAGACTTTTCCTAAGAATTACATAAAGAAGAATTACAAATGTATTCCTATGGCAAGGCAGAATACATTCAACGTAATGCTAGAAGTTGAGGGGGCAATGTAAGCTTTTTATTGCCCTTCTGCTACCAGTTAGCCATGATGGTAGTGATAAGTGTCTATATTCCTTCTCATGCATTTCTTCTTATTTCCTTTGCCTTCCTATATTTATTTTTCCTCCTTCACCCTTCTCTGAAGGTATATCTAATGTACAGTGACTGTATCTAAGGACCTTAAAAATATTGCAAATTAAGAGGTACAGTAATTAGATCTGAAAGGATGGAATACTGTGGTATATTAGATCTAGATGGAATAGCCTTATTATGGACCCAACCTGGAGCTCTGTCACTTCTATTGACTGCTCTTGTGTCTCATCTCTCGTGCAAAATCTGGAAATCTGCAGTATTTTTTAAATGAGGTCTGATACCACTTTGCAGAAGCTGCTAGATCTGTTCAGTGGAAATAGCACAGGCATGATCCAACTCCGTATGTGTCCATCATCTTCCTCAAAACATAATCTGTGTAGAAAATAGTGCACCTGGCTCTAGAATCCCTCACCCTTTTCACTCTACTGGGCTAAGTCCCAGTCACAGATCTGCTACCAGTTACCAGGTGAGTGAAAGCAAGTCCCTTCAGTTCTCTGTGGTTCTGTTTTATTCTCTATAAAATAAGGTTTGGGTTAGAATAGATAATCTCCAAGGTCACATCCAACTCAAAACTTTTAATTATTATAATTATCTTTACTATGCAACTGAATTCATCTATCATTATGGAAGACATAGTTGTAGCAAGAGAATAGATTTTGGAATTGAGTAGACTGATTCCTCCCAATTTATTCTTCTCTTTCAAAATTGTTTTAGCTTTTCTGGTGCCCTTGCCTTTCCTTAAATTTTAGAATTGTCTGTATCTACAAAAAATCTTGCTGGAATTTTGATATTGCCTTACACCTCTATATCAGTTTGGGGAGAATTGACATCTTTACTATGTTTAGTCTTCTACTACATTCACATGGTTTGTATCTCTATTTTCTTATATCGTCTCTGATTCATTTCATCAGTATTTTGTAGTTTTCACCATACAAGTCCTGTACCTGTTTTGTTAGATTTACCCCTAAGTATCTCTTTATTTAACTTGTTGAGAGATTGTAAGTGCATTGTATTTTTATTTTCCGGTCCATGGCTTCATCGCTAGTATATAAAATATAATTGATTTTTTTATTTTTATTTTATATTCTTTTTACTTGCTCAACTCATTTATTTGTTCCAGGGGACTTTTTGTTTTGTTTTGTTTTGTTTTCTGTAGATTTCTTTGGATTCTTTCTGTAGGCAATAATGTCAAGGGCAAATATAGACTGTTTTATTTCTTCATATGTGATCTGTATGCCTTTTATTTCCTTTTCTTGTCTTGTCGAACCTGCTAGAACCTCTGGAACTATGTTTAAGGTGGTAAGACAAAGTATCCTTGCCTTATTCCTTCTCTTGGGTAGAAAGGCATTAATTTTTTTTCATCATTAAATATAGTGTGAGATGTAGGTTTTTAAATCAAGTTGAAAAATGTTCTCTCTATTACTGTTTTTCTGAGAATTTTTATCACGAATAAGTATTGAATTTTGTTAAATGATTTTTTTCTACATCAGTTTATATGACATGATTTTTCTTCCTTATCTTGTCTATATGGTAAATTAAATTGACTGATTTTACAACATTGTACCAGCTTTACATCTCTGAAATAAAAACCAAATATTTATAGTGTAGAATTCATCCTTTGTATTTCTGAGATATATTTCTTTATATTTGGGGAATGATTTTTCATCTTTATTCATGAGGTTTGTCTGGTTTTGGTGTCAGAGTAGCTTCATAAAATTAATTGGGAAGTGTTCCTTCCTCTTCTATTTTCTGGAAAAGATTGTGTATACTTCATGTTAATAAATTCACATGTGAAACCATGATGTAAGCCTGGAAATTTATTTGGGGAGAGTTTTTAAAATATTAATTCAATTTCCTTAACAGTTTTAGAACTATTTAAATTATTTATTTCATGTTGGATAAGTTGTGGTACTTTGCATTTTTTGAAGATTTGGTCCATTTTATCTCAGCTTTCAAATTTATATGTGTAGTATTGGTGGTATTATTCTCTTGTAGTCCTTCTGTTGTCTACAAAGTCTGCAGTGATTTTCTCTGTTTTTTTCCTGATATTGATAATTTGTATTTTCTCTCATTTTTTTTTCTTTTTCAGCTTTACTTTATAGAAGCTTGTCTATTTTGTTGATTTTTCTAAAAATCAAATCTTCATCTTGTTAATGCTATCTCTTGGTTTTCTGTTTTCAATTTCATTCACTTCTGCTCTTATCATTATTTTTTCTCCTTCTGAGGATTTTAGTTTATTTTGCTCTTTTTTATAGCTTCTTGAGCTGAAATATTAGATTATAGATTACTTTTCCTCTTTTCTAACTATGCATTTGGTGCTATGCCTTTCCCTCAGCACCACTTTGGTTGTTTCCACAGATTTTGATATGTTGTGTTTTCATTTTCATTCAGTTCAGTGTATTTTTAAATATCCCTTGAAACTTTTTTTTTAACCTATGGATTATTTACAAGTGTGTTGCTTAGTTTCCAAGTGCTTGGAGATTTTCCAATTATCTTCATGCAGTGGTTTCTAATTGATTCCATTGTAGAAAAATGGCACACTCTGTATAATCTCAGTTATTTTGATTTGTTCAGGTTTGTTTTATGACCCAGGTTATGGTTCATTTTGGTGTAATTTCCATGGCAGTTAGAAAAGAATCTACATTCTGTTGCTGTTTACTGGAGTGTTTTATAAATGTTGTTTACATCCTTTTGATAAATGATGTTGTTGAGTCCTTCTATATACTTACTGATTTATGTTCAGTTTTTCTTTCAAATGTTGAGAGATGTTGAAATCTCCAAATATAATTGTGAATTTGTCTATTTTCCTTTTAGCTCTATCAGGGATTTGCTTCATATATTTTACAGCTCTATTATTTGATGTATACACATTTAGTCTTCTTGCTAAGTCTTCTTGGTGGATTGATCATTTTATCACACAATGTCCTTCTCTGTCCCTAGTAATTTTCTTTATTCTGAAGACTACTTGTTGGTATTAAGATAGCCACTCCTTCTTTCTTTTGATTGTTTGTGTAGATTTTTTCCATCCCTTTACTTTCAAACTTCCAAATATTGTTATATTTTAAGTGAATTTCTTATAGAAAACATTTAGTTGTGTCATGTTTTTATTCCATCTGGCCAACCTCTGTGTTTTAATTGCTGTATTTAGACCATTTATATTTATTGTAATTATTGATATGTTAGGTCTTAAGTCATAAATTTTATTTTTTGTGTGTGTTTTGTTTATTCCCCCTCTTTTAAATTGCTCTGATTTTTTTCTTCTTTCTAGTGAATTACTTGAACATTTCCATAATTCTATTTTGTAGCAATAATTTTTATGAGTGTATTTCTTTATATTCTTTTTTAGCAGTTTCTCTGAGTGTTATATTACATATGCATAACTTATCACACTCTAGTGTTATTATTTCACCAGTTCAACATTATCTCCTTTTGTGTGCCTTTATCCTCCCCATTTATGATTTCCCTAAATACTTCCTCTGTGTACATTTGGAACCACATCAGACAGTGTTATAATTTATCATTTCAACCATGAAACATAATTTAGAAAACTCTAGAGAAATGAAGTCCAGTGTATTTACCCATATTTTTGCCTATGATTACCTTTCTTCCTTCCTAATGTTCCAAAATTACTTCTTTTATCATCTCCTTCCTGTTTCGAGAACTTCCTTTTGTCATTCTTTCAGGGTAGGTCTTATGGTGACAGCTTCTTAGTTTTTCCACCATATGAGAATATTTTGACTTCACTTTCATTCCTGAAGGATATTTTCTCCGGATATAGAATTCTGAGTTGGCAGTGCTTTGCTTTCAGCATTTGAAAAATTTTGTGCTACTTCCCTCTGGTCTCCTTAATTTCTTATGAGAAATCCAATGTCATTGTATTGCTTCTCCCCCATATGTAAAATGTTGTTTCTCTCTTGCTACTTTCAAGATTTTTTCTTTGCCTTTACTTTATAGATGTTTACCTATGATGCATCATGGTGATATGATCTTTTTTGGAGTTTTCTCAGCTGCTTGAATTTCTAGGTTTATGTCTTTTTCTAAAGTGGGGTCACTTTCAGCCATTATCTCTTCAAGTATGTTTCAGCACCACCTCTTTTTTCTCTTCTTCTGGGATTCAGATGGCACAAATGTTAGATCTTTTGTTAAAGCCACACAGGCCTCTGAAACTGTTTTTCCCCAGTCTACTTTCTCTGTGTTTTTCAGATTGGATAATTTCTTTTGTTCTGTCTTCCCATTCACCAATTCTTTCCTTGGACCCTTCCATTCAGCTGGTCAGCCCATCCTTGAATTTTTTTATTTCAGTTATTTTATTTTTCAGTTCTAAAATTTTCATGTGGTTCTTCTTTATATTTTCTACTTTTTTGCTGAAGTTTCTTTTTTTTAAATTTGTTGAAAGCTTGTTTATTATTGCCTGTTGAAGCATTTTTTTAATAGCTGCTTTGAAATATTTGTCAGATAATTCTAACATCTCACTGTTGACATCTGTTGGTAGTCTTTCTTCATTCAGTTTTAGATCTTGCTTGTTCCTGTTATAATGAGTGATTTTCAGTTGAAACATAATTTAGGGTATTATCTTTTGAGACTATGAATCTTCTTTAAACCTGTTTTAGCTAGTTTCTTTTGACACCACTCCAATTCAGGGGGACAGAGGTTCTGTCTCCCCAGTATGCCTCCCCTGATATCTCATTGATGGGGAAGAGTAGGCATGTGTATTAGTTAGGGTTCTCTAGGGAAATAGAATCAATGAGAGGTGTCTCTGATTATCAAATTGTAAAAGTGACTTACACAACTGTGGGTATGCACGAGTCCAAATTCTGTAGAGCCGTCAACAAACAGTCAACTCCAAGGAAGATGTCTGATGAACTCCTCAGGAAACGAACCAGCAACTTCGACGAACTCCTCAGGAAATGAACTGGGATCTTCGACGAATGTGTTCGATGAACTCCTCAGGAAACGAACCGGCAACTTCAACAGACTCCTCAGGAAATGCTTCACTGGGCAGCCAAAGAAGAAGTGAAGGTCCTCTATCTGTCTGGCTTATAAGTCTTCAACTGATTAATTGGATTAAATCCAGCCGATTGCACTCTCTCATTGTGGAAGGCACACCCTTTGGTGAGGCATCAGTCACAGCTGCAGTCAATTGACTGATGATTTAATAAACCAGCCTGTTGGTTTATTAACCAGCCTCAAACATCCTCACAGCAATTGTTAGGCCAGTGTTTGTTTGACCAGACAGCTGGGTCATCCGGCCAAGTTGACACATGAACCTAACAATCACAGCATGCTTTTTTGCTGCCCCCCACATGGCATCAATGACACCCTGGGGTGACTTAATTATTTCTAGGGGTGATAAAAATCCCAGCTCCTTACTCAGTCTTCTTTTACACTATCTCAGTAGTGTGTTTGGGGCCACAGTTTTGCTCATGGTTTTTGACTGAAATACAGCAGTTACTTACCAAAAGGCTGGCCCTTTACTGGTTCTTTGGTTAAAGACAGCAGGCTTTTATTGAGAGGTTTTGTTTTTTTTCCTCTTCACCATCATTTTCTGGTTGCTGGCTTCTTCAGCTCCATGTATAGGACATATATGGAACAATGAGAACCCAGGGAACTCACTGCCATATCGTTCCTTAAGTTTTGAGGTCCCTAGCCTTAGTCTCTCCACCTTTCAGGGTCCTTCATGTTTGTTTAAACACACACACAAACACACACACACACACACTAGTCTAGAGATTTTAGATGTCCTTAGGGAAGCAATAGGTAGAAGTTCATTTACTCCATCTTCTCTGAAGCCAGAAATTTAGTCTTACAATTGTTTTGTAACCTCATTTTGTGAAGGCATAATCCCCCAATATTTGAATGCTAAAAATTTTCCCTTCACATAGTGCTCCACTGTTATGCCACAAAGTCTCTAAAAGGTATGCCACTTGTCCCTCAAAAGCTCTGTCAGATGCAGCCACTGTGAGAAATCCCAGATGGCTCACACTCCATACACTCCTGCTCATTCTTCTACCTTGCCCCTAGAAACTGTTCAAAGAATCTTCACTCTCCAACAACCTGCCATGATGGGGCCAGTGCCCATGCGTGGGGTGTGATCACTGGGTGTTCCAAAGTTTCCAAATGTTGTGGTTTCCAAGTATTTTGATCTCCCTACAAAGGTACAAAGAACAGCCTTTCCCCTAACATGCCATGCATTGTCATTTAGACCACAACACAATTCTACTTGTTCCTAAAGACCGGTGTTAATCCCTTCTCTTTACTGTGACTGGAAATTTGTCAAGGTACATAGTGAAAGCCTTCTCATTTTACTCCTCATACACATAGTCCTCCTAGGCTTTTCCCCAACCCTCCTTCTTCCTCTCCTAATAGAAGACAAATACTCTGTGGATATTGATGGATGAAAACAGGTAAAAGGGGTGAATTCACTCCTTAAATTATCTCCAATTACTCCTGCCCTATGCCAGTCAATATACAACCAAACATATCTTAATAGCACATATATTGTTTCAGGGGATTCAAGATTTACGACTTAAAAGACCTGATAATCTAGTTTGAAAGACAAAAGATGTACTTCCCAAGAAATTTCTAAATGAAAATGAGGAAACTAATATTAATATGCCAAGTCTCAGGGGTCTGAAAGAAAAGCCCTCATTTTTTTCTCATTAATTTTCAAAGTAAACACTAAAAATATGAGGAAACCAACCCCAGAACATTCAAGTACTTTATCCAATATTATTTGACTAGTAAATAGTGAATCTGTCTTCATTGAGTATTGGACCATGTTAAGGTACTGTTAATGAGATCAAGTAATTATTTTAGCTCAGACAAAGAAAAATTATCTAAAGATAAAACTGGAGGGTAGTGACAGGAAGAAAAGTTAGAAAGCAGCTGCTACAACAAATTAAACTGAGAAAGTAAGCAGCTTCTGGAAACCCCCACAGATAAGATTTGAGATGCTCATTTTATAATGGCATACATATAAAAAAGAGAAGATTTATTTCTCCTAATAATCTAACAAGATAAAATTCTGTTTACTCTTGCTTTAATCCCTAAAGCTCTTACTATCTGATAGTTCTTGATTCAGTAATTAGTAAGTGGTAAACAAACTAGATTTAAAGTTGCCTAATAAAAGTTTGCTTATAGCAGGCACTAAAAGTATTGAAGAAGTTGTAACTAATGGAAATGTTTTCAAATAGTAACTATAATCAAAAGCATTTGATGATGTGAAAAATACATGAAGAGCATTATAAAGGCAGGGATTGTTATCAATTTTGTTTACAACTTTTTGACAAGAACAATGCCTAACATATAGTAGGAACTCAGTAGATTTTTGTGAAATGAATTCCAGAGAAATTATTTCCCTTATCACTGAAACCTCATCCCCCCACCACCACCCCCCACCACCACCCCTCAACCTCAACTCAACTCTCAGGCTGTCTATTTCCCTTATTACAAACACCCTTAGAAACTCACGTGATGTCATTTGCTGTTATCACAGAGCTACTTTCCTGAGCTAAAAACTAACTTCTGAGTCCCTTGATATTCTTTTTGTCTAACAGGATACAAAAGTTGTTAACAACTCTGACAAATACAGTAACACCATTAATGGGAAGAAGCTGTCCTCAATGATGGCAGCATTAAAAAGTGGGAAATAAAGAGGATCTGATGACAGATACACCAAAGTACCAATCCCAGTTCTATAATTTTCTCACTAAATAACTCTGAACCTCAGTGTGTTCTCTTTTTTTAAACTGAGAAATAAGAATAACATTCCTTGATACTTGTGATGATTGAAAGAAAAGGTGGAAAAACAGCAATAGATCACGGATATTCTGAGACATAATGTGCATATAATATTTGTAGAATATTTAAGTCAGATTCTACAAATTCACACCTTCTCTATGATGCCCACCAATAGATTTATCACTTATTCCAGGGTAATTCTGTTAAATTCTGACAGCTGAGAATTAGACTCAGAGTTATTTCCATGGATAATTTCTATCCATGTAATTCTCATTCCCTCCATGTGCAATAAATCTCACAGCCATTTATGGTTAGTAAATAAGACAAACATCACCTTCATATTTATTTGAAACTCAGTGGTAAGAGATTCCAGATAGTATAAGCTGTATTTATTGCACAATAAATAATCACCTATGGTGTACCTAACCACATATTATGAAAACATGGCTCCATATCCACTATAGATCAAATATAATCCCTCTGAAAAACAAGGTCTAAGGGCTTATTTTGAGTTTTAGAAAAGAAATAGCCAAAGAAGAAATGTTGTCAGTGAGGTCAGCACTGAATCTATAGAATCAGACAAAGCCTAAGAAAAACAATCACTTAATCACTTTGAGTCTCCCATCACAGACAGGGAACTAGACAAGAATTAAATGATACATCATCTGTCTTTTTTCACTTGGATCCATCAAAAATAGCACTCGTTGACACCAAATGGGAATTTATATCTACAATACATATATTAGTTTGTCAATTTCAAGAATCTTAACTCTGTGGCAATGAAGTAAAGTTTAAAAAAAAAATCAGGGGGACTCGGGCAAGATGGCAGCATAGAGAGGAGTGGAAGCTAAGTAGCCCCCCTGGAACAACTACAAAAAACCAGAAACAACTAGTAAATAATCCAGAATAACTGCGGGGGGACAAACGAGACCATCCACTCATCATACACCAACCTGAATTGGGAGGAATGCCCGAGAACACAGCGTAAAATCTGTAAGTAAAACCTGTGGAACCAAGTCGTGAAACCCCCTCCCTCATAGCCCGAGCTGCAAAGCCTCGTGGTGCCGGAGAGAAGCTCTCTCCCAGCAAGCGAATACAGCTCAGCTGAGCTCCAACTGGGGTTTTAAGTAGCGAGTGTGAACTGCTCACTACAGGTACGCATCCCCAAAAAACAGACAGAGGCTTTGGGTGACGACTGACCTGGGAGAGCCAGAGGGTCACCTTGGACTGGGTCTGAAGGGGGCTATCTGTTTCTTTTTTGGCTCAGTGGAGAAAGCCCCAGTCGTTTGCAGTTTCCAGGGCTGTGACTCTGGGAAGGGTGGAGACAGCACAAGCAGAGAGCTAGACCATTGAAATGCTAATGACCTCCACCTGAGGGGTCTGTCTTCTCTAGGAGGAAAGGGGTGGGGCCCTTTCCATTCAGAACCAGACCCCAGAGCCTGGGGGAACAGGGCCACACCTCCTCACACCAGTCAAGAATTATAGGCTAACAGGCGTCACCTGCTGGGCAGAAAAGCCTAGTGACCTGAGGCATCAAAGGGTGGAGCAATTTTCTAAGACACACCCTCAGGGAAACCAGATACTGAATATTTCTTCCCTCTGGGACCTGAGCCTGTTCTGGTCTGGGAAAACCTGATTTGGATAACCAAGGAAACCATGCCTAGACAACAGAAAATTACAACCTACACTAAGAAAAACAAAGTTAAGGCCCAGTCAAAGGAACAAACATACACTTCAACTGAGATACAGGAATTTAAACAACTAATGCTAAATCAATTCAAAAAGTTTAGAGAAGATATTGCAAAAGAGAGAGAGGCTATAAAGGAAGCACTGGTCATGTATACGGCAGAAATCAAAAGTTCAAAAAAACAACTAGTAGAATCTATGGAAATGAAAGGCACAACACAAGAGATGAAAGACACAATGGAAACATACAACAGCAGATCTCAAGAGGCAGAAGAAAACACTCAGGAACTGGAGAAAAAAACACCTGAAAGCCTACACACAAAGGAACAGATGGAGAAAAGAATGAAAAAATATGAGCAACGTCTCCAGGAACTCAAGGATGAAACAAAGTACAATAATGTACGTATCATTGGTGTCCCAGAAGGAGAAGAGAAGGGAAAGGGGGCAGAAGCAATAATAGAGGAAATAATTAATGAAAATTTCCCATCTCTTATGAAAGACATAAAATTACAGATCCAAGAAGTGCAGTGTACTCCAAACAGAAGAGATATGAATAGGCCTATGCCAAGACACTTAATAATCACATTATCAAATGTCAAAGACAAAGAGAGAATCGTGAAAGCAGCAAGAGAAAAGCAATCCATTACATAAAAAGGAAGCTTAATAAGACTATGTGTGGATATCTCAGCAGAAACCATGGAGGCAAGAAGGAAGTGGTGTGATATATTTAAGATACTGAAAGAGAAAAACCACCAACCAAGAATCCTGTATCCAGCAAAGCTGTCCTTCAAATATGAGGGAGAGCTCAAAATATTTTCTGACAAACAGACAATGAGAGACTTTGTGAACAAGACACCTGTCCTATAGGAAATACTAAAGGGAGCATTACACGGTGATAGAAGACAGGAGTGCGTGGTTTGGAACACAATTTTGGGAGATGGTAGCACAACAATGTAAGTACACTGAACAAAGGTAACTATGAATACGGTTGAGAGAGGAAGGTGGGGAGCATGTGAGACACCACAAGAAAGGAGGAAAGATAAAGACTGGGACTGTGTAACTTGGTGAAATCTGGAGTATTCAACAACTGCAATAAAATGTACAAAGATGTTCTTTTATGAGGGAGAACAAGCAAATGTCAACCTTGCAAGGTGTTAAAAATGGGGAGGCATTGGGGGAGGGATGCAATCAGCATAAACTAGAGACTGTAACTAATAGAATCATTGTATTATGCTTCCTTTAATGTAACAAAGGTGATATACCAAGGTGAATGAAGATAATAGGGGGGATAGGGGAGGCATGTTAGACACTTGACATTGGTGGTATTGTCTGATTCTTTATTCTACTTTGATTTAAGGTTATTTTTCCTTTTGCTGCTTCCTAGCTGTCATTTTTTTTTCCTCTTTCTTTTGCCTCTCTACCTTCTTTCACTCTCCCTCCTGACTTGTGGAAGAAATGTAGATGCCTTTATATAGATAGTGGTGAAGGTGGTGAATACATAAATGTATGACCATGCAGAAAACCATCGACTATTTACTTGGGATGGAATGTATGGTGAGTGAACAAAACCATATTAAAAAAAATGGGTTGATGACAAAACCTCGAGGGCAATATACTGAGTGAAATAAGCCAGACACATTAGGACAATTATTGCAAGGTCTCACTGACAGGAACTAATTATAATATGTAAACTCATAGGCATGAAATATAAGGTACCAAGATATAGGACAAGGCTTAAGAATGGGGAGTAGTTGCTTAGTATGAGCAGAATGTTCAATTGGGATGAACTTCAATGTTTGGAAATGAACAGGGTTGTTGGTAGAAAGATGTAAGAATAACTAACAGCGCCAAACGGTGTGTGAATGAGGTGGAAAGGGGAAGCTCAGAGTCATATATATCACCAGAAGGAAAGTTGGAGATCAAAATATGGGAATGTATAAAACTGAATCCTATGGTGGGCAATGTCCATGATCAACTGTACAAATACTAGAAATCACTTCCATGAACCAGAACAAATGTATGACAATACAATTAGAAGTTAATAATAGAGGGGCATATAGGGAAGAACTATATACCTTTTACAAACTATATACTACAGTTAGTAGTATTTCAACATTTTTTCATAAACAGTAACAAATGTACTATATGAATACTATGAGTCAACAATTGAGGGGGGTTGGTTAGGGATAGGGGAGGATTAGAGTTTCCTTTTCTTTTTTTCTTTTTTTCATCTTTCACTTTATTTCTTGTCTGGAGTAATGAAAAGTTTCTAAAAATTGAACAAAAATTAAGTGTGATGGATGCACAGCTGTATGAGAGTACCCAGGGGCAAGTGATTGTACACTTTGGATCTTTCGATAATTGTATGGTATCTGAACAATCTCAATAAAAATGAAAAAAAAAAATCAGACCAGTTTTAGCCCTCCTACTTGTTCCGTCTTTCATATTGAACATTTATCCCTTCCGTTCTCCAATTCCATTCTCAGCTGCCAACTTCAACCTGTGGGAGTTTCAAACCTCAGTCATGGAGCGATATTTATCTGGAGGCTGACTGCTGCAGAGCCTTGCAATGAGTGTCCCTTCCAGTTTCCAGGAGGCCTGTGCATAGGCCCCCTCCAGGATACCTCATTCACTGCTGTCTTCTTTGTGTTCTTTTTCTGCTGTGCACCTTCTGGATGCTCTCAATGCACAGATTTCCAATGCTCACGCAGGAGACCTTCCCAGACCTATTTCTTTTGCCCAGAAGTCAGGGTCCTGCATTTTTCAGGGTTAAATTTTTCTTGTTTGTATGTTTATTTCTTTACTGCAAGTCCCAATTCTATTCCGGATGGTATGTGTGTCCAAGACTGGAACTCTATCAATTCTATCTGTATCAACTTTAATTGATCCCTTCAACAGTAAATATGGGAGTGAAGGAATAGCTGGGAAACCCATACTATTTACTCATAGTTTTAGAAATTAGCCAAAAGGCAGGGTGATGAAGCTGACACAAATCAGAGACTGCTTATAATCAATAATATGGACAAGATCATGAAGGAGGTAGAATCGTGACCCTGAGCAGGGAGAGGGGCAGCAGCAGACCACAGAAACACTTGCCTTGCCTTGGAGACTCAGCCTTAATGTTTAACTACTAAACAAAAAATTACTTGTTCCATCTTGAAAAAAGCTAAAAAATGGGGAAAGAAGAAATGGAACGGCACTTGTAGGGGCTTTAATTAAATGTTTAAAATGGCTTTACCATCCATTGTGATCCCTTTACTAATCTAAACTTTTTTAATCATTTTCTTTCTGTAAGGAAGCCAATCACTCATATATACATTTATTCATCAAGAATGTGTTAAGCAACTGCTAGGGAAAAAATTGCTACATAACTGCATAAGATAGGGTTGCTATTCGTCAAGAAATGTATATTCCAATAGGGGAGAAAGCATTTCTTTCTTTGCATGGACCACAGAGTTACTGGTAAAAATGCAAATTAAAAGACTTCTAGCTCAGTGCTTCTCAGATGTTAAAATACAAACAACCTGAGGATCTGGTTAAAATGCAGATACTGGTGGGGTGGGGTCTGAGAGTCTGCAGTTCCAACAAGCCCACAGGTGATGCTGATGCTGTTGGTTCCTAGACCACACTTTGTATAGCGAGGAGGTAGACTATAATTGATTCCTTAAGATACCAAGGTTTTTACTGCAGCTGGAATCACTGTGTATTAGTCCTTTATATACCCAGTAGCTATTACCCCAAAAGAGTAGCCTCATAATATCTTTACGATATAATATCCCCCAGAGCAGCATCAAGCTCACATCTGCGACTCACTAGTTATTTTGTCTTTGCAAGCTGTTTACCTCCCTGAGCCTGTTTACCGGTCTCCACGATGGGGGTAATATTGCCTCACTCAAAGAGCTGTGGAGAGGGGTGACAGACATCATGCGAGTGTAGTGCCTAGTACTTAAAAAGTTAGCACCCGATGAGGTCGAGCTGTTTTTACCCTTATCAGTTGAGGAAAATGGGCATGTCTTTTTAAATTTTAATAATCAAACTTTATTTTTTGAGTCATAAAATGCCACTTCATTAAGAAGAAAAGTAAACCTCAGTAGGAATTTGTGATCTGAGTCACTTTTAAAGTACTGGTGAAGGACACGTTCCAGCATTATTAGCACTTGGTCGGAGGCTCCCATTAGTAATTAAGGACTGCTGGCAATCAGCAGCGAACGTGTGCGTTATGTAAGACATACTGATTTCTGGAGGAAGTCCACCCCTATCTCTCCCCTGCTAATAAGAACTTCGGAGGTATGAAACAACCACAGATGGTGCATGTTTATAGTAATGAATGGAAGTAGTTTAATGGTGTGAGTTAAGTTTTACTTTGTGTTTTTAATGAGGGACTCACTATCCACAACATTTTAATTGTAAAACAGATTCTCCACGAGGTGTCTTATACTATTTTATGTTAAACATAAAGCTTTGTAAACTTGTATGGGTGATATTATTCATCTCCTAAGCACAAGAGGATAAGAAAATATGTCATAACGAGCCATTAATACAAACGAAAACCCAAAGTTTAATAATATTAAGCCATATTCCATTTCACCAGATTATTCCCACTTCCACCTTCATGAGGCTACTTTCAAAAGAAGAGATTCAAATTCGATTTCACAGATACCAATAGAGATGTTTTCTTGAAATTCTGAGTGAAGATAACTGTGAGATGAAATTATTTAACATTCTTTTGGCAGAATATTCTGGATGAACAGGCAAGTCATTTACAGAAATCTCTTTTGTTTGATTACCTGAAAAGTAATATTAGTTTTGAGAACACTTATTTGATAAGATTCAACTCCATCTCCCAAGAACTTTAAAATTCTCATCTCTCATTTGATAGAATGCTTTTTTGTAAATGAGAAATTGGAGAAAGAAAGGCATTTGGAATGTTTTTAGAGCATTTACCAAAGATTATGAAAATAAAGCACCTCAAGATACATTAAGAATATCTTAAGCTAGATTTCAAGGAAGGAAAATTAAGTTCTAGTTCTATTTCGGTCACTAAATATGGTGGTTTGACCTTGGGCAAGTCAGCATCTTCCGTGGACCTCTCTTTCCTCATTGGTCAAAGTTGGTTTCAGTATTTTTAAAAATCTGGTTGAAGATCATCTATAAATAGAATTACCTGGCGTGCTTCTTAAAATTCCTGGTCATACCCCAATCCTATTGAACCAGGCTCTGAGGGTGTCATTTTTCTTGACCATTCCCAAGTGATTCTCATGCTCACAAAGCATGAGAACCACTGGAGTTGACTAGCTGCAAGGCCCTTTCAGCTCCAATATTCTTTGCTTTGGAATGCAGAACCGTCTTACACTACAAATCTTGACAAATCCCACCTCCACTCTACTCCCACCATTTGATTTCCCTATGACGTTGTATTTCAGTCTCCATTTAAAACTGTTGCCAATTTGGAAATAATTTTGTACTTACAGCATGTAATATACTCTTCATCTCTATACCAGTTGACATAGGATATGTGAAGAACATTAGAGAGAATATGTAGAAGAGAGTATAAGTAACTAGAAAAAGGTTAAGAAATCGCTAAAATTAATATGCCCGACTTCTTTCAATTTATAATCAAAGGAATCACACCAATGCAATATAGCCAAAGAAAGATATATTAAAGTGAGTCTAATATGATCCTACATTTGTAACAAATAGCAAAATTCTTATTTTGGGAGATGTATTATGGGTACAATGTATGTATATGTACACTGATGCTCTTTACATACTACCTAAGCATGAGGAGTAAAAGAGGTAATTACCCTCCTGAAGGATTAGGGGTGAGGGGTAATTTAGGTGGATTAGAAAGGAATGAAGAAGGAAGGACAAAGCAAGAAAACAGATAGAAGGTTTGATATGACACAGAGTTATGTAAGACTATAAATATATATGTATATAAATATATTTTAAAATAAATTAGAAAAAATCAAATATTGAAAAATAAATAAGCCAGAGGTTATGCAAATAATTCATCAGTTGTACATGTTCAAAATAACGTTACATAAAACTGGCCATCTGCGCCATTCTGCTGAATACCATGGGTTCATTCTAATTAGATATTTACTAATTGAAAACCTAGAAACTTTAAGAGCTCTCTTCAAACAGAGATCTTTGGCTTTGTTCAGACAATGGATGGCTAAAAGCTTTGCTTTGGATTGGGCTGACCCTGCCATGGATTAGTTGTACAATTTTGAGCAACTGCCATTTGTGGTCTTCACACAATCACCTGTAAAAGAAAGAGTTGGGGCTCAATTTTTAAGAGTTTTTCATGATCATTCCTGCTGGTTTCAAATTGTGCCTCTGTGAGAGTCCAAGTTTTTTTTTTTTTTCTTTTTCTGCAGTTTCAAGCACAAAATATACCTTAAAAATTCAAAGTAACTTTCTTCAGTCATCTCTGGAGGGAGGGAAACTACTGACATTATAAGTCATTTAGAAAACAGTGAAAAGATACAATCATTTCCTGCCAGGTGGAAGGTGGGAGTAGAGGGGCTCCTGAAGGTAATTTTTTTTTTCTGAAAATTAGATTAAAAATGAAAGAAAAACAACATTAGCATCTGCAATGTGGGGAAGGGATCTTTTCAACCAAGCAGGTGTGTCAGTAGAACAGAGCCTACAAGAAAAGGGACCTGTCCCAGGGAAAGTGGCAGACTTACAGTCATATTCTAGCCAAAATGCAGGTAATAACCCTATCTGTTAGGGAGATGATGAAATATGAGGCAAAGAAAATGAGTTCATGAACTTGAGATGTTAAAAAAGAAAGAGAGAGCTCATTCAATATCTCAGAGCTGCCTAAAGCTTTCTTCTAGCCAAGCTTAATTTCCTTTGTCAAGTACAATTTGCAGATCTCATAGAATATCAGCTGAGTGCACGCAGGGCTCTTAGTACATTTTGCACTGTCCTGTCCATCCCCACTCAGCAAGGTGAACATATGAAGTAATTTTATCTAAAGGCTCATATTCATTTTTGAAATACTGGAATTTTCAGGTCTAAGCAAGTCTGTAGAAGACATCATCAGTCAGTTTTCTGCTTAATGAAAAACAATGCTCTTTCTGCACCAGAACTAATCACTCAAAACTTGTGCTTATAGATTTCAGTGCTGCTAGGGATATACTGTGTGACCTTGGAGATAGTCACTTAATCTTGTAGTGTTTTTATTTCCCAGTCCCCAAAACAGAACTCAGATTCAAAGCAGAGGCCCAGAGGAGTGAAAAGACATAGCTCATTGCTAACTATATCTGGAAAGATCTTTCAGTTGCAAGTGGCTCCAAACCCAACCCAAAATATTTAAGCAAAAAGAGGAGTTATTGCTTCAAGTTCAAGAGTAATAGGACTAGCTTCAGGCTTAACTTGATGCACATCTCAAAAAATTTCACCAGGACCTGATTCTTTGTCTCTCTTGTCCTCTTAATTCTCCATCTTCGAAGTTGGCTTCTGCTCATTCTTCAATAATTTCAGTTTACCAACTATAATACACGTCTAACTACCTGGAGTTAGGCTAGACTCCATAGGTTAAGGGCACATTTCTCCATTCTTCTGGAGGATTCACTTCTGCCCTCACTGCCATCACTTCAGACACCAGCCACAGGTTCAGGAGTTCTCAGGTCCACCTGCACTTCTGACTAACTGGCTATAAATTCAAGGGTCCCCACCACCAGCTCAGTTTCGATAATTCACTAGAACAACTCACAGAACTCAGGAAACTGCTGTACTTAAAATTATAGCTTTATTATAGCAAAATGGAGGAGAAACCAAAAGAAGAGATGCATAGGGTGAGGGCTTGGATGGTCTCAAACTCAAAGCTTCCAAGTCCTCTCCACGTAGAATCAGGATGTGTCAGCCTGCTGAAACATCCATGTATATTATCAATCACGGAAGACCCCCTGAGCTTCAGGTGTCCAGTTTGTATGGGTCTTCATCACATTGGCATGACTGATTGAATCAATGCCCATGCAGCTGAACTCAGTCTCTAGTCTACCTGCCCTTCTCTGGAGGTCACGCTGATCAAACAGCTCAAAGCTGCAACCCTCTAACCACACAATTGCTCTTCCTATTGTGGCCATACCCCAACTCTGAGGCTACTGGTGAGGCTGGCCCCACCCTGTGTCATCTCACTAGCATAAGTTGTAGATGTAGTCTGGGGTCCACCATGAATAACGAAGGACACTTTGTCACAGGAAATCCTGAGATTGTAGTGCTTACCTCCTAGGAATCAGGGACAATGACCAGCTAAGTTCATTATTATACTACAGCTCCATTCTCAGGCAGGTTCTCTCCTTAAAATCCAAGATACCTGCCAGCAGCCCCAGATCTCATTCTCTTATGTTGAAATGGGAAGGTACCTTAATTACCTCTGCACCATAACTACCAGCAAAAATTCACTGTATCTAGATGTCTCTCTGAGGGTAAAATGACCTCCTTGAACCAATCGTTGAAGGCAGGACTACGAGCCCAGCTCAAAAGTAGGAGTGGTGCCCCACAGATTGCTCATAGATTGAAATGGAGGAGGCATAGAGTCTCAAATAGTAGAGGCCATTACCAGCCTGAAGGAAAGTGGATGACAGGTAGGTGGCAAGTTTCCAAGGATACGTGGATACTGGGAACATGGTTGCTGGTTTCTACTCTGACCCACTGCATTTCATTCTGCATTTAGCCATAGTATTAATAACTGATGGAGAGGTCAGTTACATGGTGATTCATAGGATTTAGACGAAAATTATTATTTGGTGATAATCCAAGAAATGAAAACCATTCAAGTAATGTTAAAGTTGTATTGTAAAAGTCAAACACATTGTCAAGTCACACATTTGAAGCAAGGAACTTTCTTTTACATCTTAATGGCCCAGAACTCATATGGTCAACCAGCTGCAAAGGAGATCATGAAATTTTGTTTTTATTTGAGCAAACTGTGAACCAAAAATCTGAATCAAATTAATAAGGAAGAAATAGAAGATAAGTATTGGATAGGAAACCAGCAGTATCTACTCTTTCTTCTCTCTCTTCAGCTTCCAAAATTCCATGTGGTAGTTATTCCCAAATGTCCAACAATGTCCATTATCTTGAGTTTTAACTGAATGCATGGCCATCCCACTAGAAACCATATTCCCTTGCTTTCTTTGCAACTCTGTGGTCATATTACTAAGTTCAGACCAATGATATGTGAGTATAAGTGATAAATGCCATTGCAGGGTCAAGACACTAAAGATGATGAATATGTGTGTGCTTCCTGCCCTTTTCCCCTTCCTGTTGGCTAGGAGGTAGCAAAAATGGAGCTATCCACTTTAGTCTGAGGGAGAAGCTGCTCTCCCCTCGGTCCTTCCTACTCCAGACTGAAACAGGAGATATAAATAAACTTGTATCTTGTTAAAGTCACTGTATTTTTGGATCTTTTTGTTACAATTACTTGGCTTGTATCCTTACACTTGGTTTCTATGTATTGTTCTCCCTTTTGTGTTGCTCTCCCTTTGCCTACTCACTTCTTCTATCTTCATTTTTTGCTCCTGATTTATAGCATCATCGTTTTCATTATTGGAGCTTCAGGAGCTGGTGCGCATCATTGGCCTACAGCTTTTGATTTACTTCCCCCAACCCCAGTCAGAATTAGTAGGGTTCTTTCTAAATCATAGCAACCAATTAACATTGCCTTTCCATTTCAAATAGAAATTTGACCCTTATCTTGCACTGTAAAAATGCCAGAGTTTACCAAAGGTGAAGGGCTATGGGAACGGCCAAAATCACCTCAAGCCAATCATATAACTTTAATTGGGAAATCTCCTCCCACTCCTGCAGGCTGCACACATGACCGGCATGGCACATTCAGTGTAAGAGTAAAAACAAATTAAAAATATATATGTATATAGACACACGCACATATATATATATATATATATAAATTTTCGCTAATACTAAAGGGAGACTTCTCTCTCCCCTCTCCCCTTCTCCTAGAACATTCTTTAGAAAAATCTTTTCCTGCCCCTTCGAGATATATGTACATCTTTTTAAAAGCTAAATAAGCCTGTTGTCAGCTTTACAACACAGGAATGTCTTTCTAAAAGACGAGGGAGCAACCTCTCTGAAATGTAAACATCAAGGAAGTTAGTGTCCTTATCTCCCCCTTTCTGTGAGAGTTTAGCTTAGGCTTCTGGCTGCAGGTAGTAACTATTTATCTGTCATAGAGAAATGAGAAGTTTTATTATTCCTTTGGATAGAAGCAATTAGCAAACACAAAGACCACCCCAATTAACAGGTAAATTTCAGGTGAACTGTCTGATAAATGATGCTGTTAATTCTTCTTACTTGAGAACTAGTTATCCTTTCTCTTCAGAACATGTGTGTAATGGGTTCTATCTGCTTGGCTATATAAAAGGGAGAGATCTCTTTCTTTCCTTGCAATCTCTTCAGGGGATTGCCTGTGAAGCACCACATCCTGCTTTAATGCATATTCAATAATAAAAGTGTTTTTCTTTCTCTTCTACCTTTTTGTGAAGAGGTTTTCTGGGTTGGAAGAGGGTTTTGTTTTTAATTTTATTTCCCCATCAATGGCACACATACATGGCCAGTCAATCACGGCACTCCTTCCTCTGAGCCTGCTGTCATTTCAAAATAAATAAAAAGAGTTTATAAGGAGCACAGTGTCATAAAAGACCCAGGTCTAGTATGAAAAATAGAAAAGGCTCATGGGAACCTGAAATCGGTTGTTTTAAATCCCTGGCTCAATCCTAAGACTCCAGTGACAATCTCCCATCATCAATTCCTCCTGTCTCCTTCAGATTGGGTATGAGGAGTACTATGACTCTCCCAGGGAGGAGTGTGTCCCACTGCTTTTATTGTGGCAGAGACTGATGTAGCAGAAGGGCGGCAGCTGCTTGGTTCTCTTTAAAAGGAAGGACAGTGAGGCTGAAATGGAATGAACAAAGTTCTGCTGGAAACAAAGTTCACTGATTCAGATCATTTCTATATGGTAAAACTATCCCCAGCATCACTGACTATTGTATTTTCCCTACCTGATTTTCCTTTCATTACCTGAAGCGTGGCCTGAATGACAGGAATACCCCAGCCCAGTAAACCTGACTGGTTTCCAGGCCCTGGAATTTCTCTATTACATTCCAAGCTCCGTGTTTAACAGAAGCTTTCTGACGTTTTTCAGGTATTTACAACTTATGATTCGTTTCTTCAAGACAAATAATCTGGGAGATATTCCTCTAGCTTGTTCACACTGAAGTTACATCTTTAAAAATCACAACCTCAAATTTAATGTCGGTTTTTTAATACTTATTTTCCATGTAACGCAATGTACAGCTGCACCTGAACTGGGATTTGGAAAGGTGGACTGTCTTCTGCCAGAGAAAGTTGGGATGGGGAATGATGCCTGTGGAAGCGCAGACAGAGAGAGTTATCTCCTCCCAATCTCAACACAAAAGCCTGGGTCTGATCCCCACAGGGAAATGGGCTTCAGGCATTCTGGAGGAGGCTCTCTGCATGAAGAATTTGTGAGACACAATCCAACAAAGCTGCAGTGGAAAAGGAACCACTCTCCCTATTTGTATGGAAAACGATTCTGCTCTAGCACAGAGAAGCCTGAGAAAAACCATCTGGTATTCTGAAAGCCTTAACGTGCCAGCACCCCAGGCAGGAAGAACCTGGAAGACAACTGAGGCTTAGAGACTTTCCAAAGAAACCACACTTACTAAGCAGCTGTGGTCCTCATTTTGGGTGCCCAGCCAACAACTCATTCCTCCCATTCATCCTGGCCATTAGAAGCCCAGTTTTGTCCACTGGCAATGCACCCAACCCCAGGGAAAGAATCACAATGGTTTTATTTGTCATTTCATAGCTCTTTGCAAGTGGCAGATCTAAGACTGGGCATGAGGCCTAGTTTTGGCCTAAAGAAAGATAGAAGCATCTGATTTCTTTTTCCACTTCAAATAATAAAGAAACACCAAGGAGTTGCTTCCTGCCTCTTCCTTCTTGCTTTTATACATTTTCCATTGAAAAGGGAGAAAACAGATGTGGAATAGCAAAGAAGGGGCAGAGGTTTGAGGAGAAGGCATAATAGCAACCTATATAGATTCCAAGAGCCCTAACTTGATCCCAGTGGTCATATGACTTGCCCTCTCCATTGTAGAATTGTGATTGGTAAACCATACCCATTAACCTCTGCCCCTTGCTTGCCTGGAACATGATGAGGATAATAAGAGAATATGAGTGAGATCCTTTGTTCTCCCACTACTAAGGCATGCCACAAATGGAAAGCATTATCATCTTATTAGCCCTCATTTCAGGGGGGTTCCTCATTAACAACTGGAAGCTCTATCCTTCCATAGTAATAAAGTAATAAATGGTAGAGAAATGAGCCATAAATTACTTCTAACAGCACTATCCCATCCCATCAGAACCAGAGACTGCTCCAAATTAACAGACAGCAAATTTAAAGCAGATATAGGGATATCATTTTCTATGCAATAATTAATTAGCCTCTAGAAACTGCTACCGTGGAGCATTAGCTCAGAGCCCTGGAAGCATTTTTGGAAGAGCAACTGTGGTCATAGTGCATAATACAAGAGGCAAGTACAACCCCTGCCAGACGTCACAACCGTCCATAGGAGTATATACGCAGCAGTCGTCCTACTTAATAGAGTGGTCAAAAGCTGTTTCTTTATGGCCCTAGCTATGCTACAGCAAGCCCCTTCATCACCTCTCTGTGGTCTTTTCAATGATCTGACTGAGAGTGGCATGGAGTTTAGAATGCACAGAGTTTAGAATGATATTGAGATGAACCATAAACTCTAGTGGCCAATGAAGGATGGTTAATTGTGGTAGAGGATCCCATAGCCCTCTGTTCACTTAACTTCTTAGGGGGTCCTTGAGTTCAAGATTAGAGTTTAACCTGGACCAGAGTGGAGAAAGTCTTGCTCTCATATGGCAAAGTACAGCTTGCATGATGTGCAGGCATCCCTGCCAATGACAAAAGAAGCAAGGAGTTTACTTTTTCCTCCATAGGCTCAATAGCTAAAAAAGGCCTTAGGAACTGGCTTCAGCAACCTTGTCAGTGTATTCTCTTTTACGATACAAGATGTCCAGTATCGGCGAAGAACCTAAGATGGTGGCTAGGTGAGACAGGGCAAAATAACACCTCCATGAAAAATACTAGATAAAAACCAGAAGGTGACCCAGAATACCAGTTTCAGTGATGCACCAGCTGGACAAGGTCTGCTAGAACCACAGGGGCTGTACACTTGGTGAAAACAGGAGTCTGCATTCTGAAACGAGTGAGTAAACTGGCTGAAAGACCCGCAGCCATTCTGCGGTGTGGGGAAGCCAGGGGTTGGCATTTGGAGACAGACTGGTTCTTTTTTTAAAAAAAAAAAGGTGGGGGGGAACCCAGGAGCGGCTGCAGTTGCGACAGTGGGAACCATGCAGTGAAGCATGGCAGGAGCAGTCTAAGCCAGCCTCTCGGTATCTGGAGTGGAGGATAGCCTGCTGCAGATTCCCTCAAGGCCAGGGGAATGAAAGGGAGAGCCAGAAGGAGAAAGAAACTCCGCTGCTTGTAGCCGCTCCCTGGCGGGCTGGAGATACTCCTGCCTGGGGCTGTGCTCACAGCCCAGAGCCGCACCAGTTGTCCCAGAGCTGGGAAGGAGGAACTATGTGGGGGGGTGGGTGGAGATGCCCCGTTCAGCCATCTTTGCGTCAGACTAAGAGTGCACTGCTGCACAGCCCGGCGGCCTGGGGCTTCCCTTGAGGGACGGCGCGCACTTGTGACGTAGCATAGCCTTCCCTCAGCAGAGGTCCTGGAAGATCACAGCTGAGAAGGGGGGCCCGCTCGGAAAACCCATAGACGCTACATCAATGCCGGTGGTTTGTGGGTCAGCGTCAGAGAGGATCGGGAGCAGAACTGAAATAAAGGCTTAGACTCTTGCAACAGCCTTGAATCTCTGGGAACACCTCGGAGGTCTGAATATTAAACCTGACCTGCCTCCCTAGCCACCTGGCCACATGCCCCACATTCAGGGTGGACGGCTCCAGCAACACACCCAAACTGAGTTTGCCAACTGAACCCCACAAGAATCATTTCCCCACACACCATGGGGACAAGGTTGAAGAGAACTGACTTGAGTGGTATAGGCGACTTGCAGACGTCATCTGCTGGTTAGAGAAAGTGTACGACACCAACTTGTGTTTCTGAAAAATTAGATTGGTATCTTTTTTTTTACAACTTGAAAGAACCCTATCAAGCAAAGCAAATGCCAAGAGGCCAAAAACAACAGAAAATCTTAATCCATATGATAAAACCAGATGATATGGAGAATCCAGCTCCAAACACACAAATCAAAATATCAGAAGAGACTCAGTACTTGGCACAATTAATCAAAGAACTACAATTGAGGGATGAAAACATGGCAAAGGATTTAAAGGACATCAAGAAGACCATGGCCCAGGATATAAGCGACATAAAGAAGACCCTAGAAGAGCATAAAGAAGACATTGCAAGAGTAAACAAAAAAAACAGAAGATCTTATGGAAATAAAAGAAACTGTTGGCCAAATTAAAAAGACTCTGGTTACTCACAATACAAGATTAGATGAAGTTGAACAACGTCTCAGTGTCCTAGAAGTCCACAGAACAGAAAATGAAAGAACAAAAGAAAGAATGGAGAAAAAAATTGAAAAAATTGAAATGGATCTCAGGGATACGATAGATAAAATAAAACGTCCAAACTTAAGACTCATTGGTGTCCCAGAAGGGGAAGAGAAGGGTAAAGGTCTAGAAAGAGTATTCAAAGAAATTGTTGGGGAAAACTTCCCAAACCTTCTACGCAATATAAATACACAAAGCATAAATGCCCAGTGAACTCCAAATAGAATAAATCCAAATAAACCCATTCCAAGACATATTCTGATCAGACTCTCAAATACTGAAGAGAAGGAGCAAGTTCTGAAAGCAGCAAGAGAAAAGTGATTCACCACATACAAAGGAAACAACATTATGCTAAGTTGTGACTACTCAGCGGCCACCATGGAGGTGAGAAGGCAGTGGCATGACACATTTAAAATTCTGAGAGAGAAAAATTTCCAACCGAGAATACTTTATCCAGCAAAGCTCCCCTTCAAATTTGAGGAAGAGCTTAAATTTTTCACAGACAAACAAATGCTGAGAAAGTTTGCCAATAAAAGACTTGCCCTACTTCAGATACTAAAGGGAGCCCTACCGACAGAGAAACAAAGGAAGGAGAAAGAGATATAGAGAATTTTAACAGACATATATAGAACCTTACATCCCAAATCACCAGGACACTCATTTTTCTTTCGTGATCACGGATCTTTCTCCAGAAGGGACCATAAGCTGGGACATAAAACAAGCCTCAAGAAATTAAAAAAAAAAAAAAAAAATGAATATATTCGAAGCACATTCTCTGACCACAATGGAATATAAATAGAAGACAATTATTTTTTAATTGTAACTCCACTATTTACTTCCTGCATGATATAAAATACACAAACTCTAATAACAAATCAGTGGTTTTGAACTCAATGTAAAATATGTAATTTTAGACAACTATATAAAGGTGGGGGAATGGAGGAGTATAGGCACATAGTTTATGTGTCCTATTGAAGTGAAGGTGGTACCAAAGAAAAACAAGATTGCTAAGGATTTAAGAGGTTAATTTTAAGCCCCGCAGTAAACACAAAGAAATTATCGGAGAATATGACCATAGAGATGAAAAGTAGAGTATGGGTTAAGAGAAATGGGGGAAGGGGCAATGGGGAGTTCAGAAAGGAGTGTAGGGTTGCTGTTTGAGGTGAAGGGAAATTTCTAGTAATGGATGGTGGGAAAGAGCATTACAACATTCTAAATGTGATTAATCCCACTAATGGAATGGGAAGATTTAGGCTATATATATATTTCCACAATTGGAAAAAAAATAAAATAAAAAAGACAGTCTAAATAGATGACAATTGAATGCCAAGGATGAACCTGGATGGGATCGGAGGATGGAGGACAGGAGGCTCAAAGGGACACAGTTGAGACATAAGAAAAAGGAAATATAGAATGTAAGCTTTGTATCATTGTTGAATCTCTTGTACTTCTTAGCTGTGCTTAATGGGATTGCATAAAAGAATGTTCTTGTTCATGGGAAGTGTATATTTGAATTATAGTGTTTGTTCAAGAATGTGTGCAGCTAGCTCTCATATGTTCAGAAGACAGAGCAATAGATGATGGATGATAGATAAGGAGGGAGGGAGGGAAAGAAATAGCGATGTGACAGCATGTTAAAGTTGGTGGTTTGGGGTATCGGGGGGGGGTCAGGATATGCTGGTGTTCTGTGTATGGGGTTTGTATTATTATTTTTGCAACTGTTCCTATAACTTTGAATTTATTTCAAAATAAAAAAATAAAATAAATTAAAAAAAAAAGATGCTCAGTATCAAAATCTCTTCACTTCCTTGGACTCTGGACACTGTTGTTTAGAAGATGTAATTATACTCATTAGAATATGTAAGATCTAAAACCAGCTGAAAACATGTCTTCCTCAAGATTAAAAAAAAATCTAATTATATCACAGAAGAGAAAACATGGTAATTAAAATGACCATTATATAGCAGGCTTCCTATAATTATTGTTATTCATTTTGGCAGCTAGGAGTTTGAGGATTTGAATTTTATTTTCTAAGCCATAAGTGTAAGAAAAGCAACTTATTTTCTTTACTGTTGATCACTGGGAATTAATCTTCACCCATTTCTTCAGACTTCATTGGAAGACTATATCTTTCTTCTTCATCTGTCATTAATTTTTAAGGAATAGTTTTCCCTTCTGTTCTTCTCAGGCCTCTTTGACAAATACCCTTCACGTTCCATGTCAATTGCAGAGCACAATACTGAGACTCTTCCAGCTAGTCACACTCTCCAAACACTACTTTTTTTCTCCATCTGGAAGAGGAGAAAATTAGCTTTACTGAACTGCTTGAACCCATCTGGATTATTTGTTAAATTACTTCTCCATTATTGACCACCAAAGTCAGTTACTAGTTATTGTGAAATCTGAGTCTAAACTGATGAATTTTATCTAATCACCACTCTCTATAAATACTGTCACTCCCAATACTAAAAGATGTAAAATAATGAGTGAAAAATAAAGATTTTAAATGGTAGGAGAGGAACACAGGATATTTATAAAATAGGAAAAGATCTAGAAGGGAGGGGAAGAAGAGAGTTGCTATTCTATGCACCTATTATACATCAAATATGATGCTGAGCTTGCTACATGCATCAATCATGCACCTATGAGCAGTCCCGACAGGTATTTTTTTATCTGTATTTTACAGTTAAGGCATACAGAAGTTAAATAGTTTGTCCTTGTTTACTCAGTGATAGAACTGAAATCCACACCAGGTTTCTTGATCCCAAAGATAATTATCCATTTTTGATTAGTATTAACATGGTATGTCTTCCTCCAATCTCTTTACTTTTAATCTATCTGAATCTTACATATAGTTTGGTCTTGTCTTTTTATTCACTTTAACAATATCAATATTTTAATTGGTGCATTTAAACCATTAACATTTAAAATGATAATTGATATAATTGGATTAATATCTACCATCTTTGTAACTCTTTTCTATTTGTTGCATTTGCTCTTTGATTCTTTTTTCCTTTTTTTTCTGGTTTTAATTTAGCATTTTCTATGATTCCATTATATCTCCTCTTTTAGTCTGTATCATTTACCTTCTTTTTAAAGAAATAGAGTTTCTATCTCTCTGCTTATATTGCAGTTTATAATGTGCATTTTTGAATTATCTAAATCAACCTTCAAATAACACCATACTGTTTACAACAGAGTATTCCCAATTCCTCCCTTATGTCCGTTGTGACATGGCTGTCATTCATTTCACTAATCCATAGGCTGTAATCATCCAGTACCTTGTTATAATTATTGCTTGTTCAGTTATCTTTTAGATCAATTAAGAATAAGAAAAACAAAGGAATTTATTTTATCTTCATCTATTCTTGCTTTGGTGCTTTTCCTTTCTTTATGCAGATCCAACTTTCTGACCTACAAAATTTTTCTTCTGTCTGAAGAACTTTTTTAAATATTTCTTATAGTGCAGGTCTGCTGGTAATGAATTCCTCCATTTTTATTTAACTGAAAATGTCTGTACTGCTCTTTCACTTTTTAAGGACAATTTCACTAGATATAAAATTCTAGGTTGGTGGTGTTTTTTTGTTTTTTTTGTTTGTTTGTTTATTTCAACACAGATTTCACTTCACTCTCTTCTTTCTCACATGGTTTCTGGTAAGAAATCTGCTATAATTCTTATCCTTATTCCTCTGTGGGTAAGATGATTTTTTACTCTGGCTTCCTTCAAGTTCTTCTCTGTCTTTGCTTTTTTTCAGCTTGAATATGATACACCTAGGTGTGGGTTTTTTGGTATTTAACCTGGTTGGTGTTTTCTGAGATTCCTGAATTTATGGGTTGGTGTCTGCCATTAATTTTGGAAAATCCTTGCCCATTATTATTTTCAAATACTTCTGCTCCATTCTCTTTCTTCTCCTTCTGGTATTCCAATTATGTATATGTTATACCTTTTGACATTGTCTCAGAGTTCTTATTCTGTTAACAAATTAATCATAAAATTACTTTAAATTTCCTATCTGATAATTCCAGGACCTGTGTTATACATGAGACTGGTTCTGATGATTGTTCTGTCTCTTCAGTCTCCATTTTTCCCTGCCTTCTGGAATGCTTTGTAATATTTTGCTGAAAGTTGGACGTATAGTATCGAGTAATAGACACTGAAGCAAATAGGTCTTTAGTGTGAGGATTTATTTAATCTGACTAGGAGTTGAGCTGTGTTTTATGTTTGTTATAACCTTACGTGCCAGATCAAATTCTTCCAGTGTCTTTGTGTTTGTCTCCACTCTTGACTTTGGGACTACTCTTTGTACTGCCACTCAGACAGAGTTTGTGCCTTGCAGCTCTTTCAGCTATAATCTACTTTTAATATATTGGAGCCTTTTGTTGCAGTGTTAGGGTGTGAGGGAGGGGGTGTGTTGTATGACGTTTCAATTATGTCTCAGTCTTTTTGCAGACCTGTGTCTCAGGGCAGTGGGCTTCACAAGGGTTTCTGACCCTTCTCCAGTGGTAGTTCTCTCTTTCCCCTGCTCCCTGCTCCCATCCCTGGTTGTGGCATTCCCAATCTATTTCCTTGAAGCCCTATCCCTTATACACTGTGTTTTTTATCCTCCACATAGGTGAAGCAGGAAGGATAAAGGGAGTTACAAGGAACAGGGAGGATTTCCCTTCCTGTTTCAGAAATGCATGCTGGACAAGTCCTTTCCCCTGGAGAGCAAGCCTATGTTGTGGAGACGACTCAGCATATTTCACAGCAGCTACTCTTCCCTTCCCACCACTGGATCTCTACATGTCAGAGCTGAAACCAGATGGAACCATTATTTCTTTGGATAAGGTCAATTTGGTAACGAAGCTAGTAAAGAATAAATTAAAGTTTGATTATCAGATGTAGCCAAAGTTTAAAGAACTGAGGTCCTTTTAAAAAATTTATTATTCATTTCAGGTCTATAAATTCCATCAGTGAACAGTGAAAAGTGATCAAAGGTTTTAGATTTCTGCCCCACCACAAAGACTAGTCCATTAAATACTAGATGTCCATTACCAAAAAATTGGGGAAGCATTAGGTTCTATTTTGCCTTATTGGAAAAAGCATAATAAATGCTAGTTATAATAAAGGCTCACAAATTCCTGCTTTAAAACACACATGTTCAATGCTACTTATACCAAATGTTTTCCATACTTATATGATTATAGAACCCTTTTATTCCCATCTTATTACTTATTAACATCTGAGATAAACTGAATAATGCCCCCTCCAAATTGTCCACATGTTAATCCCCAGAACCTGTAAACATGTTACCTTATATGGCAAAATGAACTTTGCAGACATGTTTAAATTAAGGTTCATGAGATGGGGAAATTATTCTGGATTATCCAGGTAGACCTAGTATAATCACTGCTTCCTTATAAGAAGCAGAGAGAGGATGAGAAGCAAAGAGAAGGCAGTGGAAGCAGAGATTTAAAGATGCTATAATCCTGGCTTTGATGATAGCAGAAAGGACCACAAGCCAATGAATATAGGCAACCTGTTGAAGCTGACAACAGCAGGAAACAGACGCCCCCCTAGAGCCTCCAGAAGGAACCAGCCCTTGCTGACCCCTTGACTTTGATTTTGGACTTCTGACCTTCAGAACTGTAAGATAACCAATTTGTGTTGCTTTAAGCCACAAAGTTTGTGGTTAGTTTGTTACAGCAGCAATAGAAAACTGAAACATCCCATTGTTAGTCTTCCATGAAACACCCTCTGGAAAATGTTACACTATAGGCAAGGCATGGTGTTAGGCATTATGAGGGATATGAAGAGAAACAGAATCTATGTCCTTAATAATCCTACAGATAGCAGAGTAGGCAGAGCGTAGAAATCAGATACAAGACAGAATGTAAAAAAGGAAATCTACTTCATAACAATACTGTCATTGAGGGATCAAATAGAAAAATGAGATTAATTTTTACCAGATATATTTGAGGAACTGAACAAATATTTATTCAAAACTTAGTGTGCAACAGGCATGGTGCCAGGGAAAATAGCTAAAGAGATGAAAAATAAGTGGTTCATGCCCCTCCTTTGATGAATAAACTCTTTTTTGCACAAAAGCCAAGTCAACCAAAAGAAGGTTGCATGGAGTCTACCTTCAAACTGAAAATACCTTCATTAGTCCCACAGCAAACATACATGTTTTTTTATAGTTGGAATTATCTAAATTGGTAAATGTGAGAACGCAGTAAGAAAATAGGCATTACTCTGGTCTAAAACATTTATTTCTAGACACATTAGCAACATAGAAATGGAAGCAAAATTTTGACATCTCTTTCCATTGATAAATTCTTTATAAGCATTGGCCCATTTCATCCTCAAAACATCTAGGAATAAAAATATTAGAAGCAGGGAAACCGTGTCACTCCATGAGTTAGCAGCCCAAACCTATTACAGATAAAAGACTTAATTGTGCAAGCAGTTGAGAACTGGTAATGTCTGTGAGCAGTGGTGTGGTATGATGAGACCTGTGAATCTCATTGCCCTTTCCATGACTTGTCATCTTGAATTACTAGACATGCTAAATGGAGAATAGCAGTAAAAGCCCCTTCAGTCCTAAAGAGTTTCCTTCTTAGTGAAGAAAACAGTATAGGAGAGTAAATTTGCTTAGAAATGAATAATTTACAGAATGTTGAGTCTACATAATTTTTGTTAAAACTGCTGCTATTTACAGGACAAAAAATTAGAAGGAAAATGGAAAACAGTTCATTTACCTACATACCCTCAATCCGCAGAAGACAAATACATGTTGTTATTGAGAATGCTTTCCTGGTGCACGGCAATTACAGGGTCTGCATCTCATCTTTTCTTGGAGACACTAAAACAAACACCAGGGCCCTACAAAGAAATGTGGAGGCTGAAATCTACAGATATTTTTAAAGAATATTGCTCATTTTATTCCCAGATTCCAAGTTCTTAAGAAACTTTGCTTTAATCCAGAAAGAAGAAGAAAAGTCATTATTTAAGTGATTATTTAAGTCATAAACCTTGAGAAATGGTAATCAGAGGCAGTTAATGACCTAGCCTCTCAGTTAATAGAGGTTAACACTCCAATAAACCATTTGTTAACTGCAGCAATTGACTGATTGCAAGAGAATTATGGCTATTATAACTTTGTTTTATGAGTGATAGTGGGGGCAAGCTGCATTTGGATGGGGACAGTATGTACAAGTACACCAAAAGGTGACTACACAGGAAATGATTGCCACCTGTCACTAAAAGCTTCCCCTTACAATGGGTGAGAAGTGGAAGGGAGCCACTGTGAAATAGGCACATAGTGAGCAAGGCAATGGGAAATACTGGTCTTGATAACATAGTACAGCTTTCCAAAACCAAGCCTTCCTAAAGCATTCAAATGTGTCCTCAGTAAAGGACTTTGAGCCCTCTGATGATGGAGCACTCATACACTGAGCAGGGAGAGAACTTTCGTCTCCACAAGAGAAGTATTTCCAAATGCAATTAAAATGCTTCTCAAAAGTATGTATTTTGAGGATTGAAAATTGGAATGCATCCCTGACAATTAGTGAGGCTTTTGTAAAAAATAAGGGCAATTTGAAAGCAAGAAAGCAAGGACTTTACCTTTCTAATCATAAGTCAAGAATATACAGTTTCAGTTAAGATTATATTTAATGATTGTGAGGGAAAAAATGAAAAATAAATTGTTTAAGATAGATTTTTATTTCTCACTTGTAGAAAAGAGTTTGGGGTTGGGCAGTCCATACTGGTGGATGACGACTTCAGCCACATGAAGTTGTCAGAGACCCAGGTTCCTTCCTGGACTCCATTCCAACAACCCTAGGACGTGGTTTATCCCCCACAATGATTGTTATGAGAGCTCCACCCAGCAAACTGGTGTTCTAGGCTGCAGGATGAAGGGCAGTGGGAAAAAGTTCCTGGCCCTATGTGCAATAAAGAATTAACTTCTCCAAAGAGAGATCTGGCCTTTGCCATTGGCTACTTGAGATGATCTCTAGACCCCTGAAATGTCCTGCTTGATAGAAGTGTCTTTGCTTGCCTGGGGCTTTGGCCAGTGGATATTCTAAAATATAATCTGTGATGGGAATGTGAGTCACATGGCATCAGTTCTGACTTCCAGAGGAAGTAGAGACTACAGTGGTAGCCTGACCTCGGGGAGTAACTAGAGATGAAATGTCAGCCAACTCAGGCAGTATGTGATCAAGCCCCCAAAAAAACCCTGGACACCAAAAGCTCAGGTGAGTTTCTCTGGTTGGCAGTATTCTGTGTGACCTGTCACACATTGTAGTCAGGAGGAGTTAATTCCACCCATGACTCCAAAGGGAGAAGATAACCGAAAGCTCTGTTTGGATCCCTCCTGGACTCTGCCCCATGCATCTCTTCCCTTGGCCGATTTTTGTCTGCATCCCTTCCCTGTATTAAATGATAACCATGAGAATAACAGCTTTTAGCAAGATCCGTGAATCCTACTAGTGAACTATTTGTGCCGGTTTGAGTGTATTATGTCCCCCAAAACACGATTATTTTTGATGTAATCTTGTGTGGGCAGACATATCGGTGTTGATTGGATTGTAATTTTTTGGGTGTTTCCATGGAGATGCACCCCACCCAACTGTGGGTGGTGACTCTGATTGGATAATTTCTGTGGCAGTATTGCCCTGCCCATTCAGGGTGGGTCTAAATTAAATCACTGGAGCCATATAAATGAGCTGGCAAACAGAATGAACTCAGTGCAGCTGAGAGTGACATTTTGAAGAGGAGCTACAGCCAAAAGGGACACTTTAAAGAATGCACTGGAACTGAGAGAGGAGCTTCAGCTTACAGAGACATTTTGGAGATGGCCCTTGAAAGCAGACTTTTGCTCTGGAGAAGCTAAGAGAGGACAAATGCCCCAAGAGCAACTAAGAGTGACATTTTTGAGGAGCTGAAGCCTAGAGAGGAACATCCTGGGAGAAAGCCATTTTGAAACCAGAACTTGGAGCAGATGCCAGCCACATGCCTTCCCAGCTAACAGAGGTTTTCCAGAAGACATTGGCCATCCTCCAGTGAAGGCACCTGATTGTTGTGTTACCTTGGACACTTTGTGGCCTTGAGACTGTAAGTGTGTAACCAAATAAACCCCCTATTATAAAAGCCAATCCATTTCTGGTGTTTTGCATTCTGGAAGCATTAGCAAACTAGAACACCATTAAAACCGAGAATGACTTGGGGAGTCCCCTGAATCTCCAACTGGTGTCAGAAGTAAGGGCAATCGTGTGTGGATGGTGTTGCCCATAAACAGTACAGTTTATTAAAGCTTTCACACCATCCTTTTTGAGAGGGAGTTCCAGAAATACCACATGACCTTTCTACTCACATCTTCTTGGTCAGAACCTAGCCATATGGACATACCTACCTGCAAAAGAGGCTGGGAAATGCAGATTTTGGTTGAGTACCTTCTGCCCTTAGTAAGCAGAAGTGCTGTTACTTAGGAAGAGAAGGATAATGGATGTTAGGGTGGGCCCACAGACTGTGATACATAAACCATCTGTATACCTTCTGCAAAATAACTATATTCAAAAAAGTACTTCATCTTATATCCTAGAGAACAAACAAATCAGGAATCTTGATGTTTTAAAGCAAATAAAGAATTTTCTATTTAACAGAAATTAACAGTAGTTTCAAATTTCACTTTTTTGCCATACAATTTATATTCTTGCTTCCAAGCATGATTACTTTGCCTTTTACATTTTGCCAACAGATCATTCTTGATATTTGCAGAAAATAGAGGCAAAATTATGGCAGCTACATGTCAAGCAAGATATGTTTGCTAACATATAAAAGTCAATTCTCTTTTCAAGGAAGCATTATTTCCATTTTATAGGTAAGGAAACTGTAGCTCAGGGATTCCAACCCTATGCCAACAGCTAGCCCTCTAGGGTTTAGGGGACTGTGGGTCTAGTTTCTTTACAAATGACAAGCTTTACACATAGGTCCCAGGTCATAGCTTTGTCACAGATCAAGATAAGTGCTATTTTGACAGTGTAATGGCCTCCTGCCACCTTGGTGGTCTGGACTGATACCACTGGAAGTTCCCTCTGCTTTTCCAAAGAAAGAAAGGCTGAGCACTAGATGAATTGTATCAGTAAACTCTTACAAGTCCACAGTCACCCTCTCTGTCTCCTTGCAGTCACCTATTTTATTTCTACTTTGTAAATTGAAAGCATTTGGTTGTTCTCTATGTTTCTTTACAGTCCAGTAGTGGTATTCCCATAGTCTGCCATGACTTCTCTAGACACCAATCCTCTCACAGGGTCACCTCTATTAATTCACAATGGTATGGCTTTAAATCTGTTCCTGGGACTCTTAATTGATCTGTGCCACAGATGTCCCCTGTACTAGCATTCTTTAAATTTCCACACAGCAACCAAGTTGTAGTAGATATGTATTTCATTCACAAATTCATATGTACAAAGTGGCACTTTCTTTATATTTATATAACTAAGCATAATTTATTTTATTATGCTTCTATTCCTCAAGATGCTAGAAACAAACCACTCCTCCACCTCCTTTCTTCAGGGGTGCCTCTGAGTTTTGGGGGTTTATATGGTGCTTGTAGGGCATGAGGCAGAGGATGGGCTTCCAGTCCTGAGTGTAGTCATCTGTCCATATGGCATCTATGAGACAGGCTCATTCCCCTGTGGTATCTGGCTGTTGGTGCAGATCACAACTGGTGAGCTTCATCCCAGCCCCACAGTCTCATCAAGTCTCATCAAGCCTGCTGCTGTCTGCCAGTGGTATCTGAGTCCCCCTAAAGGCTCATGTGAATGATTTTTCTGCTTCTGCCCTTTGCTGATGCTACAGGAAATTCTGTAAAGTTGCCCCAGCTGTTCTACCTAGACAGACATGTAGTCACTTCTTGAGCATCTCAAGAATGATGAAAAATGGGAATCCAACACCTTGTAGCCTCCACGGGCTCCAACTGGAAGAGAAAATGGCTTTCTTTCCTCTCAGATCTACCAAACCTATCTGGGGGTTCTATTTTATACCCAACTTCCTCCCACCCTCCCCTGGGGAAGAGTCCAGAGGAGAAACATGCAAAGTCCCTTCTCAAGAACCCACCAGTGTCTAAGCTTTCCTCTCTTCCCTTATCCAGGGAAGCTTTTCTAGTTTGAGGGCCCAAAAGAGCAAGGTAAGAATGATTATGTGTTGTCCTATGCCCACAATGGCTTCACAGTCTGAACATTCAAAATGTAAAAGCCTTGACTGTTTTTCTGCCATAACATCCCTTTTCTAGGGCATGGATATTACAGAGAGACAGTATGGAGTGGATCTCAAAGTGCAGCCCCTAGGTTAGCAGCACAAGCCTCACCTGGGAACTAGTTACAATGCAAATTTTCAGGCCCCACCCCAGACATAGTGACTCAGAAACTTTGGGGCAGCAATCTGATTTAACAAGTTCTCCAGATGATTATGATGCACACTCAAGTTTGAGAACCATAGTACAAGCTTAGCTTCTGGAATTAGACTGCCTGGGTCATGCAAGTTGTGTGAACCTGGAAAAGTGACTTAACATCTCTGTGCCTCAGTTACCATATATGTAAAATGGGGATGATATTTAATTAAACTCATAGTGAGGCTATGATTATGATTACATGGACTAATATATGGGAAGTACCTGGAACAGAGTATTGGCAAGTAGTAAGGACTATAAAAAAAATAGGTATTATTTTTATTATTGTATGTTCTGACTGAAATCCAAATGGGGGTAGAGCTGTGGCAACAGTAAACATCATGAAAAGAAGCGTTAATTACTATTTCAAATATACCAGCCTATGAAATTTGAAGGAAATAAAACTTTTTACAGAAAGGGATTTTCTAAAATAAATCACTCATCATTTTTACCAAAACAATGGAGCAATTATTTGGGAACTAATGCTGATATCCTATCAAACACTATTTCATCTACCTATAAGCAGCTGACAAAATGATTTATTTACTGGTTTTACTTGTTCAGATATTGAGCGAAAGAATCATACCACTGGCTAAGAAATCTGAAAGAGTCTTATAATGCAAAGTATCTTTTTTCAATAGGATTTGACCTGTATTACCATATACTGGCTGAACTTACTATTGAATATATCACCTGTTGAAAGAAAATTGCTTTCTCATTCACATGAGTTGAACTTAATTCTTCATGAAACCCAATGTCCCATTTAGTAATTTAGGTAATTTACTAAACGTTGGTTATTTATTCTAGGTCCCAGGAAAACACTTACCGCACCTGATCCATCAATGTACCTCTAGAGATGAGGTCATCCACAAATTTGGAAACTGATACCTTCAGCAAGTTTGTGAAGCCATAACACATATGACAAATGACCCACCTCTTAGTTAGTTATGCTGGTGTCAGCACTCTTTCAGTTTTACCACAAGGAAGGGGTAGCTTCCTCCATGAAAATAGAGGACAATTGATAACAGCTGTAAGTCTTTGCCTTTACTATACTCTTGTAAGAAATATTCAAGAAGGCATGCAACAGAAAAAAATATATATAGGATTATTATCTACATTGTCTAAATCCTTGAAACATCCACTTCATTTTGGGCTGGCTTTCCTTTACTAAACTCAGTAAAAATAGCCTCATGTCAAACATTCTAATAAAAAAGGGAGAAAATTTTTATGTTTTTCATATAATATGAAACATCTGGAAATTGTAAAGTATCTTTTAAGCTTGATGTTTGGTGTTGTTTAGTGTCATGGAAATATGACAACAGTGAGGTTAAAACAGACTAAATAAAATCACAACTTTTTTTTAAGTTAGAAGAAACCTAAAGATGAATCATCTCTTCTAACTCTTTTATGTACAGGAACAATCAGGCCAAAGAGGTGGTCTTACTTGCAAACTTAAATTCCTCTTAAAATTCTTTGGACATACATACACATGGACTTAAAGGTACAGATTTGGGAGATGTAATCTTTTCCTAAGTAGGGATGCATCTGCATTTTCTAGGGAATTTCCTGGCCATTGGTTCTGAAATTGAGTGAGATGTAGTCTTTCCCACATAGGATTTATCATATGTAGGGGAGGTAAGACACAAACCAAATTATAATACAAGATACTGGTTTAGTTGGAGAGTAGGCACCCTGAAATGGAACGGCAAGGCATCAGCCTAGCAAAGTATGTGGAAACCAGACGATGCAAGACCTTAAATGCCATGCTGAGGAAACTGGACCTTATCTATTAATAACATCAATCATTAGCTGAACTCAGTACATGCCACTGTGCTAAGAGTTTTACCTACATTATTTCATTTAATTCTCAAAACAACCCTGCATGGTGGATTCTGTCATTATCCCTTTTGACAGATGAGGGAGCAAAAGCAATGAGAAGTTAGTGGGTTACCCAAGGTCAGGGGCAAATGGGCTCATATTTAGATTTGCCCAACTCCTTCCCTTACCCATCAGTTCTTGAGGAGAGGAATGACGTGACCAAGATATTCTTTTAGAAGATTAATTTGGCAGCTGCACACAGTCTGCACTGTCTTTTTCCTCACCCACAGCACTAAGAAGAATGCTGGACCAGTTTCTTTTACCCATTTAGAGATTTATGAGAAAGTCGTTTCATACTTCTTGGATTTAAAATGCTCATTTCATACATCATTTTGCTTCCACCTTTTTTTTTTTAATTTAAATCTTGAGGTGTGACCCAACCATTTCCTTATTCTTAGACTCTTCCTCTCTCTCCACCATTTTCTCTCAGTGAAGCTAATTTCTCTCTCTCAATGACCATTATTGCTTTTCTAAGGCCTTCAGCGAGCAGACAAGGCATCTCCCACCCAGGCTAATCACCAGGTTTGACACAAAAAGGGGAGAGAGGAGGGAGAGAATGTGTCCAATGTAATTACTAACAACAGCAAATAAAGCTTCCTCCATTGCTTAATGCTGAAATGAATCCATTCAAACTAATTAGTTTTTTGGGGGGACCACTAATAAATCCTAATATTTCTCAAAGAGAAATGGCTCGTAATTTAACTTATATTAAGCTGTTGCTAAAGTTTATGCTAATTAAATCTGGGCTTCAATAACAATTAATCCCAGGAACAATCTGAAAATGTAAATAATGCAATAGAGTAAATAACTCTGCGTCTGCCTCCCCCAACTCCCAGAAGCAACAGGCAGTATGGGGGGAGGAGTATGCCCCCAAGATTGTGTGCAAGAGAGAAAGGAGAGAGAAACTGTTTCTCGCCTTCTCAGAACAGAAGAACATTTGTTCTTTAATAAGCATGGCAATAGTGTGCATGCATTTCCTCCAGAGAATGGATCCTCCGTTGTCAATGTCGAAGGTTAGCTCTGGAGGTGTCTTCTATGAACAAATGACTTGTCAAGGCCCGCCCGGGAAGAAGATGAACTAAACAGCGTGGAGGAACAAGGAAATCTCCAAGAACAATTTCAAGCCTGAAGGCACGTCCCAACATATGCATGTTGCTCTCTTTGGTATGTCAAATTGCCCTCTGCTTTACACACAGGTGAAAACATTCTGTATTACTCCATGCCCCCACCCCCATTCGCAGCATCCCCAGCCCAAAAATAATGAGATGAGCCCTGTTATACACTGTATATTGCTAAGCAGCTTTTTTTTCCAATTCAGTCTGTCTAGGTTGTATAGATATGCTTTTTAAGGTTTTGTAAAGTCTTCCAAGTAAAATTTTATGTAGCCACAGAAAGGGCTAAGTTTATAAAGGCTGTTTATGAAATAAAAGATGTATCTGCCAAAGCAATTATCCCTTGTAACCAGTCTTTGGAGCCCTATAGCATGCGATCAATTAAAAGCCCTACCCTTGTGTTGCTTTGGTGACACTGTAGTTCTCAGAAGTATAGCACTCCCAGTGTGGAGGAAACAGGCTATTAACCGAATTCTTCTGGGGCTGGGGTGAGCATGGCCTGTGTCTTTCTTGCCAATTCCACTGTCTCTCAAGGAATCAACCCCTATGTCCTCTGCTGCATCTCCTTTCATTTTAATTCCCTGTTCACCTTGCTGTATTGTGAGGCTATGTTTTGGGGAATATTCTAAGTGCCAAAACCCTCTAAAAGCACAAGGCTTAATTCTGAAGACTAAGTGAAGAAAACCCCAATTCTTCCTCATTATATTTTCCCACAAAATCAATGTCTTAACCAGGAGGTGAGGGAGAAAGCAAAGAAGTGAAAACTTGAAAGGTTCAGGATAATCACTAGGCAAGTGTGATAGCCAATTTCATTGTCAATCTTGCTAGGTTATGGTGTCCAGTTGTTTGGTTAAGGAAGCCCTGGCCTGATTGTCACTATGAGGATACTTCATAAACAGATTTTCAATAGTCAATTGCATCTACAGCTGATTGGCTGATTGCATCTACAATCAACAAAGGCAAATACCCTCAACAATGTGGGGAGTCTCCTTATACAATTAGTTGCCAGTCTTAAAAGCCAGAACTGATGATTTCAGAAGTCAGAAAGAAGAATTTCTACCTCTACTTCAGCCAGCCAGTTTCCCCAGGGGAATTCAACGTCATCTTTATCAGAGTTTTCAGCTCATGGCTAGCCCTACAAAAGTCAGACTTACCTCTCATGATCATGGAAGCCAATTCTTTAAATAGATCTAGATCATTATGTAGACCTATATCATCTCCTTTTAGTTCCATTTCTCTGGAGAACCCTGACAAACATAGGAAATGTCTGGTTATTTACAAATGTTGTGCTAAGCACCTCCATTTATACCACTGAATTTATCTCTTAAAACCTTTCTCTGAAGTAGGAAGATAAAATTGAAGTACCAAGGGGTATCTTGTTCAATGTTATGCAACTAGTCCATGGCAAAACTTGGATTAGAACCAAGTGCTCATGAAATTATGTATAACACTAGGAAGGGAGCTTATTTTTCCATGGGTTGACCATCTTCTTTGAAAACCCTAAAATCACTGCTATCAGTGCATGGTTTAAAAGCAGCAGTCCTTTTACATGAAGTGTAGACCTATGTCTGCTGAACATTGTTAGGTCATGGTTTCCACTTTCCCAGCCTAAAATGCCCTCACCTTAGTGCCCTTCCCCTCTCCTCTCTGCCTATTAAATTTCAAGGCCCAACTTAAATTCCACATATCAAGAAACCCACCCAGACCTCTCCAGCTCCCCAGTGCTCTTTCCTTTATCAGAATACTTAATACATTTGTTCATTTATTAAGGAAAAAAAAAAAAGAGTACTTAATACACCTCCAGCCAGCCTACGTTGATTCTTCCAACTCCTAAGCAGTGAACGTTCTGACACCTTCCCTGAAGTGGTTCCTAGGGTAGAGCTTCTGCCTACAGAAAGGGCACCACCTCCTTGAATGCAGGCTGAATCTCCATCATAGTATTCTTTAACATTTAACTGTTTATTGAGCACTTATTATAGGCCAGGCACTGTGTTAAGCATTTTATATATGCTAAGCATTGCATATGACTTCCTGCATTGGATTTTCCCTGGAAGAAACACATTTTAGCATTATTTTAAATAAGGGGAGCTAAGGTTCAGAGACAATAAGTAGCTTTCCATTGTTACTCAAATGGGTGGGAGCATGGATGGGATTAAAACCAGGTAAATCTGACTCCAGAGTTGATTCTCCTCTACTGGGCTTTATTGCCTCTTGATGGCACAAGTACTTTGTATTTACCTTCAAGACCATGAACCTGATATCTACAGAAAAATGCAAGATCATACATAAATCCCTTTGAGTTTAAATTTAGCTACAATTTTCAAATTATGCCTAAGTATTAGGAATTTAATATAGTCTGCTCCTTTTGAAATGTTTAACCATCCCTTCAGTGGGTGTGGTAGCTTGAAGCTGGATGTTGTCCGGCGCCGCCCCGCCTCGAGTCCTCGGTCGGCCGGCGATGGGGACCAGAGAGATAAGGGGTGAGAGGGTGCGGACAATGTCTTACCCGACGCACTCGTGATCACTCTGGACTCGCAGCAGTGAAGCATGTAGGCTTTTAATGGAACTAGGCAATCATCCTCTTTACAGGTTCCGCCCGGGGCAAGACGCCTCGGGGGAGAACAACCTCGATGCGGCCGTCAGGCGCGGCTCCTTGTGGGCTGTCTCCCCAAGCTCTGCCCGGGAACTTTCTTATAAACCTTACGTATATCCAATGGGCAAACGCCACGCATACAAGCATGATTGGTGAATACAGAGGGTTGTCACATACATCACAAAGCGGAAGCAGGATGTGGGCGCCATCTTTGCACCACTCGATGGGCGGGGGGGAACTCAGGGGCAGGCTGCAGCTTGTCTACTAGGCCTAATCCGGAATGTGGCTGCTCACATCTCCCCCTTTTTGTTTTTATTTTGATGCCCCAGTGTCTCCAGTGATGAATGTGCTCCCGTGGACCTAGATGGCCCACAACGTATGTTTTGGTGCTTTGGGGAGTCTGGACTAGGTCCCGGCCATACTGCGGCGGGGCCTCTGGCACCGACCAGAATGCTCACTTCATATAGAGACCGGAGAGCCCATGAGCTGGAAACCATGTGGCTCTCCTTGCAGTACTCAGTCTCGCAACTGGGGGACAAGAGGGTTAGGAGAACGGTAGCCAGTGTCGAGGGCGTCACTAGGTGTCTCTGTGCAATGGCAGGGGTCCCGTCTGGCCACAACTAGGACTCTGCCCAAGAGATCTACCTGAGACAAAAATAGGACCACTGGTGCCGATTATTTATATCCGGGATTTTGCCAAATACTTAGCTGCGAACCTTGCCCCCAAATGCCCCGCTTCGAGTGGTTGGGATGGGTGCTGGGCAGAGGGACTATAGTCATCAGGAGGGTTACAGGCAGAGGACATGGCCATCATGGCGGTAACACGTAATTGCTGTTGTCTTTGAAACAAACGCTCCAGCAAACTCTTAACAATGATCAAACCTACTAATAACCCCACAGCAAGAAGAACCCAGTTGGTCAGATTAGGCCAAGAGAACCAGGAGGGAAAAAAGGTCAATATTCCTGGCTCTCTTCCCGGTCTGCTGGGGAGTGGTCGACACCGTCGACATCATTTGACCGCTCATCACGCGAGTTGAGGACTGGATCCAACAGGTCACGTTGGGGGTTTAACGACCCGTCAGGCTGCAGTTCTTTGGTGTTCTCAGGCGACTGCACGGTTCTCACCAGTCTTTCCGGAACCCACACTGGTTGACGTCCTGGTTCCTGGGGAAAAACACAAACAGAGCCTCTGGCCCAGCTGAGCACCGGGTCAGGGCCTTTGTACTCGGGCGGGGGGTACGGCAAAGGTTGCCCCTCCCCTGACCGGCCCATCGGGGTTTCCGGGTCTGGCAGCAAAGGATAATTACATTTACTGGGCATGGCCACTAGAGGGAGCTCTCGGCGAGGTCCTTTGGTGGGACCGCCCAAGGCGTCAGTTAGGAGCTGGGGTGTCCCTGGGGGTGCAGCGGTAGACATTGGCGGGGCGGAAGGCCGCACGGGTGTGGCGGGAGGCTCCTCCCACTCAATTAGCGGGGATGCTTCCGGTCCCTCGTCTGCCTCGCTTTCAGAATCTGAGTCAGAACTATCAGAACTAGTACTCGACTCTGGCGGCTTGCCCTTATGGGTGCCCTCCGCGGATGAAACGGACTGAGTTTCTTGGAGCGCATGTCGCACCTGCAACAAGGCAGCAGGCGTGGTCAGGCCCATGGCCGATTCCAGCTCAAGTACAGCACGAACAGTCTCCCATATAAGGACCAGGACTGGGTCCAGACAAATGCCCGTTTGGCGCGCTCGGTCTATATCACGGCCAAGTTTCATCCAAGAGGGCAGGTTGAGGCTGCCAGAGCAGGGAAACCAGGGGGCAAAAGTGGCCACATCATCAAGGAATCGTTGGAGAGAACTTTTCTTAACTGAGATACCCCGCTGCTTCAAAAGGGTCTTTAAGGGGGTTAATAGGGGTGAGCTTTCAGACTGCCCCATGCTTGCAGTCGGCACTATCTCTTAATCACTCGGAGAGCTCTTCCGAGTCCCCGGGGCTACCTGAACGCCCACGGGCCCTAGTCCTCGCACGAAAAAAAAGGGGTGCTTACCTTCTCGCGGTGATCAGTCGCGGAAGTCAAGCCACGGATCCCGGGAGCACGTCTCCGTCGGGTCGAGGGGAACGCGAATGAGGTTCCCCGTACGGGCCACCACTTGTCCGGCGCCGCCCCGCCTCGAGTCCTCGGTCGGCCGGCGATGGGGACCAGAGAGATAAGGGGTGAGAGGGTGCGGACAATGTCTTACCCGACGCACTCGTGATCACTCTGGACTCGCAGCAGTGAAGCATGTAGGCTTTTAATGGAACTAGGCAATCATCCTCTTTACAGGTTCCGCCCGGGGCAAGACGCCTCGGGGGAGAACAACCTCGATGCGGCCGTCAGGCGCGGCTCCTTGTGGGCTGTCTCCCCGAGCTCTGCCCGGGAACTTTCTTATAAACCTTACGTATATCCAATGGGCAAACGCCACGCAAACAAGCATGATTGGTGAATACAGAGGGTTGTCACATACATCACAAAGCGGAAGCAGGATGTGGGCGCCATCTTTGCACCACTCGATGGGCGGGGGGGAACTCAGGGGCAGGCTGCAGCTTGTCTACTAGGCCTAATCCGGAATGTGGCTGCTCACAGGATGTACCCCAGAAAAACAGGTTCTTAAATTTAATACATTCCTGTGGGTGTAAACTCATTGTAAGTAGACCCTTTTGATGAGGTTACTTCAGTTAAAGTGTGTCCTACCTCAATCAGGTTGGGTCTTAATCTTATTACTATAGTCCTTTGTGAGAAAATGAAAATCAGACAGAGAGAGAAAGCTACAGGAAGCAAGAAGCTATATCACGGGAACTCAGAAGAGAAGGGAGAGCCCAGGACATGCTGCCAGGTGCCTTGCCATGTGACAGAGGAGCAAGGATTGCAGGCAGCCAGCCCTAGAACGAAAGCATCGCTTTGCTGATGCCTTGATTTGGACATTCTTTTAGTCTCATCACCATCAGCTAATAAATTCCCATTGTTCTAGCCAACCCATTTCATGGTATTTGCTTGAGCAGCCTGGGAAGCTAAATCAGTGAGCTTCTGGTATAACAAGATGGAGATTTCTGAATTCATATTTGACATTAGGTTTTATGGTCCCTACGAGTTCTACACTATGAAATTTTGATTTTGATATTAGTGTATTATGGTCTCTCTAATTAAAACTAAACCAAGTAACAACTATGCCAGGACTCTGTGGTGTATACCTAATGAGAAAACCTTGTTAACACTGACCCCTCACTAAAAGCTCCTTCATCACACTGTATCTTACAGAGAAAAACTAGGTCTGACTCACCCAAAGTCAAATTTCTTAAGCGTGGCTGCCAGTATCACAGATGCCTCCAAGTCAGAAAATGTTAGGCATGTTATTATGTAGAGTATAATAATATTAAGAATACAGAAGAATGAAAAAGGATAAGGATTATACAAACATACATCTACAGCAGAAAGAGCAAGAATAAGTGGCTACGGATGCCAGCACTATGAAAATGAGTGGCAGAAGTGGGAAATATAAAACTTTACCTCATCATAATTCACAACCTCTACATGGTTATAGTGGTGCTTGGAGAGTTAACTGAAATCAGCCAGATGTAGCATATATTTGGGGTTAGTTCTAAAATACCCCATTTTCTCTCTCTCATTTCTCATTTCTCCAAAATAATTATACAAACTATACTGCAAAGCCCAGAAGGGAAATTCAATTTTTATGAAGAAAACATGAAAAATCTTACACAAGAAAAATAAGTTTAAATGTCTTTCTCCTCTGCTTCCCTGGTTTCTCATTTATTTTAATTAATACTCTCCATTTAGGGGACAAATGGCTTCATATCCTATGAAACATAAACAAAAATTTACACTTTAAAATAATCTTTTCTAGTCAAAAAAAAAGCCTTTTACAAAATTGATTAAACTAAAATGAAACAAACTGAATGATTTTAAGATGAAAATTTTTTGCATGTCCTTTCACTTTCATATATGTATGTATATTTAATAACCATTTCTTACCAAATAGCAGAAGGTCATAGAAACATTTTCCCTATTTTGTCAACTGATAACCTTTCTATATTAGGAAGAACCACATGTATGTAGGACTTTTCCTTTCTTAATCCAATCCTCAACCCACTGTTTTATATATCCCCCTGCAAGCATATTTCATTCCCCTTTGGCCATTTTCCTGTTTGGAATCAAATCATGGAAGACCTGATATTCTAAATGAAAGAGTGGTTTTCAGCATGATTTTAAAAGAGTCACCCATGGCAAGATTGTTAGTGCTGTTAAATGATAAAACATTCAATGTAGATCATTTTTCTCTTCAGATCATCACTGCATGAGTATAAAAATATCTATCTTTATCCATTTACGTAGATATATTCTTTCCACACAATTACTGAGAGACATTATACAATATACCAACCCAAGAACCTTTGGGGTACTTCTGGAAAATTGCCATACACATACAAATTACTTGGTCCTTTTCAAGAATTTTCAAAAGCACAGTCTCATTTGGTTCTTATAACACCCAATGGAGCTGACAAAGCTGACATTACTCCCATTCTAGAGATGAGAAAATACAGCATAATAATGATAAGTCAGTATCAGGAGTGAGCAGAGAATCCTGGCTTACCACGAGTTTGATCAGTTTTCTTTTCTACTGTACCACTACAATACACTTTGCTTTGCTTTCATTTTTTTAAAAACATACCTTATTACAAAAAGGCCCATTATAAATAAATTAGGGCTGTGAATTCTATATTAAAATGGAGACATATAGCCTTCCAAAATTCTAAAAATGCTGGAACCCAGTAACAGCTATAATAGACTTTTGTGGAATACTTACACTCGAGTTATTTATGTGTGCATCTTTCAGAGTAGGATCAAGAAACTAGGGCCCATAGGCCAAAATGGTCCACCATCTGCTTTTAGTTTTTTGTTTCTTTTGTTTGTTTATTTGCTTGTTGGTTTTACAGCCTGCAAACAAAGGATGGTTTTTACATTTTTTATATAGCTAAGAAAAACTCCAAAGAATAATATTATCTCATGGCATGTAGAAATTCATTTTCAGCATCCATAAGGTTTTATTGGAACATAGCCACATTCATTCATTTGTATATTGTCTTTAGCTGCAGATTTAAGTACTAGTAACAGAGGTCATGACTTTCAAAAGCCTAAAATATTTACTCTTTGACCTGTCACAGGAAAAGTTTGCTGCACATCTATAGAATATGTCCTTTTATATTCCTACCAAATTACCTTTCCTTTATCAGGACACACATGTCTGGCTGTATCTGGAACATCCTTCACCAACTCTCATAAAGTTTCTGTTCTTAGGGAGGTTGAAGTTGAGACCTTTATGGGGAGTGTGATTAGTTTACTGAGACTCACAGGTGCTGGGGATTGAATCGTGTCCTCCACGAAAGACATGTTCAAGTCTCAATCCACATTCCTTTGGATGTGAACCCATTTGTAAACAGGACCTTTGAAGATGCTATTATTATTTAAGGTATGGACTCATTCGTGAATAGGATCTTCCAAGATTCTGTTTAGATAAGGCCAAATTGAATAAGGGTGGGACTTAATCCATATGACTGGAGGTCTTATAAGCAAAGGAAATGAGGATTCAGTCAGTCTTCCTCTAACTAGAAGATGTCAGAAGCCAGGAGAAGCCAGGAGTCAGCAGAAATCAGAGGAACAGACACAGGAAGACAGATGCAGAGATGCAAACCAAGGAACCCCCAGGATTTCAGCAAGCCACCACCAAAACACTACAGACTCTTGGAGAATGCATGCCCTATTGAGTCCTTGATTTGGGACATCTGGTCTCCAAAACCATTAGCTAATAAATTCCTGTTGTTTAAGCCAACCCATTGTGCAATATTCATCATAGCAGCCCTGGGGAACTAAGACAATAGGAAATTTTCATGACATGTTAACCAAGTTCTGGTAATTCAGGAGGTTTCAGAACCTTAACAGCCCCTTATGCAAAGAGGGAACTGGAGGATAGAATGTAAGAAATTACATAAACTAAAATATAAGAAATTCTAACAGCTTCACCTGGGAGTTTCTCCTCGGATCATTGGAGGAGAGGCTTTGGTACATCTTTCTAAAACACAGCAGAGAAGTTCCCCAAAATCCTACCTCTAAGAGTGAAGGTCTTTAGGGACAGAAATCCCCACTTCTCTTTTCCCAAACCTATAAAACTACAAAATGTCCAAATAACTCTACAGACCCACTGGGCCCAATTACCTTTGGACATGGGCCCACTGCAAGTCACAGCACATAACTAAACTGAAATTTTAGGCCACAGTCTCAAACTTCTGGCCCAGTCTCTTAAAGGCACCAACCCACCTGTTAAGGCTATGATGGTGAGTTGCCATATTTTGCAGTAGTCAGAAGTTCAATGTCATGTAAAAGACTCGTGTCCCCAGTGCTGAGATAATGAGCTTGTTCCTTCTTGATGATTTATGGGATGCAGATGAGAAACTGGCTGATTGAGGTTTTGGAAGATGAAAATTTTCTGCTCTTGGCAGTAGTACCAGTACCCTTGAGAATACGGTTTAACTGCTCCAGCTCTATTACTGCCGTCACAAAAAGTGGAATAACAAATTATGCCAGGTGAATATAGATATTACTTATTTTACTCAATTTTCTGCCTGCAAAAAGTCTGGAAACCACTCTAAACTTCTTCGCAAAATCAATCTATGGTATTCCAAAATATGCTTAACCAATATGCTCCAAAATCTTGTTGGTCTGTTCATTATAGGGATGCTCCTTCAGCCTTATGTGCTTTATTTAGGCCTCTACATTCACTCCCTATTAGCCATAACTCTAACTTTTTTCTCCTATCTACTTAGTGTAACTCAATAAATAATTACATTTTGCACAAGGTAAAAGAAGCTCAGGGTACAATCATATACACGCATGAGCTTTCCACAGCTCCTCTTCTCAGAATGAGTGTAACCCTGTTGCTCTCTGGGTACCTTCCCATGGTTTTCCTTTAACCCACAATGCTTCCCAAATCTGCCCCACCCATCCCAACCCACTGCCCATAGTTGTGAAACCTTGGCTCCCTCTACCCAAAATGCAATGAATATATAAATACCCCCCACTACTTTTCACAATACCATTTGGAAATTCACAATGTATAGGTTAAAAGACACTCACTATATGTTTGTTGCTCTGAGAAAGTTCAGTTGTTTTACTGAACACTAAAATGTGTTGAAGGGTGTGGCACCTCAACCTTCAATCACTCTTGAGGGAGGAGGCAGTATTTTGGTAGAAATATCTGGAATCCTTCATGCTAATTCAATGCAAGCTCATCTAGAAAAAGCAGTGGCTTAAATTCCAAAGAGGAATTCCATCCAGAAGTGGAATGTGTTTCTCTTCCCCTTGGATCCAGGTTCCTAATAGAGGAGGGTGGAAGTAATGCTATGCCAGTCCCTGTCTCAGCCTTGAGACCTGGAAGCTTCAATCTTGGTCTGTCTTGGTACCTCTGAGTCACTGAGTGAAAATTCTAACTACCCTGCTAGAGAGACCACATGGAGGAGTCCTGAGACTACGTGAAGCAGAAGCCAGTCTTCCGATGACCCAGCAAGGTACCGGGCATGTGAGTGAAGCCATCTTGACCCTGCAGACCAGTCTAGCCACCAGCTGTGCACCAACCAGTAACCCGAGTCACTGCCGTGTGGAGCAGAAAAATTGCCTGGCCATGCCCTGCTGAATTCCTGTTTCAGAAAATCCTAACAGATAATAAAAGCATTGCTGCGTAAGCCATTGAGTTTTGGAGTTGTTTGGTATGTAGCAATATATAATACATCAGAGGCAAACAGATCAATTGATAAGACTCTGGTTACTTCATCTGGTTATGTTTCAAGATGATCCTCTAAAAGAACCATAAGAAGATGGGAAATAGCCAGGCGGATTTCATGGATAGAGTGAGTCATATGAAGCATATGATGCTACTGGAAAGACGAAAATGATGTGGATGAAGATAAAGAAGGAAGGCTCACTGATTTCCCTGGCACTCGGGATGTTTTTTCCAGTATTCTACCTACATTCTAGCTGTCTTTTAAGAAATGCCCTTTATTGATATTTTTAGCTTACTTGCCTATCTAACCACAAGGCTATAAGTTCCCTGAAGCCAAAGTTCTCTGGATGTTTTCAACTCTGTGTCCTCAGAATCTATGGGCAGTATTATTGAGGAGTTATGACAGAACTCAGTTTCCAATCCAGTCCTGCTACTCACTAGTGAGGTAGGCAACTTAACCTCCATATTCCTCAGTTTTTTCTTCCATAAAATGGGGATAATATGATGCTGACCTCATTTGGTACTGAGTCAAAGGATAAAATATTGTATTCGGTGAATGAATGAAAACATCAACTTCTTGATAATCTTGCTCAAGACTAGCCTTGGTGAACTTATAAGACCCAACAAAAGTACCCAACCATAAATTAAAGATAAATTATAGCACCAGAAGGGGACTGAAAGATCAGGCAGTCCGCCTGTTTTATACGAGAGCACATGGAGATGCTAATTGAGATCTCCACTTCAGTTCTCCTCCAGCTATATCCATTTCATAGTAGAAGCTGACTAGGACAGAAAGCGCTTTTTAATCCCCAGACTGGAGAACAGTAACCCAGCTTCAAAAGCTAGTCCTTCCACTGGCCCTTGCTGGCCCAAGAACTAGTTTCCAAAGGGCACGATAAGTGCAGACATGGTTTAGTAACCAGAGGATCTAACAAAAGGAAGAGCAAGCAGGGGAGAAGTGGAGAAACAAATGCTGAGTCCCCGAGGCTGCACAGATGTCTTTCTGTTGAGCTGGAGATGGTGATGGCTTCTGGTGGGCAGATGGTGGGGACAGAAGCTAGAGAGGCATCTGTGGCCTTGCTGGGATGGGCTCCATCACTGACGCTGACCTGGGCCTGCAGGAGGGGCTCGCAGGGTTTCTGAGTTCAGTGAATGCTAGGGAAGGCCAAGCAGAGTTTGACAACCAACTAGTTACTAAACTGTAGTTTCTAGAGGAAAAAAAATTTTGATTCCAGAGAGATACAGCCTTCCAGGGGAGAAAACATAGGGAACCTAGGGAATAAGCTCATAGGGAATGGGCTCTGGACACCGGAGTATCCCAGTTCCATTACTTTCTAGGACAAACTAACCTCTCTAAGCCTGTTTCCTCAACAGATTGGGGGCACAAAAATAGTACCTGCTTCAATTCAATGGATTCCGTGAGATATTTCAGGAATCCTGTTTCATGATCAACCTATCTAAAATACCTCTTGCCCTGCTCTCTTTTTCCTTTTTCATTATATTTAATGCCCTCTAACTTTATATATGTATGTTGTGTGTTGTGACTATATATATATATATACACACACACACATACCCATACACATATGTGTACACATACCTGTATGTGTGCATATGGATATATATTATTATTTACTCTTTCTTTCTCATACTAGAAGGCAAGATTCAGGATGGAAGGTATATTTATCTGTTTTATTGTTTAATGTGTCCCAAGTTCATAGAAAGGTGCCAGATGCATAGTCAGTACTTGGTAAATATTTGTTAAATGAATGAATGAATAAATTAATGAATGTATGGAGGTAAAGCATCTGACTCATAGCAAGCACTTAATAGCTGCTACAATTATGTGCTAATTCCTGGTGCTTAAATCCTGTGTAGATTGCATTTCCAAAAGTTCTTTATTCCATAATGCAGAGATCATTTGTCATATATTTTAACTTCTATATTTGTGTATCTTATTTCCTCTACTAGAATAAAAGTAGAGCAATTACATTATTGGGTTCAGTGAATAATGAGTATGTATAATGGTTAAGAGAATAGGCTTCTGAATCAAACCTCAGTTTGAATATCCAGTTCTGCTACTTATGTGGTACCTTATGGCAAGTTAACTATCTATGGCTAAGTTTGATTTTCCTCATCAGTTAAATGAGTATAATAGAATTGCTTTGGGTATTAAACTAGATACTGCTTAACAAGTGCTCTGCACAGTGCCTGACACAGAATAAATAGGAAATAAATGTCAGATGTTTTTGTCATCGCTGCTTCCCTCCTAATATGGTATTCTGATATTCTGCTTGGTGCCTTGCACAAAGTATTCAGTAGAACAAACAGCCACTGAATGAATGCATCTCATATTTAACCTGCAACAACCCAAGGCTTCACACAGTTCTCCTAATGTTCTCTCACTCTGCCCTGCCTTGCCCTCTGTCCCAGTCCTCCAGGCCAGTTGAGTTCCAATTTCCCCCTGTGTACTGATTGTATCACCCCTCACGTCCTCCAGCTCCCAGTCAAGAGCCAAAGCTGTCACTCTTACAGCAGTCTGCTGGGGCTACAGATGACTTCTCAGGTTGGTTCTCCAGCTTGTCAGAGATCAGGTCAAGCAACAAAGGAAGAGATTAGATGCCAAGGACTTACTGCATTTTAATGCTTGGTTCCTGGCCCATATTTATGCTAAGGGACAACAATTACAGCACTATGACCTTACATAACAAATGGACCTGTCAAACCATGCCTTGCAAAATGACTTGCACGAATTCAAGCTTAACTTGTGATCTTCCAACATGTGATTGTTATACAACCACAGGCCCATCATACTCATTTATCAAGATTGAAAGGGAAGAGAATCATTCATTCATTCATTCATTCATCCATCTGTTAAATGATCATTTTCTGAGTGTATATTATTTGCTAAGTGCTAGACTAAGAATTTTGAATAAGACATAGCTCTTCTTCTTTGAAGGAGCTTACATTCTAGGGGTGGAGGTCATCGAAAAGTCAATATTCTATGCAGAACAGAAAAAGCCTACAAACTTCAGATGCATTCCGGAAAGCTGAGTTGGTAACTAAGGTAAAGATTTGGAAAATAGGAGAAAATATGGCATTTTTTATGTTTCCCTTGTCTCATTTTCAGTTCCATCTGCCAGGGAAAATTTGAAAGAAGACTCCTTTGTGTATAAGAAGTGGGTCATGTGCCACCATCACCCTCCTCAAGGGAAGATGTCCACCCAGTCTTATCTACTTCTGCCTTGCTCAGTGTATTATTTCCTATTGCTGCTATAATACATGACCAAAAACTTGGTTGCTTAAAACAACACAAATTTAGTACCTTAAAGTTACAAAGGACAGAACAAAGGACAGAACTCCACAATGGGTCTCACTAAGCTAAAATCAAGGTGGCAGCAGAGCTGCCTTCCTTTCTGGAGGCTCTAGGGGGGAATCCATTTCCCTGACTCTTCTAGCTTCTGCAGGCTGCCTCTGTTCCTTAGCTCGAATCTCCCATCTATCATCAAAGTCAGGAATGACCTGTCCAACTTTTCTCACATCTCATCACTCTGACACCAACTCTTCTGCCTCAGTCTTCCATACTTAAAAGACCCCTGTGACTACACTGGGCCCACCTGGAAATCTTGAAAAATCTCCTTATATTACAATCAGCTAATTAGCAACCCTAATTCCACATGTAACCTTAATTCCCCTTTGCCCTGTGTTTTAGTTTCTTGACTGCTAAAACAAATGTCATGTAATGGGTTGGCTGAGACAGGGAGAATTTATTGGCTCATGGTTTTGAGGATAGGAGAAGACCAAAATCAAGGCATCGTCAAGGCAATGAAGACTTTGGTATTCTGGGGTTGGCTGCTGGCAATCCTTAGTCCTTGGCTTTTCTGTCACACGGTTGTGTCTTCTTCTTTCTCTCCCAGGTTCCACTGACTTCCAACTTCTGACTTCTCCCCATGTCTTTTCTCTCTGTGGCCTTCTCTATAAAGCCTCCAGTAATAGGAGATACCCATCCTGATTCAGTTGGGCCACACTTTAACTGAAGTAACCTCACCAAAATTCCCTATTTACAATGTCTTCACACCAACAGGAATGAATTAAGGCTAAGAACACATTTCTCTAGGGTACATAACTCCAAGCCACCACGCCATGTAATGTGACATATTCCTAGATTCCTGGGACTAGGATATAGATATATTCGAGGGGCCATTATTCATATACGTTTTGCTTTCTCACCATCATTACTACAATCTATTCAAGGTGAAGGAGAGGAAATACGTCTGCCCAAGCCATTGGATGGAGGTATGGGGTGGGTTAGATGCAGAGCTAAGCCAAGTCTCAGAACAAAGCAGACACTCTACCATCTGTTACCAATTGGTAGTTCTCATCAGAAGACCACCAGAAGGATAAATGTGACACAGATTCTATACAGCTCCCTGGAGGTGGTTCCAGATGCTGAATACTCTATCAGTCTTAAACTTTTCCATTTTAAATGTCATTCCTCCCTGTCACTTCTCATTTCTTCTCCAGCCTATCTTTTATCTAATCAGAGCTGGGAAAACTGTGTAAGTTTGAATACAGATTTGCCTTTCCTACTGACATTAGCAGCTTTTGTAACAGTTGTTCAAGCTAAAATCTTGGAAATCATTCTTGGTTCTTCTTTTCCTGGAACCCCACATGCAATCCTCCTGCAATTCTTGTTAACTCTACTTTTAAAATATAACCCAAAGCTAAGTATACTTCACATCACCTCCACCACCACCCCCCTGTCACCCCCATGTTTAAGCTCCATCATATCATACCCGGTTTACTCCAATGGCCTCCTCCACTGGTTTTTCTGCTCTTATCTTCTTCCAAGATGTTCTCAACCCTGAAGGCAAAGTGATATTTTCAAAACAAAAAGCAGACCATATCACTCCTCATCCCAAAAACTTTTCATCTTTCCATCTCACTTAAAATGAAATTCACAATCATGCCCATCCCCAAATAGTCTCTCCTCCTTGTTCCTGGTTTAGGGTATCTTCATATACTAGTGCTCCTGCCTGTATATCCTTTCTCTAGTTCTTCCCTTGACCAGCTTCTGCAAGATGTGGCTTAAATGTAGGGTTGCCAGATTAAAATACAAAATGCCCAGCTATATTTGAATTTCAGATAAACAGCGAGTAATTTTTTAGTGTATGTCCCTTGAATATACATACTGGGCATCCTCCTATATTTTTATTTGCTAAACCTGGCAATATTTATTCAATGAGGTATCTAAATACCCTCACCTCCTTCACTCTCTATCTTTTTAATCTGATTTGTTTTATTATAAATATTCTTGTTATAGCACACAATTATTTATTAGCTTCTGTTGACCAACCATATCCCACGTAGAATGTAAGCACCATGAGGTAGGGACCTTATTTTAATTACATTTTATCCTTAGAACTTAGGGATCCTAGTATGACGTAACAACCATTTGTTGAAGAAACGAGTGAACAAACGAAAGTGACTTTGACTCTTGTTCTCTGATTATATAGTGAAACCGCCTGCCATCCTCTTGCCCTATAGAGCAGTGTAGGAGTCTAAACTGAGGTAGGAAAGGCACCAGGACTCATGTGAAGGAATTTGATGATCAGAGAGGGTAGCTGCAAAAAGAAAAAGCCTCATTTAATACGTCAAAATAAGTTCCCACCACATCTGTTTTTGAGGCATTAACACTGGCCAAACACTGCAGGGGCTTCTGAAAGTTGCAGTCTTCAGTCAATGTCAGACCCTTTGCCATAGGATTATACTGAGAATGGCCTTTTCCTTTCTATTTGAGAGGGATGAGGAGCAGCTGGCATGGGACCCCTGGGGAAACTCCATTTGCCTTTAATTGTCTGGGAATTTAAGAAAGGAGGGGTAGGTGCTTTTCTAGTTCTGCTTTTCCTGTTAATTTAACTGCATATATTTAAATCAGGTCCCTCTTCCTGCCTGGCTGATGATTACATATTTGACATTTGCTAGTTCTCAGCAATGCCTGGGACTTGTGAATAATTTAGGAATGCCAGGTTGTTCCCTAATCAAGACAACTGAATAGAAATGAGATCTGGACATGTAACATCAGCAGCTCCCTGCCAAAACTGACAGCATAAAAAAAAAGGGAAGTGATCAACCCATTTGGAAGGAGAAGCAGTATTTCACAGCATTCTGCTGAATGCTCATTCTTTGAATCTAATTTCTCACTGATTTTCAGATCATAATAACTGTAAATACTGAGTTACTATATAGTTGATGAGAATGAAGAGGGAGCTCACCAATCCTATACCCTAGATTTTACAGAAAAGTCTCTACTTCACATATGCTCTGTGTGTCCTTATTCCCTCAAAACCACATACATGGTATTTGATTTAGAAATTATAGTCACTGTTCATTTGTACAGTTACCAAAAATGAATCAATTGCTGATTATGTGACAAATATTGTGCTAAGCACCAGGATAAAATGGTAACAAAAATACAAAGATACAGTCTCTGAGCACACAGAATTGGTAGAAATAAATATTAAACAAACAATGCCATGAGTGTGTGGAACTTTATATATAGTTAGATATGTTTATATGTAAGTATATAGTATATAGAGCATTTATATTATATTATAGTATACATTTATATATTATATAAAATTGTATGTTTACCAATTATATATATTTACCCATTATAATTTATATTATGCTCATTTTAATAAGTACTGTGAAGGAAAACTGCAAAAATGAAATGAGATTATTATGGAAAAATAAGTTTGGATTAATTGTAGGAGGAGGACTGGTGTCAGGGAAGGCTTCTTTGAGGAAATGACATGAAAGAAGAATGAGTAAGAATTAGTCTGGTGAGGAGTATTGGTAAGAGCTTTCAGACTAACTTAGGTGAAAGCTCAGAGCCAGGCACAAAACTGCAGCCTTTGAGATCCCGAGTGGAGACCAGTACTGCAGAAGCCTAAAGCACGCAGGCCAGAGAGGCGGAGCGATGGATGAGTTTGGAGAAGAAAACAGTTTAGAGTAGAGCAGGACTGAGGAGAGTTTGTTGCCCTCCTCTTGGACTTTGGATTTCATTTTCAGAGGAGAGATAGGATCAGTTTTGCATTTCAGAAAGCTCACCTGACTCTTGAAAGAAGCCTGGCTCTCCAGATTAGAAGGGGGGCTCAAAGATCCACTGAGGAGTTAGGAAGGGAACATCAGAATATCCATTTATATTTCCTGTTTTAAAATTTCTTTTTCTGTAGGTATTTTATGAGATATACAAAATACAAGTACAGCATTGCAAGTGTAGTTTTTAAAAGTAAACAAATATATATTGGAGGTGTGTGTTAAGAGTACAGGATGCAGTAACCAATGGTTTATGCAAGGTAGAAATCCATAGAGAAAACGAGAGAGAACGTAGGCGTGGACAGGTGTGGTGGGGTAGAGATGGATAAGAACAGGTGGATTTGAGATAGTACCTATGCTGGCCCTCATCCTGGATGATGCTACATGGAGCTTCTCACATGAGAAGAAACTCATTGTTAAATCACAATCAGAGTGTGCTTCTGGAGTTTGGGTCTTGGAGTCACATCACAGACACTGTTTTCTTTCTTTTTTTTTTTTTTTTTTCCTTTGGGTACACATTTAGTTTTATTGTGACAAAGCAACTTGTGCACTTTTCATGTTTAAAACTGAGCATCATCTTTCCTTTCCAGTGAAACAAAAAGAAAATTTAAAAATAAACAGGAACAAAATTACAGTAGAGAAATGTCAATTCGAAATAAGATCCTACAGGTTCTGCTGATTCTCCTGTTTTCTCTGCCCTCCACATTTCAACATGTCGAGCACCTGTCTTCAGATTTGGCCTCCAAAGGATTTTTATGGTGTCTCAGTTTCAGCTGCTTGAGGGATGGACCACTTCTCTCTTTAACATGCTCCCATGACACCCTGGAAGTGAATTCTGCATACCTCATATAGGCTACATTTTGAGATCTACCATGCCAAAGGTACTCTCCAAATTTGGGAAACATCTTTCCAAGCAGTTTCTTGGGATCTGGTAACAGTCAAAAAAAGCCTAGATGAGATGCTGCTGTGAACCCTCTTCCCAACTCTAGGCCCTTACCAGGGATATAACAAAGAATGATGGGCTGACAAAAGTCTGTGACAGCTCTCAGTAATTATTTTGCTTTCTTCACTACAAGGCCATCCTCAAAAAGTGCAAGACTTGGGTCAACTCTACCACCATCTTCCCTGAGCTGAGATCAGCATCCGTCAACCAGGAAATTTAAAAAGAAGAAGAAAAAAGTCAGGAATGATTTCTTTCAACACATTGTCGAATTGAGAAAATTGCTTAGGTTTCGGAGTTCTTGGCTGTAACTGAGAAATTCCACTGTCTTTTACCTCAGTCTGCCTAACCAAGCTGATCTTGGCTGCTTATCACAATGGGAAGGTGTTCAGAATATAACCCACACTTGGGACGTGCAACAAAATGCAGGCAGGCACAACTCCCGAATCCTAGGGCTCAGGATGAAGGAGGAATTCACCCTCCCTTACCTCTTCCCACTGTGTGGAGGGCAGCCAGCCAAGGACACAGCTGTGCAGCTCGTTAAAATCAGAATTAAGCCCAACAGGACAGGTAACAGCCACATGAAGAATGTTCTGCAAAGCAAACATTCTTCCAACCCTTAGCTTGGGAAAGAAGTCAAGAGGAAGTTTTCTTTACCTGTGCTCCACTTTGTTATCACCCCAGCAAGAGGAGCCACAAAACTGCTTTAGTTCAAAATCTGCAACAGGAAGCCATGTGATATAATTGTTTTTTATTGATGTATGAAAGAAATTGTCAGCTGGGTGCATACAATATATAAAAAACTGTCCTGAGTGCTGGGGAAGCTAATAAAAATAGCAGAAAGCCAACATTGCAAAGGAATCCTAAAATATGTGAAAACAAATAAAACGTTACTTTGCCCATAACATGGCTTCAGGATCATGAAGCTGCATGGTGGTTTAGATGACTAAGATTCTCACTTCCACCCCCACTGGTGTCACAGAACATGAATTTCAAATCAGTGCCTTAGCAAAATTACAGGTCATTTCATGACATGAACTTTAAGGGTTGCCATAAAATAAGCAAAACTGGACACAAATCTTCAGTGCCTAAGGTCTGTTTTATAAACTATTTTCAAAAAGAAAATAGGCACAGAGAATTTTAGCCTAGAGTAGTGAGCAAAATATGGGCAGTTTCTAGGTTTAGACTAAGTAAGGAGTTAAAGTTTTCATAACCCTGTCATCTTAATTTGTTCTCAAACATTGAAAACAACAACAACAAAAAATGTTATATCTATTTCCCTGAAAGTTCTCAAGAAATTTTTAAATTTCTCTGAGCTCCTTGGGACACAATATCTGGCAAGGATAAGTATAATTACAGAGTTAGCAGGAAGTTCATTAAAATTAGACGGTCCCAGAAAAATCAAGTTTGTATGGAATTGTGTTTTGACATGGCATTTTGGCTCATAAGTATTTGGGCATTTGCTTTTTTAATAGAAATTCATAATAAAATAGCCTTGCCAGGTTACCATTAAGATACTGATTTTAATCTAACAAAGCCTTCAATTTAATTATATTATAATGTAACAGATGATTGTCATGGTGAGAAAACCTCTCATATATAGCCAATTTGGTGAATATCTATTCTGTCTACGATGTGCATCCTGCTTGTAACCTACATTTTTATGAAAACAAATACCACAACCACTCATTCCTGGTTCCCATCTTTTCAATTTAAAAACTAGTTTAAACAGATAGTTTGAGAAATCCTACAATAAACCTATAATTTATGTAGGAAAACAATTTTGACAAGGAAAACACCTTCTTTTTCCTGCAGATCTTCATCTGGGTTGTTTCTACATGAGTTGTTCCAAGAAATTTTTCTTAGCTACTAGATCAAAATATTCAGCAAATGGAGATCCAGCTTTCCAAGCACCATTTCTTAAAGAGATTGTACTTTCCCAGTTGAGTGGTCTTTGTCATTGTCAAAAATCAGTTGGCCATAAACATAGATTTCTGAGCCCTCAATTCAATTCCATGGTCCAGATGATTGTCCTTATTCTAGTACCATGCTGTTTCAATTACAGTGGCTTAGTAATAAGTTTGAAGATTGGGAAGTGTGGGTTCTTCATCTTCGTTCTTGTTTTTCAAGATGGCTCTGGCATTTTGGAGCCCCTTACCCTTCCATATATATTTGATGACTGGTTTTCCCATTTCTGCAAAGAAAGTTGTTGGAATTTTGATTGGGATTGCATTGAAACCGTAAATCACTTTGGTTAGAATTGACATCTGAACAAAATTTAGTCTTCCAGTCCACGAATATGGGAATGAAGGTGGGCCCCTACCTCACACCATATACAAAAATCAACTCAAAATGTATCAAAGACATAAATATAAGAGCCAGAAAAAGCAGACTCCTAGAAGAAAACATAGGACCTTGTGTTAGGCAATGGTTTCTTAGGTTTTACACCTAAAGCACAAACAATGAAATAAAAAAAAACAGATAAATGAGATCCCATCAAAATTTAAAACTTCTGTCTCTCAAAGAACTTTATCATGAAAATAAAATGACAGCCTACACTAAGCCAACTTGAAAGGTGAAATCACTGCCCTCCCCCCTACGTGGGATCAGACACCCAGGGGAGTGAATCTCCCTGGCAACGTGGAATATGACTCCCGGGGAGGAATGTAGACCCGGCATCGTGGGACGGAGAACATCTTCTTGACCAAAAGGGGGATGTGAAAGGAAATGAAATAAGCTTCAGTGGCAGAGAGTTTCCAAAAGGAGCCGAGAGGTCATTCTGGTGGGCACTCTTACGCACGCTTTAGACAACCCTTTTTAGGTTCCAAAGAATTGGGGTAGCTGGTGGTGGATACCTGAAACTATCAAACTACAACCCAGAACCCATGAATCTCGAAGACAGTTGTATAAAAATGTAGCTTATGAGGGGTGACAATGGGATTGGGAAAGCCATAAGGACCACACTCCACTTTGTCTAGTTTATGGATGGATGAGTAGAAAACTAGGGGAAGGAAACAAACAGACAAAGGTACCCAGTGTTCTTTTTTACTTCAATTGCTCTTTTTCACTCTAATTATTATTCTTGTTATTTTTGTGTGTGTGCTAATGAAGGTGTCAGGGATTGATTTAGGTGATGAATGTACAACTATGTAATGGTACTGTAAACAATCGAAAGCACGATTTGTTTTGTAAAAAAAAAAAAAAAAAAAAAATGACAGCCTACACAATGGGAGAAAATACTTGGAAACCACATATCCGATAAAGGTATAAAATCCAGAATACATAAAGAAATCCTTTAATTCAACAACAACAAAAAAAGACAAACATCCCAAATTTTTAAATGGGCAATAGACTTAAATAGACATTTCCCTAAAGAATATATACAAATGGCCAAAAAGCACATGAAAATTTGCTCAACATATCAGCCATTAGGGAAATGCAAATCAAAACTACAATGAAATAGCATTTCATACTCATCAGAATGGCTATTATTTTAAAAATGGAAAATTTCAAATCTTGGAGAAGCTGTGGATAAATAGGAACATTCATTCATTACTGGTGGGAATGTAAAATGGTGCAGCCACCGTGGAAGACAATTTGGCAATTCCTCAGAAAGTTAAGTATAGAATTACCATATGACCCAGCAATCCTACTTTGGTATATACCCAAAAGAACTGAGAGCAGGGACCTGAAGATGTATTTGCACACCAATGTTCATAGCAGCATTATTCATAATTATCAAAAGATGGAAGCAACCCAAGTGTCCATCAGTAGAGGAATGGATAAACAAAACATGGTATATACTCACAATGGAGTTATTATTCAGCTATAAGCAGGAAAAAAGTTCTGATATATGTGACAACATGGAGGAACATTGAAGACATCATGTTGAGTGAAATAAGTCAAATACAAAAGGACAGATATTGTATGATCTCACTGATATGGAATAATTAGAATAAGCAAATTCATAAGTCAGAATTTAGAATATAAGTTACCAAGGGGTGGGGTGGGGATAGAGAGTGGGAAGTTAAGGCTTAAAATGTACTGAATTTCTATTTGGAATGGTGGAAATGTTTTGGTAATGGATGGTGGTGATGGTAGCACAACATTGTAAACATAATCAACAGCACTTAAATATATATCTGATTGTGGTTAAAAGGGGAACTGTTAGGTTGTATATATGGTACTAGAATAAAAAAATTTTTTAGGAAGTCCAGGGAATTGCGCAATGCAGTGAACCCTAAGTTGAACCATGGAGTATAGTTACTAGTACAATTATCAAAATGCGTTTTCATCAATTGTAACAAATGTGCCACACCAAGGCAGTATGTTAATAATAGGGATATATGGGATTCCTGTATTTTATGCATGATTGTTCTGTGAAACTACAACTTGTCTAATTAAAAAAAATATTCAGGAATCTTTAACAAATTCCTGTTAGAGAATACTGCCGGCAAAGAGGCAGAGGGAAAAGCTTATGAAATTAAATCAATAAAAAATTAATTACAACCTAATCCCTAAAATGTTTTACAACCTATGTACACAATGTACTAAGCCAACAACATATGCAGTATACATTCAGATAATCCATTTTTAAATATTGCTTCTAAATTGTAATCTCCCTCAATTATGGAACAAGAATAAAGCGTCATTTAGCATGTAACAATGGAGGGGTGAACTGGCTGAGTTACACGTGAAAAAAGCAAGTCCCCCAAGTGTAGGCTTTGAAAGGGCCCTCCTGCTTACCTCCACCTACACCCTAATTATGTTTCTCCCTCTGCTCTCTCCACCTACCGACCAGAATTCTTTCAAAAAAGCTAAAGGTTTTATTTACCAAGTTGCCAGAGTGTTAATCATGTCTAATGATTTTAACACAAAAGCAGCCAACCTTTAAATGTGTTACTTAAAGACTATTAATGCCTTGATTCCTTTTATCCACTTCGGCTTTGCCTCCTATCTCTAAATTCTCCCTCGATGTCAGGCAAACCTCCTTCCTTTTCCTAAAATCAACACCTCTCTCTTCCAGTTGGGGAAGGGCAATTTGGGGAGGTCACAGCAACAGACTGTTGCCTTTCAAGGCTCCTTATTCAACATGTGTTCACTCACTATATTCGTTCTCTATGTTCACCACTATGCCACTGTCACCTCCTGGAGCAGTGCCTTACACATAGCAGGTAATCAGTCAACAATTATGAAATGAATGGACAGAAGGAAGGAAAAAAAGGAATGAAGGAGGGAGGGAGAGAGGAAGAAATGAAGGAAAGCAATGTTACTCCTTCTTACAAGGGTGAAAAGAATCTGTCTTTTGAGGGGAGAAATTTACCAAGAAGGTTGAATGAAGGCCAATAATGGAAAATCAAGACTTTTGGAAAAAAAACAAAAAACCTCACCCACATTTCCTACTTTTTTTCCTGCTCCATATGTATTTGCCCTTTCAAGAAGGAGACAAGGGTAGATATGTGATGGTTAGTTCTAAGACACACAAAAAAATGTCGGCTCTGGAAGCTTCTGCAGCCAAGCTAGCATAAGAATTAATTGCGCTTTCTTAAACAAGTTCAGGGCCCATTAGTGCAGTGAAGCAGTAAGGGCCTCAGGGCTACTTCTCTGGGCTCCATTACTCTCGTCCATCATCCTTGGTTGGGGAGAGCTAAGCAACACATACATAAATGGAGCTGGGGTACAGCATTTATTATCTACAAACACTAGAAACCAATTACAGATCACTGTTTGGTTTTATTTTCCATTCTACATAATTTTCCAAGAAAGTATGGAGTAATCAGTAATTACTTAGAATACAATGGCTGGAGTTAATTGTTCCTCTTCCAACTGTGTCAAAAAAAAAAAAAATACAAGGGAATTGAGCCTGTAAATAGGCTGTGCATATTAGGAGGCATAAAATAACACTTAGTACTCTATGTTGGAGTCATTTTTACAAAGCACTTGACCTTTTACAAATGCATTATTCCCACAGAATACCCTTGGGAGATGGATCTGGTCATTTTGCTAACCCTTCATGTCTGTTAGCAGGGAATCAAAGAGGTTGAGGGCAAGGGTGAATGGTGTCCCAGATTTGTCACTGAGTCAGTGAGGGACTGAGCTCTGCCTGGTCAGACCAACCTACCCTCCCCTTCAATAGAGAAGCCACACCAGAGGAGGAAGAGGGCGGTAAGACCACGCACAGTAAATCCCCCAGAGCAGGGTACTATTATTGCCCTTTGTTTAATAACCCATGAATTGCTGAGAATAAAGGATTCAGTCTGGCCAAAACCTCAGAAACACTTAACAGATCCTGGGACTCCTACTAGTTTTCTTGTCACAAAAATTAATTATCATAAGGAAATGTGAGATGCAGACTCAGATGTAGGATGAACATAGATATAGATTTATCTACACATACTGTATGATTCTGTGTTTGTATTTATGCAAACATATGCAAACACACGCACACACACACACACACACACCTTATAAGTCACAGCAGGCAAAATCAGAATTAAGGATGCAAGCCACATCTTTCCAATACACACTTGTGTAAAAACATTTTCAGTTCTAATTGTATCATGTGAAAGCTTCAGTAAAGGTTGCTTTCTCTTTATAACCATCTGTGACTCCAACTTTTAAATAATTGATTTAGGAAACAAGTACCTCTAGTAAGCATTTATTTCTTATTAACATCTTGCAGTTTTCTAATTGAAGATCTTTCTCTACCTATCCAGACTAGATCTAGCCCCTAAGACCTGCAGAACTGTACATTGAAAGGGTGAAGATTGTAGTAGAGGAGGAGGGAGCATGATGTAGGGATGGAACATGCTGTAAGAGAAAATTCATGCCTATTCCTTTTAGCAAAATTTCAGCCATCTGTGGCTGGCATGGCTTTTCCTGAGTACCAGGCTGAATCTTCTAATTTTTTGTTCTAGGAAATCTGAAAAAGAACAGAAAGTAGAAATATCTGTAAACACCAAGAGAAGCAGATTTTAAATACCTCTCTGAAAAGACAGACCTAATCCCCTTATGAGAGGCACTTTGAAAATTCAAAAATCTAACTATACAATCATAAATGATTCCAATAATAAAAACAAAGAAAGCTTCTGAAGAAATATGTATTTATAAAAAGCCCAGAATTCTAGAATTGTGCTGTCCAATATGATAGCCATTAGCCACATGGGACTATTTAAAGTTAAATTAAAGTTAATGAAAAAATCAGCCCCTCAATTGCACCAACTACATTTCAAGGAGTCATAGCCATTTGTGACTAGTGGCTACTATATTGGACAGTGAAGATATAGAATATTTCCAGCATCACAGAAAATTCTATTGAATAGTACTGCTCTAGAATATGGGATTTTATTTTTATTTGTTTTTTTTTTAGAATGACTTAGGCAACTGGATGGATCATAAAGGATTAAATAAAACCAATCTCTAATCCAGAATAATCAGAACATTGAGTTATTATCAAAAAGTTACCATCTTTCAGATAGTCAGTAGAAGGGATAAAGTACCAAATGAAAATAAAAATCTGAAATGGAGAAAAGATTCTAGAAATTACAGACTAATAAATTTAATATATTTCACCTGCAAACCCAAAGAAGAGATGGCTAAAGAGAATGGTAGTGTACATATAAAGAAGAATGTGGTGATTCTTAGAAAACAGCATGGGTTCCTAAGACAAAATACACCTCTTTCCTTTTTTGATAAGAAAATTTGGTAAGACATTGCTCTCTTCCCCAGGAACTGGGGACAAAGACCAATCAAATGTTTCATTATACTATAAGTGTGTCCTAAAAGCCTTTGTCAGAGCCTTGCTGAAGCAACTTCTGAATCTTTGGAATTTCCTGTGATAAGAGTCTTTTGTTCTTCATGGTGCACCCAGGACCACACCTGGTAGTTACAATGTGGGGCTACCCACACCCTCAGCCTTGGGGTGGGGCCTGGTCACACCAGAAAGACAGACCATATGATTAGGGAGAGGTCTTTGAGCCAGGTCATATCAGCCTACATCAGCCCATTCCCTGACCCCTGGGAGGGGAAGAGGGCTAGAGATTGAGTCATGTCATGTAAACTCGGGATACTGGAAAGCTTCCATGCTTGAGAAAATACATCTCTGTGCCAGGATGGTGACATGGAAAAGACATGGAAGCTTGCATCTGAGACCTTCCCAGACCTCCCCCTATGCAGCTATTCTTTCGGTTTCTTCTTATTTGCATCATTTTACTATAATCATAAGTATAGCAATTTCAGTGAGTTGTCCTAATGAATTATTATGACTGTGGGCTGTCCTAATGAATTATTGAACCCAACGGGGTGGTGGAAACCCTCAAATCTGTAGCCAGTTGGTCAGAAGTGCATGGGTGGGCCACCAAACCTGGAACTGGTGCCTGAAGGACAATTTTGTAGAGGACTGTCCTTAACCTGCAGGGTTTGGCCTGACTCTGAGTAGTGAGATTTAGAATTGAATCGATTGAGTTACTGTAGTGTTTGCAGTTGGTGTCAGAAATTGTTGTTGGAAGTTGTAGAAGTTTTTTTGAAAACTCATAGGCAGAATGAATATATGTTTGCTGACTACTAACACTATGTGTTTTCATAAAGAGTGGACAACGGAACCTAAATGATATTGATTAAAGCCTCTATGTCAGTCTGGCAGGAGGGCCCAACTAGCAAACCTAAGCATCTGGTTCGTGGTCATACTCAGTTCAATTGCTTTATCTAAAGCTTAAATAAGACATAAATGTCATACTTATCAAATGAAAAATTACTGAACTTTTCATTGGAAAACAGAATCAAGTCATAAGAGACTTAAAAGATTGAAAGAAAAAAAAACAGGAGCCAAAAATTAACATGATAAAATTTAGCAGGGATGAAAGTCCACAATTCCATTTAGGATTTGGGGGTTTTCCCCAATTTTTGCCACTATCTTAAGTGAGGTTCAAGAAAGTTCAGGAAGGCAAGATCCTAGTTGACCACATGCTTACTGTGAGCCATGAATATCACCGTATTCTATTCATCACATTGTGATTTCAGATGCATTGGGAGAACTACACTGCCATGATCAAAAGAAGCTGTAGTCACCCCAAATTCTCTAGAGTTCAGGCCAAGGGAGCCAGGGTCTTACATCCCAGCCAGGGGAGAAAGGGAGTCAGCACCAGCCCTCCTTGAAAGTTCCAGGCTTTGCATCTCATTTCCACACTACTTCTCTTAAACCATTTCATCATAGTCTTAATTAACCATGATACCAACATATTTCTCTATAATATAATTGGGAAAAAAATACACCTTTTTGAGACTGCATTGTTCCTCCTGTCTCCTTTCTTTTCTGTCAGTTATGTTTAAAAGATGTATTGAAGACTTAGGGTAGATCTTGAGAAAAGTGATGAGAAGATTTTTCCTGTATTACTCCAGAGGATAGGATGAGGGTCACTGGGTAAAAGTTGTTGGGAACACATTTCAATTCAATATAAAGAAGGATTTCCATATTTCAATTCAATATAAAGAAGGATTTCCTAATAATTAGCTCTGTCTTAAAGTGAAATGTGACTCCTCAAGAAAGCAATCATCTCTGTTGGTGGGATGTTCAACAGAAGCCATCTGTCAGTGGTACTGGAAGAAGATTCCTACTACAGGTAGGAGATTGAACCAGATGACTTCTAAGAACCTTTCTGCTTCTGAAATTCTATGGCTCTATTTCCTACAACTTTCACTTGCACTGATCCTACTGGGTGGATAACTAGGGAGCAGCCAGTCTACTCAATATAGGATTATAACTCAAACTTTCCACTTTTCTCTGCCCCCTTGCTCTCTGCAGACAAGATAATGTAGCTGACCTTTGAAAGCAACGTGTGGGAGTTCATGATGTTTTACACTATTTTTGTGTCTTAGGTTTATTTGGTTTTTTATATAAACAGTTTGTTTCACTTTCCCTCCTCCCCTTGGATATAACACATCACATTTCTTTAACCCTTTTTTAAACATTGAATGTGCAGTTGAAAGCATTAAGAACAGCTTATAGTACAAAATACAATGCAAACTAAGGCATATGGGGCAATGTGGGACTTTGTTAATTCAAACAAACATTTGTGGAATACTTGCTTGGGTATTACTTATAATTACATGTAAAATATCACAAGTAAAATCACTTGTAAAATATCTTCATTATTTACAAAATATCTTTTTAAAATTACTTGTAAAATATTTTCATTTTCTTAAAAACTTCAGCTTAAGGATTTGTTGAGGGACCAGGTTCTTGGTACAGTGCTTTGGGATTCTATTCCATTAAAAATAATCATTAATGTCTACTATTTATAAGTCTCATTCCTAATCACTATGGAAAACACTAAGAGGAATAAGATAAAGAACCTGCCAAGAAGAACTTACATGCTAAAGGAAGATGCATCCACACATCATTGAAGCCAGACGGAATGTGGGTGCTCCACAGAGTTACATAGTCCTTTAGAAAGAAAGTTCACATCTGGCAAGGGATAATCAAAATGGACTTTATCAAAGAAAAGGTCAAAATGAAAGGCAATTAATCATGGAGCAATCTATTCTTCATTCCGTAGATTTGAGCATTACATTGAAGTCATGCAGGAGAGTTTCAAAGTAGTATCTATATTTAGGGAAGAATAATCTAGCAGCAATGTATAAACTATTTACAGATTGGGAGAAGACAAGTTTGGTGATCTTGGCTGAAGGGAAAAGCAAGTAGGCCTAGAAACTACATGATGGAAGTAAGAGTGGAAGAGAGCAGCTAACCTGAAGAACCATTACATATGTCAGTCATTAACATTTGGAAATTAGTAGGATGTAGTTGAAAAGTCTATGAACTCCAAATGGAGAAGATGGATTGAGAGAATTTCCAAGAGTTAAAGGCTTGAATAAACATGAAGAACTTGTTGGGTGGGAGTAAATCAGAGGGAAATAAAGGAGCTGAAGGGGTGTGCAAGTGAAAGGGAAATTCCGGAGAAAAAAGATTCAAATAGGATGTGAAGCATGTTGATCTAAAACTGTGCTTTGTCTCAGTTGCTTACTGGAACTGGAGAAGTTAAAGGTATTGGTTGAAAGTTAAATTCCCAAATATGATGACAGAATGACAGAATATCAACTTAACTGGATGGAAATGGGAAAGAGAGTGTTATTGAGGAAGATGACAGAAATTCAATCATTAAGAAATTTGGAGACAATCAAGGAGACTAAGCAATGACTAAGATGAAAAAAACAAGAAAGATGTAAGTGGATAGCAAGAATGTCAAAATGGAGCATAATTCTGAATGAAGACATTAAACCAAACAGCAGAGGCCACATGTTGTCAAGAAGATTGGGAAAGGCTTTATAAGCAAATTGTCATTTGAGAAGTACAATGAAGATTGAACCAGATGTTGCAAGAAATATACCAAACCCTGTCTGATTACCCAGTATTCTGGGAGACAACAAGGGTTTGTAAGAGAAAGAAGTACCAAATACTTATCTGGTGTTTATTTACCAGGTGAGGGCAATTTGAAACGTAATTTCAAGTTCAGTAGAAGTTTCAACAATGTGGTTAGATTAAATAAGATTTAACCCTAAAGATAGATACTGGGAAGAGGGTATTGTGAGAGGAAATTTAATTTTGTTTATTATGACCAGAGGAAAGAAGTGTTGGAAGTAAGTTTCTAAATGCCACAGATAGGGTGGCAGACACCATTGCATAGTGGGAAAGGAGTTCAGGAGGAGCTGAGAATATGGAAAGAGATGGAGAGAGAAGGATTGGCACCTGTGCTGGAAACCATAAATAACACGAATTATGGAAGACAGGAGTTCGTGTACTGCAGGGAGAAAGATCAAGCAGGGCTTCAACCTTGGACGAATCTGCAGAATTATTCAGCAAAAAAATGTCCCACTTGGAGTCTCTGTGGTCAAAACTATCCTTCACAAATGGCAAGCCAAACCAAGGGGAGTACCTTCAATTCAAATAAAACCTAGGACTAACTCATCTGTAAAATGGTTATGATCTGTGTTTAATGTCATCTGCAACCATGGTTAAGACTGGCAGAGTTGAACTTGTAGAAAACATAAGAGACATTACTAAGCAAGTAGATGTTTATCTGGTATTTACTTACTATGTGGGGGCAGTTTGAAGTTTAAATTAAAGCTCAGTAGAAGCTTCAACTGTGATGCCATAGGGGTGTATTTAGCTTAGAGGGTTTTTTGTTTTGTTTTTTAATCTCTGAAAGGGAAAAACAAAATTGTCATCAAGAGTAGCCCTATCCCCAACTCAGTCCCTATTCTACCTTCAAATATAAACTATATGAAAAAATAAGTTAGAATATTTAGAATATATTAAGAATGATACGGGCTCTGGAACGAAGGAAAACCAAGAGCAAGGGAGGCAGATCAGGAGTGTCAATTGTATTGGGGGTGAAGGCAGGTTGAAGTATTAAGTAGGGTGCTCAAGGGAAGCCTCATTGAGAGGTAAGATCTGAGCAAATGCTTGAAATAGGTGAGGGTGTTAGCCAAGTGGATATAAGGGAGAAGCACATTAAAGATGCCACACTCTAAGCTTAATGCTTTATAGGCAAGCTCTCAGACAGGAGAAGAAACACCTACAGAGATATCAACCCACTCCAGGTATTGGGGTCACCAGCAAAGGCCCAACTCACACAGGATCTGGTGGAAAGATGTTTTACCCACATGTAGAAGAGACAGAGCCAGATCTGCTTCACTAGGGCGCTGGTTCCCCATAGCTAGCGGGTCAAATCTGTGGCCCACGCAGGGAGATGTTCTACACACAGCACCCCTCTGCTATGTTCATGCTGCCACGATGGAAGAACCCCACACCCTCCCCAGCAGGACAGATATACCACTGGGGTGTGAACTGGATGTTGTAAAACGTGTCCACCAGAGTCAGACACTCGCCAGTGCATGTTTATAAATGTTACAGACAACAGAGGAAGGAATGTTCCAGCAGGCCCCTTATCTACTAGGGGATTGTGTTTTATTGCCAGGCTGACACACCTGGTCCTGAGCGCAGGATGTATTTGTGGGTTACAGGGAAAGGCAGCAGGCCACACTAGGACTGCCCCCTACCAAAAATGCTATCATTTCAACCTCATTTGGTCCTTACGATATATTTACTACCATTATGACCACTTGACAGATGAGGATATGGAGAAAAGAGAGGTTAACTTGCTTTGCCAAGTTCACACAGCTAGTTAGGGACAGAATCTGGATTCAGATCCAAGCAGTCTGTTAAAGACCAGGCACCCTAAAAAGTTCCTTCTCTCCCCTTAAGCTCAAATCCAAATTTGCCCACACTTGACCCCACTTGCATGGTAGAAAGGAACCCAAGAGAAGAGAATGCCAGACAATTAGCCCAGCCTGCTCCAGAACATTATCACTGCATCAGTTTACAACTTCTACTATGGTAAAGGAAAGTCCTGAGTGCCTGAAAGGGAGCTCTGCAGCCAGTCTCTAAACCTTCAGTATACAGTGGTACCCACTCCTACCCCCCAACCTCCATCTCCTAAGATGTGTCCCAGTTGCAATTCTGGAACCCAAAAATCAGATCAGGGGCTTCTCCTCCCCGGGAGGAGGCAGAGAGGAGCTGAGTTGAAGTTAGGACTTTCCCTGAGCCTCTCAAAATATCCCATTTCCTTGATTCCAAAGTGCTGTCCATTCATTCATTCATTCATTCACTCATTGCACGATGACTGACTGCCTCCTAAGTTAACTGAGTCAAGCTCTAGCTGCACACAACAGATATGGCCCTGCTACAATCACACTGGCAGTCTAGGGGTAAAGGGAAGAGTGAGGGAGTCATAATCTGGTTGGGGAGCAGGAGGTAGTTGGGAGAGAGATTGTAAGCAACATCAATTTATAACAGCTTTTGGGGAGAAATATTACCATCTGAATACAGACAAGGATTTGAAAACAAATTCTGAGTTTGAAAACTTTAAATTGAAAAACAACATACCTTGGAACAGAGAAAATATGGACTCATTACTTACAAAATATTTGGGGATAGAATCTGAACGTAACATATGGCCTGTAAATCGACTGCCCTGCAGCAATCCTTCCCCCTCGATGGAAACTTCCTGTTGTGGTAGAAAAGAGTTGGGAATAAAGCAAGTGTCTCTCACTCCCAAACCCAACTCCCCACAGGGATGGACTTGCTGGGGGGCAGTGGAGAAGCTGCTTGGCATTTCTCAATTCCAGTTTGCTCTTCTAAAATAGGGTAATGAGATCTTCACCTACTGTCAGTTCTGAGGGACAAATTAGAGCATGAATATAGAAGTTCGTTAAATCATTATTTCTTGTCAGGCACCATGCTAGGCATAGATACACAGATGTTAACTCTAAGGAAAAGAAAATAAAGCACCTTACCAGGCATTGAAGTATTTTTTTGTTACATTCCAGAATTTAGAGAGGAATTGCTGGCCTGCTGGTTCACTGGTTGGTTGGCTATATATAAATCAGAATGAGAATGTTGTTTCCATTTGAAATGGCAATAACCAGAATAGTGGGGAGAAGAAACGGCAGGACTCTGAAATGCAGACACACCAAATGTAACTGATTGCCCTGGACTTTACTTGAGGACAGTCTTCATGTATAAATTTGTTTGTATATATCAAGGGAATATAAGAAGGGGGTAGACAGTGTGTAGTAATTTTCAACAGGAAAAGCCAAGACTACATTTCTTTTTATAAATAAGTTGTGGTAGGCAGAATACATCCTAAAGATATCCATACTATGAACTCTGGATCCTGTGAAGAGATTACATTATGTGCAAAAGGGACTTTGTAGATGTAATTAAAGTCACTAGTAAGTTGACTGCAAGACAGGAAGAAGCTACTGTGTCATATAGGTGAGACTGATATAATCACAAGAGCCTTTAAAAATAAGAGCTTCCTCCCTGCTGAGAGCAGAGAGAAGTGGCAGAAGGAGAGGTCAGCGAGATTCAAGCATGAAGATAACTCAGTCTTCCATTGCCGGTTGGGAACTGGAGAGAATAACGTGATGAGGAATAAAGGAGGATTTAATTAAGGGATTGAGAGAGGCTCCCAGCCTATAACCAGCAAGGAAACGGGGACCTCTATGCTAAGAACATAAGGAACTGAATTCCGCTGACAAACTGAGTGACCTTGGAAGCAGAACCATCCCCAGAACCTCTGGAAAGGACCTTGGCCCTGCCAACACCTGGAGTTTGGCCTCATGGGACTCTAGGCAGAGGGCCCAGCTCAGCCATGCTGTACGCAGACTTCTGACATATAGAAACATGGTATACTAAATGAGAAGCTAAAGTTGTAGTAACTTGTTACAAAAGTAATAGAAAAGTAGTTGTAAATCATCAATAGGATTGTGGCAAATAGGTTCTCTGGAGTCATGTAGACTTAGGCTTAAATTCCAGCTCAGCCATTCACGAGATGTGTTATTTGGGGCAAGTGACTTCACCTCCATAAGCATAGGTGTAGGATATTAAGCTCTCAGTCATACATTCTATCCTTTCACAAAGACATGGTTTCTTTGTTAGAATTGAACCAATCAGATATAAGAAAATGACTGGTATGTTATAACCATTTTTAAAAAATTAACTTAAGTCGATAGTTTATTCAGCTGTCATTAGTTGCTACCTAATATCCTTTTTCTGTTCCAGGATCCCATCTTGGATACCATATTACATTTAGTTGTCATGTCTCCTTAGGATCCTCTTGGCTCTGACAGTTTCTCAGACTTTCCTTGTTTTTGATGACCGTGGAAGTTTTGAGGAGTACTGGGTCAGGTGTTCTATAGGATGCCCCTCTATTTTACTTTGTCTAAAGTTTTTCTCATGATTACTCTGGGGTTATGGATTTGGGGGAGGAAGATCACAAAGTACCCTTTTCATCACATCCTATCAAGAGTACATATTATGAACACAACTTATCACTGATGATGTTCACCTTGACCACCTGGCTGAGTAGTGTTTGTCAGTTTCTCCTCTGGAAAAGTAATCATTTTCCCCCTTTCTATACTGTATTCTTTGAAAGGAGATCACTATGAGCAGCTCAGACTTAAGGAGTAGGGAGTTATGCTCCACCTCCTTGAGAGCAGGGTATCTACATAAATTATTTGAAATCCTGAACAGGAGATTTCATCACAAACTTTTAATATGTTCAGTTCACTTTCAGTTCTCAAAAGCCCCCAAATTTTGATTTTACAATGTCATCTTCCTCCCTCTGAATACAAACCAAAACAGTGACTTAGTGAGAGCAAACAGAGGATTATCATCCAAGAAGAGAATTTATCATCTCTCTCAGGAACAGGGCAGACTGTTGTGCAGAGTCAATTTCAGGTGACATTGATTACAGTCATTATTTTTCTCTCAACAAAAGTATATTTGATTCAGTTCAAAGTCTCAGGCAAAGGTCACCCAAAAGTCTCTCACCTCACAGAGATCCTGTTTCCTGTGCCCAGTGTTAGATAAGCCACATCACAGACATCAGCTTTGAAACCTCTCTCAAGAATGCCTCAAGGCCATGCACTTTTTGACACGAGCCGGATAAAAAAAACAGCTACAGCATTTAATTTTCTCTCGTATTAGTCTAGGCTACAGTAATAGTACTTACCAAAATGGTAATAACCGAAAGAAAGAGGTAAAACTGAAGTTGGAGCTGGACGGACAGCAGAAGAAGTCAACCTCCCAATTACAGCACTGGATGGAGCCCTAACTGACCTCTTTGTTGGCTTTTGAAGCGTCAACCTGTAACTCTAAGCCACCAGCCAAAGAGGTAAGTGAACTTCCACCTGAGAGGCTTCCTCTGCAGTGTTCCCTGCCCTGGCTGCAGGCAGAAGGGCCAGGAATGCTGGGAGACTCTCTCTGCTTACAAAATTGTTGCAGCCCCAGTTGCACACTGAAGAGGTGTGGCCATCTTCATGAAGCTCTTGGAGGAACATCTATGCTTCAAAAGCTCCACTGAGCAGACCCCGCACCTCCCATCCAGGCCATCATTACCCATTGAGATTTAAAGCAATATCAGATATTGACAGCCGACGTGATTTTCCCACAATGAGGAAAAGATGAACTGAATTATAGACAGAGGACAGGAAAGGGAGAAGCACCAAATAATTTTTATGGAACATGTAAGATAAATAACCCAAAAGCCCAAGTATATGGAAATCTAGATAAAGAGCTCTTTTGAGGATTAAAATCCATTCATGAAGAGAAAAGAGGAGAAATAAGAAGGCTCCAAAACTCTATCAAACTGACATAATCAATTTCCCCCCAAATTATCTAGTCAACTATCCTCTTAGTTGTTTCCAAGATACACAAGAAATATCTTCAAAGGTTACCTATATTTGAATGGTTCAGGGTTTGAGTCCTGATTTAGCCTGTGAATACATTATTCTCAGTATCAGAATTCTTTAACAGCACATATATCCCTTCAGGTCCTGGGATAATTTAAAAGAAAACAGAGGTGGTTCTGCTTGTTAACTTACAGTTATTAAATTGGAGGAAAGAGAGACACCGGGGGAGGAGTCACACCAAATGGAGGGAAGCAAAGAGCATAACAATGCCTGCCACCAGGAACAGCAGTTCTCGGGTTTCAACCCACTCCATGGTTTGTATATGTTGGGATCACCAACAAAAGCATGGCTCACACAGTACTAGGTGGAACCACTTTTATTCATATAGAGGAGACCAAGCAAGTTCAACTCCACTGGTGGGTGTTGGTCCCTCATGTCCAGTAGGTCTCAATTCACCGGCCAATGCAGGAAGATGGCATGTGTTCTAGTTTGCTAATGCTGCAGAATGCAGAACACCAGAGATGAATAGGCTTTTATAAAACGGGGGTTTATTTCACTTCACAGTTACAGTCTTAAGGCCACAAAGCGTCCAAGGTAACACCTCAGCAATCGGGTACCTTCCCCGGAGGATGGCCAATGACGTCCGGAAAACCTCTGTTAGCTGGGAAGGCAGCTGGCGTCTGCTCCAAAGCTCCAGCCTCAAAACGGCTTTCTCCCAGGACGTTCCTCTCTAACAAGCTCGCTCCTCTTCAAAACATCACTCCCAGCTGCACTCAGTTCCCTCCCCCCGAGTCAGCTCATTCATATAGCTCCACCGATCAAGGCCCACCCTGAATGGGCGGGGCCACACCTCCATGGGAACATCCCATCAGAATCATTACCCACAGCTGGGTGGGGCACATTCCAAGCAAATCCAACCATCACCAAAACGTCTGCCCCACAAAACTACAAAGACAATGGCATTTGGGGGACACAATACATTCAAACCGGCACAGCATGTGAACCAGGTCCCATGTTTTTAGCTATTGCACTGTTCTTTCCCAAGATCCAGGCTTATTGTTCATCTGATGTGTAGGTCCCTCCCCACATGAATACTTACCGTTAAGAAGGAGAATAGAGAAAAGCAATATATGACAACATACGTGAATACCGTGAGAGACTGTGACTTCAGATCTCTATGCTTAAGGAGAGAACCCAGAATTCTGACTGGACCCCCCCACACCACCCCCACCTAATACAGTAAAGAATGAGAAATGATTGTTAACAACCATCTGACTCTAGAAAAACCACTTGTCAATGTGCCATTCTAAATTTTGCTCTTCAAGTTTTATTTTTAATGTTCATCTCACTTCTTTGGTCACAAAATGAACTGGCTCCATGTGTAAGTGTCCAATAGACAGGAAACATTCTCCCAGATTGTGTATTGCAGAGAAAGATGCAATTATCTCTTTTAGGCAGGGTAAGGGTATAGTTAACAAGGAGTATACAGCCAGATCAATAAGCTAGAGGGCTTTACAGACAGTGACAGAGGCTTCGAGATAAATGAAGGGTCTACTTAAAAAGTAGCATGCCGGGGGTTTTTAAACCTGTGCACTGGTTCATGGAGTCTGGAGATGGGATCACTAATCATCATTTGGACATGGAAAAATAATGAGAAGCAGTTTGTCAGAGAAGGCAAAAAGCTGTTCGGTCTGCTCATTTTCCTCTGTGTAGCATGTCAGGATTTTGCTTCGTTTTCCATTTTCTCTAAAAGTATACTAGGTTGAAACTTCCTACCAACTCCTGCCATCATACCTGAAGGTCCTCCCATTGCTCTTTATTCTGGCAAAACTGGGTTTTTACGGTCCTGCTTCCAGGCTTTGTCCCTGCCCTTACCCACCCACTTCTCTCTAATATGCCCTTACCCACTTTGAGTCCAAAAGTCACCTTCTCTGTAAAACCCTTCTAGATCCCACTCCCACCTCTTGGCAGGTATAGCCACTCTTCCTTACAGTTTTTAGTAGAGCAATAAAGATAGAAATCTAAAAACTATTCAGGAATGAATAGGAGATGAGGAAACAGAACGTGTGAGTTTAGTCCACTGCTCAAAGTTTGGGTGGTGAACGGAAAATACAACACAGGTTGAGAGACATGATTTTTTGACAAGGAGAACTCTTAGCATAGTTGCAGTCAGAAGGAAGCTGGGCTCCATGTGTTGGACAAGAGGGGGAAGATGAAATAAGTAATCAAGGGGTGGGATGACTGCAATTCAAGGGACCAGAAGAGTCAGAGTTACCCTTGCAAAGGAGAAAATGGGATTTCACAATCTTGGGGTGAAGGCCCCCAAGAAAAACTTGGACACCCATTGACTTCCCACAGCCACTTCCAAGAAAACAGCATTTTCTGTCCTTCATTATGGGAATAGAGATGCAGTTTCAAGAAGAAAACAGTCATTCCTGGATCAGAAGTATAGAGATGAAAATTATGCTGAATTAAATCAGTTTGTTGAAAATGCTGAAATCAAAGTGCTTCATATGCTTGATTTGAAATGCCAAAAGTAGCCCCTGAAAATGAAAACAAGCTACACTCTAAAAGATAAAAATGTTGTAGATGCTGTTAGAGATGAGCCAAGGATAGAAAAGATATAATGAAGAAATACAGAATTTTAAACACTTCATTCATTTTCTGGATAGTCATAAAATCTGCGAATTGCCCCTATAGACCTGTGAATATTTTCAAGTGCCATACAGGGAGGCCAAGTACTTGAATTTTTTTTCTCAAGTTTGAATTCTATGCACATGATGAATCTTAAGGAGCAAAATTGCACAATTTCACAGAAGGGAAAATTCTGACCTTAGCAATATGTGATGTCCAGGCTGATATGAGGATTAAGTGTCTGAACAGGCTGTTGTCATACAGCAGGGAACCAACAACCACTGAGGCATGAAATGTGAAGGAACAACAAAGCGTGTGAGGTTTGTAAAAGGCAGCATTAAATGTTTGCTGATGTGATTGTAAGAGCTGAAGGTTTACCCATGATACAGTCTATACACATAAGAGAAAGTAAAGATGAAATTGTGTGCTAAGTGTCAACACTGCTAAAATATGAGCAAAAGAGAACAAGGGGACAGAGGCATAGTATGCTGAATGCAAAAAAGCAACAATGGTGAGATCCATTTAATAACAACAGGAGAGAATCCCGATGACCGTTGGGGGATTTGTAAGGCCCTAAAAGAGCCAAATGAAACTGCCAAAGGGAAACATTTTCATCTGCCAACGCAGAGCAGAACTATGGGAGAAATGGAGGGAATGATGTGGTTTTCTGAAGAAGATGCTGCTGGTGGATCCTGACCCTGTTCCTGGCTAGATGCAGTACTAGAATGATCCGAGGACTAACCTATGCTGGAGTCTGGCTTGGGGACACAACAAAGCCTTCTGTGAGAAATGCAAGCCAATCAGAAAGGGGGAGAGAGAGAGAGAGACCCACATACCACGGCTGGGTTGTTAAAACACGTGAAAGGAGAAAACTTACTTAAGTGCTTGGATCCTCTTCCCTACGATAAAGTCTTGATCTAATCACTTAGTCTCTTGTGGTCTTTTCCTCTTCACTGGGGATGGAGAGGCCGTAGTAATGAATTCTTACTGCACAGAAACTCTACCAAGGTGGTAGAAAAGTGCTGCATAAACAGTAATTTTGTTCCTTGTTAAAGCAGGCCATATACAGGGTTGATTAACCCCAGGAAACTCACTTGAAAAGTATTCTGAGATGATTTTAAGATTAAGCAAAAATAATTGTTTTAGTCTCAGTCTCAGGATGTGGGGTCCATATGATTCAAAGGAAGACAAACTTGACAATGCAAAAATGAAAGCACTTGAATAGCTTTGCTACAGAATTCTCAGTGGTAGCTCAGGCATCAGAAGAATACTTAATCCTTTGAGAAATCCATCTCAGGTGCAAATCTAAAACAGTTTCTGTTCATCCCCACTGACTCCAAACACAAATGGGTGGAGAATCATAGAATTCTTTTGTATCCAATAGAGTACTCTCGTTGCAAGAAAAATCAACACATGTGGCTAACTTAAGCAAAAAAAAGGAATGTATCAGAAGGATGTTGATGGGAGGCTAAAAAACCAGGTTTAGAACCTTGAGAAGTTGCGAGGCAGTTCTGTATTTCTAAGAAGCAGGAACTACTCAAGACCCACTGCCACTGAAATAATTGCACCCAACCATTCAAGATGCACAATCCCAGTGAGGGTCTTGAGCTTAGCTTGGGTCACATGTCTGCCCTTCAGATAGAGAAAAGTGGGTACCTTGATTTACAGTCCCCACAAGAACAGGCAATGGAGGATGGGTGATACCCTGAAAGGATATCAGGAACTAGTAGGAAAGGGGAATGGATGGCCAACAGTGTAAAAACATCTGTCTCAACTAAAAAAAAATTTTTGATGTAAGTATTTTAATGCAGAAGCAACTATCACCCCTATCTTTACCAATACATAACAAGAGAGGCTAGGGCAACACATGTCCTCAGTGTAAAAGATATAGAAGTACAAATTTCTCCTACCATTCTTAGGTCCTTGGTTTTTGCAGTATTTAGAACCACTTGCCTTGTTCCTTAGTCTTTTCATTAATGCAGTGTGTCATTTGTCTTTCCATACTCTAGTGAATTAAACACTGGACTTGTAATCAGAAAACTAATTTTGAGTTCTAGCTTTGACATAAGTTTAATACTAGGAAAATTGCAAGAAATTTCTAAAATTCAGTTTTCTCATCTGCAAAATTTGGAAAATGACATGTATAAAGATGATGGTTTTAAGGAATAAATTTCATATTTAAAGAAAAGTACCCAGCTGATGCTTGGAAATAAGTGGAAATTTAATTAATGTTTATTATATCTAATCTAGAATATAAACTAGGGCAAGGACCATGTTGTTTACTTTTCTGTATCCCCCCAAATGATGGGTATAGTAGACACTTAATAAAGGTTTGTGAGCATGAATGAAATATATGATAAAAATTCATTTTTTTGTTTCTGAAATTATATACACTGCTATGTACATGGAATGAAGAGTATAAATGAATAAAGAGTTGACCAAATAATATCAACCACCAATACACAGTATGTGATCTCAGCACAGAAATGCACAATTGGAAAAGACAACTCACAAGTCTTCTGGAAAGAAGAATTTAACATCCTACTGATAAAAGTGTGATTTTCAAGATAAATGACAGAGTGGGTACTGTGTGTAGAGAAGTGTATCTCAAAAAACCAAAATGGAAGTCAAAGCTGGTTATATCTTTTTTTTTTTTTATTTTGAGATAAATTCAAAGTTACATGAATAGTTGCAAAAACAATACTAGACCCATACACAGAATTCCTTCATACCCTGACCCCCCTCCCCTGATAGCTCAATCCACCAAATTTAACATGCTGTCACATCACTATTTCTTTCCCTCCCTCCCTCCCTCCCTATCTATCATCCATCATATATTTCTCTGTCTTCTGAACATATGAGAGTTAGTTGCACACCTCCTTCAACATACCCTATAACTCACATATGTACTTCCCATGAACAAGAACATTCTTTTATGTAATTCCATTAAGCACAGCTAAGTATAAGAGATTCAACAATGATACAATGCTTACATTCAATATTTCCTTTTCCTTATGTCTCAACTGTGTCCCTTCGAGCCACCTGTCCTCCACCCTCCAATCCCATCCAAGTTCATCTTTGGCATTCAATTGTCAACTAGTTAGACTGTCTTTTTTTTTTTTTTTTTTTTCTTTTTTCAATTGTGGAAACATATATACAGCCTAAATCTTCCCATTCCACCCCCTCGCTAGCCTTCCATTAGTGGGATTATTCACATTTAGAATGATGTTATGCTCTTTCCCACCATCCATTACTAGAAATGTCCCTTCACCTCAAACAGCAACCCTACACTCCTTTCTTAACTTCCCATTGCCCCTTCCTCCGTTTCTCTTAACCCAAACTCTAATTTCATCTCTATGGTTATATTCTCTGATTGTTTTTTGTTACGGTGGGGCTTAAAATTAACCTCTTAAATCCCTATCAATCTTGTTTTTCTTTGATACCACCTTCACTTCAATAGGGCACATAAACTATGTTCCTATACTCCTCCATTCCCCACCTTTATATAGTTGTCTAAAATTACATATTTTACATTGAGTTCAAAACCACTGATTTGTCATTAGGATTTGTGTATTTTTTATCATGTAAATAGTGGAGTTATAGTTCAAAAATTATTGACATCTATTTGTATTCCATTGTGTTTGGAGAATGTCCTTTGAGTATATTCAATTTTTTTTTTTTTTTAATTTCTTGAGGCTTGTTTTATGTCCCAGTTTATGGTCCCTTCTGGAGAAAGATCTGTGATCACTAGAGAAAAATGAGTGTCCTGGTGATTTGGGATGTAAGGTACTATATATGTCTGTTAAAATTCTCTATATCTCTTTCACCTTTCTTTGTCTCTCTGTTGGTAGGGCTTCCCCTAGAATCTGAAGTAGGGCAGGTCTTTTATTGGCAAAATCTCTCAGCATTTTTTTGTCTGTGAAAAATTTAAGCTCTCCCTCAAAATTGAAGGAGAGTTTTGCTGGATAAAGTATTCTCGGCTGGAAATTTTTCTCTCTCAGAATTTTAAATATGTCATGCCACTGCCTTCTCGCCTCCATAGTGGCCACTGAGTAGTCACTACTTAGTCTTACATTGTTTCCTTTGTATGTGGTGAATTGCTTTTCTCTTGATGCTTTCAGAACTTGCTCCTTCTCTTCAGTATTTGAGAGTCTGATCAGAATATGTCTTGGGGTGGGTTTATTTGGATTTATTCTATTTGGAGTTCGCTGGGCATTTATGCTTTGTGTGTTTATATTGTGTAGAAGGTTGGGGAAGTTTTCCCCAACAATTTCTTTGAATACTCTTTCTAGACCTTTACCCTTCTCTTCCCCTTCTGGGACACCAATGAGTCTTAAGTTTGGACGTTTTATTTTATCTATCGTATCCCTGAGATCTATTGCGATTTTTTCAATTTTTTTCTCCATTCTTTCTTTTGTTCTTTCATTTTCTGTTCTGTGGATTTCTAGGACACTGAGATGTTGTTCAGCTTCCTCTAGTCTTGTATTGTGAATATCCAGAGTCTTTTATTTCCATAAGATCTTCTATTTTTTTATTTACTCTTGCAATGTCTTCTTTATGCTCTTCTAGGGTCTTCTTTATAGCACTTATATCCTGGGCCATGGTCCTCTTGATGTCCTTTAAATCCTTTGCCATGTTTTCATTCTTTGATTGTAGTTCTTTAATTAATTTTGCAAGGTATAAAGTTTCTTCCAAAATCTTGATTTGTGTGTTTGGAGCTGGATTCTCCATATCGTCTGGTTTTATCCTATGCGTTAAGATTTTCTGTTGTTTTTGGCCTCTTGGCATTTGTTTTGCTTGATAGGGTTCTTTCAAGTTGTATCAAAAAAAAAAGAGGGGGGATATCAATCTAATTTTTCAGAGAGACAGTTTGGTGACGTACACTTTCTCTTATTAACCAGCAGATGGTATCTGTGAGTCTTTAATTTGTTAGAATTGCGTCTTGGTGACATACACTTTCTCTAACTAACCAGCAGATGGCGTCCGTGAGTCACTTATTCCCCTCAAGTCAGTTCTCCCCAACTTTGTGGTGTGTGGGGATCTGATTCTTTTGGGGTCCAATTGGTGCACTTAATTTGGGTGTGTTGTCGGTGCTGTCTGCCCCCAATGAGGGGTGTGTGCCTGAGTAGTTAGGGAGGAAGGGCAGGTTTAACAATCAAATCTCCCAGGTGTTCCTGGAGGTTTAAGTCCATTCTCTGCCGCTGACACAAAAGTCCTTGGTATTGGCGTAGGTTCCCTGGGATTTCTGAGCAGTCCCCCCCTCCCTGCTGTGTTTTTCCAGGACCTCTGTTGGGGGGGGGGAGGCTGTGCCACGTCACAAGTGAGCGCCGGCCTCCAGGGAAGCCCTGGGCCGCCGGGCTGTGTAGGGGCGTTCCCAGCCCACTTCAAAGATGGTTGAATGGGACGCGTTACCGTCCCCTTTCCGCACAGCTCCGCTCTCCCAGCTCTGGGACAATCAGCCGTGGGTGTATTCAAGGCCACAGTCCACAGCTGATATTGTGTCATGTGAGTGATGCTGCGGGAAAGACTCCCTGTCAGGCTGGGTGTGCCGGTTTGAATGTATTATGTCCCCCAGAAAAAGCCATATTCTTTGACGCAATCTTGTGGGGCAGACAGAATAGTGGGGATTAAGTTGGAATGTTTGAATTAGGTTGTTTGCATGGAGATGTGCCCCACCCATCTGTGGGAGGTGACTCTGGTGGGATACTCCCATGGAGGTGTGACCCCACCCATTCGGGGTGGGCCTTGATCAGTGGAGCCATATAAAACATGCTGACTCAAAGAGACTGAATGGAGTGCAGCTGTGAGTGACGTTTTGAAGAAGAGCAAGCTTGCTAGAGAGGAATGTCCTGGGAGAAAGCCATTTTGAAACCAGAACTTTGGAGCAGACGCCAGCCACGTGCCTTCCCAGCTAACAGAGGTTTTCCAGACGCCATTTGCCATCCTCCAGTGAAGGTACCTGATTACTGATGTGTTACCTTGGACACTTTATGGCCTTAAGACTGTAACTGTATAGCCAAATAAACCCCCTTTTTATAAAAGCCAGTCCATCTCTGGTGTTCTGCATTCTGCAGCATTAGCAAACTAAGACACTGGGTTTCTTGGCTGGGCTCCGCGCTGCGTGCTCGCCCCAGGCAGGAGCAGCCCCGCCCACCGGGGTGACAGCTGGGAGGCTGGGCCTCTCGGCTGGACTCTGTGCTGTGTGCTCACCCGGGGCAGGAGCAGCCCCGCCCGCTGGGGAGACCGCTGCAAGCCGCGCGCCCCCCTTTGTTTCCCTGGACCCGAGACAATCAGCAGTGGGTGTGGGAAGGGGTATCCTCCACCCCAGACACCGAGGCATTAGTCCAGACCACTCCTGTCTTATCTGCAGCTGTTCCTGGGCTTCTTTTATATATATATATATGTATGTGTATATATATATATATATATATATATGTATATATATATATATATATATATGTGTGTGTGTGTGTGTGTGTGTGTGTATATTTTTTTAAAAAAGTCCAGCCCACTGTTTCCCCCCAGTGCAGCGTGGCCGAGGGATTCAGCCTACTCACTCACTCGTTTCAGAATGCAGACTCCTGGTTTCACCAAAAGCACGTTCCCTGTGGCTTTAGCAGGACTTGTCCAGCTGATGCTACTTTGGAAGTGGTGTTCTGGGTCCTTTCTGGTTTTTTATATAGTGTTTTCCACGGAGGTGTTTTTTTCTTTGTCTCACCTAGTCGTCATCTTAGGTCTTCACCTGGTTATATCTTAAATGTTATTAATATAAACCCTAGTGATCATGTCATAAGGACCACTTCTCAATGGCAAATAATTGCTGACAATTGGGAAAATTATGTGTATCTCTTATCCCAGGATTTTAAGGGTCAACTATTCTAATTTAATCTCTTCTTTAACTATTCTTTTGAATTGGGCCTATACATCCTAAAAATAAACATGCCTTTTTTGATGTCAAATAACACAATTGATGGAATTAATTAGTGACTTTGGCCTTATGAAGATATAGCCACAGGAAAAGATGCGGAGCACTAACTCCTGATTCCAATATTATGATTTTTTTTCTTGGTATGACTAGGAAAACTTGAAGCAAGTGAAAAAGAAATCTCCAGAGAGCCATAAAATATAAGGATATAAATTCCATGAGATTCCAGTCTCTTCATTTTAAGAAAACCCCGGATGCAGAAAGAATATGAAAGTTTCCAGTTTTCACGGGACTGGTTTTGAGCATGATCCAGATGATCAGAATCATCCTTTAATTTTTCATTCAGCAATTCTAATTAAGCATCACCTTGTGCTAGGCATTGTTCTAGGAGCTGAGGACACAGGACAGAAAAGACCAGTGCTGTCCTGAAGCTTGTATTTTAGAAAGGAGAACTGAACAATAAACAAGTAAACAAATAAATGAGAGTCCTAGGTAATGAAAAGTACTATAAAGATAATAATTCAAGATAATGTACCAAAGAGTAATGTGGGTACCTCTTTAGAAGGAGTGGTCAGCAAAGAACTCTCTGAGAAAGCAACATTTGAGATAAAACAAATGATTACAAAGAACCAGTCTTGTGAAGGGTGTTCCAGGAGGAAGGGACAGTAAATGCAAGGTCCCTGGAGTGGCATACACTTAGCTGATTTGAGGGACAAAGAGAAAACCAACGTGACTAGAGCAGATGGATGAAGGGGAAGTGATATAAGACTGAGAGATTTACAGCCTTGATGAGAAGTTGGGATTTTATTTGAAAGGCATGGATACTCCTGATACAGTACTCTCTCTTAGTCCAGTGTTCATGTCCCCTATTATCATGAAGTTGAAATTTTTTGGCAAAAAAAAATGTGTCTGCATCAGAAAAATAACTAAAAAGTAGATTTGGCTCCTTTCCTGTAGGATTTATTTCATTTTTCTGTAACATGGGGCTCTTCAGTAAGCCAAATGATTCCATAAAACATTCCCCTGGATGGCCCAATCCATTTAATCTACTGAAGGGGTCCCATTTGCTTCCCCTGGGCTGCTGTGGAGCTGTATGTGCAACCTGGACATTATATAGCTGTTTGGGAAGGGAAAGCCCAGAGAGTGAGTCATGACGGATGGATGGCTTGCCTCCGAGGAGTAAACTTCTCCGATGAATCTGCATCAGCAGCACCAGACCTTCCAGCTCTTCTGAAACACAGGTCAACTCCACCAGCTCTTTAGAGACCCGACTACTTTTTGCTCACATTTTTTCCTGCCTGAGAAACAGAGAAAGACAGCTCTGTTTTAAATCAAGCCCCAAATCCAAGGCTTGCCTCCATCCTATAATGGAAGGAAATTGAAACAAATGGGAGTTTTTTTATTTACACTCAATAGAGTTAGAAACTCAGGCTTTCAGTGAGAAATTGAGGCAAGTGGTCATAAGAGTTTACAAGTTAAGGAGCTATCTCAGGTCATCCCATTTGTCCCCCTTTGGTAATTCTTTGTTATAGAACATAGGATCTACTGATGTATCAGGTTTTCCGCCAAACTCCCATCCAGTTTAATTCCTCCACAAGATCAATTCCACCTCTATATGAGGATCTATTTTATAAATCTTTCTTCCATCTATCTCTGCTGAGCAAAAGAGAGGGAGAAACCAGAAAATCAGAAAGCAAGAATCTTGGCTTAGGTCAAATTGATGTGAGAAAACAGAGCTTTCCTTGTGCCATTATATTTATTCTGCAGAACTTAATTTTCAATCTCATGATGTCTCAGAAGTAAATCGGACACTGAAAAAAGTAGTGATCATTAACAGGGAAGCAATAATAAAACAATAATCCATGGAAAGCAACAAGGATAACAAATTGCCATTTATTAAGCACTTACGAAGTGCAGGCACCATATCATAAGTGCATTATATACATTCTCCTATTTATTCCTCAATATCATCCTGTGTAATGGGTGGCTTAGAAGTGGCAGAACTGGAATTCAGATACAGGTCTTTGTAATTGCAAAGCCTTAACCAAATTTGGAAAACATGTTGCTTATAAGCCTTTTATCTATAATGAAAAATTGTGGGCACCGATTATTATTCTCTGATTTATCCCTTATATCAGGGGTCAGAAAACTATGACCTGTGGGCCAAATCCTACCCCCTCTACCTGATTTTCCAAGTTTTATTGGCATACAGCCATGCCCCTTAGATTATATATTGTCTATGGCTGTTTTTATGCTATAACAGCAAAGTTAAATAGTTGAAACAGAGACAATCAGACCCGTGAAGTCTAAAATATTTACCATATTATCCTTTACAGAAAATGTTGCTGACCCCTGCCCTACGTCTTCATAAACTTCAGCTGAATCCACATCTCTGCAGAGCTTCTTTCCCTGCTCGTTCCTGTTTTCCCTGCTCTCTCCTGCTTCTCTTATTCCCTTACAGCTTTCACCTCAGCGTCAAAGCTCTTGCAGAAAAATTCTTGTCTTAGGCTCTGCTTCTTAATTATTTATGCCAGACACAATGTGATTATATATGAGGTGTATTTATTATGTTCATACAAATTTAAGAGGAATGTGTAGAAATATGGTATGTATTATGTAAGGAATTGAGGAGTTGGAAAGGAAGAAATGAAAGTAGGAAGGAGGTACCATCTAGTGCTATTCTATTCTAAGTTGGTGTAGCCTTCTGTGCAGACATTAAAACTAAAGGGACCCCTTTTTCTTCCTTTCCCCACCAGGGATATTGACTAACACCCCAGATGGCCCATTTTCTGGCTCTAGCCTTAGTGACTGCAGAAGCCGAAAGAAGCTTGAGATCTTTTCATCATCTTTGACTTCACTGGTTCATTCTGGAAGCTCTATCAGCCAACCCCCAAGTCAGCAGAGGACTCAGAAAGAGCAGCAAATGACAACTGAACAGGAAAGAAATGGCCCATTCAAAAATGTATTTTGTATCTGGTTCCTAGTCTGACATGTTCCTTGCCTTGTGAACCTCAGAAGTTTACTGGAGTGAAGAAAATAAGAATGGCTTTTTTCTTTAAAACTGCGCACAATTTGTCACACACTTTTTAGCTCCATTGTGTTCTTTGCTCTGTTGTTTTGCTTAGATTCCTGTAAGGCTTTTTAAAAAATAACCTTCTTGGGTTATTCCCTGAAGCAATCATCCCACCACCCTACCCGGTGAGGTATTGTACCCTCCTCCCAGCACACTCACACACCCCAGGGTAGGCAGCCCACTGGAATGTCTGTTAATAAATGCCCTGAGGCATTCTCTTTAGCTGAACAATTAAGAAAAGTTTCTAAGAGACTGAGCCACGTGTGACCTAAATTGGCTTTAAAAGTGCTTTTCAGAGCACAGGGAGCAGCATTTGCAGCATAATCGCCTTCCACCTTGACATTAATTATGCACCATGGTGTTCGAAGAGCAACTTGGAGCCAGGAATATAAGTGTTTGTAAAGTAAACATGTCAAGCAAGGCAGAACATTGTAAAATGAAGAAAATATTAAATCCAATGCTGTTATGATCCATATCTCTAGTCCTTTTTTTTTATTTCGTAGATCTTCCACATTCAACCTACAAAGGGATGGCATTTCTCTCTTCAAAGAGAAATAAGGTGACTCAGCAATGCTTGGATTTCTTGAAAGAGAAAAGGAGAAAAGGGGGTCCTTTTTTCCACTTTGTGAGTGAAAATAAAAGGGGCTTGCTGACTTAAAGAGCTGTACAAGCCTTAGGGAACCTTTAGAAAGCATTCTGTATAAGAACAATTCTGTTTCTATACAGCCATATGAACTATAATTTCATTCCCCTTTCTTCATTATCAAGGACATTTGCATGACAGCAGGTTTCTAGCAGCTCATGAATTTACCTATTCTTAATCCTAACTTCTTCATTTAGTGTCACTAGTCTTTCTAGGTGGCATCTTTACTAATTGTTATAAATAAAACCCCTGGGCCACAAAGGAGTTCAGCTTTAGCAAGGCAATTAATAAAAATATTCCACTATTTAGAAGGAAAATTCCCAAAATAGTATCCAGAATATTCAGAAGTTTCCAAAGCTTTTCAAAATAATTTTTAGCCTCTCTTCAACTAAAACTTATGCCAAAGCCAAATTTATAAAAACAGATACAGGTTGAGGTAAGCACCACCCCTTGTACACACATCCCGCCATGGTGGCCGAGTGGGTAACTGAGAAACTCTCAAGGCACCTGCTAAGCTCAGCATGAAAACCAATGATTTAACCCACTCACAATAAATTGTTGTCTTCAGGATGAACGATTTACGCTCACTTACAAAAGGCCCATTAACTTTCCTTTTAAAACCATTCTACAGAAAGAACAACATTGCACTCACTGGAAGACTATTGAAATATATATTTCTGAGAAATAGTGCCTTTACTTGTTTAGGCATAGTCATTGATAAAAAACATCTCTGCCGGGAATCTCAAGGTAGTGGAATCGGTGAACATATTAGATGATCTTAACATTGAAGAAAAGAAAAAAAAAATATCAAGGAAGGCCTTACCGCTGCCGAAGCTCACAAACTTTTAAAGTCAAAGTTCTTTAAAGGTTGAAAATATTTAAATTTTCTTTGGGAAGAAAATAAAATTTTCTTAGGAAGTAAATTAACAAGTACCCTGAGAGCTGTGAATGATAATTTGAATTAATCAGAGGATTTGGAGTGACAGAAAAATGGCAATTCTATGAGGTCAAGTGTAGAATATCTGGGATATAGGAAGATTATCTACTCAGTGATAGATAGACCAATTCTATGAGAGTCAAAGGGCTGAGAAAATGTTTAACTGGAAAGAGAGTAATATAGAAATCATAGTCATATATTTAAAATTCCATTAAGTAAAAGAAATATATTGTTCTGTGTTGCTCCAAGAACAAAATAAGTAGAGTTTACAAGAAACAAGGTTTTACACTAATATAAAAAAAAAAAAAAATTCAAGCTAGAGTTGTCCAATGATAAAGCAGGCACACTTGAGAGGTAATAAGCTTCCTAATACTAGAGGCATAAAATTAGTTACTGAGAGACTTGATGTAGATTCTTGAATAAGATCTGGTGCTTGGTTAACAACATCTTAAAACTCCTTTCCAATGCTCAATATATATTCTCATTTGATAGAATTAAACACTAACAGAAGTCAAAACATGTTCTAAAACAAACAAAAACACATTCTAACAAATGTCAACATTAAAAACATCCTTGTATCACCACCACTGCTCTAATGACAAAGGGAAACATTGGAAGCATCTTTGGGAGTTATGATGTGACCTCTTAAAGGGTTGCAGTTGATTGGGTTTCCCCTCATATCTGTTCACAGCACATGTTGAAAATAAGCACAATAATCCCATAGGTCATTTTTTAAAAAGGTAAACATATATCTGAAGTTGTTTTTTAACCTAAAACCAAACTTGGAGTAATAGGACATTGGCATACACTTGCACAAAGGAGGAAAAAAATAGCCTTAAATCACAGCGCATCAGAAATAGTTGCTATTTCTCTCTCTCTAACTTTGCTAGAAAGCTCTGCATGATGTGCATATTTAACTTCAATATAGGCCCCTTTCGCTCCCTCAATATTAATCTATACATATATATATATATATATATATACATCTTTGAATACACCTCTATTCTATTCAAACATCAGTTCCCAAGTCAAATATATCTTCCTCAGAGAGGCCATTCCTAACTTTCCAATCTGAAGAAACAAGCTCTTTCATATTTTTATTTGTTCATGTTTTTTCTAAATAATTTGTTTATTTTTTGACTCTCTGAAACCTCATTAGTTTAAAAATTCTATATTTGTTTGGTTCACCATTGTGAAACCAAGACTAAAATCACAGAATTTGCTGTAAATACTTGTAGAGTGAATTAACAAGTTCCAAAGTACAAGGTGTACCTTGTTCCTAAAGTTCATCATGGAAAGTCACTTTTTAAGATTTTCCAATTTATTTTCAAGTTTTTTGGTTTACTTTAACTATTGTTTTCATTTTAAAAATTTATTTGTAAACCAATGATTTATTGAATAACTAGAATGTGCTGATCTTATCCTAGATATTGTGTGGTATATTAGAAAATATTACAGATAGTATAAACTCAAAACTTACCCCACTTGAAAATATAATATATATAATATATATAATATAATATAATATAATGTAATATAATATAATATAAATTATATGTATTCAAATAACTGTAAAATTAAGCAATAACTGATACTCTAGAGTCTAGAGAGAGGAAATTTGACACTGTGGTATTCACAGGAAAGAGATGAGAGACACTGCAACATGTTTCTAAGTCATCAATTTTTATTTTTGCATCTCTGTGAAATTTCATAGGTATTGAAAGGCTAAGGTAAAGTATATGATCAAAGCTACATGAGTATTATAAAGAAACTGGATATTATATGTAACTTTCAAGGGATCAGTAATCTTCAGCATTTAACTTAAAGCAAATTTCAACAATGGAATATAAATCCGTATATATGTGTGTATATATATATGTATATATGTGTGTTTGTGTATGTTTGCATGTGTGTGTGTATATATACATAGTTTCTTTACTATTATCACCATGTTTATTATCATCACTGTTTTAACCAGTACTAGACATTGAAAAGAGAAAAGGGCTTCATTGGGGTATCCCCCTTAGGGTGACCACAGACTTGAGTGTCAGATGAAGCTTTCCAGAGGACAGATAGATGAAGATCTGAGTAGGAATCACTCAGGAGAAGAGAAGGAGGGTCTCCCAGGCAAAGGGAACGTCATTGCTAAAGTAAGGACCTGAGGAAGTATGACTTCCTTCAGAAACTGAAAGAAATTCAGTATGGCTGGAGTATAGCATATTTGGGGTAGATTAGGGGCAGAGGGTGGAGGATGATGAGGCTAGAGAGATAAATAGGGGTCAAATCATGAAAGCTTGTTTCAGAATTTAGAGAACTTTAGCCACAAGGAAGCTACTTTTAAATTTGTCGTGAACAATAATGGAACCTGTTTCTTGCCAAGAAAACTTTTTCTTCATAATTAGTTTCAAGATGTTTAATGACTAAAAAATCTGAAGCAAATATGGCAAAATGTTATGATTTTCTCAACCTGAGTAGTGTTGTTTTTAATACTGTCTTTTATACTTTTATGTTATGTTTGAAATTTGCATAATAAGAAGTTAAGGGATGCACAGTCTGATGCACAAACCATTTCTGCAATTAATCCAATAAATAAGGGCCTCTGCTTTCTGTTTTCATACCTCCAGTATTGTTACTAAAAGGAAACATCATAGGAGGTCCAGACAACAGCCTCTACCTTAACTCTTAGTAAGCAGACCCTGTATAAGTTAAGGATGGCCTATCAAAACAGAGCTAAAATGATGATAGGATCTCTTGCTTATAGCAATTCACAATGTTATCAATTTATATTAGTGGGAAAGAATCATATAAAAATTATAGGAAAGGAACTGGACATTACAATAAATACCTAAAAGTGCATTCTGCCTATTGAAACATCCTTCTTACATAAGCATCTACTGATATTTCTACATCATTTCCACATACTGATCTGAGTCCCAGCCTTCTACAGACAATGGAAGTTGCCTAAAGACTATCACAAACGAGCCTTTCATTCCAAGTACAATCTCAGGTTGCTGAACACATATAATAATAAATAGTCAGTGCTTTTCCACTGTACTTTGCTGCTAAACTTCTAAGCATAAGTCAAAGATACAACAAGGTAAAGCCCATGCCTGGGGTGGGGGAGATTATCCTCTGAAGCATGAACCAGCCTCATTACTGAAGGTAGCTCCTTCCTTTTCTCCTCCCAAAATTTTGCTCTGTGCTCCAGAGTATGAAGATTGGATGTTCTTCCACAAATACAATATAATGGACTTCTCAGCATTTAGCTGTAAAATTATCCAAATGCTTAGCAGCCCTCAAATTATCCATGTCATTCTAAGGTCATCTCTACCAACCAGAAATGATATAAAATTAAAAAATGGTTATGTGTGAGCAGCTAGGAATGGCTCTATCAGATCCTTCCCAGTGCCTTCACGTCCTCAGAAACAGTGACCATGACATTGACCTATTGATTTTTGACTCATGGTGAAATATTGGCAATGATCTGTCCCCAAAAGTTCTGCCTTGGATTTAGAAAAATATAATTATTTCCTTCCTTCACAAACCTGCAAATAAAATAGAAGAAAGACATAGAAACATGCCAGAGTGTCCTCCTGTGAGTATCACAGGTCCATGATTCCTATCTCTAGAATATTCTTTATTGCATACTTTCACTGAGAGAGCTAAATTTCTGTTCCTACTTCTCTTTCTTGACTATGATTGCCTTGAGGCTTTGTGGAAACTCATTGCTGAGTCAGACATTGGCAAGAACCTTTATATACCCTGTTGGCAAGTGGCTTTCTCCCCCATTTCAAAGGTGTTCTTTCAAATAAATCTGCAGAGAGCAGAGCTCAGGTATTGACAGCCAGCTAGAAGCATCCATTTTCATCAACTGCAGAGCATCCAATGTGGTTAGGGCAGAGAGCTGAAATTAATACGAACTTTTTTTCCCAGGTCCCTAACACTGAGAGGGAATCAATCTTAAAGTTTTGATGTTTGGTGGAAATTAATTTATAATATTGCAAAAGAAATAAGCATTGTCAAAATAGTTTTGCCAATGTTCAGTTAAAGTAAATGCTATACCAAACTTTTTCAAAACAGAAACACAAATGCAAGAGTAGAGGGCCTGCACTTTGTTGTACTTTGAGTCATCCAGCTACAAACCCACAATGACCTTTCCTCATTAATTTTGCCTTCAAGAGAAATGTAGCTGACTGTGGTGACAGAAGAAGTTACACTTTAAGAAACAGTATGCTAAGTTTACCTACATTCACTTTTATTTTTATTTTCCTTTTTCTTCTCATGTGTGATAGTGGGCCTTGTGGCCTTTACCCCTCACTACAAGAATAACTTTAAAAATACCTTAAAAGGTAATAGGTCAGAAGCTCTATGACACCCAGTACCAAGGTAATATCAATACTTTGCTCCAGAATACATTACACAAGGTGTTCTAGAAAATTAAAGTACCAACTGTCATGCAATTAATGTACTGCTTTGACTAGAAAGATAAGAGTCTGGTTTGTGATATCTGTCATGGTTTTAATGAGAGGAGGAAAGAAAGCAATGAGGGGAAAAACTGAAGTTGCATTAAAAACCTTTAGAGGTTTTGGAGAACTAGAGGCATAAAAGTGAATCTCAAGCAAAAAAGAACTGGTTTAGAAAGGCAACCCTCAGGAAGTAGAGAGGAGAGAAGGGAAATTCCAAAATTCCTTCACAATATATGCACACTGAATTTTCTACAGAATCTGCATTGTGACTCATGATATAGAAAGGGCTTTGGTTTGATTTTTCCTATGTATAAAATTAATAATTAACCTGCATGAAAGATACAAAAACTGTTTAAAGAGTAACTATCACCCATTATTCCAATCCCCAAAGAGGACACTGGTGAACACTGTTATATTTCTTTCCAGATATAAATACATATGCATGTTTCATATAATTAAGAGAATATTGAATATGCAATTTTTGTGTCCTACATTAATTTTACTTTTTCCAGTGCCATTAAAAACTCTTTTGATGCATCTCTGTAAATATATACTATTGTGTACTCAAATATTTCTTCAACATTGAAATTTTTTTATTTCCAATGATAGAAAATTATTTTTTTAAAACACTGGGAATTTATAATCACCCAAACCTGGAAGCAACCAAAATATCCCTCAATAGGTGAATGGATACATCCATACAATTGAATTCTATTAGGCAACAAAAAAGGAATGAGCTGTCAATCCATACAAACACAAGAATGAATCTTAAATTCATATTTCTAAGTGAAAAAAAAGCCAGTATAAGAAAGCTACATACTGTATGATTCCAATTATATAACATTCTGAAAAGGCAAGTCTATGGGTGCCAGATCAATGGGTGCCAGAGCTTCAGGGGTAGGAGGAAGGTACAATAGGTGAATTGCAGGAAAGTTTTAGGGCAGTGAAACTTCTGTATGACATTATAATTGTGGACACTTGACACTGCATTCTAAAAACCTGTAAAACTTTATAGCACAAAGAGTGAACCTTAAGGTATGCAATAAGAAAAAATAAAGGGAGGAGCAAGACAGTGGCATAGAGAGGTGTTGAATTCAGTTAGTCCCCTGGAGCAACTAACAAACAACCAGGAACAACTAGTAAATAATCTGGAACAACTGCTGGGGGACAACCGTGACTGTGCACACATCATACACCTATCTGGAATGGATGGAATGGCTGAGATCGCAGCATAAAATCTGTAAGTAAAAACTGCAGAACCGTGCCAGGAGCCCCCCTTCCCCCCATGGCAGGCTGAGCTGCAAGACCTCACTGTGGGAGAAAACACCGTTCCCAGAGCAAGCGAATATAGCTCAGCCTAGCTCCAACTGCGATTTTAATTAACAAATGTGGAGTGCTAAATACAAGCTACAAACATAGACAAACCCCTAACAAGCAGCAAAGTACCTTGAGGTCACTCACAGTGGATAGGAGGTAGGGCTGATGGAAAAATATAACAATTAAAAAAAAAAAAGAAGGAAAAATACAGAGGCTTTTAAAGATGACTGACCTTAGAGAGCCAGAAAACATCTATGCCCCAGGAAAGGGAGCCCAGAAGACTAGGTGCTCTCTCTGATGGACAGGTGAAACTGGGTGGCTGTGGACTGCTCTGAAAGGGGGCTTTCTTTCCCTGTTTGTCTCTCGCAAATGGAGTGGCTCAGTAGAGAAAGCCTCAGCCATTTTCAGTTCACAGTGCTCTGACCCAGACAGAGTCAGAGAGACACAGAAGTAATTCAAATGCAGAAGACAGCTCCCTAGGGGGTAAATCTTCCCTAAGAGGAAGGAGGTGGGGCCCAGCTCTAGTGCTGGCCCTCCCTTTAGAACTCAGATCAAAGGGCCTGGGGATAAACAGTCAAAACAGAAACAACCTAAGCAGGGAATTAAAGGGGCCACACATTCTTATACCAGTTAGGAGTGACAGGCTGACAGGTGCCATCTTCTGGGCATGTTAGGAAAAGCACAGCAGCTAGATACCTCACAGGAAAGTCTGTCAATCTTCTAAGATACACCCTCAGGGAAACTTGACACTGAATATAGCCCCATTCTGATACCTGAACCCGTTCTGGTGTGGGAAAATCAGATTGGGGTAACCAAGGAAACCAGATGCCTAGACAACAGAAAACTACAAATTACAAAAACCAAGATATGGTCCAGTCAAAGGAATAAACTTACACCTCAATTAAGATACAGTTGAGATACTGCTTCACTTTAATGAAACAATCAATCAAAGATTTTCAAAGAAATATGGTAAATCAATTCAAAAACCAAGTCAATGAGTTCAGGGAAGATATGGTAGAAAAGATGAAGGATGTAAAGAAAACACTGGGCAAACATAAGGTAGAAATTGAAAGTTTGAAAAAACAACTGGCAGAATCTATGGAAATGAAAGGCACATCACAAGAGATGAAAAACACAATGGAAATAAACAACAGCAGATTTCAAGAGGCAGAAGAAAATACTCAGGAAATGAAGAACAAGATGCCTGAAATCCTACACTCAAAAGAACAGATACAGAAAAGAATGGAAAAATATGAGCAATGTCTCAGGGAATTAAAGACAACATGAAGCACATGAATGTATGTGTCATGAGTGCCCCAGAAGGAGAGGAGAAGGGAAAAGGGGCAGAAGCAATAATAGAGGAAATAATCAATGAAAATTTCCCATCTGTTATGAAAGACATAAAACTACAGATCCAAGAAGTGCAGCATACCCCAAACAGAATAGATCTGAATAGACCTTCACCAAGATACTTAATAATCGATTACTAAATGTCAAAGACAAAGAGAGAATCCTGAAAGCAGCAAGAGGAAAGAGATCCATCACATACAAAGGAAGCTTGATAAGACTATATGTGGATTTCTCAGTAGAAACCATGGAGGCAAGAAGGAAGTGGTGTAATATATTTAAGATACTGAAAGAGAAAACCACCAACCAAGAACCCTATATCTGGCAAAACTGATCTTCAAATACGAGAGAGAATTTAAAATATTCTCTGACAGACAATGACAGAGTTTGTGAACAATATACCTGCTCTATAGGAAATACTAAGGGGAGCACTACAGACAGATAAGAAAAGACAGGAGTGAGAGGTTTGGAACATAATTTTGGGTGATGGTAGCACAACAATGTAAGTACACTGAACAAAGATGACTGTGAGTATGGTTGAAAGAGGAAGGTTAGGAGCATGTGGGACCCAGAAGGAAAGAGGAAAGATAAAGACTAGGACTGTATAACTTAGTGAAACTTAGAGTGCTCAACAATTGTGATAAAATGTACAAATATGTTTTTCCATGAGGGAGAACAAATGAATGTCAACCTTGAAAGGTGTTAAAAATGGGATGGTATTGGGGAGAAAAATACCATCAATGCAAACATAAACTTTGTATTGTGCTTCCTTTAATGTAACAAAGAAACTATACCAAAGCTAAATGCCTATAAGAGGGGGTCATAAGGGAGGGTTATGGGACTCTTGACATTGATGATGTTGTCTGACTCTTTTATTGTACTTTAGTTTAATTCTATCTTTCCTTTTGTTGCTTTCTAGCTGTCATTTTTTTTCTTTCTTTCTTTTTTCTTTTGTCTCTCAAACTTCTTTGACTTTTCCTTCTTTTTTGTGGAAGAAATGGAGAAGTCCTAATATAGACAGTGGTGATGGTGGTGAATGCATAAATATGTGATTATACAGGGAACCATTGATTGTTCACTTAGGATGGAATGTATGGTGGGTGAACAAAACCATCTTAAAAACATAAACGGGTTGATGAAGAAAGCTTGAGGGCACTATATTGAGTGAAATAAGTGAGACACAAAAGGACAAGTATTGCATGGTCTCACTGATATGAACTAATTATAATAAATAAACTCACAGACATGAGCTATAAGCTGCCAGGACATAGAATGAAGCTAAAGAATGGGGAGCTGTTGCTTATTACGAGCAGAATGTTTAACTAGGTTAAACTTAAGTGTTTGGAAAAGGACAGAGGTGACAGGAGGGAGCATGTTATTGTGAGAATAACTAACAGTGCTGAATAGTGTGTGAATGTGGTGGAAAGAGGAAGCTTGCAGTCACATATGTCACCAGAAGGAAAATTGGAGGTTAAAATATAGGAATGTATAAAACAATGAATCTTGTGGTGGATAATGTCCATGATTAACTGTACAAATATTACAAATCTCTTTCATGAACTAGAATAAATGTATGACACCATAGCTAGAAGTTACTAATAGAGGAGGGGAAAAATATACCTATTGCAAACTAAGTACTACAATTAGTATTTTAACATTCTTTCATCAACAGTAACAAATGTACTATACCAATACTATGAGTCAATAATGGAGAGGGGTGGCTAGGGGTATGGGTGAATTCGAGTTTTCTTTTTTGTTTTTCTTTTCCAGAGTAATGAAAATGTTCTAAAAATTGAAAAAAAATTAATTGTGGTGATGGATGCACAGCTGTGTGATGGTACCATGGGCAATTGATTGTGCAATTTGGATGATTGTATGGTATGTGAACAATCTCTATAAAATTGAATTTTAAAAAAAAAGTCATATTTCTGCTTATAAACCAAGAAGAAGAAGGAGAGGGAGAGGGAGAAGAAGGAGAAGAAGGAGAAGAAGGAGAAGAAGGAGAAGAATTATTTAGGAGTTGGGAATCCCAAGATGCAGTGCAGAAACCTCCATTACCTTGGTGCAGTAACAATCAGTCAACCCCATGAAGGGATGATGCCTGAGACTCTGGAGCCCAGGAGGACAGGTAAGCATGGTAACCACACCTTTTGCAGCCACTGAACTGTGTTTAGTTCAAAGTCTCGGCAACCAGGTTTTCCTCTGTCCTGCCGGCACTCCAGACCCTTGGCACCTTAAAAATCTTCAAAGAGAAAAATCATTTCTAGTTTCAAGACCAGACATCTGACTGGAGACTTAAAGCCTCTGGATTGTTCCTATGCCAGGTAAGCTCTGAAACCCGAAAGCACCAGTCTCTCCAAGAAAGTACAATAGTTTCATCCCTCTGCCCAATAATGTCGATGCCCCTTTTCAGCATGAAGCAGTTAGTAGAGTCATCGCCCAGAGATCGCACAAGATTGAGAGAAAATTATCAAATGAGAGGGAGGGGTTATAACTGAGAAGTTAGGATTTAAGGACTGATTATGATTACTAAATCATTATATAGAGATTCCTTTTTACTTCCTGGTATTTTAAAGTAGACAGAGGGAAATATCTGAAACCTGAATAGTAATTCAGCTGCCTTGATCTCTAATAATGATTGTGTGGCCTTTATCTTGTGTCCTTGTGATTGTAAAAACCTTGTGACTAACCTTCACTTGTACCCATTTATCCAGTTTTTCAACTTTAAAGTCTATGATCACTAAAGATGGCCCCTAATCTTTATTAACAAAAGGTCTTGGGTCAGCCCAGAACTAACTCATTCCAAGTCCAAAGTTATCTCGATAACCAAAGCTGAATCTAACTAAAATGAGCCAGCCTGACATGCACCGTAGCTTAGACTTTAACCTACAAGTCACCTATGCCTCATTATAATACTAAAATTCACACCCATCATCATATTAAGACTGCCATTTTCTTACACATGTTCTGATACTAAGCGTGCAATCAATCCGTGCATTCTCATAATGAGATCACTTCTAAGTACATCATCTGGGGCCATTGTACTCATTATCCTAAAACCTGCCCATCTTTTGGTACTATAAAACTATCAGAATTATTGCAGTTTGGGGACACAGATTTTGGACCCATAGGCTATCTGTTCTCCTGCTTCATTCCTAGTAATAAAACTCTCTCTTTGAAAATAAATAAATACATAAATACATAAATAAATAGGAGTACATGCTGTTTTAAATAAATGATTGAATTAATAAATGGAGGAGGGATAGAAGAATTCCAAATAATTTATGTGGATATTTTGCCCTCAAGGTAGGTGCATAACCCCCCACTCCTAGTTCTTGACTACATAGAGTAACTTACTTCCAAGGAGTACAGTATAGAAATGGGGAGAAAAGAGTAACTTCACAGTGGAGAAACCTGAAAACACACACACACACACACACACACACACACACACACACACACACTGCACCTAGGTGATCAGGGATAACATCAACAGTGCTGAGCCCTGTTGTCAACATGTACCCTTGAAATGATATTATGAGAATGGTAAATTACCTCTGTGTCTTCTTCCCCAAAACCCGTAACTCCAGTCTAATCACTAGAAAAACATCAAATTACAATAGAGGGGCATCCTGCAAAACAACTGACTTGTACTCCTTCCTCAAACCTGTCAAGGGCATCAGAACAAGGAAAGTCTGAAATGTGTGTTCATAGTTCAGAAGAGTCTAAGGAGACATGAAAACTAAATGGGATCCTGGAACAGAGAAAGAATATTAGGTGAAAACTAAGGAAATCTGAATAAAGTGTGGGCTTTAGTTAATAAGAATATATCAGTATTGGTTCATTCATTGTGACAAGTACACCTTACTAAAGTAACGTGTTAATAACAGGGGAAACTGGGTGACTTTAACTTACAAGTTAAGTAGGTACTTTTTCCCCACTTACACTCTATTATTTAAACTCTTTGTACAGTGTTGTACATTTGTACAAGTTCATGAAAGAAATTATTTATGTTTGTAGTGTTAATCATAAACATTGTCTACCACAAGGTTTACTGAGTTATACAATCCCATATTTTAACCTCTAGCTTTCCTTCTGGTGACATTATAATACTAAAATTCACACCCATCATCATTATAATACTAAATTATATTACTAATATAATTATATATTATATTATAATATATTATATTATATAATATTATAATACTAAAATTCACACCCATCATTATAATGGGTCTCATTATAATACTAAAATTCACACCCATCATCATATTAAGGCTGCCATTTTCTTACATACATTCTGTTACTAAGCATTTAATCAATCTGTGCATAGAAATTCTCCTTACTATCTTTGCAATTTTTCTGTAAATATGAAACTATTCCAAAGTATAAAGGTTATTCTTAAAACCACAAGGAATGACATTTTGGCAGCAAAGTGCTGTCTTTATTTATGATTATTTTCTAATAACTGGGATTACTGATTAAAAGCAAATGAATATTTAAAGCTCCATGTAGCCACTTATTTCCCATTAACTTTCCCCTAATTTACAATGTCACTGACAGTGTTTGAAAGAGTCTGTCCCTCTGTAGTCATCCTGAATGAATAAAAGTGACTTAGAACATGAATCATTGTCACAGAATATGACTGTTAGGGATTGAATCATGCCCCCCACAAAAGGCGTGTTCAGGTTGTAACCCCTGGTGCTGTGGATATAAACCCATTTGTAAATAGGAACTTTGAAGATATTATTAGTTAAGGTGTGTCCAGACTGAATGAGGGTGAGCCTTAATTCAATATGGGCACAGAAGGAGATGCCACAGAGAGTATCCAGAAGCTGGAGGAGAAAGATAAAGGCACTACCATGTGCATTGGCATGAGGGAGAAAATCCAGGAACCTCAAAGATTGCCAGCCAGCCAGAAGATAACAACCCAGGAGGAAGCAAGCCTTCTAATCTCTGTAACCATGAGCCAATAAATTCCTGTTGTTAATCCAACCCACTGTATGCTATTTGTTTTAGCAGCTAGGAAACTAAAACACCAACTGTGCAAATGTATTAGTTTTATTCAACCTAAAATGATAATAGTTCAGTATAACATAGTGGATAAATGTTTGAGCTAGAATCACACTCTGTGAATTATATGGCTGCATCATTTGCTGTGACTTTGGGCAAGTTACTTAAGTGCTCTAAGACTCAGTTTTCTTCATCTGTAAAATGGTAATCAGAGAGGTTGAGAATAATTAAATTAGGTAATGCGAGCAAATCAATTAATACAGTGCCTGGCACAAAGTAAGTACTTCATGTTAGTTATTGTTCACTTGTAGTAACTCACTCATTTATTCCGCAAATATTTACTGAATGCCCACCATGTGTCAAGCACTTTACAAGGTTCTGGAGACACAGTGGTGAACAATACACATTCCCAGTCACAAGATGCTTACAGTCCAGCAGTAGAGTCAGAGAGGTACAAAGGAAATTGCAATATTATATGGTAAGTGGACAAACAGGCTACAAACAGGCTGCAGTGGAAGCAAGTGGCAAGATCAGGAAAGTATCCTTAGTGAAAGAGACAGCTGTGCTGGAATCTGAAGGATTTGCAGTACTTAGCCCAGAGGTGTGCCAAAAGCAGCTCATACCCACTCTCTACAACATCTTGTACACATCTCTTCCTAATTTTTCATTCAATGACTTCATATTGGTAGTTTGAAATCAGTCATAATGGGAATATTTACACCATGGAAACTGGCAAATACAACAAATCAGGGCTCTCCCTTATCTTGCCTCCCAGAAGCAGTTCCTAAACATTTAGCAGCACATCACAGCTTTAGGAAATAAAATTAGGAGAGAATGGAAAGGAAGGCAAAGAGCATGATGAATTTAGGAAACTGAAAGGAGTTTGGCTGGCTAGAGTATGAAAGGGTTGTGAAGACAGAGAAGTAATCAGGGACTAGATCATGTAGCCCTTTGGAAGCCAAACTGGAGTTGAGAATTTATCCTGAAAGCAACGGTGAGTCACAAAAGGTATGGAACAGGGCATGGAATGTGGTTTGCATGTTAGAAAGATGCTGCCTGACTGCAGGTGGCAGAGTGAAATTGGAAATGGATACAGTGTATTGCTGACAGGGTGTTGCAGGAATGAGACACGGACACAAAGCTAAGAGTTAAGGGAGTAGGGGGCCCACTCGCCTCTAGGGCGAATGGACACCAATGCATCTTTGCTCCAGCTATTTATTAGAGCAGATCACGTGCATATGCTCGAGGTCCTCGGGCTCGGGAGAGCCCACCAGATACCTACGTTTACATCAGGTGTAGTTACATCAGGTATGTACATCTTGTTTACATCAGGAACATCAGTCACAAGACTTACATCAGGTGTTTACATTCCTCATCATAGTTACAAGTTAGTTACAAGTTACACATCTTTACAGGGTGGGCCTGCATGGCATTCTATGCAGGCCTGCAGCTCAGCACTCTAAGCCACCATCCTAGATATGCCTCAGGCAACATGGAAAACTCAGTTTCCCACAACAGTGCAATTAAAATTTTATCTGAGACATTAATTACTTGGATTTGATCAGTCTTTTTATCCACAGGGAGGAGTAATTGAAGTGTCATTATCAGTTGATACTTCAAAATGCTTGTAGTTTTCTGTGTAAATTCTACCTATAGTTTTCAAAATAACTTTTTTTTTTTACAAACTCATAAAACAATGGACCATGACTCAGCAATTTGGGCAATTTTTTTACATTTCTAACAGTTCCTAGAAAGTTCTCTTGTTCCCAACCCTATATTTACGAGGGCGGGGAGCAAGACCAGAGACTGTGAAATGAAGAGGTTGTTGCTGGAAACAAGGTGAGAGATGATAGTGATCTGAATGTGGGTGGAGTTGTGATTTTAGTGAATGGATTTGAAAAACATTTAGAAGGTAGCTCATGGTGATGGAACAGACAAATAGGGTGAGGATAAGGAAAGTAAAGAAGGATGCCCAGCTATCTTGCTGGTCAGTGGTTGTTTACACCACAAAATAGGAAACTCTGGAGAAGTAGTAATTTGGAACCAGAGTCATAGAGACAGTCCAGAGAACTGGAGGGGGTGGGGCATGGGTGGTTGTGCCGGTTTGAGTGTATTGTGCCCCCAAATGCCATTATCTTTGTGGTCTTGTGTGGGGCAGACGTTTGGTGCTGGTTGGATTTGCTTGGAATGTGCCCCACCCATCTGTGGGAGATGATTCTGATGAGATGTTCCCATGGAGGCATGGCCCCGCCCATTCGGGGTGGGCCTTGATCGGTGGAGCTATATAAATGAGCTAACTCGGGGGGAGAGAAGAGAGTGCAGCTGGGAGTGATATTTTGAAGAGGAGCAAGCTTGCTAGAGAGGAATGTCCTGGGAGAAAGCCATTTTGAGGCCAGAGCTTTGGAGCAGATGCCAGCTGCCTTCCTAGCTAACAGAGGTTTTCCGGAGGCCATTGGCCATCCTCCGGTGAGGGTACCCGATTGCTGATGTGTTACCTTGGAAGCTTTGTGGCCTTAAGACTGTAATTGTGTAGTGAAATAAACCCCCATTTTATAAAAGCCTATCCATCTCTGGTTTGCATTCTGCAGCATTAGCAAACTAGGACAGTGGTGGAAGGGGAAAAGGAAAGAGTTCAATTTGTTGATTTTGAAGTGTCTTTGACAGTTCTAAGAGGAATTGTGCAAGAAGCAGCTGTGTACGGGAGTCTGGAGCTCAAGAGGAAAAAAAAGCACCTTAAAAAAAGGGGGGCCTATAAAGCCTTTGTTCAGAGAGACTGAAGACTAAGCTGGAGAGTGAAGCCTTATGGAGCCAAAGGAAGCAAGAACGTCTTCAAGAAGGATGGAGCAGTCAGTGGTGTCATATGCTATAGAAAGGTCAAGAAAGAGAAGAACTGAGAAGTATCTGTTGGATTAACAATAAGGCTCTCCTTAGCAGCCAGGTACAGGGCCATTGTTGCAGAGAGGTTGGGGCAAAGGTCAGATTGCAGAAGAGGTAAAAATAGCAAAGGTAGACTATTTTTAGCTTTAACTTATGCCTTCTGCTCAGCAAGATAAACCACAGATGTCCTTTCTGACAAATCTGTGCCCTAGCCCAGTACTTCTCAGACTCTTCCACCAAAATATTCCTTTTAGTAAATGGGAGTGAAAGTCTGCAAGCCTAGGGACATAGGCTTTAGCATCTACAAAATTTCTCTAGATTTGTCTTAGTAATTCTTCTAAATTTTTATTTGTTACAATATGAAAATAATAGTTTTCTTATCCTCCCCCCTCCCCTTTTTTTTTTGGAGGATAACTGATCCTTCCAGGAAAATGTAATATGTTTATTCTGTGGCCCCAGGGACTTTCAGAGATTTCTTATAAACCCTACTTTGGGAAGCATGGACTCGGTTCAAGTCCTGCGTAGGCACATCTGCTTATTCCAATTAGTTCTCTGAGGTTGTGTCATAGCTTATTATGAGAAATAACACAAAGAACAGTTAGCAACTAAGGAAGGTGATGTCGACCTAGGGAATAGACACTGGACTGAGTCAGCAAACCAGGTTCTAGCCCTGGCTCAACATGAACCAGCAGTACAAGCTTGAGCGAGTCACTTAAAGCCTCTGAGCCTCAGTTTCCACTTCTCTGAAATGGAGGAGTCAATTTGCATAGTTTTTAAGTTGCTTTCCAGTCATATTTCTCTTCTCTGTTTGCCATTGAAAATGTTAAATGAGCAGTACAGAAAAGAACAGAGAATAGTTGACATTCTTAGAGTCATTGCTAAATGCAGCTATGTTCTGGGAGTTTTATAAGGTTTCAAAAGGTCTTTAACAAGGGCAAAATCTACTAGGATGCATCTCTGTGTGTCTTATTCAGTAATAAGTTTTCATGAAAATGTTTCACTATCCAGATGTCATTGCCTGGCATAAATTGTGCATCAAAGCGAAAGAAATGGCACTGCTTCTATTTTGGCCTTTTTACATATAGAACGTTCTTTAATTGCGCAAGAACCAACATTGTTTTATTAGGTTAACAATGTTTTTTAAATGCCTTCCTTGCAATTAAGTATAGTCTAACTTCTGAGTAATACAGAAATGAATGAGACAGAGTCCCTGTCCTCAAGGCTTTCACTGTACTGATGAAGAGACAGCATTGGCCAACTTTAAGGAAAAGCAGAGTAAAATACGTGTCACGATAGAGACAGAAACCACATGCTCAAGGAGAGGCTGGTTTTGATTAGTCCTTTTGATGGAGGAAATGGCGTTTTTTGCCTCGTCCTGCAGAATAGTGTTTTCTAAGAGTTTCTGGATCACTCCCAGATGACGGAACAATTGGAACAAAGAAAAAAAGACATGGGTGTGTATAGTGTTTACAAGAAACATAGGGAGAATTGAGCAGCGAGGTGAAAAGAAATAGAAAGGAGAGCCAGAAAACGTTGTGTTGGTGTCAGATTTTAGAGGCCCTTGAACTCGAATTCAGTGGTATGTAAACCACAGTGCAGCCTCCTAAGGACATTAAAAATGATCCACAGGGGTATGGAAAATATAATTTCTACCTATTTTTTTAATCTCTTTCTTATTAAATGTATATTTATGTATATATATCATAATATACATAATACATTAGTATCTTTAGTACATGTAAGTATTTTATAAGTGAATATATAAATCTATACACAATGGGTATGTAGTCAAAATTCTTTCTTTGATAGGGTACATAATAATGAAATTTAGAAACCATTGCTGTAGACATTAACAAATTATGGAAAATTTTGAGCAGAGAGCATTGTGATCTAATCTGTATCAGAGGAAGATAACCACGCAGCAGGGTGAAGGATAGATTTATTGGTGAGAAACTAGAGTCCGCTGGACTAGGAATTAGAAGACCAGAGTTGAAATCCTGGCTTTGCCACTCAATAATGGTGTTATCTTACTTAAGTCACACAACCTCATTGATTTTCAACTTCCCCAGCTGCAAAGGTGAGCAATATAGAATTTTACAAGAATGAAGTGAGATAATACATGTGGAAAGACCCAGTCCAATGAGTTATAGCAGATACTTCAGATAAATTCATTGAATTCAAATCTATTGTTGTAATGTACATTAAGAAGTTGATGCAAGTAACCAGATACAATATTATGAGGGTCTAAGATTAGGGCAGTATTGGTGGAACTAGAAAGTCAGAATCAACCTAGAGTTATTTTAGATGAAGGATCAACAGAATTTGATTACTGGTCACATGGCACAGGTTGGGGGGGGCTGGGTGGAGAGAATATGATTTGGCTTTTAGAGAATCTCATGGATGAATGGAAGGATGAGCTTTCCACTAACCATGAGAGAACACAGTAAAAGAAGGGGGTGAAAGTAACATGTTGGTGTGGTGTATATTCAATTGAAGGTGCCAGCAGTACATCTATATGGAGTGTATTAGACTTGTAAATTTAAATCAGGAATTCAGAAGAGAGATCTGGCTGTATCTGTGGATCACAGGGTAACCCAGCTGTACCTCCTAGCCCAATTCAGGCCCAAGTCTTCCAGGATTTGTGGATCAAACAATACCCAGTTAGCCCACTAGCTTCTTGTGATCAAAAGAGTTGTATATAGATAGTATGACTAAATTCTAGGTCATTCTAATCCCATTTCCAGTACTATACAGACATCACCTTGTGTACACAGACACAATTAGTGAGTCTCTCGTTTATCCATGTTGAGTTTGTTTAAGACCTCTTAGGGAGACAGGGAAGTGGATCTCAGTCTTTAATTTACATAAAAATTTCTCTGAGGGGGTGGGCTTGTTATAAACATAGATTCTGGGGTCCCATACTTGCAAGATTCTGCTTAATCAGGAATTTGCATTTTTAACAGGTTATTCAGATTATTTTAATGTATGTAGTCCTGGAACTACACACGATCTAGTAGAATAAGACTCCTTCAAAATGATATAACAATCAGAATTTCTGCCACATGCATGGGCTCCTATTTTAGTCATGATACCAGACAGGAATGCATTTTCCATTGCCAATTTAGAAATTGTAGTACAGGGAGTTGAATGGAAATTAGAACAGCTTTGCAAGAAAGTCATTAGGAATCAGTGCAACTAACTCAGATCCCCTTTGAATTCCTGTGACTATGTAACTGCAATGATTCATGGGAGGTTTTATCACAACAGAAATTTGTGGTAATAAAGAATTATTCCATTGGAGCTGTATTCATCCTTTGTCTGTTTTATAGCATCACAACACTAGGAAATATTTAAAATAAACATTTGTTCATAGCCCAGTGTAACTTGTCCTTGTGTTTTATTATAAAGATATTGTTGAGGACATTGGTTACAGTGTCCCCTCTATGAAGACCCTAGAGAGAAATTTCTTCCTAGTCTTAGTACTAGGATAGCTATGTTGTTTTTTTTTCTAGAAATGCGATCTATTTAATCTTATATAAAATCTGAAATATCCAATTGCCCAGTTTCCCTTTTGGGATTGCCTGTTAGACCCTTTCAAATCAAATTACCTGGGATGAAGTGTTTGGTTCTTTATGGTATGAATATGCTTTCTGTAACAAGATGATATATAAATTAATAAACATTTGTATACTGCTTTTATAATTTCCAAAGGATGTCACATACAACATATTAATAAATCTTTACAACAATTATCCTCATTATCTTAATAGATGAAGGAATGAGACTCAGCAACTGAATGATTTGCCTGAGATCACACAACTAGTAATTGGAAAACTAGAATTTTAATGCACAAATTCTGACTCCAAATCCAGTTCTCTCTCTGTTGCTTCTACAAAGAAGAAAAACAATTTTAATTATGCTCTTCAATTTATGAAAATGCACATGTATTTTTTTCATAAACTTCATAGATATATGTATATAGTTCTTTTAAGTCTTCACATCAATTCTGAGAAATAGTTGTTTTTTATTTATTCAAATGTATCATAAATCTGAGGTACTCAGAGTTTTCAGGATTTGTCCAAGGACAATCAGAACAAACCATGGAGCTAGGACTTAAACCCAAGTCTCCTAACACCTACTTCTGAAATTTCCCTGAAACTATTCATAACATGTACATCTGCTCTGTGTTGGAATAAACTGATAGTTCCCCCTACCTGACCACTATCACTACCAGGAAGGAGCTAAGAACTGATATTCCAAAATACTTTTAATTAAATTTTATATTTATTGCAATGAATAAAAAAATTGGGCAGGGGATTCTGAAACCATGTGTGTCCTTTACAATGTAGCAGTATAAGTGAATATACATTGAGCATAGTTCAGGGGGAAGTAATGCAGAGAATACAAGAACACTAGGAACACAGAGGCAGCACACCAGTCAGAATAGACAGCCGGGAGGCAGAACCTTTGGTGACCAGCTCTGCCAGCCGCTTAGTCCTGCCCAAGGAGGGACTCACAAATGAAGAAGGAATTTTACCGTGACTGTCCCTGTGAAATGAGAAAAAGGAAAAGTGATGTTAAACTTTTGTGTGAGCCTGAAGTCCCTTCTACTGTATTACTTTTCTTAAAATAATTATCTGAAAAAGAAGAAAGTAACTGAATAATTTTCCAGCATTTTAACAAAGGGACTTCAAAATATGTGCACACATACACTCTTTTGACCCACTTATCCTAACTACTGTAGCTGCAAGTCATGTTTCCAAACAGATTGTCCTGATGAGTCATAATAGATTGTGCCAGGGTACTATGTTGTGGAAAAGTAGAAATACAGGGCTAATCTGTCAGACCCAACAAAGATAAATATCCTAGCAGTATTGCCATATTTCATTGCACATAGTGTTGACTATAGATCTTCTGACATGATAAATTTTATGGCAAAAGTGGTGACATTTTACAACTCTGGGTCTACTAAGGATGGTTGGTCCTTCTCTGATAGGGTCAATCATGATAAATTGCCCTGCTGAACTCCACATGAAACATGACATTTCAAGTTAGCCAAATTCTCTTTGATGCACATGTCCCATCTAACCTCAAGACATTTACAGAGGAGTGTTCTAGTTAGAAGGATGAAATGATTCCAGATTTGCCGTTCTCATCTTCCTTATCATCTTGCCACCACTGAAGAAGGAGGTTGTAGAGTTTCTTTCCTGGGAATACTGTAGAAATATTTCCTTCTGGAGTGGCAGGAGGTGCAGGTTAAAGCATGGGAGGTGAGAGATAAATATGATGAACTGTTCAGTCTCCTGCATCATTCATAAATTCCCTTTGTATAGAGCCACCACTCAGGCTTTCTTTGGAGTTGCTTTTTCCCATAAATAGAAACCTGGGTAGCCAAAGAACTGATGCTACTTATTTCTCAAAGGAAACTGTCATTTATCTAGAGCAAGCTAGAATGATGTTTCCATTCACTGAATTCCTTAAGTGCCTTGCATAAGAAAAGCAAGTTTGAAAACTTGTGTAGATCACCCCATTTTTCAGCTTTTCAATACTGGTTTATGGATGGCAGTGATGACAAAAGCACATGGCACCTTAACTCGGCAGGTGAACCCACTGCCCTCCCCCCTATATGGGACCTGACTCCCAGAGGTGTAAATCTCCCTGGCAATGCAGGATATGACTCCTGGGGATGAATCTGGACCTGGCACCGTGGGATTGAGAATATCTGCTTGACCAAAAGGGGGAATGTGAAATGAAATGAAATAAAGTTTCAGGGGCTGAGAGATTTCAAATGGAGTCAAGAGATCACTCTGGTGGACATTCTTATGCACTATATAGATAACAGTTTTTAGGTTTTAATGTATTGGAATAGCTAGAAGTAAATACCTGAAACTATCAAACTCCAACTCAGTAGCCTTGACTCTTGAAAACAATTGTGTAGCAATGTAGATTACAAGGGGTGACAGTGTGATTGTGAAGACCTTGTGGATCACTCTCCCTTTATCCAGTGTATGGATGGATGAGTAGAAAAGTGGGGACAAAAACTAAATGAAAAATAGGATGGGGGGAGAATGATTTGGGTATTCTTTCTTTCTTTTATTTTTTATTCTTATTCTTATTCTTTCTGGTGTAAGGAAAATGTTCAAAAATGGATTGGGGTGATGAATGCATAACTATATGATGGCACTATGAACAGTTGATTGTACACCATGGATGATTATATGGTAAGTGAATATATCTCAATAAAACTGAATTTAATTTGAATAAAAAGATACATGGCACTTGCAGGCTAATGTCATCATGATCCATTTCCAATTAATTCAGCCCTGCACACAAGAGCATGAAGTGTCTCAGTTCAGGCTTTGCCACAAAATATGGCACAAAAATTATGTGACCCTGGGCAAGTCACTGAACTTTGAGCCTTGAGTTTCTCACCTATAGAGTGAGGGTTATTATACTACATAATCCCCAAAGTTCCTTCCACAGTAAAGATTCTAGTAGGTAGTCTAACAAAGTACCTAAGAGTACAGACTCTGGAACCAGAATCCCTGAATTCAAAACCTGAATCCTCCGCATGATGGCTGAGTGACCTTGAGCAATTGGTTGAATGTCTCTGACTCCAATTTCCTCACCTGCAAAATAGGGATAATAATAATTGCATCACTTAATAAGGCTGTGATGAGGATTAAATAATTTAATATACATAAAGTGCTTAGTATCATGGCAAATACTGAGTTTGTAACAAGTGTTAGCTATTATTATACTAGGAGTCTATGTTATTAATATTCAAAAAAATGGCGATCAGTCCAGGACATGGGCTGTTTCATTGAAAATAATTAACATTCTTGACTACCTCACCTTCACCTATAAGTGGACTCCTATATGTGGGCAAATTATTGTCAAAAAATAACAGGGATAGAACTGCATATTATTAATCACTGTATTTCTATTTCCTTTTTGAGTTCATGTCACCACCAAATTCACAAATAGTTACATCTTACACTCTTTCTTTTCCTTTGTTAATACAATGTTTACCCCCTTTCCCAATGTGCACACATACACACACACGCTCAAACCTCAAGCATTACACAAATCTCTTTCAATTACAACTGCCCAATATTTTTATGCCACATCCTTTCCTTTCCCTTTCCATTATAATTGCACATAGGATACATTATTCAATAAAGTATTGTTGGTGACAATATGACTGAATATCTAATAACATGATTGTCTTTGGTTGGTAAATTCTATTTATTATTATTTCCAAAGAGTAAATGTTAGCCATAAGTGCTTCATTCATTCACTCACATAGCAAAGGCTCTGTTGGACTAAAAGAAGAATGAAACATATTAAAATCTTGTCTAAACTTAAAATCAAGCAAAATTTCAATTATCATATAGCCTAGCAATAGACTGTTCATTTTGAAAGCAAACATTTCCTTGTCAAAAATAATTCCTTAATTTACTAATTGCTTTCCCTACTCAGGACTTAGCTTTAGTCTATAGATACAGTTTTCTTGCTATGGTTTCTTCATCTGAATACTAAGATTGCTTGTTACTTGACTACTGTGGTGAATTGAAGCTATATTTACCCCCAGAAAATGATGTTCTTAAATTTAATCCATTCCTGTGAGTATGAACCCATTGTAAGTAGGAGGACCTTCTGATGGGGTTACTTCAGTTCAGGTGCAGCCCACCTCAATCAGGATTTGTCTTAATCCTATTACTGGAGTCCTTTATAAGCAGAGTGAAATCCAGATAGTGAGAGAGAAGGCCACAGGAAGTAAAAACTTGACATCTACAAAAGTAGGAGAGAATAGAGAGGCCAGGGCAGACCTCCATGTGCCTTGCCATGTGACAATCTAAGGACCAAGAACTGCCAGCAGCCAACCCCAGAATGCCACAGTCTCTGGGAAGAAAGCACTACCTTGATTACACCTTGATTTGGACTTTCTTTTAGCCTCAAAATTGTGACCAAATAAATTCCCATTGTTTAGCCCAACCCACTTAATGGTATTTGCTTGAGCAGTCTAGGAAACTAGACTACATAGCTTCGAACATTATTACCAACTCTAATAGTCTATGGAACCAAGGAAAAAATAGCTCCCCATGATTAGGGACTTACGGAATTAAGAACAGGCTGCAAATACTAAGCTTTATAAAATAATGGCTAGAAGGATACACATAAAACTGCTAGTTCTGGTTATTTCCAAATGGGCAGCTCATGGATGGATTTTATTATTTTCTTAAAGTAATGTTCTCTGTCTCTCCTCTTTATTACTTTTCTGTGTGTTGCACTTTTATTTTTTATACTTTTATTATATAATCTGCCATAAAGTGTAAAATGTGATTAGCTTTCCTGAAGTACTAAATATAAAGAAATCTGAGGGAGTACTCTTGGCTCCCAGTTGATCAATGGATCAATCGAGCAACAACTGACATATAACTGAAAAACCATAGACTTTAGACCACAAGACTATATTTTAAGTCACACTTTTTCCTTTGGCTTTATATTCAACAGTGGACAAATCATATGTCCTCTCTAAGGCCCAAATTCATCACCTATAAAATGTAGATCTTTACAATTGGCAAGCACAACTCTGGGCTGGCTGTCTCTCTACATCTAGCAATGCAAGATAGATACTGCTATTCCTTATTTTTCAGATGAGAGAGCAGAGACTCAGAGAGATGAAAGGGGATAGTAAGGCTGAAAATATGATGCAAACTCCAAAGTCTGATGTGCATTTAGGTGTCATTGTTGCTATGTTGGATCACTGCACCCAAAAATTAGAGTTTTAGGCCCAGTTGACTATAGTAACAAACAAAATAAACTTTGATGATGAGTAGACAGTTTTGTACCCTTTATTTGAGATATTAAAAGGAAAAAAATCAAGAAGAAAGTGGCCCATGCTCTTTCCACTTGTCTTTAAGCAGTGATATGAATGGTCTGTGTCTATCTTACCACCACTGAGAATCTTCAGTACATAGGACAATGCCTGGCACACAGTGGGAGTCCAGTAAGTAGAGTAAAATCTTTCCAAAGAGTGATAAGTGAGTCCAACAATTCACTCACGTAAAATGCCTAATCACAGTATTGCAGGATTAAAGAAAAGTCCATACAGTTTGCCCTCTGGGGACAGTGAGGTTTAAAATACAAATTTATGCAGTTCCATGACTGGTCTGGTATCACCTCATAGTTACCTGCTCTGGCTTAAATGTTGATTCCAACTGGCTGAAATTTCCAGGATAACAGCAACAATTCCAGGTATATCCTTGTATCTGTTCTGTCCTCAAAAAACAGGAATGGGAAAATACTGCAAATATCAGGATCCAGCTTCTGCCTTCATTCTTCCTGAGAAAAGTTCCCTTGCTGTTTCTTCACTGATCTCGCCCTCCCTTTCCTGAACAGTTCCCTCTCCCCTCCTCCCTTTGAAAACAAGAACTTTAATCAGGAGCTGGGGAGAGAACCAGCATCAAATACCAATCAGTAGTTGCCCTGTGTCTTACTGTGTTTTACTTTCAGTAAATTGAATGAATATATAGTAAAGGATGGCCTAGATAAATAAAGGTATGGTTTCACATATTTAATGGGGAAAATGAAGCTGGGCGTGTATTGGGACAAGGGTGTGTTCCTAACAAAATTTTTTAGTTTTTTTTTTTTTTCCAAAGTGAGAGAGGTGAAAACGAGGTGAAAGGAAATGCTTAAAGAAAAAGAGAAACAGAGAGATACCCATAATAACAACTGGATCAATTGTGTTTTTAAAGATAGACCATATTTTGAGAAGCGAACAGATCCACAGATGAAAATGCCCTGGTACCAATTATTGAAGTCTTCAGCTTCAATTAGAAGATCAATTACTTTTCTATGAGTAGTATACTAGCCCTCCCAAATATTCTTACAATGTATCCAAGATAGAGTCTATTTTGTGGTCTAATAATTGGATCATTTCACTCTTCATGATAAGCATGGAAATTACACCATGTTTTACACTCCGAATTTGAAGGAATCTTCCCATACCTCCCCCATCAACTTGCAGGTGGCTACCATTTTAGCTTATCATCAAGTTCATGAGCTGTAAGCTTTCATGACCACTAATAGCTGTGTTTGTTTTCCCCAGATCCACTGCAATGATAGCTGAGAAGAAATTCATAAGTTCTTGGCTTTGGAAGTTTACGGTAGACTCATGAAACCAGAGAAAGGAAAGAAAGGAATTTTCTATTTCCTTTGGGTTTAATTTTAACAAGACTCCAGACTGACATACTTTTCCAATCAAATGAGACCACTTTAAATATCAGGTTATGGTTATTTTTTTCTTACTATTTGATTTTAATATTTCATTTTTAACTAGAAACTATAAGGCACCATTCAACAGATATTTATTATAAAAGGTACAGTGTGAAGTCCTGCTGAAGACAAAGAAAATATAAAGGGAATGGTAATATGTTAAAAGGGAGGTCATAAAGAAAGAGTGGAAAGATCAGGGAAGAATTAAAGATACGATTTGGGCCAAAATTTAAAAAGAATTGGGGGGGTGTTTCAATGGATAGAAAGGAAGTGATTGACAGATATGAGAAAGCCAGCCAAGGTGGGAAATAGGAAATCATGTTTAAATGGCATTTAAGTACAAAATGTTAAAGTCCCTTCAAAATCTAGCTAAGAAATTTAGTATTTATGCCCTGAGTTAGAAGTCATTCAAGGATTCTGAATAATAAAGTGACATCAAGGAAGTGATATTTAGGAGGATTTATCTAGCATCATTAAGTGGTCCAGTTTAAAAAGAGAGTAGCTTGGAGTGAGGGGCGCTAATGGAATGAAACTTTCTGGGAAGGCAGAATGAGTGTGCATGTGCTTTGATAGCCAACTGATCTAAGTCAAATCCCAATATGGCCTCAAGAAATCTACTTAGCTTCTCTGTGGTTTCACAGGGCCCCCATATGTAAAACAGAATTTTTTTGTTAAACATCCAAATTTGTCATCAATATGAAATCAGATAGTACATGTAAAGTGCCTAGTAATGAATTCTCTCAGTCTTTGTTTATTGGGGAATGTCTTTATTTTGCCTTCACTTTTGAAGGATAATTTTGCAAATTTTAGAAGTTGTGGTTGATAAGCTTTTTATTTCTGTAGCTATTTAAAAATGTTATTCCACTTTTTGTTGGCCTCCATTGTTTCTAATGAGATGTAAGCAATTTATCATGTTATATCTCCTGTACATGTTGGATTGCTTTCCTCTTGCTGCTTTCAAGTTTTTCTTTATGCCTTTATCTTTTCAACATTTCACCATCATGAGTCTATGGATAGATCTTTTTGTGTTTATCTTTCATGGGATTCTTTAAGCTCCTGACTCTGCCATAGCGTAAGGGCTCTTGTATGTTATGTAATGTTTTAAGCCAACCCAAGTTGATGAAGTTTCTTCAGTTTTGAAGCTTAGCTTATTTCACTTAGAATTTAGCCTAGAATCATTTGCTCCCCTTTGGATGTAGTATTTTTCTTTGATAATTTTCTCCATTAGTTACCTTACAAGGTATCTCACCACTACCACATTTTACTTCCTCTCAAAAATCAGAGAGGAGAAACTAAGATGGCGGCTAGGTGAGACAGGGCAAAAAAACACCTCCATGAAAAATACTAGATAAAAACCAGAAAGTGACCCAGAACACCAGTTCCAGAGTAGCACCAGCCAGTCAATGTCTGCTAAATCTACAGGGACCATGCATTTGGTGAAACCAGGAGTCTGCATTCTGAAACGAGTGAGTGAGTAGGCTGAAAGTCCCTTGGCCACATTGCGGTGTGGGGAAATGGTGGGTTGGCATTTGGAGACAGACTAGGTCTTTAAAAAAAAGAAAAAAAAAGCCCGGGAGCAGCTGCAGATACGATGGGGAGAGCCCTGCAGTGAAGCATGGTGGGAGCGGGCTGGGCTAATGCCTCAGTGTCTGGCATGGAGGATACCCCTTCCCACACCCGCTGTTGGCTGTCTCAGGCCCAGGGGAGCAAAGGGGAGCCAAAGGGAGAAAGGACCACATGACTTGCAGCCATCTCCCCAGCAGGTGGGGGACCCTCCTGCCCGGGGCCAGACCCACAGCCCAGAGCTGCGCCAGGAAGCCCAGTGTGATGGGGAGTCTTTCCTGCAGCACTGCACACATGCCACAGTGTCAGCCATGCTCAGTGGCCTTTAATACACCCATGGCTGTTTGTCCTGAAGCTGGGAGGGCAGTGCTGTGCGGAAAGGGGGAAGTTAACATGTCCCATTCAACCATCTTTGAAGCGGACTGGGAACACCCCTGCGTGGCTGGTGTCCCAGGGCTTCCCTGGAGGCTGGCACACACTTGTGATGTGGCACAGCCTTCCCTCAGCAGAGGTCCTGGAAGAGCACAACTGGGAAGGGGGAACCACTCAGAAATCCATGGGTCAGCAGCAGAGGACAGCCTTAAATCTCCGGGAACACCTGGGAGATTTGATTATTAAAGCTGCCCTTCCTCCCTAACCACTCAGACACATGCCCCTCATTCAGGACGGACAGCACTGAAAACACACCCAAATTAAGTGCACCAATTGGACCCCACAAGAGTCAGATCCCCACACACCACAAAGACAAAGTTGGGGACAACTGACTTGAGGAGAATAGGTGACTCACAGACACCGTCTGCTGGTTAGATAAAGTGTACACCACGAAGCTGCAGTTCTGACAAATTAGAGATCAAGTAAAGCAAATGCCAAGAGGCCAAAAACAACAGAAAATCTTAAAGCATATGATAAAACCAGACAATACGGAGAACCCAAACCCAAACACCCAAATCAAAAGATCAGAGACACACAGTACTTGGCACAATTAATCAAAGATCTACAGACAGGCAATGAGAGCATGGCACAGGATATAAAAGACATAAAGAAGACCCTAGAAGAGCATAAAGAAGAAATTGCAAGAGTAAATTAAAAAGTAGAAGATCTTATGGAAATTAAAGAAACTGTAGGCCAAATTAAAAAGACTCTGGATACTCATAACACAAGATTAGAGGAATTTGAACAACAATTCAGCCTCCTTGAGGACCACAGAACAGAAAATGAAAGAACAAAAGAAAGAAAGGGGAAAAAATTGAAAAGATTGAAATGGATCTCAGGGATATGATAGATAAAATAAAACGTCCAAATTTAAGACTCATTGATGTCCCAGAAGGGGAAGAAATGGTAAAGGTCTAGAAAGAGTATTCAAAGAAATTGTTGGGGAAAACTTCCCAAACCTTCTACACAATATAAATACACAAAGCATAAATGCCCAGCAAACTCCAAATAGAATAAATCCAAATAAACCCACTCCAAGACATATTCTGATTAGACTGTCAAATACTGAAGAGAAAGAGCAAGTTCTGAAAGCAGCAAGAGAAAAGCAATTCACCACATACAAAGGAAACAACGTAAGACTAAGTAGTGACTATTCAGTGGCCACCATGGAGGTGAGAAGGCAGTGGCATGACATATTTAAAATTCTGAGAGAGAAAAATTTCCAACCAAAAATACTTTATCCAGCAAAACTCTCCTTCAAATTTGAGGGAGAGCTTACATTTTTCACAGACAAACAAATGCTGAGAGATTTTGCTAATAGAAGACCTGCCCTACTTCAGATACTAAAAGGAGCCCTACCGACAGAGAAACAAAGAAAGGAGAGAGAGATATAGAAAATTTTAACAAACATATATAGAATATTTCATCCCAGGTCACCGGGACACACATTCTTCTCTAGTGATCATGGATCTTTCTCCAGAATGGACCATATGCTGGGACATTAAAACAAGCCTCAATAAATTAAAAAAAAAATGAATTTGTTCAAAGCACATTCTCTGACCACAACTGGAATACAAATAGAAGTCAATAACCATCAGAGACTTGGAGAATTCACAAACACCTGGAGGATAAAAATGAGGGGGAGATAAAAACATTCCCAGATAATTAAAAGCTGAGGGACTTCATCACCAGTAATCAGTCCTATAAGAAATGCTAAAGGGAGTTGAGCAGGCTGAAAGGAAGGTACACTAAACAATTGACTGAAACTACATGAAGAAATAAAGATTTCCAGTAAAGATCACATGGTAAATATAAATACCAATACTACTGTATTTTTGATTTGTAACTCCTCTATTTACTTCCTACAGGATCTAAATTACATAAACTGTAATCAAAATCAGTGGTTTTGGACTCAATGTAAAATATGTAATTTTTGACAAGAACTACATAAATGTGGGGGAATGATGGAGTATAGGAACATAGTTTATGTGTCATGTTGAAGTTAAGCTGGTGTCAAAGAAAAACAAGATTGTTATAGATTTAAGATGTTAAATTTAAGCCCCATGGTAAACACAGAAAGTATCAGAGAATATGACCATAGAGATGAAAAGCAGAGTAGGGGTTCCAAGAAGTGGGGGAAGGGGCAATGGGGAGTTAAGAAATGAGTGTAGGGTTTCTGTTTGGGGGTGAAGGGAAACTTCTAGAAAGGATGGTGGGAAGGTGATAGCATTGCAACATTCTAAATGTGATTAATCCCACTAATGGAATGCTAGAGAGGGGGTGGAATGGGAAGATTTAGACTGCATATATGTTTCCACAACTGAAAAAAAAAAAAAAAGACAGTCTAAATAGATGACGATTAAATGCCGAGGATGATCCTGGATGGGATCTGAGGATGGAGGAGAGGAGGCTCAAAGGGACACAGATGGGACACACACACACACACACACACACACACACACACACACACAAAAGGAAATATAGAATGTAAGTTTTGTATCAATGTTGAATTTCTTGAACTTCTTAGCTGCACTTAATGAGATTGCATAAAAGAGTGTTCTTGTCCATGGGAAAGGTATATGTGAATTATGTTGTTTGTTCAAAGATATGTGCAGCTTGCCCTCATATGTTCAGAGGACAGAGCAATAGATGATGGATGATAGATAGGGTGGGAGGGAGAAAGGGAGAGAGGGAGGGAAAGAAAGAAATGGTGGTGTGACAGGATGTTAAAGTTGGTAGATCGGGGTATCAGGGGAGGGGGTCGGGGTATGATGGAATTCTATGTATGGGGTTTGTACTGTTTTTGTAACTCTTCCTGTAAGATTGAATTTATTTCAAAATAAAATTTAAAAAAAAAACTACAAAGAATGCATAAGCATGATCATAAAAACCCAATGGAATTGTGTGCTATTGAAAAGAGAAATATAAAATAAATTTGATAGGCAAAACAGAAAAAAAAATCAGAGAGAATGGATATGGTATATAGACTTCCATTTTTCCATTTTCCCATTTTACAAATGAGAAAACTAAGGCTCAGAGAGATTAAGAAAGTTTCCAAGGTAGCACAGATAGTAGTAAGTGACTAAACCCAGATTTAACTAAGAATCTTGCTCTTTAGTACTGTGTGTTGCTGTCTTTATTGAAGCTTGCTTGTGTAATTTTGTATTTCTCTTATCAAAGTCAGAAACTTTTTTAAAGTCTCCAGTCTTTGTTATAACTTAAATACAATGAAAATGTATTTACTTGACTATTGGGGCCCTATTTGTGCTCCCATACAAGAGGCAATATTGTAAAATGTTTCATACCCTGATTTTGGTAGTAAATCATCTGGATTCAAATATAGATTCGTCTCTTTGCTAGCTGTGTGATCTTGGGCATGTTATTTAAAATCCCTGTGTCTCAGTTTCCTCATCTTAATTCAGCATAATATCCTTTCCATCTTTGTAGCCCAACTGGCATTAGGCACATTAAAAGCACATTAAGTGTTTAAGGGATGGATGTATGAAAAACATTGCACTTCACATCAAGTGAGATTTTTAGCCTATGAAAGAATAGCCAGCTATTCTCTGTTATTTTCCAGATTTTGATAGGTTTACCACATACATAACAGTAAACTTCAGATGGCAAAGGCATAAAGAACTTCCTAAAAACAGGCTGTAATCATTGAGAGGTGTCTGTAGCCCTCGCTCTTCATGTATCTTCAATAAATCTGGTTTATATCAGGCTGTAATCATTGAGAGGTGTCTGTAGCCCTCGCTTATTGTGCATCTTCAACAAATCTGGTTTATCTATCTCTACAGAAGCAAATGAGAATTAATGATCAAAAAGTTCTCTTGAATTCAGTGTACAGGCATACCTCATTTTACTGCACTTCACTTTAATGCACTTTGTAGATATTGCGTTTTCTACAAATTGAAGGTTTGTGGCAACCCCATGTCAAACAAGTCTATTGACACTATTTTTCCAACAGCATGTGCTCACTTCATGTCTCTGTGTCACATTTTGGTAATTCTCTCAATATATCATAATTTTTCATTATTATAATATCTGATATAGTGATCTGTTATCAGCAATATTTTTATGTAACTATTCTAATTGTTTGGGGCACCATTAACCTCACCTATATAAGATGGCAAATGTAATCAATAAATGTTTTACGTGTTCTGACTGCTACACTGACCAGCGATTCCCCCATCTCTCTCCTACTATTCAGGTCTCCTTATTCCCTGAGACACAACAATATTGAAATCAGGCCAATTAATAACCCTAAAATGACCTCTGTGTGTTCAAGTGAAAGGAAGTGTCACATGTCTCTCAATTTAAATCAAAGCTACAAATGATTAATCTTAGTGAGGAAGGCATTTTGAAAGCTGAGATAAGCTGAGAGCTATGCCTCTTGCACCAAACAGTTAGCCAAGTTGTGAATGTGAAGGAAAAGTTCTTGAAGGAAATTAAAAGTGCTACTCCAGTGAACACATGAATGATAAGAAAATGAAACAGCCTTATTGCTGATATGGAGAAAGTTTTACCAGTCCAAATACAAGATCAAAATAGTCACAACATTTCCTTAAGCCAAAGCCTAATCCAGAGCAAGGCCCTAACTCTCTTCAATTCTATGAAGGCTAAAGAGGTAAGGAAGCTGCAGATGAAAAGTTAGAAGATAGCAGAGGTTGGTTCGTGAGGTTTAAGGGAAGAAGCTGTCTCCATAACATAAACATGCAAGGTGAAGCAGCAAGTGCTGATGTAGATGCTGCAGTAAGTTAACCAGAAGATCTAGTTAAGATAATTGATGAAGGTGGCTACACAAAACAACAGATTTTAAATGTAGACTAAATAGCCTTATATTGGAAGAAGATGCCATCTAGAAGTTTCATAACTAGAGAGGAGACATCAATGCCTGGCTTCGAAGCTTCAAAGGACAGGCTGACTCTCTTGTTAGGGGCTAATGCAGCTGATGACTTTAAGTTGAAGCCAATGCTCATTCACCATTCTGAAAATCCTAGGGCCCTTAAGAATTTTGCTAAATCTCTTCTGCCTATGCTCTATACATTGATCAACAAAGCCTAGATGATAACACATCTGTTTACAGCATGGGTTACTGAATAACTTAATCCCAATGTTGAAGCCTACTGCTCAGAAAAAGAAAAAAAAGACCCCTTTCAAAATATTGCTGCTCCTTCACAATGCACCTGGTCACCCAAGAACTTTGATGGAGATATACAACAAAATGAATGTTGTTTTCATGCCTGCTAACACAACATCCATCTGCAACCTATTGATCAAGGAGTCATCAACTTTCAAGTCTCATTAAGAAATACATTTTGTAGGGCTATAGCTGCCATATATAGTGATTTCTCTGATGGATCTGGGCAAAGTAAATTGAAAACTTTCTGTAAAGGATTCACTATTCTAGACACCATAAAGTACATTTTTGATTCATGGGAGGAGGTTAAAAATATCAACGGTAATAGGAGTTTGGAAGAAGTTGATTCCAACCCTTGTGGATTACTTTGAGGAGTTCAAGACTTCAGTGGAGGAAAAAACTGCACATGTGGTGGAAATAGCAAGACAACTAGAATTAGAAGTAGAGCCTGAAGATGTGTCTGAATTACTGCCATCTCATGATAAAACCTGAGTGATAAGGAATTGCTTCTTACAGATGAACGAAGAATATGGTTTCCTGAGATGGGATCTACTCCTGGTGAAGATGATGTGAACATTGTTTAAATAACAATAAAAGATTTAGAATATTACATAAACTTAGTTGATAAAGCAGTAGCAGGGTTTGAGAAGACTGACTCCAATTTTGAAAGAAACGCTACTGTGTATAAAATGCTATCAAACCACATCATATGTCAAAGAGAAATCTTTTGTGAAAGAGTCAATAAGTGCAGCAAATTTCATCATTGTCTTATTTTAAGGTATTGCCACATCACAATCTTGGGCAACCACCACACTGATCAGTCAGCAGTCATCAACATCAAGGCAAAACCCTCTACCAGCAAAAAGAGTACCACTTCCTGAAGGTTCAGATGATGGTTAGCAAATTTTTTTACCAATAAAGTACTTTAAAATTAAGGTACCTATGGTTTGTAGACATAATGCTGTTGCACACTTAATAAACTACAGCATAGTGTAAAAATAACTTTTATATGTATTGGGAAACCAAAAAATTCACATAACTTGCTTTATTGTGGTATTCATTTTATTTCAGTGGTCTGGAACTGCATCTGTGATAATCCTGAGGTATGCCTGTAATCCACACCCATATTTTGATGGGACAAAACCTAAATGCATTTGAGTAGTTGTCTTCACTTGTAGTTGTTTAATCCCCTTTTTCCCTTGCAGTTAATCATTAGCCACATTGCTTGTCCTGCCTTCCTCCTGTCTTCTACCCTCACCCAGGCCACATATGCACTGAAAGAAATATCTGTATTCACAGGTCATATTAAAAGTTGAAAAGTTATTATATTTGAAAATAGATTTAGCTCTAAAAGAAAAAAATGGAACCAAAAAATATGATAGCAGTGGGAAAAAAAAAAAACAGCCTTTTGGTTTCCTTAGGGATTCAGTACAACAAACATGGACTGATATTAGCCTAGCAGTTAAGCTCCTGACCTCTGGGATGACACCACTTGGTTTGAAGCTCAGTTTCACCGTTGGTTTACCTGTGCCTTTTCTGTTTTGTTTTTTTTAATGTTACTTCTCTGAGCTTCTGTTTCCTCATCCATAGTGAGGAAATAATAGTATCTTTTCACTGGCTTGCTGTCAGGATTAAATGAGATAATTAGGTAAAGCATTTTCACAGTATCTGTCACATAATACAATGTTATTAAGGTTCCTCTTCTACTATGTTTTAGGACCTGGGAGCATTTAAATAGAAAGGGACAAATACTTTAATGGAAATATGTCAAAAGTACTGGAGAAGTACAGATAAGAGATCAAGGAAGGAAGAAGGCAATGCTATTGCCATTCTTATTATATTTCTGTGAGCACTGAGGCTTGGAAATGTTAAAAACTGGCAGTAGGTTTATTTCCTGCAAATTTCCAGCAAAATTCAACTTCTCAAATGTATAATTTGCCAGATGATCAATTTGTTTTATTTACCAAATTTACTGATTTAATGAAAAATGGTTTCAATAGAGTAGGAAACTGAAAATCAAACAGGAATATTTTAAAAGGAAAGTTGAATTTTGATTTCTGAGTTTATTAAACTTTTATTAGCAAACCAGTGTCACCATTTCTTAAGGGAATTTCTCAGCTTCTACTGATTTCTAAATTCAGTATACCATTATTTCTGTTTTGTCAGATTTTAGCAATTTTAGGATTTTAGGAATTATTTTGGTCAACTTTTAAAGTTATTCCTTCACATTTCTTTATTTTTGGTCAATGTGTTTGAGAAGTACTACTCATTGCAGTCTACCAGAGCAAACTGTTCTGAACAGCCTCAGTTTCTCTATAAATGTTGAACTTCCTTCCCTTTCATGTCCAGTACTTCAACAAACTTCTAACACATTTGCTTATCCCAGTTGTCCCTTATTAGCAAATAAAATTTCTGCATTCTATGTGATAAGACTTTTTTCAGGTTATTAAGATACTTTAAATTTAAGCTTAAATTCTTAATTTAATTTAAATAGTTAATGTAATTAAATCTTACTTTAATTAAAATAACTGAAAATTGAATCTAATCTAAAATACAAATTTAATTCTATTTAAAATTGAAATCCAATTTAATTTTAATTTAAAATTAAAATGCAATTTGAATTGAGATTATTTCAGATACTTTTGAACTTAAATTTTAAATAGCTACAGATACAAACTGAAAAGCAGATATGCCATTTGAGATGTTGGCAGCAGAATATTAAAAGTGCTTGAAGTTTGAAAAAAGACAAAGTGACATTCACAAGCCTTCAAAAGAATCTAAACCCACTTGCCAAAAATAATAATAATAATAATAACTGAAACAATCCTATCATGTATGAAAAAATCAAAATTTTGGTTGGAAGGTAGGATTTCTTAGGGGAACATTTTATCATTTGGGGGGTTCTTTGGCCATTTCTCAGCTAGCATATCAATCTTTTTATTTCCTACTCCTCTTAAGCCAGTTAAACATTTTTATAAGAAGCAAATTTGGTAAAAAACAGAAAACAATAAATCAGTGTGACAGTTTGAATATATTGTGTTCCCCCAAATGCCATTATCTTTGATGTAATCTTGTGTGGGCAGACGTTATCAGTGTTGATTAAATTGTAATTCTTTGACTGTTTCTGTGGAAATGCGCCCCCCCCAGCTGTAAGTGATGACTCTAATTGGATAATTTCCATGAAGGTGTTGCTCTGTCCATTCGGGGTAGGTCTAAGTTGAGTCACTGGAGCCATATAAATGAGCTGATGTACAGGGGGAGCTCAGTGCAGCTGAGAGTGACATTTTGAAGAGGAGCTACAGCCAAGAGGGACACTGAAGAAAGCACAGGAGCTGCAGATGAGAGACAGTTTGAAGACGGCCATTGAAAGCAGACTCTTGCTCCAGAGAAGCTAAGAGAGGACAAATACCCCATGTGCAACTAAGAGTAACATTTTTGAGGAACTGCAGTCTAGAGAGGAACGTCCTGGGAGAAAGCCATGTTGAAACCAGAACTTTGGAACCGACGCCAGCCACGTGCCTTCCCAGCTAACAGAGGTTTTCTGGACACCATTGGCCATCCCCCAGTGAAGGTACCCGATTGCTGATGTGTTACCTTGGACACTTTATGGTCTTAAGACTGTAACTGTGTAACCAACTAAACCCCTTTTTATAAAAGCCAATCCGCCTCTGGTGTTGTGCATTCTGGCAGCATTAGCAAACTAGAACAACCAGTTACATGGTTAACTGACCATCAGGAGAATTGACTTGCTGCCTGAGTTACTTTCCCAAGGTTCCATAGTAACAACCAGCATTAGAACCAAAGTCTGCTTGATGATGTTCCTTGTGGGCCCCATTTCTTATAACAGGGGTTAAAGAAACTCAAATGGAAAGTCTCACATGATTAGTCTATTTTTGCCACATTTACACAACCCTAAATTACCAGGTTTTGCCAGCTTAACCTGAAAAATTAAGGAAAATGGTATGCTTTTTTCCCAGACAATTCATGTTAAAGGATAGGTCACCTTTTGATGTTCTTAAAGGTCTCAGCTAAATATTCTCTCTCAGACACCCTTTTAATCAAACAAGAGGGAGTTCCATTTTCTGGTCCCCTGTATGTTATTAGAGATTATATTAGTCACCTGTTCAAATGGCCAAACATGTCATAATTTTTTTTATTATTATTGTTGCTTTCACTACTTGAAGGAGTTGGTGAAATTCTCTTTTAGGAGAAAAGCAAGATGATGCAGTAAGGAGGAAAAAAAGCATGTTTTCATGGGTACCTGAGGAAACAGAAAAACAAACAATGGTTGCCTCTTTCTTCTAAAATGTAACATTTTGTCTCATTATGTTGAATAAATGGCTACTGTTTATTAAACTACTGTCACTAATGTTTGGGATAAAATGTTACTAAAATACATATTTATACTCTCTCTTTTCAAGAGTTATATAAATCCTTATTTATTTACTGAAAAGAAATGTCATACTTTTCAATGATTTATTTCCTTCTTGTAATAAAAGACATTTTAGAAAAAGCCAAGAAAATTAGGAAAGAGCAAGGAATGGTGCACCACACACTGTGCGTAGGTGTTTAGTAAATGGCATTTTGGTATTTTATGCCAATAAGGAGGAGGAAGAGAAAAAAGTGGGGGGCGAGGGGGTAGGTGTAATTCTAACTACATTAGTTTTCTTAATTTCTTAATTTATGCAGCAAGACAGAATTATTTAGTCACACCTCTGTATTTAATGTAAAATCAGTGATGAGGCAATTACTAAAATGTAAATCAGGCAGAAGAGAATAAGAACTAAGACCTATTTTTTAAATCATTTTCTTGGTGAGCAGAGAAGAAAATACCATTTCACATTCCGTGTGTTTTACGAATAAAGAGGATTCGGAATTTTTTTTAAGCACTGTGGCATGTCAACATGATCGTTATTTTAGGTACCAATTATCAAGTGCCAAATTATATGCTGGAAATAGATTAACTTATTTAATCTTCCAAGTAATATTATCACCGTTATTTTATAAATGAAAAAACTGAAAATCAAAGAGGTTAAGAACCTTGTCCAATGTCTAACGGCTTTTAAGCAAGAGTCAAGACTGACAGCCGGTTATAATTCTGAAGTCTGAGTGGGAATAAATGTTCATTGTTGTTGTCTTACTTCAAGGCAGTATCACGTAGTGATTGAGAAAGCATGAACTTTAGCACCAGCCTGCCTGTGCTTGAATCCTGGCTCTGCCACTTCCTAGCTGTGTGACCTTTGACAAGTTATTTAACTTCTCTGTGCTTCAGCTTCCTCATCTGTAAAGTGGATTATTTTGAGGATTGAATGATTTAATATATGCAAGGTAATCAGATCAGTACCTGGGACCTAAAAAGCACTATATACTTGTTAGCTATTATTGTTACTTCTTGCCCAGGATCTATTCCCTCTGTGTGGAAAACATAACTTACATTTTTCCCTTGGAGAACCATCCCTCCACTACTCTTAATCCATGTGATTTGAATAGGATACTTTCACCCTAGCTTCAGACATAAATATATGCCCCAAGCCTGCCCACTCAGCAATGTATCCCCATGATAATAGGTGGGCTTAGGACACATGGTGATTCAGTAAAACCTAAGTCTTGTACTCTTGAGGAAACTGTTGGGACAAACCTCTTTTTCAGTTGGACTGAGAGTCATGAAAATGTAAGCTTGGAACTTCCTTCCAGGAACCACCATGTGGAAAGAAGATACTTAAAAGTGAATTCCACGTGAGACAAAGCAGACATAAGTGATACAGAAGTAGAGAACCAGATTTAAATGCATCATTTGAGCCCCTTGATCCAACTTTGACTGACTATGAACTTTCGAGGTAAATGAGCCAACTTTACCTTTTTGCTTAAGTCAATTTGAGTTAGGTTTTCTATAACTTGCAAGCAAAAGTGTCCTTACTAATACTTATACTCTTCTCTAAAAAAAGTTAGACATCTACTTCTTTTGTGCAACTACTATGCCCTCCCTTCCAAAAGAAGCGAGCCAGAATCATAAACAGTGCTAAATTTCTTACATAAAATACATCATTTGGTTCCCCCACTTATCTCCATCTTATAGAGGAGGAAACTAAGGCTTGAGAAATTAAGTAAATTTTCTGAATTCATATGCCTATTCATTACCTATATAGTACTTCCTTTTTTTTCTTTTTAATGTGATTTTATTGGAATAAATTCACATCATCCAGAGTGTACAATCAGTGGTCCACAGTATCATCATATAGTTATGCATTCATCACCACAATCAATTGACTTCATTTTAAAAGTATTTAAGTGGCTTATCTGGAGACAAATAGCATCTGGACGATAAGGATTGAAATTATGGTCATAATATGAAAGGAAGCTCAGTAAAACATTAAGAACCCAAACCAATAATGTCCTGATCATGTTTTTTTAGATCAGACCCACAAATTTGGCTGTAATCTTCCTAGAAGTCAATTAAAAGTTTAAACAATCAGATACACTATTGACAGGGTGCATGAGAAAAACTAAACCAGTTGCTGAAAGAAACTGATTTCTGATACTGAAATGTAAGAGACGTTTGAGCCATGGAATCTCAAAGAGGACACTTAACGATGAACGGCATCCCTAACAACAGCCCCACTGTAACAAGTTTCATGAGATAGTTTCTCATAACAGTCCTTAGTGACAGCTTCAGAGAGCGGTTCCGTAAATGTAAACTTCTGCATCATATGGTGAGGAAAAGGAAGAGCTGATTCTGAGACAACAGACAGCACTGAGTCAAAATGTTTTATTTAGTGTGGCAGGAGGTAGTCCTAGTGCAGCCTGCCACCTTTCCCTGGGGCCCACAAATACATCCCTTGCTCAAGACCAGGGATGGCAACCTAGTGGGATAAAACCCAATCCCCTAGCAGATAAGGGATCTGCCAGTATATTCCTTCCCCTATTGTCCTGAATATTTATAAACATTCACTGGAGACAGTCTGACTCTGGTGGGCATGTTTCATCACCTCCAACTCACACCCTTGTGGTATATCTGTCCCTTGCCCAGGAGGGAGCTGGGTTCCTCCACTGCAGCAGCAAATGAACACAAGAGAGTGGTGCCATGTGTAAAGTATCTGCTTCTGCCACAGATTGAGACCTGCTAGCTATGGAGCACCACGGCCCACTAGTGAAGCTGACCTTGCTTTGTCTCTTCTCTATGTGAGTAAAACGTCTTTCCACCAGATACAGTGTGAGTTGTGCTTTGGCTGGAGATCCCAACACCTGTTCTGGAGTGGATTGACATCTCTTTAGGTGTCTCTCCTTCTGACCGACACTTAGAAAGAATATATATGTTCTGCCATTAACTTACATGAAAAATTTAAAGACGTGGAAATGTAAGCATTCATAAGAATTGTCCTCTGGTATGTGGCCCTTTTCAATGCCTTTCACCTGTAGACAACAACATGGCTACAGGCACATCTTGCAGCTGCCCAAGCAGCCCAGCTGAGATGTCCTTCACACGCAGTCTCCAAACAATTGGTCACTGGAGCCTTCTAAATTTGAAACTATCCTTGCCCCACTTATGTGGATGCTGCAGAAGGCAATTGGATGGGACATCAACAGAATGGATCCTAAATTCTATAGCTCTCAAGAAAAGATAAATTTTACAGATCCCTTTTGAATTCTCCTACTGTGCTGAATTATTAAGTCCCCAATTCATCTCAAAAAAGAAAAGAAGTAAAAAAAAAAAAAAAAAAAAAAGTAGTATCTTGACAGGGAATTTGGTGTGATCATCAAATGTTACCATAAAATTCAAAAATTCAAGGATTTTTTTCCTCCTTTTCCCGTAAGTTGCCATGAAGTCATTGCCCTTTTCCTGTATCTTCATTAAATGAAGACAGATCAAGGGGCAGAGGGAGACTTGGAACTGAAGAATAAGCACACACTTAACATATGGCTTTACTTCTAGACTCTCTGGCTCCACAGAAATGAGAATTTTGGAGGCATAATTTCATGTGCCATTATAAAATTCCAAATGCTACTGAAGCAAGAATGACTCTTCATTGTAATTCCTTAGTATGACTAGAAATGAGAAAGATAAATTAAATGTGAACTCTCTGACTCCTGGCCAGACTGCAAGTCTGTGACATGACAGAAATTTTTGGTGATTTCACTATCTCCTAGGCCAGTGAAAATATTCCTTATACAATCCAGGAAGAATATTAGAGAGATCTACACCCTAAGAGAATGATCTTTTCCTCCATCTAAAAATACCTTACATAATTCATGGTACAATGTATACTCTAGGCACCACCATGAAAATAATTCCCAATTACTTCAGATTGGTGCAGCCAGTATTGTTTAATTCCTAATATCCTTGACATGCAACTGTCTCACAAGCCATAACAGTATTAAGTGATAAAAATTCTGGAAAAGAAGCAGGGAGAAGAGGTGATGATAAACTAAGAGAGAAAAGGTTATTAATAGCTACTAAATTAGACTGCCTTGCTTAATAAAAAGGATGGCATTGGCAGTTTAATAATTGCCTCTGACTGACTGATATGACAAATTTAACAATAGCAGATGATGCACGCAAACTCAAAACAGCAATAAGTCACATACATCAAAACATGAGAGCAGAAACTCTTTTTTATTTTTTCATTTTGGCTTAATCATTTAGAGTTTACCCAATTCACTAGCTCCAGTTTATGATTCTTTTCTGTAGATGGAGGTCAGCTTGAGCCATGAACTCGTGCAGGGCCTGGGCTGGTGGACAGAGGGTCTCTTACCCAGGGCAGTGGGCGCTGTCATTGCCAAGAATCTATGGAACAGTCAAAATATAAGGTGGAGAGAGCCAGAAATAATGATCTAGGGAAAATAGAGCAAATGTGTCAGCAACTCAAGAGGAAGCCTGAAACAGACATTAAGGCTGCTAAGCAAAGAATCAAGGGTAGAAGGGACGTTTTGCCCATTTAAAAAAAATGGCTGTTTTTCTCATTATTGAATTTTAAGAATTCTTTATACATTCTGGATAAAATTTTCCTATATATTATATGTGATATACAGATATTTTCTCCCAGTATGTGGCTTACTTTTCATTTTCTTAAGAATGTCTTTCAAAGAGCAGAAAGTCTTAATTTTGAGAAAGGCCAATTTCTCAATTTTTTCTTTAATGTGTCATGCTTTGGGGTCTTTTCTAATAAATCTTTTCCTAACCAAAAGCCATATTTTTTTCTCTTATATTTCCTTATAGAAGTTTTATAAATTATAAAATAGTCTACATGATCTATTCTGAGTTAAATTTTGGGTGTCACCAAGGTATGGATGAAAGTTGTTATTGTTGTTGTTGTTTTACCTATGAATATCCCATTTTTCCAGCCCCATTTGTTAAAAAGGCTATCCTCTCTTGGTTGAAATGCTTCTACTTTTTTGTCAAAAACAATTGACCATATATATATGTGAGTCTATTTATGGACTTTGTGTTCTATTATGTTTATCTATTTGTCTATATTTATGTCATTAACACACTGTCTTGATTATTGTAACTTTATAATAAATCTTGAAAGTAGGTAATGTTAGCCTTCTAACGTTGTTCTTTTTCAAAGTTGTTTTGGCTATTTTAGGTTTGAATTTTAAAACTCCATAGGAATTTTATGAACTTGCCAAATTCTACAAAAACATCTGTTTATATTTTGAGTGAGATTATGTTGAAATTATAGATCAATTTGGTGAAAAGTTACTTCTTAACAATATTGAGTTAAGACTATTGAAACAGAAGCCATTGGAATCTGCTGCCCCAAAGGCCTGAGACCTTGGCAGGGCAATTGCTGGTGATATATTATTTCACTCTTTGAATGTCTTTAAATATCTGTAATTTTGCCTTCATACTCAAAACAATATTTGCTGGTTATGGAATTCCAGGATGCTTTTTAGCTTTTCACCTTTTCTCCAGCACATTAAAGAAACGCCGTTGCTTTCTGGCTTATATTGCTTCTGGCAAGCATCTGCTGCCTTTATTTCTCTGTATATGATGCATTTTTTTCTCTCTGCTTTTAAAATTTCCTCTTTAACTCCTGTTTTAAACATTTTTAGTTTTAACATGCCTTAGTATGGTTACTTCATGTTTCTTGTGCTTTGAACTTCTTGGATCAATAGGCTTATAGTTTCATCACAGATTTTTTTAAAGTTTTAGGCATTAATTTTTCCATTTTTTCTGTCCCAATTCTCTCTTCTCTCTTTTGAGGACCTCATTTGCACATGTGTTAAGCCACTTAAAGTCACCCCACAACTCATTTGCTCTCTGTTTGATGTGCTTCATTTTGGAAGTACCCATTGCTTTGTCTTCAAATTCACTTATGTTTTATTCTGCAATGTCTAATCTGCTGTTAATTATATCTAGTATAGTTTTTCATTTCAGACATTATAGTTTTGTGTCTAGAAATTTGATATGGGATTTTTATATCTTCTATGTCCCTACTTAACCCATTCAATTTTTCCTCTAGATTCCCCAAAATATGAAATACAGTAATAACTGTTTTTATGTTCTTGTCTTCTAATTTTGTCTCCTATCACATTTTGGGGTTGGTAATGATTAATTTTTCACCTCGTTATGGGTCATATTTTCCTGCTTCTTTGCTTGCTCAGTTATTTTTTATTGAATGCCAGGCATTTTCTTGAGTCCTGGGTACTCCTGTGTTCCTGTAAATAGTCTCGAGCTTTGTTCTGGGATACAGGCAAGTTACTTGGAGTCAATGGACCTTTTCAGATCTTGTTTTTAAGCTTTATTATACATTAACATAGCAGCATTTAGTCTAGGTCTAATTTTACTCCATCACTGAAACAAACACCCCTGAGTACTCTAACCAACACACCATGAGTTATGTTTTCTGCTCTGGCTAATGGAGCAAGAACTATCTCTGGGCAGTGTCCTCACTAATTGTTTTAGTTGGGTCTTTCCCTAGGCTTCTGTAATTTCCTCATGTATACACTTATCAATAAGATGAAGAACAACAGAGACCTTCAGATTTCTGAAGCTCTTTTCTCTGCGGCTCTGTCCTTTCCATTAATCTAGTTTTCTAGGCCTCTTCAAATTCCCAGATCCATCTCCTAAACTCATTGAGGACATTGTGCTCATTTGGGCTCCCTGTCCCTGAGCAGCAGTCTGGAAACTTATCCAAGCAGTGATTTGGGACAACCTCAGGGCTCACCTCATTTGTTTTCCATGACTAAGGAATCACTTTTCTTTGTTTCCAAATGGCAAATGATTCAAATACAGTAATTTCATAAATTTTGTTTTTTAATTGTTTCAGGTGGGAGAGTATATCTGATTCCTGATTCTTCATTTTAGCTGGGAGCCTTATGTACTTTTTTAAATGTATGCATAAATTCACTTACGATTTTTGCAAAGACAACACCCTTCATTATTGGATTACTTAAATAGTTTTGTCTATAATTTATTATAAGGTATTCAATAACCATTAAAAGCAACCTGTCACTATACCAAAGCTAAATGTCAATAATAGGGGGACATAAGGGTTATGGGATTCTTTTTTTCAGAAATGAGAATATTTTCTTATTGACTGTAGTGGTGAATGCATAACTATGTGATTATACTAAAAGCCATTGATTGTACAATTAGGATTGATTGTATGGTTTGGGAATAAAACTGTTTAAAAAAATGAAAATTAAAAAAATATTACTACAATGATAAAAAAGCAATCTGTGTGAATATGTGTATATATGAATACGTTTTTTTAAATAGAAAGTAATATTGGACAACCACCAGTGTAGCTTCAGTTATTTTTTTAAATATTGGTCACATGATCAGAAATCCATCTGTACATGGGATACATTAGGTTATTTTATTGATAAATACAATAAATAGAAAAACCTAGCTAAAAGAATAGGACATAGTAGTAAAATGCATAGTTAAGGGCATATAAAAGTTTTATTCATGCCAGTTTTTCCTTTTTCAGTCATCTGTCATAATGCTTCAGTTTCTTGTTGTAATTTTGGTATCATTGACCTGGATAGTTCAAAATTATATAATTAATATATTTAGCTTCAATTAAACATTCTGATTGATTCAAAGCTGCTAGCGTGTCACCTTGGAGCTGTAACACCAGAACACAAATAACCTATTAGTGTAGTGTGCCAGATAATTATTGAAAAATGGGGGTTAGGAGATTGGTAGGTAGAAGAAGTCACATGGTGGATAATAAGCATGTAGTAGTATGTCTTCATTTTAGAAATGAGGAAACTGAAACCCAAATTTAAGTCACACAGTTGATATTTTCCTAAACATGGGTATGAACCAGCTCTTTTGATTCTCAGTGTTTATTATTAATTTCCCTGTCTATTTGCTCAGAATGGAAATTCCTTCTCCAATGTGGAAATGTTTCTCTATCTCCAAATATGGGATCCAGAGAGAAGTCACTCTCGAATCTTACTTCATCAATTATTCATATTGTTATGGGGGCATCTAATTGGTGATAGATGCTGTTTTAATGTGAAAAAAACACAATTCATTAATTAATTCAACTAACATTTTTTGAGCCTCTTCACACCACATATCATCCTTAGTGCTAGGGATACGGAGTTGAACAAGACAGACAAGATCCTGTCCTCAAGGATTTTACGTTCTGGCTGTGGTGGGCAAGGGGTGGGGAAGACAAAAAAACAAGTTCAAAAATATATAAGAGAATTTCAAATAGTGATAAGCAATATGATGAAAATAATGTAATGATAGAAAATGGCTGTCAAAGAATGATACAAGTGGATGAATTTGGAATATTCAATGGCAGTGGATAGCATATATCTTGTTCAAAGATTGGAGGAAGGAAATGAGGAAAATGAAGGAATGGAGAAGAGAATGCAGTATCTGGGGAATAATTAGACAAAGAAAAGAATCAAAAATTCTGTGTTGGCCTAATTAAGTCTGAGATGCATATTAGAACTGTGCTTCTCAAAATAATGTGCATAGGAATCACCTAGGGGTCTTGCTAAAATACAAATTCTGATTTTGTACGTCTGGCGTGGGCCCAAGGTTCAACATTCTTGATACATTTCTGGGGTGATACAGACGGTCCCAACCCACAGACCATGCTTCAAGTAGCAAGTTCTTAGGAAACCAAGCTTAATACAGGTAGGATAGAGATCTGGAGCTCTGTAGAAAGTAAGGGATTTAGTTACCAAATTTAGGAGCATTAGATATATTCCTCAAGGAAAGGCCAAATAGATTGAGTGGAGAACATAAGGAAGAATTAGGAAATCAGAGAGTTTAGAGAAAAATTCTAAAATGTGCTATAAAATTAGTAAAGAAAGTATAAGATATTGGCATTTGTACAACACAAATATGAGTGCATAAGAAGTTGGAAAAGAGAAAGGTTTCTGTAGGGTTCAGGAAGCAGGAACAGGAGGTAAGCTGAGTGTTGCACCATTGGTCTGTCAGGAAGGTAAGATGGAAAACATTCCCTCTGACCCATCCTATAGGAATCATTGGGGATTTTAACGTAAAAATCTGCAGGGCTGGGAGTGAGAGACAGAAGGCAGAGCCAAAAAATAGTTAGAGTTTAAACTAATAGTTTAAAAACTAATCCTTACACTGAAGGCTAACTAAACCTTTTCTAGAAATAATAGAGAAATATGAGTATATCCAAGGGCTGAAAAAATTAAAACTGTTGCTAGATTTTGACTGAACTGTAAGTTAATAAAGAGGAGGAAGATCCCCTAAAGGGCCATTCAAAGCATTTAAATTTGAGCTCACCAAAGCACAAACTAATGTTTTAACAGCTGGAGTGGTTAAGCATTCTTCTATTTTAGCAGTTTTAATAGCTGATGACAAGAGAGCAAGGTTAGACACCCAGAGAGCACAGAAACCTCACAGGCAACACCTGTAGTGAGTGAGAGTCTGTTTTGATGGGATGGAACATTGTCTTCTGAGAACAAAAATTTAATAGACTGTTCAATATATTTAAATGAAAGTGGATTTGCCCTTTTCTTAAACTTGACTAGCAGACTGCACAAAAGCTCTAAGCAATAGTATTAGGTGATTGCCAGCATGCAAAAAGGGAAGCAGATCATCATAAATGAACATATATCTAGTGACTATAGCTAGTAGTACATCTATCCTGTTTTCAAGCAGACACCACATAAAGCTAAATAGGGAACTGGCCATGAAATAGGGATTCGGTAATTATCTGGTCCATTCAGTCAAAGCAGAATGCAAATTGGAAAATTGCAAAACTGGATTTGAATGCTGTTTCCCTCTCTCTTTCTTTTGTAAATTCTATACCCTATAAAGCCCTGTTTTAGTTTTCTAAGACTTCTGTAATAAAGTACTGCAGAGTAGTTGGCTTAAACAACAGAAATGTATTCCCTCACAGATCTGGAGACCAGGACTGTGTTTCCTCTGAAGTCCATAGGGTTCTGGTGGTGGCCAGCAGTTCCTGACTTTCCTAGGCTTGTAGCATAATATAATCTCTGCCTCCATCACATGGTTTCTCTCCCTCTCTCTCTCTCTCTCTCTCTCTCTCTCTCTCTCTCTCCCTCTCTCCCTCTCTCCCTCTCTCCCTCTCTCCCTCTCTCCCTCTCTCCCTCTCTTTCTCTCTCTGTCTTTTTCTCCTACTAACTGTACCCAAATTTCCTCCCCTTAAAAGGATAAAAGTCATATTGGATTAGGACCCACACTAATCCAACTTGGGCTCGTCTTAACCAATAATAACTTCAAATACCTTATTTCCAAATAGCATCACATTCACTGGACCAAGGGTTAAGACTCATATTTGGAGGGCACAATTCAATCCATTAGGTGCCCAAACGTTCACTATATTTGTCTTTTAACTGTTATAGGAGCGTACAAAGCAAATATGATATCTAGTAGGGCAGATGTAACCCATACTCCATGGGAACATGAAACAGAATGCTAAAGTGGAGCTGGGGTTCTCAAACTTTAGCATCAGGACCACCTGGAGGACTTGTTAAAAAACGTTACTATGGGGGAAGAGCAGGAAGTATTAGCACAGAGAAGAGGAAGCCTGGAACACAATAAGTGTGAAGTTGCAAAAAAAAGATGTGCTGACTGAGCAAGTGGTCATGAGAACAGTCCTTTGGCAGTGGGATGGTGTGTAATTAGGACTCTCAGCTGAGGCTGTGGCCTCAAGGGTGATCTAATTCTTGTCCTATACTGAGTAATTAATGATAATTGCAGATCAAGAGTTGCTGGTGGTAAGGAGTAGAAGTAGTGGTGTCATTCATAAATTGATAACTGAGTTGTTCTTGGAGGTAGAAACCATGTTCTCAGCCATAATATTCCAGCAAAAGAAGCTCCATGGGGATCACGGTCCTTCAAGTGGACCATGATGGAGCTGGTCTTTCAATATTTAATGATGTCTTGGTTTCCCAGGATACGTGATAAACACCACACAGTGGGTTGGTTAAAACAATGGGAATGCATTATCTCTCAGGTTTGGCTGCTAGAAGATTTGCTTCCTCCTGGAGTTGTAGACATTCTGGTGCTATCGTGCTCCAATCCCTAGGGTTCCTTGTTTTTCCAGTCTCATGGAAAAAAGTCCTCTTCTTTCTCTTCCTAGTTCTTGTCTTAATACTTCCACCTCCTCCATGAAGATGTTTCCCCCTCTATTTCTGAATTTCTAATGCTTACAAAGGACTCCAGTGATAAAGATTAAGGCTCAACCTCATTCAGTTTGGCTGAAGCATAACTAAAATAATATATTCAAGAGATCCTATTTATAATGGGTCCACACTCACAGGAATGTGAACCAAAATTAAGAATATTTTTTTTGAGGGGTAAATAGTTCAAACAACCACATATGAGAACCACAATTTTCCTTCTCCCTCTTTCAGTGTAGGAAATTGGACAGTATAGGAGAGACCTAACCAAAAAGGATTGCAAGTCAGACAAACAAACAAAAATCCCTCTGGAAAGACATATTGATGGTATGTCATGAGCAAATCTGGGAGCCCAACCCAGCCAAACTTTGAAGAAAAATAAAATACAACATTAAAAAAATGAAATAAATAAATTACTGAGCCCCACCACCAAAGTTTCTGATTCAGTAGGTCTGGACTGGGGGCCCAAAAATTCGCATCTCTAACAAGCACCCAGGTATTGCTAATCTGCTGACCCTGTGACCACAGTTTGAGAATCACTGTGTGTTTTGGTTTGCTAAAGCTGCCAGAACGCAATATACCAAAAATGGGCTGGCTTTTACAATGGGGTTTATCAACTTACAATTCACAGTTCTTAGACCATGAAAATGTCCAACTCAAGGCATCAATGGATAATACCTGGACCCTGAAGAGAGGCTGCTGGCATCTGGGACACCTCTGTCCCATGGGAAGGCATGTGGCTGGCATCTGGGGGTCCTTCACTCTCGGGTTTCATTGCTTTCAGTTTCTGGTTCCAGCTTCCTCTCTGAGCTTCTGTGGGTCCTCAGTTAGCTTCTCATGGGCTTTTCTCTATGAGCTCTTTATTTCATCTCTTAGCTTCTCTGGGGCATCTCTGAGCTCTTTGGGCTTTCTCTATGTGTCCTTTATCCTCTTATAAAGGACTCCAGTAAGGGATCGAGACCCACCTTGAATGGGATGGGTCACATTTGAATTGAAATAATCTAACTTAAAGGCCTCACCTGCAATTGGTCTGCACCCACAGGAATAGATTAAAAGAACATGGCCTTTTCTGGTGTACACAACAGCTTCAAACCACCACAGTGTTTTAAAAGATGGCACATAAACATACTACTTTCAGCTGAGGTAATCAGGAATCACTTCATTGAAAGAGTTACACATGGTATGGGACTAGGGTTTGCAACATGGAAAGTAAAAGAAAGAGGGTATTGGAAATAGAAGTTACATACTAATTAAAAAGCTAAAACTACCCTCTTTCCCTGCCCCCATGCTATTGTGGTTTCTTAAAGATCCAAGAATAAAATATAGAAAATGAAGATATTCCTATTTTCACAATGCTCAAAAAATTCAAAGAAGCAAACTTACAAAAGAGTTCCTCTAGATCCTAATCTTGTAATATCTTCTTAAATATCCTACCTATTTTACTTCTTCTACCTCAATGACAATCCTCACCCCAAATGAACAACAAGCATCATTAGCCAAATAGCCAGATAAGGGATTTGGGGGGCTTCTCTAGTCCAGGGCAAGATTTCTTTGTTAAACATCCATGGTCATAACTTTCTCTATTTCAGTATCCTCTGATCTCTTAATAATTTAAATCTTTGTGTATCTTTTCTTATTGTCAAGGATATTTATGCTGGAAAGTATATGTAAATACTTTTAAATAAATATGAAAAACAAGAACCAGAAAAAAATTAGAAAGACATTATTCAAATACCATTCAGGGCTATTGCATATTGAAAAAAATTCTGACCTTGGTTACGTTATAGAAAAAAGAAATGAGATTTTTAAACATAAGATTTTTAGACTCTTTAATTTTTGAAAGTATAATTCACCCCAACTCTGAGAACAAAGAGCCCTCAAAACAAAACCCTAGAGAAGGAAATATTTGGAGAATAATGAGTAGTCATGTTTGGTGAGATGTCAAGAGTCTAGATCTGACAGAGAACAATAGAAAAAAGAGCCAAAGAGAAAGGTTGAGGACAGACTATATAGGACTTGGGTTGTCTAGAGAGAATCAAACAAATAAATCCCAACCAAGAGGATATTACCCTCTCCCAGAACAATAGGCACCTGAAAGAAGGACTACCAGGAGAGTAAAATAATAGACATCTGTTACATTTGTCTACTCATCACCCCTCTTTCCTGTGAGAACTGTCCCCTTCCTATTCTGTGGCTCTCCTCACCTACCCATGGGCTGTAGAAATGGACACAAGACCTGAGCTATCACTGCCCCCATTTCCAAAGCCGTAGTGAGCACTTTACCCAGTCAGAGACTGTCAGTTTCCTTCTATGAGAATGCTACATACAGGAACACTTCTTTTTGACTCTTCAACAGTGGGATATGAGCTTAGAGCTGCCATCAGCCCACACCATGAACACTGAGAGACAAGCAGTCTAGAGATTGAAGCAGAGGCATAGCCCTGATACATCCTGTGACACCCTCCAACTAACAGAGATAATGCCAGAGCTACCCTTAAACTTCCCATTTTGTTAGCCAGTGGGCCTCCTTTTCTTCCTTAAGTCAATTTGAACTGTGCTCTGTCGATGACAATTAAGAGAATCATTAGATAAGAATAAACGCATGCCTGTTTTGCAAGGGGTCCAAAAAGAAAAGCAATATTTCCTTGAGAATCTGCAGGAATCTCAATTTTGAGAAAGGTCATCTTCAGCCTGAGTTGTAGGTTAGGAAGAAGTTTTGGGGTATCCTTAGAAGACCTTATTCTCTCTCCTTCTAAATAGTTTGAAGAGACTACCGAAGTCGTAAGGAAAGAAGGGAGGAAGGGAGGAAAGGAAGAAGGAAGGCGGAAAGAAGGGAAGGAGGGAGGGAAAGAGGGAAAGAGGTTAGGAGGGAGGATGGGAAGAAGAAGAAAAAACTTTTTAAAAAAATCTTGGAAACACCAGATTGATCCAAAGCACATTTCCATGCAATAGCTGCTGAAGTGCCTTTTTGTCTAGTATATCTGAATTGCTTCAGAGATTACCTGTTATGTGCCAAGAATATTAAAGATGAAATGGTACCACCAAATCTGTTTGCCTGTTAACCAAAACACATATCCATTTGAAAGGATGATACCTCTTTTATAATTGAGCCCATAAATTGTCTCCTTGTTCACAAATTATACTTCTTACAATATGGGTCCACATGCCAACTTTGGAATAGTAATTCCCATTCCATCCAAAAATAGTCCCACAACTCTGCTCTCCCCACCACCCTGGGGCTGACCTTATATCAATTACAGTTCAAATTAATTTCCCTTTCTACTTCTCTCCAAATTCCTTTGTAAGCCCAGTAAACACCGAGTCTCCCCAGGCACAAAATACTTTAGCAAAAGAGCGTGGCTCTGTCAAGCCCCAATAACCCTTCTCCCAGCACGAATAGAATGGTGGATTTCTTGAGCCTCTTCCATCAGTTTCTATTAAACCTATCCTTCAAAGCTGTCAAACCACTCAATTCTCCTTCCTCTTATAGTGAGTGGCAATGAATTGGGGGCAGAGGGATGGAGGTGAAAAGCATGTGTAGAAAGAAGAGGAGAAGGTACTGCAGGCACCGGCTGACTTGGGAGAGGAGAATCAAATCCTACGTGTCCTGTGTACTACCACCACAATCACAGAAACTTCACTTAATCTCACCAAGGCTATTAGAAGCTACATTTCCAGGTTGCATCTAGCTGCTCAGAAAGATAACTGCTTTGCAGACTTCAATATACCTTGAGAGAATTAGATTTTTCTAAGCCAAAGATTGAATTCGTCCCTGACAACCCCCCCCTTCACTGTAACCAGGGCCTCATACAAACAATTTTATTTTCCTGTGTGAAGGGCAGATGGCATCCTGCTAAGTACGCTCAAAGCAGAGAAGAATGAAATACTAGGACTTGTGACGTTTGCTTGCTAACTTGCACGCTTTGCTTACCTATTTTGACTGAAGAAACTGTTGGAGAAAGCCTTGATCAGAAAAACTATAAAATTAAATGCACTCTGCAGTTTCCGGAAGTCAACCCAAGTCAACAAAGGGTGCCTTTTATTTTTAACCCTATACTATTTGCCTTGATGTGTGTGCCGGTTTGAATGTATTGTGTCCCCCAAATGCCATTATCTTTGTAGTTTTGTGTGGCAGAAGTTTTGATGCTGGTTAGATTTGCTTGGAATGTGCCACACCCAGCTGTGGGTGATGATTCCGATGGGATGTTCCCATGGAGGCATGGCCCCACCCATTCGGGGTGGGCCTTGATCAGTGGAGCTATATAAATGAGCTGACTCAAAGAGAGGGAACTGAGTGCAGCTGGGAGTGATGTTTTGACGAGGAGCAAGCTTGCTAGAGAGGAATGTCCTGGGAGAAAGCCGTTTTGAGGCCGGAGCTTTGGAGCAGATGCCAACTGCCTTCCCAGCTAGCAGAGGTTTTCCGGATGCTGTTGGCCATCCTCCGGTGAAGGTGCCCGGTTGCTGATGTGTTGCCTTGGACACTTTATGGCCTTGAGACTGTAACTGTGTAGCGAAATAAACCCCCATTTTATAAAAGCCAATCCATCTCTGGTGTTTTGCATTCTGCAGCATTAGCAAACTAGAACAATGTGTTTCAGTTGATTATAACTGTTTGGGGGGTTATACAGGAAGCAAAGAGAGGGAGAAAGACTGGTTGCTAAACCCTTAAGCAATCAAATGTCATCTCAAGGTTATTAATAAAATTGGCAAATCAAGTTTTGCAGTGTCATCATCTGAAGATAGTCCATTCTGCATGAAACTTCAGCCTCAGTGTCCCAGAGACTGCCCTGCCCTCCTATGTGTTCCCATAATGCTCACTGCAGCCTCCACTATATCATTTGTGACTTTGTATTTCAATTACCTGTTTGCATATCTATCTTTCTCCCCTATACTATGAGTTCCTTAAAAGCAGAGGCTGTGTTTTGTTCCTTTATCGTCAATTCCCGCATAATGTTTGCACATTGCTGATGCTCCACATACTGGGTTGAATAAATGAGGATTCCTAAATCAATTTCTCATATATTCTTTTCTGAAGAGCCATAAAATTTGTTAACAAAGATGTTTTTCCACACTGGAAACTAAATCAAACACATACACCCATGCATGCATGCACACAAGCTTAATCAGCGATACATATGGAGCAAGAACTCTTTTTAATATATTAATTATTTACAAAATGAAATAGCAAAATAGTGGATTACATTCAGATCAGCATTGTCAGCTCAGGGGTTTAAAATATGTCCTCTAGCATATCCCAAAACATCCCTTTTAGCTATGTATGCCAGACCCCACTCAATTTCCCCAAGTGGCCACACATAGTGGAAACATCCCTAGTGCAAAGCCTTTGAAGGTCTGAGGACCAGCTGGTGCAATGGGAGATCATGTATGGTGGGCTGTTCCTGAAAATCACGAGCTCGCCCAGCCACAGTAAGAGGCCCAGGCCAGGGAAGAGAACACAGGTCAATATTGAGACAGGTCTGAGCTCTACACCACTCATTGGGCCCAGGTGAAGCTGCCTCCACAGAGCCCAGCTTGCTCCATCCCAGTGAAGAATCCCTCTTTCTTAAGTCTCCTAAATCAAATAAATCTAAAATATCATAACCCATTGATTTATAGAATAGGAAACTGAGGCCTATAAAAGGGTCTGACCCCTCTCTTATACAAAGCCCCCAAAACAAGGCAGCTGCAGAGTCGAGGCCAATGCTCAAGGGGTTTCCCCTGTACTTCACTTGGTCCTGCCACCATATACCTAGTTGGAGTGTCAATGCTTTATCTTCAGTTTGCCGGCATTACCTCTTGGAACATTCATCCTCCATTTTTTCTCTTAGTGTCTGGACATTCGGGTCCTTATCTTTCCCCACCCCCACCCCACTAAGATTAGTTCTTAATCATTCCCTGACACTACTATGCAAAAGTCTAAGAACATAATACCTTAAATTAAAGCCTGATCAGCAGCTCTAAAGTTCCCAGGAGACAGCGGGGAGTAAGGGTTAATGGGCTTTCTCAGAATCCCCGAAATAGTAACTCGGGGCTCCAAAGAAGGGCGTCACTAGGTTTGGCCTCAGTTCTCCAGGCAGGCTACTGTCTAAGATGCTAGAACAAGATAAGAACTATATTTTTAGTAGCTCAGTAGGATATTTGCACTAGCATAAAAGTCAAAGGCAAGGAAAAGCAGAAAGGAGGTGGGAGGATTAGGGAAAGCCAAGGAAACACCAGTTGCCCCCAAATGGGAAATATCTGATTGGCTGGACATATCTTGCTGTTTGGTGTTGAGAGAGAATATATGCTTTCTTTTCATGGAAGCATAGCACTTTTCATTCACTCACACATTTATTCAATATTTTTCAAATGCCCACTAAGGGCCCAACACTGTGATAAGCTTGACTTCTAATTTTTACTTGGTAGGATCGTTTATTTTTTTAAAAAAAAAGCATGAATGTTAGAGAGAAAGAACAAATTAGAAGTTTGAATGGTAGAAGCAATACTTTTCTAGTTAATGTTCAGGCTCTAGAATGGACTAAATCTAGGTTTGAGTCTCAGCTATGACTCTTCCCAGCTGTGAATTAATCTCTTTCATGTTCAGTGTCCTCTTCCTTAAGAGAGATCGTGATAATTATAACCTCGAGCCATCATCAGATGGCTTAAACAAGGTAATGGATGCAAAACACTCAGCGTATTTTGGGGCACACAACAAATAGGCAATACATATTAACAATTATTATACGATTAGGGAGAGGCAAAATCTGAACTGAAGACAACTCTTTCTACTACAAGGCAAGAGTGAATTGGAAGTGATAAATTTCAATATCATTTCATTTTATAGTAGTGATTAATGCCTGTAAAATTCAGTGAAGAGGAAAAAAGTGAGATGAGAAATCAACACATATAATGAGCATTTGGGATTATCTTTGAACTCTGAATAAATATATTTCATTATCACAGAAAACCAGGAAATACTAGAATAGTGCTTCTCAAATATAGGCCTCCACATCATCTGGGGATAGTATTAGGCTGTAGGTTCTGATTCAGTGGGTCTGTATTTGGGGCTGAGACTCTGTCATCTCTTTAATGTTGCTTCCTGCAGACCAAATTTTGAATTATTAGGGCTTAGATAATATTAGAATTCAACTGCTTTTACATATAAATGTAAACACCCATATGTATATATGTGTATGTATGGAGGTATGTATGTATGCATGTAAACACACACATACACCCCTATAATATATATTCCCACATGTTAGCAATAAACTAGTAGCTAGGACTCCTGGTTTCTTGTTCTGGTTCTATCATAAATTAATGGGCTGGTTTAGAAAAAAATCTTTGCATAGTTTCTTCATTTTAGACAATGAAAGGATTAAAATGTACATTTCTAAGTTTCCTTCCAGCTTTAACTTTCTATTTGAACTTTTTTTTTTCCAGTGGGGAAAGAAAAAAATTTACTTACAATTGCATGGGATTTAGCAGACACAGAGAAAGTAATTTTTGATCCTCAGATATTTTGTTCACCTAGCCCTCAGGAAAATCCTTATGGAAACCACTGCTCTGGAGTCATTTGAAATGTAGAAAATGTAACAAATTGTTTCTCACAACCAAAATATTAATGTCAATGAAGGTACCATGCATATATATTATTTAGAAAATCAGTATTAGACTTTCATTTAAAATAACTCAGTTTGGCTCAATGTCATAAACAAAGCCAAAAGCATGCAGCCTCACATCTTCAACTAATTCCCAGGAACTTGGGGGGTGGGAAGGAGGGAAGGACAGCACCCTCCATGAGAGCCCTTTAAGACACCATGGAGAGGAAAGTCACCTTGACAAATACCCCAGCTCTCAGCCTCTCTCCAGCCAGCGTAAACACTTAGACATACTTGTCCCTGCTACACAGGCTATGCAAATCGTTCACATTTTCTTCTTATAAGTCCCGTCAAGTTTGTATTATTTATGAGCTAACCAACATCATAGCTAGCCTTTCACCTTGTCATATTTTTCCTGCATTTTCAGAGCCAATCCAGCCTGCTGTATTGTGTAATGTGAAAATGGAGCTATTAAAAGCATTGCCTCTGATAGGAGGGGACCCATAACGAAGCCAAGGGATTACACTAATGATGAGGGAATCCAAACTATGTGCAAATCCATTAACCCTTCTATTTCTCTTTCTTTATTCTTTTCTATCTCTTCCTTTTCCAACACTGTGCAAAGTATTTTGCAACATCTATGCAACAAAAAATAGTTTGAATATTTTGTCTAATTTTTTAACCAGAATAAAAAGACTTAAAGGACACTGAGATGACCTGGCCCAGGCCCTCTGCACAATCCCCTTTCTTAAATGTAAAATACCCACTTCAGGCAGAGCTGCTGGATGTGACCCAGGCTGTGACTGCTCAGCCAAGTGCATGACGCTGGGTAATTTTGCACAGGGACACTATTTTTATCCCTTTCAGAGGGTACCTTGAGAATCAATACTCCCTTCATTGTGTTAACAGTGATATTAAGTAGCTAAACAAAGGACATGATGTTTCTTTTTTCTGCCCAAGTGCCATGCCACATTTATTCCAAAATTTAGATGAGCTCTTCTTTAAACATCTTGAGCTATATCCATGCTTGAGATTTGAGAAGTTAAAAAACCTAATGTTAAATGGAACTAAATGAAAGGTGTGGCTAAACTGGGCATTTCTATGCATGTGCACATAATTACCCAGAATATGTATGTATGTATAATTTGCCTTTTACCGTATTTCCATCTATCCATGAAATCCCCCAGGTGACTTCAAACAAGGACAGCTTTGTGATGTCATACCTTTAATGAAGCCCTGTTACCATGGTGACATCAGAGCTCCTTTTTGGAATAGCACTTAATTCTGACAATTGAAGAAGCTGGAAATTTCTATTAAGCCATACATAGTCTTAACACCTTCCAGCACCTATGAATTTGAAAATTACCAAGTTCTGAAATATTGCCATTTTGCCTGAGAAGATAATGACTTTGGTCCATGTTTCAAAGTAGTTTATAAATATAAACAAATATCTATTCAAAGCTTTATCTTTTAATAGCCTATAACATGAAAGTATATATTGCTAGAAGTTCTCTACTCAAGAGCAACTGAGTAAAATCAATTAATTCATTCATTGGTTCACTCGTTCAGTATATATAATATTGGGTGCCTTTTTAAATATCTTCATTGCCAAGCATAGCTATGGCAGCTTCTACAAAAGTATATAGATACATAGATATGAATATGGATATAGATATGGATATGGATATGGATAGACAAAGATATAGGTATAGATATGGATATGGATATAGATATATAGATATATAGATATAGATATAGATATACAGATGATATAGATATAGATAGATATGAAGTATGTATATAGATACATATTTATTACCCTCAAGGACCTTGAAGAACAATGGATAATTATAAGTGTTACATGGAACACAAGGATTTAGTATGAAGATAATTAGGAATTAGAGGATCAAGCAGGTGCAGAAAAAGGATCTTGAAGTTCTAGTTAGTTAGGAAGCACTCTGACAAGACTTCAAAGGCAAAAAGGAGATGTCTATCATCAGTCAAATTAATTAAATTCCCCTCCTTCTGGCCACACTGAAGAGAAGTTAGCATGTGTGAAGGTCTCAGGGAAAGAGTGTATTAAGTGGCCAACGGATTTGTGCCTGCAGTTTCCCAGAAGGTGGGACGTGGAGCAGTCACAGCTTAAGCAACCAGAGAATCAAGGCCAGTACCAGCAGAGATAATGGTTCACCTGAGACTAATCTAGAAGAGATTTTCTGGTTGTTTCCAAAATTCAGTGCCTGCCACAGAGGCCAGGAAGCTACAATAAACCAGCATCCTTCAATGTCTCCAAACCCATTTAGGTATCACTCCTCAATGGATTGAAACAGAATGAATGAAGTAGACTGAGCTCACCTTGGCATTCCCAGTGCCCATATGCCAACTTATTGTTTGTGATATAGCATTTTCTACTAGTTGAATTTCTCCATATAGCTTGTAATAAGAGTTCTTATTCTGTATTTTAGACATTTCCTAGGAGTGTTGAGAGAACAAGAAAGAGAAAGAAAATCAGGGTTGTGTTGAGACAAGGAGGAATAATAAAAGATCCCTTCATTGCCTGACATTCCAAGCCCTGGTGGTTTTGGAAAAGTAAAGCAGTGCAAAGTCTCACCAGAGCAAGCCAGGCAAATTTCAAAATGTTCAGCTTTTCAATCTACATGGAAAAATCTTTTAACTGTGTTTCCCACTTGGCTATACTTTGCCTGGAATTCAATACAGTGTAATGGCTAAGGCCATGGTTTCTGCAAGTAAAGAATCTGGTTCCAATAATGGTACTTCCCAGCTAGTAGTTGGCTGATCTTGAGCTAATAAATTAATCTCCCTACGGCTGTTTCTTCATCTGATAAATGGGGGTAATAACAATAGCTTATTGATATCAAGTGAGTGTCATCTCTCCGTGCCAGGCACTACAGTACTTTCTAAATGTTACCTCATTTAACCCTCTCCATACCTAATAAGGAAGATACTATTATTACTCCCACTTTGCTGATAGAAAAACTAAGGCACAGAGAGATTGAGAACTTGCTCAAGGTCATATAAAACTGGTAAGAGCTGGGATTTGAGACCAAGCAGTTGGACTCTAAAACCTGTATTGTTAACCTAACAATAAATTCCTAAACATGACAATAAATTCCTAAACCTGTATTGTTAACCTAACAATAAATTCCTAACCTAACAATAAATTCCTAAAATAATAGCACCTGCCTCATTAAGAAGATTGTTTGAGCTAATTATGTAAAGAATTTAGTATAGTAGTTGTGTCAACTTGGTGAGGCCCTGGTGTCCAGTTTTGGGACAAACACTAACATAGAAGTTGCTGTGAAGATATTTTGTAGATGTGATTAACATCCAAAATTACTTGACTTTCAGTAAAGGAGATTACCCTCAATAATATGGTGTCCGGCGCTCTCTCCGCCCCGCCTCGAGTCCCCGGTCGGCCGGCGATGGGGACCAGAGAGATAAGGGGAGAGAGGGTGCGGACAATGTCTTACCCGACGCACTCGTGATCACTCTGGACCCGCAGCAGTGAAGCATGTAGGCTTTTAATGGAACTAGGCAATCATCCTCTTTACAGGTTCCGCCCGGGGCAAGACGCCTCGGGGGAGAACAACCTCGATGCGGCCGTCAGGCGCGGCTCCTTGTGGGCTGTCTCCCCGAGCTCTGCCCGGGAACTTTCTTATAAACCTTACGTATATCCAATGGGCAAACGCCACGCATACAAGCATGATTGGTGAATACAGAGGGTTGTCACATACATCACAAAGCGGAAGCAGGATGTGGGCGCCATCTTTGCACCACTCGATGGGCGGGGGGAACTCAGGGGCAGGCTGCAGCTTGTCTACTAGGCCTAATCCGGAATGTGGCTGCTCACATCATGGAGGGGCCTCATCCAATCATTTGAAGGAACTGTTTCCAGGACAATATTTCTGCTTCAAGACTACTACATCAACCCTGTTTGTGTTTCCCACCTACTTGCCTTCCCTGGTGTTGTGAGCCCCATGATCATGAGTCAATTCCTTAAAATAAATCTCTTCTTTGTGTGTGTGTGTGTGTACCTGCATGTGCAGTGTGTGTGTGTGTCTTGTCGGTTCTGTTTCCCTGGAGAATCCTGACTGATCCAGTAGTTAACACACATGGTGAGTATTCATATAGTAAGCACTCAAAGAATAGTATCAGTATTCCATGAACTTATTTGGCCAACCCTAGAAATTATCAGGAAACACATGGGAATTGGGAATTGAGAATTTAAAAAGTTTGCTAGTGCCACTGGAGCAAGTCACTTAATGACTGATTATCTCCCTTTCTTAAACTATGAATTAAAATAAGCCTCAAACATTAGTGTGATTCTGTGGTACAGTTACAGTTTTAACAAAATTAACAGAGTCCAAGAAAGACAGCTTCTTTTGTAAGAACTAGTAGGATCTAGTTCCCTTTGTATGAACTAGTTACCTGCTGTGGTCTCTTATGCTTACTGAGATCAGATGGCCTGGAACAGATAGAGCAGTGGAGATGGGCCAGTGCCATGAAACTTGCATACTTAGTCTGGGAATATTTATGTGTGGTAAGAGCAAAGGGGGGAGGAGCTAAGATGGCGGCATAGAGAGGAGTGGAAGACTCTTAGTTCCCCTCAGAACAATTCATAAATGACCAAAAAAACAGTAAATAACCTGGAATAACTGTGGGGAGACAAACATGACTGTCCACTCATCATCCACCAACCTGAATTGGGAGGAATGCCCGAGATCGCAGCATAAAATCTGTAAGTAAAACCATGGACCCACGCTGAGAGCCAAGAGCTGAGAGCCCCACCCTCACAGAAGCCTCATGGTGCTAGAAAGCAGCACTCTCCCAGCCCAGCTCCAAGTGGGGTTTTAATGTTAACTGCTCAATACACACAGCAAATCCTCAACAAGCAGACAGAGGCTTTTGGTGACAATTGACCTTGGGAGAGTCGGCGGACATATCTGTCTCAGGACGGGGAATCCAGAGGATCAGATGCTATCTCTGGCTGAGGGGTGAACCTGGGAGCTTTTCTGTCCCTTTCTCTCTCTGTGGAGAAAACCTCAGCAGTTTTTAGCTCACAGCGCTTTGCAGTAAAGAAAGCCTCAGCCATTTTAAAATCAAAACACTTTGATCAGCAGAATCAGAGAAACAAAGAACTTACTGATATGCAGGTGACCTCTCTGGAGGGGTCATAGCTTCCCAAGAGGAAAGGGAGGATTCCAGCTCTACTGCCTGCCTTTGGGAACCAGACCCCAAAGCCTGGGGGAGGAGAGCCATGGGCCACACCCTCTTACACCAGCTGATGACAGGCTGATAGGTGCACTTGCCAGGCAGAAAAGCACAGATGTGTCAGTCCTCTAAGAAAAACCATCAGGGAAACTGGATACTGAATATTTCCTCCTTCTGTGACCTGAGCCTGTTCTTGTCTGGGAAAACCTGATTGGGGTGGCCTAGGAGGTCAGATGCCTAGTGTTCTAGTTTGCTAATGCTGTGGAATGCAAAACACCAGAGATGGATTGGCTTTCATAAAAAGGGGGTTTATTTGGCTACACAGTTACAGTCTTAAGGTCACAAAGTGTCCAAGGTAACACATCAGTAATCGGGTACCTTCACTGGAGGATGGCCAATGGCGTCCGGAAAACCTCTGTTAGCTGGGAAGGCACGTGGCTGGCGTCTGCTCCAAAGTTCTGGTTTCAAAATGGCTTTCTCCCAGGACGTTCCTCTCTAGTTAGCTTGCTCCTCTTCAAAACGTCACTCACAGCTGCACTGAGTTCCATCTCTTTGAGTCAGCACATTTATATGGCTCCACTGATCAAGGCCCACCCTGAATGGGTGGGGCCACACCTCCATGGAAATATCCCATCAGTTATCATCTACAGTTGGGTGGGGCACATCTACATGCAAACAACCTAATCCAAACGTTCCAACTTAATCCCCACTATTATGTCTGCCCCACAAGATTGCATCAAAGAATATGGCTTTTTCTGGGGGACATAATACATTCAAACCAGCACACCTAGACAACAGAAAACTACAACCTACACTAAGAAAAACAAAGTTATGGCCCAGTCAAAGGAACAAATGTACACTTCAACTGAGATACAGGAATTTAAACAACTAATGCTAAATCAATTCAAAAAGTTTAGAAAATATTTCGCAAAAAAGATAGAGGCTGTAAAGAAAACACTGTGCATACATAAGGCGGAAATCAGAAGTTCAAAAAAACAACTAGTAGAATCTATGGAAATGAAAGGCACAACACAAAAGATGAAAGACACAATGGAATCATACAACAGCAGATCTCAAGAGGCAGAAGAAAAGACTCAGGAACTGGAGAACAAAACACCTGAAAGCCTACACACAAAGGAGCAGATGGAGAAAAGAATGAAAAAATATGAGTGACATCTCCAGGAACTTAAGGATGAAACAAAGTGAAAGAATGTATGTATCATTGGCATCCCAGAAGGAGAAGAGAAGAGAAAGGGGGCAGAAGCAATAATAGAGGAAATAATCAATGAAAATTTCCCATCTCTTTTGAAAGACATAAAATTACAGATCCAAGAAGTGCAGCATACTCCAAACAGAATAGTTCTGAATAGGCCTACACCAAGACACTTAATAATCAGATTATCAAATGTCAAAGACAAAGAGAGAATCCTGAAAGCAGCAAGAGAAAAGCAATCCATCACATACAAAGGAAACTTAATAAGACTATGTGCGGATCTCTCAGCAGAAATCATGGAGGCAAGAAGGAAGTGGTGTGATATATTTAAGATACTGAAAGAAAAAAACTGTCAACCAAGAATCCTTTATCCAGCAAAGCTGTCCTTCAAATATGAGGCAGAGCTCAAAATATTTTCTGACAAACAGACAATGAGAGACTTTATGAACAAGACACCTGCCCTACAGGAAATACTAAAGGGAGCCCTACAGAGTGATAGGAGAACACAAGAGTGCATGGTTTGGAACACAATTTTGGGAGATGGTAGCACAGCAATGTAAGTACACAGAACAAAGATAACTATGAATATGGTTGAGAGAGGAAGGTTGGGAGAATGTGAGACACCAGAAGAAAGGAGGAAAGATAAAGACTGGGACTGTGTAACTTGGTGAAATCTAGAGTGTTCAACGATTGTGATAAAATGTACAAATATGTTCTTTTACGAGGGAGAATAAGCAAATGTCAACCTTGCAAGGTGTTAAAAATGGGGAGGCACTGGGGGAGGGATGTAATCAACATAAACTAGAGACTGTAACAAACAGAGTCATTGTATTATGCTTCCTTTAATGTAACATAGGCAATGTACCAAGGTAAATGCAGATAAGAGGAGGGGATAAGGGAGGCATGTTAGACATTTGACATTGGTGGTGTTGTCTGACTCTTCACTCTACTTTGATTTAAGGTTATTTTTCCTGTTGCTGCTTCCTAGCTGTCATTTTTTTCCCCCTTCTTTTGCCTCTCTACCTTCTTTGACTCTCTCTCTTGCCTTGTGGAAGAAATGTAGATGCCCTTATATAGATAGTGGTGAAGGTGGTGAACACATAAATATGCGACCATACAGAGAACCATCGATTGTTTACTTAGGATGGAATGTATGGTGTATGAACAAAACCATTTTAAAAAAAAGAAAATGGGTTGATGACAAAACCTCGAGGGCAATATACTGAGTGAAATAAGCCAGACATATGAGGACAAATATTGCAGGGTCTCACTGATAGGAACTAATTATAATTTGTAAACTCATAGACATGAAATATGAGGTACCAAGATATAGGACAAGGCTTAAGAATGGGGAGCAGTTGCTTAGTATGAGCAGAATGTTCAACTAAGATGAACTTTAAATGGTTGTAAATGAACAGAGGTGTCGGTAGCAAGATGTGAGAATAACTAACAGTGCCGAATGGTGTGTGAGTGAGGTGGAAAGGGGAAACTCTGAGTCATATATGTCACCAGAAGGAAAATTGGAGGTCAAAAGATGGGAACGTATAAAACTGAATCCTATGGTGGGCAATGTCCATGATTAATTGTACAAATATTAGAAATCTCTTCCATGAACCAGAACAAATTTATGACAATACAATTAGAAGTTAATAATAGAGGGGCATATAGGGAAGAAATAGATGCCTATTGCAAACTATATACTGCAGTTAGTAGTATTCCAACGTTCTTTCATAAGCAGTAACAAATGTACTATACCAACACTACAAGTCAACAATTGAGGGGTTAGGGATGTGGGAGGATTCGAGTTTCCTTTTCTTTTTTTTCTTTTTTTTTCTTTTTTCATCTTTCACTTTATTTCTTGTCTGGAGTAATGAAAAGGTTCTAAAACTTGAACAAAAATTAAGTGTGATGATGGATGCACAGCTGTATGAGGGTACTAGGGGCAACTGATTGTACACTTTGGATCTTTGGATAATTGTACGGTATCTGAAAAATCGAAATAAAAATTAAAAAGGAAAAAAAAAAGAGCAAAGGGGGAAGGAATGCATGGGCAGATCACTACTTGCTGTGGAGCATGTTTTATGTTGAGATGCCCCCCCACCCCCACCGAGAAAGGAGTCAACCGACATTGATCATCCTGTCCTAGGAGTCAGCCTAGCATATCTAGTCCTGGGTAGAGGGTTTATTTGTGGGTCACAGAGGAAGGTAGCAGGTCACACTCAGCTTCCACAATAGGTAGGAATAACTGATGAGGTTGGGAAAAAATTTTCTAAGAGATCTCTAAAAGGGGATTAATTTCTAGAAATTAAAGCAGGCCAGGTGACTTTGAAGGGTGTTGTTCCACCCCAGGATTGCCCCAACGATCATGAGAGAATGGAGAGCTTTGCTAACCAATTTGTGAATCCTGACTCAGGGGTGTGTCCACGTAGAGGAAAAGAGAACTTTTTCTAATTTGCTAAGGAGACCCCATCCCAACTGTGCAACTTTATGAGTCTAGACTTTGCTCACCCCACTTGCAACCATTCTGTTCTACACCAATTTAATGAGAATCAATTATGTGTCATGATCAATGTCTCCCATTCTTCCTGAAATCTGTGAAATCATCATAGTGCCACTGAGGAACTCTGACTCCAGGGCATCATTCCAAACTAAATGCAGAATAATGATCCTGTGTCTTACGGGAGGAGAACAGTTCACATCATGAAATACTGTCAAGTAATCAAAAGCGTTTTTTGAAAATCTGTGAACTAAGGAACATTTTCAGTTCTGAACCTTGTTATATAATGACATTGTGTGTCTTTATAACACATTTCACATTCTCTCAGTTACATTTCTTCTCCAAATAATACCATCTTAAAGCAGTCACTAGGTGAGCAAGCGAGTCAGAACAGCAGAAATCAAACTCTGGCTTTACAGCTAGACTTACTTTGTGACCTTGAATTCAAGTCACTTAAGTTCTCAGTGTTCTGCCTTCCCATCTGAGCAGCATGGACAGTAAAAGAAAAACAGACCTCTGACTCCACAGGGATGTTGTGAAAATAAATGAGATGTGGGTCTATAGATCCACTTTAAGCTCTTGGGAATGAAAGAGCTTAAAGGGATTTAAGGTTTCCATAGTTATTCTTTATTTTTTTCAGCCTTACAAGTGAGAAAGAAATGTTCCACCTTGGTAAGTTTTGAAGAATACAGCCTCATTGACTACTTTCCCTGATCTGTAGCTTTGCCTCTTCTATATTCACAAAGTCTATTGTAATTCTGACTGTTGACTCAGTGAAATTAATAAGGATCTGTCTTATCCTCAGGCAACAAAGAAGAGTGGTCACGCTCTGTGTAGGGTGAATTATCTGTCACCAGTCGGGCATCACATGATACATGCCCCTACAGTGGCTGTGAAAAATAATTTTCTAATGAAACAGAGTGTTATACAGTGTAGAAAAGAGGAAGTTGTTAGGATAGAGTGCTCAGCTAGGATATTGATTTGACAGAGCCTGGAAGTACAGAGATAGAAAACTCCCACTATGTTTTTTTTTTTTTTTTAGGAGAATTAAAACTACATTTTAACTATCCCATCTAATGCCAAGGTAGTTCTGAAGGAGGAAAACAAATAACCAGCAAAAACTCCTGGTTCTCTCCTCTGCTCCAGGATAAAGAGTCCCTGACAGTTGATACAGATAAGTGCCATGTAGCTTGTCACTTTATCTTGCTTAAGAGGGCAGCATAATCCATGGAGCTCACAGAAACTCTTCTGGGGCTTGATCTGATTCTGACATTCAGAAGAGAAGTTGACAGCCATAGATTAAAGGAAAACAATGAAGTGAAGAGATCCTTACAAAAGGTGGTTCTGATTAAAGATATGTTTTGGCAAGAATTAGCTGGAAAGACACAGTGACATTCTGACATGGGTCTCTAAGATAGTGGATCAAGCTAACATCTTCATCTCAGTCTCATTGAGACTCAAGTTCACTTATAGGCTTTGATTTTCTTTGTTTGCTTACTCAATTTATATGCATTGAGCATTGTGATGGATATTGCTGGTAGAGCTCCCAAATCTATTCTCCCCTTTTGAGCAAGTAGCTGTCCAGCTAGAACCTTTTCTAGCCCATCTTGCAGGAAGGTGGTGGCAACTAAGTTTGCATTAATGGAAAATGAATGGAAGTAATGGGGCAACTTAGCATCACTTGCTCAAAGGAAAACCTTTGCCCTAGACTTCTACTCTCTCTTACCTGCTTGCTGAAGATGGCAATGACTTTGGCATCAACTCAAGGTTGATGGTGGAACAGACTTCTTGTCAGCTAGGGTCCCCAGAAGACTTCATGGAGTTGAGCCTATCTATCTACCATGGACTGTTATGTGAGAGGGAAATAAATACCTGTGTTTGGGGGTATTTTTGCACATCATCTTAGTCCACACCTTTACAAATAAAAGTGCCTTCTGGGTACAAGTTTCTATGCAAAGTGCTGAGGATTCAGCTTAGCAAAATAGACACGGTTCAAGTCCCCATGGAAGGTATAGTCTAATATCTTTCTTAGTCTTTCATATGAGAATCGAAGCCTGTAGGCCAACCTGCACCATATTCAATAAACAAAATAAAACAGTGAATGGAGTGGATAAAGACCCGGGCTTTGGTGTCAAAGAGATCCAAGATCAAGCCCTGGCTCTATCCTTTGCTAACCATGACTTTGGGAAAATCATTTAACTTCTAGAAACCTCATTTTCCAATATGTGATTCAGAGATAATAGAAATAATAATGCTTACCTAATGGGATTGTGGAGACAGTCAAAAGGATTGGGCATGTAAATAGCTTAAATCAAGTTTTGAAATTGCCAAGTGTGATTATCAGAGTTCAATCCTTACACTGCTTCTATCTAGAACTTCCATGGGGAGGGGCATAAGAAAAAAAAAAAAAAAATATATATATATATATATATATATCATTATCTTATTTAAGCCTTATAATATAAGGCTGGTATTATCATTCCATTTTGCAGATAAGAAAACCAAATCTGAGAGGGATCACCACTTATTAAGTGATAGAGCCAGAATTTATATTTAGGTCCGTCTGAATCCAAAGCCCAGGTATTTTTCTACTACACCAGATGAATCATCATCAGTGCCAGTAATCATTGCTCAGCTCTTAGTCCAATGGGGACAATTTTTCAGGGATGTATCACAGATGTTGGTTTCTTCTCACTGCCCACCATACGGGTAAAACCTATAGATAAAAAAAGAGTTAGAATATCCAGACCTAGATACCAGTAGGTAAGTAGGTACTCTTTCTTATGTTCCCATGGCACTTTGTACCTCTGTTATAAGTTTGCTAATGCTATTATAATTCTGTTTGCCCACCTGGCATTCTCCACTGAAGTGTTAGCACTTGATATCGGGACTGTTACTTTCAAATACCTTTGTCCTAGGACTTAGTATGATGTCTGATAAATACCAGGCACTCTGAATAATTGTCATGTGAATAAATGAAGGAATATTAAAAACTAGGGTGTAGGTATAGAAAAACCTACTAAGGTTATTTGTTTGCTGCAGAGGAAATGGAGGCATTCAGTTTTGAAAATAAATCGATGGGAATGGTATATTTAGCAAAATACATCAAGCATAAGAAATTAATACAGAGCAGCCGTATAAGGGAAATGAGTATTTTCTAAGTTATATGTCAATTGCCTTGACCTCAAAAACATAATGAAATATTACAAATCACCTTTTAGGGTACAGTTCACAAAAGCCTTTTTTAAACCTCAGTTGAAATTGAAATATTGTTCAATTGCATTAAAAATACTGTTGGAAACAATACAGTTGAAACACCAAAAAAGAAAACCAATAAAGAAAAAAAAAATGTTTTGTACTTTCATGAAAGCAAATTAATTAGAGAAGGATAAGAAAGTGAATGTTGACTTTTAAAGATCCTGAATGCATTTATTATGCATTTTTAGTGAGTTTAGAGATTCAAGTCACTGGTTCTTTATTCTCCCTAATTCCACATCAAAGCTTCCAGCTTTCATTCCCTTTCCAACAGAGATATTTCCAGCAATACTCTTATACCAAATACTCTGGATTGTCACCTTTTCTCAGAAGAGGAACAAAGACAGGGAGAAAAATCTCATAAAGTAACTGGTAAATATCTGGACATAAAAAAGAACTGTGAGTTGCATAAAGAAGGTTAAAGGGAAAGGAGTAAACTAGTCTGAAAGATAGTGTCCAGGGTGAAATTTACTGACTCTACAGCAATGAAATATGAAGAAAATGGGGAGCTGAAGCAAAAACATCCTTCTTAAAAAAAAGGAGCAAGGGCAAAAATGACTCACAGTATTCTCCCATCTAGCCAACAAATAATATCTTTTGGTTGTTATTAAAAACAAACAAGAGAGACAGATAACTTGCTCTGGGATGGAAAAAGGTGGTATAGGGAATTTTCCACTTACTTAAATGAAATAATTTCAACTTGATTTATTTTTAAGTTCAGAGAATCTGAACTGATGTCCTCCATGTCTGTGGAGAGGAGAACACAAAGGAATGATCTAAGGTAGGTATTTAAAGGAAATATGAGTAATAAGCTCCCTGCCATAGTATTCTTGCAAAGACTGTTTTGTGCAATATGTGTCGAAATGAGAAATCCATATGGAAATGCAAAACTAAGGGGAAAATGATTTTGGACTCCTCATCTAAAAATTCAGTCACTTGAAAAGATATAAATTTAATCAATGAATGAAGAATTCCAGAAAAATCTTCCAAGCTACATGGACTGCATGGAGTAAAAGTGATGCTCACTAGTTAAATAAGGGAGAAAGGAAAATTTTTCTGTGTCTAGGATAATGCTCAAACACACATACAAACTAATAGTGCATCAATGTGACAATCGGTAGCACCAAGGACAGCAGCTCTCAGTTTCACGTAAGATGCCTTGCTGATACCTTTCTCAGCAGCTCATTTGAATGCACATTACAAATCCTTGAAGTTTAGCTCAAAGTTGTAAGCACCTGACCTACAATACTAAAGTTTCTTATTCAGAATACAGTCAACTGTATTTATTAAAATAAGAGATGTTTTGTTAATTCTCAAAGTAAATCTTCGAGAAAAATGAGGATCAGAGACTACTAGAGTTGCAAAGAACCTTAAGAAGAATTCAACCCAACCTCCTCTTTGGAAAGATGAGAAGAATGAGGACAAGAGAGACTAATGGTTTTCCAGAGGTCATGCAGCTAGTTCCTAAATAGAAAAAATTGGGGGTTTAATGGGACTTGAGACTAAATATTCTGGAAATGCTAGCAATTTTATATACTTAAAAAATTAAACAGTCTTGAAGGTTTTTCTGATTTATATTGCTTAAATATGTGGAGTTTTTATCCAACCATACTCCAGAAATCATCTGTAATATGAAAAATGTCAAGACCCAAAAAAGAATATCTAGCCCCTTCCCCTAACATGTTACTATTTCTTAATAGTAATTTGACTATTGTGTATCAACATATAGAATGGCTGTTTAACAAAAATAAGCACCAGTGCCACATTCCCTCTGCCACATGCCAGCTATTTAAAAAATATGACTGAAGTTTTTCCTTAATTTTTTGTCACAAGATGGATTATGTTGCCTGAATTGAACCTAGATGTAACTTTTGCAGAAGAGCATCTAATAGGTTGAAGTGCATCTAATAGGTTGCTTAGTTTGAGCATCCCCTCTTCTAGGAAGACTGACCCTTGAAATCTGGGATGTATGTGTCTCCTCTACACTCTCAAAGTGCTCCATGCCTACCTTGAAAACGGAATTTATCTCATAATATCAAAATTATTCCTTTCTGTGTCTGGCCCCGACACTGGTCTATGAGCAACTTAAGGGCAAGTGAAAGGGCTCTTGAGATTCATTCATTCTATAACTTTGTTCTCAAGTGCTGTTTTATGCCCTAGAGATGTAATGATGATTAAGACATTATTCCTTACTTTGAGAAGTTCAGGGTTGAAACAGAGAGCGAAAAACAAGCAATTACAATGCTGTACTATAAGAAAGAGTGAACAAATTCTGAGGTCTTACAAGCCAGAGTTTAAATCTTTGTTCTGCTATTTTTAAAACACTCTGGGAAAATGATTAAAACTTATCTGGAAATGCGATGATGTTAGTAAAACCTACCTCTTGGAGTTACTTTTAAAATAAATGAAGATGAATAGAAAGCTCTTTGTGGCCATTGCCACATTATTAATTGCCAAATAAGTGTCTACTAATATCATTATTATTATAAGGAGGATAAACAACAAAGCTATGATATTGATGGGGTGTGCACAAGATACCAAGAAAACAAATAGAAGAGATCACAGATTTACTATATTTTAATTCAAAACAATGCTACTTCATAGCATTATGAAGGTATGATAAATGTGTTAGTGAATGATGGAATAAATCAATTTATTTAACATGAGATGTTTACTTGGTTAAACAGATGGAGGCTGTGGCAGTGTGGAGGGAAAGTTATGGAAGGCTTCCTGTAAGAGGTGATATTTCAACTAAGGCAAGAAATATGGCTAGGCATTAACCTTGTGAAGAGGGGAAGAAGATATTCCAAGTTGGGGAAGTATCTTTTTGCAAAGACCTAGAAATTTTAATAGCACATAGTACTTTCAAGTAATTACAAGTTCTGTAGAACTGTGGCATCAAATGAGAGGGATGCTGAGAGGGTGGTGGTCAAAGGTGAGGCTGAAACCCAAGCAGTGGTCTGATCATAGGAATATCAGATGCTTTTCCAAGGAGCTGGCACTGAGGACAATTGATAACCACTAAAGGGTTTTATGCAAGGAAGTGACATAATATGATTTGCATTCTAGAAAGATAACCCAACTGTAACAAGAAGGACAAATTGGGGAGAATGTATGATCTGGAGAGGAGGTAAAGTGGTGAGACAAGAAGCAGGACCCCTAGCTAAGAGACTTTTGTATTAATCCAGGCAACAGCTGGAAAGTGGCTAAAGTATTTTGCATCTCAAGTGTTTAGCACACAGCGTCTGACCCCCAAATAGCTGCCAATTAACTAACTGAGTAGTAAGAAAGGGATTAGCACACCTGACTAAGAAAGAAGCAGCATCTCTGGTGTTTACAGAAGAGTCATCATTATTCATTCCTTACCTCTGGCATTTTGTGAGTCCTATAAAATTAAAAATCAAGGTGGGGCGCTCTTTATGAGAGGAAAGTAAGGAGAGAAAATAAGAGAAATGTGATTACAACGTTTAATCATTTTATTTTACTGGTGTTTAGTAGTTAGGACTAACAACCACCTTTTGTGCTATGATGTCATGGATTTGATATGTGAGCATAATTTATGTTTCTTAGACATGATTTGACTTGCAATCTGCCCAAATCCATGCAATAGCAGAAGTTGTTAGTGTGTGTAACTCTATTTAGATCAATGCAAACATATGTATATACATGTCAACCTCTATATTTGTACATCACACCTAATTTAAAAAAAAAACTATCTTTTTCAAAGTTACTGGTTTCTTAGATCCTCTGTCTCTTTCGTGATGTCTATTTCTGTCTCCTTAAGTCTTTTTTCTCTCACTGTTCCGTTTGTGCTTTATATGGGATTCTCAATGATCATAACCACAAATACATCTAGATAGAGCATCCCCTCCTTGTCCAATCTATTATAATTCCAAAGGATTTTCAAAGGACCCTGTGGCTTCTCGTGACTTCCCAAAGGCTCTGTGCATCTAATTTCCTCCTGACCCCCTATTTCTTGGCATCGGTGTTAGAACAGGTGTGAGCAGACTCAGGAAGGTCCATGGAGCCCATGACTCAGTGCTGGCACAAGATAAGGGTTATCTTCCCACAGGAGATGTCTCTGATGATGTTTTCCAGGATGCCAACTTCCAATCAGTGTCATCCTTTGTTCCATGTCCTAGTGCAAATGTCCAGCTTTCAGTGAGTAGACTCAGGCTGTTCTGTAAGATGGGCACTAATACCAGAAAAAAGATGCATATCAGCTTCTTCCCCCTTGTCAAGGAAGATTGGTCTGTCAACCAAACAGCCAGGGCTGTCCAGTGCAAGGTCAGCCCCTTGTCCATGAACAGGGATGATAATTTACTTTCCAACAATGAAGCCAAATGTGCTTCCAGATGTTGAACTATGAACAATTCTGATTGCTGCAAACACATAAGGGAAAAAAGATCCCACAACTAAGATCTACAAAATTGTCCTTGGGAGACAACATGTATAGGAGGAGGGTGTTGATGCAGACAGCAAAGCAAAACTGTTTGTCAACAACAGAATGGTCTTTTAACAGCCTAACCATTGTTAACAACAACAACAAAATTCTTAAAATAAATTTATTTAAAAACATAGATTTCTCTGTAGCAAATATGCAAAAAAAAAAAAAAAATGTGGAGAAGGGGATCCTTTTATTAAGACCATGACCATAGAATACCATAACATTGTTTGTTGGGTCAATTCAATGACAAACATTACAAAACGTTATTAAATCCATTTAGTCAGTGGAATTTTTGTTTTCTTTTGTTTGCTTGTTTTTTTTTATTGAATGAATGGGATAAGCAATCAAAGAAGGGGCCCTGTGTAGTCAGCAAGCCTTTACAGAGTCCTCTTCCTAAAATTGCTGGCAATATTGGGTACATAGTTAACCCAGAAAATCAATAGAAGAACCAAATCCAGAGACAGTTCTTGCCTGTCCCAGTCTTTAAATGGGCCTGGCCCGCATATAAGAGAAACCTAATCCTAGAAAACAGGTCCTTGACTCCTTTTAAGTCTAGACCACTGTCCAGCTTTGGTACACTCTTCCATGATCTCATATGTGGCCTTGAAGACACTTTATTAATTTATCTATCAATGACTCTTGGTGAACTGTCTCATACATAATTTTGTACACAGATTATAGTCTCACATAGCCAACTGTAAATCAGAGGCCCTCTTTACCATCCTCCCCAACCCTTAGGTACTAGCACCAGCCAAGCCACCATCCTGCTATGCCTTCACCAGTGCAAAAAATAAAAATAGATATTAACAATGAACTCATTTGCAAACACTAATTTTAGTAGGGAGTCACTTCCAGTGTTAAAATAATTAGCAACTGTGGTGAATTGAATTGTGTACCCCGGTTTGGACATGTTCTTGGTCTTGGTCCACATTCTGATGGGTGTGAACCCATTGTTAATAAGATCTCTTCAAGACGTTACTTCAGTTAAAGTGCCATTGAATCAGACTGGGCTTTAATCTGGATTACTGAAGTCCTTTAGGCAGAGTGAAAGTCAGATGGAGAGAGAAGCCAGGAGAGGCTGCCATGTGCATTACCATGTGACAGAAAAGCCAAGGACCAAAGATCGTAGGTGGCCAGTCCCAGGATGCCATAGTCTTTGGGAAGAAAGCATTGCCTTGCTGATGCCTTTATTTTGACTTCTCCCAGCCTCAGAACTGTGAGTCAATAAACTCCCACTGTATAAGCAAACCCATTATATGGTATTTGTTTAGCAGCAAGTCTCCTCCCTGATGTGTCCCATCTAAAATCTCATCTCATTCTCTCTTTCAGCAGAGAAATAAATCTGAAACATGAGAACAAGAGGTTTATGAGTAAGACAGTGTCAAAGAGCTGAGGAAGCATGAGCTTTGAAGCTAGATGGATTTCAATTTTGAAATCTGCCTTTGCCACTTGCTCACTGCGAGGTCTTATGCAAGTTACTTGAATTCCTCATACCTCAGTTTCCTCATCTGAAAAAATATTAACTGAGATAAGGCATATAAGGACACTGATCAGAGACTTTGGGACACAAAATCACTCAAACAGTTGTTGTTTTTTAATTATTGATGAGGAAGCCAAGTTCCCAAGCTGTGGTATTAGTTCTATTTAAATATAAGTACTTGGTATAACTTCAAAGTGGCAATTGCATTTTCTAAAAATAGCCATAATAATATTTCTAGTCCCACTTTCTCTTCCAACACCTTGCCACACCTCTTTAAAGAAGAGAAAGTCTATTTCCTTATCTCTTGAACCAGGTGGGCTTTTGTAAATTCCTTAACAAATTAAACTTGGTAGAAGAGACTTTATATGACTTCCATGGCTAGCCTGTACAGAGTAATAGTGCTTCTTTATTGGTCTTTCTATCTAGATGCTTTCCCTAGAATCCAAGCCACCATGTGAAATGTAAATGCCACATATAGATGTTCCAAGCCACAGTACCACCTAAGGTTCTGGCTGATACAAACATCAACCACCAAACATGTGAGTGCATGGACATTCAGCTAATTCCAGCCCCTAGCCTTCCAAACGCCTTAGCTGATGTTCAATGGAGAAGAGATGAGCTGTCCTCACAGACTCCTGCCCAAAAACTGCAGATTTGAGAGTGAAATATATGCCACTGTTGTTTTAAGTCACTAAAATTTTAGGGTGGTTTGTTATACACAAATAGATAAGAATACTGAATCTCAGTAAATTTAATACACTGCTATTACGCCTAGAGCCAAAAAGAATTTTCCAATGATGGTCATCTGACACTCTTGGAATATAAAGCTAAAATGAGTTCTTAAAAACTGTCTAATCCATCTTCCTCATTTTTCAAATGGAAAAAGGAAGAGAACCAAAAGTTTTATGATTTGTTTGAGATTCTATAAGTAGTTAGGGAATGGTCTATACCAAGTGCAGTTGAATATTGTCCTTTCTGCAATGAGTTTCAAATAAGTTTGTTGTGTTCAATAGGCTTGTGGTCAATTTGGGGCAACTATTCTCTGAGTCTACCCAATTCAATACAATGATTTTTTGTCACTCTCTGCTTCTTTCTTTCTTCCTGCTTAACAGAGAGACTGATCTGAACTTGGTTGACTTAGTGAGAAGATCTGGAGGCCAGATGGGATCTAACAGGCTTAACTGAGCTAACAAGAATTAAAAATGTGTCAAACCATAAAATCAGCATATGTGATTCAAAGCAAGAGGGAAAAGGGGCAAATATGATGAGCATGAGGCTGTTGTTTTTCTGCAGTCACTTTTCTAAGTATGCCTGAAATTCTATAACATTGATCAGATGGCTTGGCAGAAGCCTGCATTTAGCAGACAGAGTTTTCCACATGATGGTTTTATCTTGTTAGGAGCTAATCTATTATGATAGATGTACATACACATATAGCCTGTCAATTAGACAATGTTATGTCACGTAATTGTTTGCAGGCTCTTTGGTCATTGAAATGGCAGTAGGAAAGAGTGTTGATGTAAAAATCTGTCTTCATTGCTGCTAGATATTCAAACTGTTTAAATTGGCCAACAAACTTTGTTTCTTGAGGCTGAAGTAGACTTCCACCATTTCATTCTAAATGAAAATCAAGCCAGAACTAAAAGCTGGCTATCAAAATGGCCCAAGCATATAATTCACTTCTTATGGAATGCATATGTGAATATGACATGTACATTAGTCTAATAAACTATGGAAAATTATCAAGGAAAAAATTGGATGAAGGAAAGAAAAGAAGAAAGGAAAAAGAAAGAAAAAAAGAGTAGAAGAAAGGATTAGAGAACTAGACTACATTCATCACAGTTGTGGTTTGATTTCTTTCCCCTATTCCAACAGGCATTTCTCAATTAGAGAATAAGGATACCGATTGTGTTGATCAGAGCATTAACCAATTTCTGCCCACGAGTTTCAATTTAATACCTCACAGGAGTTCAAAGCTCTCTTCTTTCTATTCTCCCTAAATGTGTGATATTAGTGTTTAAACCCTGCATCATCAATCTGCATTTCCCAGGCTTGCCCCCTGTTTTGTAAGTAAGGTTTTCTTGGAACACAACCAGGCCCATTAGCTTAGTGTTGTCTCTGGCTTCCTTTGCTCTACAATTGCAGAGTTGCATACTTGCAATAGAAACTGTATGGCCACAAAGCTGAAAATAATTATTTCTTGGCCTTTAAGAAAGCGTCTGCAGACCCTAAGTTAAATACTACCAAGTACTACCAAGTACATGATATTTGTTCTTACTTCTGGAAGCTTTATAAAACTTTTCATTCTCAGTGAAAGAAAAATTTTACTACTGGTTGGTGGAGGGACCTGAATTTACAGGAACAACACACAGGACTACAAATGCTACTATTTCACTGAATTTGGAAATTTGCTCCATGAAAACTCTCCACAAAGACCCACCTTTAGAATCTACTTATAGAGAAAACAGTTAAGTTTTTCCGTAATCTTACTCCTTCCTTTTGAAACGTTTACAGCATTTTGTAAAGAATTCGCTGAACAAGTGATGGGAATATCTTCTGGATCCTGACTCTCTTCAGCCATTAACAAAAGACAACAAAACCACTTCTTCTACTTGAGCAAATTCTGTTTCAATAACAAATTTATTTCTGATTTAGCCACAAACCACTGATTTTCTTGTTCTAGGGAGGGAAAGATGAGAAAAGATGAAAGTCAAAATAGCATGTCTCTTACATGGTTTGATGCTAGATCTCTTGAGCAATAAAATCCTAGTGAGAAATTAAAGGGAAAGAAATGGGGTGCAGGAGAGGGCAAGAGAATGGGATATAAAAATCACAGAAGACAGAGAAGCTATTAATCATTTTTATTGTTCTCACCTGGATTCTTCTAAAGAGTCACATTAAATGGTTATCTAAGCAAAGTGAATTGATTTATTCTCGATGCTTAAAAGAGAATGAAATGTTGATACTGGCTAATGTTGTGGGGCATCCAAAATTACCCTGAGGGTGATAAAGTGCATCTGAGGAAGGACCCAGGAGAAGGAGCAGCACTGTTGGTATTTTACTTGTAGGCTCAAAAGAAAATAGCTCAAGAAAGAGGACAAAGCCAGAATGTGAAAATGGCAATTTTAGACATGAAGGATAAGGCACCAGGAAGCTTAGGCTGAATGTTTTGTTTGCTTTGTCTGAATTTATAGTGTGATTTTATACATGGCTCTGAAAGGAAAACAAACTGGAAAAACTTTGGAAACATCTCCATACGTACCTCAGTGTTCTGATGGCTTTCCAACTCCTGCAAGCTGGGTGCTAATGGCTCATTATCGCATGCAAGATGCATGTATGTTCTCATAATTCACGGTCACTTACTCTGTACTTGTCTATTGCTGGGGAACTTCCATCACGTTTAATCACCAGTCTTGTCAACCCAGGTGGTTACATTCCCAGATGCTGCCTAACCATAAGAATTGATTATCTTCCAGATGTGTTAGGCTTTCACACATCTCTGTCAATTCCAAAAGAGTATGTGAATGCTTGTTAGACTCCATGACCACTGACGGCTCTCCCCCAGAAGTATCTTTGCCAGAAGTGCCCACTTTTCAGGAGTAGTGAGGTTAGCAGCGGCTTTTATAAACATTAAAATGTATTAACCAACCCACCCCCACCTCAAATGTCACCCATTGGTTTTAGAGGAATAAAAAATTGATGCAAATTAGCAATGGGTAATGCCTGATTCCAGCATTTTGTTTAAGTTATGACTTGGTGATATTATAAACTAAAAAGCAATCAGGCCTCAGACTTAAATCCGACTGAAGTAATACTGGCAGCAGAGATAGGCACAATGAATTGAATAAAATCAGCCTCTCATGACTGTGTGAAATGAGCTTGCACCTAGACATTTCATCAGCTTGAAATGTTTTGTGATATTTTGTTTAATAATTGCTTTTTCTATTAGCCTCCGAATTTCTTGATTTAAGGTGAAAGTGTCAAGTGCTTTAAAAGACCAGGCTTACAAAGTCTCAAACCAGACACAACAGATTTGGATAAGTCAGCTAAGCATCCAGGTTTCTGCATATTTATTAAACCTTGGACTTTTTGCAAATCCTATATTTTTGATAATATGATAATACCCACCGGAAAAACATAAATAAGCTAGGAATAAAGCAAAACTGGGAATAATCCCAAACCAACCTTTCAAGAGGTTTGTTGTTGTTGTTTTTTCCAATGTAGGCCATATGTATTTTTCTTAGCTTTGGAGTCTTCCTTTCAACCAATGATGCAAATGAAGACACTAAAATGTTATTTAAAGATTACAGTTACACATTATTAATATGGACACAAAAGATCATACTGCAATCAGTTATTTGCTTCTTTAACAAATGGACCAGATTTACTCTGTGATGCAAAATATCTGGAGGGACAATGAACACCTCAGTCAATTACTAAGTCTTTTCTAACATTCTGAAGATCTGGATAATTGATCATTTTTCCCTTTTCATTAAGATATTAGGCATCAAATAGATACTACCTCACTGTAAACTAACTTCAGGAAATCCTCAAAGAAAAATCCTGCAAACTGTGCTGTTTTTCAACCTAAAGCATTTTGCCCATGATGGTATTTATTAACACACAGTTAAGGAAGTCTTCAGATTAATTCATGATGGGGTGCTAACACCTGTAGATCTTGTACAGAAATGCCACAACTTGACTGAATAAACCATCAAAAGCAAACTTTTGGAGAAAGATGTGCAGGAACAGACCTAATCACCCCATTAATTCAAAAAAAAGAAACAGACAATGTAGTTATTTTAGGTTATTTGTTTTTCTTATTACTTTGCTTTGGTTTTGTTTGAAATGTGTTTTTTTTTTAATTCCTTGTTTTTTAATTTTTTGATAAAGTTAAAAAAAAAAGCAGAAATCAAAACTTGTGCCCATGTATTCTGTGCCAAAACTTTTGCCTACTGATCCACAGGGCTCTTCTAAAATCACTTGACTGGCTTCTTCAGCAACAACTTGATTTAGTTCTGAGATAGAGATAGAGATAAAGATAGAGATGATAGATGGATAGAGAGAGAGAGAGAGAGAAAGAGATGCAGAAAAATTACAAAGTGGTAGAACAAGATTTTCTTCTAGATTTGTGATCACCATAAAGGTGTGATCCTATAAAGGTGTTTCACCAGCCACCTCCTGGGGAGAGAATGGGCCAGGGATAGCCTAGGAGTTCCTGCAGCCATTTCCACTTTTGCCTGTGTTATATATGAGTATTCAGTGTAAGATTTCAACATGAAAAAAGGGATGCCTGCAGCTAAAAACATTTTGAAAGTGGTCCTCAAAGTATGGTTCCCAGCAACATAACATCACCCGGGAACTTGTTAGAAATGCACATTTCCAGACCCCATCCCAACCACTGAATTAGAAACTGTGGGCTGGGACCCAGAAATCTATGCTCAGATAATTTGATGCCCACTAAAGTTTGAGAGCCACTGCATTATATGATTCCCAGGCACTACAACTCTTCCCCAAACCCTCCCCCCCACACACGGAAACCTTCTGTGGCCAAACTCTTTGCCCTCTTTCCCATCCCTACACCCTACACACTCTACATACTCACACTGATGTGGATTGGGTGCCCTTCTAGATTTATGTCAGCCACATTTTTTGTGTTATTATTTCTTTATGTGTCTACTTATCGTACACCCATATAAACTCATCAAGTACAGGGCTCACACAGTACAGATTATTTTTTGTTTTTTTTATTTCTAGCATTTAGCATAGAGACTGGCACAAAATAGATGCTCAATAAGTGTTTGTTAAATAAATGATAGATACATTCATGTTTGTGTATTTGATTGATTTGTATTACACCATCTTCAAATCAATGATCTGAGGATTTATATAAACCTGCCCACACAAGTACAACATGACCAAAATTAAGCCAAGACAAAGAAGTCAAGATCAAAGTGTTTGATCAGTCATCTGCACAGCCAGCCCTCTACCTCTGTTAGTGTTCCCTGTTTGAGACTTTCACTCCCTCTCAAGCAATTCTGTGGCCTCAGGTTTCTTGTGAAAGTTAGCTTAGCTTTGGGCTGCTTTGTGGCTTCAAAATGGGGGTGATTGCTTCATTAACCATGGTAACCTCAAAACTGAAGGATTGAGGCATGTGTTTCTAAACTTGGATAGGTGTGGGTCAGTGTTTTTTTATGGAAATCCCTCAGGTTTTTTGTTGTTGTTGTTGTTTTTCAAAGAGAGAAAATGCTTAATACTACTCATGTAGCAGGAAATCAGATGGCCTCTCAGCCCCAAAATCTGTCTACCCAAGTCTAAGGGGTTCAGAGCTTTTATGGATTCAAACAAGGCGAAGAGGTGGGGGAAGGGAGCATGGAATGGAGTTGTTACCATTACAATAGTAAGTATACACAGGGCTGAGACTAGGCTAGAACAACCATTATAATAGAAAATATAAACAGGTGTTTCTGAGACTCTTTTCACCATGACTCACACTAAAATAAAACATTTTGCATCTTGCCCCAATACACATACATAGGCATATATAAGTTTTCCAAAGCCACTCTCCTTATGTGTTGCTCTCTGATATTTTCTCTTCTATTTTATTACATTTCATTAAAATAAAAGTATTTGAGATACACTAAATAAATTCCATGACCCACTATTGAGTTGCAACCTGCAGTTTAGGAAATACCAAACTATATAATTTACTGGAAACTTTTTATATGTAATTAAGCAGGTTTTGTTTTTTTGTTTTTGTTTTTTAACCAAATGAGTAGTTTCCCAGATTCTCTTCTCTGACTCAATACCACTTTTATTTTCCAACCATACACTAAGAGAGTTTCCCACCACCACCAACTGTGCTGTTGAACTTTCCACAAATCCTAGTTCTATAGCTTAGTGGCTTCGTGGCTTTGGACAAGTTATTTGTCTATTTTAAGTACGGCTTTCCTTATCTGTAAAACAAGAGTCCTAATACATCCCTTGAGTATTAGGGATCATGCATAAAAAGCACCTGACCATAGGATAGGTGTTCAACCAATTATAACTTATTATCATCGAAGACCCCAAGAGAACTACCAGTAAAGCATTCTCAGATATCCCTGTAAAAAGGACATCAAAATTCCAAAATATCACCTAACATGCATACTACATCTATGATACAGATAAACTGTGTGAAAAAAGAAGTACCTACCCAAATTATGATTCTAGCCCTCAGGAATGGCCCCTACAGTCCTAAAGCAAGTCACACCCGTCAGGAGCTGGCAAGGTCTCTTGGGATGAATGGGATTTGGGTCTCTTAGGCATTTCCAACCAGCACCTTGCACCATTAGTAGATGGATCATTCCCTTTTCCCTGAGACATTCTTTGGAGTTTAAAGACCCACATGCTGCCTAATCATTTGCTACAGCTACTCATGCAAATTCCATGTCCTTATTGGGCTTATCAAATGTGGTGCCTGAAGATTACTGCTACCTTTCATTTGCAGAAAGATAGCTCTGAAAAAAAAACACTAATAAAAATTTTGAAGTTATATCTGCACTTGTGATCCTGAGATATTGGATATTTAATAACTGAGGAGAATTTAAAACGTCTCCCATTAAAGCAGAGGAAAATAAACAGGAAACAAATTGCAGCACAGGCAGGCTCTTTACTTAAAAATGCAGGGCAATACAATATCCCCTACAAACAGATTCCTACCAGCACTCCAGTCCCAGAGGCTAAATACTCCATGCCTCCCAGTTTTCCCAAAGCTCTGGAACCACTTTAAGAATACTGAGATGGAGAAAATGTGTGCTCAAAAATTGAAGAAATGGAAGAAGCTGAAAAGCAAGAAAAGTTTAGAGTGGTTGACCATTAACAAAAGTGGACCTAGCAACCTGACAGATATATTGCCCAAATATACTTTCCCCTGCTTTTCCAGATTGTGTTTGTCTCTTGTTATTCCTCCTGAGATTTCACATTCAGAGATTCATTTAGTTTAAGGAGCAACATTTATTTAAAAAAAAAAAAATGGAAGGCTGCAGAGCTATCAGATAGGTCCACATCAAGATGAATAAACTAAATGAGAGAATTTTCTTCATATCACCAGGCTAAAATCAGGATATGAATTTAGGCAATTATGTAACTAATGCTTCCAAAGAGTTTCTAGTATTAAACTTTCCACAATATTGAAAGCCTGAAAGTGGCCCTTCCTTACCTTGGTGCCCAAGACTGGGCACAGGATACAGGTGATATAGTTGTGACAGTCCGAGCAAGTTGAATCCCCTAAACATAGGGTGATGGGGGGAGGAGGCAGCCAGTGGGAACTGATTTCCATAAAAACCAAGAACCATCCAAGCCAAAACCAAGAGCAAAGCTTAGTTCTCAGTGCAGCTCAGGTTTTTGGAGTCCTTCCTCTTATTTATCTGTAACCCCTCCAAGTTCCATAATAATTATTAAAAATAATAATAATAATAACAGCCAACATTAACTGAGCACAATTCTGCATGTTCACCACAACCCTATGAATAGTTACCTTTATCTCTACTTTATAGATGGGAAAACTGAGGCTTTGAAAGATTAAGTTACTTTCTCATTTTTACACTAGTAGTTTAATTCAAAACCCACTGTACTATACCACTTCTATTCTACATTCCTGGAAGGAATCTGTAAATATGTTACCCTGTCTGGCAAAAGGGACTCTGCAGATGTATTGTCAGGGAGGGCCCAATGTAATCACAAAGGTCCTTATAAAAGGGAGGCAAGAGGGTCAGAGAGTCAGAGAGAGATTTGGAGGTGTTATGCTGCTGACTCTGGGGATGGAGGAAGGAGGCCACAGGTCAAGGAAAGCAGGCAGCCTCTGGGAGCCAGGAAAGGCAAGGAAAACAATTCTCTCCTACAGCCAAGGAATATGGGAAGCCTACAGAAGCTGGAAAAAGGCATGGAAATGAAGTTTCCCATACAGCCTCCACCTTGCCAATCGTCCCTGATTTTAGGCCTTTTGGTCTCCAGAACTGTAAAATAAACTCCTTCTGTTGGTTTAAGCCACTACGTTTGTGCTGATTTGTTACAATGGCAACAGGAAACTAATACAGGTATTTTAACAAAGAAAACATGTCTCTTTTTTCCATGCAAGTAAGCTGCAGGTTTCCCTTTGCATCCCTGGATGAAGCATTTCAAAGCAGTGTGCCTGCAACCTGAGGTGGAGGCCCCAGGCCTGCCTCATGTAGGAATTGCATTCCCCCATCACACTTAGCCCAAGTCTGCATTCTGATGTGCATCCCAATTTGTTCAGACCATTAATTCCTTGGAGCTCCAAATTTTCACAACAGGTATTTCCTCATGTCTATTGCAGCAATTAGTGCATTGTGACTTTTCTGATTCCAGGTCTTTCTCCGCAACTGTCCAAATCTTCTTAAGGGGGGATATCACATCTTTTCCTCATTTCTGTCACTCCAACACCCAACCCAGTGCTGAACCTGTGGTGGTATCCAAGCCTGAGAGAAAGGGAGAGGAGAGGGGAGAAAAGGAGAACAGGAAGGTGACACAAAGCCAATACATATTTAATAGATAAACTCCTGCAGCCAAGTGTGTGCATCACTCTTTGGGTGCCCAAAGAAAGAAACCTGTCCATACACTGAGGCAGAAAATATTTGCCTTTTCCCCCCTCAACCATCCTCAGATGCATATCTTCAAAGTCCCACCATGGCCCATTCTGTGCATCTGCAAAGCCCCAAAATATGACACTTGTCATGGCAAAAGAGCAGTCAAATAAGATTTGGCTGTCCTCTTGTCTGAACTTTGAAGCTGATTTCTACCTACAGGGTCAGGAAGGAATTAGATTCCTGGCTTTTAGCCAATTAGCCAAATCTCCCCTTCACTGTGGAAAATTCTTACCCATTTCTTCCCAGAGACCCATCTTCTCAGAAGTTCTATAGTGATCACACTGTGCTCACTTATTTGGTATCATTTATTTTGCATCATCTTGCATTGTTGAGCACCTTTCCCTAATGTTGATGGCTTATCTCTCTAACCAGGTACAAAGTAATATCACTTCATCAACCAGCACACTTCTTTGGCGGGACTTAATGTCAGGCTTTGTGCTAGAGTCTGGGGACACTGTGATCTCAAAAAAGTCAGTGTTGTGACCCATGACATTCTTTGAAATTTGCTTTCTAAATACTTGCTAAATCATACTTTGAAAGTTATTGTTCTTATGTATATATGTTAAAGTTCACCATAAAAAATGCATTAAAAAAAGTCACAGTGTTATCTCACATGAGATTGACAGAAAGCAAACACTAGATTTTATATCTCCTTGTCCCCCTACTTCCCTGCACAGTGGCTAACATAGAAAACATCATGATATATTTGTGTTCATTGATTGGCTTCCTCACCAAAACAGAAAATAGGAAGTCTAATTACAGGCATATCATGCTTACCGTTATCTAGAATATCGGGGATTACAGATCATCTAGTGCAAACCCTTGGTTTTATACATAAAGAAACTGAAACACAGATAAATGAAATATACAACAAATTATACAACTAGGGACAGAATTAAGGTTACATCCCACCTGCTGGCTCCTAATCCAGTGTACTTTCTAATTAGACCCAAAGGTGACAACTAAACAAGATTCTAGGGACAGCTCAGTTTGACTCAGTTTGAACTTGCCATAAATGTCCAGGCTTTCTAAGCTGTACATGTTTGACTCCAGTCCCAGGCCCCAGCTACTGCATTTCCCCTCACTATCTGCTATTGTCTCTCAGCAGCATGAAGCCGCAGCTGCTATTAATGACCTTTGGGGTCACTGGGAAGCAATTTATTTCATTTTTAAAAAATAAAGGAAATGTTAATATCACAAGCTCTATGTCTGAAATGCCCCTGAGCAAGTTTCCTCCCTGACTTTATTCTCTCATTTTCAACTTCTTTTTTTTTTTTTTCCCATTCTCCATGTCAAGTTGTCAGGATGACTTTGATCTCAGAGACATGCTGCTTCTTTCCTGACACTGACAGAGCTCCCACTAGCCACCGTGATACAATTCCACAGAAACCTACTTAATTCTTTCAAGTCTGAGATCAGTCCCTGTGCTCTGTCCACAGGGGCAAGGAGGGTCCCTGGCACAGAAAATGGATTAACTCAAAGGAAAAGCCTAAGTGTACACACTTATCGATGGGTCTATAGAAACCTAAAGCCGTTGGGCTTCTTTGAATCTGGGCATCCCAGACTTTCTATATTAAGACAACCTCTGAAAACCAACTTTCATATCAAACTGCAGAGTAAATAGATCTTTGTGTGTTATTTAAAACAGTGACTGCATATCTGAGCTGTGGCCCAATCATTTCCAGTTGATAGGAACTGCACTTCAAACAGAGAAGGATGATTTCAACTTATGAATTCCCTTGGTATAGGAAAATGGAGAAACTTGCAGGGAAATTGTCTCTTTCTGCTTTCCATATTCATGGACATTATAGTTAATTCTGAGTAATAAAAATATGAAGTTTAATCAATGACAAACAAACTCTTTAGCAGGAAACTGGAAACAGTTTATGGGCAAGAAACAAACAAAAGGGCATTATCCCTTTAATAGTTGAATTTATTCCTTGAACCTTAGATTCTACCTGTCCCCCCCGCCAAACACGTCCACTCCAGAGGGCAAGTAGGGACAGAAGAAGAAAGGAAACAGAAGCGAATTTCTATCTTCTATGATTGCCTTATGAATAATAAACCTCTATTTGTAAATTACCTACTTTTTGAGAAAATTCACAATGAATTTAAAATGTTTAATAGATGTGAAAAGCTCTGAGTTCTGTAGAATAAAAGCAACTAAGTCAAAACATCTGTGAAAACAAACAAGAGAAGGGGAAACCTCTATCACATCTTCACCCTTTCTGTCTTCCAAGAAGTAGTAATCTTGGGCCCTGGAAGGAGAACCATAATTTTTACCTGAAAACCTCTCAGGGCAGTCCTTTTGTATTTCTCTTTCTTTCTTTGCAGATCACAGCAGCAATTTTCTTTTATCGTCAGCTATTTATAGTTTTCTTTTCTCAAAACCTTGGCCAGAAAGAAACTGGGCAAAAAGCACTTCTTTCAACAGCCACATTATTTTGTAGCACTCTTCAAAACTATTAAATACAATCAAAAGAGGCAAAAAAAAAAAGGCACACAAACTTGTTCAGCACTTATTTTTGCCACCTAGTCTGTTCTAACTAAAGGAAAAGCCTCACAAATATTCTCCTTCTGTCCCAAGGATGATTAGAGATATTGAAAGAAATGCCACAAAAACACTCTTTCCTATTCAGAAACAAAAAGTAGTTATAAAAACAAGATTACTTGTTATAGTAAAGTTTGCACAAATCTCAGTCCTTTTTCTGACATCTCAGACATTTCCCAATAGCTTCAGTATACTCTGGAGAGATCTGGGTGTGCACAGTTATGTTTGGGGATCCACAAGACCATCTCAGATTCGATGATTCTAGAGGGACTTACAAAACTCAGCAAAGGTATTATAGTCACAGTTATGGTCTACTACAGTGAAAAGATACAGGTTAAAATCAGCAATGAAAAAAGGCACATAGGGTAGAGCCCAGGAGATGCCAGGCACAAGTTTCCTGTCATCCTTTGCCAGCGGCATCATATAGACTTAATCCTCCAGCAACGATGTGTGACAAGATGCACAAAGTATTCCCAACCAGCGACGAGCACATGAACCTTGGTGTCCAGGGTTTTTATGGGGATAGGCATGGCTGACCGCCCACATGACTGATCTTATGACTCAGCCTCCAGCCCCTCTGGAGGTCAAGCTGATACCAAGTGGCCTAATGTCCCTACCAGAAACAAAACTATCCGGCATGGCCCAAGGCCTCAGGTCAACAAAGACATTTTTAAGCAGCAGGACACTCCAAGGACTTAGAGGTTATCTCCCAGGAGATGGGTAAGGGCCAAACCTTTCCTTGGAATGTTCAGGGCTGGGACAATGCCGGCCAGTTAGGTCAATCCTTTAGTACACAGTAGTCAATCTTGAGGGGCCCATCAGCCACCATCGACCCCCTGGCATTTAGTCATTTCTCTTGTGCCATAGCAGAATGAGAGAAAGTGTGATTTCTAGTCAGTCATGTGACTCCTAGTTCTGGCTCCACCTCTTGCTAGCCTTGTAACCTTAGGAAAAATACTTGGCCTCTCTCAGCCTCAGGGTCTCATTCATAAAATAGGGATGACTCAAGCACCCAGCACATAGATGGGGCTTAGCACATTTCAAATACTTGAGGCACAAACAAGGCTTACTGCCCACTATATCACCTTGTCCAGGGCCACAGGAAGATGACACATCACAGGCTGCCCTGTTAGTCGGCACCATGTGACTGCACTCTGGACAATGTGACCTGGGCAGAGGTGATTTAAGCCACTTCCAGACCTGGCCATGAAATTCTCTCTTCCTCCACATATCTTCGTGACAAACCTTGAAGGTATGTGCAGGCCTGAGCCGCTGTCAGCTTGGGTACATACAAGGAGCAGAGCCCTGTACCACCCTGCACTGCCTACATAACATGAGAGAAATAAAAGTTTTTGAGTTAAGTTTTTGAGTTTTTTGAGGTTAATTTGTTACTGCAGTAAAACCAAGTCTATCTGTCAGTTCAGGTTTTCTAAGAAGTAGACAGAGTTAGACATACCAAGGATTTCTTGGAAGAAACCCTGTGTTAGACAAAGAGAAGAGACAGCAGGTAGAATCAAGGAGAGCCTTCAGACAGTATGCAGGTCTAACGCCCATGGAAGGAAAAACGGAAGGAAGAGTAGGGGAACTTCAGACTCGGTGCAGCTCCATAAGGTCTCGGCCAGGAGATGGGGAGCTCTGAAGCAAAGATCACCCTTTGGGGCAGTCCCAAATTGGGCAGATATGGCCTGGCCCTAGCTCTCCCTCAGTGGTCAGATGCTGGCTAGTAGCAGCCTAGGTTGAGTGTACTCAGCACTGACACTGCCTCAGATCATAAAGGGACAGCAGCTAGAGGCCATCTGCTAAGGACACTTCTTGCCTCTGGATCCCTTTTGAAGGGAGATCCGAGAAGTACACCTCCAAGGCTACCACAGACCCTTAATAAGTAATAACTATAATCTTACCACCCTGCAGCTCTCTATAGCTCTCTCCTCTCTTTTGTGGCATTAATCAAGCATGTCTGCCTCCACAGGAAGTGAGCTCCTTGAGGGCATCACCAATGACTTACTCATCACTATGTGTCAGTGTCTGGCTGGCATGCTAGAAGAACTTAATAAATACTAATTGACAGAGTTTGAGTGCTCAGAGGAGCAGAGCTAACTCCTACAGGATTGATGTCGAGAAAACTAATCCTCAGTATGGGGGATCAGCTTCATTCTAGTTGAGGTTACCTCCATGACACACCAAAAAACTCATAATTTCAGAGCTGGACCCAGTGAGGGGCATTTGCATGCCCCCAAAGGTCCTCAGGCTGTAGGAAAGGAAACTGTAGTGACAGTTCTTATTCTTTCACTCTGGAGGCCCTCTCCTGGGGTTTTATACTTGCTTTGTTGAGTTAGGGAAGATGGAATAAAGTTGGAGAGACAAGGAGAGGGAAGATGAAGAAGCAGAATAAAATGGCAGAGGGTGGACTAGGAGAGTAAGGAAGGCAACAGGATGATCCAAAGGCTTAGCATCCTGATAAGAAGTGGGGGAACTAGCTGGAGGGGCAGGGGAGAAGGTGCCCTGTAAAGAATGTGGCTTTTTGAGTCCTCAGTCCAAACCTCCAACCCTGCTTAGCTGTACGCTCTTATATAACTCCCTTAATCTCTCTGGCAATAACATATAAGTCCTGGCAGGTCAGGATCATGACTGCCTTGGTTATTCTCTGACCCCAGTGCCCAGCACCCAGTTCTGGAAGTGTGGTTGACATTCAGGTTATGTTGTGGTAATGATCACAAGCTCTGGAGTCAGACCATGTGGATTTGAAGCCCAGCTTTGACATTGACTAACTATGTGATCTTTGATGAGTTACTTAAACTTCTTCTGTTTTGGCTTCCTCATCTGTAAAATGGTTATACACAGGTGTATGTAGGGTTGTCATGAAGATTGGAATGAAATAATCCAGGTAAGCACTGAGAACAGTGCCTGGCACATTGCATGCACCCAACAAATGTTAGCTATTATTATAATCATTGTTATTTAATGAATGAATGAATCTCTCAGACCTTCAGTTTTCTCATCTGTAAAAAGGCACTAAATACCTATCCCATAATTTTTTCTGAGTATTAAATGAAATAATAATGTAATTAAAATGCTTAGCTCAACACCTGCCAGAAAGTAGAACTGGTAGTTATTCCAAATCCCATTCCCCCCAAAATTAACCCAGACATCACCCTGTGTCTATTTCTTTCCCTCAAGGTTCTTAAGTTGTCAGAGCCCTTCCCAGGGGCTCTCTGTAGTGCATCCGTTGGGAAGGCCTGTCTTTTGAGCCAGAATGCCCTTAAGCTTGGGATCAGAGCCTCATCTAGGTTTGTCTGTCTAACAACAACCCTGAGCCCCAATCAGCCAGCAGAATTTCCCTTTCTCTCTGCCCCTCACTAGTTCTTTTTCCCAAAGGAAAAAACAATTCAGCAAACACATCTTTCTCTTTGGCTCAGACCCACCAATTGCTCTCTGCAGCTTCCACCTTTAGGGATGTCTCACTTGAGCTGCCTTCTATAATGCATTCTCCTTTGAGTCCCTGCTTACAGCTGAAGCATTTTGTGATGCAGCTTCTGTGAAGAACATTACGCAAGCTAATGTTGCATTCTACTCTATTCCAAATCTCTTACCTCAGGATATTCCTCTAGGAGTTTAGAAGTCCCAAAGTCAATGAAGACCACAGAAATAAAAGATCCAATCATCTGTTTTCCGTTACAGTGGAAGCAACCTTGCCAATGCAGTGCTTCCCTTACAGAAGAGTTTATGTGTAATGCCTCGGAGAATGCTACCGAGAAAGGGCAAATCACTGACTCCAAGGGCGGTGGGGAGTCGTGGGCATCAACCCTGCCTCTAAAGAAAGAAACCCCTTACTCTCTCCTTACAATAACTATGTTCTACAAAGAAAACACCGGGGCACTCAGTCTTACGGGTACAAATGAATCCCACATGGACAATAGGACAGAATACTAGAGTTTGGATCTGATATAGATGTGCTCTTCACACAAAGCATCCCCATTTCTAAGGCCTGCACGGTTGGAAAGGGCACAATGAGAACCAGGCGAGGGGTCTGAAAAACATGTAACAGCTTCTTTTTCTTACCTTTCATTCATTTACTGATTAGTTACTTGATTCATTTTCCCAGACGTCTTTCTTTGAGGAGGAATTCTGAGGATGACAGGCAGGTGTTTCTCTTCTCTAAGGCTAATTATGAGATGAACAAAAAAAGAGAGAGAGAGAGAAAGAAAGAGAGAAAGCCGAAAATGACCAGGAGAAGCAAGACTTGTAAAAGGGCATTGCCGATATATGTGGATGTAAGGGATGTGGGAAGTGGGAGGCATCAATTAGCTACTTGATAAATGTCTAAAGCTGGAAGAGAGAGAAGGAACAAAGTCTTCAAGATGAAAACACCTGACTCAGGAAGTTAAAATTAGGGAAATTGGAGGCGGGGCAAGATGGCAGACTGGTGAGCTGTAAGTTTTAGTTACCCCTCCAGGAAAGTAGGTAAAAAGCCAGGAACTGCGTGGACTGGACACCACAGAGCAATCTGTCTTTGGGCATACTTCATACAACACTCATGAAAACGTGGAACTGCTGAGATCAGCGAAAGCTGTAAGTTTTTGCGGCCAGGGGACCCGCGCCCCTCCCTGCCAGGATCAGTCCCGGGGGAGGAGGGGCTGTCAGCTCCGGGAAGGAGAAGGGAGAACTGCAGTGGCTGCTCTTATTGGAAACTCATTCTACTGATTCAAACTCCAACCATAGATAGACAGAGACCAGACACCAGAGACTCTGAGAGCAGCCAGCCCAGCAGAGAGGAGACAGGCATAGAAAAAAAACAACACGAAAAACTCCAAAATAAAAGCAGAGGATTTTTGGAGTTCTGGTGAACACAGAAAGGGGAAGGGCGGAGCTCAGGCCTTGAGGCGTATATGCAAATCCCGAAGCAAAGCTGATCTCTCTGCCCTGTGGACCTTTCCTTAATGGCCCTGGTTGCTTTGTCTATTAGCATTTCAATAACCCATTAGATCTCTGAGGAGGGCCGTTTTTTTTTTGTTTTTTTTTTGTTTGTTTTTTTTTTGTTTTTTTTTTTTTTAAATCCTTTTTTCTTTTTCTAAAACAATTACTCTAAGAAGCCCAATACAGAAAGCTTCAAAGAATTGCAATTTGGGCACGTCAAGTCAAGAGCAGAACTAAGAGAGCTCTGAGACAAAAGGCAATAATCCAGTGGCTGAAAAAATTCACTAAACAACACAACTTCCCAAGAAAAGGGGGGTGTCCGCTCACAGCCACCATCCTGGTGGACAGGAAACACTCCTGCCCATCGCCAGCCCCATAGCCCAGAGCTGCCCCAGACAACCCAGTGTAACGGAAGTGCTTCAAATAACAGGCACACACCACAAAACTGGGCGTGGACATTAGCCTTTCCTGCAACCTCAGCTGAATGTCCCAGAGCTGGGAAGGTGGAGCAGTGTGAATTAACAAAGCCCCATTCAGCCATCATTTGAGCAGACTGGGAGCCTCCCTACACAGCCCAGCTGCCCAGAACTGCCCTGGGGGGACGGCACTCACCTGTGACATAGCACAGTCATCCCTCAACAGAGGACCCGGGGTGCACAGCCTGGAAGAGGGGCCCACTTGCAAGTCTCAGGAGCCATACGCCAATACCAAAGACTTGTGGGTCAGTGGCAGAGACAAACTGTGGCAGGACTGAACTGAAGGATTAGACTATTGCAGCAGCTTTAAAACTCTAGGATCATCAGGGAGATTTGATTGTTAGGGCCACCCCCCCTCCCCGACTGCCCAGAAACACGCCCCACATACAGGGCAGGCAACACCAACTACACACGCAAGCTTGGTACACCAATTGGGCCCAACAAGACTCACTCCCCCACTCACCAAAAAGGCTAAGCAGGGGAGAACTGGCTTGTGGAGAACAGGTGGCTCGTGGACGCCACCTGCTGGTTAGTTAGAGAAAGTGTACTCCACGAAGCTGTAGATCTGATAAATTAGAGATAAGGACTTCAATAGGTCTACAAACCCTAAAAGAACCCTATCAAGTTCAGCAAATGCCACGAGGCCAAAAACAACAGAAAATTATAAAGCATATGAAAAAACCAGACGATATGGATAACCCAAGCCCAAGCACCCAAATCAAAAGACCAGAAGAGACACAGCACCTAGAGCAGCTACTCAAAGAACTAAAGATGAACAATGAGACCATAGTACGGGATATGAAGGAAATCAAGAAGACCCTAGAAGAGCATAAAGAAGACATTGCAAGACTAAATAAAAAAATGGATGATCTTATGGAAATTAAAGAAACTGTTGACCAAATTTAAAAGATTCTGGACACTCATAGTACAAGACTAGAGGAAGTTGAACAACGAATCAGTGACCTGTAAGATGACAGAATGGAAAATGAAAGCATAAAAGAAAGAATGGGGAAAAAAATTGAAAAATTCGAAATGGACCTCAGGGATATGATAGATAATATGAAACGTCCGAATATAAGACTCATTGGTGTCCCAGAAGGGGAAGAAAAGGGTAAAGGTCTAGGAAGAGTATTCAAAGAAATTGTTGGGGAAAACTTCCCAAATCTTCTAAACAACATAAATACACAAATCATAAATGCTCAGCGAACTCCAAATAGAATAAATCCAAAAAAACCCACTCCGAGACATATACTGATCACACTGTCAAACATAGAAGAGAAGGAGCAAGTTCTGAAGCAGCAAGAGAAAAGCAATTCACCACATACAAAGGAAACAGCATAAGACTAAGTAGTGACTACTCAGCAGCCACCATGGAGGCGAGAAGGCAGTGGCACGATATATTTAAAATTCTGAGTGAGAGGAATTTCCAGCCAAGAATACTTTATCCAGCAAAGCTCTCCTTCAAATTTGAGGGAGAGCTTAAATTTTTCACAGACAAACAAATGCTGAGAGAATTTGCTAACAAGAGACCTGCCCTACTGGAGATACTAAAGGGAGCCCTACAGACAGAGAAACAAAGACAGGACAGAGAGACTTGGAGAAAGGTTCAGTACTAAAGAGATTCGGTATGGGTACAATAAAGGATATTAATAGAGAGAGGGAAAAATATGGCAAACATAAACCAAAGGATAAGATGGCTGATTCAAGAAATGCCTTCACGGTTTTAACGTTGAATGTAAATGGATTAAACTCCCCAATTAAAAGATATAGATTCGCAGAATGGATCAAAAAAAATGAACCATCAATATGTTGCATACAAGAGACTCATCTTAGACACAGGGACACAAAGAAACTGAAAGTGAAAGGATGGAAAAAAATATTTCATGCAAGCTACAGCCAAAAGAAAGCAGGTGTAGCAATATTAATCTCAGATAAAATAGACTTCAAATGCAGGGATGTTTTGAGAGACAAAGAAGGCCACTACATACTAATAAAAGGGGCAATTAAGCAAGAAGAAATAACAATCATAAATGTCTATGCACCCAATCAAGGTGCCACAAAATACATGAGAGAAACACTGGCAAAATTAAAGGAAGCAATTGATGTTTCCACAATAATTGTGGGAGACTTCAACACATCACTCTCTCCTATAGATAGATCAACCAGACAGAAGACCAATAAGGAAATTGAAAACCTAAACAATCTGATAAATGAATTAGATTTAACAGACATCTACAGGACATTACATCCCAAATCACCAGGATACACATACTTTTCTAGTGCTCACGGAACTTTCTCCAGAATAGATCATATGCTGGGACATAAAACAAGCCTCAATAAATTTAAAAAGACTGAAATTATTCAAAGCACATTCTCTGACCACAATGGAATACAATTAGAAGTCAATAACCATCAGAGACTTAGAAAATTCACAAATACCTGGAGGTTAAACAACACACTCCTAAGCAATCAGTGGGTTAAAGAAGAAATAGCAAGAGAAATTGCTAAATATATAGAGACGAATGAAAATGAGAACACAACATACCAAAACCTATGGGATGCAGCAAAAGCAGTGCTAAGGGGGAAATTTATAGCACTAAATGCATATATTAAAAAGGAAGAAAGAGCCAAAATCAAAGAACTAATGGATCAACTGAAGAAGCTAGAAAATGAACAGCAAACCAATCCTAAACCAAGTACAAGAAAAGACATAACAAGGATTAAAGCAGAAATAAATGACATAGAGAACAAAAAAACAATAGAGAGGATAAATATCACCAAAAGTTGGTTCTTTGAGAAGATCAACAAGATTGACAAGCCCCTAGCTAGACTGACAAAATCAAAAAGAGAGAAGACCCATATAAACAAAATAATGAATGAAAAAGGTGACATAACTGCAGATCCTGAAGAAATTAAAAAAATTATAAGAGGATATTATGAACAACTGTATGGCAACAAACTGGATAATGTAGAAGAAATGGACAATTTCCTGGAAACATATGAACAACCTAGACTGACCAGAGAAGAAATAGAAGACCTCAACCAACCCATCACAAGCAAAGAGATCCAATCAGTCATCAAAAATCTTCCCACAAATAAATGCCCAGGGCCAGATGGCTTCACAGGGGAATTCTACCAAACTTTCCAGAAAGAACTGACACCAATCTTACTCAAACTCTTTCAAAACATTGAAAAAAATGGAACACTACCTAACTCATTTTATGAAGCTAACATCAATCTAATACCAAAACCAGGCAAAGATGCTACAAAAAAGGAAAACTCCCTGCCAATCTCCCTAATGAATATAGATGCAAAAATCCTCAACAAAATACTTGCAAATCGAATCCAAAGACACATTAAAAAAATCATACACCATGACCAAGTGGGGTTCATTCCAGGCATGCAAGGATGGTTTAACATAAGAAAAACAATCAATGTATTACAACACATTAACAACTCAAAAGGGAAAAATCAATTGATCATCTCAATAGATGCTGAAAAAGCATTTGACAAAATCCAACATCCCTTTCTGATAAAAACACTTCAAAAGGTAGGAATTGAAGGAAACTTCCTCAACATGATAAAGAGCATATATGAAAAACCCACAGCCAGCATAGTACTCAATGGTGAGAGACTGAAAGCCTTCCCTCTAAGATCAGGAACAAGACAAGGATGCCCGCTGTCACCACTGTTATTCAACATTGTGCTGGAAGTGCTAGCCAGGGCAATCCGGCAAGACAAAGAAATAAAAGGCATCCAAATTGGAAAAGAAGAAGTAAAACTGTCATTGTTTGCAGATGATATGATCTTATATCTAGAAAACCCTGAGAAATCGACGATACAGCTACTAGAGCTAATAAACAAATTTAGCAAAGTAGCGGGATACAAGATTAATGCACATAAGTCAGTAATGTTTCTATATGCTAGAAATGAACAAACAGAAGAGACACTCAAGAAAAAGATACCATTTTCAATAGCAACTAAAAAAATCAAGTACCTAGGAATAAATTAACCAAAGATGTAAAAGACCTATACAAAGAAAACTACATAACTCTACTAAAAGAAATAGAAGGGGACCTTAAAAGATGGAAAAATATTCCATGTTCATGGATAGGAAGGCTAAATGTCATTAAGATGTCAATTCTACCCAAACTCATCTACAGATTCAATGCAATCCCAATCAAAATTCCAACAACCTACTTTGCAGACTTGGAAAAGCTAGTTATCAAATTTATTTGGAAAGGGAAGATGCCTCGAATTGCTAAAGACACTCTAAAAAAGAAAAACGAAGTGGGAGGACTTACACTCCCTGACTTTGAAGCTTATTATAAAGCCACAGTTGCCAAAACAGCATGGTACTGGCACAAAGATAGACATATAGATCAATGGAATCGAATTGAGAATTCAGAGATAGACCCTCAGATCTATGGCCGACTGATCTTTGATAAGGCCCCCAAAGTCACCGAACTGAGCCATAATGGTCTTTTCAACAAATGGGGTTGGGAGAGTTGGATATCCATATCCAAAAGAATGAAAGAGGACCCCTACCTCACACCCTACACAAAAATTAACTCAAAATGGACCAAAGATCTCAATATAAAAGAAAGTACCATAAAACTCCTAGAAGATAATGTAGGAAAACATCTTCAAGACCTTGTATTAGGAGGCCACTTCCTAGACTTTACACCCAAAGCACAAGCAACAAAAGAGAAAATAGATAAATGGGAACTCCTCAAGCTTAGAAGTTTCTGCACCTCAAAGGAATTTCTCAAAAAGGTAAAGAGGCAGCCAACTCAATGGGAAAAAATTTTTGGAAACCATGTATCTGACAAAAGACTGATATCTTGCATATACAAAGAAATCCTACAACTCAATGACAATAGTACAGACAGCCCAATTATAAAATGGGCAAAAGATATGAAAAGACAGTTCTCTGAAGAGGAAATACAAATGGCCAAGAAACACATGAAAAAATGTTCAGCTTCACTAGCTATTAGAGAGATGCAAATTAAGACCACAATGAGATACCATCTAACACCGGTTAGAATGGCTGCCATTAAACAAACAGGAAACTACAAATGCTGGAGGGGATGTGGAGAAATTGGAACTCTTATTCATTGTTGGTGGGACTGTATAATGGTTCAGCCACTCTGGAAGTCAGTCTGGCAGTTCCTTAGAAAACTAGATATAGAGCTACCATTCGATCCAGCGATTGCACTTCTCTGTATATACCCGGAAGATCGGAAAGCAGTGACACGAACAGATATCTGCACGCCAATGTTCATAGCAGCATTATTCACAATTGCCAAGAGATGGAAACAACCCAAATGTCCTTCAACAGATGAGTGGATAAATAAAATGTGGTATATACACACGATGGAATACTACGCGGCAGTAAGAAGGAACGATCTGGTGAAACATATGACAACATGGATGAACCTTGAAGACATAATGCTGAGCGAAATAAGCCAGGCACAAAAAGAGAAATATTATATGCTACCACTAATGTGAACTTTGAAAAATGTAAAACAAATGGTTTATAATGTAGAATGTAGGGGAACTAGCAGTAGAGAGCAATTAAGGAAGGGGGAACAATAATCCAAGAAGAACAGATAAGCTATTTAACGTTCTGGGGATGCCCAGAAATGACTATGGTCTGTTAATTTCTGATGGATGTAGTAGGAACAAGTTCACTGAAATGTTGCTATATTATGTAACTTTCTTGGGGTAAAGTAGGAACATGTTGGAAGTTAAGCAGTTATCTTAGGTTAGTTGTCTTTTTCTTACTCCCTTGTTATGGTCTCTTTGAAATGTTCTTTTATTGTATGTTTGCTTTCTTTTTAACTTTTTTTTTCATACAGTTGATTTAAAAAAGAAGGGAAAGTTAAAAAAAAAAAAAAGAAAAAAGACAAACAAGCAAAAAAAAAAAAAAAGATGTAGTGCCCCCTTGAGGAGCCTGTGGAGAATGCAGGTGTATTCGCCTACCCCACCTCCATGGTTGCTAACATGACCACAGACATAGGGGACTGGTGGTTTGATGGGTTGAGCCCTCTACCATAAGTTTTACCCTTGGGAAGATGGTTGCTGCAAAGGAGAGGCTAGGCCTCCCTGTATTTGTGCCTAAGGGTCTCCTCCTGAATGCCTCTTTGTTGCTCAGATGTGGCCCTCTCTCTCTGGCTAAGCCAACTTGAAAGGTGAAATCACTGCCCTCCCCCCTACGTGGGATCAGACACCCAGGGAAGTGAATCTCCCTGGCAACGTGGAATATGACTCCCGGGGAGGAATGTAGACCCGGCATCGTGGGATGGAGAACATCTTCTTGACCAAAAGGGGGATGTGAAAGGAAATGAAATAAGCTTCAGTGGCAGAGAGATTCCAAAACGAGCCGAGAGATCACTCTGGTGGGCACTCTTACGCACACTTTAGACAACCCTTTTTTGGTTCTAAAGAATTGGGGTAGCTGGTGGTGGATACCTGAAACTATCAAACTACAACCCAGAACCCATGAATCTCGAAGACAGTTGTATAAAAATGTAGCCTATGAGGGGTGACAATGGGATTGGGAATGCCATAAGGACCAAACTCCACTTTGTCTAGTTTATGGATGGATGTGTAGAAAAGTAGGGGAAGGAAACAAACAGACAAAGGTACCCAGTGTTCTTTTTTACTTCAATTGCTCTTTTTCACTCTAATTATTATTCTTGTTATTTTTGTGTGTGTGCTAATGAAGGTGTCAGGGATTGATTTAGGTGATGAATGTACAACTATGTAATGGTACTGTAAACAATCGAAAGTACAAAAAAAAAATAAAATTAAATTAAATAAAATTAGGGAAATTTTTTAAAGCTAGAAATTTGAAATGTGATTAAAAGAAAGCAATGAGAATACTCCATAAACTATTCCTTTTGCTTAAGCTATTTTGTGTTGAGTTTCTTTCATTTGCAACTAAAAGAATAAATCATGAGTCCTTAACTTTCAGTTTCCTTATCTATTAATTGGAGAGAATAATAATAGTAATATCCTCCCAATGCTTTTATGAGCAATAAATGAAACGTCTGCCCTCCCCACAATCAAAATTCTTATAAGTGTAGTGTATACTTACCATCTCCATCTCTTCATCTTCTAGTTAGTCAGCCCTAGTCTTTAAACAAGCCACTACTTGTTTGGCTTCACCGACAGAACACTCTCTAAGGAGATCAGTCATCTCCCTGTGGTTCAATCCACTGGACATTATCAGCCCTCATCTTAATTGTCTTCTCAGCAGCTCCTTTTCCACGACTTCAAATACCACAAACGTACCACGGAAAACCAAAATTACAGCCCCCCTCCCATCCAGACTGTTCCCCTAAGCTCAGACCTATTTATCCCTCTACCTGGCTATGTCAAAGGCACCCTTGTTCTCAGTGTTTCCTATACCAAAATCACAATCTTCATGTTACTGACCATCACCCAACCTCATTCTCTTTCTGCCCTCAATACTGCATAAGCTACAAAACTTCTCTTGCCACTCTAGAGATAGACATATATGTTGATTTAATTAACATTGATTTCTACTATTAGATCATTGAATGCATTGATTATGGACCTATAGACCATTCCAAAGTCTTGAAGATGTAGCACAATTCCAGGCACATAGTAGGTTTCAATAAATAGTCATTGAGTAACATAAGCAAAGAGATAATACGTGCAAAATGCCTGATTCATTTAGGACACCATTAAATAGCTGTCTCCTTCCTCCAGCTAAGTAATTCACACCAAAGAAAAGAGGCAAAACATGAGTGATATAAAATAATAAAATTCCATGATAATTTATATTTCACTGCAGAACAGTTTGACCCCGGGATTTCTTTTCAAAGACACCAATGAATCCTCACCATGAGCCTTTAGACCCCAGCTCTTACTCCCCAGGTGTTCTGGGAAAAGACAGTTCTTTTCCTTCCCAACCCAAGAAAATACAAGAAAAGGTCTTTGTCCGCCTTTTGATGCAAATCCTCTTCTACTCTTCTGGTTCTCCATTGTTCTCTTATCAGCTGTGTTTCCCAGTGTTCTGGGTAGAAGTCCTCAGAGTTCATTAACGCTTTGTAGAGGATACAATTACTGTATGCAATTGCTCTAAATCCAGATTTTGTGTAAAGTGTCTACAAAACCAAAAAGGGGTAAAAATATGTTTAAAATTTATTTAACAAACATCTCCCTAAGGAGTGAGAAATCATATCTTCTGTGCCTTTTTCCTTTGTTACCAATCAAATGCCCCAACCCAACAGGGAGCCTCAGTCTTCATAGTTTATTTCATTCCCATTTGTCCGGAAGCTATAGCACATCTCAGTAAACTTGGACTACCCCTACCTGCTTGTGACACAGGTCTTGAACTGGACTTTTACTCAAGAGAGAGAAAAAAATTCTTGGCTTGATTGAGACTATCATTTTGCCTCAAAAGCAGAGTGAAGAAGGAAAGCAGAAACTAAAGATAACTTTTAGCCCAGGCACCTGATACCCGAGTGTGGTTCAGGGTTTATGCCGCGCACAAGTTTCCCACACTCAGAAACCTGCTGTGCTTTTGATAATTACTGACTACAGAATAAATCTGGTAACAGTGTGCTTCTAGTCCTTATGGTGGTCTCGCTGCCCCCATAGAAGCTTCTCTCCTTCCATTGTGTTAAGCCATTGACCAACATAAGCAGTGTTCACTTCTGCAAACCCCCAGTCTCCTCAACAGGCCACTGAATATTATTTCAGGTGGCCTGGGGTTCACACAGGAGCTCCTACTTGTCATTAATTGCATGGAAGAAACACAGGCTAAAACTACCAACACCTGGGGTTCACTAAACTAGGGGATCTGGCCTCAAAAAGCTCACAGATGCTGATACCCAAAGACAATATTTTTCTCTCATATTTTTAAGCATTGAAGAGCTCTATTTTAACCCTATCCACTCATGACATCCTTTACTCCTTCCCTTTATCTGGGAGGTGAAATATAATTCTTTGTTAAATTTAAGTTCATGCTGGAGGATTAATGCTTTGTGGCAAGTAGTGCAGGCTAATAGACTGCTGGATTTGGATCCCAAGACCAAAATTCCAGGACGAGTTCTGACAATTAACTTGGTTAATTGGGCAGGTCCCACAGCAGCTGTGAGTTTAACTAATCCCACCCTCCAACAGGGAAATTACTTTTTCCTCTCCAGCTCTGGTGTACATAGTAAGGATCAATGAGAAAACAACTATAAAATTACATTGGAATAATGACAGTATATAAATCCAAGGTTGTATGCTTATCATCATCATCATCATGATCATCATCATCATCACTCCATTTATTGCCTTAATTCTTTTATGTTGTACTGCTGCCACCTAATGGCAAGAGCTGAATGAATTTGACATTCTCTTAAAGTTGCAAGGCCTACTTTTGCATTTGTTTAAATTTGTGTTTCACCAGGACTGAAGTCAGAAAATGTGCAGGCTCAAAAAAAAAAAGAAAAAGAAACTGAAATGATTGCACTTGTTATACTTGGAAGGAGAATTTGGCCTGAGCCTGAATAAATGGGGCAGAAAAAATGAGCCCAAGGTCTAGATTAAGGGAAAGCCCACCAGGTGGTCTTATTCATTTTTTTAGTGGTCCAAATGTGTTTTACATGTCACAAACCTGCTCCTATTAGCTTCCAGAAATAAAGTGAAAACATTTAAGGCAAGCTGTGGACTGATTGTTAGAATTCAGGGAGAGTGTCATTTTGAAGACAGAAAACCGTGTCTATTGGCATAAGAAGTGATTCGCAGGAACATGCGGTTGTGCTCATGGCCTGGCAGAACATATTTCCAAGGAGTTGCCGACTCAGCCATCTCTCCCAAAGGAGCAAGAATTTCTCTTTACAGATGTTATGAAGAGACAAATTCTCCTACTCTTCTTTGGTCTCCTTCTCAAAACATTCTAGTTAGAAATTCCATAGGGTAATAAAAACTAATAACTAGCTATTTGCACTTTTCATTTCCATAGTAACCTTCCTATGGAGATATTCCAGAGTTATTAAAAAAACAAGGAACACTGATTGAGCTACATCCAGGAAATGAGGCAATGGCTCTATTTCAGGCCCATAAGCAGAAACCTGCCCGTTTTAATATGAGTATCTGTCTCCTGAAAGTCACTGGAGCTCCAAGTGCAATGACAACATGCCATCCTTGGAAGAAATGAGGCTTAAGAGAGGTAAGGGAAACTGGTTAACTCAGGCTTTGCTCCAAAAGGGAGGACAGCCAATCCAGCAGGGTGAAGGAATCCCTCTATCACAATATAACTTGGTACTTTATGAAGATGGCAAAAGATTTCATAGAACAACTGGATTTATTATCCTTTAGGACAAGAACTAGGTACATTTTACTGTACATTAAACTAAGCATAAATTTTCAGTATAATAGAAAGTCTTAGTGAAAAATGAAAACCCATATTTTAAAAAAAAGTAGAGGGCAGAAATACAAATTGTTAAATTGGAAGAACCAATTTGAACTCATAACTTGAGAAAAGAAATATGTTTTCCAGCTCCATTAATGTGTCACCTTTTTCTGACACTCAGGTACAATCCTGGTCTGCAGAACCAATTGATCAATACCCAGGACCCCACCATCTTGTATAATGGTACACCTACTGCAAGGCTAGAAAGGTAACCCTGGGGAGGAATAAAAATAAAAGTACAGGTAAGAACAAGAATAGAAATTAGAATTAAAATGGAAATAGAAATTAGATTAGGAATAGGAATGAGAATAAACATGGCAATGAGAATAGAGACATGAAAAACCACATTTAAATCCGTGCTGTTTGCATTATGGTAATATATTTCATTGTAAGTGTAGTAATTTGTTAATCACTGAGATATTTTGTGAGCCTTCTTTGGTCTGCATTCTAATGGTTTAAAAAGCACTTTTGAAAACTTCCAGAGATTTGTGTTTTTAATTAAATCATCAGAAGAGTTTTATCAAATAAGTTTGCAGTCAATGTTTACTTATTTGGGGAAATTTATTTTGAATCCTTAAGTTTTATTTATCAGAATCCAAGTAGTATGTGAATATTTAGAGGAATGTTTATTATTTAATGCTGAAAAAGAACATTATTTCGTAAACTCATATTATCAATAATTTGAACATTAACAAACCTCTGAGAGATAAAAAAGGCTTTTCTACATACCAGATCTTCTCAAGTATTAAGATCTTTCACAAACAGCTATACATTAGCCCTCATATATGGTAGGTATTGCAAATGCTCAGCTCTCTTCTCAGCGGGTCTGGCAGGAAACTTACTTAGCCCATATATCTGAGCAAATGGTCTCCAGTTTCTACCAACCCTCTCCCAAGAGTCCTTATCCTCTATGAGGTTACTTTCACATTTCCAGGACCTTAATATTTTTGTAAAGTGACCATAGATTTGTATCTACATGTCCAACTAGACTATGTTTTACTTTCTCTATCTTAATTCAAGTTTCAACGTTTTCTGTGGCACAAATTGGGGTTCATACTAGGGAGGACTCTTTGATTGCTTACTAGAAGTCCCTGCTTAAGCTACCTTAAACAACCAAAGGAACAAACAAAAATTTTGCCTCGTGTGCCCTGCACAAGCAAGGGTGTGGCTGGGATGACCAGATCAGGCTCTAGAGCACTGCTGGATCTCCATGCCCCTGCTTCTCTCTGCAGAATGGATTTGTTTTCTTTGACTGTAAACAGTCTTTCACCACACATTAAAAAATGTGGCTGTTTGGATCATTGGACTCATATTCTAACAGTTCCATGACTCAAATACAAGAGTATTTTTCTCCCCCAGCTTCAGTTTGAAAAATCCCATGGAAGCGCTATGTTGCCCAAACTTGGACCTTTTCCAGCCAGCCCATGGCCAGAGAAGCTAAGGGACTATAAATGGATCTCTTTGGCTCATATTATCTATGCCCATCATCTAACAGTTGGGATCTATTTCCAAAAGGAATGAAGGAGGTTCAGACATGGCCATGATGAAATTGTCATGCTATTACCCAACTTGTGTCCACTATAGGGAGTGCTGGAACCAGGCAATACCTGTCCGACATTGTTAAAGAACCCAACACTGACAGCATCCTCCAACTCCTTAAATGTTCAGCCTCTACAATCTCAAGATAATTTTCTGATGGAAACCTAATAATAATGCAAATAACAAGAAATATGACTTGAGTTGATTTTAATAAACAAAGCAATATACTTTTGAAATGTACTTTTGTGGCTCATCTGGAATGCTTGTTTTGGTGAATAAACACATTTCTATTTCTGAGCTGCAATTGATGTAGCCAAGGCAGACTCAACAGTGACTAAAAGACTAAGAGGGTTGGAACAAATGTTCTGAGCTTCTGACACTGTCAAGGCCTAGAGAGTAATTGCAATAAATTGGATTAAGACCTTTAGCCATATCTGTTTCTCTTGTGTCATAATAAAACCTGAAATTGGTCTTAAACGTAATCATAAAAAGATAAAACTTAAATTGCAGTAAGTTTTCAGGTTCCTTTTTGGAGCAAGGCTGAGAGAGACAATTAAAAGGAAACATAAATATACTGGATGCACATTAAAATTCCATGTGAGTGGTGAGGAGCCCCCAAAGCACCAATGATGTGACTGTAAAGACACAGTCAACCACTCGATTGGAAGCTAAATGGTTGTGTTGCATTCATTTTTGCATAAGTGAGATGCAAGGCTTGGTGGAACTAAAACAGAAACTTTGTCCTTTTTACTGGAAAATGGTGTGACTGGTCCCCTTCAGTAAATTGGGAGCTTTGATATTTGCTTCTTGTCCTCTGAGTTGTTTTTCCAACAACAGGAATAATTCCCACTGAGCCTTCTATATTTTTCCTAGTCTCTGCTTTTGATGAAAGTCACACATTTTTAAAAGGCTGGCTAGGATCCCTAGATGCCTTGTCATTGTACACCTAATTTAGGTGCTAGGGGAGAAATATTACTTGTAAGAGTTGGCACTTACTTCTAGAAGTCCATGACTGAAGCCTGTAAACCTTAAAAGCTAAATACTCAGCCTCACAGGCCTCAAAATGCCTATCTAACTCACCCCTGCCAACGTCAGCATTCCTCCACTGGGAAGCCATGGAAAAGCAGACAGTAAAAGATGGATTTCCATGCAAACCTACTGAGGGTACCAACCTAGCCCAGACACCTATAGGGAATTTCCTGGGAGTTCAGGAGGAAGGACTCAGTCATATAAAGATCACATAGCGATGAGCTAAGAAGGATATTTAAAGCCAGTTCTCTGAAACTTGGGTTTAGAGGTACAAAGTCAGAACCTCCCATAGCCTCTTGCCTCAGCTTAGGAGCCTATGATGATGGACATGTAAGGCAATGGCAGTTACCCATGGCAAAGCTACCTCAACAGAAATCTTTCTGTTTGAAATCTCTGCCCTGCATCTCCCCATCATTATTCATTCCCCAAATATCTATTGAGCATGATCTATGTGGCAGCAACTGTTCTAGTCATTGGGAATACTGCTTTGAACAAAAACAGACATGGTCCTTGCTCTCATGGAGCTCACATCCTATTGAGACGAGTCAGAAATAAACATTTAAACCAACAAATTAGAAAATTGCAGACAATAACTGCCATGAAGTAAATAACACTGGATGAAAGGATGGAGCGTGTGAGGCAGGATGGGGCTATATTAGCCTGGATAGCGATGGAAAGTCTCTCTGTTGGGTGACATTTGAGCTGAAACCTCAATGATGAGAAAGACCTAGGCATGTTAGGACATGGAAGAAGAGCTTTTCAAAAGAAAGGTGGCAAATGCAAAGAGACTGAAAAGCAGAGGGGATGTGGGTGGCTAGAGCATAATGGCCAGAAGGGGTGGGGATAGAAGGGAGCAGATAAGTGGGAGAAAGAAGTGGGCAAAAAGGAGAATAAGTAGAGCCCCAGGGAGTCTCCTCCATTACCACCTACATCCTCCTATTATTACACATATAACAATATATTATAAAAGTTAATTTACTCATCTCTCTTCAAGTAATCGGTGAGTTCCTTAAGTATACTTTATCTTATTCATGATAATTATAGCTCCCATTTGTTGAACTATACCAGGCACTAAGCTAGCTACTTTGCATACATTAGCTCCAATCTTCACAACAACCCTGCAAGGTAAGTATTATTTGCGTAATTTTACAGATGGGAAAATCAGTTAAATGATTTACCCAAGGCCAAACAGCTAGCTTGTGGCAAAGCTGGCATTTGAATCTATGTCTTGTCCGGCTCTGAAATCTGGTCTCTTTTCACTGTCTCTGGTTGTCTTAACTGCATTATGCTTATTTGTCTTTGTTATCCCAGGTCCTAGCACAATGCCTAGCACATTAAGTAGACTCAGATGCCTAACAAATGTTCATAGTATTGAATTGAAGTGAACTGAATGTTAGCTCACACAAACTGAGAAACTCATAAGGCCACCCATTTGGGGAGGCTTACATGGCTATATGTAGCTGTGATGGTGTCTTCTGTCTCAGGATGAATTCAAAACATGGTGGAAACTGACAGGGAAGAGACTGTACTTAATAAAACTAAATGAAAGCTATGGGGTTTCGTGAGAGCTAATGTATGACAGACTGGCACTGTCGCATATCGTGTTCTGGAAAAATTAATGGGATTTTAAAAAGAGAGACTGCTCGATGTGCTTGCAAAATGGAGACACAGAAGAATGCACCCCGATGATGAGGAAAAAAGAGCAGCGAGAGAGGAGGATGGCACTGTCGTAATTGCCTTTAATTCCCACCCCCCTCCTCCTGACTTTAATTAGGACACTTGCAAGACACACACATTTGTAAGAGTGACAGAGCTAATTGAAGAAAACCACATGTCTCATCAACAACCAAATCAGGAATAATAATCAAAGCAGCAGAAGCAAAATTGGAAGCCATGAAGCTGTCAAAAGCAGGAGGAACTCAAATACAATGAGGCATGTAATTTAGAAAAAGCAGGCAGGCTATATGGAAGCATTAAAAATGGGACATGAAATAAAACAGTTAACTTGACTCAAACTGAAACTTTCACTCCCACAATCTGGTCACAATTAAATCTGGTCAAAATTCATCTAATCCTTTCAGCCTGTGTCCTGGGGGTGCCTGCATTATTCCATTTTGTTGCCTAAAATGATCCATGTAAGTGAAAAGTCACACGCTCGCTCAGTGAGCTCTTCATTATTTCACATTGCTCTCCTGTCATCACATTGGTGGGCTCTGTCCTAAGTGCAGATGGAAAATGACAGCCCCTTATCCTTAATTTTTTATATTGCTTACATTCAGAGGTCATTATTCACTACTGTTCCTCAGTCCTCTGTTTGCAAATGCAGAGTAAAAGATGAACTAGCAGTTCTAATTAGGGAAGAATCCCTCTTGCTCATCCAGTTTCATAACTGATTGGACATGCGTTGCTTGCCTCAGCATGCATCATCTGTTCTCCCTTCTCTCAACGGTCTTACCCAACTCTCAGTCCACAAAGTCAAGGAGGGGCTACCTTCACAGGCCTCATCCAGTGTATCAGCACATAGTTTGGTTCAGGGGTGGGCAAGTGACCCAAGCTGGCCATTCAGAATCTCAACACATTCCTAAGCCTACTGGGACGAAGATGCACGATCTTTTTCATGATGCAAGTGTTTGGAATTGTTTAAACACTCTGGCCACCGTAGGAAGAATGAAAATGAAGTTACGAGCATTCCAAAAAATAAGGAGAAAAATAGACATCCTTGTCACATTGTATAAATTTCATCAGCCATTCCTGTGGTCTGTGGTCTGATCTATTCTTGAACTTTTCAGTTCTATAATCTAATAAATTTCCTTTTTTTGTTTTTTTGCTTAAGCCAGGTAGATTTTGATTTTCCCCTATTTGCAGACAAGAGTTCTTACCACAAGTTATTAACATAATAGTAACCATAGCAGTAAAAGAGTAACAATAACGATAGCTAGTAGAGAACTTTATGTGCTAGGCACAGTGTCCTTATTCATTTCAGCATCCTCAGTCTGCATTCCTATTTTATCAACAGGGAAAATGAAATTAGAGTGTTTATGAAACTCGCCCTATGGTAAGAGAGATGGAATTAGAACTCACAATTTTCTTTGGATGCCCATGGTCTCAAACACCATTGCAAAGGCAGTAACAAAAGAGAGTAGACCACAATCTCAATCATAAACTTTTTGTGTTGATCAGGTAATAAATAGAGCAAAGTGGCATATCTTCCTTCTTCCTTTTTTCTCAGGATACCTCTATATGTCCGTGATAAATTCCTCTAGGCTTTTTTATCATACCTGTTTCTTCACATGTCATTTTATGGATTTGCAGTTGTTTTCCTTAAGCACAACTCCTCAACAGAACCACACTGCAGAAACTGAAATGTTTGTCACTATTCAGGTTCTCAACCACCCAAACAGATGTGTATGATCGATATCATAGCCCTAGAGAGAGACCCACAGAAATTTAGAGACTGTGCAATAGAAGGCAAGAGAATTGACCATCACAGTGTATAAATGTTACCTAAAACTAACCATGAAAATTCTTATCAAAGTAATACTTTCTAGGCCAGGTATCATAACCAGGGATAAACAGCGATGTTCTAATTTCATTAATACACTCAGAAGTTACCAAGTACTTCCTAAATTTCCTTTACTGATATATGGCAACCATCTGCAGATTTACTTATACTTACTTCCAAATCTACATCACTTTCTTTTCATTTTATTCAGCTCCATCAGCCCTTGCAAAGTCCCCTCTGCTGCTTTTCAAATTTGGGGTGCACCATGGAGGTAAAAAAAAAAAAAAAAAAAAAAAACAAGAGATAGAAAGAGGGGAATGGATCTTAGCCTCCTCTTTGCAATTCTTACTAAAATGTTCAAGTTAATACAGAAATAATAAAAAACCTGCATTCACATCAGAAGATAAGAAGGATATCATATATATGCAAGAAAATTCAAGGAGATTTTCAGAGATGTTCCACAAATGAGACTGTATTAAAGACAGATAGAAAAAGAGTTGGACCTCCATAGGGTATAGCTGAGGTTCCTAGGAAAATAAGCAGGGGAAATCCCAGACCCAAGAGCAGTCCTAATGTAGAAGACGCTAAGGGAAGGTGGGGAAACCATGGGAAACATAGGGAATCTCATGTTATCCCTTAAGTCACTATAGCTCAGCATCATTTAGGATAGCTAGGAGGGGGCTTCACCCAATTACTGCCAGAAGAAGCACTAAAGGAGCTTCTTAAATAGTATCAATCTTGCCTGATAGAGTAGGTTACAGCAGCAGAGAGGAAACAGAAACACAACAGGCCTTAATCAAATGTAGGGAAAATGCTATTCAGAAACAAAATTCCCTCCCCACTTTCTACATATTGATGGATGACCAAACTGGTAGCCAACCTTACTACTTAGAACCAAAGAGGATTATAATAGCATTCTAGTGGAGAATAAGCAGTATTTATTTAAAAGAAAATGTCAGATTTGGATAGAACTCCAATCACTCTATGAGTATGACTAAAATAGAAAAAATATATGTATGTGTGTATATACCAAATAAAAAGATCCTATAGAATCAAGAAAAGGGAATATGAACTCAGGAGGCAGAGGCAGAATATGGATTTGAAAAATATTTATTGCAGGAGACATAAAAAAATAGCATTTACTTTATCCTTGTAATAAATGAAAATATGTACCCTCTAAAACAACAAAGTGAAAATTTAAATATATTATTTAGTAAACCACTAATGTTTACTCTCATTAAGGTTTCAGAGAAAATCTTAAATTTCAGAACTCAAGAAAAAAATTCCCAAAGCATTGAGTACAAGAGTGAAATGTTGACCACTAAGGAATCAGTCAAACTGGCCTCAGACTTCTCCTCCACAATATTAAATGCCAGAAGCAGAGGCAGATGAGCCATGAAGCTAATAAAGTTTAAGCTTCAAGTCCTCAAACTTGCATGGGCCTTTCTAAATGAATATTAAATTTCATAACTAATTTTATGTTGCTGATTTTGTATCCTTTTCCTCAAGGAGTTCTCCCAAATTGTGTATGCTTCAGCCTCCAGAGAACCTAGATCTAACTCCATCCAGAAGACAATAGGGCAATGTCTATAAAGTTTTAAGAAGAAAAGAATGTGACCTGAGAATTAAAATCACAACAAATTATGATTCAAGTGTGACAAAGGAGGAAAGGGAGGAAAGAGGGAGGGTGAGAGGAAGGACTGAGGGAAGGAGGAAGTACATTTCTAAACCTGCAGTACCTCACAGGGAATAAGACCTGTAACTACAATTGTGTTTCAAGAGATATATCAATCTAAGAGATTTACCAAAATAAAGATTTCAAAAATGAGTACATTTTCATTAAAAAAAAAAGAAAAGCAAGGGTGGAGTGTGGGAAGCAGTGCTGATAATTGGTATTGAAACCATTTAAGTGTGAAATTAAATTGCTATAAACATAGATACAAAATATAAGGCAAATTTCATCAAAAAGGATACTTTATAGATATTCTAAATGAATTATAAGAAACTGAGAAAATTTTTGCCATAGGTTGTGATAAAGAGATTTTAGATTCACCACTTACCTTGTGGTGGCCTCAAAGTGAGTTCTACCTACCCTTCTTTCCCAACTTCAATACAACTGTAAACTACCTCTCCTGAGAGAAAAAACAGCTAAGGGATCTTCAAGACAGTCATAGAGGGCAGATGTGAGGCCTTGGGATCTGCCAGGGTCCCAGAGGAGAGTGCAGATATATGACATGGTTCCCCTCTGAGTGTAAGGGGATCCCAAGTCCCAAAGACCTGGAGTAAGGTTCTGGACCTCATGTTCTGTGAGAGAGCTTGGATTGCAGAAATCCATAGAGTCCACAGGGAAAAGAGGGTGCCAGCCCTATGCGGTCTTGAAGAACATACAGGCTTCCTTGTTTATGAAGAGCTTTAGAGGCCCCACATAGGGGGACTGGGTTCCTCCTTCACTGTGAGGCTTGAAACCTTTGCAACTGAAGAAACCAGGATGCAGAGAAGTTTCCTCTTGGTGTTCACCAGAGGACTAACAGCTTGTCACTCACTGCATCCGTGGCACATAGGGCAGTGGCATAGATTAAAGGGGCATGTGCTGCTGTGCCAACCATCACTCGTGGGCTTGCCACCTCCCAAGGTTCTCATTAGATTCACCCAAGCACTAAGGGTAAGTAGAGCACAGACAAAGGAAATTAACAATGCACCCAAGGGAACCCAGCAATCCAAGAGCAAAGAAAACAAAGAAGATCTTGATCATGTACCTTCAGGAGAAATGATGTTTCTGGAAGATATAGCTGAAATTTTTAACAAAATTTTAATGAAATAGCATTAAGGTAAATCAGTTTTAGCATAATAAAATATTGTGGAACTATTTATTGAAGGAGAGGATCATCATTATTGAAACAAAGTTAGTGACCAAGAAGATCAATTAGAAGAAATATCTCAAAACCTGGAGAAAATATTCTGAGGGAGAAATAATAAAGGAATGACAGGCAAGCTTAAAATGTAGGAAAATAATGGGAGTTTCAGAAAGAGATAAAAAGAATGGAAAGGAAATTTTCCTGGTTGAAACACTTACATCTGCAGGGCTAAGTTCTGGAACTAAAAAGGGCTAAGTTCCAGAGAGATGGAGGTGGGGGGGATTTATAAAAAGAAAAGAAAAAAATTAACATTAAAAGTTTCATTTGTAATTTTAGATGCTAGAAAACTGGAGAATAACATCTATTGGTTCCTGAAAAGGAAAGGATGATAACAAAAGGATCTTATAACCAGTCATAGGAAAAAAGTATATTTGCAGATACATCAGGATTCTGAGAGCATCCCACCCACAGACCCCAACTGAGGAAAAATACTTAGGAAAGGACTCTAATCAAATAAGTGAACAGAACAGATGGCAAGATAGGGACGATGACAAGGAGAGAAAACAGTGGTAGGCAATAAACCTTGGAGTATATACAGTTAAATCTAAATGGATAATGATAAAATGATGAGGAATTTATAATATTAAGAATTACTGATCTAGAAGAGTCACATAGCAAAGTAGAAACTAACACTGGTCTGGAACAAAAACAATACACTATTGCAAGAAAACCTATGACTTCAGAGGGAGCAGGAAATCATAGCCAGCATATTAATGGCCTGTAATATATGTCTCAGCACTGTTCTAGGCACTTAATTTCATTTAATTTTCAAAACTCTGTAAAGTAAGTGATATTATTATCCCCATTTTTACAGATCAGGAAACTGAGAAGAGAACAGTTTTCCCAAGATCACACAGCTGGTAAATGGCATTTGAATCCATGCAGTCTGGCTTCAGAGTTTGCTTTTAGCTACTGTCTATGCTGCCAAGAAGAGAGAATTAAAGGCATTCTAGTGGACGTATACGTAGGAGAAGAGAAGGGAGGTAAAAGCACTCTAAAGGTTTGATTTATTATATGCACATTTAATTTATTATACAAACTGGGAGAGTTTTAGATTAAAAAGGGGCTCCATTACTAGTTTTTCCAGAAAAACATTAATAAACCAGAATTGTCACAAACAAATCAAGACATATAATCACACTATATCTATAGGTCTCAACTTATTAATTGGGAGAAGTAGGGAATAGATAACCTTGGTTGATATCTTTATTTCAATTATGCATGTTGGAAGTGAGAAGATAGCAACTGATAAAAGGTAAAGTTACTAAGGTACTACTACATTAATAAGAATAAAAGGGGAAGTGAATAGTAACTAAATCAGACAAGAAAAAGTAAAGAAAAGGAAACAATAAAGTAAAAAATATATAAATAATAAAGTAAGATTGAGGAAATGAAACTAGGTTTTTCATTTCTGAAATGAAATTTTCTGATTAAAGGAAACTTGCAGATTAGGTTAAACAACAACAACAAAATATGCTAGATTTTTTACTAGAAAAAACACATAAAACAAAGCAAAAGAAAAAATTATAAAGTCATAGCATTAATCATGAAAGAAAAAATTGCTAAAATGGGTTTTATCAAAATTAAAACCTTCTGCTCATCAAAAGAGACTATTAAGATATTAATAGGAATCAAAGGACATTATTAAGAAAGTGAAAAGACAATCTACAGAATGGGAGAAAATAATTGCTAACCATATATCTGATAAGGGTTTAATGCCCAGAATATGTAAAGAACTGATACAATTCAAGAGCCAAAAGACAAATAAATCAATTTAAAAATGGACAAAGGACTTCAATAAATGTTTTGCCAAGGAATATATACAAATGACCAAAAAAACACATGAAAAGATGTTCAACATCAATAGTTACCAGGGAAATGCAAATCAAAACCACAATGAAATAACTTTATACCCACTAGCCCACTAGGATGACTAGTATTTTTGAAAAAAGAAAACAGATGCAGGGCAATTGGAACCCTTGCACATTGCTGATGGGATTATAAAATGGTGCAGCCACTGTGGAAAACAATTTGGCAGTTCCTTTGAAAGTTGAACATAGAATCACCATATGACTGAGCAATCCCACTTACATATTTTGAGTATATACTCAAAATAATTGAAAGCAGGGACTCAAACAGATATTTGTACACCAATAAACACAGCAGAATTATTCACAGTTATCAAAAGATGGAAGCAACCCTAGTGTCAAGCCACAGATGAATGGATATACAAAATGTAGTATATACATACCAGGGAGTATATAATTCAGCCATGTAAAAGGAATGAAGTCAGATACATGTTACAGCATGGATGAACCTTGAAGCCATGTTGAGTGAACTAAACCAGACCCATAAAGACAAATAATTAATGATCTCACTTATAGGAAATACCTAGACTAAACAAATTCACAAAGTAGACTAGAGGTTACCAGGGACCTTGGGGTTGGGGGGAAGAGGGGTAGGTAATTATTGCTTAATGGTGCAGAATTTCTGTTTGAGTTGATTAAAAAGTTTGGAAAATGGATATTGGTGATAGTGGCAAAATATTGTGAATGCAATTAATACCACTGATACCACTGAACTGTATGTACACTTAAAAGCGGCTATCTGACAAAGAACTAGTATCCAGACTATGTAAACTACTCCTACATCTCAATAATAAAAAGCAAAACCCAGTTTTTAAAATGGACCAAAGAATAGGCACCCCACAAATATATATATACATATATATGAATGTGATTAAAATGGTAAATAGATTGTATACATGGAAACAGAATAAAAAATTTTAAAAATCCATGTAACTACACTACACAGTGAACCCTAAGTTAAACCATGGACTATAGTTAATAGTATAATTTTATAAATGTTCTATCATCAATTGTAACAAGTGTTCCACAGCAATGCAAGGTCTTTTTTGTGAAGTGGTATATGGGAATCCTGTATATTGTGCATGATTGGTCTGTAAACATGCAACTTCCCTAATAAATGGAAAAAAATTTAAAGCAGAAATACAAACGGCCATAAGCACATGCAAAAGTGCTCACCTTTATTAGTCATGTACTCCATCTCCACTAGAATGGCTAAAATCAAAAAGACAAAGCCAAATGTTGGTGAGAATGTAGATCAAGGAGACACTTGTGTATTTCTGGGAGGGCATAAAATGGTAAAACCACTTTAGAAATTACTCTGGATGTTTCCCATAAAGTTAAACAAACATCTATTCTATGGTGCAACATTTCCACGCTTGAAAAAATTAAAATATTAAAGCAAATATCTACAGAAATACTTGGCATGAGTGTTCATAGCAGCTTTTTTCACAATAGCCCCAAACTGGTAATATACCAAATGTCCATTGACAATGGAACACTATTCAGCAAAGGAAAGGAATGAACTACTGAGACATACAACAACATGGGTGAGCCTTTTTTCTGGAATAAGCCAGATACAGAAGAGTATCTTATGCAGAATTCAATTGGTTCCAGAATATGCAAATCTAATATATGATATTAAAAAAAAATCAGGAGTGGTTGTTCTGAGAGAAGAAATGGGGACTGATTACAAAAGGGCACAGTTATCTTTCAGGGACATTGAATGGTCTGTAGCTTTTTAGGTATATGCACTTGTTAAAATACATCAAACTGTACAGTTAAGATCTTGCATTTCACTCAATGTAAATTTTTAAATTCTATGAAACCACTCCTAATAAAATAAAGTCATTAAGCAAAGGATCATTAGAGAATTTTTTTAAGGGGAAGCAGTGACAGTAATAACAAAGTAAAGCCTAAATTTAAAAACACTGAACAGGAAAAAAGTGTACAAAACACAAATCTGAGGTTGCAGCAGTGAGGAAAAAGTAAAAATATGCCACTTTGAACATCTATAGAATTCAACAAATAGTTCCATTATTATATTAATAGAGAAATAGAAATATGTTTTCTCTCTAGGTCTTCAAAAGAACTACAAATAGAATAAAACATTATTTTCCTATTTATAAACAAAAACAATTTAAGTTCAAAAACAAAAGAAAGCATGGAATAATGATATTGCCTAGTAGTGGTGATATCAAATGTAAATAGGGTTTTTGATGGGGGGCAGAATCAGAAAAGGGGAAGATAGACAATAAAATCCTAGGCTTGTCTAATTAATGAAAAAGGAGAAAAAGAATACACAGAAAATTAGAGATAAAAATGATTTATAAGAGATAATGAGTTTTGTTTTCTATTTTAAGAGATTTCTATGCCAGCACTCATCTCCTCAATCTGGAATCAGAGAGCCAAAGCCAGAGACAAGATGGGAGAAAAAGAGGCCATGACTGGAGATCCAAGTTAGTAACCCCTCCCCACACCCCAATATTGGGGCTTTTAGGCCAAGGAGGGACTAAACTCCTCACTAAAGGAGTTGAGGGCCAGAAGGAAAGAGTTGGAGGGGAAATGTGGTGAACTCGGAGAGGATCTCAGGCCCCCCTTCCCTGATAGAGCCGCCAACATCCAGCAAGAGTTCTCCTGGGGTAGGGGTTGGTCAAGTCAATTTGGGCACATTGGGCTTAGACTGCCGTATGGACCAGCTGGTTACAGAGTAGCAGATTAATTCCCAGAACCCAAACATGGCACAGAGCAGACACCTGGCATTGCTGAAGGGGGCCTGCCTTCCAGACCAAGTGCATCTCCACATCTTCTTGTGTTGACCGGTGATCAAGGGCCAAGCCAGACAGTGGATGTCTGAGCAAACTCCTTGTGGACATATGACCTTGAGGACTACAAGCCCTTCCAGTCAACACACACACACAGCCACAGAAACACATAAATCCTCCTAAACTTGCACCTGATGGGGAACCCAACTGAATGGGTGTTTTAGAAAAAAATTGTTGTATCATAGAAGAATAAAGGAAGGAATATATTCCATGCACTCCTGATTTTGTGTTATGCAAATCTTTTTGCAGCTTATTGTCATTCCATTCTACTTAAAAAGGCTTGTTTTGGACAATATTATTTCTGTTTAACCTAATTCCCCTGCCAGCAGTAGCTTAAAGACCTATGAAATCAAAACATTTAATATGGCTTCTCTTCCATCCACCCCCAAAATGTTTTAATTATGAAGAACAAGAAAGAGAGGGGGAGAGAGACTGAGTGAGAGAAAAGGGGGGAGAGAAAGGGAAGGCAGGATATGGGATGGGTAGTGGAAGAAGATTGTTGTAAATATGAGCTCCGTCCATGTGACCAGTTGCAGAAATGAAGACTATGATGGTTATGAGTATTTCTGCCTCGTTTTGTTATGAATGTGTGTGTAAATATACATAACTCAAATATCTTTGTTTTTTCCCCTCTCTTATCCCCTTTTCTAATAACATAAGTTGTATTAACTTTATGTCATAGCATTTAAGTTACAAGATATCAAGGTTAAGAGTGACTGTTACCCAGGGACTTGCATCCTCTTCTGGGGAAAGCGTTCATGTGTTTCTGGTTGTATGCAGGAAAGAGGAATTATGTTAGGTGAAAGTATGACAGTTATTGTTTTTATTTAGAGATTAAGTATGTTTAAGGAGATATGTATGGGTTCCAAGTTGACAAGGTGTACTTTGACAGTTAATTTCATGTATCAACTTGGCTAGATTATGGTGTCCAGTTGTTTGGTCAAGCAAGCACTGGCTTGATTCTTAGGTTACTGTGAGGGATCTAATTCAATAATATGATTACAACAATGGCTGATGACATCTACCATCAACAAAGGAGATTGCCTTCAGCAAGGAGACAATTCTCATCCAACCAGTTGAAGGCCTTTAAGGGAGAAGTGATGATCTCAGCAATCAAAAAGAAGAATTTCTTTCTCTACTTCAACCAGCCAGCTTCTCCTGGGGACTTCATCAAAATCATTATGGTAGTTCACAACTTGTGGCTGACACAATGGAATTTGGATTTGCCAATCCCCATGGAGAACCCTGACTCACATAGCGAGGAAGAAAGGGAAAGAGAGAGAGAATAGAGAGAGAAGCTGTGCTTAGCCTGATAGCTCAGGTCTGCCCAGGGAAGGATGCTATTCAGTCCTTGCATCATATTCACAGCAGGGAGTAATCTAGAAGTGGGGGGCAGGCTTCAGGGAATAGAGAAGAGGCCTCAAAGCCTTATAATCAGATCATCTCAAAGTCAATTCTTAATTTGCTTGAAGAATTATGAATTTCCACATTAGAAATATGCATATTTCAAAATACAGGAAGCCTCTACTTTTGTTGCATTTGGCTTCTACTCTTTCTTAAAATTAAAAGTAAGCTGCTGGTCGTTATTTTAAATCCATGCACCGAGTTAATACCAAAGCCAAAACCTGAATTGATAATTTCTTCATTAATGTAATTAATTCAGAATGGAGTATACCTATCTGGTTGATCAAATCCATGGAAAATCCAGCAAAACCTTCACCCTTAATGTATAGATTCAATTTTGTTTTGTACCAAGGGTATGCAATTCAGAAACGGAAAAGTGGTCCTTAATGATGTCAAATATTTTTCATCATCCACCACCTGTGGACCAAGTTCACAGACACAGCTGACAGCAATGAAGTCTGTCACCTGGTTTCCTGTTTAAATTCACCTTGAAGGTTTTTATAACTACCTGTGTAGCTAACAGTTCATCACAGAACTGATCTATTTCCTGCCCCACTGCCTCCAACTCATGAAATGAATTTTTTAATGAAGCAAATTTCTTTGAGACACAGAAATATGAAAAAATAAAAAAGTTTCCCCAGGAAAATGAAAACATAATATGGTTGACTTAGGCATGCTTCCAAGCCCCTGTACCAGACCAAGATTCAGAATATAGCTTCACTCTTAAAATTAAGTTCTGGGTCAAGGTCACAGTCACCAACTCCAGGCACCACCTTTGAGAAATGTGGATTAGGAACTCTGGCAGTGATGGGAGAAAGCAACTAAGAGACTTAACCCAGAAATTTAAAGGGGGCAGTGGGGTCCAGAAATCACTATTCTGTGTTGGCAGTAGGAATGCAGAGATCTGGCCTAGACAATAAATTTAATAAGACAATTTTGCTAAAAAGCTTTTGAAGATAATCTTCATTAGAATCCCAACCAATGGTGAATAAAAGGAAACTGTATGAGAAAGTAAAGAAGGAATCAAAGAAACCACTATCAACCTACTTTCCCCAAATATACCTGTAAACAACTATAGTTTTTTGTTGTTGTTTCATAGAGTGCCAAACCACCAAGTAGAGATTCATCCTTCTCTGAAACAAGGTACTCTAGAAATACTATTAATCCTGGGTAGTCAAACAGCTCCATGAGAACCAATGATATAAAAGGAGATAAACAAACAAAAAACTCAGAGCCTGGTCACCCACTAGCTCAATAAACTCATTTCATGCTGAAATGAATCTGGTTTAGGGCAAGATGTAATCATGCATCCATACGATTAAAAACTACAGGGGAAATCGAGACAATGTGAAAGAAATCATTGTACTTGGGTTGTTACTTGGCAAGAACTCTCAAATCTAATGTTCTTACCCACATCTGAACATGGAGAGGCCACTCAAGGCACAGCTACTTTCCTGTTTCATCCAAACAGAAGCCCTGGAATCCTGTCCTATGTATATTCATGGTTGTGTGTGTGTGTGTGTGTGTGTGTGTGTGTGTGTGTGTGTACTGCTCTAACAGGAAAAGGCTGCCCTTGTTATGTACTTACTCAACTATGTGATGGCTCCAGTCTATTTACCAGGAGATTTCCCATCAATCAGCACCACTGAAAATAATTAATGTCATTTAAATAAATGCTAAAAATGCCAAAGCTAACAAAGGGTGGAATTAAATCCAGTTCTGACTTCCTCTCCTTTAGTTTGCAAAGAGCTCTTTCAACTGGAGTCCAACACCCTTGAAGCTCTCCTTTGGTCTGAAAGTCATTAGACTACAGCTATCAACTAATGAGCCAGTAAGTGTTTGGAAGCAGTCTGAACTACTTCAGCATATCCCAGTTAAAATAAGGCAAATTAGTAGTGAAATCAAATTGGTTTAAACTGTGAAGTGAGTGTGAAAACTATTCCCCTGAAAAGTAGTATTAGGTCAAATTGCTGCACTGGGACACTGGAGATGATTTCAATTGCAGGAAAAAAAATGCTACTTTTAATGAATTTCATTCTTTAGGAAGCAGTATATCTTAACTATCCTAGAAGTCCAAAGATTTATTCACGGAAACTAAAATATACCCAGAGAAATAACAGTACATGGGTCCTTCCTCAAGGACACAAATTTAGAATCCAAACTGGGACACTCTGGGGAATGAAAGGGGGTGGGGTTATTTATTAAAAAGTACATTGGGACAACAGATGTAGACCAGGGTTTATGGAAGGGAGACAAAAGGTGATATGAGAGAAGAATCTCTACTCCCAATACTCACAAAAATTTGGAAATCTACTTCTTCAGCACATTTTGAATACAACGGAAATAATTAAGGGTTAATTTCTTAAGCACATGGTACTGAGGTCAAGAAAAATTAAACTTCTTCCGCCTTCACCTCTCCCACACACCCACAAAATGTCCAATCCTTCTCTTAAGTAGATGATAGACTAATATTAACAGAGATACCAAAAAAATCCAGCTTCATATGCTAGGAACTAGAAGATTCAAACTGGGAGCTTACAGGCTGGGTCTGGCACACAAATGTGTTTTATTTCACTCCAGAGGAGGTGTTTTTCTCTTGCCAATATAGGAACTTTGGGATATTTCACGTACACATTTGCAGGGAGAAATTGGCCTGAAATGTGCTTGCATTTGAGACCTCCGCTGATCTTATGGGAAGTTTTGGAATGAAGATGAGCCTTCAAGACTGTCTCACCTTAAAGCACAGAGGCCAGATCTTTATAACCCTCACCCACCATTCATTGGCCCCTCGCCACCCCAGAGACGTGCCATAACCTTGGATGATGTATTTCCCAGGGGCTGAGGGCAGTGCCCATGGAGGGATGTGGCTGCGAACCATCAGCCAATAGTTCCAGGACCTGGGGAATGGGTATACTGTCCCTGAGGAAGGGAATTTGGGTGTACCACTACAATATACACTACATCCCCCTGGAACCAGGCTTGCCCTTCCCTGTTCTACAACCCACCCACTTCACTCATTTGGAGACCTATAATTGGCCACATAGGCATTGGTGCTTGCAACTGTTTCTCATCCACTACACATGTTTTCATGAACTCTGCTCACCCCACCTTTGGAAATGGAATTCCTCCAGGCCACCTCCCATTTGCCTGCACCACTGCTCCTCAGGATAAGATTTCCTTGTTCTTTGACCTCTTCATTCGAGCTCCAAACCTCAACTTCCAGTGCTATTTAGCCCCCTGAATGGCCAAATTGATTTGGTTTTTCTATTCCCAGTCAGCTCCCTCTGTAAGTATGTCCTCTGGCTTTATATGACCTGACACTGTATAGTGAAAAATTTAACTTTGCCTAAAAGAGAACCGGCCTTAGCCCTCAGCTACTTGGAGGTGATTTCTGAGCCCTTGGAATGTTATGCCTGATAGGAGTATCTTTGTTTGCCTGGGGGCCCTGGGCCATACCAGATAGTAGAGCTTGGAGGTTTGGGGCCACACCAACACTGTGATTTCCAGTGGGGGCTTTAGGTCACATTGTATCAGCTCAATCTCCAAAGGCGACTGAGGTCAGCCAGCTGGGCAGCCATCCATGCCTATATGAAGGAGCCCCCAAAAAGCCTCTGGACTCCAAGCTTAGTTGAGCTTTCCTGGATGGCAATACTCTGTGTGTATTGTCATAAACGGTTTCTGGGAGGAGTTAGCACTGTCCATGATTCCACGGGAAAGAACACATGGAAGATCCACATTTGGACCCCTCTGGGGCTCTACCTTATGCATCATTCCCCAGGCTGATCATTTCCCAGGCTGAGTCCACAGGCTGTACCCTTTCCCTGCAATAACTGTAACTGAGAGTATAACAGCTTTCAGTGAGTTCTGTGAACGCTTCTAGCGAATTACCACACCCAAGGGTGGTTTGGGGGACAAGAAGAAAATACATGTTTTCCAGGTCATAGTAGACCAGGAATTTTTGCTCCAAACTTATCGGACTAGTGCATAGGTGTAAGACATAGACTATATTATCTATTTCTTTGTAAGAAATCACTCCAAAATTTAGCAGCTTAAAACAACAAACATTTATAATTTCATAGTTTCCAGGGATCAGAAATCCAGGTGTGGCCTAACTGAGTGCTTCTGCCTCCAGGTCTCTCACAAGGCTGCAGTCAAGCCAGGGCTGTGTTCTCACCTGAAGGCTTGACTGATGGAGAATCCACTTTTAAGCTCACTCAGGTGATGGTTGGCAGGATTCAGTTCCTAACAGGGTGTTAGACTGAGGGCCTCAGTTCCTTGCTGGCTGTTGACCAGAGTCTTCCTTCAGTTCCTTAACATAGAGCAGCTTGCAACATGCAGGTAATAGTAATTGGTGTCATTTGAGTAGCTCACATAAAGAGCTCCCTGTGAGCTGGAGTAGTCAGGGAAGGCTACATGGAATTGATGCGTCTACAGGTGAGCCATTTGGATGATCATTATACTCATTACCCCACAGTAGCCATCAGAAAGACATCAATCAAGGATCTTATAACCACATTGGGAAAGATGAGATACACAAATGCTAGTGCAATGTGGCACATGGTTGAATACCAAAAGTTGGCTTAGAGATGCTTCTAATTCCAACCCCTCCCCCCCTCTTGGTATAAAGTCTGTTAAGGCTTCTTTAGATTCCTCCCTTAAGCAAAGCACTAGGGAGTGATGCAAAAAGAAGATATGATATTGGTGAGGGGATAAAGAAAATGGAATGAGGAATAAGGATAAAGAAAATGGAATGAGTAAATGCCATTGATTTTATGCACACAGTACTGTAGCTTCTGAGTAGGGAGTCTGTAATTATCCCCAAAATGGCATAATCAATCCTGAACTTGCCAAAACTATAAATGAGAAAATCTAACATTTATTGAGCACTTGCTATGTGCCAGATAAGTGCTTTCCATCCCACTTTGAAAGTGAACAACACCAAAATGAACAAAGTTGGCATAGCCACTCCCTGGCCTTCCCTTTCTGTCCTCTTCTCCTTGCTCTTTTCTTTCTTCTCATCAGACTTACTCTCAGGAGGGTCCAGACTTCACCCACTCACACCTCAGTGAGATCTTAAGTCCCACCTAAGGTACTTTCACAATGAGTCCTATTATTGCCTGCTAAATGAAAGATATTTTCCATATAAAAGAAATCTCAGGCATCTGAAGGCACCAAAAAAAAAAAAAAAAATGGCATTTGGAAGATCAAGGGAGTGGTATTTAACTTCCTGAAATAAAGCCATATGGGGAGTTGGCTACCCATCAGGCTGGCCGTGGACTTGACCCATGTAGTGATATTTGCTTAATAAATAGGGCCTTTCAGTCCTGTACACATTGACCTCTTGATCTGGCCCAAAGGGGCTTCTATTTTCCATTCATTAACGAGGTAGACTTTGGCATCTTCCTGTGCCAGTTAGAAGTGTGTGATATTTTGTTTCTCTTTAAAACCCTGAAACCGGAGAGAACAAAGTTGTGAGAAACTCCTGCTGGTAAGCAGGGAAGACAATTTGAGCCATTAGAGAAAAAAATTGTTTTTCCGCCTCCCAGGGAAACTGTGAGGATTGGATAACAAGCCGACTGGAGACTACAATGTGGCTGCAGCCGCCACCACCCCTTTTGCCCATGGTCTCCTCTGTGAGATGTGCAGATTTACAGCAAGGCAGAAAGACATTTTTCAAAAGTCCTCTCTTTTCCTCATTAGGAAGGAGGAGCCCCACTCATTTGTAGCCCTACCTGGAGAGCCCAGTTTGCAGCTTTTCTGTTAAAACAGGCTTTTTCTAGAAGGGTATGAAAAGAAAGCAAAATGTCTGCTTTTTATATAAAGTTATCCTCAGGGCTCTACCTTATGCATCTCACTTCGACAGCCTATTATGAGCAAGAGATTTATATTTTGAACACTTTCTGTGAAGCATTTTTATTTTATCATAGTCCTGTTTAAAGGACTATGCAACTGACAGAAATAGGAGGGGCAGTTTTAAACAAGGGGGCCTGTCCAACCACAAACTTTTTTCCTTACCAGCACACACTCACACCAAGCCTCAGTGGATTGTGGCTACTATTCTTATCCTAAATCCTTAAAATTCTGCAAGACTTGGATAATAAGTCTTGGTCTCTGGTTTGGTCAGAGAAACCACGATGGGCCGCTCAGTTCACAAAAACATTATTTTAATCAGATTCTGCACCTTCAAGATAGGAAATTTAAAGACAACTAACCTTAGCCTATATATTATGTGCAGCAGGAGAATCACGCATGGGGTCTCGTGGTGTGGGTCAAACCATTTTGTCATCTAACACTTCAGATTAATTCCTCTGTGTCAGTCCTCGCTTCTCCTTGCCAGAAACCCGGATACACACATTTCACACCCATAAACACACACATATGCATCCACACTTTCATTAGTCAGGAATGGTCTTCCCCTTTCCTTCTCTAACATTCTCTGGGATCCTACCCAAGAGAAAAAAATCTTGCTCCACTTTTAACAGCAGGACTTCTTCACACCTCTGCGAAAGCTAGGCGTCACACAGTTTATGGTATGAGCCTTAAAAAAAAAAAAAAAAAACTTGTGCTTTCCTAACTAAAGGGGAATAAAGGTTAGTATAAATATTGAAAGGGAAGGAATTGCTCCTGGTAGCCAGGCAGAGTGACAGGAGTTAGTATTTGCTTAGTACCTACTGTCTGCTGGGCACTGTGCTTTTCTTTTCTCATTTCAAGAGAGTTTCTCCATGCTGGTTCTGTATGTGATGGCTCACATATCAAGGCTTTTTTTTTTTTGTTTTTTTTAGAGCAACTATGATATGTGTCCATCCAAGTAAACTATTTCTACCTCGATTGCCTTATTTGGTGGGAATAATGAGTTCAAAATGTTAGAGTGAATAAAGAAAGGGAAGAGTCTTTGCAGAATTTGTCAGGATAGGAGATTTGTAACCACATTTTTAACCAGAAAAAAAAGGGACTGATGATGCTCTCGCTCATGTTAATCATAAGATAGTGCAGTCTTCTTGCTGCAGAAGTTCTTACTTCTGGTTCTGATTTATCATAAATCAGACTTCTGCCATAGGAGAGTAGGCTGTGGACTAATAAATGTGAACTGATAAGAAGATTGGGTATCTGCAATAGTTACTCTCCTTCAACTTGTCTGAGAGTTATCAGGGAGGCACAACTTGAAGCAATTATTTGTAATCCAAAAAAGAATTCTAAGGGATATTTTAATATGGTAAAAGACCTTCTTTTTCTAATTTATGTATTTATCAAACATAATAGAGTGCCAAACACTATTTTAAGCATGTCAAAAGTAATCTTATTTAATCCTGAGATAGGTACTAATACTTAGTTCCCCATTTTAGAGGTGAGGAAATTGGAAACAGAGAGATAAGTAAACTAACTGCCCAGAGTCTTACAGTTGCTAAGGGTTCAGGCTGGGATCAGAACCAGGAACTGAGGCTACCAAACCCAGGCATTCAGCCATGTGCTATCTGATCTCTTTTCTGAGATGATTATAAAATGCAGAGCAGCTCAATCAAAACCCTTTTTTTACACAGTGAGTTCACAAAACTCTCATATTTGAATATGAGACCAAGGACTGAAGGGGCCCTTGAAAAACAGGACAACCTGCCAGGTGCTTGAGAGAGAAAACTGTCCAGAAAGCAAAAGTCAAGTGTGAAACTCCCATGAAATTAACAAAAGCATCATGCAAAGCCGCAGAGAGCCTAACTGAGAATATGTCTGAAAAATCATGAAACAATTATGAGACCAGTGAAAAATTATGGACTTGAATAAAGCCTCAGAAAGATTAAGGGGATTAGTGATACTATATCTGAAGATAGACAAGGAAAATGAAGACCCCTTGGCCTGGAGAGATGTAGGGGAGAGATTCAAACTCAGTACTATTTGGGTGAACACATCAGAACAAGAAAATCAAGATTGTCCTTCCCCAGGAGTACAAGTTTATTTAATTGATTGACCCAGAAGATGACATAATCTGAAAATATAACAATCATTTTTTTTAAAAGTCTAACAAAAGGAGCTAAATTCATAGGTGGCATATTAAGAGTGAGTTACTAGGAGAAGCTGATGAATCTCCCTTGGCTCTACCCTTTGTAATTCTAGAGTAAAAGTGTCTGGCATTTATGGTTCCATTCACTTCACAGCCTCATTCAGAATCTCTTTCTTGCCCCATTAGGTCCCACACTAGCATCTTAAGAGCACAGACTACATCGCTAACATCCTTGTATTCCTTTAGCATAGTTGGTCATATATACATGCTCAGACATATTCATAAAAAGAAGGGTGAAAATTCCAATCCCACAGTGAGAACACCAGATTCCACAACAAGAAATATTAACATTTTTCACTCATCTATTAATTTGCATGCCCACATGTGTATCATATGATATTTCTCCTGAAATGCATGCTCTACAACATCTTACCAAATGCATCCAACTTTCACTTGTCCAGGGCATCAAATATTTGGTGAGTTATTGATAAAAGCGTAAACACAAAAGGTTTGAAGTTTTTAAAGTTCTGCAGAAATATCAAGCAGGATTTTTAACCCAAGTCTGCAAAATCCCAAACATCATGCCTTTTAAACTTTTCCATGCTGCCTCTCAGAGTCCTCACTATACTGAGTCCCCATGGAGGATCTAGAACATGCCTTTTACTTTTTGCCACTTTATCTGCCACACTTACACCCCCTTCTCAGGAGCAACAACAAAAATCCTCATACCCCTCTGCTCAGGGATGAGGCTGAAGAAAAGAAAAGCTGGAATTATCAGCCCATAACCCTACTTTGACAGAAGAGAGTTAATGTAGCAAGCCTGAGAATGCCATCCGTGGAAACTGCTTCCAAGGTTGCCCCTCGGCTGGCATTTGGGAACTTGAACTTCAGGAATGTTTCCACCAATACTAGATATAATAAGAGCAGCTCACTGTGCCTAAAATGTGCAAAAATATATAGATTATGCTGATCACCTGCTTTCCTTCTAGATGCCTGGAATTTTGAAACGTTATTGTGCCCGTTTGAATGTATTATGTTCCCCAAATGCCATTATCTTTGATGTAATCTTGTGTGGGCAGACCTATCAGTGTTAATTAGATTGTAGTTCTCTGAGTGTTTCCATGGAATGTGCCCCACCCAACTGTAGGTGATAACTCTGATGAGATATTTCCATGGAGGCATGGCCCCACCCATTCAGGGTGGGCCTTAATCAGTGGAGCAATATAAATGGGCTGACAAACAGAAGGAAATCAGTGCAGCTAAGAGTGACGTTTTGAAGAGGAGTTACAGCCAAGAGGGACACTTTGAAGAAAGCACAGGAGCTGCAGATGAGAGACAGTTTGAAGACGGCCATTGAAAGCAGACTCTTGCTCTGGAGAAGTTAACAGAGGACAAATACCTCAAGTGCAACTAAGAGTGACATTTTTGAGGAACTGCAGCCTAGAGAGGAATGTGCTGGGAGAAAGCCATTTTGAAACCAGAACTTTGGAGCAGATGCCAGCCACGTGCCTTCCCAGCTAACGGAGGTTTTCCAGACACCATTGGCCATCCTCCAGTGAAGGTACCCTATTGCTGATATGTTACGTTGGATACTTTATGGCCTTAAGACTGTAACTGTGTAACCAAATAAACCCCCTTTATAAAAGCCAATCCATTTCTGGTGTTTTGCATTCCGGCAGCATTAGCAAACTAGAACACGTGCTATGCAGAGAATGCATACATGACCAACCTTCAGTAAAAACCTTGAGCACCAAGACTGTAGTAAGCTTCCTTGGTAGACAATATTTTGCACATATTGTCATAACTTGCCATTGGGTAACTAAGTGCATCCTATGTGACTCCACTGGGATAGGACCCTTGGAAGCATGCACCTGGAAAATTAAAAAACATGCTAACAGAGACCAAAGAAGACTTAAATGAATGGAAGGATATTCCATGTTCATGTATTGGAAGACTAAATATTGGTAAGATGTCAATTTACAATCAAATCAAAATCAGCACAATCTCAATCAAAATTCCAACAACCTTCTTTGCAAAACTGGAAAAGTCAACCATCAAATTTGCATGAAAGGATAAGGGAACTTGACTAGCCAAAACCACTTGAAAAAGAATGGAATTGAATAAATAACACTTCCTGATTTTAAAACTTATTGCAAAGCTACAGTAATCAAAGCAGCATAGTACTAGTACAAAGACAGACATACAAACCAATGGAATTGAATTAAGAGTTCAGAAATCAAGCCTCACATACATGTCCAGTTGATTTTTTGACATGGGTACAAAGTCCATGGGACATTATTGTTCTAGTTTGCTAATGCTGTGGAATGCAAAACACCAGAGATGGATTGGCTTTTATAAAAAGGGGGTTTATTTGCCTACACAGTTACAGTCTTAAGGCCATAAAGTGTCCAAGGTAACACATCAGTAATCGGGTACCTTCACTGGAGGATGGCCAATGGCATCCGGAAAACCTCTGTTAGCTGGGAAGGCACGTGGCTGGCATCTGCTCCAAAGTTCTGGTTTCAAAATGGCTTTCTCCCAGGACGTTCCTCTCTAGCAAGCTTGCTCCTCTTCAAAACGTCACTCACAGCTGCACTGAGTTCCTTCTGTTTGAGTCAGCTCATTTATATGGCTCCACTGATCAAGGCCCACCCTGAATGGGTGGGGCCATGCCTCCATGGGAATATCTCATCAGAGTCATCACCCACAGCTGGGTGGGGCACATTCCAAGCAAATCTAATCAGCACCAAAACATCTGCCCCACAAGACTACATCAAAGATAATGGCATTTGGGGGACACAATACATTCAAACTGGCACAATGGAATATTACTCAGCAGTAAAAAAGAATTAAGTTCTGATATATACAGCAATATGGATGAACCTCAAAGACATCTATCAAGTGAAGCAAGCCAGACACAAAAGGTCAAATATTGTATGATATCCCTTATATGAAATAATTAGAATAAACAAGTTCACAGAGTCAAAAACTAGAATACAGGTTACCAGAGGCCAGGGTGAGAGTAGGGAATGGGGAGTTTCTATGTAGGGAGATGGAAATGTTTTGATAATGGATGATGGTGATGGTAGCACAACATTATGCACATAATTAACAGCACTGAATTATATATTTGAATGTAATTAAAAGGGAAAATTTTAGGTTGTATATATGTTACTAGAATAATTTTAAAAAAAACATAGGACTGTACAACACAGTGAGCCTTAATATAAACTATGGACTATAGTTAATAGTATAATTATATTTTTTCATCAATTGTAACTAAACTATCATGCTAATGTAAAGTGTTAATAATACGGAAAACTGTGTGCGGGAGGGTATATTGAGACTGTATTTTCTGCAAGATTTTTCTATAAACCTACAACCTCTGTAACAAAACAATTTTAATTATAAAAAATGAACATGTTTTTGATGAAAATATGGACTTCTTGCTGGCAAAAGTTTTCAAGAGAATTTCCTTTTACTCCATCTTCTATGATTTAAAAAAGCACATACCTTTATTTGTATTTCCAATAACAACAACAAAAGACCTATGAGGCTATATTAATGTCTCAATCATCAGAATACCTCTCAAGGGAGAAGGCAGGGCAATTAACATGACTGCATCAAAGAATGCTGGGGAGAATAAAACTATCTTTGCAAACAAGAGGAAACCCTAGAAACTTTCTCCATGCAAATATTAGATTGCATGAACAAATAGATTTTTAAAAAGTCTCTAATCTGAGTTGAATTTTCCTGATGAGTGCTATTGAGTTAGTTATTTTGTGGAGGTGTTTGGGGGTTGTTGCTGTTGTTTTTAATCGTTTTTCTGCAATGCAATAAGATTTGCATGGATTTTCTCCAAACTAGGCCAGGAAACTGGGGTTTTCAGTATCTATTGCCAGATCAGATCCTTGCCTAATAAATGAGTTTTGTGAATCTTGACTGCGGCAATTTACTCCAGAGAATTTCCTGCCTTCGGTTTCTCTGGAGTGGGGAGATTGGTGAGGAAGGCAGAGGCCAGTGGGGGCTGGCTTTATTACTCCCAATATGCTCCGTGCTGCTGTGCCTGGCTGTGCATATGCCCGGGACTCACAGCATATGGCCCGGGGGCTGCCGGTGGCCCGCTTAGCAGCTGTCTCCAGCATATTTTGACATAAAAGCCATTACATTTTTGGCTGGCTAATTGCTTTTTATTAAACAATTGTTGGAATTTGGATGATAACTTTTATGAATTTAAAATGAAAGTCTCACTGAGAACTTCTGAAGGCAAACAGGGCTTGGTCCACCTGGGAAAATTTGAAAGGACTGGAACTCCATCTGCCAAACAGAACTTGTATCAGGCAGAGCAACTGAGAACTAGAGGATGCATTTTTCTATTTCTCATAATACTAGTTTCTCCTAAAAAGTCCATGCATGTCTCTGGGAAAGGACACACAGAATGTTACCCTCTTTAAGGTCTTATTTTTCAGTGATCTGTATTGCAGTTTCCTTAAAGACCTGGGTTCTTCCTCAAGTTCCAAAACCACTTAAGACAAAATTAAGTGCCATGATACATTCTGTTAGCCTTTTTATCTAAGTCTTTCTTTAGAAAGAAAAAGGATGGCAGGGAGGAATAAAAGAAAAGAGCAAAAAAAAGATAAAGAGAAAAGAGAAAATGACAGTTCACAGGTAGTTAAGCTATTTAGCAGTTATTAAATGGATCTCTATTATGGGGTGAAAAATTGGCCTTAAAAAAAGAAAAAATGAAGAGGAAGTAAATGTTTTGTCTTCAACAATTTCATTCTGTTCCCAGTCTATACACAGATTCTGCCCCTGACTCCAGGCAGAGAGCTCCAAAGCAGGAGAAGAAGGTAAGAGAGTGTAAAAGGCATTGGCATAATTCAGCAACAATCCAGGAAAAACTATTCAAACCAAAGATCCCTTGTCATGGGCTCTTTTTTCTCCAGACACTCTGTACTTTGCACTCTTAGAAAATGACAAGCCTAGAAAATGCCAGCTTGGGGTTGTGGAACATTCAGGGCCTTCACTGTCTCTTCTCTAAATGAAATACTTTCCTCTCTATGCCCATCCCATCTCCAACTCTTCACTTGGTTCACTCCTCCTCACCCTTCCTGTCTAAGCTTCAATGTGCCACTTCCTCTGAAAAATCCCGACGGGCTAGGTCCCCTCTTAAATGCTCCCACAATTCCCTCTGCGTCCACCACTGTAACACATCACACTTGGACTCACACATGTGAATGAGCTGTGGGGGTCTAAGACACCAGTTGTACATGCCCAACGTAAAATCATTCGATTCGTTTACTTCTAAAACACGCATGGGCCAAAGAATCTATCTGCTGGCAAAATCCGACTGGTGGTTGGGGAGCTACGGCAAAGGAGGGAGAAGGCAAATGCCAAATGAAGTAGCATGAGTTAAGGGATGGGCTTTATGATGGAAACTTGCAAGCCAAGCTCATCCGAAAGAAGTCTATTGTCCTGCCTTCTGTCATCATCCCTCAGAGAACATGCCGGGGCCCTGGTGAACCTTGTGGACTCACAGAAGGTTTCTGTTCCAGGAAGGGCCCTGTTCTGCTGCCAAACTACCTTCTTATAATGCAGGTATGAGAACCACCTTAGCAGTGGGACAGCACACAGACAGGTCCCAGCCACTCTGCAGGGAGTTGTCTGATTCTGCTGGCTGCTTGCACCTGACAGTCTTATGAGATCATAGTTGCAGGCTGCAGGGGGTAGCCAGGCCCCCTCCCGAAAGCAGTTGTGTTTGGGCTCAGTGCCTCCCACTGGGGAGGGAAAAGCCTTCCTCCGGGTGCTACGAGCTTCTGGGGTCATTCATCAGACCATCTTCCTCATCTCCGCTCCACAGTGGGCCACCAGCCCACAACTCTGATTATTCTTTCTTCCCCACTAGATTGTAAGCTTGTAAGGGCAGGTATCATTTCTGTCTCTACAGTTATATTTTTGGATCCTGACTCAGTGCCTGGCATGGAGTAGGAGCTAACAAGCATATGTGTTAAATAAACGAAGAATTATCTTTAAAATAAAAACAAGTAGCTTAGTGGTCTGGGATTGCAATCTAGATGTCCTGCCATCTCTCAGAAAAATTGTCCTGTGAAAACTGTAACATGGGAAGCGAGAAGGAAAGCCCTCATTGTCAGCTGGCTCTTATGATTTCCTTCCACCCTCCTCCTTTTAGTCAATCCTCCTTTATTCTCCAGGGCTTTGCTCTACTTCATTAATGTTAATATCTTATCTAACCTTTTCTCATCTCTCTGCAATGAGGGACTTCTACTGCCTAATAGCTCTTACTCTCCATCTTTCAAAGCGTCCACCCTAAACTTTTTCCCTATCTAGCTTCAGGCCATTTCATGCCTCTTCTGAGACTTAATCAGCTTTTTCCTTGCCTGGTTTAGCAGAGAGAAGTGGACTGAAAAAATGCAGAAGGGCTTTGGAAAATAAGGAAGAAATCCCATTTCAGGCATGTTCTTACATCCAATAAAAGGTTCATTCATCACCTACTCCCCTTTCCAGTGAGAGTTGAGATCCTCCTGGTGGAGGATTTGATGTCAAGTTACCAGCTGGGAAAAGAATAGATTTGCCTGCCATTGTAGTCCCAGAATAAAATTAGAGCCCAGAGCCTGAAATTTCTTCTAAGTAGCTTCACTGCTTGAAAAAGACCAGTAGTTTTCTATCAAGGTCACAGTCTCTCTCTAGATCAATAAGCAAAGGATATCTCAGAATTTAAGGACCCTTTTGGGTAGAGTTAAGACTTCAAGGGAAGCATAAGGAGGTGAGAAAGTTAAGAACTGAGTTCACAGGCATTTGGATCTCAAATGTTTCTAGCTATAACACAGGAGCACTTCGCTTCCTCAGACTGCACCTGCATTCAGGCTATTTGAGCCTGGGAAAAACTATAAAGCCAACCATCAGAACAGGACCGTGACCATTGCCACAACGCAGAGGCTGCCATTGCTGAGCAACCTGAAGCACCCAGAGGCAGCAGACAATGGAGTCACGTAAGGAAAGCAATCAGATGTGAAAATTTCAGTCAGGGAGCAGCTTCAGATAGCTCGCCCTCTGATTAACTGCTCAGAAATGGAGCTCTCACTTTATATTCCATCCCTCACTCTGAGTCATGATTGCCCTGTAAAATGTCCTTATCAAGCATGCGGGAAAAAATTAATAAGCCTATGGAATGACTGGGATTACTTCAGCAAAAGAAAAGAATGCAAAAATAATAATTTCTCAGATGTAACTATTAAAGTTGGGGGGTGGGGAGCAGATATTGATGTTTTGATGATACTCAAAATATATAGCCTCAGGTAGACAGGACCAGGCTCACTAACAGCAATGGAGGAAAAGAACAGAGACAAGAAATAGAATCAGAAAATAGTTGCTTTCATTTTTGTCTAAAAACTCCACGTCAATAATCTTAATAAACTGGGAATAGGAAGAAATCCTGGGCATACGCTGTGGCTACTGTATTTCTTCTGGTTTTTCTCGTTCCCAAAAGAACACTAAGGGTTGCACTCTGAGCTCACCTTCAAGAAATGCAACTTAAAAAGGCAATTTCAGAACAGCAGGGCATGTCTTCTGACATCTGATAGACAGCCTAAACACATTTTATCTTATCAGCTCCTCTCACTCTCTCTCTCTCTCATTTTTTTTTATTCCCCAGTGCAGCCATCTTTTGCTCTTCCTCAACAGCCTGAATCCCACCTCTCTCGTGGAAGATTTTAAAAGACAAACACGTTTTTATTAAAGTCATATACAAAGCATCCCTGTGTCCCTGGTCCCTCTGGCATGTATACATATTGGTCTGCTTTGTTTAGGAAAAGAAACCGATGGCCTATTTTGTTCCATGTCTGGATGCTGAGATAATTAAACTGGGTAGCTTCCTGTCAATTGATGGGCTGCTTACACAGAACCATGCCAATCAGTGCGACTTTCTTTTATTCTTAAGCCCTTTGAATAAAAATAGTTGAAAAGTGAAATAGTGAATTTATCCAAATAAAGTAGAATTCTCCAAATAATGAAATTATCCAAATAATTCAGCATAGCCTCCAAATTGGGATGGGGTTAAATGGCAGTGGGAAGGCCAATAATCTTTCATGGATTATCTGATTTAGCTACATGCATTAATCAAATGCAAGGGCAAAAAAAGCAAGAGTGAGAGCAAGAGCAAAACAAGAGAGAGAGTGAGAAAGAGAGAGACTGAGACTGCCAACCATTATCAAATTAATAAACTGTAATTTCTAATGCTCTTCTGAAACTAAAGGTTAGTTTATTTAATTGATCTCTGTCATCCTCATGACTGAATGATACCAAGGTAAAACAATATTTTATCAAGTATAGTAAAAGTAGATATTGTTTATGCATATAGCATAAACATTGGCATCAAACCAAGACTCAAATCCTAGCTCTGTCATTTACTGGATTTGTAAATTTGGGCTTTGTAAGTCACCTCCCTAAGCCTCAGACCCCCACATGTAAGATTGGGTAATGACAGTTCTACCTTATGGAGTATAGTGAGAATTAGATATGCTGATCCATGTAAGCTCATAGTAAAGCATCTGGCACAAGCACTTTTGGTATTTCTCTCTCTCTCTCTCTCTCTCTTACACACACACACACACACACAGTCACCACCCAGGACATATCACCTGCCATTATCATCATTATTAACAATGCTAAATTTAAAAGTCTTGATGAGAATAGCATTATCAAGGGCAAATTGAATTAAAAAAAATCATCAGAATGAGAGCAAAAAATGTCCACCAGTGCAGGGTCTACACATTTGCTAAGAGTGAACAGCATTTTTTGGATTTTATGTATATGAACATTTTTTCTCCATAAATTCATTGGGCAAAGAATTACTTCCAACAGTCTATTCTGTGTACAGAAACATCATTTTAGCAACATTATCAGGTAAGGAGCCATTTGTTGCATAAGTGAATTTTCTAAATGTGAAGAGGCGAAGCTGTTAGGTAGAGACCAGAGCTAGAAATAGAGATTGGGAAAGAAAGTGAAAAAGAGGGTTGGGATGGGGGAGGAGAGACTTAATGGTTTTAATGGAAATCATTTCTTAAGGCAATAAGTACTATATGTGTTTTAAAACGTAACCTTTTCTGAATGACATGTCACTGATATCAACATGAGCTATTGCTTCATGCTGGCTCCTATTTTGCCTAAATTCTATTTAGGTACACTGCACAATATAGCATAATATAAAAAACTCTCTGCCTCTGCACAGAGTAGCCTCATACTGCTATCTTTTTTGAATTCTTCTTTCAGTATTGTATGGTTCTTCCATGTCTTCCAGCTTCCCATGCTCATTCATTCGTTTGTTTGTTTGTTTACATCAGCAGTGTTTATTGAATATCATGTGTCAGAGACTGTGCAAAGGACATAAAGATAAATAGGACACCGTTTATCACCCTAAAGGAAATCGCAGTATAAAGGAACATACAAATGCTGGTTATTACATCTTATTCTACATAACGGACATGCTTCCTCCTCATATCTCTCCCACTTTCCCCATTCCCACACCCCCATCTCTGCTGAAGGCAAGGAAACCAATTAGTCAAGCAGGTTAGAATTATATTTTTCACGGAAACAAACAGGAATCATAAAAGTTCTCCTGTTAGGAATTCTCCTGTTAGTAAAATATATGAAAGTTATTTTTTAGTGAACTTGATGCATCTGGTTTAGCTATTTACAAGCTATTTGTTTTAGTTTACCAGTTTCACAAGTGTTCCAAATAAATGAGGTTTCCAGAGAAATGACCTCTGGAAAAGTAAAGAGTTGTTGTATTATAGTAAAGAAAAGCTTATACAGTTAGTCAACATTTCCAAATGAGCTTACATGGATCAGCATCCTACAGGCTGAATACTAAGCAGTTTGTAATATTGTCTGTAATAGCTTTGGCAATAAAGACCATCATTCAAAATTCTTATTTTACAAATTGGTATTTAACTTGAGAGAAGTCATTTGTCCCAAATCACACGGATGCATTTTTAAACACGAAAATTGTGGAAAAAATAAAAGGATACCTCAAATAACAAAGACATCATATTAATTCATCACCCCCAAGAGGTTGCACAGCCTGTACATAAAAATTAACTTTAAAATGACGTGGAGAGGGCGAGATGGCAATGTGCTAACTTTTGAATCTCTCCAAGACACGCACAAAAATCAGAACAAACAGAAAACAAAAAACGGTCAAAGCAACTAGGATGGCAAACAATCAAAAAAACCCATGAATATAAAAAAGACATTTTTTCTAATTTTTAAACTCTTTAAAAATAATTGGGTGTTAAAAAAATAGTGACAATAAATTGTAGGACTTACATGTAGAAGTAAAATATGTGATAGTAATAGCACAAAGGGCAGAGGGAGAAAATAAAAGTATACTGTTGTAAGATTCTGAACATTATGTGGCCTAATATTATTTGAAGGTAGACTATAATAAGTCAAATATGTATAACGTAAATCCTGGAGCAATTGATAAAAATTAAAACAAAGAAGTATACCCAATAAGCCAGATAAAATGGAGATCATATGGAATCACAGAAACTATTAATAAATCCATCAAAGACAGGGAAAGGAAACAAAGAGCAATGGAACAAATGGAAAACAAATAGCAAGTCATTAGACTTAAACCCAATCATATTGATAAGTAATCTTAAAAAAAAAAAAAAAAAAAAGCATGACCTGGCTATATTACTGTATACAGGAAATCCACTTTAAATAGATAGCTTAAAAGTAAAAGGATGTAAAAGATATGCCATGCAAGCACTAATAAGAGGAAGCTGCATTGTCTGTATTTTTTTTTCATTCATCACCCCAATCTATTTTTTTTTAACATTTTCCTTGTACCAGAAAAAGTGAAAATAAGAATAAAAAGTTGGGAGTAAAAATGGAACTTGGAATAGGAAGTGAGCTATGGTAGGTCTGTGTACATTAGAATGAAATAGCAACACATCCTAAAGTAATTTGGGTGGAGAATAAAAATATATATTCAGGGCCCCCATGAGAAGCTGCAGGAGGATGCAGAGGTGTTGGACTTCCTCACCTGGATTGCTGCTGATGTTCTCACAAACACTGGGGACTGACGGCTTGACGTGCTGAGCTCTCTGTCTTGGGGCTTGCCCCTATGAAGCTTGTTGCTGCAAGGAGAGGCTAAACCTGCTTATAATTGTGCCTAAAAGCATCCCCCTGGGTGCCTCTTTGTTGCTCAGATGTGGCCCTCTCTCTCTAACTAAGCCACCTTGGCGCTACCCTCCCCACTACATGGGACCTGACTCCCAGGGGTGTAAATCTCCCTGGCAATGCAGGATATGACTCCTGGTGATGAATCTGGACCCAGCATCATGGGATTGAGAACATCTTCTTGACCAAAGGGGGGATGCAAAATGAAATGAAATAAAGCTTCAGTGGCTGAGAGATTTCAAATGGAGTCGAGAGGTCACTCTGGTGGACCTTCTTACGCACTATATAGATAACACTTTTTAGGTTTTAATATATTGGAATAGCTAGAAGTAAATACCTGAAACTACCAAACTCCAACCCAGAAGCTTTGACTCTTGAAGACGATTGTATAGCAATGTAGCTTACAAAGGGTAACAGTGTGATTGTGAAAACCCTGTGGATCGCACTCCCTTTATCCAGTGTATGGACGGATGAGTAGAAAAATGCGGACAAACCCTAAATGAAAAACAGGGTGGGATGGGGGAGTGATTTGGGTGTTCTTTTTTTATTTTTATTTTTTATTCTGATTCTGATTCTCTCTGGTGTAAGGAAAATGTTCAAAAGTAGATTGGGGTGATGAATATACAACTATAGTATGATACTATGAACACTTGATTGTACACCATGGATGATTATATGTATGGTATATGAATATATCTCAATAAAACTGAATTTTAAAAAAAAAGTTAGGAGTAAAAAACAGAACACCCAAATTGTCCCCCACCACCACCCTATTTTTCCTTTAGTTTTTTTTTTTTTTTTTTGGCCTCTGTTTTTCTACTCATCCATCCATACACTGGATAAGGTGATCTACATGGCTTTCACAATCACGTTGTCACCCTTTATAACATTCTTATACAACTGTCTTCAAGATTCAAGGCTACTGGGTTGTAGTTTGATAGTTTCAGGTATTTACTACTAGCTATTCCAACTCATTAAAATCTGAAAAGAGTTATCTATATTGTGCATAAGATTGCCCACCAGAGTGGCCTCTCAGCTCCTTTTGGAATCTCTCAGCCACTGAAACTTTATTTCATTTCACATCCCCCTTTTGGTCAAGAAGATGTTCTCCATCCCATGATGCTGGGTCTAGATTCCTCTCTGGGAGTCTTGTAGTTTCTTCTTTATGCTCTTCTAGGGTCTTCTTCATGTCCTTTATATCTTGTGCCATGCTCTCATTGTTTGTCTTTAGCTCTTTGATTAATTGCTCCAAGTACGGTGTCTTCTCTGATCTTCTGATTTGGGTGTTTGGGTTTGGTTATGAATATCATCTGGTTTCTTCATATTCTTTAAAATTTTCTGTTGTTTTTGGCCTCCAGGCATTTGCATAACTTGATAGGGTTCTTTTAGGGTATGTAGACTTATTAGAACAATTATCTCTAATTTGTCAGATCTACAGCTTGGTGGACTTCACTTTTTCTAACTAAACAGTAGGTGGCATCTGCAAGCCACCTATTCCCCTCAAGCCAGTTCTCCCCAACTTTGTCTTTGTGGTGAGTGGGGGTCTGAATCTTGTGGGGTCCAATTGGTGCACCAAGTTTCCATTTGTAGTTGGTGCTGTCTGCCTGAATGCAAGGGGTGTGTCTGAGCAGTTAGGGAAGGAGGGAAGCTTTAATAATCAAATCTCCCAGGTGTTCCTTGAGATTTAAAGCTGTTGCAGGAGTCTAAACCTTCAGTTCAGACTCACCACAGTTTGTCTCTGCCTCTGACCCAAAAGTCCTTGGTATTGATATATGGTCCCTGGGACTCCCCAGTGGGTCCCTCTTCCAAGCCATGCCCTCCCAGGGCCTCTGCTGAGGGAAGACTGTGGTACATCACAAATGAGCGCAGCCCCCCAAGGGAAGTTCTGGGCCGTAGGGCTATGTAGGGGCATTCCCAACCAGCTGAAATGATAGCTGTATGGGGTGCATTAATTTCCCCCTTTTTCACACACCTCCACCTTCCTAGCTCTGGGACAATTAGCTATGGGTGTGCGAAAGTCTGTCATCCACACCAGCTATTGGGGTGTGTGTGCGTATTGCTGGAAACACTTCCTGCCATGCTGGGTTATGTGTCAGGGCTCTGGGCTGCAATGCCAGGTGCTGAGCAGGAGTGTTTCCAGCCCACCAGGAAGATGGCTGTATGGAGTGTGGTTATTTTCCCCTTTTTCTCTGACCTCCATCTTCCTAGCTCTGAGACAATTAGCTGCAGGTGTGCAAAAGGCTATCGTCCATGCCAGATATTGGGACGTGTGTGCATGTTGCTGGAAATACTTCCCACCATGCTGGGCTTGCACAGCTCTGGGCTGCGGTGCCAGGCACTGGGCAGGAGTGTTCCCAGCCCACCAGGAAGATGGCTATATGGGGCATGGTTATTTTCCCCTTTTTCTCTGACCTCCACCTTCCTAGCTCCAAGACAATTAGCTGTGGGTGTGCAAAAGGCTATCGTCCATGCCAGATATTGAGGCATGCCCACGGGTTGTGGGGAAGCAGCTCCTGCTGCACTTCACTGTGTTTTCATTATGGAGAGTTTAGAAAAGTTTTTCCAACCTCACAACTCTTTATTAGTAATTTTGTACAGTGTCTACTCAAAAATATTCTGAATTTATGACGTTTATTTTAACCAATTTTACATTGATATCTTTCTTGTAATGGCCTACTGAGGATTTTATTTTGGATCCTGAAACTTGGATGTCATGACTCTGAATAAATTGGCATGATGGATTGGAGGAATATTTCTGGAAGGCTTTCCTATGCGGGGACATCTGGAAATCTTTTAACTATGCATAGAAATAACAAACTACATAAAAATATCCTATTAAACTCAGGTTACATGTGTATCCACTTCAGTTTTTGCTTGAAAAAAAGGTTCTGACTGATACACTCTCTGACCAGCAATTCTGTTTCTATTAATCTACGCCAAATACACAATGGCTAAATATCACATAATTGATGTGCAAGACTATAAACAACTCAATTGTCATTAGTAGGAGACTGGTTGAAAGCTATAAGGTACATTCACAAATGGAATATTATGCAACTGTAGTAAGGAATAGGGCAATCTCTATATACCACTATGTAGTAGTCTCCAAGATATGTTAAGAGAAAAATGAAAGTTTCAGAACAGTGTGAATGGCATACCACATTTTATCTAAGAAAGTGGATGAGAAGGAATATATTTGCTTATAAGTTTTTAAAAAGAAGCATAAACCAAAAGCCTATAAGGACATAGAGAAAGAAAAGGAACTAGATGGGGATGGGAGGGATAAAAGCCAGACAGCTGAAAATACCTTGTTTTGTAGATCTGACTTTGAGACCATGTAAATATTTATCATAATTTTAAAACTATCAAACAAAAATGAAAACAACCACTTAAAATCAAAAGTAGAAATGAAACAAAGGAATCTGTGTACCACACAAAAAGGAATTAATTTAAAGTGACTTTTAAGCATAGTAATTTGAGTATACATACCTAGTGTAACATATCCTAAAGAAAAAGAGAAATTCTTAAACTTTTCTGGTATCATACTGATGATAATAATATTCTTTATGTAACTTTGATACCATTATTTGTGTATATAATATAAACATTAAAAAGAACAAGGTTTTTCAAAAAATAGCTGTTTCTAGGTATAGGGCAGGAAATGTATATGAAGTTCCTAGAAAACCTTGTTGAACTGGAAAGTAAAAAAGCTACCAAGCATTTTTGGGGTAATACCAAAAGGCCAGAAAGCCAATTCATTTTGAGTATCAAAAAAAATTAAAAAACTTCCATGGATTGTAACACTTAGACTACATTTAAAACAATGATTTCATAATAAAACTCATTAAAACAAAAACACATCTTTGGAGAATGTGAACAAAACAACCCATTAGCCTGCAGCTGGTAGATAAAGAGGAAAATCAAGCATTTATCCTACCCTTCCTGTATGAATTGTCCTTCTGAGTCGTCAAATAGCAGATTTGGGAAATGTTTTTCTTTGTGGAAATATTCCAACTAATAAATGCAGAAAGAATGATAGATTAGAATGAGAACATTTTGGAAAACCTAATTTTAAAAATGGGCCTAGGAACAATCATTAATAGTTACTAAAACTATCAGATGAAACATTGATCAAGCTAAAGTCACATAAACCCAACGAACAGATCTAACATTACAGAATCGTCAACCAGGAGGTATGTATCCCTCAGGGTGATGTAATAGGAAATCCACAGCACCACCTATTGTCTTACCAAAAGATTGAACCTGAATCTGATCAAGACTAAATCTAACTTCCATTTTACAAGAAATACAGAAGGCAGACCATGTTAAGCAACCCTCAGGGATGCAATCAGTAATATCCAAGATGTGGGAAATTTTACAGGACAAAAACATGCATTCTTCAAAAAATAAATGGCAAGAAATAAAAGAGGGGGAGAGGAATAAAAAAGTTGCAAGAGACACATAAATCAGCCAAGCACAATGGATACTATCTAAAAAAAACATTTTAGACAAATATGGGAATTCAAACATTGGCTAGATAATTGGTAATGGTAAGGAAACACAGCCAATTTTATTGAGTATGATAATGAAATTGCAGTCATGATGAAAGAGAGAGTTTCCTTAATTTTTGGATACATGCTAAAGTTTTACAGAAGAAATACTGACCTGGGTTTACAATAATCTAGTATGCGAGCAGTGGTAGGAGGGAAGGTAAAATGGATATGGATACATATGAAACAAGATTGTCCAGGTGTTATTTGTTAAGTTGGATGATATATACTTAGTGTTTTATTATACTTTTCTTTCTACTTATACATGTTTTTTAGACTTTCCATAACAAAAAATTAAATAAAAGGACTTGAGATGGACATAACCTTTGACCCAGCATGGTCTTCATCCTACAGACAAACTTATACAAATATATATTTATAAAGCTGTCCATTATTTATAATAACAAAAGTGGGGGTAAAAAACTAATTTTCCCTCAATACTAGTTTAATCAAGTAAGCTACATATATATAGTATAATACAATGTGTCATCAAATATGATTGACTTATAAATATTGATATGAATCGATGTCATATATATGTGTGTGTGGATGTGTGTATATAATTGAGTAAAGAAAGTAAGACACATAGTATATAGTTTACATAGAATGGTAAACACTGTGTAAATAAAGAAAAGGATATATTGAGAACCAACACAAAGGAGCAGGTTACCAAACTAAAAAAAAAAAAAAAAAAATCAAAGCTCTCACCCAGTGTCATGTAGTATCAATAATTTCAAGAATAAAAGCAATCAAGAGATGTAGGCAAAACAGGAAAAGGTCTAGGATCTTGCCTGTCTCCCCGGGTCCTGCCTTCCCTAACCAGGCATCAACCATCAGAAACATAGTCCTAAACTATATGAAACTCAGGTCCCAGTCATTGCAGTAATTTAGTTTCTTGAGAATTTCTTCCTACCCCATATCTTCCCTCAAAATGTAGTGGATGCTTTCCAGACTTCTCTTGGCTACTGCTATTGAAGTTTCTCACCATTTCTTTTCATCCCAGCCCACTTAAGAAACTTGGGATCCCTCACTCTCACAACGTTTAAGCATCCACCTCTGAAAACACTTTCACTTGTGAATACCATCAGCTTGTGTCCTCCAAAGACCTTAGTAACTTCTTGCAAAGCCTAACAATTCCTGCCCCCTCTTAGTATTCCACAGCTGGTTCTCTGAGCTGTGGAAAGTTGAGCTCTTGGCTATTTCACATCTCTGCCAATGGTCAACATGTATTCACATTCCACAGGTGACAGTTCTCCTAAAGGACAGAAAACATTATTATTACCCACAATACATACAGTGCATTGAATTGAAAGAGCATTCCTAAACTTTCAAATCCTAGTCCTGGCTACGTGACTCCGGGGAAATCTTCCAACTACTCTGAGCTTTAGTTTCCTTAAATATAAAATGCGTAAAAGGTTACCAATCTCATAGCATTGTTGTGAGGATGCAAAGAAATAAGATTTGTAAAATCTAATAAAATGTAGGTGTTCAGTAAATAGTGTTTACCATCAATTATATTCCACCTAAAGCCAGGCAAATAGCACAGCGGTCATTTCCAAGTTGCTATCCTAATTAACATGCTTTCCACAAAACCCAGTAGCCCTGGGAGTTAGCCCTGGCCTTCAAAGCTCTGGAATTCAATAGTGAAATTCTGTCTAAAGTCTGGAATAAAATTGAATTTGATGGGTTTACTTTCTATCTTTTCTTTATATCAACCACTGCCAACAACCATAATGACCTCTGCTTCTGAAACATTTCATTCAGGACAGGCCAAGCAAACTCCTGCTGTTTTGGGATGAGGGTTCCAGGCATTTGGTGTTCAAACACAGGACTTGTCGCATGTTGGTAGGACCCGAAAACAGAATCACAACAACCACCAGAGGCACAGAAAACAACCGTTCAGAGAGCAAAAGAGTTGTGTTCCTTTTTCATATGCTTCTATTTGCACTAGAGAAACATTGGCAGAGAAAAGAAACCTTTTGCAAATCAAGCAAACACAGAAGACTTCATCATGGCTGCCTTATACTTTGCACAACGAGGGCAAAAACATTCAGAGGGTGGGGCTGGGTGAGAGGAGGTGGGAGAATGCTTTCATTCTTCAGCCTACCGTGCTTGATTCCCCTTCTCATAATAAATCAAAGACTGAGCTGCCAACGGAGCTGTTGATCCAGGACCCCTTGACACTTGAATCTTTTCCCTTTAAAAAACAAAGCATTTTGAAACAAAACTCACTTAATAAGGACCCGGAAATAAGAATGAGGAGGACTGTCGGGGTGGTTTTCTTTTCAAGTGAAGTGCTTTCTTTTCTGAAAGCTACAGACTGACCAAAAATAACTGTCTGTAGTATAAATTGAATGAACTCATGTCTCCCTTGTTTTTCCCTTACAAACCTTCTGGAAGCCTATGTTCTTATCGACCGGCATGTCCCCCTTATCAGTGCTAACCCAGAGTGCCTGGACAACATCACAAGCACAAGCTCAACATCTACCTTCAAAGGTAAGTATGTTCCAACAGCAGGCTCCTTGCTGGAAACCCGGATGCTGAACGTGGAGATCATATAGGGAACAGAGATTTTTATTACAGGAATTTAGCAGAGGCTTCCAGTATTGGAGGGAGAGGAAGACGAGAGCCATTGATAGCATAATAAAGCCCAGAAAACAGGCTTTCGAATCTCCTACATTCAAATCCCAGATCTTCTAATTACTGCCCCTTTGACAGAAATAACTCAAATAAGTTATTTGACCTCTCTAAATCTTGGTTTCCTCATTTGTAACATGGAGGAAAGATCAGTTACCCATGGTTTTGCAGTGATGATTAAATATATAGAAAGTATATACTTAGAAAAGTAATTGGTCTATACCAAGTGCTCAATAAAAGATTATTGTATTAATACTGCTGTTATTTTTATTAAGTTTTTAAATTAAATCCTTCTTAAAATAAAATCAAAAGGAACTACCAACATAAAAACACATACTCAACAATTGTAGAGATAAAGGAAGAAGGTAAAAGGGAGTAGGAGAAGCAGATTATAACCTCCCTTCTATTATCCTGTGCATTCAGTGAAGGAAAGAAAAGAGGGAGAGACGGAGGCAGGAGATAGGTTTGGCAAGGAGATGAAGCAGCCTCCAGGAAGTTCTATACTTGGGCACACTAGGCTCCAGGTCTTGGAAAAAAAGAAAAAAATCAGGAAACATCAAGAAGGAGCACATGATCCCCCAACAATATCTAGAACATGAACTCCTAAGTCTAGACCCACACTTGTAACTGCTAATCCTACCTCCCTCCCTTCCATCAATGTGACCCCTCAGCTTTAAATAATTCCCTCAAGTATGGGGACTCAAGTGTTCTCCACTTGGGAGAAAAATTATGCCAAAAATAATATTTCCCTCAGCCCTCCTCTCCTGCTCCACACCTTCCCTTACCCACAGCCACTCAACCACTATCCCCTGTTTTCCATGGAAGGTGTGAAGGATACAACTGAGATCGCTTTTCCCAGCCCTTTCTCACAGTAAGCAGGTTGCAGTGAGAAAAGAATACGGAAAAAAATTAAAAACCCTGGCAGAATTCAGCCATTCAGGGGACCTTGAAAAGATGAAGTGATCAAATGACTCAAAAATATTTGTAAGGCTCCATGGCCTAATTGAAGATTTGAGTTATTTAAATACAGCACTAATGTAACAGGAATAAACCAAAGCACCTGTGTTGTTGGTCATATATATATATATATTTGAGATTGTTCACACATCATACAACTATCCAAAGATCCAAAGTGTATAATCAATCGCCCATGGTACCATCATACAGCTGTGCATCCATCACCACAATTAATTTTTTTTCAATTTTTAGAACATTTTCATTACTCCAGAAAAGAAATAAAGACAAAAAAAGGAAACTCAAATCCTCCCATACCCCTAACCAACCCCCCCTCCATTACTGATTCATAGTGTTGGTATAGTACATTTGTTACTGTTGATGAAAGAATGTTAAAATTCTACTAACTGTAGTATATAGTTTGCAATAGGTATATTTTTTCCTATATGCCTCTCTATTATTAAATTACAGTGTCATATATTTGTTCTAGTTCATGAAAGAGATTTCTAATATTTGTACAGTTAATCACAAACATTGTCCACCACAAGATTCACTGTTTTACACATTCCCATCTTTTAACCTCCAACTTTCCTTCTGATGACATATGTGACTCTGAGCCTACCCTTTCCACCACCTTCACACATCTTTCAGCACTGTTAGTTATTCTCACAAAATGCTACCATCACCCCTGTCCATTTCCAAATGTTTAAGTTCACCCTAGTTGAACATTCTGCTCATAAGCAACTGTTCCCCATTCTTTAGCCCCATTCTATATCCTGGTAACTTATATTTCATGTCTATGAGTTTACATATTATAACTAGTTCATCTCAGTGAGACCCTGCAATATTTGCCTTTATGTGTCTCTCTTATTTCACTCAATATAGTGCCCTCGAGATTTCTTCATCAACCCATTTCTTTTAAGACGGTTTTGTTCACACACCATACATTCCATCCTTAGTAAACAATCATTGGTTCCCTGTATAGTAATGTATTTATGTATTCAGCACCATTGCCACTATCTATATAAGGACCTCTCCATTTCTTCCACAAAGAAGGAGGAAGAGTCAAAGAAGGCAGAGAGAAAAAAGAAAAAGAGAAAGAGAGAGAGAGAGAGAGGGAAAAAAAAAAAACATTACAGCTAGAAAGCAACAAAAGGAAAGATAGCGTTAACCTAAAGTAGAATAAAGAGTTAGACAACATCACCAATGCCAGGAGTCCCATACCCTTCCCCTATTCCCCACCCCCCCCCATATGCATTTAGCTTTGGTATATTGCCTTTGTTATATTAAAGAAAGCATAATACAATGTTTCCGTTAATTATAGTCTCTAGTTTGCATTGATTGTATTTTCCCCCCAATCCCTCCCTATTTTTAACACCTTGCAATGCTGACATTCATTTGTTCTACCTCATGTAAAAACATCGTTGTACCCTTTATTACAATCATTGAGCACCCTAGGATTCCCCAAGTTACACAGTCCCAGTCTTTATCATTCATCTTTTGTTCTGGTTTCCCACGTGGTCCCAACTTCCTCTTTCAACCATGCTCACAGTCATCTTTGTTCAGTGTACTTATATTGCTGTGCTACTATCTACCAAAATTGTTTTCCAAACCTCTCACTCCTGTCTCTTCCTTTCTGTCTACAGTGCTTCTTTTAGTGTTTCCTGTAGAGCAGATATCTTGTTCACAAACTCTGTCATTGTCTATCAGAAAATATTTTAAGCTCTCCTTCATATTTGAAGGACAATTTTGCCAGATATAGGATTCTTGGTTGGTGGTTTTTCTCTTTCAGTATCTTAAATATTCACCCCACTTCCTTCTTGCTTCCACGGTTTCTATTGAGAAATCAGCACAGAGTCTTATCAAGCTTTCTTTGTATGTGATGGATCGCTTTTCTCTTGCTGCTTTCAGGATTCTCTTTGTCTTTGATGTTTGATAATCTGATTATTAAGTGTCTTGGCATAGGCCTATTCAGATCTATTTTGTTTGGGTATGCTGCGCTTCTTGGATCCGTAATTTTATGTCTTTCATAACGGATGGGAAATTTTCATTGATTATTTCCTCTATTCTGCTTCTGCCCCTTTTCCCTTCTCTTCTCCTTCTGGGATACCAATGACACGTACATTCCTGCTCTTCATTTTGTCCTTAGGTTCCTGGAGACATTGCTCATATTTTTCCATTCTTTTCTCTATCTGTTCTTCTGTGTATAGGCTTTTAGGTACCTTGTTCTCCAGTTCCTCAGTGTTTTCTTTTGCCTCTTAAGATCTGCTGTTGTGTTTCCATTGTGTTTTTCATCTCTTGTGTTGTGCCTTTCATTTCCATAGATTCTGCCAGTTGGTTTTTTGAACTTTCAATTTCTACCTTATGTACGCCCAGTGTTTTCAACTCTTTTGCCGTATCTTCCCTAAACTTTTTGAATTGACTTAGTATTAGTTGTATAAATTCCTATATCTCAGTTGAAATGTAAATTTGTTCCTTTGACTGGGCCATAACTTTGTTTTTCTTAGTGTAGGTTGTAGTTTTCCGTTGTCTAGGCATGGTTTCCTTGGTTACCCCAATCAGGTTTTCCCAGACCAAAACAGGCTCCAGTCCCAGAAGGAAGACTACTCAGTATTCGGTTTCCATGAGGGTGTGTCTTAAAAAATTGGTACACCCTGTGATGCCTCACGTCACTGTGCTTTTCTGCCCAGCAGGTGGCACCTGTCAGCCTGTAACTCCAGACTGGTTTAAGGAGCTGTGGTCCATGGCTGTTTTCCCCCAGGCTCTGGGGTATGGTTCTGAATGGAAGGCAGGTAGTAGAGCTGGCCCCACCCCTTTCCTCTTAGAGAAGATAGACCCCCTAGAGAGAGGTCATTAGCATTTCAATGGTCTCTCTCTGCCTGTGCTATCTCCACTCTCGTCTGGGTCAGAGCACTGGGAACTGAAAATGGCTAAGGCTTTCTCCACTGATTGAAACAGGGACAAGAAAGCCCCCTTCAGGGCCAGTCCACAGCCACCCTCTGGCTCTCCAAGGTCAGTCGTCACCCAAAGCCTCTGTCTACTTGTTGGGGATTCATAGCTTGTATCGAGCAGTCCCCGTTTGTTAATTAAAACTCCAGTTGGAGCTCAGCTGAGCTGTATTCACTAGCTTGGAGAGAGCTGCTCTCTAGCACCACAAGGCTTTGCAGCTTGGACCATGGGGGGAGGGGGCTCCCAGCTTGGATCTGAAGTTTTTACTTACAGGTTTTATGCTGTGATCTCAGGCATTCCTCCCAATTCAGGTTGGCATATGATGAGTGAATGGTCACATTTGTCCCCCTGTATTTATTTTGGATTATTTACTAGTTGTTCCTAGTTGTTCATTAGTTGTTCCAGGGGGACAAACTAGCTTCCACTCTTCTCTATGCTACCATCTTAGATTCTCCTCACCTGTGCTGTTTTGTAAGCAATTTCCACATCCAAAATCATATACATAAATCTGGGAAGAAAGGAAGCATTTTAAGTGTGAAAGCACTGAGCCTTTTCCAGCCCCTTCTTCCTTTGTTAATGACATTGTATTCCTTTGTTCTGGAGTCTCCCAGAATGATGCAGGAAAGGTTTCCAGGTTACCTTGTCAGTCATTCCCTACTTTCCTTGCAAGCCCTTTTTCTTTTAATTTGCGTTCCTTGCAGTAAACTTTCTTGTTAGATATATTTCCACCCAAAGCCAGAAGCTAGGAACCTGTTTTATTCTTGAGCAGTTTTATTTTTTCCCAATTGCCCCCTTATTACCGCTTCTGAGAATTTAGCATTCTATTAAAACTCAATCTGCCACTTTAGAGGTTAATGATTAACTTTAATATGCCTGTGCCTTTAATTGTAATCTAGATTCTGGAAACAAATCAAATGTAATGGAAAGAATAGAATTAGGACAACTGGGCTCCAGTCCCAGTTCTGCCAATAACTAATTGTATGACTTTGGAAAGGCACTCAATTTCTTTGGAATTTCACCTACAAAAGAACATGGATGAAAGAGATAATCTCTAAATATCTTGTATCTCTCAAATTCTATGTTCCTATGAACAAGGAACACTCAAATTTAAAAGCTAACAGATTGCCCGTAGTAATTTTCTCAGCTAGTTAATTCCACTGTAGCCCACAAGAACCTGGGACAGCATTTCCTTCAACACAAGCCATCCTTTGAAAGAGTAACAGTGGGAAGGAGGAGAGCAGTGCCACTCCAGTGGGGAGCAGTCAGCTCGGAAGAGTCAGCCACGGGAGGAAATGGGACAATAATGAGGCAAATGAATGAAATCGCTTTGTCCAGCCCCTTTACTCCCTAAGAAAAGTTTCATTGAGACGGGAATGGGGGAAAAATAACAAGGCCCCGCAGAGCAGAGGCGTGAGGGAGATCCTGCCAGGTGGAAGTGATCAAATAACTCAGTGGATTGATCTATTTCCTTTAACCTCATCTTTTCCTCCTTTAAAAACATACTCTTTTCCTCCCCGTCCCATGGTGAAGCATAAAAACACTGGCACTTTCTTTTTCTTCTGTATCGATTCAGAGAAAGGATTCGTCTACATAAAGAAAAAAGAGATCAACCAGAAAATAGGCTTCTGTTCTGGGGGAAAGAAATGATGGGGGTGGGTGGATTGTTTAAAAATGACTGTTCGGTGGTGCACAATTCAAAAAATGACCCCTTGCAAATTTAAATCTAAAAAAGAACTACTTTGAGCTTAGGAGGCAGCAAAAAGCTGGTGAAAAACTGAGACACACAATGAGATTTAGGTTTTGTTTTGCTTTTGTTTTTGAGTCCTCTAATGGAGACTGTAAAAGAACTAGGAAAAGCAGGAGCTGAACTTTCAGATTCAGTGGTTCACAGCCTTTGGCAAAAAGTCTCTCTCTTTTCTTTGCCAGATATCTTTATGGAGTCAAAGTTGACACTAAAAGGCTGGCTAGGAAATTGATTAATCTATGGGCTTGTGTAGGAGTGAGTATCTGAAAGCCAATCAGTGATTTTTATGTGGAAAAAATACTGGTTTTATCAAAGGAGATGGGCTTAAGCATTTGGATTGCTTTTCTACAAACAAAGTCAAAAGAGTGAATAATTTTGCTGGTTTCAAAGCTCACATGTTGCAGTTATAAGCTAGGGTCTCTTGCTCCTTAAAAAAGAAAATGGATTTATTTAAATGTTCAGTGCATGGATTTTGAAAGACTCCCCACCCACCACCACCTCCACTAAGATCTCTGAAATTTATGCAGTGGGTGAAGGGTCATTTTCAAGGTCGTTCTGGCTTTGGTTTCCTAGCCCTACTTAATGAGCTCAGCTGATGAACCATCTCACTGAGTTGTGTTGTCTGATTCATACTGTGTAAACCTGACCTGCAACTCATTCCTTTCCCTTATTTTATTAATGAATAAACAAGCAAGCAAACAAATAAAAACCTTAACTCAAGTGTGTGTGTGTGCACACATGCATGAAATAGGCTTTATTGAAGGTTGGAAAATGTAGATTGTATTAGAGCTCAGCAAATATTCAAATGTTTGTTTTTCCCTCCCCTTCTCTGAAGAATATACTACTATTCTCAATTGATGCTGACCTTGGCCATGTGTCTTGGTTTGCACAATGGAATGTGAGCAGATGTAAGCTACATCAGAGCAGAGGCTTCAGAGGCTTTAAATGTGCTTGCCCAGTCAGGCTTGGCTGCTTGTGCTCCTGCACTCCACCATGAGAAGGGCATACCCCAGATAAATGCTGCTTCAGCCAGGGCTCCCAAATGAAACCAGAGGAAGCAGACCTGAATTTGATCCACAGCCTGGAGCAAAGATATTGCAGCCAACCCACAGACTTGTGACCAAAAAAATATTTGTTATTGTAAGCCACTGAGATTTGGGGGGCTGTTTGTTATGCAGCATTATTTAAGGAAAAGCTGACTTATTCAGAGAATTATCTGGGAAAGAAGGCTTATATCACAGTAATACAAACCTTCAAGTTAAACATCAGGCATCCTTATTCTTAAAAAAAAAATCCTTTGGATTCCACACCCCCAGGTTTGTCATAGGCCAGTTCAACATATGAAATTCCCCAGCCCGAAGAGTCATCACAATGGCTTATATTGTTCTCCTCCCAATTCTTCTCTCTTCTACATTTTTCTTTCAAGAGTCCTACCCCATCCCCAATTCTAAAATCCCCTAAATAGATTATGGAGAGTAAATTAAGTCAGTGTTCTTCAACCCCTGTCCTCAGACTCAGCTGTAGGCCCACCTTTTCACATTCAAGCCCACTAAGGAGCCCAGCAGAACAGGGTCCTCTCTTTTAATAGCAGCATTCTTATAGAAGGGCAGTGTTGTTTTGCTCACGATTTTTCTTTCCGTTATGTACGTCTGCAAGAAAGAGATAGATAGTGTTAAACTTGCAATGAAATCAAGAGAGATCTCTATAGGATTCCAGACGTGAAGTCATGTTATATTCTCTCCTGTTTCCTCTTTCCCTGGCCTCTTTCCATATTCCCAGTTCTTCTCTTTTCTTCCAAGCGAATATTTTCTTCTTTGGCTATGGGGAAGTGCTATGGATTGAATTGTATCCTCCCCAAAAGATATGTTGAAGTCCTAATTCTCAGTACCTCAGAATGTGAACTTATTTAGAAATTGAATTACTACAGATAGAAGTAGGCAAGTTAAAATGAGGTCATACTGGAGGAGGGTGGGCCCTTGATCCAGTGTGACTAGTGTCCTTATAAGAAGGGGAAATTTGGACACAGATGGAGAGAGGGGAGAACACCATGTGACAACTGACGCAAAGAATGCCATGGATGCTGGCTAGCTGCAGCCAGAAGCCCAGACAGAGGCATGCAACGGAGTCTTTAGAAGAAGCCTGGCCCTGCCAACACCTTGATTCTGAATTTCTAGCCTCCAGAACTGTGAGACAATAAGTTTCTAAGTCACCCAGTTTGTGGTACTTTGTTACAGAAGCCCTAGGAAACTAAAACAGTGTTCCCAGTTAGCAAGGAATGTTCTCTCTTTTTTCCCCTTAAAAGTTCAAATTCCATTAAACAATGAGAACTTGGCCATTAATAATTGAGACTACGCCTGGGAAACACACCCACGGAAGAAGCTAACAGCAGTGCTTTCAGGATAATAAAGCAGAAAAGGATCATCCTCAGTACAATGATTTCCTTGTTCTATTTTCACAATCTCTCAAGGGGGAACAGGCAAGCATTTTACCAAGATCCAGCAACAATTCTAGCACCCCGGGTAGTGTGATTATTTAGGCCAAGAACTAAATAACACATAGCTTTTGAAATAAATGCCATAATGGCCTTTGAAATTTAAAAGCTACTTGATTTTATTCTAAAATTAGAAGGTTGAGTTTGGCCTTAATTTTCTAATCAGTGGGGCGATTCTGTTTCAGCCACGAATCACGAACTGACTGTTCTAACAAAACAGAATAGGAGAGTGGGCCGAGGAAGTAGATTGTTGACTCCCTTTAAACAAAAACAAAACAAAAAACATTATGGGAACAAAAGAGGGAGGGAGGCTTTTCCTACTTCTTCTTTTTCAGATTTCCAAAAGCACTTTACTCCTAAGAACACAAGATAATTTTTCAAATTTATAAATCACAGAGTAGGCAATCATCTCAAGCATCAAAATAGTGCTAAAAAGTAGGGCAGCTGGCTCAAGGAGGAAAAGAGGAAGGCTGGGAAAAGATGTATTAAGCACCCTGATATGCTTCAGAGTCCTTATGCCAGTCAACATTAACAGGGCAATTGACTGGATAAAGGGGGTGGGGTGCGGTGGAAAAGGGAATTAAACTCAGAATCTTTCAGGAATCTGGAAGGATGCAGGAGACGTGCAGAACCAGTGCCATTCTCCGTGATTCATGAGGTTCCTCCTACCTCACAATGTACATCCAAGCACCAAGGATCATCCACACCAATCCCCAAGGACCAGTCACAGCAATCAATAATAACTAACTGCTTAATACCTGGCCCCCCTCCTTCTCCATCTCTTACGTTTTTAGTCAGCTGTCACCTGAAATTAGTCTCTGAACTAATCTCTAACCTGTCTGTTATACCACCACCACTACCAACACACACACACACACACACACACACACACACACACACACACACGGCTGCAACAAGAGTGACCTTTTTCAATCACAAATATCACTCTGTTAATCCTCTGCTTAAAATCTGTCAGCAGCTCCCCGTTGCTCTCCAGGATCTGGTTCCTCTCTATATCTCCAGCCTCATGTTTCATGGCCTGGAGCTCCCAAAATGCACCAACCAACCTTCGTGGAGAATGTGCCCATCACTGTCTTGATAGTGTCTTATACAGGTTTTCTTAGATTTTAATCAATATATAGTATATTAAAAAGCAGAAAGGAAGGATCCTTTCTCCAACCTAGACCATGAAAATGTTTGGCCCAGTTGGCAAAATTGCCATTCACGGTCATATTAAATATAGCACTCGAAGGAAATTTAAGAAGAGGAAGTGAGTGTCTTTTAAATGGGTGCATGTGCTCAAAACCATTTGGGAAAGAATAACGAGACCCTACGTTACTCCCTTGGATCCTCCTTGCTTATTATCCATTTCCAAGTTCCAGCAATAAGCCCAGAGACTCCTGCTTCTTTTCGTTCCTGTTTGTACAATTCTTCCTCAGCTCATCATGGTTTATATATCATTGGATCATAAGTGCAGAAATCTATAAGGAACATTTCGACAAAGGTTGGAAGCCAGTGGTCAGCCTAAACCAACTCATCCTCTGAGAGATGATGGGAAGTGGAGAGCTAAGGCTTGAATTGGAGGCGTGATAAAAGAACGCAAAGGTTAAGCCACTTGAATCAAAGACTTCTGCCTCATATCAGCTGGGGCAGCTTGTTTTGATGGTGCTGTGGAGAAATCCCAGCCCCAAAGTTATTTGGTACACTGTATTGAAACTTCTTGCTGCCTTGTAAAATGAAACGAATGCCACAAATATTGGTTGAATGTTGTTCTGCCTGCTATGAAGCACGAGATGGTCTCTGTCCTCAAGAATTTGATTAATAACAATAATCATTATTATTTTTTAATTGCAAACAGGTATCAGACAGGCTAAAATATTTGCTCCTTACAGAACTTCTATGAGATTGTTTCTATCACCACCCCATTTGCAAATTCTTAGAAGGTTCAATAGCACCCCAAGTCACAAAAATGGTAAGTGACAGCACTTAAAATCTCCTTCATGAGAAATAGCAATAATAATAAAAATTCTGAAACAGTTTAAATTAATAACAAATGTCCTTGAATAGATAAATGAAAGAGAGAAAATCCTAAAGAACAAAAATTTGCAACAAGAAGTGAGAGAACAAAAGAGGGGACTTCAGTCAGGCAATATTTAATTTCTGTAAATGGGAGGGCAGGAAATTTTTACACCATTATACTTAAGAGGTCAATTTATACACCAGGTTGTAATTCAACCCACACCCAAGCTGGTGATTCTAACCAGTTAGAACTTAAAATAGAAAATCGCTAAATAGGACCAAGAGTATGGCAGTGAGAAACTATGAAGAAAAATTTCAGATGATTATTTTTTAAAACTGAGTATTTTGATAAACTAGATCAGATTGAATTGAGTCATTCATTCATTCATTCAACAAATAGGTATTGAGTTCCTACTATATGCCAGTCTGTGCTAGGCACTGGGGATATATAGGAAAAAAAAAATACAGGTTAATTTCAAAGAACTTATATTCATATCATTTTCCTACATGTATATACTCTACATTTTTACTGGTGATTTTGAAACTTAACTGGGTTGATAACCTAAAGAATGGTACAGAAAATCAGACAGAAGAACTACTAGAGAGAAATAAAGGGCAAATAAATGCCTAACAGACACCTTTGAAAGAAACTCTCAGGGCCCTTGAACAAGCAGCTTGAGAAGTGTTACCAGCAACAGCGGACAAGAGAATATTCCTCTTGCTAAGGTTATGGGCCAGTTTTGTCCCAAATATAACACATTGGTTATCTTCACCAGTGTTTTCTTCCTCAAATTCAAATTAGAAAGCTCTCAAAACCAGACAAAATGAGAGCACTCCCTCTAGCTTGAATAATTTCTGGAAAGCTTAGATGTTCTCAGCAAGTCAGTGAAAGCAGTTGCTGCAATTCTAATTAACATCTCTGAATTTGCCTGCTGTAGTTCCAAACCCTACCCTGTCTTAAAAGACATGACCTCTGTGAACTGTGTATGGGGCCATTTTTCATATTATATTCCCAATTATGCACCTACCAAAGGGTAAGAGAAGTGTTTTGTTTTTCTATAAAAGTATTATACTGGTCTTTCACAATGAGGAAAGACTCAAAGCAAAAATTAGTGTCTACAACAAAAAGCTGCTTGGTGTTAAAAGCTTTTATTTCTTTTTTTTTTTTTTTTTTCATAATTGTGGGTTTGTTTTGTGTGTGTGTGCATAACTGATTTTCTTTGCATTTTTATGCTCTCCCTGTGTGAGGCTTTTCCGGGAGATAATGACTGGATGAGGTTAAAGGTTCTCAACTTCTCCAGCTGTTCAGTACTTGCCAGAAGCTACTCTTTATTCAATTGTTACTGTTATTATTGTTTATTGTTAGGGTCCGTTTCCCCTGAAAAATGTCTCTCTCACTTTGAGAAAGTGGAGCTCATTAGCGCAGAAGGAGGGCCTGGCAGATGACTTTCCTTTAGGAACCAGTATGGCCTGAAGAAGTCCACTTAAAATCATCAGTGACCTGTCACTCAGAAACAAAGGTGAATTCTCAGCGGAGCATTTACCTCTAAAACAAGATCTGGACCATTTTTTGCAAACAAACCACTAGCAAGCTTAGCAGCTGTAACCCACCATCCAATACAGCAGTCAGCTCTGGAGTAATTTCCTTCTCATACATCCTTACACCTTCTCAAAGGGTAAGGCCTGGGTTTGGCCCACCAGCCGCACATTCTCCTCTTCCCTAGTCCACAGGGCAATTTTTCATAGATGTCCACTTTGGAGGATGCTGCCTTTCACTATGGGACTCCTAAGGCATCACATCCGCCTTAAGTGCATTTTTCCCTAGCATGGAGTACAGTGCCTGTGCAATAATTATCTTTCGCAGATGTCAGCATGCTTTTTCTTTAAATGCCAGAGAATAAATATTTTAGGCTTTGCAGGCCAAATAGTCTTGGTTGCAACCACTCAACTACTCTGCTTTGTAGCTCAAAAGCAGTCATAGACAACATGTAAATGAATGGGTAAGACTAGATTGGGCCCACATGCCACACTTTGCCAACCCCTGATCTATTGAATAAATCAATGACATCAGAGAATTTGCTTTTCCATATAAGTGAGTATTCCAAATAAATGAAATGCTCTTTTTTAAGTCCATAAAAGTTTTGTTTTATTTTTGCTTTCACTATTTTAGTTTAAATCTATCTGTAAAGTACATTTATAGAATGGCCTACCTTCTTAAAAAGCATATTCAAAACAACTTTTTCCCCACATGACTCAGGACCATCATTAAGGCTATTATTTTACAATGCTAAAATTCACCAACGTCCTCTGAGAGTTTCTGGCTGCATTGGGGTACTTAACCCAACTCCAGAAAGTCCCCAAATTCTATTGTTTCTAGTCATTGCATCTCTTTAGATTTTTCTGCCTCCTGTTTGTCTGGTGGGCTCTTAGCACTTTCTTTTCCATTCTGCCAGCATGCCATTGGAAGAATTGCACTGACTTTTCAAGACGTAAGTTCAAGGAATATCCACAATATTCTCCATTTCTTCTTTCCACAGAGCCCTGGGATACATTGTTCTGTTTGCCAATGAGAGATTATTCCTCTTCTATCATATTCCTTGGCCACTTTTGAAAAAAGCATTGGAGAATCTGACTTTTTCCTAAAATTATCTCTTTCTTGTAATGCCAATACAGGCAATAGAAACCACACACACACATTACCAGAATTTTGTTTTCCAATCTCTTTCTTTAGAACCACAAGTTCTTTAGCACCTGACCTTCCTCCCAGATTATCATAGGCAACCATTTCACCAAATGCTTTACCTCTGCATAACATGGACCACCATCTTTCCAGCCTCTGCTATTGATTTCTTTGCCACCCATTGCCCAAACATTAAGCTAATTCCACATATTTTAACTTTGTCATTAAGATAACAGCCCAGTTTTGGTGTCAGGCTAACCTATGCTGTGTCCACAAACAACCCCAAACTTGAAACAGTAAATCCAGTGTGGGAAAGTCAGGGAATGGAATGCCTGCCTACTCCTTAGAGTCTTTCAGTGTTTCAGTTCTATATTGCTTAGAGACAAACCATCCCCAAGCTTAGCAGCTTAAAACAACCATCATTTATTTAATTTATTAAGCTCATGACTGTGTGAGCAACAATTTGGGCTGGTATCAGCTAGGTTGTTCTGCTGGTCTCAGATTTGACTTACTCATGTGTCTATAGCAGTGACCCTCAACCAGGGTAATTTTGCCCCCCCCCATGAGACACTTGGCAATGTCTAGAGACATTTCTGACTGTCACAAATGTCAGGGAAAGGGGAGGTGCTACTGGCATCTAATGGGTGGAGGAAAGGGGTGCTGCTAAACATCCTACAATGTCCAGGGTTGCCCCCCACAACAAATAATAATCCAACCCAAAGTGTCAGTAGTGCCAAGTTTAAGAAACTTTTATCTCTGGGCAGCTGGTAGTTGATTGCCTCACACACAAGTAGAAAGGTAGCTATTAGCTAATGAAATGAGGGTAAATGGGCCACGTATCTCTCACCATCTAGCAGGCTGAACTGGCCTTATTCACCTGCTAGACGTTGCAGAGTTCCCAAGAGCAGCAAGGGCTGGAAAGCCCCAGTGCACAAGCACTTTTTAAGTCTCTTTTTGAGTCGAGTTTGCTAATTCCCCACTGGCAAACCAAGGACCAGATTACCTCAATAATAATTCAGAAAGGGGGAGTATGACCAACCCAATTCAAAGCACGGAGAAATAGTCACCATCTCTTGATGGAAAAAACTGCAATGTCATCTAGTAAAGACATGAACACAATAAGGGGAAGCATTTTTGGCCATTCTTTTACAATCTACCATATTCAGTATATTAGTCTTCTACTACTGCTATAACAAATTACCACAAGGTGTCTTAAAGCAACATGGCTTTATCTTATAGTTCTGGAGTTCCAAAAGCTGACACAGGTCTCACTGGGCTAAAATCGAAATGCCAGCTGGCCTGTATTCCTTTCTGGGGGTTCTAGGAGAGATCTGTTTTCTTGCCTTTTCCACTTTCTGAAGGTCACCTGCGTTCTTTGGCTCATGCCTCTCTTTTTCCATCTTCAAATCATCTCTCTGACCACTCTTCCCTCATCACATTTCTATATAATCTCAGCCAAGAAAGGTTCTCTATTTTTAAGGACTTGTGATTAGATTGGACCCACCCGGGTAATCCAGGATAATCCTCCCATCTCTAAACCCTTAACTGAATCACATCTGCAAATCACTTTGCCATGTAAGATAAAAAGTCACAGGTTCCAGGGGAATAGGGCGTGGGCATCTTTGGGGAGCTAATATTCTGTTGACCACACTCAGGAACACAGACTATGAAAGTTCATCACATTATGATGCTGTCAAGTCAACTCAAGAATTCAGAGTTCATCATTTCAGAGCAGGGCTTTCGCCTGAAGGTGACCCCTGCCTACATTTCTTTGGGCAAAGCAAATCACATGGCCATGCCTGACGTTAAGGAGGGAGAGAAGCATATTTTTCCTATATTCATGGAAGGAGAAGAGAGCGGGAAATATTGGCAAGCATCAGTAATATCTCCCTCAGAGCCTTTGGCTAAATTTAAGCAAGATTGTGACAGAATCAGACATGTAGAATAGAATGATACCTCTAGTGTCAGTGTAGAGGATGGATCAGAGGAAATCCATGTAATCAGGAAGAGTTTCTCAGAGGCTTTTGATGTAGTCTGGGGCCAGCGGGGTGTCAGAATAGGGCTGTGGCAGTAAGAATAGAACAAAGCAGTGCCCAGTAATTTACATAGGATATGCTAGCAATGACTACCTTCAAAATGAGTATTAAAGAAATACAAGTAATATATGGTTATCCAAAATTATCAGGGAATATGCTTTCAGTTACAAATGAGTTTCAGATAACTGCAGTTTAATTCTTCAAGTTGCAAATTTTCTATTTTAACTGCTTGGGGATAAAAATTTTTCTAAGTTGTTACACAGAGTATACTAAAATGGTTTTGGATGCTTCGAGCCCTCATTGTGAATATCAGTGCATATACTGAGCTTTAAGCAGAAAAGCACTCAAGGATCATGCAAGTGTGCAGATAAATTTTCCCTATCCTTTTTTTCCCTTTTTACAACTGTTCCAGTTTGCTAATGTTGCCTTATGCAAAATACCAGAAATGGATTGGCTTTTATAAAGGGGATTTATTTGGGTACAAAGTTACATACAGTCTTAAGGCCATAAAACTGTCCAAGCTAAGGCATCAACAACAGGGAAACTTCACAGAAGAATGGCCAATGGCATCTGGGATTTCTCTGTTGTCTGGGAAGGCATGTGGCTGGCATCTTCTTCCTTTGCTCCCAGGTTGTGTTTCAAAATAGCTTTCTCCTAGGACATTTCTCTCTTGGTGTCTGGGGGTATTCTCTTAGTTCCTCCCAGGCAAACTCTGGAGTAAAAAAAGTCTACTTTCAATGTCTGTCTTCAAAATGTTTCTCTTGGCTACAGCCAACATCAGGGGTCCACAACTCCAAGCGTGTCTAAGAATCAGTGTCAGCAAGCGTCTGGGCTTGTGTGGCTCTCTTTTAAAGTACGCCAGTGATTAAATCAGGACCCACATTGAATGGGCAGGGCCACACCTCCATGAAAATAATCTAAGCAATGGTATTACCCACGTTGGGTGGGTCACATCTCCACAGAAACAATGTAATCCAAAGATTCCAAACTAATCAACACTGATACAACTGCCCCCACAAGACTGCATTAAAGAACATGGCATTTTGGGGGACATACTACATTCAAACCAGCACAACATCCTTTCCAGATTCTCATCCCATCAAAAGAAAGTGGTTGAGGAAGGTAAGTTGTCATGGATACTAGAAAGTTCTGTAAAGTGAGTCTCTGAAAATTGTAAACTCAAGATACAATCACTGAGGTTGATAAACAGGTTCTGAAAATCAAACTGAATCTTTCTTGCATGTAAAAGAAAGCTGCAGCCTAAATACATCCAAGGAAAGAATATCTTAATAAAGGGGAAGTTGTTTGCATGGATGTTAGAAAAAGAAGAGCCAAAGAGCAGGAATGTCAGTCTATCACCAACTCTGTCCAGGAGCAGAGTGTGTCCTGTGCAGCAGACATGAGTATTCTGGTCCACTTGGTAGTTGTAGACATTTCAATAAATTAACTTCTACCATTGTAGTATACATCAGTCTCGTGAGTTTGGTTAGAGTGGGTTGCTAGGAGATTGATTCCCTCTTAATGTGCTGAAATTTCTGTTTCTGGACTATGTAGATGTCTTACTTTGTGTTCTGCCAAAAAGCAACACTTAAGATAAGAAGTTGGTATAGGTAATTTCACTGGGTAATCCCAGGAAGCAGAAATGATAAAATGATAAGAGTGAGCTAATGATGAAAGAGAAGCCAAAGTAAGGGTGCATTCTTGAAGATACTGCTTAAGTACACTGGGTCATTCTGAGAACCACACAGAAAGCCTCCTAGAATTGCCTGCCTGAAGGACAGGAAGCTGGAGCATTTATCCATTGGCTCTTGGACCCCACTGGTTGATGGTTGTCCCTAAGAATGTAAACCACACACACTTCCCAGCTGTGCTTGTGCATACCAAGCAAGCTCCTGGTTCCTTGGAGAAATCCCCAGGACAGAAAGTGGGAGGACACATGACTTATACTTGAAACAGGACTCTGTTAGCACAAGGGAAGCTGAGGTCACATAAAAGTCTCCACTGCAACTCTGGCTGAAAGCAAAGGTGTGCTAATGGCAATGTGACACATGGCCCAGGCCTATCTGCTTTGCTGGGCAAGGAGCAAACCCTGACCTTCACCCTGCATAGCTGTGTATTCGTAGGTACCTGTTCACTTTTCTTTCCCATCACATACTAAGTAAAGCATCACTTTAACAGCAACTTCACTTCATAGCCATGAGGACATTTTGTCTTGGTTCTTAAAGTACTATATTTAATCTGGAATTTAGAAGTTTCCATCTCCATCATAAAAATTGGCACTAGAGTTATCAAGTTGCCATGCTGACATTAAGCTGCTTTTTAGCTTCAAAAGCAAGTCTGCCAAGAAAGTTGAGCACCATCAAATAAGCCAAGCCTTGGGTCTGATTAAGTAAAAACTATCTTTAAACCACTTTTTCTTTGGGTGGGAAAAAAGTAACAAGATGGGGGCATAAAAGTAAATAATAATAATAATAATAATAATAATAATAATAATAATAATAATAATAATAATACAGGTCATCAGGAAAGACTATGCCAAAAGCATTGAGGACCTGAGAGCTTGTGCAAGAGGCAGGATTTGGTTCCCCCTTAGAAACTTGCCTGGTTACAGGGCATTGCTGAAGATTCATGGCTGCAGAGGGATCTGGGCAGCTGGGCTCTGCGCCCTCCATCTGGGCCAATGGGCTGTTATGTGCTCTATGAGCATAGACTTGGAAATAAAAACAAATCAGAATTCAAATTCCACCTTCACCACCTGCTCCCCTATGTGATCTTGGGCAAGTCATTTAACATCTCCAAACCTCCGAGTACTCATCAGTGTCAAACTTGCAGGACTTTTGTGAGAGTTAAATGAATAGTACAGGTAAAGCCCTTTAGACAGTACCAGATAGATTTTAAGTGCTTAATAAATAGAGTTTAAGAACAGTTTTGATTTTGCAAATTCAGAGCCAAAGAGGGACACAGGAAATGTCTAGCATGAGGTTCTGGCACAGGGTCAGTGCTTCATAAATTTTGGTTCCTCTTTCAGTTGTGGTTCATAATTGCTAGGAGCTTTACCAAAACTGTGCACCATAAGGCATGGTTCATTATTCTGAAATAAAATCTGGAAGATGAGTAGTTTGAGGGATGTTTTAAATTCTCTGGGAAATTTACAGTTAATAAAATAAGTGTTTCCATGATAAGGCCACATATAGGCCAGACACAATCTGGAGTACACACCATCTGTTCTGTCCTTTGGAACCCAGTAACCCAACCAAGCCTCTGCCTCCTCCCATCCCCATTCCCATCCCCATTCCCCCATAAGATTCTTATGCCTCCATATTTGCATTTGACCTGCTAGACCTGTCCTCATTTCCCTGGTCCCAGATTCTTCATCCTTACTCCAGCTCTAACTCCATTTCTGATTCCTTAGTATTTAGTATCTCTGAAGATTACACTTTTGGATTCTTTGAACTTGTTCCTTCATTCATACATTCAACAAATATTTATGGACAGCCCCTATGTGCCAGGCAATGTTCTAGATCAGGAATGCACTAAAATACAAGATGGATGTATCCCCATTCTAATGAATCTTCTATTCTAGTGCATCACCCACAAGAGAACAAATTAACACATAATCTCAGCTGCCCCACATTTTCTCAGTTAAGAAATCCTTCATTCCTGCCTCTCATCCTACAGAACATACAGCAGGGTTCTTCCCTGACCAAGGAGGCAGACTCAAACTTATGCTGTTCTTGCTTTTCATATCATGGACAACTTTTAACATTCTTTCACAAAAAGTTCAGGGGGCAAGCATGCCAAAATTTTTCCCTCTAGTGGAGAAAAGTAGAGGAAGAGGTGTGGAATTTTCTTTCCAAGGCCTACTCCAAGGGTAACAATTGCTTCATCTCCCCTAAAGAGGAATTACCAGCAATTACAACAGACCATTCAGGGTTCCACAGATGGCTATTAAGAGCCTGAAATAACGTTCAGTGAGATGTTTTATCTTCAGCACTGGATGATTTTCTATCCTTTTTCTGCTTCAAGGGAGCACCTGGGATACAGAAAGGCTTTCTGTAGGGAATAAGAAAAGAGGTCCATTAGATGAAATCATGGCTCATGGCATCCTCCATAACATACAGTAAAACCAATCTGAGATTTCTTTTACATTTTATGTGCATAACTTTTATGCTTTGTTATACTTCCCTGCTGCTTCTGCTGCCAAGATTCTGTACCAGTCAACCCCAGACTGTCCACTATTCTCCTGCAATCTATTAACCAACTTGGCTGGCCCTTCCCTGCTGGCTCCCTCCCAATAAAAGATATGACAACTCCTTCTCAGGCCAGCAGTCATTTTAAATGATAGCTCCCCAAATTCAGCAGGTGGTGAAAAGTTCCCTTAAAAAGGTATTTGGAATCACCATGGAGTCATAAACAGCTACTGAAAACTCCTCTCCAGAGAGTCAATGAAAAAAAGGATTCTGAATTGTTTGAAACTCTGGAGGAAGATATAGACTGGAGAAGCACCCTGCAGATGCCAAAATGAAGAAAGAAAAGAAATATCAGGTAGAAATCTTGCAGTCCAGACCAGCGAGGACTCTCCCCTCCCCCTCACTTGTGTTCAGTGCAGGAAAGGCACAGAACCAGCAGACAGGAACCCTCCCACCAGGGACAAATATTTTAAAATCTATTCCAGCAATGAGACATACCCCCACTGTTTTAAGACCTGAGGGACAGTGGAGGACAATTCAAGGTCCAAGTCAGTGAGGAACAAAGAGACTGAGAAAACATGGACAGAGACTGCTTTTCCAGCCCTGAGTCTGAAAGCTCTTCCCCCATCCTTGAAGGAAGCAGCAGCTGGTGGCTGTATCCTTGCCTTTGGGACAGCTGGAGTACTGGGTCAGCTGAGGGAGTACTCTGCCACAGGTGGAGTCCCACATCAAGCCGGATTTTGGTTGGCAAAGTGAGGGCATAGGAATCCTGCAGTTTCAGCTCACCTGTGTAAATGCAGCCTGGGCTCAGAGGCAAAGCAGCCTCTGAGGGTGATTATGTTACCAAACAGCACCATCTGCTGGACAATCTGGAAAGTGCAAGGAAAAGAAACCCTTTTAGGACCATACGAGCTGGTCTACGTGCCCCACACAGAAACCCAGCCCAGTTTTGGCTGAGAAATATGGACAACCCAACTGTCAAAGCAGGGCTCTAAAACAGACCCAGGTTTTGCCAATCAGCAGAAAACAGAGCACCAATGGAAGCCAGCAGATCTATATTACCACTCACAGTGAACTTGCTGGAGTTCCCAGTGCCTGCTTCCCATCCCTGTGGCAGACCACGGTGGGTGCCTGATTTGGGGAGAAGGCTGGGGGGAGAACCAATCTGACAACTAGCCAGTAAGACAAAGAAATATAGAGATCAAAGGAAACCAACAAGAAAACCCAAGGCAAAAGAGAGAAAACAACCTCCAGAATAAACTAATCAAGAAAATCATATGCCTAGATAGCAAAAAAAAAATCATGAACCATACCAGGAAAAATGAAGATATGGCCCAGTCAAAGGAACAAACTAACACCTCAACTGAGATTCAAGAGTTGAAACAACTAATTAAAGATGTTTAAACAAATCTTCTAAAGCAAATCAACGAGTTAAAAGAAAATGTGGCAATATAGATGAAGGATATAAAAAAGACACTGGGTGACCATAAGAAAGAATTCATAAGCTTGAAAAAATAAATGGCAGAACTTATGGGAATGAAAAGCACAATACAAGAGACGAAAACACAAAGGAAACATACAACAGCAGACTTGGAGAGGCAAATGAAAGGATTACTGAACTAGAGGACAGGACATCTGAAATCCTACACATAAAACAACAGATAGGGGAAAGAATGGAAAAATATGAGCAGAGACACAGGGAACTGAAAGACAACATGAAGTGCACAAATATATGTGTTATAGGTGTCCCAGAAGGAGAAGAGAAGGGAAAAGGGGCAGAAAGACTAATAGAGGAATTAATCAATGAAAATTTCCCAATTCTCATGAAATACAGAAAATTACAGGTTCAAGAAGCACAGCATACCCCAAAGAGAATTGATCCAAATAGACCTACTCCAAGACACCTACTAATCAGATTGTCAAGTTGTCAAAGACAAAGAAAGGTTTCTGAAAGCAGCAAGAGAAAAGCAATCCACTACATACAAGGGAAGCTCAATAAGACTAAGTGCAGATTTCTCAGTAGAAACTGTGGAGGCAAGAAGGCAGTGGTATGATATATTCAAGATACTGAAAGAGAAAAACTGCCAACCAGGAATCCTATATCCAACAAAACTGTCCTTCAAAAATTGAGGGACAGTTTAAAATATTTACAAATAAACAGACACTGAGAGAGTTCATGAACAGGAGACCTCTTCTATAAAAAATACTAAAGGGAGTGCTATATGCAGATAGTAAAAGATAGGAGAGAGAGAGGTTTGGAGAAGAGTATAGAAATGAAGATACCAAGAGATAGAAAGAGGGGAAAGATCAGGCATTTGATGCTGAAAGAGTACAGAATGTTCAACAGGATTGATTGTAGAGATCCAGAAATGGATAGAAAAATATTGGGTGATGGTAGCACAATACTGTAACACGCTGAACAAAGATGATTGTGACTATGGTTGAAAGAAGAAGGTTAAGGGTATGTAGGACACCAGAAGGAAACATAGACGATAAACACTGGGATGGTATAACTTAGTGAAACCTAGAGTGGTCAATGATTGTAATTAAATATACAAATACAAGAATGTTTTTACATGAGGGATAACAAGTGAATGTCAACCTTGCAAGGTGTTAAAAATGGGATGGTATTGGAAAAAAAATGCAAACTATAGTCTATAGTTAACAGTAACATTGTAATATGCTTCCATTAATTATAACAAAGGCAATATACCAATGCTGAATGTCTGTAAGAGGGGGATTTAATGGAGGGGTATGGGATTCTTGGCATTGGTGGTGGTGTCTCACTTTTTTATGGTATTTTATTTTTATTTTATTTTTTCTTTTGTTGCTTTTTAGTTGTTCTTCCAGTTTGGATATATTATGTCCCCTGAAAAGCCATATCCTTTAATGCAATCTTGTAGGGCCAGAGTTATGAATCTTCTTAAATAGGGTGTGACCTCTTGATTGAATGTTTCCATGGAGATTTGACCCTGCCCATTCAGAGTAGTTCTTGATTACTTCACTGAAGTATTTGAGAGAGAAACTATGAGCCAACATTGACCCAGATACATGCTGATGCTTTGAGATGCTAGCCCAGAGTTTGCTCCAGAGAAACTAAGAGAGGACAAAATGCCCCAATAGCAGCAGAGAGAGACTTTTGGAGAGACACTTGGGAACTGACAGAGATGCTCAGAAATACTTGGAGCTGTGGAAAGAAGGACATTTGGAGATGCTAAGTTAAGGAAGCACAGAAAGGCTGAGAGAGGTGCTGAAACACAACCCAGGAATAAGCAGACACCAGTCATGTGCCTTCTTAACTGACAAAGGTGTTCCGGACTCCATTGACCTTTCTTCAGTGAAGGTATCTTCTTGTTGATGCCTTAGGACTGTAATTTGTAACCAAATAAACCCCTTTTATAAAAACCAATCAATCCATTTCTGGTATTTTGCATAATGGCAGCATTAGCAAACCAGAACAGTTGTCATTTTTTACATTTCTTTTTCTTTTTTTCTTTATTTTTCTTTTTTTGCCTCTTCCTCTTTCTTTGTGGAAGAAATGAAAATGTCCTCATATAGATAGTGGTGGTGAATGCATGACTATGTGATTATACAGGAAACTTTTGATTGTTTACTTAGGATGGAATGTACAGGGTGTGAATAAAACCATCTAAAAAACAGAGGGATACAAGTGCTGGAGAAAATGTGGCAAGAAGGATATATCTAATCACAGTTGGTAGGGAAGTAGAATGTTGCAGCTCATTTGGAGGGCAGTGTGGTGGTTCCAAAGGAAGCTAAGTATGGGGTTGCCATATGGTCCTGCAACCCTGTTATTGGGCATATACTTGGAATAAGTGAAAAGAGGGACACAAATGAACATTTGCGCAATGGGGTTTATGATGGCAGTAGTCACGATTCACAGTGGGTGGAGGTGGCCCTAATGGTATATCAGCTGATGAACAGAATGGTGAACTATGGTGTATGCATACAATGAATATTGACCTGCTACAAGAAGGAATGAAGTTGTGAGGTGAACAGACATTGAGGACAGTATGTTGAGTAAAGTAAACCAGAAATGAAAAGAAAAACATTATGATGCCTCACTAATATGGACTAACTATAATGTGAAAACTCTGAGAATTGAATCTGAGAGCATAGGGTATCAGGGGAAGGCTTATTACGTAAAGGTTCCTAGACTGTAAGCTCTGACAGCAGTTAAATCTATTCCTGAGTTGTAACAGTTATTTCTAAATTCTGAGATGCTGAGCTCTTTGTTTATAACCTAGTGGGTCCCTGGAACTTTGGCTATCTGTGTGACTCCTGAGACTCAAAGCCAGAGTCCAGCAGCTATGAATGTCAGCATTACCCCATACAGTAAATATTACAAAAAAGTCTGAAAAAAAGAGATCAGACTTCAGTTAGAGATATGAATGAAATGGACTTGGTTAGGAATAATGTAAATCAGACTAAAGGGTAAAGGATGATATTGACCATGTTTTAAAATTTCAACTTCCATGTGAGACCAAAAGGAAGAAATGTTTATTAGGCACAAAATTTATATTTTCAGTTGTACACTAGATAATTCATCTTGTATAGTCAGTTTACTCAAACACCATAACTACATGGAGCTTTGACTAGGGAGTGAAATCTGGTTGGTTTGTACAGGTTAGTGTGAAGCCCTGGTACATCCCAGAGTAATTTGAGCAGAGAATAAAAATGTATTTGCAAAGCCCCCTTGAGGAACTGAGGGGAAATGTGGAAATATTAAACTTCCCCACCTGGGGAATTACTGATATTCTCACAAGCATTGGGGAACCAATTTATAAGGCCAAGCCCTCAATCTTGGGGTTTATGAAACTTGTTATTGCAAAGGAGAGGCTAAGCCTACTTATAATTGTGCCTAAGAGTCGACCCCCAGAGAACTGCTTTTGTTGCTCGGATATGGCCTCTCTCTCTAAGCCAACACTGCTGGTGAACTCGCTGCCTTCCTCACTAGGTAGGACATGACTATCAGTGATGAGCTTGGCCCTGGCATCATGGGATTGAGAAAGTCTTCTTGGGCCAAAAGGGGGGAAAGAAATGAAAAAAAAATAAAGTTTCAGTGGCTGGGAGACTCAAGAGGTTATTCTGGAGATTATTCTTATGCATTACATAAATATCCCTTCTTAGTTTTTAGTGCATTGTAATCTTGAAGAAAGTATCTGAAATTGTTGAACTGCAACCCAGTAGCCTTGATCTTGAAGATGATTGTATAACTACATAGCTTATACTGTGTGACCATGTGATTGGCTCCCACTTCCTTTATCCAGTGTATGGAAAGATGAGTAGAAAAATAAGGACAAAAAGTAAATGAATAATAGGGAGGGACGGGGGTATGGGATGTTTTTGGTGTTCTTTTTTACTTTAATTTTTATTCCTATTGTTTTCTTTATGTGGTAATGAAAAAGTTAAAAAAATTTCTTGTGGTGATGAATGTACAACTATATCATGGCACTGTGAACAACTGACTGTACACTGTGGATGACTGTATAGTTTATGAATATATGCCAATAAAATTGAATTGAAAAAAAAATGTATTTGGAGAACTACATGGACCCAGCAAAGGACGCCTGGCCTCTGCTCTCTTCTTTGGCTGCAGTCTAGGAAGCTGGACAAACCACTCCAGTGAGTGCCACCTCATGACAGAGAAGGCAAAGAAAGCTAGCCAGAAACTTTCTGTTAACCATAGACAACTATACACACTCCTTTTCTATTGGGGTAAGTAAATTTATTTGTTTCTAAGAGAGAGAGGTTGTGATTGTCACTTTAATTTTAAGCAACTAAAAGGTAGTCTGCCCACGTGACCTACCTAGACCAGAGAACTTGGACTTCATTCATTGGCAGCCAACCAGCTTCCAGAACTTAAATCTGGGGCTCACAGTAAACTCTTTAAGTAGGTGACCCTAAATCCAGTTAGTGCCCAAGTTCTAGCAACTCAGTTTCTTAATATCTTTCATATTTGCCCTGTCCTCTGCATCCCGAGTGACAGTTCCTTACCTCAAGGCATTCGGCTTCCATTACTGTAGTCTGTCCATTGATCTTACCCCTAGGCTTGTTCTCAGTCTCTGGCTCTCCAATCTTCCGCATTGTCAAGAGCAACTTTTCTAAAATGTAAATTTTCTCTTATTACTATTCCTCCTAGAAGAGTTAGATGTTTTACAATCCTTAACGTATAAAGACTAAATTTAATCTGTCAAGCAAGCCCACAATCTCACCCCAACCATCTCTCTCACCCTCCCTAGAAGACCACACACATGCACTACTTGCAATTCTAAACACACACCCAGGTGCTACTCCCTCAGCCTGAACTGGCTTCCTCCCAAACCCCATCTCTTACCTGTAGGGCAATGCTCATCACTCACTAATAGACAATTATCTTTAGGGCAAGGGCATTGTGTAATTTTTCTCTCTCCACAGTAAGTAATGTTTGTTGAAAGAATTAATGAATAAATGAAAAGAATAAATAAAATATCTCATGGAACTATAGAGAAGTGTTAGCTAAAATATCTTCCTTCTCATTGCTATTAACACTACCTTATTTAGACTGTTACGAGTGCAACAGAATTATTACCAGGGGCAGCTGGTCTCATCACCTTCAGATTTATATCAGACCCAGGGGCATCCTGCACACTGTGGCCAGGTTATTAATCTCCCAAAGGGATGGCTGCTAAAAACCCCTCTAGAGCTCCCCACTTCCAACTCCATGACCCAAAATGCAACGGTCTCCAGGTTTGAGCTTATTGCCCTCTACTCTTCTTGGTTTTGGATTTCTTCTAGCCTCAAAACTGTGAGACAATAAATTCCTGTTATTAAGCAAAAAACAGGTTGTGGTATTTGTGATAGCAGCTCTGGCAAGGGTCAAATATATTTCCTAATAAACATATTTAATCAAGCTGTTCATTTTGCTGAGAATTCCTTACCAGTGGACTCTTGACCATTCCTCTAGTTCTGCTTCAAAAACCTAAAACCTTCCATAATTAACCCTGTCTAAAATGATTCCCCTCATCTGAACTCCAACAGAATTTTTTTCCTATGACTTCTTCATGGCACATATCAAATTGTATATTTATTACCATGTCTTGGTTTGCCAAAGAATGGAGAGGCTAGGAGAGGCCGTGTACATTGCCTTTGGGAAGGCAGTCTTTGGGAAGAAAGCATCACTTTGATGATGCCTTGATTTGGACTTTTTCCTAGCCTCAAACCCATGAGCTAATAAATTCCCATTGTTTAAGCCAACCCAGCTCCCTCAGAGTTTACTAAGTCATGGTATTTGCTTGGCAGCCAAGGAAACTAAAACAAATGGGTTCACACCTGCCAGAATGTGGATTAAGATTAAGAACATGTCTATGCTGGTGTACATAATTCAGTCTACCACATAGAGCTATCAAAGAATTTGTTCCAGCTCAAATACAAGATTGTGAAGTCGTTGAAGATCACAACTAAACCATATCCATCGTATTATCAACAGCAGAGTTCAACACATTCCTTGCACATGGTAGGCTCTCAATACAAATATGTTTAGTTAACCAATTATCCAGTTCACTAAGAGCATCAGTCATTCTGGACAACAGTATTTCTTATTTGCATATAGCATATCGTTGTGCAAAGTGCTTTCACACCTGTTTTCCCATTTGAACCTCACCACAACCCTGTGAGGTAATAAAAAATGAATCTTCTCTATTTTAGAGATAAGGAAACCATAGATCTATTACAATAACTGAACTCTTCATGGCTATTCAGTTAGTAAACAGAGGAGTTAGAACTTGGATCCAAGTGCCCTAGCTTTGTATTCCAAAACTTTTCTCCACTACTGGTACGTGTGCCAAAGTTTGGCACTTCCCAAAGGGGTGATTCTCATTCATGTGGATCCAATTAGTGCTGCACTCCCTCCC